>NW_026694639.1:1424430-2848860 GCF_021218885.2 Marmota monax
TTTTACAGTGCAAAAGTATTGCCTTATTTAGATGAAATGGTAAATCAGCTCATATCACTATAGCTTAAGAAAACAATAATTTATTTAAAGTAATTGAATTAAGGGGAGCATAATTTGATTTAGTTCAGTAGCTACTGCCTTTATTACAAAGTTGAAAGTCTGCCTTTATTAAAAGACTGTCCTCGGGTTGGAGGTATAGCTCAGCAGCAGAGTACTTGCCTAGCTTGCATGAGGCACCAGGTTCAATCCCCAGAAAAACAAATCTCTACAACTTAAATGTTTTTCATTTTATAAATTTTTAGAATATTAAAGTGAAAAATAATTAAAAAGTAAAGTGAGTATCACTTCTATGGGAGTTGGGAAACCAAATAGTTTTCAAATTTGTTAGCATTATTACCCCTACATTATATATCCATGGTGATTTAATTGCTGCTTCCCATGGAAAATTCATTTTAAAATATTAACTTTTTTCTTTTCTGTCATGAAGACTTTAGTGTATTTGTAAGAGAACCAATGAATTAAGGAGCTTCAACAGTCACAATTGCTTGGTTAGCTTTCTGTTATACTATTATAATGTAGAAATGATTTTTATATGATTTGATTTTTTTCACACATCTGCACAGATAGACTATTTGGAACATCTTTCAGGTGGGGATGGTTCTTCAGTGGCCCAAGACTACCCTCCAGAGTCGCCTGCAATGCTCCCAGAACAGTATGCATTGAGCTGCTGGAGAGTCTTCATGAATATTCTAACCAGGTCAAACTTAGCGGACTCAGAAGCCATTCAGGTAGGGTAAGTGTGAGAGGGAGTTGAAGACTGCTTGGCCTAGGGTCAAGTGGAAAGAACACATTCCACTTCATGTCATTCACATTCAGTCTTTTACATGAGTGCTGGGTTGAACAAACCATGCACATCTACAGCTCTGGATTGACTATTACTATCAGAGGGTGAGTGTCGAGCTCTAGACTGTGCATCATCTTATCATCTCCAATTGTTGGCTCTCCAAGCACATCAATTACTATTGTGACAGATGGATTTGCCTATTCATAGATGACTATGAATTAAACACCCTTTAATAATGTAATGAAAAATCAAAATGCAGAAAGAAAAGAAAAAAGACAAGAAGGGAAGTGACATAATGGAAATGGAAAGATTGTAGGGGCAAAAGATAATTTATTTATAAAGAGAATCATCATTACTGATGGAAACCAAATTGGAGCTGCTATCTGAAGACTTTTTCTCTTCTAAGTAAAAACATACAGCGTTATTTTGTTTTTATACAGAAATCCAAAGACGACTGTTATAAAAACTGAAAATAGTAAGCAGCTCCTAGGGCCCAGATATTTGTTTAGGCTTCTCTGGTCTCCCAGGATCCCGGCTCCTATTTCAGCAGGAGAGCACGCAGCGTCCTTGGCTGGTGGCCACTGTTTGCCTCACACAGAGACAAGCCTGGATAAGGGTTTGGCCTGACAAACATTTTGTTAACTGATAATTTATTTAGAGACATTAATTGAACCTTTTAGAACTAACCAAGTTTAGAATGGGTAACTCAACAACTCTGCCGTTTTCCCATACACAGTTTTCCATATTAGAGTTTACAGATTTGGTCTGTTGAATTTCCACCCTCCATGTTACCTTATTGATGAATTTAGCAAAATTTAGGTAAAAATTATTCAGAAACCAACACATATGTTCTCTCACATGGTCACTTTAAACTGCAAACCCTCTCCTGGATTATAATACTCTTTAATCCCTAATGGGTGACTTTGCCATGTAATACTTACATCTTGTTCAATAAGAAGTGTATTTAGGATTCAATGTATTAAAAATAATAATTTGCTTTCATTGTGATTCTTCAAATAATTATACATTTCAATTAATTATGTATATTTAATAACCATACCAATAATTATAAGCCTTATATTACAACACAGAGTATATAATGGTTATAATTTTATAATAAGAACTTGAAAAATTGAATCAAATTAAAGAGTTTCAATTTTTTGAGCTCCAATTCCTGACTCCCTACTCTTTTGATTCCAAGGCCATTCAGACAACTGTTCCCTCTGGTTGAAGCCTAACATCCAAATACCTCTGAGGCCTTGAGTTCTGCAGCAGAAGTTATAGGATCAGAATGTCAGAATGTCATGGATCAGAAAGTTAGGCCTTGAAAGCTGTGGAAGAGACTTGTCTTTGTGGTGAGCCAGGGTGAAGACATGGATTCCAAATGTGTCTGGGGTGAGGGTCACCAGCTGTCATCAGAAGACTCCTCTCTTCTCGAACAGGCTAATGAACCCCAGTTCTCCACATGTGGAGGGATTTTATACCTGAGGATATGAATTGGCCGGAAGACCACTCACCATTTAGGAGGCAACTATAACTTGAATATAACTAAATGCTCTCCCATAACCAAAGCAGTTGGCACCTAAGAAACACACCTAATCAAAGGAATAAAAGAGAATGTTAAATGAGTGTTGAAGGACAGGTAATTAAAGCACAAAAGAAGTCTTCTAAAAGGACAGAACTTGGTTGTGTTTTTTAAAATTCAATAGATGAACTGAGAAACTAATTATGCTGTACTCTGCATTGGAGTTTTAGTAGATTAACCAGAGAATACAGCCCACTATGCAGAGCTAATTTGTGAGCCATGGCTAAGAAATATTAGAAATTTTAGAAATCCTAGATGAAAAGGAATGAAGAATAACTTGGGTCTTTGGATTGAGAGTGATCACAAAGTTAGAAGGTAGAACAATGAAAAAGGACACAATATTATATGGTGAAATTCCTATATCCCAAGTGAACACCAAATATGAGGTACACATACAAGATTTTACAGTAAGATTGGTTATCTTCCAAGGCAAATGGAATCAAAGGAGTCTCAGTCTTCTCATCTACACTGCTGGAAGTGAGAAAATAGTGAAACCACATTTAGAGGGTATTTATAGGACCACGAGAAAGCTCAGAATCCACTACACAGCCAAGCAATGGCAAAAGAAAGAGCATTTTCAGCTTACAGTGAGCTCATAAGAATATGCAGCCATATTCTCTTTCTGGCAAACTACCTGAGAAGGAATAGCCAACTAATTAAAATCAAAGAACATCTAAGCACTATAATCCCAGCTACTTGGGAGGCTGAGACGGGAGGATCAAAAGTTTGAAGCCAGCCTGGGCAACTTAGTAAGGCCTTGCCTCAAAATAAAATGAAAAGGGATGGGGATGTAGCTCAGTGGTAGAGTGGTTACCTAAGGTGTGAGTCTCTGAGTTCAAGCCCCAGCATTGACATGGAAAACAAAAAACCCTTAAGATGGAAAGAAATAACAATAAAGTATAAGACTGGCTATTAACCCTTTTAGATCTCTAGTTGAATCTAAGTGGATGAGGATAATGTGCCTGAGAACTGCAGTGTAACTACTCGCCAAGTGTGCTTCCCACAGATGTTCTAACACAACTACCTCTCTCCTTCTCCCATCATCACTTTTCCTCTTCACAAGTATGTTTGAGACTCTCCTGCCCCAAACACTTCTAGGAACCCTCAGCTCTCCTTGGATATTCACCCATTTCTACTACTTCCATTCCATGGCGAACTTCTCTGTAGTCCCTGCTCCCATTCCTCACCTCCCTCTGCTGAACCTTCCCTTGTGAAAGTCATGAATAACCTCCTTGTTACCAAAGCCAGTGGTTGTTTCTTTCACCCACTCTTACTCCACCTAGCCACAGCCTAGCAAGTCAGCAGGTGACCTGACTATGGAGGTAGATGGTCCTCCTCCTTCTTAAAACACTTTCTTTTCTTGTATTTCATGACACCACACTCTTTACACCAGGAGCTGCACTTCTAGCTTCTTTGTGTGTGCCTCTGCCTTTGTTAGTGTGGACCAACCCTCAAACATTGCCCATGTGGAAGTATTATGAGGTGGGGTCTTTAAGAAGTGAGTGTATCATGAGGGCCCCTCCCTTTTGAATGGGATTTAGGTGCCCTTCTTAAAGGGCTTGATGAAGAGTTTGTCCATTTTCACCCTTTTGCCTTCTGCCATGTGAGGACAGAGGATTCAGAATTCAATTGACCATCTTGGAAGCAGAGAATGGACTCTCAACCAACAACAAATCTTCCAGTACTTTGATCATGGACTTCCCAGGCTCTGGACCTGTGAGAAACAGAATGCTATTCTTTTTTAAATTACTCACTCTGTGGTATTATGTTATAGCAGCACAAAATGGACCAAGATTCTAATCATGAGGGAAATGCAAATCAAAATCAAAATGACATATCTACCTTTTACCCATTAGGATGCTTATTATTTTATAAAAAAATAAAGAAAACAGTGTTGGTGAGGACGTGAATAATTCAGAACTCTTAGACATTGTGGTAGAAATATCACATGACTTTAGCCACTGTGGAAAACCTAATGGAAGTTCCTTAAAAAATAAAAAATAGAATTACCATATAATCCAGAAATTCCACTTCTGAATATATATCCCAAAGAATTGAAAACAGGATCTTCAAGAGATATGTGCATACCCATGTTCATTTTAGTATTATGCATAATAACCAATAATTGGGACTAATCTTAATATCCATGAACACATGAAGGATTAAATAAAAGGGGGAATGTACATGTACCAGAATATTGTCTAGCCTTTTTTAAAAAAAAAATAGAAAGATATCCTGTTATATGCTACAACATGGATGAACCTTGAGAACATTGTGTTAAGTGAAATAAACCAGTCACAAAAGATAAATACTGTCCAATTTTATATATAATATCTAAAATAATTAAACTCTTAAAAATAAAAACTTGAATGGTGGTTGCCAGGAACTGTGGGGATCAAAAAAGTAAAGTTATTATTCAATGGATATCGGGTTTCAATTTTGTAAGATGAAAATTTCTAGAGATCAGTTGCACTGGAGATATATGTGTATACCATTAGCTCTACTGCACTGTTCAGTTAAAAGCTAATTACAAGAGTAAATTTTATGTGATGCATTTTTGACCACAATAAAAACAAGTAAAATCCACTTGAAAGAATAACAAAAAAGAAAGTTATACAATGTATGATTCTGTTTACATAACATCCTCAAAAAGGCAGAACTAAAGTCACAAAAAACATAAGTGACTGCCAGAGGTTTGCGGGGAGAGTAAGGATGCAAAAAGGCAGATGGGACTCTTCTGTCACCTGAACATGGTGGTGGTTATGTGAATTGAACCATGCAATTATTACCCTCCAATCAATCTTTCTACATTTAATGTTGAGAATAAAAAGTACCAAAATACCTGAATTTGTGTATATGATTTTATAAATAGCATAAAAATATTAATGATTCTGAGTCATATTGGCATTTAGGTCAGCAATTTATTTGTCTCCCAAGAGAACTCATAGAGTCATTTTATGAGAACTCTTTATAATGACCATTTTGGCCTGCATACCAGGTTACAAATTACTTTCCAGGGTTTCTTTCAACATTGTTCTTCCTTTACTTGTGTTTTTTTCTTTTTAATTACTTGAAATTGTTCTCATGCTAAGCTATCCTTTTATACTTCTCCTGATTGAATGGGGGGGGAGCATTTATCATTTTTTCTATTCACCCCTTCTAGTCTTTTTCCTCATATCATGTTTTATACCTCCTAGCTTTAAGTCACTTAAATATGTAATTAAAAGGCTTTCTCAAATCTGTCTTCTAGATTATTTATGAAGATGTTAAAACAAAACTGAGTTTGACCTTAAACCCTACCAGCTCCACTAATCTAAACCAAGATCGTTCACCCACATGCTGCTTCATTTTAGACTATCTGTTGTTTACAGTCCTATCTGAGATCCATGTCATGGTATTAATAACCAAAAGCATTCATCCTCATTTCTCTAATGCATATGCTACAAAATGCTTACCAAAAAGTCCAGGTGTTTTATATCTTTTGTCTATTCATTTGATAATTGTATGAAAAATTTGATCTCACATCCTCTTAGTGGCCACCTACAAGGAGGCAAGCATTGGTGTGAGTCCATTAGAATCAGTTTGTTCTTGAGAGTTAGATAATAAGTCAGGAAGTAAACAGAAGAAATGAGTGATAGAGACAGATTCCTTACACAGATAAGCAGCTCTACAGCTTGGAGTAGCAACATGTGAAGAAAGAAAGAGAGAAGGATATAAGGCAGGAGAGAAAAGGGAGGGAAGAAAAGTAAAGCAGAGAAGGTTTGTTTTGCAAATTTATTCTATTACAAAAGATAACAATATGTGATTCGCAGGCACTATTAGAATTAAGCGAAGCTGATGATGAAAAATCAGAGTAAATTAAGTGGTGGATAATGCAATGTGCTGTATCAATATAGAGACGAAGGAACAACAGAGAAGTAGAATCTGAGCTGCACTTTTAAGAGAACTTAGGGAAAGTTAAGGCTTTGAATAAGATTCATAAAATGATGAAAGAAAATAGTAGAAAAGGAAAAAAATAGATTCCTTTCATTCAGACAAATAAAATGGGATCCTCAATAAAATGGAAAGCTAAAAAAATAAGATGCTTCAATAACAAAATTAAAAAACAATTTTAATGTAGAAGATGTCTCAAAGTTCAGAACACAATATTATCAAGGATATCTTTAATCTGAAAAAAAAATAAAATAATGTAAAGCCATGTTTATAAATGTGAAATACTGGTGGCTTAATCTATGGGAGGAGAATGGTGAACTGTGTCACTGTTGGTGATAAAAGTGTGCCATGTTACACTGCTCTGATCATGTCACTCCTCTGCTTAAAATCTTTATGCAGCCATAACTGTCTGATCTTCAAGTCCTTTTGTCAACTGGGCTCACTCCTCCTAGCAGCAGGTCATCTACGCCTACGAACTACTTACTCATTAGGTGCTTCCTTACTGCCTCACCAGATTCTCCCTGGACAGCCAATGTTACAAAATGTCTAATATCTAGCACATAGTAAGTGCCTCAAAAATGTCATTTCCTTACTTACCTTAT
This sequence comes from Marmota monax, assembly GCF_021218885.2. Taxonomy (NCBI): domain Eukaryota; kingdom Metazoa; phylum Chordata; class Mammalia; order Rodentia; family Sciuridae; genus Marmota; species Marmota monax. The sequence goes on from NW_026694639.1 coordinate 1,431,395, forward strand.
TCCCCTTCCCAGGACCCCTGTTCTGTACACATCAGACAAAAAGTATGCTGTGCTCATAACAGACCTGTGTATATTTTCATATTCATTCTCAGAAATATCTTTTTGCCTTTGTTTTTTTATTTGGCAAATGTAATTCGGACAAGCATCAATGTCAATCTTTTTATCCTGCCTGCCAGAAATGACCACTACCTGTTAGCTGCCTCCATAGCACTCCATTCCTATTGCCAGGATTTTATTTCAATGTTTTTTCTTCCACTGACTACAAGTTCCTTGGGGGTAGCAAATGTGTCTAGTTATTCTTGGAATATCCAGAGTTTAGCACAGTTGATCATTCATTTGTCCTATCACTAAAACATTGATTGAGCATCTATTATGTTTTAAGCAACATGGATACAGAATTAAGAAGAAATATTCACTGCCATCAAAGAACTCCATGCTATTGTGAGAGAAGACACATGAATATAGTCAAATGACTTCAGAGGGATGTCACACATTTGGTAATTTCTTCTTCATGCCATTTTGGATTGTGTACGATTGTAAAATGAGAATTTTATAAAACAAAACAGTCAGTATGTCATTTTCACATGGAAAAACATCATGGGTATGATGATAACATTCTATATAAGGAACAATTGGGGGCTCCAAGAAGGAAACCAAGGTGGGGGGAGTCAGGTCAAGAGATGTTTCACAGAGGAGTTAAACAATGGTTTCTGACCATTAAAATAATTAACGGCTGAGACAGAGATCATGACCCTTCTTGGCCCTGGCTCCCTACCCAGCAGTGTTCTCAGAAGGTTAAAATACTCAGAAAATTCTCTTCTACTTTACAATTCTTTGTTTTCTTTATTCATATCTAGAGTATATGCTTTAGAAAACCCACATCCCATACCAAGGAACAGAAGAGAAGAACTCACAGACCATCCAAGTAATGTCCTATACAATTCCAGGGGACTCTTCAGATTATTTTGTTCTATCTCTCCTTTTATTTATTCATTTAGAAATACTGAGTACCTACAAGGTATACTGTGCTGTGATTAACTGTGACATTGATTTCAACTATTATCTATGACTAGCTGTTAAAATAACTTGTATTTTTATATTTCAGACACTACATACGGTTTGCCCACAGCATAGTATCCTAACCATATCTGCCAGTACTCTCCCTGTCTTAGTTCCTGCCACTTCCCCTCTGTGAGCACCCACACTTATTTGTTAATTAATGACAAGGTACAAAAGGATGAATGAGGCAGAATCCATGACCTCAGGGAACTCGATTTTGCCAACAAGGTTCTGGAGGAAGAGTAGCTTCATCTCTGTATATCACAATACAATTGTTTCTTACAAGATACAGTGGTGGCACTCTAAGCATCACATTTTTAATTGAACATGATCAGGAAGGATCCAATTTGCACAAGTTAACCGTTTTTAAGATCAAATATTTTTAAAGACAAAAGATTTCCAAAAAATGAAGTAAATATTTTTGGACATGACAGAGAGGACAGTTCATGAATTGATATAATTTACTATACAGATATCTGTTTTATATGGACTTTTTACATAAATTTCACATGCTGTGATATTAAAGTAATATGTTGTGAAATTTTATTACTTTCACAATCAGGACTGAAATATTTTAGAATTGTTTGATTAACTGATTTTCTAATACTCCTATTTATTTTGAAATACTTATTTATTTTTAAAATATATATAAATCAGTACTAAATTTTAATTTTTAAAATTAGTGAGCAAAATTTTGTAAAATAGTCCTCTTTATTCCCACTCTTTAATAACTACTTGGGAGTAGAAGTTCATCTTGGTTGTGTTCTCTATAAGACACCTGGAGGTTTTCTTACCAGTAATGATGACAGCTGAGAGTGGTTCAATTACTAAGTTATACCCTCCTGGTTAATTTACTCAAGAAAAGAGTATATAGCCTTGACATCATTTAAGCAAATTTTTAAATATACAATAAGGTTGTATTCTCTGATTGTCTATTGTTCTCAGTTTAATAAAACTGTTTATATTTCTTGGATACCTTTCTTCCACTGAACAGTTCTCTTCACGTAAAATTTTCCAATAAGCATTTGAACTGTACTGAGAAAGAAGGCAAGTTCTACTGCAAACCCGACTAGACCATGCAAACCATGATTGAGAAAGTAATTTTCTGTTCCTGGGGGAAAACACTCAGTAATTCCATTCAAGATCCTCTATCCACTGTGGTTGGTGGAGCCACTACCATAGGTTCGGATGAATGGGATCTGGTGGAAAGAACACTGCAGCCTAAGAACACAAGAAAACACTACCCTTAAAGAAAGATCCTTCCATTCATAACAACATTGACAAACCTGGAAAACATTAAGTTAAATGAAATAAACCAAGCATGGAAAGACAAATGTGCAGGATCTCACTTATTTGTAGAATTTTAAAAAGTCAAACTCATAGAAGTGGAGAGTAGCATAGTGGTTACCAGTGGTTGGAGGTAGAGAGGCAGGGGATTGGTGAGATGTTGATCAAAGGATACAACAGAGTGACCGTGGATAACGGGAACATATTGCATAGTTGAAAATTGCTAAGAGAGTAGATCTTAAGTGTTCTAATCACACAAAAATGATAAATATGTGAGATAATGTGAAAATTTCACATGCTTTGATATTAAAGTAATATTAAATAATATCAAAAAAGTAATGTATTTAACATAGCTTGATTTAGTCATTCCAGAATGTGTACATATATCAAAACATTGTGTTGTACACCATAAATATATACAATTATTACTTACCTATTCTCTCCTACATTGTTCTTTTTTTTAATTAAGTGGATTCTGGTCCCTAGCACCCAACACTAACTAGTTGCGGTGATTTGGACAAGTTGTTTGGCATTATGGATGTCAGTTTCCTTATTTGTGAAATACTGGGGTTGGACTAGAAGTTTTGCTTCAAAATCTCCAGGGAGTGCTCTCTGCATGGAAGTAAGGGAGTATTGACTAGCTGGGTCTCCTATACCCACTCCTGCTTCATTACCACAGCCATTCTGCTTGTATTATGTGTTTTGCTTCCACTTAAACTTTTCTTTTGAAGTAAGATTTCTAAGGCTAAAAATGTCTGACCTGTCTGATCCCTTTTAGCCTGCCATTGGAAGATTCTGTGAATCTATAGATGCCAGGGTTTATGCTCTCTGGTACATTTACTGTGTTAGTGAGGCCCTTTCAGGTTGAAGGAAAAGAGCAGTGGGTTTCATCTCAGGTAATAGGTTTCACGGTTTGAAGTGTGTCTCTCCAAGTTTCCCATGTTGGAACGTAAATCCTAAGGTGATGGTATTAAGAGGTGGGGGACTTGGGGGAGGCGATTAAGTCACAAGAACTCAGACCTTTTGGATAGAATGGATGACTTTATAAAATAAGTTGAAGGACACTCTGGGCCCTTTTTGCCCTGGTGCCATAGGAGAACACAGAAAGAAGGTGCCCTGTAAGGAACAGTCACTCACCAGGCCCTGTATCTGCTAGTTTGCTTGATGTTGAACTTCCCAGCCTTAGAGCTGTGAGCAGTTAAGTTTCTATTATTTATAAATTACTGGTCTGTGGTATTTTAGTTGTTGTTTGTTGCAGTGCCAGGCCCCACGTGTGCTGGGCAAGCACTCTACCACTCAGCTACACTCCCAGCCCTTTTAATTTTAAAACAACGTCTTACTAAGTTACCTGGGCTGGACTTGAACTTGGGTCCTCCTGCCTCAGCCTCTGTGTGCCCTACCTGATTCCCTCCCCTGTGTACCTCATCTCTCCCTCTCCTCCTCACCCCAGTCTTAGCCAATTGGTTGCTTTGGTTTCTCCTCAGTAAACCTGCAAGGGCACCATCTACCCTTGGGGAGGGGATCATAGGTCCTTCAGAGAAGGAAAAGCTCCCACCAGACCAACTCTCCTCTCTTTCCTTGTGGATAAAAGTGACCACGTTTAGAACATATGTGCAGTGGGTGCCTCTGCTCTACTTCTTTGCTTGAAAAGACCCCTCCTAGGATGCAGGGAGGGGAGAGAAAGGGAATGGAAGGAGAGGTAAAAACGTCTGCCTTGCCACAGGAACTTAATGAAATTGAACAGAAAATAGGATCTGCTTGGCCCTGGCATTGCAATTGCTGCCTTTCACATTAAATTAGCTGCATCTCCCCCTGTGCACATGTAATTTCCATTAAGGTTGACTCAGTCCCAAACAGGAAAGGATGAATAGATTACATTATGTTAGCTGTGTATCCATGAATGACACGGGAACTATTGCAAATGCATTTGGAATTTCTTTGAGTTTAAAAAGAGACTCTAGTTGCAAAGTTGCTATAGTTTGGGGTATAAATTTAAGTCAATGTGATAACCATTGCCTTATTTTGGTCAGTTTCATAATTAATGAAATTTGGATTATAGTAGGAGTTTATAAAATAAGGAGTTTTTATTTAAAAGGGGGAAAATCACACAAAACTAAATAGAAAAAATTTAATTTTAAAGTCCATATTTTCAAAAATCTATGATTGGGCTGGAGTTGTAGCTCAGTGGTAGAGCATCTGCCTAGCACGTGTAAGGCATTGGGTTTGATCCCTAGCACCACATAAAAAAGTAAGTTAATTTTAAATATAGGTTATTGTGTCCATCTACAAACTAAAATATTTTTTAAATAGGGATCAATCATAATATTTAAAAAGGTCTATCACTGACCAAAAAAATTAATGTAATGATATTGATTTTAGTTTAAAATGAAAAACATTTAGAAAAGAGGGATCAGAACAGTCAGTGTAGCAAAGGTGAATTTTCTTTAATACCAGAGATGTGACTTTCTACTATATATAAAGTCAAAGTCCCTTTTTCCTGAAATAATGCCTTCTAATCTAGTTATTGAGCCTTCTACTAGGAAGATTGATGTGCACTAATAGACTTAATATGATTTCACTGTTGGCTTTAATTGTATGGTTAATTACATTTCATTATTGACATCTTTGACCACAAATTCAATCCAGATTTCTTATTATCAATTCATCACAAAGTCCTGTCAATTCCAACTCCTAAGTTATCTTCATTTTTATTAGGAACCCCACCCCAGCATCTCTAGCTCAGATGACAGATATAGCCTTCTAATTGGTCTCCAGCTTTCCCACTGTCCCTTTCCCATCTGTTTGCCACATTGGAGATGAAAGGAGGGGTCTCAAAGGTACACAGATGACGTGAAATACAAACTCCACTGTCCCCCAAAGGTCCTTCTGACCTGACCTTCACCTGCCTCCCTGTTCTCATCCTACTAAAGCTCCCACTCTTTGTGTCTTTCAAAACTTCACCCTGGCCTCCAGTCACAGGACCTGACCATGAATTTAGGACCCTTGCCCAGAATCTCTGCTCTTCTCACTTCACCTAATTAACTTCAAGCACCCTCAGGTCCCAACCCAAGAGTCATTTCCTCCAAGAAGCATACCCTGGTCTCCTTCCCTGACTGCATCAAATGCCCCTCTTAAGCTAGTACTATGTGACTCTCTTCCTCATGCTTGTCACATTCACACTGCTTATTGGTTTGGTAATTATGTGATTAGTGTCTCTCTCTCCTACTTGACTAAAAGATAAAGAGGCATCAAGTCTGGTTTTTGCTCACTCCAGGGCCTTCAAGGGTAACTGGCACATAATTGGCAACCAGTTGTATGAATAACATATGAAAATAGCTGAACAGTAATGTCCATACATTAAGGATATGAATTGAAATACATGTGTGCAAAATTGTTATGCCATAAATTCAAGTATTTTAAAAATTAAGGCCAAAAAATTTACAAAATTTAATCTGGAGTTTTGTTGGTTGGTTGGAAGAGAATCAAATTATCCCAAGGGTTGTTTTAATAAAATACTTAGTTTTCATGCTATCTATGAATATTAAATGATAAACCCATGTATGTCAGCCTCAGATCCTATGACATCCTTTCTACTCTCCAAATTTTTTTTTAAAAAAGTTTTGTTGGCTCATAATTTTGTAAGTTTAAAGTGATTAGTTTTAATGGAATTTTATACCTTTAAAAATAAGCAAAATAATGCAAAATTTAAAAGTGGAAAGTGTTACTGATGGTAACTATAGTAGTAGAAATAACAAGAATCTAAGAAAACTGGGAGTATTGTGCTGTATTTTAAGGTGCCTTGGTGGTTTCTCATAATTTATATTTCTACCTCAATAAATATTCTATTTGTGGATTTTTTCCCTTGCCTGGACCTCATGCAGGTTTAAGTGTGGTCAAAGATTTGGATAGTTAACTTTTATGTTCAGAAACATTTGATTCTAAATTATAATCCTTAGTGCATTTAGGGAAATAGACATCTATGAACAGTCTGGAAGAAAAAAAAATTCCATTACAACCCTGAACAGAAGCAGGATTAACTCTTTAACTTGCTGTGCACAGTACACGGTGCAGCCTCTAATAGTTTGACTTTTTAAATAGAAATATTTTGCCCAAGTCAGACATTAGCAATTAAATACTTTGGTGATGTAAAAAAGTACTCTTAAAACAAATCATGCTGATGAATTAAGGGCACTTTGTGTTTCTCGCTCACAGCTTATTCATATCTCTGAAAATGGTGTCTGGCATAAAATAATGTTGACTGAAGTCTATGCAAGTTCAACTTCAAAACCTTGATTAATATTCAGAATACAAATCTTTCATTTTGGGAAATTAATTCTTAATTCTGCTAATCTTAATGGCTGTCCAATAAGTACCTCTGTAGGTCTTGTGCTTTAGTGACAGTGGAGGTCTATTTCATTTGTATAAAGAAGAAATTCTTTTCAGTGGGTTAAAAAAAAAAGTCTAATAGGACTGTGGGCCAGAATGAATGCTCACTGTTACTTTTGAATTTTATAATTCAATTTATTCAGGCATTTAAATTCAGCTTATAGATATTGATAGTTTATAAATCTAATACTTATGTGCTGAAATAAAAACCAATGGCTCCTTCTTCTAGGGAATCCAAGAACCCTTGGACCCTTGCATTTAATTATATCAACATGTTTGTACAATAAGCTGTTCTGAATAGGCATGTTGCACCTCTAAATGAAGGAAAATAACAATACCAATACTGAAAGTGTGAGATCAATACACATGCAAGTGCCTGCACATCCAAGTACAAGGAGTTCAACATCTAACATTTTAGCAATTTGTCAGATATTATTTGTATATTTTATAGACATTTAATTTTAATCTTGTGATATTCACTCATGAGGTTGGTTTTACTACATATACTTTACAAATAAAAACTTAGCAAGTTGTCACTTGTCCATGAAATGCAAACAGCAGCTGGTAAGTCCAAGACTCAAATCCAACTCTGTCATATTCTAAAGCCAGTTGTTGATTTTTAACCAGTATGATATTTCTCCCAGACACATTAAACTTATTTTTATTAAGAAACAAAAAGTTTATTTTATATCTATTTTATTACATCATTTATTTAGTTTTACTCTAACTTATTTCTTTCAAAAGGCTTTCTTGAAATACATCTTCCTCACATACATATCCTATACCAAATTATGTGGAGATTGAGGAGAGAAAATGAACAAGGAGAGGGGAGATGAGTATTGGTGTGTTATTAAGTATGAGTGGCAAAGTAATAATAATAACAACAAAGGCTCTCACTTTTTCTTTGATTTCATATGGGTTCATAAAATCCACCCCGACTCTTGGCTTAAAAAATATTCAGATACATTTGAAGTTCCTCCTAAACTTGGTCTTCTATCGCCCACTCCCCCACACACATACACACACCAACTATTCCGAATTACATTCTATAAACACTTGCTATAGACAATATATCATATTGTTTTGCATGCTTTAAAACTTTATATAAACAGTTTCATATGTTATAAGCTGGTAAACAAATGCTGACATCGAGTTTGCGATGTTTCTGTGTCTTGTTTTTTTTATTCTTTTTTAAAATCTGGAATACTTCCTAGATAGAAGTTTTAATTCTGGGGAGTGAAGTCAGAGGCACTCAACCAAGTGAGCCACATCCCCAGCCCTATTTTGTATTTTATTTAAAGACAGGGTCTCATTGAGTTGGTTGGCTCCCCGATTTTGCTGAGTCTGGCTTTGAACTTGCGATCATCCTGCTTCAGCCTCTGGAACTGCTGAGATTACAGCCATGTACCACCACACCCAGCTTAATTTTTTTTTTTACATTTCAGGTAATCAAATTTATCAATATTTTCTTTGTGGTTTGTCCTATCTGTGTTGTATTTACAAAGTCTTTTCTTCTTAAAGATTATAAAAACATTTCCCTACATCTTAAAGTTTTGCTCTTCCCACTTATACCTTTAATCTCTGCAGTACTTGGTTAATTTGTATGTGTAGACCTGACTCTAACATGGAGTGCCTGGATAGTTGGTCAAAAGTTATTCTGGGTATTTCTGTGGGGGTGTTTTTGAATGAGAGTAACATTAAAATTGGTGAGCTGAGTAAAATAGATTGCCCTACTTAATATGGGTGGGCCCATCTAATTAGTTGAAAGCTAAATAGAACAAAATAACCAACCTACTTAGATGAAGGGAGAGCTGAAAAGCCTTTAGGCTTCATGTGTAACAAGGTTTATAACACACACACACACACACACACTCTCTCTCTCTCTCTCTCTCTCTCTCTCTCTCTCTCACACACACACACACACACATACACACACACACACATACACACACACACACATACACACACACACCGTATTTCTTGTGTCTCTCTGGAGGACTCTAATACAATCCACCTGGAAATAACTTTTGTGTACATGTGAAAGGTAAGGATTCAATATTACATTTGTAGAAATGGAAATTTCAATGTTCTATGACCATTCATTGAACAGTCTATCCCCCACTCACTCATCTGTGATGGCTTCTGTGTCATAATCAGTCACACGGAGGCACAAGGGCTTAATTGACATAGCTTTAAAAAGAGTTTTGATATCTGGTAGAATGAGATTTCTTTTTTTTTATATTTTTAATTTTTTATTGTGGGTTGTTCAAAACATTACAAATTTCTTGACATATCATATTCCACACTTTGATTCAAGTGGGTTATGAACTCCCACCTTCACCCCATACACAGATTGCAGAATCACATCAGTTACACATCCATTGATTTACATATTGCCATACTAGTGTCTGTTGTGCTCCGCTGCCTTTCCCATCCTCCACCCTCCCCCCTCCCCACCTCTCCCCTCCCCTCCCCTCCTCTCTCTCTACCCCCTCCACTGTATAACCCTGAGGGTCTCCTTCCATTACCATGCAATTTCCCTTCTCTCTCCCTTTCCCTCCCACCTCTCATCCCTGTTAAATGTTAATCTTCTTCTCCTGCTCTTCATCCCTACTCTGATCTTAGTTACTCTCCTTATATCAAAGAAGACATTTGGCATTTGTTTTTTAGGGATTGGCTAGCTTCACTTAGCATAATCTGCTCTAATGCCATCCATTTCCCTGTAAATTCTATGATTTTGTCATTTTTTAATGCAGAGTAATACTCCATTGTGTATAAATGCCACATTTTTTTTATCCATTCGTCTATTGAAGGGCATCTAGGTTGGTTCCACAGTCTTGCTATTGTGAACTGTGCTGCTATGAACATCGATGTAGCAGTGTCCCTGTAGCATGCTCTTTTTAGGTCTTTAGGGAATAGACCTAGAAGGGGAATAGCTGGGTCAAATGGTGGCTCCATTCCCAGCTTTCCAAGAAATCTCCATACTGCTTTCCAAATTGGCTGCACCAATTTGCAGTCCCACCAGCAATGTACAAGTGTACCCTTTTCCCCACATCCTCGCCAGCACTTGTTGTTGTTTGACTTCATAATGGCTGCCAATCTTACTGGAGTGAGATGGTATCTTAGGGTGGTTTTGATTTGCATTTCTCTGACAGCTAGAGATGGTGAGCATTTTTTCATGTAGTTGTTGATTGACTGTATGTCCTCCTCTGAGAAGTGTCTGTTCAGGTCCTTGGCCCATTTGTTGATTGGGTTGTTTGTTCTCTTATTGTCTAATTTTTTGAGTTCTTTGTATACTCTGGATATTAGGGCTCTATCTGAAGTGTGAGGAGTAAAGATTTGTTCCCAGGGTGTAGGCTCCCTATTTACCTCTCTTATTGTTTCTTTTGCTGAGAAAAAACTTTTTAGCTTGAGTTAAGTCCCATTTATTGATTCTAGTTATTAACTTTTGTGCTATGGGTGTCCTATTGAGGAATTTGGAGCCCGAACCCAACGACTGTAGATCGTAGCCAACTTTTTCTTCATTCAGACGGCGCGTCTCTGATTTGATATCAAGCTCCTTGATCCATTTTGAATTCACTTTTGTGCATGGTGAGAGAAAGGGATTCAGTTTCATTTTGTTGCATATGGATTTCCAGTTTTCCCAGCACCATTTGTTGAAGATGCTATCCTTCCTCCATTGCATGCTTTTAGCCCCTTTATCAAATATAAGATAGTTGCAGTTTTGTGGATTGGTTTCTGTGTCCTCTATTCTGTACCATTGGTCCACCCGCCTGTTTTGGTACCAGTACCATGCTGTTTTTGTTACTATTGCTCTGTAGTATAGTTTGAAGTCTGGTATCGCTATACCGCCTGATTCACACTTCCTGCTTAGCATTGTTTTTGCTATTCTGGGTCTTTTATTTTTCCATATGAATTTCATGATTGCTTTCTCTATTTCTACAAGAAATGCCGTTGGGATTTTGATTGGCATTGCATTAAACCTATAGAGAACTTTTGGTAATATCGCCATTTTGATGATGTTAGTTCTGCCTATCCATGAACAGGGTATATTTTTCCATCTTCTAAGATCTTCTTCTATTTCTCTCTTTAGGGTTCTGTAGTTTTCATTGTATAAGTCTTTCACCTCTTTTGTTAGGTTGATTCCCAAGTATTTTATTTTTTTTGAAGATATTTTGAATGGAGTGGTTGTCCTCACTTCCATTTCAGAGGATTTGTCGCTGATATACAGGAATGCCTTTGATTTATGCATGTTGATTTTATATCCTGCCACTTTGCTGAATTCATTTATTAGCTCTAATAGTTTCTTTGTAGAGCCTTTTGGGTCTGCTAGGTATAGAATCATATCATCTGCAAATAGTGATAATTTAAGTTCTTCTTTTCCTATTTTTATGCCTTTAATTTCTTTCGTCTGTCTAATTGCTCTGGCCAGTGTTTCGAGAACTATGTTGAAGAGAAGTGGAGAGAGAGGGCATCCCTGTCTTGTTCCAGATTTTAGAGGGAATGCCTTCAGGTTTTCTCCATTCAGAATGATGCTAGCCTGAGGCTTAGCATAGATTGCTTTTACAATATTGAGGTATGTTCCTGTTATCCCTAGTTTTTCTAGAGTTTTGAACATGAAGGGATGCTGTACTTTGTCGAATGCTTTTTCCGCATCTATCGAGATGATCATATGGTTCTTATTTTTAAGTCTATTGATGTGGTGAATAACATTTATTGATTTCCGTATATTGAACCAGCCTTGCATCCCAGGGATGAATCCTACTTGATCATGGTGTACAATTTTTTTGATATGTTTTTGTATCCGATTTGCCAGAATTTCATTGAGGATTTTTGCATCTAGGTTCATTAGAGATATTGGTCTGTAGTTTTCTTTCTTTGAAGTGTCTTTGTCTGGTTTAGGTATCAGGGTGATGTTGGCCTCATAGAATGAATTTGGAAGTTCTCCCTCCTTTTCTATTTCCTGAAGTAGCTTGAAAAGTATTGGTATTAATTCTTCTTTAAAGGTTTTGTAAAATTCTGCTGTATACCCATCCGGTCCTGGGCTTTTCTTAGTTGGTAGTCTTTTTATGGTTTCTTCTATTTCCTCAATTGATATTGGTCTGTTTAGGTTTTCTATATCCTCCTGACTCAATCTGGGCAGATCATATGACTTCAGAAATTTATCTATGCCTTCACTATCTTCTAATTTATTGGAGTATAAGGATTCAAAATAGTTTTTGATTATCTTCTGTATTTCTGAAGTGTCTGTTGTGATATTGCCTTTTTCATCCCATATGCTAGTAATTTGAGTTCTCTCTCTTCTTCTCTTCGCTAGCATTGCTAAGGGTCTGTCAATTTTGTTTATTTTTTCAAAGAACCAACTTTTAGTTTTGTCAATTTTTTCAATTGTTTCTTTTGTTTCGATTTCATTAATTTCAGCTCTGATTTTAATTATTTCTTGCCTTCTACTTCTTTTGCTGTTGTTTTGCTCTTCTTTTTCAAGGATTTTGAGATGAAGTATGAGATCATTTATTTGTTGGTTTTTTTCTTTTTTTAAGGAATGAACTCCAAGCAATGAATTTTCCTCTTAGAACTGCTTTCAATGTGTCCCATAGATTCCGATATGTTGTGTCTGTGTTTTCATTTATCTCTAAGAATTTTTTAATTTCCTCCTTGATGTCTTCTATAACCCATTGATCATTCAGTAACCTATTGTTCATTCTCCAAGTGATGTATGCTTTTTCCTTCCTTCTTTTATCGTTGATTTTCAGTTTCATTCCATTATGATCAGATAAGATGCATGGTATTATCTCTACTCCTTTATATTGTCTAAGAGTTGCCCTGTGACATAATATATGATCTATTTTTGAGAAGGATCCATGTGCTGCTGAGAAAAAAGTGTAACTGCTTGATGTTGGGTGGTATACTCTATATATGTCAATTAGGTCTAGGTTATTAATAGTGTTATTGAGTTATATAGTTTCCTTATTCAACTTTTGTTTGGAAGATCTGTCCAGTGGCCAGAGAGGTGTGTTGAAGTCTCCCATGATAATGGTATGGTGGTCTATTAGACTCTTGAACTTGAGAAGAGTTTGTTTGACGAACATAGCTGCACCATTGTTTGGGGCATAAATATTTATGATTGTTATGTCTTGTTGGTGTATGGTTCCCTTAAGCAGTATGTAGTGTCCCTCTTTATCCCTTTTGATTAACTTTGGCTTGAAATCTATTTTATTTGATATGAGTATGGACACTCCTGCTTGTTTCCGAAGTCCATATGAGTGATATGATTTTTCCCAACCTTTCACCTTCAACCTATGTATATCTTTTCCTATCAAATGCGTCTCCTGTAGGCAGCATATTGTTGGGTCTTGTCTTGTGATCCATTCTACTAGCCTGTGTCTCTTAATTGGTGAGTTTAAGCCATTAACATTTAGGGTTATTATTGAGATATGGGTTGTTCTTCCAGCCATATTTGTTTATTTCTGTTACTAAACATGGTTTGTTTTCCTCTTTGATTATTTTCCCCCCCTTTACTGTCCTACCTCCCACTGTTGGTTTTCATTGTTATTTTCCATTTCCTCTTCCTGTAATCCTTTGGCGAGGATGTTTTGAAGAGATGGTTTTCTAGCTGTGAATTCTTTAAACTTTTGTTTATCATGGAAGGTTTTAATTTCATCTTCCATCCTGAAGCTTAATTTCACTGGATACACAATTCTTGGTTGGAACCCATTTTCTTTCAGTGTTTGAAATATGTTATTCCAGGATCTTCTAGCTTTCAGAGTCTGTGTTGAAAGATCAGCTGTTATCCTGATTGGCTTACCCCTAAATGTAATCTGCTTCCTTTCTCTTGTAGCTTTTAAAATTCTCTCCTTATTCTGTATGTTGGGCATCTTCATTATAATGTGTCTAGGTGTGGATCTCTTATGATTTTGCACATTCGGCGTCCTGTAGGCTTCTAGGATTTGGGATTCTGTCTCATTCTTCAAGTCTGGGAAGTTTTCTCGTATTATTTCATTGAATAGACTGCTCATTCCTTTGGTTTGGAGTTCTGTAACTTCCTGTATCCCAATGACTCTTAAGTTTGGTCTCTTAATGTTATCCCATATTTCTTGGATGTTCTGCTCATGGTTTCTTAACAGTCTTGCTGAGCTGTCTATGTTCTTTTCCAGTTGAAATACTTTGTCTTCATTGTCTGACGTTCTATCTTCTAAGTGTTCTACTCTGCTGGTAGTATTCTCCATTGAGTTTTTAAGTTGGTTTATTGCTTCCTGCATTTCTAGGATTTCTGTTTGTTTGTTTTTTATAACCTCTATCTCCCTGTATAGTTGATCCTTTGCTTCCTGGATTTGTTTGCGTAATTCATTGTCGAAGTGATCTTTCATTGTCTGATTTTGCTGTTTAATGTCTTCCTTGATACTCCAGATCATCTGAAGCATGTATATCCTGAATTCTTTATCTGACATTCCATCTGCTGCAGCTGTTACCTCTTCTAAAGTTGCGTTGACCTGCATTGCTTGTGGTCCTTTCTTTCCTTGTCTTTTCATACTGCTTGCGTATCTTTCCTGCAGGTGCGGGCGGCGGCTCTGCTCTCTCCTTATTCCAATTGGGGTGTCGTGGCTACCACGCCGGCAGGTCACTGGGCCTGTTCTGGGCGCTGGCGGCGGCTCTGTTCTGCCGCTACTCCAATTGGGGTGACAAGTGTACCATGCCGGCAGGCCACCGGGCCTGATCCGCCCGTCTGTTGCAGGTTTGCCTACCCTGCAGGCGCGGGCGGCGGCTCTACTCTGCCCCTACTCCAAATGGGGTGACGTGTCTGTCGTACCGGCAGGCCACTGGGCCTGTCCCGCTGGTCGGTCGCAGATCTGCCCACCTTTTGGGCACAGGTGGAGGCTCTGCTCTGCCCCTACTCCAATTGGGGTGTCGTGACTACCCCGCCTGCAGGACGCTGGGCCTGTTCCTGGCACGGGCGGCGACTCTGCTCTGCCCCTACTCCAATTAGGGTGGTGTGTGTACCACGCCGGCAGGCTCCTGGGCCTGATCCGCCGGTCTGTTGCAGGTCTGTCTACCTTGGAGGCGCAGGCAGCGGATCTGCCCTGCCCCTCCTACCACGCCTGCAGACCCCTGGGCCTGATCTGCAGGTTGGTCACAGGTCTGCTCACCCTGCGGGCATGGGTGGCGGTTCCGCTCCGCCCCCACTCCAATTGGGGTCACGTGACCACCACACCGGCAGGGCCTGATCCAGGCGTGGGAGAAGGATCTGCTCTGCCCCTACTCAAGTTGGGGTGACGTGCGTACCACACTGGCAGGCCACTGGGCCTGACCCGCCAGGCTGTCACAGGTCTGTTTACCTTGCAAGCGCGAACGGCGGCTCTGCCCTGCCCCTCCTACCACGCCCATGTACCACTGGGTCGCGGGTCTGCCCACCTTGCGGGTGCGGGTGGCGGCTCCGCTCCACCCCCTCTCCAATTGGGGTCACGCGGTCACCACGCTGGCGAGCCGCTGGGCCTGCTCCGGGCGCTGGCGGCGGCCCGTCTCCTCCCCTCTGGCTCGACGACAAATTGAGGAGACTCGGGTGTCTGTGCCTCACCCCCCCTACCAGGAGACCAACTGTTTATGTTGCTGCTGGTATTGATGAAGTTCTCTCCTCCACCGCTTTCTGATGACATCAGATCTCTGCCATGTTGGTATCCTATGCGAATGGCAGCATTTCGTTCCCCTTGCAGGGCAACCAAAGCAACGGGTGAGTCCTGACCGGCCCTCAGCAGGACCCGGACCGAGAAGCAGTTTCCGCGGGCTCCTAGCCCCGGGCCAGGGAAGTTCCGGGAGCCGGAACTCGGCCGCTCCGTGCTCGGTGTAAGCTCCTATAAGTGTGGGCTCCAAGAAGCAGTCCCCGCGGGCTCAGTTCCGGGAGTCGGAATTTGGCCGCTTAGTGCTTGGTGTATGCTCTGATAGGAGCAGGGTCCAAGAAGCAGCCTCCGCAGGCTCCACAGCCCTGGGCCAGGGCGGTTCCGGGACGGTTCCGGGAGCCGGAACTCGGCCGCTCCGCGCTCGGTGTTCGCTCCGATAAGATCAGGTTCTAAGAAGCACCCAGGCACTGAACCCTAGCAATCTGTCTGCAAGCCGCAGGCGAATTGCAGCCTGAAATTACCTGTTCTATGGCTGAATGAGCTGCGGTCAGTCGAAAACAGGTATGGTGACGTCAGCTTTCCAACATGGTGGCTGCTGGCCTCCTCTGTGGTCTGACCGGTGTGGAGAACCGAGATGGACCGCTTCCTTCCCCCGTCTCGAACCCAGAATTCAGCCCTGAGTGCGGTGCTTGCACGGCTGGCAGAAACTGCAGCGCTGTATCCCTGCGTCGCTATCTCCTCGTTTCCCAGCGCGCGCTGCAGACTCTAGCCGCGGGGCGATTTGCTGAATAAGCAGTGTTACCCTCCGTGCGACAAACCTCTCGCGTTTGAGTCCCCGTAGCCGATCCTCGTGCGATGGAAATCCTTCCTCCAGGTTCCGGAGCACCCCACTATTGCTGGAAATTCCTAACAAGATATCCTTTAGCCGTCCTGACTTGTCATACTCCCACACAGTGAAGCAGCACACGGGGGCAATGCACTCCCCTCGCCGCCATCTTCTCCCATTCAGAATGAAATTTCTGCTCTCCTTTTCTTCTGGCTATTTGGGGCCCTTATCTTTCATATAAATTTTATAATCGCCTTATCAAGTCTACAAAGTCTTCTTTTTATATTTCATTGTATTTTATTAATTTGGAAAGAATCAACATATTTATATTATTATAAATTTCCTATATATAGGGTTAGGGTTATATATAGGAAATTTAGGCCATTTCATGGCCTAAATAAATTAATCAAATTAAGTTTTTATGCATACATTTTAAATATTTATTTATAATATTTTTGTGTGTTTGTTCTTCCAAGCTTCTATTTGTTGCTGGAATATAGAAATACTACTTTTTTAAAATAATTGATATTTAGTAGAATGACCTTACTGAACTTACTTATCAAATATAATAGTTTTTCTCTTGCTATATTTTGGATTTTCTTCATAGACATCTGTAACTAATGTTAGGGGTTTTTGTTTGTTTCTGTTGTACTTTTTCTTATCTTACTGCAAAGGCTAATCCTCTCAAGCAAGTTGAAAAAGAAGCAACAATAGAAAACATTCTTACTTCATACTTGATTTTTATTTTTCTAGTACTGGGGATCAAACCCAAGGCCTTGTATATGCTGGGCAAACATTTTACTACTGAGCTATATTCATTTTTTTAATTTGATTTTTGTTTTGAGATGGGGTCTCACTAAATTGCCCAGGCTGTTCTTGAACTTCCAATCCTCCTGCCTCAGCTAAGATTACAGGTGTAGGCCACACTGAATTTCATACTTGATTTTAAAAGCGTTTCTTCCAATGTTTTTGTTTGTTTGTTTGTTTGTTTGTTTTCCATTAGGAATGATGTTTGCTGTAGACTTTTTCTGTATAACTTTTTAAAAATTTTGTTTAATATCTTCATTTTATTAATTTATTTTTATGTGGTGCTGAAGACCAAACCCAGTGCCTCACATGTGCCAAGCAAACTCTCTACCACTGAGCTGCAACCCCAGCCCCTCTATATACCTTTTATCAGATTAAGGATGTTCCTTATACTAATTTGCTGATATTTTATCTAAAAATAAATGGCATTTACTTTATCAAATGCTTCTTTCTGCATTTATTGAGTTAATACACTTTTCTTCTGTAATCTATTAATACAAAAATGTGTATCATTTTTGTTTCATTAATTTTTCTCTTTACTGTGTATCATCCTTAGAAATAAGTACATGAACTATATATGTAAGATTTAAAGAATAACTACTAAAACAAAAAAACAAAAAACTGTGCAATCCCCAGCCAAGTCTAGAATCAGAAGAAATCTTAAGTTTAGAAGCTTCCCATGAGCCTTTCACCCATCACATCTGCCTCTTCCATAAGCAACACTACCTGGATATGTGATGACCAACTCCTCACACCTCCATATGATTTGCCATCTATGTATACACATCCACAAACAATATAGTTCTGTTTTGCCTACATTTGATTTTTTTTCACTCATGGATTTTTGCATGAGGCTTTTAGTTTGTTCATTTTCATTGCCTCCTATTCTTGTTTGTTAAATTTCTTTTGAGATTATCAACACATATTGAATTTTATCAAATCCTCTTCCTTCCTTTCTTTCTTTGTTTCTTTCATTCTTTCTTTCTCTCTTTCTCTCTTTCTTTCTCTTTCCCCCAAAAGTAACATTTCAACACTGTTGGAGTATTTTATTCATTAGCAGTGAATCACTAAGTGCAGACTACTTTCAAGATGGAGGATTACACAAGGACACAGATGCTAGTAGGTGGCGATCACTGAAGGTCATTTTGGAGGCTATCTGCCTCATCGACCGGAAATAATACATGGTGGTGAAATTCACATGTTGGTTTACAACAAATAAAAGTATCCAGGACAGGAGTGGTGATGGAGGTTGCGCTTAGAATGTGTGAGGCCCTGGGTTGATTACCCAGTATCACTAAATAAATTAACAATAGATATATACTTTTTTTTTTCCTTCTTGGTACCAGGGATTGAATCCAGGGGCTTTTAACTACTGAAACACGCACGTACACCCGCCCCTCACACACACACACACACACACTTTTTTTAAAACTTGAGACAGTGTCTCGCTAAGTTGCTTAGGACCTTGCTAAATTGCTTAGAATTTGCAATCATCCTGCCTCAGCCTCCCAAGTTGTTGGGATTGCAAGCATGTGCCACCATGCCCAGCTGCATTATCACATTTAATCTTTAAATGAAATTATAGAGTACATAATATTTTATCCCTCTTCTCTTGAGGGAGAAGATGAGATTCAAAAATATGTATATATGGGCTGGGGATGTGGCTCAAGCAGTAGCGCGCTCGCCTGGCATGCGCCGGGCTCTGGGTTCTATCCTTAGCACCACATAAAAGTAAAATAAAGATGTTGTGTCCACCGAAAACTAAAAAAAATTCTCTCTCTCTCTCTCTCTCTCTAAAGAAATATGCATATGCACATGTGTGTAGAATTATAACCATTATATAAATATAATTTTATAATTTCATATAACATTATAACATCATTTCCTGCATGGTTTTCTTAACTGTTTATAGTAATTATAATTTAATAGATCATGTCCTTTCTACTAATGTATTATTTAACATTATGTAACTAGGGGCTGGGGCTGTAGCTCAGTGGCACAGCGCTTGCCTAGCATGTGTGAGACACTGAGTTTGATCTTTAAAGCTACATAAAAATAAACATAAAGGCATACTTATGTCCATCTACAACTACAAAAGAAATTTTTAAAAAACATTATATAGCTCAATTTTTCATATATTTTTCTTTTTAATAATTAATAATGCTCTACTAAATATTTCTGAGCATGGAATTTTCTGCTTCTGTTGAGCTACAACTGTTGAATAAATTCCCTGTGGACAGAGTATGAATTAAAACTTATTGCTACATTTTACCTTATTGTGTTTTTTTAAAAAGTCTGTACCACTTTGTAATGCAGAAACTAATATAATTTTGTACAATGCATTGGTATAAAAAAGTCTCCATTTCTTTGATCTCAAATACACATTTATACATGTTATTGTTGCTCTCAAAAGTGGCCATTTTTAACTTTTGAATATTTACTACCTGCTTTTTTTATGTTAACTGACCATTTTGCATTCATTTAATTCTTCAGATTTTTGCATCAAATACAGTATATTACACTTAGGCATTTTCTCTATATTTGGAAATTATGGACTGCTAGTAAGAGTTAAAAAACAAAAAGGATTCACTTGGTATTTCCATTTGCAGCATTATTACATCCATTTGAATGAATGACACATAATGACTTAATGTCAGGTATTTGAAAGATCTCTAGGAATGTTAGAGCAAAATCTTCCAAAGCATGTTAACTATTTTCATGATTTCAAAAGTTCTTTTGATAAAGCTGCTGTTTTGAGTTGGTTTAAACTATTTAAACGGCAGAATAAAATTGAAAGGATAGTTTTAAGAACATTCAGAAAGCAAAAATCAAAGAACAGAACAGTTTTATTTCCCATGAACAACCTTTTTAAAAGACAGACTATAATTCTCCTGAGTATATAATTCAAATAACATAGTGGATGTAAAATGTAATTTATTGCAGCATTTGCAGGAAAACATAAATCAAGGGACTAGCAAAACAATTGTGAGCTATAAAAAAATAAGAGAAAAGGATTTTGGCATAAGAATGATGAAAAGAAATTCTGAGTTGTTAAAGAAATTATGGGCCCTTCATTTACATTATTCTATTAACCCATTAGTTTCAGTACATAGAAATGTAAATAATATACCTAAGAAACACACAGGTTAACTTTCCCACAGTATAATTTTAGTTTTTTTTTCAAAAATTAAACATGCTTCTTTCTCACTTGTAATATAAAACAAAAAGCAAGAACTGAAAGGACATTCTGAGAGAGTAGAAAATCTTCCCTAAGATTTCAGTTCCTGCTCTGAGAAAACATCTACTTTACAGTTTGATTTCTCCATGAAAGCTGACTCAGTCCTTAACTCAGTAGGTTTACTGAACACTTTTTCTACATCAATTAGGATGAATATTTATCCTTTATGTAGTAGAATTCATTCATTGATGTTTCTAATGTCAGACCAGTTTTCCATTCCTAGATTAACTCAAGTTGGTCACTGTAGATATTAGTTGTCTATTTTTTATTTGTTCTTTTTAGATATACATGATAATAGAGTGTATTTTGACATTATACATACATGGAGTATAACTTATTCTAATTAGGATCCCATTTTTGTTGTCTATTGTCTCCATACCAATTTAGCTCAAATATAGGAGTTTAAGTTACAAATTTTTGTTTTGTTTTTTAATCTCATGTGGTGTTTGTGGGTGAGGAGTCCAGTCGTGGCTTAGTAGGTGATTCTAGCTCATTATCTCAGATGAAGTTGTAGTCAAGACATTGGCTAAGGCCATGTCTCTTGGGTTAACTGGACTAGAGGATCCCCTTCCACATTCATCATATAGCAGTTCGCAGGTGGTTCAAGTCCTGGGCACAATCAGGAGCCACTTGTCAAAAGAAACTAACTTTATTTTTAGAACCACACACGCCAAACAAAACAGCCTCTCAGGAAAAACCCTCAGAGCCTCAACTGCCACCACCGGCTTTCCACAAGCCTCTCTCTCCCCCAGAAGCTTCTCTCCACCTCCCACAATCCTCCTGCTCTTGATGCCGATTGGCTGGGTCACGTGGGCGGAGCCAAAAAAGTCCCCCAATGAGCATCTCCGTGGTCTGAAAGGGCAGGGAAACAGCCCAATGAGCATCACCACAGAGGAGCCAATCAGCTAGATGTTGCTGGGGCCGAGGAGCCAATCATCAGCCGGCAGCTGGAAGTTTGCTGGCAGCTGGAAGTTTGCTGGGGCCCCTTCGGCTGTGGCTCTCAACAATGTGGTCCTCTCTTCAGGGCTACTCATAAGACACTTTACTTCGTCAAAGTGAATGAACTGAGAGAGAAATCAGTAAATCTTGAAACAGCTATGTTTTTAATAACTGAATTTCAGAAGTGACATTCCTCTGTGTTTACTACGTTCTATTGGTCATCAACAGCAACTGATAACACCGTGAAAGGGAGAAGTACCAAAGTGAAGATCATTGGGGACCGTTTTGAAGATTGCTTACCACAGTCATGTTGTTTCATACTTTCTACAGATTGCTAGATTCAGTTATTGATACATTATTACAATTTTTGTATTTTTGAGTGAAATCAGCCTGTAATTTTTTTTCTTGTAATCAAGTTTATTCTGGCCTCATAAAAGAAAATGAGTAGTGTCCTCTTTCTATTTTCTGAAAGAGTCTGTACATAATATGAAAATTAAACAGGATTAGTTCCTTCAGTACTGGAATTCAATGTGAAGCCATCTAAACCCAAATTGTCCTTAACTCAATTTCTTCAGCATACTGTATTGAAAGATCATTGAGGTTTTAGAACCATTCCATTTTCTTCTTTTTGATGTAGTTTTCATAAATTGTACCTTGCTAGAATGTGCTAATTTTATCTACATTTTCAAATTCAGTGATAAAATTATTCATAATGACTTGTTATTATTTGTTTAATAGCTCGAGCTTTTATAGTAACATCCTCCTTTTCTTTTCTGATATTGTTTATTGTCCTCTTTTTTTTTTCTTTTCTGATATTGCTTATTTGCGTATTTATACTGTCACTGTCTCTTTTTAAATTTGTCTCACTAAAAATTTATTAATTTTATTCGGTAGAAGGATCAATATTTGGCTTTATTGATTCTCCATGTTTATGTTTGTTTTCTATTTTACTGGCTGTTGTTCTTGTTTCTTAGCAGGCCTTCCTTCTATTTCCTTTGGGTTTAGTTTGCTATTCTTTTTCTATTTTCATGAACTATATCCTTTTTAGCCATTTTCTAATATATATACGTAGGACAATAACTTTCGTTTAATTATAGCTTTAGCTGAGTCTCATGTTTAAATACATAATATTTCTATTACTATTCAGTTCAAACTACTTTTATATCCACTATGATTTCTTCTTTGACTTGTCGTTTACTTAAACATATATTGAGTTCATTTTCAAACATAGGAGGGTTTTCTCGACATCATTTGATGTTGCAGATTTCTATCTTATCATATTATGTGAGGAAAATATGCTTGTTATTATTTTAATCTTGTAATATTTGTTGAAGCTTTTTATGAGATCCGGTGTATGGCCAATTTTGGTGAAAATGCTTGTTATATGCAATGTTCACTATGTGCTTAATTAGATCAAATTTATTATGATGTTTGAGCCATTTGTATTCTTAAGAATATTGTTTTTGCCCATTTTCTGTATTAATTACCAGGTGGTTGTTTTAACATACACAACACATTTTGAGAGTGGATTTATCCATTTCTCTTAATCTGTCAAAATTTTAAGTCTAAGATATTAGGTACATACAAATTTTAAATTGTTAAAAACTACTGATTGAAAGGAATCTTTTATTATAAATCATCACTGTTTATTATGAGTAATTCAATTTGTCTTAAGGACTACTTAGTATTAAAGTAATCTGATGGGGCTGGAGTTGTGGCTCAGTGGTAGAGCACTTGCCTAACATGAGTGAGGGACTGGGTTTGATTCTCAGCACCACATAAAAATAAATAAATTAAATAAAGGTATTGTGTCTATCTACAACTAAAAAAAAAAGTAATCTGGCTATCTGTCTAGACCTTTTAGTTTTCCAATTACACTACAGGTGGATTTGCCTTGACTTCTGTCAAGGAGTCTTTATTAAGCCCCACTTTGTATATTCGCTTTGTAATAAACTTCAGTTTATTTTACAGTTATTTAGTAAAATCATGTCCATCTTTTTCTCCATTAGCCCAAATAAAATTGAGCTCCACAGTCCTCCTTTGCTTTAAGTTACAAATATTATAACTCTACTAACCAGTCCTGTTCTTTATTCTTATAAATTTATCTTTGAAAGGGTAATATGAACAAAGACTCTGGAAATCATTGCCATATCCTTAAAAGTAATCTCCAAAGAGCCCTGTAATTCTGAAGAGTTGTCTTCCTCAATAATTTGATGCTCTCTTAATGTCATGTTTGACATTTCTGCATTTCTGTATAGTATAAATACTTGTAAGAGTGTTCTGTCAAATCAGTAGATTGCTAGCATTTTTTCCTTCTGTCACCTGCATGATAAAAAGAATAAGTACCCATGATACTACTAGTTTTTTTTAATAATAGAATTTTAGATATTGTCTCATTTATATTAATTGGTCTAATGGCTTGGCTTTAATATTTCAGTATTTAATAATACTCTCTGTTCTGCTTGCCTGTTGCCTGAATTGGGAGTTTCCAGGCCTGGGCACAGTAATGTTGATGGCTTTGGTACACTCTGTTTTTGTGTTTACATGCGTAGTTCTGTTTAAAGAACTATACCACAGTTGCTTCCTCTCAATCAGATGTACTGCTGTCTGTTCCCATAGTTGACATAGAGGAACAGAGGGAGGTGAAAGCCTCTATTTCCAGATCTTTCCTCTAATTCAGGTGGTGTCAAGCCTTTGCTACTGTCAAAAGCTGTTATCCCACCCTGTGCTCATGCCTATAATCCCAATGGCTCAGGAGACTGAGGCAGGATGATCACAAGTTAAGGGCCAGCCTCAGAAAGTTAGTGAGACACTGTCTCAGAAAACAAAAAGGCTGGGGATGTGGCTCAGTGGTAGAACACCCCAGGGTTCCATCTCAAACACCATGAAAAAACAAACTGTTTATCCCTGAGGGAATATTTGTTGCTGCCCACTCTTTGCTAAACAACCACATCCTAAGCTTTGGCCTGGACCAAATGAGGGGAAAAGGAAGGAGCAAATTGTAGTTCAGGCGAAGGCACTATTCGTGTGGACAGTAGAGGTAGTGTCATATGGAACTTTCCTAGTTTCCAGAAGTTTTTAATTCATTTTTTTTAAATGGCAATAGTTCCTCCTTCTAATACCATCATTCCTATCTTACTTTCCTCTCAGCAAGAAAAAATAAATAAATAAACCAATGTGACTGGCAATGTGTCTGGCGTTCACTGAGTCACCAGTACCCTGCTTCGAGGAGAGAAATTTCTGTTCTGGAGCAACTTGCTGAGTCTTTCCTTCTGGACCACCTGCCCACACACCACCACCACCACCTGCTCTGCTCAACTCCTGCATGAGTGTCTTAGTCACAAACTAGACATCTTCCCCTTGCCTTTTTTTCCTCTCATTCTAGAACCACAGAAGGTATCACTGAATCAAAATAGAAAGATAAAAACATTAACCACACACTATGGGGTTAGATCCTAAACATTAATTCTAGAATCAGTCAGATATAAGTTAAATTCTGGCTCCACCATTTACTATTTTGAAGACATAAAAGAATTACTTTACTTCTCTGAACCTCTGTGTTCTTGTCCATAGAATTGGGATAATAACGCTTATCTGGCTATGCATCTATTCAGGTAGTGACAAGCCTTTGCTACTGTCAAAAGCTGTTAACCCCAAAGGAGTATTCACTGCTGCCCACTCTTCATCCACCACATCCCAAGATTTTCCCCTGACCACATGATGGGAAAGGGAAGGATGTAATTATGAAATTAAATATATATATAAATATATATATTTTGGTACTAGGGACTGAACCCAGGAGCACTTAATCACCGAGCCACGTCCCCAGCCCTTTGTTAATATTTTGAAACAGAGTCTCACTAGGTTGCTTACAACCTCACTAAATCCCTGCCTCAGCCTCCTGAGCTGCTGGGATTACAGGTATGCACCACCACATCTGGTTTGAAATAAAATATATTTGTGTAAAGTGAGAGGTCCTTAATAAGTATTCAATATTTTATTAGTAACTTGTCTACCTTGTAGCTGAAGCATAGAGCAATGTGAAATCTCAGGATTTTAAAAAAAAGGTATATTTTGTTTAAAATATTTTTCATAATTGAACCTAAGTGCCATCAATTCTGCTTAACTTTCAGTTTTGTCTCCTTTTTCACAACTTATTAGTTTTTACAAATCATTATTTGTAAAAAAGAATACCTTTTTGTTTCTAAATATAAGATTATGCTGGTAATCCATTTTAAAATTGAGTTCTGGGTTGTATTTATTTTCACATATTCCAAAAATACTCTTCTATTGTGATATAAACAAACAAAAAAATTCAACCAAAAGTTATCTCTTCCTGTCATCAGATAAATAAAATAGGTTTCTCACTGACATACAAAAACATACTAATATATTAATAGGACTCTTCTCCTGATCTGGTCCTTTAAAGGCTGACCAAGGTCAGTTTTCTTGGAAAAGGACTTTGAGATGCAGATTTGTGTACCATATAATGTGTTGAAGAGGGTCCTGGGGCTCAGTACCTGTACAGAAAACAAAGAAAGCAGGATTGAGCAGAGGGAGAAACTGAGTAGTGGGACCATCCATAGGCAGCAATGGGGCTGGCAAGGCCCTACAGAGTTGTCCTGTCTTGCGTTAGTCAGTGTGACTACATATTGTCCAGTCCTCAACTGCAGGCTGTCCCAGGAAGGAAGGTGGGGTGACTCTTTTCTGCTGAAAGCACTTCCAGAGAGCTGGGCAGTGATGTCTGGGGTGCCTTAGTCATTGACCACAGCATCTATAGCATGCCTAATTCAAATATATTCAGAATTTCTTTTTCCCCACACTTTTTTAAATAATGATTTTTAAAATAACTTTATTATATATTTATTATTTTTATGTGGTGCTGAGGATCGATCGAACCCAGGGCCTCGCACGTGCAAGGCGAGCGCTCTACCGCTGAGCCACAACCCCAGCCCCTTCCCCAGACTTTTTATTGATGCATTATAGTTGCTCATAATGGTGAGATTTGTTCTTACATATGTGTAAATCCATACAATGTAACAATATAACTTGGCACAGACTTTCTTAAACTTACATTTAGGTGGGTATTGTAAACTAACATCCATGAACAGCTAATAGAAACAACTTAATTCAGGCAGAATACTTCTAAAACTCATCAAGAAGGAAAAAAAATGAAAATAGAATAAAATCCTTGCTCATTCAAATGGAAACATATTTTCAGTGAGCAATATAATTGTTTAATATGCCAATTATCTGTTTAAAAAATAAAATCAGAAGACATTTCCAAATTACATGACCCTCTTACTAACCTGTTAGTCATATTAGTGTATATCCTATTTCAGTTGTCACTTTCCCTGACCTTTAATGCCCCAGAACAGAACACAGATTTGATACATGTAACTACAAGTCAGGAAACCTACCCTGCAGAATCCCTGACAGATAAAAGAGATGGGACTTTCAGTGACTGCTGAGCTATTTCATGGTCTGAGAGAGATTAACTTGAGCTAAGCCCTGCTGGGGAATTTATCACTTTCTTGAATCTATACTAAGAAAGTGTGGGGTGGGGGTGGGGGGTGAAGGAATGAAAAGAAAAGCTCTTTACAATGTAATGTCAGTAAATGTTAAAGCAATAATAACTTTAGAAAATTCACCACTTTGTCACCATGATGTTAATAGTTTATTTAATTAAAAAACTCATCAATGGATGTTAAAACAAATGACTGCTTGGTAGTTTAATGGTACAGAATGTTTACACAGTTTTGAAATAACTCCTTAGAGCTGGGTGCAGTGGTGTATGCCTGAAATCCCAGCAGCTCATAAGGCTAAGGCAGGAGGATCCCAAATTCAAAGCCAGCCTCAGGGATAGGATGTGGCTCATTGTGCTGAGTTCAACCTCTGGCACAACACCCCCCCCCCGCCCCCGCCAAAAAAAAAAAAACTTAGTGATTGTTAATTATATAGAGAAAAAACAGTAACTATAGTGAAAAAATCTGACACTTTCTACCTTAGGTAACTTGATTCAACTTAACATTGCTAGGAATGGGAAACTGCTGTTATATACTCACATTGTTAATGTAAAATTCCTACCAAAAATGCATCCTCCTGAATCTAATCATGAGAAAACAATCAGGAAGACTCAACTGAGACACAGGCTTCAAAACAACTGGCTTGCATTGTTCAAAACTGCCAACAGCATGAAAACAAAGAAAGGTTCAGGAATTGTTCCAGAATAAAGGAGACTACAGTATGCAATCACTAAATGCAATGCATGATCTTGATTTGGATCTTGGACTAGAAGCAAAAACTTCTATGAAAGATATTGTTAGGATAATTTGAAAAATTTAAAAAGGTGCTTACACTAGAAGAAATTATTGAATCGATGTGTGTAAAATTTCCTGGCTTGCATAATTACATGATGGTAATGTAAAAGCATGTTATTATTCTTAAAAAATATATACTGAAGTATATAGGGATTAACATTCATGATATCTGTAACTTACTTTCACTTTGTTAAGTTAATCATACTGATAATATTAGTAATGATAGATTACATAAACATAAAAAGAGCAATCAAGTAAATGAGGCCAAATGTTATCAATTAGTGAATTTAGGAAAAGGATATAGAATTGTTTACTGCATGATCTTTGAAAATTGATTCAAGTGTAACTTTTACCAAGCAATAAGTTAAAAATAGGTAGACACACACAGATACACACACACACACAAGTTCTGTTTTCTGAAGCAGGTTGGGGGCAATGTAGCCTCTTCTGTGCCAGCTGGGTATGTACCTATAGGATCTGGAGTTTGGTCATTAATATCATTTTCTATTAAGAGAATGGGAATCTTCAGAGAAGAGTGATTTTTTTATCTAAGGCAAAGAAAGTACAATGTGAGTCTGGGACACCTAATTGAGTCAGAAAAAGAAAACTTTTGTATTATGAGTTGAGTTAAAAGGAAATAACACAGCTAAAAGAGTGTAACATTGGCCAGGATGAAACAATTGGAACATCAAAGAAAACAATGATTATATTTGAAATACGTTGTAGAGGAAAATCCATCTTTTCTTTTCTTTTTTCTTTTTAATTCAGGTGACTAAGAAAAGACTGAACTTTAGGCAGGGTTTAATGCAAATGGATCCTGGGCTGTCTGTGTAATTTGCAGGACCTGATGTAAAATGAAAATGGCTAAAATATGGGTTGGTTGTGGCTCCGTGGTAGAATGCTTGCCTAGCATGAGTGGGGAACAGGGTCCGATCCCCAGCACCACATAAAAATAAAAATAAAATAAAGATTTTGTGTCTACCTACAACTTAAAAATATATTTTTAAAAAACATGCTAAAATATAAAGCTTTTCCTATTTTGGTGTGGTCTCTTCCTCAATTGGTCATTGTGCTTTTTATTTGCTATTTAATGCCACTTAACATGACCTTTCTTTAAGTAAAGAAGAATTACAATTTAAATTTATTAGTGTGAATTTTTACCATTCATCCTTATATTGTGTAAATTTTAAATGAAAATATGAGAGCATTTAATTTGTATGCACAATTCTGAACTTACACAACTTGTAGTTTGTCATTCTTACATGCCTACATATTTTGTTCTTACCAGAACAGTAGAAACACAGTAAAAAAATTAACTCAATTGTTTTCTTTCACTTCTTGACACATACCACCCATTCTGCCTATCTTTTCTTCCTTCTATGGCATCTTTTTGAGCATAAATTGTTGACAAATTTGGAGAAGTAGGATGATTAAGAAAGGATGTAAGAGGATTAGCTGGTCCTTTATGTTGTTTAGAACCATATGGACTTCTTTCTGTGTTCAAAATAATTTCTGGTTTGAATAGAAAGCTTGGTTTTCCAGTCCTGATAGTGCCCAGCTCACTGTCAAAAAATAACATTTACCTTGTAAACACCTGCTTTAAATTTCCATCTTTCAAATGTTCATCGGAACTCTGTGCTCATGATCCTCTCAACACTATATGCAATAAGGCAGCAAGGAATTGCCCACATATTACATGTATGTTGCCTCTCCTTAGGTACATTGTGGAGAGCAGTGGCTTGAATCACGCACGGTCTCTCTAACTGCCTGGTGGCTACACTGCACTGGGAACTTCCTGTGCAAAGGTGCAGGTCAAGATGGCCCAGTTGCTATGGTGATGCCCAGCCCGAGGAGGCAAAAGTGCAGAGCTGTATCATTTGGGACCTTGAACTCAGGCACCAACTCCCAGATAAGAATTCTAAGCCTAAAAAGATAACCCTGATGTCTCGCTAGTCCTGTGTCTTTCAGATTTCCTGCTTTGCTGAAACTCCCACAAATAAACTTTTGATGATAAAACCTGTATAATAAATGTGCCTGCCATACTAGCTCTGAGTCACTGCTCCTCCATCAGAGATCAGTGTCCTACCTAGTTCCAGCTTGCTCCCTATGTGTGTCTGTTTGTCTTTTCTCAATCCCCATCATCTCTTGCCGGTTTTTCTGAATTAATGGCCACAGCTGAGAGATGAGGCCACATCACTACATGCTGCATCGTCCCTCTGGACTTCACCAACAAAGCACACCTTCAAAGATAACATTAATAAGAATGTCAAGACAGAGGAGCAGGGACCTAGTGTGAAGCCTGTGTGACTGCCCAGCTCCCAGGTCCATGAAGCTGGCCCTCAAGGCTCTCAGAGGATATCAGATATAGAAACCAGAGAGGGTAATTTCAAAGATTAAAAAAAAAATACTTTTTCTCAGAATTTTTCTTAGAATGAGGAGGATGAATGATTGGGTCAAATGATAAATCTAATTTGGCCAAAAGCCGGTTTCTTTGTGTCTTTCTTTAGCAAAGGAATATTGACTTCTTGGACAGTCACTCTCACACTTGGGCCAAGAGGCAGGGCTAGGAGAGGGCTTTCTGGTTTGGCTAAATTTTTGGAATGAGGGGAAGAAAAAATATAGAGAACTGTAATAAAGACTAACCTCCCTGCCTCAATATTTGTTTGCCCTTTTTTCCTTATAAAAATAGAACTACTGATTTTTCACTGAATGTATGGCCCTTTAGAAGGAAGATTACATACTCCACCCCTTCCTGAAGCCAGGTGTAGTTATGTGATTAAGTTTCACAATAAGGTGTGTGTGGAAAGTTTTGTATGGTTAACAGAATGCACCCTTCAATGGAGTCTATGCGTGCCCTTTCTTTACCTTTCTGCCTCCTGTTGGTTAGAACATATATATGATGAGAGCCATCTTGGATTTTTGAGATAAAGGAAAGACAATTTGGGATCATGAGCAATGAATGGAGGGCACTTGATTAACTGGATAACCTCATAGAGCATTTCTCTGAACCACCTGCCTTCAGACTTTTGAAAATAGCGAAATTAATTTCTTTCCTTTTAGCTGCTGTTATTTATACACAGCCAAATGTATTTGAAAAGCCCTCATACTTTAGAATCATAGAGAGCAGTTAAAATTTAGTTATTAATTCACTCAACGATACTCAGTACTCAGTACCAACCACTGCTCTAGGCATTGAGGATACAAAGTCTGCTCTCATGAAGTAACATGTTCCAGTAGGGGGAGGCATTCTTCAATAACTTCAATAGCAGGAGGTAGTAGTACCACCACCAAGAAGGATAAGAAAGTTAAGGAGAGCCAGAGAGCGTTTTTCTAATAAAATTATATTTGAGCAGAAATCTGAAGGAAGTAGTAAAATTGAAACCACATTGTAATTTGGAAAAGAATACTACAGAAAGAAATTCTAGCAAATATTAAGTGGGAAGTAGGAACAGGATGGACATGATTGAAGAACTGCAAGGCCACTAAGGCTGGAACCAAGGGAGCAAATAAAGGAAGAATGCAGATCAGAGGGCCTAAATGGTAGGGACTTTGGATTTTCCTCTTAGAGAATGATCTGAGGGCTTTAAGAAGAGGAATGAGGCAATCTACATTGTATTGTGAAAGTATCTCTGAAGAGATTAGGCGGGAGGGGACAAGAATAGAACC
This sequence comes from Marmota monax, assembly GCF_021218885.2. Classification (NCBI taxonomy): domain Eukaryota; kingdom Metazoa; phylum Chordata; class Mammalia; order Rodentia; family Sciuridae; genus Marmota; species Marmota monax. The sequence goes on from NW_026694639.1 coordinate 1,462,535, forward strand.
AGAAACACCAGGTGAAGTTGATGGTGACATGAATGAGGATGTTAGTTGTGGAGAAGTGAGGAGATGGTGGGCATTTCTGAGATTAGAGAAGACATGATTTGCTGACAAAATTAATTGGAAGAATGGGAGAATAAGGTCTCAGAGACAATTCCAAGACTTAGCCTGATGAATCTATCTTGATAAATATCCTGCTGTAAATTCTAGTATGTGGACAGAGATTAGAGAAACACAAAAGTTTTGAGGCAATTATCATTCATTATAGTAGTAACTACATTCATGATGACCTCGTGTGTGCTAAACACTATTTCTTTTAATTTCCATAACAGTTCTGTAGAGTAGCTATCACTATCCTCACTTTTATAGACAAAGACACTGAGGTTCAAACAGGTTGCGTAACTTGTTCAAAGTAATACAACAACTGAGTGGCAGAGCTGGTATCCAACTCATATCTCCAAAGCATGGGTTCCACACCCTTCCACTGCACAATCTTTGATATTTCTACTCTTCCATCAGTTTAGAGCAGGGTTCAACAAACTAAGCCACACAGGACAAGTCTGTCTCTATGCCTGTTTTTGTATGGTCCAGGAACTTAGGGGAAAAAATTTGAAAGTAAAAAATGTCTCATGACACTTGAAAATGATATAAAATTCAAATTTGTGTCCATAAATAAAGTTTCTTTGGAACACAGTCGTGCCTATTCCTTTATATATTGCTTGCAGCTATTTTTGAGCGACAATGGCAGAGTACACTAGTTTCAACAGGGACCATATGGCCCACAAAACCTGAATCTGGCCCTGTTCAGAAAAAGGTTGGTAACCCTGGTTTAAAGAGCAAATTCTAACATTTGTAAAATGCTACATCTGTGAAACATTTTTTATTGTAGCTAATATCTCTAAAGTCAGAGAAGGTAACTCCCTGTAAGAATTTTTTTTGCCAGTTAAGAATTAATCACTCATGTACCTTTGTTCTATTGCACAATACAATACACCTTGGCTAAGAATCCAGAGTCAGAATAATGGCAAGTAATCTTGGACAGCTCTCTCTCGTGTGCAACTGCTCACTCACTCTTTCTCTGTCTCTCTCCACTGAAACGCACTGTGTGATTCAGGAGATTGCACATTCTTTTGAATTCATTTTTGAAATTATTAAAGGATTTGCCTTTCAGAACTCCTTTTGAAAAGTTTAAGTTCTCAGATTTCTAGCTTTGAAACTGTATCACACACTAATCTATAGACCCTAATTGCAATCAAGTTTACTTCTACTGAACGCCAGTGGCAGATAATCATGATAACATTAATCAAGGGACAGCCTTCCACAGTTGAACAAGTCACTCTATTTCTACCTAAAAGGAATTATGTAAAGTCTATGAGCATAGCTCTCCATGTAGAAAGTTTGGTAATAACATAGTGTGGAGGACAATAAGAATACAGAAAACAAGATAAGAGCCAAATGTGAAGAGAGGGTGTTCAATCTCTATGTCAAGTACAGAAAGGCTCTCTGAGCTGAGCTGCAGTTTTTATCTGTGAATCTAGAAGCAGCTGAGACTGTAAACTTGTGTGTGTGTGTGTGTGTGTTGCTGTCATTGCTGCTGGTTTTCTCTTCCAATAAAACTTTATCTTATCGGAATTGAGCTGAAACATCTCCCTTCCATCCATCCATTGGGGCCAGTCCCAGAAAGACAACCATCTTATCTGTAGAGTATATTTGAAAAAGGACCCACCTGAATGGCATTCACATGTGAATGGCAATGCTCTGAGACTCCTCAGAGAGCAAGAAGAGATTCTCTCTTCCCTTTGGTCATGCCTAGTGGCCTTTTGTCACACCCAACTATCATATATGTAAATTTTTCAGTACTGTAATTTGCCTGTCAGCTACTCCTGGTAACAGGTATTTTCTTTGGGACCAAACTTTTGCTTTAAAGTCATAAGACCACAGGGTTGCATTATGTATGATTCCATTTATATAGCATTATTTTTTAAAAAAACAGCTTTATAAAGCAAAAAAATTACAATATAATTTACCCACATATTTACCATCTACTTTACCTATTTCAAGTACACAATATTTTTTTAAAGAGAGAGAGAGAGAAGAGAGAGAGAGAAAATTTTTTAATATTTATTTTTCAGTTTTCAGCGGACACAACATCTTTATTTTATTTTATGTGGTGCTGAGGATCGAACCCAGCACCCCACGCGTGCCAGGCGAGCGCGTTACCGCTTGAGCCACATCCCCAGCCCCAAAAATACACAATATTTTTTAGAATACTCATAGAGCTGTGCAACTAACACCATAGTCAATCTTGTAACATTTTCATTATCCCCCCCAAAAAACCCTGTATCTATCAACTATCACCCACTATTCCCCCACATCTCACCAGGCCCATTGAACAACTAACCCACTTTATGTCTTTAAAGCTTTATCTATTCTGGCCAGTTCATGTAGATGGAATCATCCAGTGTGTGATCTTTTGTGGGTAGTTTCTTTCATTTAGATTGTTTTCAAAGTTCTTTAATATGCATGTGTTAGTCCTTTGTTTCTTTTTATTACTAAGTAGTATTTCATTGAATATATTCTATGACACTCTTGAGTTTACAAAATTACAGACATGGAGAACAGATTAATGGTTTCCAGGTGTTAAGGGTGGTGGTTTTAGTGGGTGGGTGCAATGTGACTATGGCTATGAAAGGTTAGCACAAGGCATCCTATGGTGGAACTGTTATGTATTTTAACTGCAGTGCTCATCATCCAAATCTACTTGTGATAAAACTGCGTAGAACTAAACACACAAATACACATAAATATATGCAAATCTGGTAAAATTTGAGTAAGGCCAGCAGACTTTAGCGGTACTGACTTTCTAATTAGGAGATAGTACTTCAGTTATGCGAGCGGTTGCCACTGGGGGAAAAATGGTTGAAACAGATATAGGAACTCCTTATGTTATTTTCTATGACTGCATGTGAATCTACAATTATCTAAAAATAAAAAAAAATTAAAAATAATAATAGGCTGGGCATGGTGGCACATGCCTATAATCTCAGAGGCTCAGAAGACTGAGGCAGGAGGAAGTTCAAAGTCAGCAATCTAGTGAGATCCTAAGCAACTTAGTGAGATCCTGTCTTTTTTTTTTTTAACAGTGTTGATCATATTTATTGTTGTTTCTCCTTTATTGTTCAGATTTTTGAGTTTTAAAAAATTACAGTAACACTAAGGGCACATGAAGAGTACTAGTAGATGCCAGTTTATTCTTATACTTAAAGCATGTAGTTCTTCATTAGTATTATTTATAATGAATCACTAAAAAATATTTTTAAAATGAGATGATCAGAGCCTGTCCTAATTCTACTGAATCACTTTCTTTGGGTATGGAAACTTGGTCCATTATTTTATGGTACTGGGGATTAAACCCCAAGTCTTGTGCTTGGTAGGCCAGTGCTGTACCACTGAATTATATTCTCAGACTTTTTTGAGAAAGGGTCTCACTACTAAATCCTTCTGCCCCTGAAGTAGCTCAGATTACAGGTAAGGGTCACTTCACTTGGCAATACATTATTATTATTATTAGGTACTGGGGATGAAACTCAGGGGCACTAGACCACTGGGCCACATCCTCAGCCCTATTTTATATTTAGCGACGGGATTCTCAGTGAGTTCTTAGCGTCTTGCCATTACTAAGGCTGGCTTCGAACTTTGTGATCCTCCTGCCTCAGCCTCCTGAGCTGCTGCGATTATAGGTGTGCACCACAGCATCAAGCCATTATTCTTTGAAAATATTTTTTCAAATTGTAGATTTTTTCAAAATGTAGATATAAAGAAAAGATACCTTTTTTTCTTTATTTTTATGTGGTGCTGAGGATCAGAACCTAGTGCGTCCCATATGCTAGGCTAGCGCTCTACCACTGAGCCACAACCTCAGCCCATTATTTTTCTTTTTTTTTTCTATTTTTAATTTTTTATTGTGGGTTGTTCAAAACATTACAAATTTCTTGACATATCATATTCCACACTTTGATTCAAGTGGGTGAGATCCTGTCTTAAAAATTTTTTAAAATAAAGGGATTGGTGATGTGGCTCAGTGTTTAAGCATCCCTGGGTCAATTCCTAGCACTACTACTATACTACTACTACTACTACTACTACTACTAATAATAATAATAATAATAATAATAATAATAAACAGATAAATTTAAAAATAACAATAGGAACTGGGGAGTGATTCAGGAATGGCACAGTAAGGACCTCTGAAAGTTCATTCTTCCATAAAAGTGACAAGAATGCTAGCAAGGATTGTCAAAGTCAGACTTTCATAACTCTGGAAATTAACAAAGACTTACAATAATTTGACTTCAAGAAAAATAGTTAAATCCTGGTAAGAATACTGAGTTTTATGGCATTCTAACTTAACCTGTCCCCATTCTCCTCTCCCTAACTCTAGGGTAGATTTTAAAATGAAGATGCCTGAAATCATGGAGATAATAACCAACAGTCTGGCAGCCACTAGAAGAAGCAGAATGTTGTTCCTCCTAAATCCTATTCCCAGATAACTGTCATATTGCGACCTTTAAGGTACCCAGAACATCTCACTCATAAAACTTGTCTTTCTCTGACTTCACTCAGAGGTCATTCATTGTGAACAGCATTTTCCCCAAAGATATCTGTAGAAAACAATCAGTGGCAATTGTTTAATATCACAACTTCCTGAGGCAGTGATAACAGCTGGGACAAAGAGCTAGCCATAAATACGTGAAAGGAAAAGCTAGGATATCAGATATTCCTAGCAGACTTTGAAATGTTTCTAGGAAAATGATGGCCACACATGCACATATAGGGCTGTTTGCCTCCCAGAAAATACCTGAGAAGGTTCTTAAAGCCATCTCTGACTAACCATTAACTAACTCTGTGTAAGCAGGAAGCGCAGATTAAGGCCAAGTTGTAAACTGCCTGTCTGAACTTTGAAGGCGTATCCCAGCAGGTGCACAAAACCCCTCAGCAAAGTTTGGTTCACTTACTGGTCCAAGCATTTAAGGAAATATCTGAATAATTGTTAACTACATGATAAGATAACCAAATAGATGTGCCAGCCTCCTAAACCACTGGGATTACAGACATGCACCACCATGCACACCCCCCCACCCCCCCAACACAGATTTTAGATAATTAATTCAGGAAATTCATTAACAAATAGCAACAGTAACAGCAATCCCTGGAAATTAAGAGAAATGTGATTTCCAAATTTACCACACTATAAAACTTGCAATTTTCAAAGAAAAATTAGGAGAAATACAAAGAAACAAGAAAGTATGGTCCATACAAAGAACAAACAGTACACAATAAAATTGTCTCTGAAGAAACCAGATGATGGAAAAACTTTTAATTAACTATTTTAAACTTACTCGAATAACTAAATGAAACCATGTCTAAAAAAATAACATAAAATACTAGCTGGGTATGGTGGTACATGTCTGTAATTGCAGTGGCTCAGGAGGCTGAGACAGGAGGATTGCGAGTTCAAAGCCAGCCTCAGCAATGGTGAGGCACTAAGCAACTCAGTGAGACCCTGTCTCCAAATATAACACAAAATAGGACTAGGGATGTGGCTCAGTGATCCAGTGCCCCTGAATTCAATCTTCAGTACCAGAAAGAAAAAAAAAACTAAAGAAAAGTATGACAATGATGTCTCAACAAATGAAGAACATCAATAAAAAAGTAGAAAGTATTAAAAGGAAGCAAATAGAAATTCTGGAGTCAAAAAGTACAAAAACTGAAGTGAAAATTCACTTCAGGTTCCATAGAAGATTTGAACTGGCAGAGGGATCTGAAAAATTGAAGATAGTTGATTTCAAATGATCTACTCTGAGGAACAGAAAGAAAAAAGAATGAAGGAAAATGAATAGAAGCTCAAAAATCTGTAGGACGCCACTGGACATACCAACATAGGAATTGTAAAACAAGAGGAGAGAGAAAGTGGGCAAAATGAATATGGGTGTTCCCAACTTACAGTGGTTCTTCCAATTATTTTTTGACTTTACAATGGTATGAAAGCAATGTGCACTCAGTAAAAACTGTCTCTTGAATACTGAATTTTAATCTTTTCTTAGGCTAGCAGTATGTATTAGGATACTGTCTCATGATACTGGGAAGTTCTGTATTTTTATTTGCTAAATCTGACAACCCTACAATAAAGACTTTACATTTTAAAAATGGGAGCAAGGATTATTCTTTGTAGAAATGAGAATATCCCCATGTGCTTAGAACAAATTGTTCATACGTCAGAAGAATACAATTTGAGATATCATTATGAAACAAACTTTAACCATAACTATGATCTTATGTGAAAAAGATAATTAGATAAAGCTAATGAAGAATAATATGAACAGAAACCCAGTAAGCACTGCTTTTGAATATAAGTAAACACAAAGATTGTGAAGTGCAATTCTGTAATTAAATGGAAAAAATGGTTGAGCTTCAAAATATTTTCTAGAGAGTGTGCAAAATTATTGTACCCTTTGCACATCTAAGTCTTCTTCAAAATGCTCTTATTCTGCATATTGAAGAACTGTCTTTAACCTTGCAGGACAAAGCTTGAGAAAAATTTGAATTGTCTGTGACATGTCCTATGACAACTGAAGAGAACATATAAGCAAATTATATTTCTTGGCTGTATTTATTCAAAATATCAATGAGAATTGTTATTTGACTGAAGAACTGTTGGATATAGGATTCATCATGGTACCCCATTAGAAACTGACTTGTTTTAAAAAGTCATGGATGGTTTAATACATACTGATCCAAACAAATCTATCATCTCGGACAAAAAAAAAATGAAACCAAGGATTTGCATTAATAGCATGTCTCTTACCATGAGGGTTCACACATGGTGAAGCACAGAATGCTTCCTGGAAGTAGTGACTTACTTCTATACCTCAACACTCTCTCATGACTGGAACATGAACAGTTCTCCAGTTTATTTGATTGTTTTTGTCTTGGGGATTGACCCATAATTTAGGTTGTTGCCCTCAGAGAGGAAAAAATGGTTTTTGTTTTTAAATTCAACAATATTTATTGGAAACTTACTATAGGCTAGGCACTATTTGGGGGATGTAAAAGACCAAGTCCCCATTATTATGGAACTTGCATTCTAGTGAGTGGATTGGACAATACATGAATAATGAATAAACAATTAAAACAACCAGAAGTAGTGTTGTGGCAGAAAATTTTACAAGGTAGTGAAAGAGAACAATTGGATGCCCTTTTAGGTTAGGTCATTAGGATGAGCATATCTGAGATGGTGAAGTTTGAGTACAGACCTGAATGAAAGGAGAAGCCAGCCAGGCAAAGATCTGGAAGGAGAGCTTCGGAGCAGAGAGAGTGGCGAGCAATGAGCTGAGCTCTGTGCATTCTGAAGGAAGAAACCAGCCCAGCAAGAGGGAGGATGGTATGAGGTGAGGTTGTAGTTAGGTAGAGACCAAAAGAAATTTATCTGAAGTGTAAGGAAGAGCCATGGGACTTTTAAATTAAAAGTTACATAAATAAACATACTTCATATATTCCGTAAAGGTGAAGCTGGTATTCTAACAATGAGGAAAAAGTAAACATTTTGAAAGTAGTTAAAGTAAGCAAGGAACAATTTTTTTTGTTTTGCTTTTGTTTTACATAAACTAACCTTAAACTAACATCTTAAATATTATAACAGGAAATATTTGTTAAGCCAAGATTTTCCCCTAGAATAAAGAATCTGACTTTTCATTGAGACAGATATAATTAAAAATGATGTCTTATTTTGAAATCTGACTTAACATTTAACGATAAAGTGAAAATATGATTCTAATTTTTATTTATTTGGATACTTAAGAGTTTCTTTTTTTGTTTTTGTTTTGTTTTGTTTAAGATGGGGTATTGCTATGCTGCCCAGGCTGGTCTTAAACTGATGAACTCCTGGGTTCATATAACTTTTCTGCATAAGCACCTGAAAAGCTGCTACTTAAGGTTTACACAACTGCACCCAGCTACATACTTGTATTCATGGCTATCATACATGAGAAAGATTCTTCACGAAGACATAGATCTCAATAGAAGAAGTGTTTGGTTGGCTCTGCCACCTAGCCATAGGCTCATTTTCAGTTCCATTCAGCAACGGCACAAAGGTTTTAGCTAATATTTAATTTAGTAATTTTCCATCCCTCCTGACATTGCATAATTATTTTTTACAAACTAATTGAAAAGTGAGGCCTTTAAAAGATCTTTTTAATTAATGGATTTTAGAAGATTTTAAGCAAACTTTTAAAAACCCAGGAAAAAAGTTTTTATTAGGGATACATATCATTTTTGGCAAAGAAACAAAAAAATCATGGAATATTGAAATGTTTTCAAATATTCATGTCCATGGGTGGCTCTCTGTATGGTTTGTGCTTCTTTCTCATTCATTGTTAAAATATTGGTTTTAACCTTTAAAAGTCTCCATGGTGTTTTCAAATTTTTAAGAAAAACAAATTAGAATTTCTTCTTTTAAAAAGTGGCATTTTACTGATCATCATTATCATCATAAATAGAAATCAGAAAATTTTAATCCAAAGAAAGGCACCCCAATGATGTAAAAACAAAAATATTAGAAATCTTTAAAACGGTTACAATTTTAACACAGTCTAGTTTCATACATATTTTGTGTTTTCTTATAAGAAAGAATTCACATTTTACAAGCATTTCTTTCAGTATGGGATTAAAACATGGCATTGAAATGGAATTATACTTCAGGTAAAATTCAGTAATATCAACAGACAATATTTGGAATATGGTTAGACAAGTGGTGGAACATGATATTGCCTAACCTCTGAAGAGTATGTGTCAGTATCCATGAATATTATATTTTTCTATTTTGCTCATCATAACCAAGTTTTGAAATACATTTTCAAGTTAATAGTTAAAATTTTGGCTTGGAACATAGGCTTGTCATTTAATAGTTAAAACTGTGTCTTGGAACATGGGCCTGTCATTTATACATCTACACCGGTATCCAGAAGAGTAAGGAATAACAATGTAAATGTAAATGAAGAAAATTTTTATGTGACTCTTCTTGCCTGATAAATGGTTGCAGATGACATCAACTTTGATGGAATATTTCTGGTTCTGACATCTTTATATTATCTCTTCTGGACGCTTAATGAATAAGCTCCTTGTATTTTAAATCAGTTTTGTAATTCTCTGTATGATTTCTTTTTTAGTCCAAAAGAATGAATACTGTTTCTTTATGTTCCAGTATTTGTTCTACATTTATGTTTTATTTTTCTTAACGTTTGTGTTATGGTGTTGGAAGCATGGCTTAGTAGTAGAGCACTTGTCTTGTGTGTGCAAAGCTATAGATTTGATCCCCAACACTGCAAATAAAAAGAAACAAGAAAATTTTGCCCAAGGAATGGTACTGTCAGAGTACACTTATGAAGGGCTGGTTGAAACCAGTGTGGGACTGGTTACTTGACTGAGTCTAGTTTATATGAAAGATGAAGATTTGAGGAGATGTACCAATATGTCTAATATAGGTTATCATGTATGAAAGTGAAAATTTATATTTAGAACATGTGGTGGCTAAGAACGGTCAAAGACATACTTGATTCTATCCATTCACATTAAAATAAAATTTTTAAAAAAGCAAATCAACAACAGAAAAAATCCTCTCTCTTTACATCTCTCTCCATTAACAATGTAGTAGAGGGTAGGTCATAGAATGTTCTTTAGTGTGCCTCTAAATAAACCCTTAACACTAGCCTTTTTATAACTTCTTTTTCACTTTATTTTTGCTTTCAATATTTATTTCAATATGATTTCATCTGGATAAAAATGCTCTTTTGATGAACATATGGTGGTCTCTGGCTCAATTTTGCAGTCCATGGTATCAGTCCTGGCACCAGGGACTGACAGTAGAGATAGTGACCAGGTTTGGGTGAGCAGTCAAGGAAAAGAACAGTAGTAGTTCTTGCCAGATCACTGTGACATCTTCATTCTCCTCCAGCCCTCATTTGAAATAGTGGCATCATTATAATTGATTCAGGGAAATGTGGTCTGAACAGGTACTTAGGAGCAGGAAGAGGGCAGAGAAAGTAAGCCAAAGAGGGATAAAATGTGGTTATTTTCCTATACCACAGATACCTGGATTTTAAAACTCTCCATTTGGCTTTCATCAAGTTACAAGTCATAAATAATCAAATTTCCTGAAATTTCACAAGACTTACACATGTTGGACCAAATTTTCACCAAAGTGATTCTTATTGCCCATTACCAATCGTTTGTTGTACTGAGAGTTTTGCTTACTGTGTTATTCACAACTCTGGTACTTTACAAAGAAATCCACTGCTATCACGTTCTTAAAAGGAATAATTTATAATTTGTATGCTTATCAGTAATTTTCATTCTACACTTCTAAAATTAACAAATGGTAAACCATTACTCAAAACAAGAATCAGTGAGCTCAGCTTTCAAAGGAGAAGAATATTTGAAGTTAATATATGAGTTAATCTTATTAACAAAAACATGAGCTAAAATACTTAGGAAGTCATTGGTCAAAAGACAGCCCTGTACTAAAATCATAAGGCAATCATAGACAAAGACTAGATTATAGACAAAGACTAGATTAGCATTTCAAAAGTTCAATTCTATTTTTCTTCCTTATGAGCAAATTTATGAAGGGAGAAAGGAAAGGAGAGGAATATTTTCCATTCAAGTATCTAAAAACTACAGTAAAGGAAGGGTATCTGGTTCATGGTAACATATACAGTTTTCTCTTATAAACATGATTTTCCTTAAATGTACAGGTTTAGGTTAGAATCAATATCTCTTAATTTGAAATTATTGAAGTTCTAACAACAATGAACTATGTTCACCCATGATAATTCCTTTAGAATGCTAAAAATATCCTTTGCCTATGAAAATGTTGTTTGCCCCCTGGTGGTGAAATTATTATTATTATTATTTTATGCTAAAAAACTTAAATTATGGAGTCTTGGCCCTAAAATCCTTTCTGTGGTAAGAAAAAATAGAGCATTAGGGCTGGGGGTGCGGCTCAGTGGTGGAACACTTGCCTAGCATGTGTGAGGCACTGGGTTTGATCCTCAGCACCACATTAAAAAAATAAAATAAAGGTATTGTGTCCATCTACAACTAATAAAAATTATATATATATACATATATATATATATATATATATACATACATATATATATATATTTTTTTAAATAGAGCATTTTATATTGGAGGTATAGAGAGATGAAGTTGAACCATGTGGCTTGGTAAAATGGGCATGATACAAGTCATGCTTGGGACAGCCCATTTAAATTTCTCATATCTTACCAGTTGAAACTAAGCTTTCCTTAGTCCATTTCTATTTGTTTCCATGTTGGTCATATTGTTAATTTAGTATTGTAAAGAATGCTGCCTCCTTTTAGTAAATCTCATAATAAGCATTTACAAGTCTTGGAATTTCTATACATAACCTAATGCCTTATCTGAGGCCTGTTGATTGAAGTAAACACTGACTCTGTACTGTTTTCTTTTGAGTTCCAATTTGGCATCACAAATAATATTAGGACTCAGTGGCAGAATGCCAAAACCAAGCTGTTCAGCCTAAAAGAATAGATGATGAAGAGGTCTGTTAAATTTTTCTTTTGCAGACTAATTGGAGCCTTCATATGAAGAAAATACAACAATTGCTGTGCTCAGACTGAATGGAAGAATCTGTAGGAGAAAATATCCAGGTTGGCTAAAAGGAGAAAATTTTTAAGTGATTCAAGTAAGTTACTACAAACCTTAGAAAAACTAATGATAACTCTCAAAATGTAGAAGATGTTAGAAGAAGTTTAAACATGGATTTTATTGTTATGTGTTACAATAAATGTTGTAAAGTCCACGAGAAGCAGAAAACAAGCAATGTGAAAATACAGAGTTACTTTACACAACAAAAAAATCACTGCATCTTCAGTGACTCAATAGTTGAATGTGAGTATTTCCCTTTCCTTTGTTGGCTACATGCTCTTAATTCAGTATCTACTGTTTAAACTTAATCTGAATCTGGCAGGAAAAATCATGGATAATGTGTTTTTATGGAACTAGAACAAAAAAATTAAATCAGTTTTAAAATTAAATCAGTCATTATTTCATAGAGTTTTGTCTTTCACCATCCTGGACAAGAAAGTGGATGGATACATCTCTGGTGTAGTGAACAATCACAGCCTATGTGATGTCTTTGAAGTCAACATTGAAACATTTATAAATTGATAAATTTTCCTTATGGAAACCTTAATGCAATGTAGTGGAGATTTCCTGTAGTATGATATTAACATTTAAATAGCTGTTACTATGTACTAGGCAGTAATTATCTTACCCACTTTCCAAAATACTCTTATGATTTTGAAACACGGTAGTATTATCTTAATTTTAGAAATGTGAAAGCCAAAACAGAGATCCCTTAACTAGTAGAGCCAGGATTCAAATTTAATCAATCTGCCTCTAGAATCTGTGTTCTTATGCATTGTGAGATTATTTGAGTTAGTACATTATTCAGAGAAGTGAAAACCATAGTGTCAACATGTTAGAAATAAATGTATTATTTATAACAGAGAACATCTGTATTTATTTATGAAGACCTTCAAAATGATTAAAATTCAATACTGCAATTCAAAGAGGATTATTTTCCAAGGAGGCACTTCCCCAAAACAATGTTTTTCTAACCTTTGTCAACTCAATATAAGTTTGTGAATGGTGTTTGAGTAAATAAATTACTGACTGAAAATAATGTTCCATTAAAGAACAATCATATCTTAGAACCACGATTCCATATATTTGCAAAACAGCCATACAGAGATTAATGAGAACATTTCAAGATTTAATGAGAGGCAGATGTTCTAAGTCACAGAATGAATAGGCCACTTATGGTTATTTTAAGAGAGATTTGGATTTTAGCTAGAACAGGTATATCACATTCAACTTGGATACAGTTAAATTTGATCTTACTGAAAAGTGAGGGCTAGACTACTAAATGGTTTATGTAAACCTCTTTTGGGGGCCAAAAAGGTGCATTGGTACATGCTGGCTTGGGAGGCTGAGGCAGGAGGATAGCAAGTTCAAAGCCAGCCTCAGCAAAAGTGAGGCACTAAGTAACTTAGTGAGACCCTGTCTCTAATAAAATACAAAAATTGGGTTGGGGATGTGGCTCAATGGTTGAGTGCCCTGAGTTCAATCCCTGGTTACCACCCCACCATACACCAAAAAAAAAAAAAAAAAAAAAAAAAAGAAAGAAAGAAAGAAAGATAGATACCTCTTTGGGTCCTACTTATCTGTTAAATTACTAGTACTCTTTTGCATTAACCCATGCAGAGTTGTGGTTATTATAATATTCAAGTTCTTATGAGATCAGAGTGCCCCTCATTACATTTATGTGAGTTACCCATTCAACAGCTTGGATTCTTCTCTTTTCACCGCCAATGGCTTATTCTCCTAATGCATCTTCACCACACAATATCTTGATCGCACCTTGAACTTTCCCAATGCCATAACCTACAAAATATGAAATATAAAAAATTCCATTACTGCATGAGAGTAGATTTGCTCCCAGCTCACTTGCATAGGCACCATGTGGAAAACAATTAGATGCCCTCATTGAAACCCTCAACTCAGGTTTATGGTTATTTATGTAATTCCTCATACTTAACTGACTGTAACTCCTTAAATTGACTTAGCTCATTAATTGTCTACCTTCCTTCTTCAAGACATTAAAGGGTATAAATGGTCTTTGAAGTTACTGCCTCCACTAAATTCCACAACCTTTTTCTACAGTTTAATTATGATAGATGCTTAAGTTTGTTTTGTTGTGTTTATCCTACTTTAGGTTTGCTGAGCTTACTCTGTGTGGCTGATTTTTTCTTTCTCTTTTTCAAACAGCTCTTAGTGAGAAATATTGGACATACCACACAATTCATCCATTTTTAAATAAACCAATATCTTTTAGTTTCTGTACAAAAGTTATGCAACCATCACCACAATCTAATTTTAGAACACTTTCATAACCCTCAAAATAAATCCCTTCCCTATTTGTAATCAATCTGTAACTTCCCCTACCACCAACCCTAAGTAACCACTAATCTACTTTCTAAGTTTGACTATTCTGAACATTTCATTTAAATGGAATCATATAATATGTGATCTTTTGTGACTGGCTTTTTTCACTTGGTATAATTTTTTCAAGGCTCATCTGTGGCAAAGCATTTCGTTTTATTGCTGAATAATAATCAATGGGAATAATAACAATCCTATTATATGAATATAATATTTTGTTTATCTGTTTATTAGCGAATGGGTATTTATTTGGGTTATTTTCAACCTTTGGTTATTGTGAATAATGTTGTTATAAACATTTGTGTAAAAGTTTTTGTGTGGTCATATATTTTCCTTTCCTTGAAAAAGGAATTGTTGGGTTATATAGTAACTATATACTTAGCTTTTTGAGACACTGCCAAACCATATTCCAAAGGTGCTGCCACATTTTGCATTCCCACCATGTAGGAAGGTTCCATTTTCACCACGTGTTCACTGACACTTTTTATTGTCTTTTTTTTATAGCCATTCTAATGGATGTAAACTGGTATCTCACTGTAGTTTTGTCTTATGTTTTCCTAATGACTAAAGATGTTGATCATAGTTTTGTAATTATCAGCCATTTGTATATCTTCTTTGAAGAAATATCTATTCAAATTCTCATTTAAAAAATGAAGTTATTTGTCTTTTTGTTGTAAGGATTCTTTATATATTCTGGGTGTAAGTACCTGATTAGGTAGGTGATTTACAAACATTTTGTCAATTATCTTTTCCTTTCCTTGATAGTACTGACTGTAACACAAACATTTTAAATTTCTTTGTGGTTCGGTTTATCTTTTTTTAAAAATTGTATCATTTATGTACTTGGTGTCATATCTAAGGAATTGTTGGCTAACCCAAGGTCACTGAGATTTACTTCTGTTTTCTCTTATAAGAGCTTTATAGTTTTAACTCTTACATTGAGGTCTATGATTAATTTTAAGTTATTTTTTTTAACCTGTTGTTTTGTGTCTTTCATTCCTTCTATGATTCTTGGCTATTCCCTTTTGAACTATTGCTTCTGCCTCATTCTCTCTTACCTCTTTTTCTAGGACTCCAGTTATACCTATGTTGGATTATATGTTGAGCACTTTTTAAAACTCTATTTTGTTCTCTCCATTCTTTTTTCTTTCTGTGCTTCAGTTTAGGTGTTTCTGCATTTCAACTTTAGGTATTCTGTTGTTTTCACTCATTGAATTCTTGATTTCAGATACTATATTTTTAAATTTTGAATTTTTCCATTGATTCTTTTTATGGATTCTAATAAAATTCTTGCTGCAGTCCGGCTGGCTGCAGCAAAATAACAGGGGGGTGACGAAGAACTTGTGTACCTTGATACAGCAGGAGTAGGAGCCGTTTATTGTAGGATAGGAGCGGTATTTATACATTCCACACAGCTTATCTAATTAGCATAAACTAGATACATCAGTCAACCAATAAGAAATCTCCACACTTAATGGCTTGCTGGCATTACTTCACAAACCACTCCCTCTGGCATTTTGCCAGGCGCCATCCAGACTTGTTTACAGACTCTAACAAATTCTGTCCCTTTTAATCCATTTGTCCATTTTTTCTTCAATTTTACAATCTATTGCTTTATTCCATGTTAGTTATTTTACAGTTCTTAAAGTCAGACTCCAGTTGATCTGACTTATCTGTGGGTCATCTGTTATCTGTTTTTTCTCCTCATTATTGGACAAAATTTTCCTGTTCTTTTCATGTCTCATAATTTTTTACATGCCACATTTTTAAATAAAAAACTATAGACAATATAGGTATTATTTCTCTGTAGAAATGGAAAGAGACAAATGGGTTGAAAGTCTGTTTACCTCAGTTCAATTAGGGATGCAGTGGGTTGGGACTGGGTTGCAGTAAGACTTTATCTACTTGTGGTTTCTCTCTATTCTTCATATGTGATTCCTCTGAGATTTCAATTGAGAACCAGGAAGGTGACTGTCTCCTCTGTTCCGGAGATTCAGTTCTGTCTTTGAGAGGTTTTAAACTTTGTTAGCCTCCTATTCATACAACTTCAAAAATAATTGCAAATGTCTTGAGTGGAGAGAATACCTGTGTATTTGAGACAGATTCTTCCTTCTGGTAGAGTTAGTTCTACATGCTGGTAGAATGTGGGGTGATTTTATTCTAGTTATTAGGCCCAGCCTCTTAACTTCCTCACCAAATGTCTTGTGGGAAAACTGGTTGTATGTTTGGGCCTTCCTATGTTTCCAATCCATTACACAACTCACATGACTATGAATGTTTTTCTGGTTTCTTTTTTTTTCTACCCAGAACAAGCTTGATGGGACAGGGGCCAGAATTGGTGGATGTGACAGGTGAAGAAAACAGCTCATGGTGATCAGTTCATTAAGTTTGGCATTAGCAAAAGAAGAGTCACTCAATGCATAGTTCCTTGTGGCATAATGACTAAGTATGTGAAGATGCCAAACTAAGAGTTTATAACATGAATGTCACTGTGATTTTGGCAGGGTCCTGGTCCAGCAAGTACATCATCTCAGAGTGGACTAGTGTTATTTTACCTGAGGAAAATGAATCTTCAAGAGCAATACCTTATGTCAGTGAGAAGCACTATACTGAAGAGATGTCAATTCTGTGTCTGCTTAGCCCTAAAAAGGGATGGTCTCCGTGTAGATAGAATACATCCCTGGCATCTCTTTGACAATATAAGGTTACAGATCAAGAGGGAAATAATAGCTCCCAAAAGATCAGGGTAAGATTCCTAGATTTGTGGCAATATGGTACCAGTTTCAAATGTTATGTTGCATTTCATCTGATGATTAAATAAGAAAATATGGATGCTAGGATGTTACATAAAAGTAATGCTTAACACCATAGTTTTCAGATTATTTTGATGTTTATTTAGGGACTTGGTGAAGATGACTTTTCCTTTAAGAAAACTGATATATCACAAAAAAAAAAAAAAAAAAAAACCCTAAAAATCATAGTAAGGAAAATGTGGTAGCAGGTATTTGCAGGATTCAATTCAGCTAATTGGTTACTGTCAGGTACTATACATTATGCTCAGTACTGGAGATACACAGACAAGGTAGTATCTCTTACTATGAATTAAATGTTGTGTCCTCCTGAAAGTCATATGCTGAAGCCCTAATCTCCAATGACATGGAATTTGGAGGTGGGGTTCTTGGATGGTTTAGAGGAGTTTATGAAGAATTAGTGCCTTTTTATATGAAATATGTGATGTCTCTGTACCCCTCACTCTTCCTGGCCATGTGGGGATATAACAAGAAGGCAGCCAACTGAGAAACAGGGGCTCTTTACCACAACCTGGGCATGCTGGCACCATGACCTGGGACTTCTCAAATTTCAGAACTGTATGAAATACTGTTGTGTAAGTCACTCAGTCTAAAGTATTTTGTTATAGCAGCTACAGCAGACTTAGACACTCCTGTTCTGGCATTTTTGAAAGGCCAACTTCATGATAGATTAAAATGTGGTGAATCCAAGCCTATGTATTATTTTAAAGCAAGATATACTTGCATTTGTCTATAACATTTAAAAATATTTTCAAACTCTGTGCTAAGTCCTAAGATTTACAACCTAATAGTCTTTAACTTTTATCAAACATAATATATTCTTACTATGAAAGCAAAAGTAGGTTTATAATCATCCTGTTGAGGATAGCACAGTGGCACATGCCTGTAATTCCAGCAGCTCAGGAGGCAGAGGTCATGAGTTCAAAGCCAGCCTCAGTAAAAGCAAGGCACTAAGCAACTCAGTGAGATGTCTCTAGATAAAATACAAAATAAGGCTGGGGATGTGGCTCAGTGCTCAAGTGCCCCTGAGTTCAGTCCTCAATACCTAATAATAATAATAACAACAGCAACAACAACAACTATAACAACAACCCTGTTGAGCTCGATTTAAAAGGCCAGACCCAAGAAGTGAAAAAGCAAGAGGCCAAATTTATCGAACTCAAGCACTTCAACTTAGGCAAGCATTTTTGTTTGTTTGTTTGCACTTACTTTTTCGATAACAGTAGGAAATGAGAGAGGAGAAATGTGAGAAAGGTAAAATGAAATAAAGTTTACATAAGAGAACAATAGTGGTGGAGGAAAAATATTTAAAAGGCATTGAACAGAAACAACACAAGACCAGAAGGTGAGACATTGTTATGGAAAAAAAGAGGTTTTTAGCCCTAGGTGTCTTTCTTTTCTCAATCAAGAAAAGAACCCCAAAGTGGATAAACTACACTTTTGAGACTATGATTGAGTCACCATTGTGAATTCTTCTAATTGCCTATTTTATGGTGTTATGCTGGTAAATATTAATTCATAATTCGAGCTATACTTTTTTGTCTTGGTTAGGATTCCTTTTCTGTTTCTTCTCTCAAAAAGATACCCTAAGACTGGTGTCGTGGCGCACATCTGCGATCCTAGCAGCTGTGGAGGCTGAGGCAGGAGGATGGCAGATTGGAAGCTACCTCAGCAACTTAGTGAGACTCTAAGCAAGTCAAGGAGACCGGTTTAAAAAAAAAAAGAAAGAAAAAGAAAAGGAAAGAAAAGAAAAAGACTGGGGATGAAACAACAACAACAAAACTGTAGACTGCTGACTACGTTTGTTTCCTGTTTTAGGTATTGGTTCAATTCCTCCTACCTGTCCTGTATGGAATAAAAGCTACAAAATCGATATATCAGGCTTCATTTATGCTTTTAGTGTTCAATAGGGGAGGGCAAAACGGAAACCTACAGGTGGGATCTTCCTGATGGATGCGTGATGTCTAACAGTCCAGTCTTTTAAAAACCCTGTGTAAACACACTTTACAGTTCCTAGCTGAGCGGGAGAGCGAGCACCAGAGGCAACTCTCGGAGGCCTAGATCTGGGGCGCTTAGCGTCCTTACTTCCGGTCCCGCCCCTCCCCGCAGTTGCTAGGAAACGTGATGTCACCGGAAGCGAGGCCTGCGATAGGCTGAGGCGAGGGGAAGCCTCTCCCCCTCTGAAACCTCGGCCCCCTGGCGCTGGCTCTCCAGCTGTTTGTAGGCCTGGGGGTGAGGGTCCCCGGAAGGGAGAGCCGGCTGCGGCCCCGTCCGCGCACCCGCGGGTCCGGCCGTCTGCTCCCACAGTCCCAGCCCTCCAGCTGGCGCCGGCCGCCTGGCTGGTGACTCTCGAGAGGCTGCCGCTCTTCTGATTGACAGGCACCGTTCCCACAGCCGGAGCTGCCCGCCACGTCTTGGGTCTCGGCCGACGGCACTGCGTGGCGGGTGACCTTTCTGAGCCCAGAGCGATGTCTGCACCCTGCTCCGGACTGGGGCGGGTTCCTCAGCGCCACAGGCTCGTGTGGTTCTCGCCCCCGTTGCCGCGGTGCCGGCTGCTGCTGCCGCTGCTGCTGCTGCTAGCGGCCGCGGTGCCGGCGCGCGGCTGGGAGAGCGGCGATCTAGAGTTGTTTGACTTGGTGGAGGAGGTGCAGCTCAACTTCTACCAGTTCCTCGGGGTGCAGCAGGTAAGAGCGAAAGCGCGCGGGTCCGGGCGGACAGGCGCGCGGAGGCGGACTCTGATCCTGTTCCTCCGAGGGAGCCCGGTACCGGGGGCTGGATGTGCTCACTCCGGGCTCTGCTGCCATCCTCAGCCCGATTCACCGGCGTCTCCTCGTAACTGTAGCTTGGCAAGGGTTTCGTTCACTTTCCCAGTTTCTCACCCTCTCTCCAACTTCTCAAGTTCCGGTCTCAGTGACAGGCTGGACGGTGGTGATACCTCCTCTTTGCTTTGGCATTCTAGGTATGATCCTCTCCCCGCCCCCATTCCCACAGGAGGAAGAAGGAAAAGTGGTGCGGGTAGAGGTTTTTATTCTTATCTCATCTGCCTCCTTTCCTCTTCCTTTCTGAGAAACACAGGCTCGCATTTTGGCCAGTGTTTGTATTGCAGAAGTGTATTTTTTGTTGTTGTTTGTTTTATTTTGCACTGTGCTTTGTAATCTTTTCCGCCTGTTGGATAGGGGTTCATATCACAGTTTAGAAATCTGGAGGAATTGAAGCCTCCACCAGGTTGGTCCTGGGACTCACAGGAGAAGCCATGAAACTTTCAAGGCAGTAGATTACTTGGGGTGCTGCTGGAAGAGATGCCCAACTATTAACGCAGAATCTGTTACTTTGTCTTTCCTTTGGTTTAGCTTGAGAAGTTAACTTGTGAAATCCGTTTGTTGCCCTTTATTTCTACCATCTAAGGTGGTAGAGTGAAGGTAATTATTCAGTCTACAATGAAACTTTGTGCCAAGAAAAAGATGACTTTTCACTGACTTCAGAATTGTGGAGAGAGAAAGAATTTCACACAATCTCCTTTTAGTCCTTTATACAATGCTTTAAATAGTTATGCGAGCAGGGGGAAAAAAGGAAATTTACCAACAGTTGTCATTCAAGATGAACTTAACATAACTAGATGAAATGCACATTCCCCCCCTAGATTACTAAAAGTTTGGGTGAACTGTTGAACTTTTAAATGGAAATTTAATTTTTCATTTAAATCAAACAATTAAATGGAAATTTAATTTTTCAGCATTGCATTTTCATCCCATTATTGAATCTAAAGTTGCTAGGTTGCCATGGCACCATGAGTTTAACAATTTTTATTTTTGAGAGTTATAAAGAACAAGTATTTTACTCTTAAAATTCTAATCTGCAAACAATTTTGTAATACTATGAAGTGTCATCTGGTGCCATTTCCTGCTCCCAAATATTTGTCATTTTAAAGTAAATGACGATGCCATATGTGTAACAATAATTAGTTAAGCTAAGTTTGAAGACTAATTTTTGAGAAGTCCTTTAATATAGAGAATAATTATTTAGAATTTATTGGTAAATTCTGTAGCTTATACATAACCTAATTTTAAAAAATCTTGAAGATGCTTTCCAGTTATTCTTGGAGATTAAGGTATACAAAATTTTAGTAGTAGGAGCTTAAAATTTCCAACTGTGTAATCCAGCATTGCATGTGCACTCTCATAATTTTCATTTATAATTTCATGCAGCTTAATTTTCAGTTACTTCAGCAGTATGAACAACCAGAGCACTTGAATGTATGAGCAAACATGGGGAAGTAAAGAAGCATTGATAATGGAAAAGATTCTTTGTCGAGGTAGAATTGAAAAGAATAATTTAGAAAATTATTTTAATTTGTGTTTCTCTCTCCAACTATGTTGAAATTGGACAGAAAGTGAGAAGGAACTTTTAATCAGAGAAATTGATTAGAACAAATTCCTTATTTGAATTAACTTTTCTTTTTCTTTTTAATTTGTTTTAATTAGTTACACATGACAGTACAACGACCTTTGACATATCATACATTTGAATCAGATGGGATATAATATCTCATTTTTCTGATTATACAGGTTGCAGAATCACATTGGTCATGCATTCACATATATACACACAGTAATAATAATGTCTTAACTTTTCTTGGAAATCTTTCAGGGACCAGACATTTGGTAGAGACAAATGCCCCCTGTTTAAGGTCTTTAATGTATAACTTTCAAGCCTTAGCTAAGAGGTCTCTTGGTAACTACACAGACATTTGGGAACAGGACAAAGTAGATAGGATAGTGGAGACTTGATTCTATGCACTTACCAATCTTCAACAGAGATTTATTTGGTGCCTGCTGAATTTTTAAACTCTAAGAGTAGTCCTTTATATAAAGCAGTACTCCTGACCTCATGAAACTTAGGAAAACACTTAGTAAGAATGAAAAACAGGTAAATATTAAGTATATGGTCAGAGAAGGTAAGTCTAGATTTGAGGGGCTTTTATAACAAACTACCATAAATTGGATAGCTTTCAACAACAGACATTTTTCATAGTTCTGGAGGCTGGGAAGTGGAAGACCAAGGTGCTGGCAGATTCTGTGTCTGATGAACGCCTTCTGGTTTATAGATGGCACCTTCTTATTGTGCCCTTACATCACTAAGATGTGAGGCAGTTCTTTAGGACTTCTTTTATAAGTAAGTGCACTAATCCCATGCATAAGGGCTCCAACCTTATGGCCTAATCACCCTTCAAATGCCACTTCATAGTAATATATTGGAAGTTAGGTTTCAACAGAGGAATTTTGGAGGGATTCAGCTATTCAGAACATAGCATTGCTGGTGGTGCATTCAAGGGAGAGCAGAGATAAGTGCAAAGGCCTTGAGGCAGGAGCTTGCTTAGTGTTTTGGGAACAGCAAGGCAGCCATTGTGGCTGGAGCAGAGTGATGGAGGAGAACAGTAAGAGGAGAGGAGATCAGAGTCATAAGTGGTAGAAGAAGATCATGTAGGGCCTTATAGGCCACTATAAAGATTTTGGCTTTTACTTATAAGTAAGTTGTGGGCCCAATTGAGAGGGGTGACATTGAAAAGAAGAGATGTGTGAGTTGAGTTAAATTTTAAAATGAGCACTTTATTGTGTTCAAGATAGTCTATAAGGTGCCAGTTACTTGGAGGAATAAGGAATAATTGTGATATAGAATGTAGAATAGACATGGGTGGTACAAGTGGTCAGATTCTGGATTTAATGTGAGCAAAGAAGTGACAGATTTTCCTGATGGTTTGAAAGTGGGATGTGTGTGTGTGTGTGTGTGTGTGTGTGTGTGTGTGTGTGTGTGAGAGAGAGAGAGAGAGAGAGAGAGAGAGAGAGAGAGAGAGAGAGAGAACAATTGAAGTCAGTTCTAAGATTTTGGCTTCAATAACCTGAAGGATGCAGTTGCCATTTATTGAGTTGGGGAAGTATGGAATAGGAATCTAGTTGAGGGAAAATCAGGAATTTGGGGTTTGAACATGCCAAATTTATTGTGTCTGTTAAGCATTGAAGTGGAGATGGCATATAACTATTTGGTTTTTTAGGTCTGGAGTTCAAGCATGAAAGTTTATGTTTTAGTCAGGTTTTTTTTTTTTTTTTTTTTTTTTTTTTTTTCTGCTATGACTAAAAGGACCCAACCAGAACAATTGTAGACGAAAAGAGGTTTATTCGAGGGCTCATGGTTTCAGAGGTCTTAATCCATAGACAGCAGGTTCTATTCCTCATAGCTTCAGGTGAGGCTGAACATCCTTGTGGGACAGTGTGGTGGAAGGAAGCAGCTCATATCATGATCAGAAAGCAGAGAGAGACTCCACTCTCCAGAAACAAATATATACACCAAAGCCATACCCCAATTCCCACCTCCTTCATCCACACCCTACCACTTTGGTTACCACTTAGTTAATCCCTATCAGGGGATTAATTCATTGATTGAGTTAAGACTCTCACAACCCAATAGTTTTTCCTCTGAACCTTCTTGCGTTGTCTCACATATGAGCTTTTGGGGGATACCTTACATCCAAACTATAATAGTTTGGGCCAGAAATATTAATTACTTAGAAGATAATTGGAAACCATATAACTGGATGAGTTCACACAAGAGAATGAATGCAAAAGAGAAGAGGTCTGGGAGCTAAGCTTTGGGGATCCAAATGTTGTCAGGTCAATCAAGAGGGACCAGCAAAGAAGATGGGAAGGAGCAACTAGTGAGACAGAAGGCAAACCAAGGAAGGTGCTGTCTTTCAAATCAAGTGGAGACAGTATCCCAAAGAGGAGAAACTGATTAGCTGGTTAAAATGATGATGATAATTCAAATAAGATGATTCTGACAATTGTTTGGATTTAACAGTGTGGAGGTCTTTGGCTTCCTCAGCAAAGAGCTATTTCAGTAAATTAGTGAGATCAGTAATCTGGTTAGATTGGGTTCAGGAGAGAATGAAGAGGAAGAATTGGAGATAATTAATGTAGAAAATTGGACAGTAGTGAATAACCATGGTGTCTTCTTTTAATCCCTTAATCCACCAGGTTTTAGTGTTCTCATTCACTCGTGAAGCTCTATAATTTAAATAACCAATGGCTTCTAGAACTTGGACCAGGCCACCTGCTGGCTTTATGACCTTGGGCAAGTTAGTTGCCTCATTTACAACAGATAATTATTTACTTCATAGTTAGGCACATAGGATATACTGTCATGAAGTTACAGTCATATAAATCTTCAAAAACCTTTATTTTCATCAAAAAACTTAACTGTGATTAATATTGGTTTTATACTAACGAATGTAGAAATGCTATTGTTATGTTTTAAAATATCTCATAGTATTTTAAGAGCTAAATATTTGAGTTTTGGGATATTATTTATATTTACTGATTTTTTTTTTTAGTACAGTTAAGACTTACTTAGAAATTCAAGCTAGAATTTGTTTCATTCCCCATCTTATTTAATAACAAATTCAGTAAGGCTAGGATTCATTCACTTAGTGTTTCTGATTACCATCATCTAGCATCTGGACTTTCATGCATAATCAGATATATTGCAAAAGCAAGGGCGTGTCTCCTTCCACATTCCGGGCTAGAGAAAACAATATGCTTCATCATTAGATGGATGCCAGTTTTATTGCTAGTAAGGTAGACATTAGCTATGTGCATCTACACAGTCAGCTAATAGAATTTGAGTTGTTTAATTTTAAAGCTAAGAGTTTAAAATCACAGATTAAATAAAGGACATGTCGTAGTATAAGCAGCAGTTTTAAAATGGAAAAGAAGTAGTATTAAAATGCCACTGAGCACAATAATTAGAATTCTGAAAAGGAGTAATTTTCTTAAACAAATTTTGGAATACATATAATTCAAAGTTGTAAAAGGCACAAGAATTTTGAAAAGTTACCTGAGACTTGTATATACTGTGGCATATATAGTGAACAGTATTTAAAAATGAAGGAATGCCTATTATCCCAGTGGCTTGGGAGACTGAAGCAGGAGGATCGCAAGTTCAAAGCCAGCCTAAGCAATTTAGTGAGTTCCTAAGTAACTTAGCAAGACCCTATCTCAAAATAAAAAAGGGCTGTGGATGTGGCTTAGTGATTAAGCACCCGGGTTCCATACTCAGTACTAAACAAACAAACCCTGTTGTCATTTACTGGGGAAATCCGTAGAGAAATCTTAAGGTCTATATACATGCCTACTTAGGAAGATAGAAACTTCTTATTTCTAGCAAATCCTTAAGTACTTTATTCATCCATTAAAATATATCATGTTTGAGGAGGTATTCATTGATCAATTGAATTTATATATTACCAAGAAACCTTTGACTTTTGGAATTTTTTTTTTCAAAATAGCAAATCTTATTAGCAGTTATTTTCAATTACTGCATTTTTAGTAACACATAAAAGATTAATATTTAGGTTCTTTTATGACTTTAAATAGTGTTTTGAGTCAGTAGTTTGGTGATTAAATTTGATTTGTGGAAGTTAATGTATATATAATGTAGAAAAACTGAAAATTTTTATTTTACTTGTAGTTAACTATATCTTACAGTATTTTTGTATGGATCTTTTATCTGCAGTAGGAAATAAACTTCCTTGGTTTAAGAAAAACATACTAATTTAGATATTTGATAAAGTTAAAATAATTGCCATGTTGTACAGTTTTATAGTAGTTATACAGAATTGATGTGTGATTTTTAAAAAATATTTTTTAGTTGTTTATGGACCTTTATTTTATTTATGTGTATGTGGTGCTTAGAATCGAACCCAGTGCCTCACGCATGCCAGACAAGCGCACTACCACTGAGCTACAACCCCAACCCCTTGATGTGTGATTTTTGCATTGTACCTCTTAAAGTATTTAAGACTTAATTTAGATTGATCTCAAAAGTAGTTATTCTGATGCTGCAGTCATTAATACACTATTCAAGAAAGACCCCAATGCAAAGGCAGCTACAATCCCTACACAGTGGATGGCAAACATATCTTCAGGGAAAGAGAATCATTTGATGACTGAAACATTTTAAAGTTGTTTGAGAACTTCTACTTTGGTTACTTAAAGCTCAATTCCATTCACATGTCTCAGATTCTCAGTAGACAGCTTTGGAAACTACACCTTGTGTGGACAAATCAATTTCTCCTGAGGTAGATCTCAACACTGGAAATTGAACACCTCACAAGAACAGCATCAAGGAAGCAAAGATGGTATCCACAGGACGTGCAGAGTATTTTGGAAAAATGTCAGCATCAACCAGGCACAGTGGTATACTCCATAAGGCTGTGCAGGAGGATCATAAGTTCAAGGCCAGCCTCAGCAATTTAGTGAGAACCTGTTTCAAAATAAAAGACAGAGGATGTAGCTCAGTTGCAAAGCACTGGTATTTGGTACTGGGTATTGAACCCAGAACCAGGGGTCTGGGTTCAATACCCAGTATCAAACTAAGAAAAAAAAGAAAGAAAAGAAAAGAAAAAGAGGAAAAGAAAGTAGCTACTGTGAAAAGCTTTACAATTTTCAACGATGTTGCCATCTTTGAAAACATCACTAAAACTTATTGTTTTGAATTGTCTTCAAAACAACATATTGCAGCATATTCTTCATATTATCTTCATTGTAGTAAGTCTGCACATTGGATTTGATTGGGGGATATAGTTAATGTTATCTGGCACCAAACTGGTGATTAAATTAGGTTAACAAGCTCAAATAAATGTACTTTATATTGTTAAAGAGATTTGCATATAAACTGTGTAAGGTTCATAAGCTAGCTTGAGTATTGTTCTTCGAGCAGTCTTAGAGAAACTTTGAGTGATAATCATGAAGTAAAATCTAATGCTTTATAGGGTAATAGTATGTATTGGAGTAAGTGACCTTGGGGAAAAAAATACAGAAAAAAAATGCACAAATGCAAATATAAAAGGTAATAGGGTAATATCTCCATCTTGTGGCCTTCTTTGGATATTGCCATTAAAAATGTTGAGGGGTTGTATTTTCACAACTGTAGGCATAAATAAGAATAAAATGTGAGTCAGATGAAAATAAAATATGGGTTAAAGATTTTTTGTAGTATATTGCAGGAAACTTTAAGACTGACCTTCACAATTAATGTACTGCATGCTGACATAGTGATGTCCTCCCTTGGGCATCCTTAACCGTTCACTCCAGTGTATCTTACAAATACATTTTTCTGTAAAATGCCATGGTATGAAAGAGGTTGGGAAAGTACTAAGGCATGAAGTTCTGATATTTTATTCCTGGGGCAAATATGTATATAAATTTATAAGCATGTATATAAATGTATATGTATATGTAAAAACATAAAATTTATAAATTTAGTCTATATCAACATTTTAAATAAACTGAATACCCTCATTTGACTCTTATAAAGCTAAAGCATTTTTTAGCCTTTGGGCTAGAGAATCAGGCTAGAGAAGGAATCAAAGTTTTTGAGGAATAAGCATTTGTTGGTTACTTGATTACATGCTTTAGATGGCAGAATGATAATGATTACACATTTCTGCAGTTTTCAATAAGTCAGAGGAATATAGTCAGCCCTCAGCATCCACAGCTCCACACCAACTGTGAATGAAAAATATTTGGGGGAAAAATGGCATCTGTACTAAGCATGTACACATTTTTTTCTTGTCATTATTCCCTAAACAATACAATGTAACTACTTTTTACATAGCATTCCCATTTTACTAGGTATCACAAGTAATCTAGAGATGATTTAAGGTATATGGAAGGATGTATGCTGTTATATGCAATTACTGTTCCATTTTATGAAAGAGACTGGAGCATTTATGGGTTAGGGTGTCTGTGAGGGTCCTGGAACCAATAGGATTGTACTTTAATGGTTCATAACCATTGTCTATAAGAAGAAGAAACAGATGGTTTTTGGAATATGTAAATGTTCAAGTTCTTGGTAGCCTAAAGTAATATTTTGTTATACTAGGCCATATAAAATATTTTACTTACCAGCCCCATATGGTAGGATTCAATGGTAGGACTCACCTGTAATCTCAGAGACTTGGTAGGCTGAGGCAGGAGGATCAAAAGTTCAGCAGCTTAGCAGGACCCTGTCTCAAAATAATAATTAAACAAAAAGGACTGTCGTTATAGGTGAGTGGTAAAGTACCCCTGGGTTTAATCCCTGATATCTAAATAAATAAAAGAAAAATTTCACCCACTCAGTCTTGACCAACAACTATTTCAGATTTTTGACAGTTTGCAGACTTTTTCCCATCATTTATCCCTTAAAGAAGCACTGTGTGGTAGATAACAAGCTACAGATGTAATTTTAGATTTTCTAGAAGCCATATTTAAAGACATAAGATTCTTTCTTAAGAATGTATTTTATGTAACCCAGTATTACAAATATTGTTTCAACATGTATTCCCATGTATGAAAGTTGGAGGGCTGGAGATATAGCTCAGTGGTAAAGTGCTTGCCCAGTATGCTTGAGGCCCTGGATTTGATCTCTAGCAACATACACACACCAATACCCACACACAAATACATATTACTAATGAGATATTTCACATTTTAGTTTTTTGTACTAACCCCTCAAAAATCTGGTGTGTATTTTACATTTATATTTCCGCACACCTAATGTAAGATGCTAAATTTTATTGAAAATACTTTAGTGTGATTTCTTAAGATGTTCTGCTAAAAGTAGATTCGTGTACCCATATATTCCAAAAATACATAAAAGTTTGAACTGAATTGAACAGCGGTTTTAAAATGCATATATAAATTAATTAAAATTAAAAATTTGTTTTCTCTGCTCTAGCACATTTTCAGTGCTCAGATATGGTTAATGGACATTGGATGGCACTCACTGAATAATAAAGCATTAGAGAATAAACATTTCTATGTTGTGTAGCTGTAGTGAAGTATTTTGGGGTAAAATCACTGATTATTGCTTCTGTTTTGTCAGGGACATACTTTGTAGTTTTTATATATTTTTGTATTTTAATCCAGTGTAGTTTTTATTATCCTGTTTTTGAGGTGGTTCTTCCAATTGTGCTAGACATGCTTTTTTTAAACTTTTATTTTTTAGGTGTAGTTGGACACAATACCTTTATTTTATTTATTTTTATATGGTTCTGACAATCGAACCCAGGGCCTCGAATGTGCTAGGTGACCTCTGTACTGCTGAGCCCCAGCCCCAGCCCTTGTCCATGCTTTTTTTTGCTCTGTGAAGGCTGTTTGTATAGAGGTGATGCTGTTATTGTAGGAACAATGAACTTCCATGCATAGGTTCTCTGTTAAGAGTTGTTTCAAGTAATCAGTTTAATTCAAGTTGGTCATTTGACTTTGCTGACTCACCTGATATATTTTATAATCCTGTATTATATATTAATTTAATATATTAAATCTTTAATTATGCTTTGACCAAGAACTCACCCATGTTCCTACTTTTCATTTTAACTTTGGATTTGCCTGTTCTCTCTATTTGTTCTCAAACTTATACAGTATGATCTATTGATAGCTATTAAATATTTACTGTATTCTTTGCTGTCATCTGTTTTGATTATTTCACGTTATATAATCAAGTGACTAGAAAGAGATTTCCAGATGCAGTTCTGTTTTTGTGCCAGTCTTTTGCCTCTTTGTAATACCAATCAGAAATTTCAAAGTCATCCAGTTTTACTACCTGGCTTTGCCACCTCTTTATAGCTCCTAATGAGTACTATTTTCTTTTGGACTGAATTATTAATTACCAATCTTTTGACTTTGCTTTTTGTAATATCATAAGCAGCTGAAGAAAAGAAGTCAATCTTAACATTGACAGTCCTTAAACCTACATAACTACTGTTATTTTAAATGATCTGACACAAGAAACAAGTTGCGTGAGAGTCCAAGATGTTAAAAATTCCACATTAAGGGAAAAATAACAACAAAACAAAAATTAAAGAACCAATAATTGAGTCCTGAAGTTGGAGAAGACCTCACCAATATCTGCTTCCTCACAAAGAATTTCTTCTGTAGCATTCCCATCCGATGGTCATCCAGCCAGCTTGATTATGTCTAACAAAGGAAATTATTAAACGACTTATTAACTTTTTGTATAATAGTAGTACTCTGGAAATTTTTTTCTTTTTAAAGCCAAAATCATTCTTCTTATACCTATTTTCATTAATCATTCACCATCTTCTTTGGGGGTATCTTTGAATATGTATTCCTTCAAATTATTTTTCTGTAATGCCTTAAAATAGATTCACAAGGGAAATAATTGTTGATTCTCTCCACACAGTAGGGTTGCTAAAAAATGATAATACAGATAATCTGATACTAATTAATGTAATACTTGTTTACATCATCTTTAGATGTGTACTGAGTCTTCTTTTAGAGAAGACTTCAGCCACAATCGTTAGAGTTGTCTTGAAACTACATTGAGCATGGTTTAGAGTTGTCTTGAAACTACATTGAGCATGGTTTGAAGTTTCTATAAATAATTCCAGGGGCTCATCAAAAACATCAATTATAGGAAATTTCCAGAAGATGGGAAAATAAGATGATTGGGGGATATGCATTTTTTGATAACATGAACCACAGAATTAACTTAATTAGAAGTGTTCCCAGAAGTTGTTATAAATTTTTAAATCAGAAACCCTGTATACAGTTGTGTAGGTTGTGTTTTTGTTTCAAACCTCTTATCTTGGTATAAAAATGTTTATAATTCAGGATTGTTGTGAAGAATTACACATAGGTTAAACTTTGCAATAAATAATTTCTTTGGTAATTAAAATATATTTCTGTAGGTGGAATTTTAATTTTCAGATTCATCTTGAGAGGGAGTTTCTCTTTCCTGTTTACCTCTTCCTAGTGTTTATAGTTGCTTTTACTTCTTTTCCATGAGCCATCTAGACAAGAACTAGGTTGTATATAGGCAGCTTAGGGCTCCCTCCTGAGGTTATATTGAGGCCATTGCAGATCCAGATACCAAGCCTGCAAGTTTCTTGGCCTGGTCTCAGCTGCAGGGCTAAAACCATTGCCTCTTTAACATCTCAGATATATAATCTTTTATAAGCTGTAGCTTTAGTGATTTTCTCACTTTAAACATTTTTCCCCCCCACAGGTGGTAGGGCTCCATTGCAGTCTCTGGTTTCAATCATCAAGTCTGTTCCCAGGATCAAACTTCTGGTTTCCTCTGCCTGTTTGAATTGATGGAGCCAAGTAGGCCTACAGCTTAACCCTATTTATGGCTACAAGTTTCCATTTGTTTTATATATACATATAAAACATATATATGTTATATATGCATACAGATATAATATATAGAATTATATATATTAGTATATTAGTTATAGAAGAACACAATACCTTTATTTTATTTATTTATTTTTATGTGATGCTGAGGATTGAATCTAGTGCCTCACATGTGCTAAGTAAGCACTCCACCACTGAGCCACAACCCCAGCCCATTTGTTTTTGTCTACAGAGACACTTAACAGTTTTTTTTAGATGGACACAATATCCTTATCCTTATTTATTTATTATTATTTTTTAATGTGGTGCTGAGGATCGAACCCAGAGCCTCACGTGTGCAAGACAAGCACTCTACCGCTGAGCCACAATCCCAGCCCCCTTAACAATTTTTTTTAATCATGTGTATATTTTATAATTTTTCTCTCTTTAAATTTTAGTATTGGTTCATATTTGGAGTGGGGTTTGGGAGGAGGTCCCTCAAATTCTTTCAGTGCTGCTTTGACATTGGAATATTTGGGAAAGATACAAGTCTTTTATAATAATTATTATTTTTAATGTTAATAAGTCTTGAGGTTGAGACCACAGTTTGGTGCTTTGAATCTTTGCATTATTCATCTGAATCCTTTTATATCTACTATATCTCTTTAATTCAACATTGCAGATACTACTGGACAACCAACCACACTGTAGAATTTATACCCTTTAAATCCTCACGGTGCTTACAGGTTAGAGTTGTGCTGTCTAGTACTGTAGTCACTAACCACATCTGGTTATAGAGCACTTGAAATATGACTAGTTAGATTAAGAATATGAATTTTACCCTGTATTTAATTTGTAATTAATGTAAAATTAAATTTGTAAAACAGAAGGAGTAAATAATATTTTCCCATTAAGCATGATTTTATTGTTTGGGTAAGGACTACATTTCACTTGAACCATCAAAAATTTCACTTATGAATTAAGATATGCTATAAAAAGTAGCCACTGGAGTTTGAAGACTTAACATGAAAAAAAAAAAAACAGTGTAACATATCTCAATGATTTTTTAAATGTTTATTGCATGTTGAAAAGATAATATTTTGATTTATTGGTTTAAAGTAATAAAGTCTTTTCTTTCTTTCTTTTTTTTTTTTTTTTGTACTAGTGCTTGAACCAGAGGAACATTACCCCTGAGCCATATCCCAGCCCTTTTTGTTATTTTTTGTTTTGCAACAAGGTCTTGCTAAGTTGCTTCAGGCCTCGGTAAGTTGCTGAGATTGGCCTTGATTTGTGATCTTCCCGCCTCAGCCTTCAGTGTCACTGGGATTATAGGTGTATGCCACTGTGTCTGGCTAATGTAATGTATTTTTTTAAATTATTTATTTTTTTAGTTGTATTTGGACACAATACCTTTATTTTATTTATTTATATGTGATGCTGAGGATCAAGCCCAGGGCTTTTGCATGTGCTAGGTGAACGCTCTACCACTTAGCCACAACCCCAGCCCCATGTAATGTATTTTTTTTTTTATTGTAATATATTTTTAAAATTATTTTTTTCTGTTTTCTTTTACTTTTTAAAATGTGGTTACTAGAAAATGTAAAGACTTGCATTATTTTCCTATTGGATAGTACTGATTTACTGCAGGGATGGAAAAACTGTGGCATGCCCTTGGCTTAGACGTGGTGTAGAACAATGGAGTCAAGTAGGGAAGCAGGTATTCATATTGTCCAGAGGTACGAAAGATAACTGGTGAGTTCAGAAAGAAACCTTCTATTTAGTAATGCTTTAAATTTTTATGTTTTATATATCTTTTCTAATATAGCATATATTAGTACAGTAATAGAGTCTATATAAGTTAATGAATAAGTAGGTAGACAAAATTCAGATGTAAATATAAAAATTAATAATTTTTTCCTGATAAAGCATTTGATTGACAATATTTGATGACCACAGTTTAGAGGATATTGGGGTAGTGGGGTATGAGGGAAAGATATGGGAGGATGAACTTTTGGAGTGAAGAAATAAGGAGCTCAAAAAATCTGCTCCCCCAAAACAATGATAAAACTTGACAAAATTGTCAAAAACAATCATTTTAGGACTTGGAAAATTGACCAAAGGCATACAGCATATTGACAAAATGTGTTAATAAGAACAACAAAACTAAGGAATCTCAGGTTAAACAAAACAAAACAAGGTTTGTGGTATTTTAACCTAGGACTGCACCTTTCCCTTCTTCCAGCTCTATCTGGGAGGTAGTTCTGCCAGGGTAGTGCAAGGTGTGAGAATCAACAGCTTCACTGCTGGAGGGTAGTACTTGACTGGATTTGAAGTGAAACTGAAAATAGCTGTAGCCTCTGGGTGTAGTTGGCAAACAAATGGGGCAAGCAATAGCCCAGCAGACTTCTCAGAAAACTTAAATCCAGAGAATGAGACAGTCATAGTAGGTCTCAATAAACTTCAACATAATCTGACAATCTGAAGGTCTTCACATAAACACAAGGATATATGTATACTCAGGAGGGAACAAAGAGAGTTCTAGCTACTTATACATTCCTAACTGAGCCTATGCAGAAAAGAGACAAGAGGGTCCAGTGGAAACTGTGAACCTTGGAAGATTTATAAAATGCCTAAAGTTTGAATGAATTCCCTAATTCATAGACCTATCCATCAGTAAAAAAGCAGAAACCTTATTGACCAGTATGTTTGAGCCCAGCCTCTGACCAATGTTTGGTTAGTCATCAATTTATGCTGACATAGGAACATTATCTAGAAAACCAGCCTTAAAAATAAAAATAAGGGAGAAAAATCCAAAAACATCTGAGCCTAGATTTCAGCAGACTCTAGAGAATAGTCCTCAGCAAGAAATTTAACAAACAGAAAATAGCAATAACAACCCCTAATATGTATAGGAGGTAGGAGGGAGAGTCAAAACCTCCAATATAATATCAAATTATCTGATTTTCAACAAAAAATATGACATACTCAGGAACAAACGTATCACTCATAGGAAAAAGAAGCAGTCAATTAAAACTGCCATTAGATGGGCTCAGGTATTGTATTTAGTAGGCAAAAACTTCAAATTTGTTATTATAATTATATTCAAAGAAACAGAGGAATTATGTATAAAGAAAAATATGACAGTGACTCACCAAATTGAGAATATCAGTTAAGAGAGAGACATTTAAAAATAACAACCAAATGGAAATTCTAGACTTAAAAAATATAAGAATTGAAATGAAAAATTAACTAGATGGGATTTGATATGACAGAAGAATCAATGGACTTAAAGTTATACCAGCAGAATTATTCAGTTTGTAAAACAGAAGAAAGAGAGAGGGAAGGAAAGAGAGAGAGAGAGAGACACACACACACACTCTGAAAACCTTTGTAAGACATCATCAGCTTTAAATACTTAATTAGATGAGAAGAAAGTTTTCACATCAATAACATAAGCTTTTAGCTGGGTATGGTGGCACATGTCTTGTAATCCCAGCAATTTGGGAGGCTGAGGTAGGAGTATTTCAAGTTCAAGGCCAGCCGAGGCAATTTAGCGAGACCCCGTCTCAAAATAAAAAATAAAAAGTGCTGAGAATGTAGCCCAGTGGGTGGACCACTCCTGGGTTCAATCCCTAGTACTAGGGGGAAAAATAGCCTAGGCTTTTACCTTTGTTCACTAGAGAGAAAAAGAGCAAATTAAACACAAAAGCAAGGAAAAGAAAAGTAATACTAAAGATTAGAGCAGGAACCAATAAATATAAGACAAAAATAGTAGAAAAAACTATGAAACCAAAACTTGGCCCTTTGAAAAGGCTAACTAACAGAATTAATAAACTCTTAGCTAGATTGTTCAAGACAACAAAACATAAATTACCAACTTCAGAAAGGTAAGAGAATGTATTACAGTTAACTCTACATCAGTGAACAGGATTATTGTAGGGTCTGGGCTTAGAGCTCAATGGTAGAGCACTTGCCTAGCATGTGTGAGGCACTAGGTTTGGTCCTCAGCACCACATATAAATAAATAAAATAAAGGTATTATATCCATCTACAACTAAAAATTTTTTTTAAAAGAAAGCTTTAAAAAAAGAATTTTTGTGAAGGCAATAAAATATACTATGAAGAATGTTGCCAACAATAAATGTTGGAAAGGATGTGGGGAAAAAGGTACACTCATATATTGCTGGTGGGAATGCAAATTGGTGCAACCATCATGGAAATAGAGATGGAGAGAAACTATAGACTAGTAATCCTCACAAGTATACTTGTAAAAATTTCTAGCAAAATAGCTGGGAATGATGGTGCATGCCTATATCTCCGGCTACTTGGGAGGGTGAGACAGGAGAATCACTTGAGCCCAGAAGTTTGAGACCAGCCTGAGTAACATAACAAGACCCCATCTCAATAAAATAAATAATTTAAAAAAATTGCTAGCAAACTGAATTCAACAACATATAAAATGGAGTAAACATTGTAATCAAATGAGATTTATCCCAGGAAGGCAATGTTGGTTTAATATCTAAAATTCAATATAGCATACTATATTAATAGAATAAAGAATAAAACCTAAAGGGTCATCCCGGACACAGGAAAAGATATTTGGAAGAATTTAACATTTCTGATAAATATTCTCAACAAACTAGAAATAGAAGGTAATTACTTTAACCTAAAAGAGAATCTAAGAAAAAAATTTAATAGACTCTTAGGCCAGAAAGATACAAGTGGTTAATAAGCATATAAAAAAGGTGATTAACAGTATTAAAAATGCAAATTAAGCCATAAAGAATAATATCATACCTAAGAGAATGTTTGTAGTTAACATGATGGACAGTAAAAAGCACTGAATATGAAGAGAAAGAAACCTCTGTACACTGGTAGCGGTAGTATAAAATGGTGCAGTCACTTTGGAAGAGTGTGGCAGGTTTTTGTTGAAGTTAAAACAATTGTAACATATATCCCAGCAATTCCTCCTAGGTATCCACAAAAGAGAAGTAAAAATGTATTCCCGTAGAATATACATGAGTGTTCATAGCAGCATCATTCATATTAGCCAAAACTTGGAAACAATTTCAACTGCCCAGTAACCCAGGAATGGATGAATCAAATGAAGTGTATCTATGCAGTGGAATACTGTTCAGTGTTTGGTATAAAAAAGAAAGAACTTCTAGAATAATTTGCAACATGGATAAATCTCAAGAACATTATGCTAAGTGAATGAAAGAAGTTAGACTACATATTGTGTGATTTCACTTAATAGATTGATTGTACTACCGGAGATCGAACCCAGGGCCTTGTTCATGGTAGGCAAGCACTGTACCACTGAGCCCTGTATGATTTCTTTTCTATGAAATATCCAGAAAAAGCAAGTATAGAGACACAAAGCAGAATAGTGATTGTCTAGAAATGGGAATTGATTGCAAATGAGCACAAGAGATTTAAATTTTTTTTCTTATTTTATTGGTTTTTCTTAGTTATACATGTCATTAGAATCTATTTTGATAAAATTATACAGTCATGGAATATATCTTATTCTAATTAGAACCCCATTCTTTTGTTTGGGCATGATGGTAGGATTTACTTAAGTATTTTCATATGTGTACACAGGAAAATTATGTTAGATTTATTCTACTGTCTTTCCTATTCCTATCCCATGTCTTCTTTTCATTACTCTCTGTTTAATCTACTGAACTGCTCTTCTTCCGCTCCTACTTTATTGTGGTTTTAGCTTCTACATATCAGAGAAGACATTCAACCTTTGTTTTTGGGGATTGG
Organism: Marmota monax; assembly: GCF_021218885.2. Classification (NCBI taxonomy): domain Eukaryota; kingdom Metazoa; phylum Chordata; class Mammalia; order Rodentia; family Sciuridae; genus Marmota; species Marmota monax. The sequence goes on from NW_026694639.1 coordinate 1,499,388, forward strand.
CTTATTTCACTTACCATGATATTCTTTAGAGCTGTCCATTTACTGGCAAATGTCATAAAATCATTCTTATTTATGGCTGAGTAATATTTCATTGTGTATATATAGCACAATTTCTTTATCCATTCATCTGTTGATGGGCATCTAGGTTGGTTCCATAGTTTTCCTGTTGTGAATTGTGCTGCTATAAACATTGATGTGGTTGTGTAGCTGTAGTATGCTGATTTTAAATCCATTAGATATATGCTAAGGAGTAGGATAATTAAGTCAAATGATGGTTCCATTCATAGTATTTTGAGGAATTTTCGTAATGCTTTTCAGAGTAGTCGTACCAATTTGCTATCCCACAAACAATGGATGAGCATTCCCTTTTTCCCATATCCTCACCAACATTTGTTGTTACTGGTGTTCTTTTTAAAATTTTTTTTTTAATATTTATTTTTTAGTTATAACTGGACACAACATCTTTTATTTATTTGTTTTTATGTGGTGCTGAGGATCGAACCCAGGGCCTCGCACATGCTAAACGAGTGCTCTACTGCTGAGCCCCAGCCCCATTACTGGTGGATTTTTTTTTTTTTTTTTAGAGAGAGAGAGAATTTTTTAATATTTATTTTTCAGTTTTCGGTGGATGCAACATCTTTATTTTATTTTTATGTGGTGCTCTACTGCTGAGCCACATCCCCAGCCCATTACTGGTGTTCTTAACAATTCCCATTCTGATTGGAGTGAGATGGAATCTCAGTTTTAATTTGCGTTTGTCTAGAGATATTGAATAGTTCTTCATATATTTGCTGATCATTCACATTTCTTCTTTTTAGAAGGGTCTGCTCAGTTTCTTTGCCCATTTATTGATTGGTTATTTGTTTTATTGGTGTTAAGCTTTTTGGGTTCTTTGTATATCCTGGAAATTAATGGCCTATCTGAGGTGCAGGTGGCAAAGATTTTTTCCCATTCTGTAGGTTCTCTCTTCATACTCGTTTCTTTTTCTGTAAAGAAGCTTTTTAGTTTGATGCCATCTCATTTATTGATTTTTTTTTTTTTTTTTTTACTTTATATCTTGTGTTTTAGGAGTCTTGTTCAGGAAGTCAGTTCTCATGCCAGTATGTTGAAGTGTTGCGCCTACCTTTTCTTCTTGGAGGTGCGGAATTTCTGGTCTAATTCCTAGGTCTTTGATCCACGTAGAGTTAATTTAATGTGCAGGATGAGAGAAAAAACAAACATAGCGACAGAAAGCAAAGTGGTTAGTGGTTGTCTAGAAATGGGAATAGACTGCAGATGGGCACGATAGATCTTAAGGTGTCAGAAATGTTCTAACGTGGGAATTTGGTTGCACAACTTATAAATTAAGTGAAATCACTGATTTGCACACTTTCCACAGGTGAATTTTATGTTATATAAATTATACCTCAACAAAGATATGAGGAAAAATAAGATATTTTATGGGAAAATTTTTATTTTCTGTATTGAAAGTCTTGACAGATTACTCTGTAAAAGAACTTAAATTGTGAAAATTACAATATGTCTGTGCACTTCTTCACTGACCTCCTTCATTTACAGAGTAAATTAAACACATGGGCTTATTTCTACTGCTGCATCTTGCTGTCAGAACTTGGTCTTACTATGTTTTTAATTTTGATGTTCATTAAAATGTAATTTCTTTAGAATTTACCATATGATTTCTTTAAAATGTCTTAAAGGCTTGTTAATATATATATTAATTTTATACCTTTTAGAAAATAGCTCAAATAGTAATGATGAAGATTGAAATTTTAGTTAGATGAAATATGATTTTAAGTGTCTGAGGCAGACCACTAATTGTCCATTCTCCTCTTTTTCAGTAGCAGAACCTCATACTGTTGGATACTGAGGTTAAAAAATTATGTGTTCCTGCCTCCTTTGCAGGCACTAGTAGCTAATAAGGGTTGGACTTCTGGTAAAGCACTTAAAGGATGATACACCATTTTTCCCTGGATGAGATATCTGTAGCTGCAATAGTAGATATCTTGAAATTTGAGGTGATCTTGAGAAACCTAAAGAGGTGGTAGGACCCTGGGTCTTTGTGACCATAACTGCCTTTACACTGTTCCTCTCCATTCTTCTGTGCAAGAAAAAAATAGACTTCTGTTACTTTTTTAAGCCATTAGTATTTTGGGCTTCCATTACATGTAATCTTTTTCTGACACAACTATTCTTACCTGTATGAGAAGTTGTTCTTTCAATATATTGCATTAGTCAGGTTTTCATTACTATGACAAAAATACCTGAGAAAATCAACCTAGAGCAGGAAAGATTTACTTTGGTTCATGGTTTCAGAGGTTTTAGAAAACCATGTTCATTTAGTCCTGTTGTTTCTTGCTTTGGACTTTTGGAGAGGAGAGCGTGGTGGAGCAGAATTATTTACTTTATGGCATTCAGGAAGCAAAGGCAGGAGGTGAGGTGAGGCAGCTAGCGACAAGATATACCTACCCTTCAAGGACATGCCGCCAGTGACCTACTTCTTTCAACTAGGCCCCACACCCTAATGTTTCCATCACCTCCCAGGAGGGCCATAGCCTAGTCCTGAAGCCTTCAGAGCATGAATCTTTGGGACTAATTTTATATCCAAACTATAGCATGTGTTTTCTTACTAAATTTTTTTTATACAAATACTCAAAGAAAACCACTTTTATCTATACCATTTCAGGTTTTTTCTTTTCATACCTTTTTTTTTTTTCTTTTAACCTCAGTAACATTGTTCATACTATTAACTGTACCTAAAATTTCTTTTGACTCCTACAGTACCCTGTGTGAGTACCTTTTATGAGAATACAGTATGCTGCTTTTATTTCATTTTGGTAATATATATATATATAATGGAAAACTGACCATTTTAACCATTTTAAATGTAAATTTCAATGGCATTAAGTACATTTACAACATGTGCAACCATTGTCACTATTCATTTCTATATATTTTTTATCATTCCAAATAGAAACGGTTTCCATTAGACAGTAACTTACACCTTCCTCCTCCCCTCCAACTCCTGGTAACCTCTAATCTACTTCTCTTTCTCTCTGAATTTATCTGGTCTGTGTACTTCACATGTATGCAATTATATACTATTTGTCCTTTTGCATCTGGCTTATTTGACTTAGTTTTTATAGTGCTTTATGGTTCATCCATGTTGTAGAATTTCTTAGAATTTCAAACCTTTTTAAGGCTGAATAATAGTCCACTATATGTGTATGCCACTGTTTATCCATTTATTTGTTGATGGACATTTAGGTTTTCACCTTTGGTTATTGTGAATAATACTGCTACAAACACTGGCATACCAGTGTTTGTATGTAAGTATTTGTTTGTATACAAGTACTTGTTTGAGCCCCAGCTTTCAGTTCTTTGGGTAGATACCTAGAATTGCTGGATCATCTGATAATTCTCCATTTAACTTTTTGAGGAACTGCCAAACTGTTTCCCACAACTGCTGTACCATTTTATATTCCCACCAGCAAAGCGCAAGTGTTCAAATTTCTCTACATCCTCACTAGCACTTATTTTCTGTTTTTTATTTTATTTTTTAAGTTTAATAATAGCAGTCTTAGCTTTTTGTTACTATGACAAAATACCTAAAATAAACAAAATGGGAAATGTTTATTTTGGCTTAAGCTACAGTCCATGGGTTCTTGGCTCTGTTGCCTTTGGTCTTGTGATATGGCAAAACATCATGGCAGGGAGTGTGCGGAGGAGGGAGCTGCTCACCTCAGGAAGCAGAGGGGAGGGGGCACTGGGATCGCAACAGCCCTTCAATGGCATGCCTGCAGTGTCCTGACCTCCTAAAGGCCCCACCCAGGCTGACCACAATAGAACACAAGCCCAACATGTGAGATCCAAACCATAATGGTAACTACTAAGAAAATAAATGATGTCTGCTGTGGTTTTGATTTGCACTTCTCTAATGGCTAGTGACTGTAAACATTTTTTCATGTAATAACTGATCTTCTTTGGGGAAATTTCTTCTATTAAAGCCCTTTGCTCACTTTTAATTGGATTATTAATTTTTTAATGGTTGAATGGTAGGAATACTTTACATATTCTGGTTAGTAACCCCTTTTCAGATATGATTTACAAATATTTTCTCCCATTTTGTGAGTTGCTCTTATTAATGTTCTTTGGTACACAAGTTTTTTATTTTGATGAGGTCCAGTTTACTTATTTATTTCTTTTTTGTTTTCATTTCTGGAGTCATATATATGAAACATTGCCAAATTAAATATCATGAAGTTTTTCCTTTGTTTTCTTATAAGCTTTGCCCTTTTACCTCTTATGTTTAGGTGTTCAAATTATTTTGGTATACAGTATAAGATTTCAAAGAAAACCAGAGCCTGACAGTAGTAAATCAATAAAAACAGATTTTTAATGAGGAACTATTTTGATAGAGGAAAAGAGACCTCTTTATAAAATTAGGCTCAATTCTGAATGCACCTTGGAAGGTAGGGATTTGTATTCAAACAACTGAGCAAGTGGATGGAAAATTACTAGGAGGAAATACCAAGGGTAAGAGGGGGATTCTGACAAAAACAACTTAATAAGACTTTTGCTTTAGGCAGGAAGGTGATCAGAAGGGATGATAAGGGAGTATGGAATTTGATTAGATATATTGATGGTGGTCAGATACTAAAAACCATTGGGGGGAATTCTGGTGCAACTGTCTTAGCAGAATTCTTGCTAAAATTGGATGATGTAACGAAGGAGATGAAATTCAAAGGTTGAGGCCTGATTAGGAATATAATTTAGAGTAGCCTAACTAAAGTTTGTTGGTGGAGTCTTTGTCAAAGGTAGGGAACCAGCTTTAGTCTTTTGCATGCACATATCCAGTTTTCCTAACACTATTTGCTGAAAAAAACGAATTGATTGTTAAATGTATATTATTTAGTTTTAAAAACAGCACTATCTATTAGAGAAATACAAATCAAAACTACTCTAAGATTTCATCTCACTCCAGTCAGAATGGTAGCTATTATGAATACAAACAATAATAAGTGTTGGCGAGGATGTGGGGAAAAAGGCATACTCATACATTGCTAGTGGAACTGCAAATCAGTGCAGCCAATATGGAAAGCAGTATGGAGATTTCTTGGAAAATTGGGAATGGAACCACCATTTGACCCAGCTATCCCTCTCCTTGGTTTATACCCTACAGACTTAAAAACATCATACTACAGGGACACAGCAGCAGCAATGTTTATAGCAGCACAATTCACAATAGCTAAACTGTGGAACCAACCTAGATGCCCTTCAATAGATGAATGGATAAAAAAAATGTGGCATATATATACAATGGAATATTACTCAGCAATAAAAGAGAATAAAATCATGGCATTTGCAGATAAATGGATGGAGTTAGAGAAGATAATACTAAGTGAAGTTAGCCAATCCCAAAACACCAAATGCCGAATGTTTTCTCAGATATAAGGAGGCTGATTCATAGTGGAGTAGGGATGGGGAGCATGGGAGGAATAGACGAACTCTAGATAGGGCAGAGGTGTGGGAGGGGAAGGGAGAGGGCATGGGGTTAGAAACGATGGTGGAATGTGATGGTCATCATTATCCAAAGTACATGTATGAAGACACGAATTGGTGTGAATATACTTTGTATACAACTAGAGATATTAAAAATTGTGCTCTGTATGTGTAATATGAATTATAATGCATTCCACTGTCATATATAAATTAAAAAAAAACCAGCACTATCTAGTTTGGTATCTTACTGCCATTTTGTAAATGAGGAAATTGAATTCAGAGGCTTCCCCAGGGTCACAAAACTAAAGAGCCTTTTAGATTCAAATATCACATTCATTTTAAAGATCATTATCATTTTATCATTACTCTGTATTATTTCTTACTATTCAAGTGCTACCTATTCTTGAACTACTTATGATCCAGCAATCCCACTGGTATATATCCAAACAAATTGAAATCAGTTTGTCAAAGAAACAACTGCATGTTTATTATAGCACTATTCACAATAGCAAAGATATAGAAATCAATACATTGCTGGTGGGACTGAAAATTTGTGCAACCAATCTGGAAAGCAGTATGGAGATTCCTTAGAAAACTTGGAATGGAACCACCATTTGACCCAGCTATCCCACTCCTCAGTCTCTACCCAAAGAATTTAAAATCAGTATACTATAGTAGCACAGCCACATCAATTTTCATAGCAGCTCAATTCACAATAGCTAACCAGTGGAAGCAACCTAGGTGCCCTTCAATAGATGAATGGATAAAGAAACTGTGGTATATATACACCATGGAATATTACTCATCATTAAAAGAGAATAAAATTATGCAGGTAAATGGATAGAGTTGGAGAATATTATGCTAAATGAAGTAAGCTAATGCCCAAAACCCAAAGGCCAAATGTTCTCTCAGATAAGTGGATGCTGATCCAAAATGGGGAGGTGGGAGGCATGGGGAAAATGGCGGAATTTTGATTGGGCAAAGGTGGGGAGGATATATGGAGACAGGAAAGATGGTGGAATGAGATGGACATCCCTACCCTAGATAATGTAAGACTGCATAGGGTGTGACACTACATCGTGTACAGCCAGAGAAATGAAAAGTTGTGCTGCAATTGTGAATCAAAATGTATTTTACTAAAATACCCAATCAAAATATTTTAAAAAAAGGTGTGGAATCAACCCAGGTCCACACTGATGGATGAAAAGATAAAGTGATGCACAGTAGAATATTAATCCTAAAAAAGAATGAAATTCTGGCTGACCCAGAAGCTGCTGCCTCAATTACCTGGGAAATAAATTCCAATGTTACCTCCCTGGTCGCTGCCCCTAAACCGGAAGTCTTCCGTCAATCAACCGCTGCCTACACTGCTACCACCTTTGCTGCTGCCTCTGATTCTGCTGCTGCCAGCCTGAGGTCGCTTGGAGGTCTTCTTTCTGGGTGCTGCTGCCATGGAAGAAACCTCTGCCCTGGATGCAACTGAAGCCGACATTACACTGCTGCTGACCCTCAGAGATTGCCTGGTGATGGTGTCCCCACACCAGCAGCTACTGCTGACCCGCTGCTTGCTGCCAACAACCACAGCCACTGTCCCTGCTACCATGGCCTAGAATACTGCTTTGGAGGAGACTCCAGGTTTGGTTGCACGTGGCTGCACCCGTTTTGGGACACCAGCCAGGGCCAGGGGCCTGGTGCTACCAGTAAACCACCACAAGAGCCTCTCTCTGGGGACTCCAGCTGGAACCTGCATGTCCAGAGTGGGGGTTGCCTGCAGGTTTGGAGGAGCCTGGGGTCTTACTGTTCAGAGTGCTGGTTGGCACGTGTCTTGCCGCTACATCACAGGGCTGCATGAGTGTATCCTTGCTAGTCTCTCTACAAGTAGGAGCAGCACTGAGATCTTGAGACTGCAGTGTGTCCAAGACTGATGTATCTGAAGCCCAGATCAGTGGGATATATACTGCGTTTGTGAGGGCTGATCTGGGTTTGGTGATCCCGAGAGATGTCAGAGATAGGGCTGAGAGACTGTTGAACACTGATAGAGACAGTTTGACTTTCCAGCAAGATTTACTTTATTTTTTGATTCACTAATCTCTCTACCATATTTGGAACAGAATTTTTTTACGCATCAGTGTATGGAAGACAATGATATATGAATGGTGTTTTGCATTTTTGTTGTACTCTATGTCTTTAATTTTTTCTCATTGTTCGTATTCTTTCTCTCTCATCTATTTTCTTTCCAACTTTTCTCCAACCAACAACTAATCTCTGTCAGCTCCTTTTCCACTATTCCTGTGAATTTTTACTTCTAGCTTCTCTCTTCCTCCTTCATGAATATTACGTACTACACTGCCTGTTTTCTCATCCACCATTTGAAATTGTATACAGTTTTAACAAATATTCTGTTTGTACTATAGATAGTTATTGAACTCATCATTTTGGTTTCATGCAAGAAAGCAGTACACACCTTAGTGGGAGCTATTAGATTCAAGGCTATATATTGTGTACACTAGGTGCTGTTGATATTGGTCTCACCAGTAAAGGCGAAGCGCTGCAAACCTTCAGGGACACTATAGGTCTACAGGGTAGAATTTATACTGCCTTAGATCCATACTTTTAGACGGGAATACACACTAACAACATGAAAAAACAAGGGAATAAAGTGCCCCAAACAAGCCAAGATGCTTCAACAACAGAAGCTACTGATAGCACAGGAGAAGAAATGTTCAAGAAGGAGTTCAGATTGTATATAGTTAAATTGATATGTGAAGTAAAGGATAGTGTAAGGAGTGAAATCAAAGAAAAGATATAGGAAGTGAATGACCACTTTAATAAAGAGTTAGAGATCTTTAAAAAGAGATAGAGAAATCCTTGAAATGAAGAAATCAGTAAACCACATTATAAATTCAATAGAAAGCATCACCAACAGACTAGACTACTTGGAAGACAGAACCTCAGACAATGAAGACAAAATATATAATCTTGAAAGTAGAGTTGAACATGTGGAGAAGATGGTAAGAAACCATGGACAGAACATCCAAGAATTATGGGATAACATGAAAAGACCAAATTTAAGAGTTATCAGAATAGTTGAAGGAACAGAGATACAAACCAAAGAATGCACAATCTTTTCAATGATACAATAGAAGAAAATTTCCCAAACCTAAAGAATGGAATGGAAAATCAAATACAAGAGGCTTACAGGATCCCAAATATACAAAATAACAGCAGACCCACACCAAGACACATTATAATGAGAATGACCAACACAGAGAATAAAGATAAAATCTTAAAGGTTGTGAGAGAAAAAAATCAAATTACATATAGGGGGAAACCAGTTCAGATCTCAACTGATTTTTCAACCCAGACCCTCAAAGCTACGAGGTCCTGGAACAATATATTTCAAGCTCTGAAAGAAAACAGATGCATCTGAGAATTTGATATCCAGCAAAATTATGTTTCAGATTTGAAGATGAAATTAAAACATTCCATGATAAATAAAAATTAAAAGAATTTTCACAACCAGAAAGCCTATACTACTGAGAATTCTCAACAGAAAATTCCATGAAGATGAAGCGAAAAGAAAAACAAAAGTGAAAACCAGCAAAGGGAGGATCTACACTAAAGGGACATTCAACCAGATGAGAAACTAAGACAAATCAAAAACCAGAAATAGGGGCTGGGATTGTGGCTCAGTGTAGAGTGCTCGCCTAGCATGCATGGGGCACTGGGTTTGATCCTCAGCACCACGTGAATGTAAAAATGAAGATGTTGTGTCCACCTAAAACTGAAAAATAAATATCAAAAATTCTCTCTCTCTCTCTCTCTCTCTCTCTCTCTCTCTTAAAAAAAAAACCAAGTAAATCAAAATGATAGGGAATATAAATCATATCTCAATAATAACCTTGAATGTTAATGGCCTAAATTCATCAATCAAAAGACATAGACTGTCAGATTGGATTAAAAAGCAAGACCCAACATTATATTGTCTTCAAGAGACTTACCTCATGGGCAAAGACATCCACAGGCTGAAGGTGAAAGGATGGGAAAAAACTATCACTCATGGATTGCGTAAACAAGCAGGGGTTTCCATTCTCATTTCAGATAAAGTAGACTTTGAACCAAAGTTAATCAGAAGAGACAAAGAAGGCATTTCATACTTTTTAAGGGAAGTATATATAAGCAGGACATAACAATTATAAATATGTATGCCCCAATCAATGTAGCATCTATGTACATACAATACAATAATACTGGGTGACTTTAACACACCTCTCTCATTACTGGATAAATCTTCTAAACAAAAACTAAATAAGAAAACTGTAGAACTAAATAATACAATCAATAATTTAGACTTAACAGACATATTAGAATATTCCATCCACCAATGAGCAAATATACCTTCTTCTCAGCAGCACATAGTTCCTTCTCTAAAGTAGACCATATCTTATGCCACAAAGTAACTCTTAGTAAATACAAACAAACAAACAAAAAACAGAGATAATACCCTGCATTTATCAGACCACAATGTAATGAAATTAGAAATCAACAATAAAATAAAAATAGAAGCTACTGTAACAAACGGAGACTAAATAATACACAATTGAATGATGAATGGATAGAAGAAGAAATCAAGATGAAATAAAAAAATTCAGAGGTAAATGAGAACACTGATACAACATATCAAAATCTCTGGGACACTATGAAGGCAGTACTGAGAGGAAAGTTTATTGCATTGAGTGCACTTATTAAAAGAATAAAAAGTCAACAAATAAATGACTTAATACTACATCTCAAAGCCCTAGAAAAAGAAGAACAAATCAATGACCAAAGCAGTAGAAGACAGGAAATAATTAAAATCAGAGCTGAAATCAATGAAATCAAAACAAAAGAAAGAATTGAAAAAATTGACAAAACAAAAATCTGGTTCTTTGAAAAAATAAGTAAAATAGATAAACCCCTGGTGATGCTAACGAAAAGAAAAAGAGAGAAAACTCAATTACTAAAATATAAGATGAAGAAGGAAATAGCACAACAGACACATCTGAAATCAGAAGATAATTAGAAACTATTTTGAAAATTTATATTCTAATAAAATAGAAAATATTGAAGACATCAACAAATTTCTAGAGACATATGGCCTACCCAAACTGAATGAGGAGGTCAATACATGTTAAACAGATCAATTTCAAATAATGAAATAGAAAACGCCATCAGAAATCTACCAACCAAGAAAAGCCCAGGTTCAGATGGATTCTCAGCCAAGTTCTACATGACTTTCAAAGAAGAATTGACATCAATAATCCTCAAAGTATTCCATGAAATAGAAAAGGAGGGAATCCTTCCAAACTCATTCTATGAGGCTAATATCACTCTGATACCAAAACCAGGTAAGGACACATCAAGGAAAGAAAACTTCAGACCACTATGCCTATGAACATGGTTGTAAAAATTCTCAATAAAATTCTGGTAAATGTCATACAAAAACATATTAAAAAGATAGTGCACCATGATCAAGTGGGGATTTATCCCAGGGATGCAGGGTTGGTTCAACATACAGAAATCAATAAATGTAATTCATCATATTAATAGACTTAAAAATGAGAATCATATGATCTTCTCAATAGATACAGAAAAAGCATTTGACAAAATACAGCACACCTTCATGTTCAAAACACTAGAATACTAGGGATAGTAGGAACATACCTCAACATTGTAAAAGCTATATATGCTAAACCCAAGGCCAGCATCATTCTAAATGGAAAAAAAAAAAAAATTGAAAGCATTCCTGCTAAAAACTGGAACAAGACAAGGATGTCCTCTTTCACCACTTCTATTCAACATCATCCTTGAATCTCTAGCCAGAGCAATTAGACAAAAGAAAGAAATTAAAGGGATACAAATAGCTAAAGAAGAACTTAAACTATCACTATTTTTGATAACATGATTCTATATCTAGAAGATCCAAAAAATTCCATCAAAAAACTTCTAGAACTAATAAATCAATTCAGCAAAGTACCAGGATATAAAATCAACACCCATAAATCAGACGCATTCCTATACATCAGTGATGAACCCACTGAAAGAGAAATTAGGAAAACTACTTCATTCACAATAGCCTCAAAAAAAAAAAAAAAAAAAAAAAAAAAACAAACCTGCAAATCAATCTAACAAAAGAGGTGAAAGACCTCTACAATGAAAACTATAGAACACTAAAGAAAGAAATTGAAGAAAGCCTCAGAAGATGGAAAGATCTGCCATGCTCCTAGATAGGCAGAATTAATATTGTCAAAATGGCCATACTACCAAAAGTGTTGTACAGATTTAATGCAATTCCTATTAAAATTCCAATGACATTCTTCATAGAAATAGAGAAAGCAATCATGAAATTTATTTGGAAAAATAAGAGACCCAGAATAGCTAAAGCAATCCTTAGCAAGAAAAGTGAAGCAGCAGGCATCACAATACCAGATGTTAAACTATTCTACAGAGCTATAGTAACAAAAAGCAGCATGATATTGGCACCAAAATAGACTTGAAGACCAATGGTGCAGAATAGAGGACACAGAGACAAACCCACATAAATATGGTTATCTCATACTAGTCAACGGTGCTAAAACATTCCCTGAAGAAAAGATAGCCTATTCAACAAATGGTACTGGCAAAACTGGAAATCCATATGTAGCAAAATGAAATTAAACCTCTATCTCTCTCCCTGCAGAAAAATCAACTCAAAGTGGATCAAAGACTTAGGCACTAGAACAGAGACCCTAATAGAAGAAAAAATAGGCCCATATCTTCACCATGATGGCCTTAAAAGACTCCTAAAGCAGAAGAAGTAAAATCAAGAATCAATAAATGGAATGGATTTAAATTAAAAAGCTTCTTCTCAGCACAGGAAACAATTAATAATGTAAGGGCAGAGCCTACAGATCGGGAGAAAATCTTTACCACATGCACCTCTTTTTTATTATTATTATTTGTTCATGACAATACAATGATCTTGACATACATTTGAATCAAATGGGGTATGAATTCTCATTTTTCCAATGTACAAGTTGCAGAATCACATTGGTTATATGGCCATGTATATACATACAGCAATACACATGCACCTCTGATAGAGTATTAATCTCTAGGATATATAAAGAACTCAAAAAATACCATAAAAAACAAGTAACACAAATCAAATAACCCAATCAATAAATGGGCTAAGGAACTGAACAGACACTTCACAGAAGAAGAAATACAATTAATCAACAAATTTATGAAAAACTGTGTTCAACATCTCTTAGCAATTAGAGAAGTTAAAATTAAAACTCTCACTCCTGTCAGAATGGCAGACATCAAGAATACAGGCAACAATAAATGTTGGCGAAGATGTGGGGAAAAAGGTACACTCATGCATTGCTGGTGGGACTGCAAATTGATGCAACCACTATGGAAAGCAGTATGAAGATTCCTCAGAAAACTGGGAATGGAACCACCATTTGACCCAGCTATCCCACTCCTTGGTTTATACCTAAAGGACTTAAAATCCATATACTATAATGACACAGCCATATCAATGTTTATAGTAGCTCAATTCACAATAGCTAGGCCATGGAACCAACCTATGTGTCCCTCAATAGATGAATGGATCAAGAAATGTGGTATATGTACTCAATGGAATATTACTCAGCTTTAAAGAAGAGTGAAATTATGGCATTTGCCAGTAAATGGCTGGAGTTGGAGAATATCATGCTAAGCAAAATAAGCCAATCCCACAAAACCAAAGGTGGAATGTTTTCTCTAATATGTGGATCTAATTCACAATAAGGTGGGGAGCACTAGGGAAGAATAGCATTATGTTAGATTAGGTAGAGGGAAGTAATGGGAGGGGAGGGAGGGAATGTGGGGATAGGAAAGATAGTAGAATAAAACAGACATTATTATTGTATGTATATATATATGTGACTGCATGACCAATATGATTCTGCAACATGTACACTCAGAAAAATGAGAAATTATATCCCATCTATGTTTGATATATCAAAGTGCCTAAATGTATTCTGTTGTCATGTATAACTAATTAAAACAAATTTAAAAAAGAATGAAATTCTTTCATTTGCAACAACATGGATGAAACTAGAATATATTAAGTGAAATAAGCACAGAAAGACAAATAAATACAATTTCTCACTTATGTGGAAGTTAAAAGGTTGATGTCCAAGATGCAAGGAATAGGCATTGGTTACCAGAGCCTGTGAAGGGATTATGAAGAGATGATGGTTAATAGGTAGAGTGCAGATAGTATAAATTCTTATATTATATAACATAGTAGCATATTTGTGATTGACAATTAATTGAATATTTTAAATAAGTAGTAAAGTACTTTGAATGTCCCCACACACAGACACACACAAATAAATGTCTGAGGTGACAGATATGCCAGTTATCCTGATCTCATAATTTCACATTGTGTACACATATTGAAATGTCACACTGTACCTCATAAATATGTACTATTGCTCTATGCCAATTGAAAACAAAAATATATTCAAAATCCAAATGCTGTTTACTTTTAAAGGCCCACCACAAATTTAATATAATTATTAAGATTTTCTCTATCACCTGCCCTTCTAATCTCTGATATGACCAATCTTAACTACATGGAAGTTCTAATTTTATTTATTTATTTGGTGCTGGGGGTTGAACCCAGGTCCTTATACATGCTAAACACATTATCTAACGCTGAGCTACTCCCCAACCCCAGTAGCAAATTTTTAATAGATTCTTATTTGTAGTTTACTGCAAATTGTATATATTTAATATATGACAAGTTAATAAATGATAGAATTGTGGATCAGAATAATGTTGCCATACCAGTGTAAAATATGAGTTGAAATTGCAAGGATGGGAATATTCAAGGGAAAAATGTAATTTTACAGTTGGCTTAAACAAATCAATTACACAAGGATAAAGTGGGAAGATCTAGTTCAACCTCAATAAAAATAAATGCTCAAGTTTAATTTGAATGCGCATTGAATTAGGCCAACTATATGGTTTAATCTGTTTTTAAAATTTAACTTCAATTTGCACTAATAAATATACAACTACTCTATCCCAGAAAATGAGAAATTTAATGCATTCTTTTTCAATATATTATAAACATTCCTTGTAACATACTTTAAGAAGGCTACTGACAACTGAGTTTTAGAAAGTAGAGCTGCAAATATAGAAGGGGTTCTGGGAATCTTGTCCAAAGAGGAACATGTTTAATGTGAAAAAGAAAGGCTGAGGAGATATCTGATCTCTGACTTCAACTGTTAAAAAACTTAAAAAAATACATTTCTAGGCTATTGTTACTTATAATTTTTCATTTTGTAATAATTTAAGACTTTAAAAATAGCACAAATATTAGGCTGCTTGTATATTTTCACCTCACTTTCCTAAATGTCTTTCATAACCTTAGTAAAATTATCAAAACCAGGAAATTAACACTGATACAATACTATGAACTTATGTATAGATCTTATGCAAATTTTGTCGACTATCCCCTTAACTTCCTTTTCCTGGTCCAGAATCACATTTAGTTGTTATCGCATTAAATATTTTCCACTCTAGGACATTACCTTAATTTTTGTCTTTCTTAATCTTGATCCTTTTTAAGAGTATTGGATAGCTATATTTTAGAATGTCCCTCAATTTGGGTTTGTTTAAAATATCTTCATGAGCTGGGCTTGGTGGGCATACCTATAATCCCAGCTATTGAGAAAATTGAGACAGAAGGATTGCTTAAGTGGGATTGCTAGGAGTGGGAGGCCAGCCTGGGCAACATAACAAGGCTTGTCTTTAAAAAACAAAACAAACAAACAAAAAACTTCTAAAGACTAACTTCAGTCTATGCATGTTCATCTTAAAAACCATGGAAATGCTGTGCCATTTAACAATATATCTCATCACAGATGATATTAATTTTGATCACTTGATTGAATGTCTGCCATTTTTCAGTTTTTCTGTCTTTTTTCTACTGTAAAGTTAATATTTGGAGTGTTTTTGTTTTGTTTTATTTTCCATATGGAACATACTTTCAGACTATGCAAATATCCTATTTCTCATAATAATTTTAGCATGTATTGATGATCAGGATGAGCTTATGAATTTTTATTTTACTCAGTGGATTTTACTCCATTTCTATCATTATTTTGTTGCTCATAGCATCCTACTTTTGGCCATTGGGAACTCCTTTACCTTGACTCCTGTGTCTTTTGTCTTATCCTTATTATAGTTCAGGGCATTTTCTTTTCTTTTTTGGGGAGTGGGGTACCAGGGATTGAACTCAGGGGCATTTAACCACTGAGCCACATCCCCAGCCCTATTTTATATTTTATTTAGAGGCAGGATACTGTCAGGGTTTTTAGCCCCCGTCTCCTCCTGACCAGCTGGAGAAGCAGGAAAAGCACACCCCGACCAGGACAAGCCAATAAAGGTCCTCCCTCCCGGGAGGACAATCAAACATGCCAGGGAGAACAGTCAAAGCAGGATCTCGGTTAATAAGGAAGTACACACAGCTTATATACTGCACAGGAGCCAATCAGGATAAAGGTCAGAGGGGTGGAGCAAGTTCACGTATGCACCCACCCCATAGTCTGTAAGGGAACACACAAGCTGTCGATGAGGGCGAAGAGTCCTGGACCTATCCTGAGGTGGTCTGCCTCCTCCGTCACTGCTCACAGCACCGCCTCCTGGCTGATGGCCGGGAGCCATCCCAGCCACATGTACAGCCTCAAAACCAGGAAGCAGGCAGCCATGCCCTACAGGGTACTACTGAGTTGCTTAGCACTTCACTTTTGCTGAAGTTGGCTTAGAACTCTCTATCCTCCTGCCTTAGCCTTCCGAGCCCCTGAGTTTACAGGCCTGTGCCACCACACCCAGCTATATTTCAGGGTATTTTCTTTTTTTCTGTTACCATGAGACATTCTGGGTTCATCTTGTATTTCCATTGCCCTCGCTCTGGAGGCAGTCATTTTTCTAAGGCTATCTAGTTCTTTTTACCGGAGAATATATAGTTTAGATATCAAAATACAGGTACTAAATGGGTGTAAGTCTCCTTTGTGTATTTCTTTTATTGTTTCCTTTGTGTATTTCTTAATGAACAGAACTAGGAAATATATGTATTATAGGTTGATATCTAGATTTTTGTGTCTTTGTTTACTACTATTCAATAACTAGCACATGTTTAGAATAGAATTTATAGCTAATAGTATAGAAAGAATTTCTCACTTGGTATAAAATTAGACTGTGTAACCTAGAGACTTTCCAATTTCATAAATCTGTTATGTTCTGATTCTGAGAAAGATAAGCTAGAGAATTATACCAAACAATTTACTCTCTGTATATTCATAATAAGAGAAATGCAAAAGTCATGGGTGCAGAAAGGTTTTATTATTATCAAAAACAGTGAAAGAAGTTGAAGATCTAAAAGTCCTTTTACCCACTTAGCCTGATATGCAGAAGGCTTTATCAGTAAAGCTATGGTGAAAAAAGAAGAAAAGCAAATGAGGATATCTCCTTAACTGGTGTTCTAATATTGCTTTCTATTCATTATTTTCTACTTTATGTAGATGAGATCAAAGTACAGGTATTTCTACAATAATACCATATATACTTTATATTCTGCAAAATAGTAGCCTAAAACAGGACTGACAGAAAAAATTAGGTTAGAGTCCTCAAAATTTATGGAACTTTATAAGTACTAACAAAAAAAGCAGTACTTTAAAAAATTAATTAAGTCTTCATCAGCATTTCCGTCTCCTATCATGGTCAGTTCCTAAAATCCTTTAAAACCTAGTGTTCATGCTTCTTATATTAGAGATACATAATATATATGTACATATATATAAAATAAAAATTCAAAATATGATTCAGAGTACAGTGTTTTCCACTAATGCATAAGTTTAAAAATTAAGGAATTGTCTCTGTAGCTTCTTTTTTGCAGGGGGAAGGAGAGTACTGGGGATTGACCTCAGGGGCACTTGACCACTGAGCCACATCCCCAGCCCTATTTTGTATTTTATTTAGAGACAGGGTCTCACTGAGTTACTTAGTGCCTCGCTTTTGCTGAGGCTGACTTTGAACTTATGATCCTCCTGCCTCAGCCTCCTGAGCTGCTGGGCTTACAGGCGTGTGCCACCGCGTCCAGCTTTCTTTGAGCTTCTTTTGCGCCCCACGGACTCATCAGATAGCTTTACATCATGGTAGCCATAGAAGTTCTTGAAGCTAGTAAACCAGCTGCTACTTAGATTAATGGAAGGCACTTCTGTAGACCTTTAGCTGTTTTTTATAAAGGTGTTCATATATTGCTAAGACTTAGTTCTTTAATTGTAAGCAAACTTGTCTCTAATCTTTAAGAAAATGAATGTACCGGGGGAAAACAATCAAGTTGAATTCACACAATTTCTATATTATAAGGACATCACTCCAGTATTAACTATTATTTATGTATAAGATAATTTAAGTTAAAGAAGCACATGTTCTAGTGGTAATTAACCGTCAGTATGCTGAATGATTGCTAATATGTGTACACATCAAAGACAATGTTTAATCAGAGTTGATATTGCCTACTTGTGTATTTTTATAGTCTTAGATGTTTCTGATAACACTGTATTCACATATCACTTGTTGAATTTGCAGAGTCTTTGAATGAATGATGGTTTCATGAAATATTTTAACCTTTGGATACCTGGGTCTTATAGAGGCTCTTTTCAGTAGTAATTTTGTGTATAATTCTCCAGTCTTTTAAATTCTTTCTCTCCTATTCCTTTGCCTCCTTCTATTTCTTCACTCATTTCATTAGTCCCAAACTCTGGGCTAGGTCTAATGAAATCTTTTGAAGAAGCATGTGATTCCTGCTCTTTACAGATAGGAAATAATTTGGAATCATTATAAGACAAAATATAATCAATTAGTAGACTGCCGTATGTAGTTGTAAACACTAGGCTTGCTTGTGCTGTGTCCTAGCCTTGCCTACTTTTTCAAAAAGCATTTCCAGTTTAAGATGTTGCTGATCTTCCAGTCTTATCAAGTTGTGAATTGATCTTTTCACTTGTTGTTTTTCCCACTTTACTGAAAGGAGAGGATTTCTGAATTCTGTAAATTTACTTTGTCAGTGTTAATGGTTTAGATATTTGGTGTCCCCCCAAAAGTTCATTGTGAGACAATGCAAGAAAGTTTAGAGATAAAATGATAGAGTTTATAAGAGTTTCACCTAATCAGTACATTAATTCCCTGAAAGGGATTAACTTGGTGATACCTGTGAACAAACAAGGTGTGACTGGAGGAGGTTGGTCCTGGGGCATTTGGTGTTTATATTTTGTCCTAGTGAGGGGATCTCCAGCTGGCGGATCTTTTTGCCCTTTCCCTTTCCCTCTGGGGAGAATCTTTAGTACTAGGAACTCTTTAGTACTTCTTGAATATTGTATTATGTATTAAAAAGTTAATTAAGAAAAAAATATATTTCTTCATATATATTTAGTTGCTAAGAAATTAAAAAGTCGGAAGAAATTTAGAAATTTTAGGGAGAAAATTATTGAAGCTTATCTAAATTATATAATAAAGTAAATGTTCCTATATAGAACCTAGACATCCCCATTTAGATTAAAAATACAGGTGTGGTGGTGCACTCCTGTAATTCCAGTGACTTCAGAGATTCAAGCAGGAGAATCAAAAGTTCAAGGGCAGCCTCAGCAACTTAGGGAGGTCCTAAGCCACTTACCAAGACCCTTGCATAAATACATACATACATACATACATGCTGGGATATGTCTCAGTGGTAAAGTGCCTGTGGGTTCAATTTCTAGTAAACAACAAAACAAACAACCCTTTTGCAGTTAAATATTATCTCATGGTTGTTTTGATATATAAAATGTAAAATATGTCTTGGGCATGGATTTTTTTTTCCCCCACATGTCACTTTGGAAAAAAAAAAAATTAAAAAGTTTTTTTTTTTTAGATTTTTCAAGGAATTTTTGTATTATACAATTATTTCATCTTTCCTAAAGTGAGAAATGACCTATTATAAACCCTCATAATTCAGATGGGAATGTGGAGATTGCGAATGATGTAATGATCACATGTAAGATCATAGTAGAATATAAACTTCCTGACTCTTAATGTAAATATTTTATTGGGTATATTAGGATGCTTTTATTTAATGAAAAAAAATTATAGTAATTGACTATTGGCTCCATATACTTTGGTCTCTTGCTTTAGGAATCAGTTCTAAATTGAAGTCCAAAATTGACCCTCACAATTAAGAGAATTTAGAAGAGATATAGAGATATCTGTATCTTTTTGAGCCATACATGTCTTTGCATGGGTTTCCTACTTTGGGAAATAATTTTTCTTTCAGAATTTTTAACTTAATTCATATTTTAGTTTCTATAAATATCTACAAAACAAGAGTGAATTCTTGAGAAGAATCTGGTATTAGTTCCTTTATACAAAGTAAGCTTTGTAAATTAGATCATTAGATTGTAGCTTTTAGCTAAGTAATGTTTACTTGGAATGGTCTATTGTTTTCACTTTTTAAGTTTGGTAGTTTTCTTTTTTAAAAAAATTGCTAAGATAAAGGCTTGAGTTTTGTCTGGTATTTAAGTACTAGGATTCTGCTTTTGTGCTCATGAGAATATTTCAAGGGAGTAGGAGTCCAGTAGTGTGGTGAGGGTCCACTCTATTCTCTATCTACCTCCAAAAAAAGCATCATCATGCTCCAACTCATTCAAGAGAGTAGATGTGGGTTATATCTGCTTCTTTCTTCTGTTGCTTACCATTGGCTCTTTGCCTCTTTACTGATTGTTTTGATTGATTGCTTTTGCAATGTTTGTGCTGGTGTTATGGAAAAAAGAGAAATAGAAGATCCTAGTAGGTGGCCTGCATTCACAAATTTTTAATCTAAATGAGAGAAAGGCTGAAGCTGCCATAATTGTCTTTTTCTCCACCAATTTTAACATGGCCATGGAAATCAACATAGCATCTGTCTCATAAGGAAGGCAGAATTCTCTAGTTACTAAGTAGGAAGAGTTGAGAAAAGCCAGAGCAGGGAAACATCCCTTCCTCTTAAAATGCAAGGGTAACCTTTTCAAAGTGCTGTTGGTCTTTGTTGGATTAAGAAATACAGTGTATTATCCCTTCACAACCCTCCTCAAAATAATCTGTTGGGATTTTCCCATTATTTGACTAGCATTTAGAAATATAATTACTAATAAGATTCAGTAATAAATAATATGGCCAGGAGAAAATTTGACATGGAATTTCAGCTGATGGCAGGATGATGTTGGTACCTTTGGGAGCGTGGATAGTGAGGAAAAGACAGTGTTAGGATTAATGAATAAACATTTATGTGAATTGCCTTAGTTTGCAACTAAACAATTATGTACTTTTGTTATTTACCTTACTTCATAGAAACAAGACTTTCACATGTCAACAGTGCACAACATACTTTTACCAAATATTTGTACACCTAGTTGGTACATGACATTTTTCTAGATTTTATAGAATATGTTGAGAATATGATCCTTGCTCTCAAATATACATGATTTTAAAAAGACATGACTGTATTTGAGAAGCAGAAAAATCAGTCAGCAGTAAACCTATCACTATCTTAAAAAATATAGCCCTTTAAGATGTAAAGTTTCTCTTTAAGTAATAAATTGTAGTCATAGAAATATTGCTCATTCAGCAGCTATAAGGTTGTTACAGACCTCTTCAGTGAATTTTAGTGTTTCTTTATTACATTTTTGCCCATCTAAATCTTTCTCTAATCTTTCCCTAATTTATCTAGAAGAAATTTGAGGTGAGTATTACATTTTAAAAATACTTTAAGTCAAAAAACTTGAGTAGTTTAATAAAGGACATGTGTAGGTTAAGTTTAGGGATAACTTATCTTCCTTTGAAAGTGTTTCTTAATTAAAAACAGATGAGAGTAGAAAAGAAGGTATTCAGAACACTAAATAAAATGCTGTGCTTTGTGGAATTGGCAGAATTCATCAATACATGTAACAATGATTTATCATTGCATTTGGTCCTAACACATATCTGTGTAGATCAACAGAGGCACAGTAAGAAGGATAGGTAGTGTAAAACACTAAGGTGAAAGGGTTAATTGGCCTTGTTGGGTTCAATTTGCCACTCCAGTGGCACTTTCTGTTGTCTGTGTAAACAGAGTTGCTAAGTACTTTCCCACTAAGCTGCCACTCTTTTATTTATACAGTTGAACCACCAATGAGGGATGGATCAGTTTACCAATTGTTAGGCCTTTTCTTCCTCCTTTTCTGCCCACTTCATGCTTTTTTCTCCAGCTGTTGCTACATACTTCTTTAATCCTAATCTTTCCTTAGTCCTTATGTTTTTTAAGTTTCTTTTTTTCTCTTATTGATTCATGTGTGTGGATATTATACCTGGTTCTACTGAACTGTCCTTAATTCTTCCTCACCTCTGTTCTCATTTTATCAATTTATACCACAAAACTTACTGAAACTCTGAAATTTTTTTTCAAGTAACATTTAAAAACTCTTTAAAAATTAAAACATATATAGCTAAAGTCCTCTTTATCTGCTAGTACCTCCACCCTACTGTGAGTTAATATATTAAAATATATACTTCTAAACAATTTTAGTATTTTTATATATTTATAAACATGATATTGCTGGAAATTAATGATATTCTGAAAATATCATTCTGCTTTTTTCACTATACGTTGTATTTTTATGAATTATGCATATTACATAGAGATGCATTCATGTTACCTAGATCTAATTTAAACTGATAACTGCATTGTATTTCATATTTTAGTTTTTTGCCTATTAATGGACATTAAAGTTATATTCAGTTATTTTCTCTATTTTAAGCAATGCCACAGTGAACAGACTTATAGATGTTGTTATGTATGTATCACTAGTTTTTCTGGGCAGTGTTTTCCAAACAGCATTAAAAAATCAGTTTAGTAGTTTGGAATCTGCATTTTAAAAGAGAACAGAACAACGTAGTAAAAAGTGTCAGAGTAAATGGTATTTATTTTTCCATGAAATATATATTGTTGGGTTTGAGTTGTAAATATTAAATAAATCTGCTACTGTAGAACTCAATCAAAAAGTTTAATAAAAAATATATTTTATATTGTATATCTTAGCCTACTCTGGGTTATGTGCCTACAAGTGGATTATTCTGGATCATAGGCTACATCATATTTTGTTAGACACAGCCAACTTTTCCAAGTGGCAATGCTAATTTATGCTCCCCACATGCTAGCTCTATTTAATATTCTTGTTTAACACTTTTACATTTTCTATATTCTTGAGAATGAAAAATTCTATCTTATTTTAATTTTAACTAGTGAGGTTAAGTATAACTTCTTTATAATAGAAAAGTATTAAGGCCTGTCCAGTTGACAGATTACTATTAAAAATTGTATGAAAGCTAGAGAAACCTTCATCTCCACAATTTTTTCTAACATTTTCTTTTTTTTTAAATAATGAGCATAAAACTGTGGTCTTAATAATTATTAAAAATAATTTTATTAATGATATCACATTCTATTACTTTACAGTTTATCTCAAATTTGTTTTTAAACACAATTCTTTTACCCAATATCAATGCCTTCAGGTTCATAGCATATTGGAGGAATATTGATATCCCTCAATATGTGAATTTAATGCATCTCAGCAAAATTCTATTGCACCTATATTCTCTATTGTAGAAGAACAGATGGTAGGCAAGTGCTAAGAAGTATTTCAGGCTACCACTTTTTTATGACCACTATAGAATGAAAGAATCCTGGTAATGAATAGAACATTAGAAAATAATTTAGGTCTAATTATTGTTGGTTATCTATTTTTGGCTTGTATTTTTTTGATAATGGAGATATAGTCTTTTTCTTTTTAGGTTATTGTTAGTGCTTACTAAAACTTAATCAGATACTTGTTTCATTCATTGATGCTCTATTTGTCCTCATAAGTCATGTAGGAAAGACTATTCCTTTAACTATGATGGCTCAAATATTGGAAGAAAGATTCTTCTTTGGTTGTGAGAATTTTGATTTTTATAATAACAGGTAGCCCTATTATTTAGGTAATGTGTACATAAATATGTATTGTATATACTAATTTCATTTTTGGACTTAATATTTCCTTAAGGCTTATTCTATAAATTGCCAATTTTTAATATTGTTTTATTTTATTTAACTGTGGTTTATAGAGTTATAATCAAAGTTGGAAGCTGATTTGATAAATGGTGTCATATTTAGAAGGACCTTTCAGCTTTTTATTCTTTTGAAGCAAAAACTTTTTACAAGACTGTATCATGATATTTAGGCATTTCAGTTCTGTTTTCAATCTAAAATTATCTTATTTCCAGTTTCTTGTTGTAAAACATGAACTATATCAGCAACTATTATCCAGTAGAAGTTAAGGTAAAAGTAGTTCTGAATTAAAAATGAGTGATCATTTTATAGAGACCATGGCTGTAGACTTCTGTCTACTCATTTAGAGCACGTATTGTTTTATGCTGTGAAGTAAGATTTATAGGATTTATTTAACAACTAGTGTAACTCTTGAGGGAAAACAGAAAGATTAGATTTATTAAACTTGTAGAGTTTCTTTTTTCAAGGCCCAACTTTTTTCTCATTTAAGTTAATTGTATGCTCAAATATCATTCAGACTTTTCACTGGCCCTCAAATGTGATAAAGCTGCTTCTTATTTTTAAGAAGAAAGTCATATTACGGCATTTATTTTAGACTTCAATGTATACTCTTTTTTTTAAAAAAAGAGAAAGAGAGAGAGAGAATATTTCAGTATTTATTTTTCAGTTTTTGGTGGACACAACATCTTTGTTTGTATGTGGTGCTGAGGATCGAACCCGGGCCCCACGCATGCCAGGCGAGCGCGCTACCACTTGAGCCATATCCCCAGCCCCCAATGTATACTCTTCACAAAAAAAAGTTAAGAGAATATTTAACACTTGAATAAAGCTTTAACCACTAATTCTTAATTAAAGTATCTTTAATAAATGTTCTTTCTTGATCTCTATGGGGAAAACATAGTTCAAAGTGTTAGTCCAATAGTCAAAACATAGTCCAATAGTCTCTGGACTGGTGCAGTTTTGCAAATTGTTACTTGTTTGCATTGATATAGAAATTGAGAGTAAGAGTTTTTAAAATTTTATAGTAGTTTGGCAGAGTCATGACTATCGAATCTAACAATAACAAAATATGGAATTATATCTTTGGTTTTTTTTCATTTCAGTGTTCTAATAATTCATTTATATTTTACAAAAGTCTCCTTGAAAGCCAAACAAAGACTAGGACACTCAAAATATCAGTGAACCACAGCCGAATGCAATTCTTTATTTTATGAAAATGAACATAAAATAAAGAAGATATAATGGAAAATTGGGATAAAGTGAGCTTAAATTGTGGTTTCCAATTCCTAAAAATTTTTTGAGAACTGGAATTTTTTTTGTATTTGAAACCTCCTGTTTACATGATATATTCAGTCATGTTTTCTTGTTTATTCTTAATAAGTTCAAGTTATTTTTTATGGAAAAACTAGCTGATTTTTATTTTAATGCCAAACAAGACTTTAAATCAATTAAAATATTTCATTAAGCATAGTGTTACTTTCACATTTGCAGCAATCATAGTAAATACATTTCTTGGCATAAAGGCACAGCCTTTGTTTGGAGTTTAAAATATCCCCAACTGGGCTGGGATTGTGGCTCAGCGGTAGAGCGCTCCCCTAGCACAAGTAGGACCCGGGTTTGATCCTCAGCACCACATAAAAATAAAGGCATTGTGTTGTGTCCATCTACACCTAAAAAATGTTAAAAAAAATTCCCACCTGCAAGATTACAAATATAAAACTCCCATTGTTGTTTATGTAATAGTGGATTAATCAAATTAAGTTATACCATCCAGAATAAAATAAAATGGAAGTAATTTACTCATAAGATTCATATTTAAATCTTTATTTACAAAATACTATTCTAAGAATTATAATTCCATTAAGCTTAAATTGGAACAAAAGTAAAATCACTGAAGTAATAGCAGATACTTAAACTAAAAATAAGAGCTAAATCAAATAACTTTTGAAGAGAGATCAAAACTATTGTCAGGTTCCTTATTATGTTTCTGGATGTTCAGTAGCAGGCTCATTTGAAGGTAGAATCAAACATGAAGGGAACTCACTTCTACTTTCAGAATGCGGGGGAAGGAGGGGTGGAAATTCAGTTCTTTTTTTTTTTTTAATTTTTTAATATTTATTTTTTAGTTTTCGGCAGACACAACATCTTTGTTTGTATGTGGTGCTGAGGATCGAACCTGGGCTGCACGCATGCCAGGCGAGCGCGCTACCGCTTGAGCCATATCCCTAGCCCCGAAATTCAGTTCTTGAGGGGAGATATTGAGGAAAACACTGTGGTCCCATTGGGAATGGAAAGGGTGGTGAGTCTGGGGAGGGGGAGAAATCCAGCTCTTGGGGGAGATACTGAGGAAAACACTGGGGTCCCATTGGGAATGGAGGGGATGGTGGGCCTGGTGGAATATAATCTTGAAATGCTCCATACACGTTTCCTGGAGGACATGGAGGGAAAAAGGTTCTCTTCTCATGAACTGACTACTTGGATCCACTGGAAACAAGGGACCTCTGATTAGAGAAAAAGGTGCAAAAACAGAGGCAGAACCAATTGCTTGGCTTTCAGCAGGGAGAGATGAATCAGGCACACTGGAATCACCAAGATCGGCTTTGGTATCCTTTCTACTGGATTCTGTTTCTAAAGACATAGGCCCATTCACTTTATCTGAAGAACGCATATTAGAACTTCTGAGTTCTGCTGGACCTGGTGGTCTATCATAATTAGAATAACATCCATCTTGCCTTTGTAGAGAAAGACGTGGATCAGAATATGGTTGGCCTGGTGGAGGGATCATTATCCTATGTGCCTGTTCCCATGGAGATAACAGGGACTCGATGTCAGAAGGTGCTTTCTGAGGATCAGTTAACCTATCATAGTGTGAGTCTCTTCTTTCATTGCTAGTCAGATGGTCCAGAGGATTCTCTGGGCCCCTTGAGCCTCTTCCTCCTCCCAAAGGTGAGAGTGTGAGTGGACCTTTCTTTTCCAAATGAGGAGGTCTCATTTCAGATGAAGGTCGGCCCAAAGGTGAGGGACAATTTGGGGAATGCTTTCTGCCAAATGCTGTATTTGAAGCATAAAGTGCAAATGGATCTTTTTCTAAAAGTTTAAATTTAAACTCCTTTTCAGTTAATTTTTGTGTGTTGCGAGCATTTTGTTTCCTTAAATAATTGAGGTTTCTTTCAGTAATCCAAGCTGCCAACTCACTATTATGTGCTTTTTTTCTCAGAGGAAATAATCTGCCCCTGAGAGAAATGAATAGTCATCTCCAGTTCTTCTTCAAGATATTTGGCTTGCTTTCTGTAGGTCTCCAGCTGTTCAGTTGTATGACTGATCATTTCTTCCACTTTGGGAAGTTTTTCCTCTTGCTCTACCTGGTAATTTTCCTCTGCACTTAATTTCCTGTGGAGTTTCATTATACTTTCTTGATATCATTCCATCATGGCTTTATATTTCTGCTGAAGCTTCTGATTCTCACTTTCAAGCTGTGTATTTTCTGACTGCAAAGATGCTTGTTCAGTCTTTAGATTTTTAGAGTGTTCTATAAGGTCTTCCTTTGTTTTCTCTACTTCAGATTATAAAGTAAAAATTTGACTTCTTTCTCTTTCTAAGATTTTTAAAGGGGCCTTTAGTTTAGCACCATTAACCAGTTTCTTCAAAGCTCCTTTTGGTTGATTATCTAAGTGAGCACCAATTTCTGATTCGCTCTTCATTTCCAATTCCAAGTTACCATCATCTGTTTGGGCTCCTGTGCTTGGAGAAGACCTATCTTTGATCTTCAGCAAGCATTCAGTCAGAGATTCGATGTGATTTTCTTTATCACTTAGAACTTTTTCTGCATGTACTTTAAAGTCTTCAAATGGTATTTTCTCTTTATTGTGGACACATACTTGTTCCTTCCATACTTTAGCTTCTTGTTTTAAAGTCTGTTTCTGAGTCTGCTGAAGTTGGGAATTTTCATTCAAAGCCTCTTTTATTGCCAGCATAAGTCCTTCTTCATTCACTTGAAATATTCTGAGGGTTGTTTTAGCTTCATCTATTTGTGATTTGAGGGATTTTGATTTGTCTTCTAGGGATTTTATCCTTTTTAATATATCCGCCATTATTTCATCCTGTTTAGAATGTTTAACTTTCTGTTCTTTTGGCTCTTTTTCTAGAAAGAGTAATTCATTCCCACATTTAGATTTGGACTTATCTAGCTATTCATATGTTGCCTCCAAATTTTGTGCTTCTGTTGAACCCTTCTCAAAACCACCATCCTTTAAAGATGACTGTAAGCCTTCATGCTCTTTTTGAACAAGGCTAACTTTTTCAAGTAGTTCACATTTTTCTTCAATTAGTCCAGAAAGTTTTAGAGCAAGCTTTCTTTCTCTTCCCACATATAGCCTGCTTTTCACAGATTGAAAACATCTCCACAAAAATGAGAGAACAGCAAAAAATCCAATAGCTGTACATATCACCAACTCCCAAAGAATGCCATAAGGATTAGGGCCTGGTTTCATGTCTTCAGACAATGTTGCCACAACCCTGCATACTTCTTCCAGGACCACCCCCTAGTATGGCTGAAGGGCACCCCGTGGCTCCTCCAAGACTTCTTTGGCTATTGCCACCACAACCACAGCTTGCCCAGCCATACCCACACAGGCTGTGGTTTGATCTGTGTTTGGTCTGGAACTGGAACCTGCACCAGGCAACAGAGCAACCACTGCAGACTGGCTGGGGGCGGTTGGGGGGGGAACCATCTTCACCAGCTCCCACAGGCCTCATGGGCTCACACTGCCCCCCTTTTGGGGAGTCTCTGCCCCTTCTCTATGCTGTGTGTCCTGAAGCAGCACAAGCTCAATCTGGTCCCACTTGAGCCCACTATGCATTCTCTCCATGCCATCCACCCCTGGGTTTGGTTTCAGCCAGGCCACCGTGGAACTTTTTATGCACTAGTTATTCTATACAGTCATAATATCCAGTTTGATGTAACTAAAATTCTAAAGCTTAGTAGAATTTTTTTAGAACTTTTATGCCACATATTTATATTTATACCACTTGTTGTTTTGTTTTAATGACTCATTCTTTTCCCTCCCCTTTTGGCACCTCCCCTTTTCCTTCCTTCCATCTATCTTTGTCCCTTTCCTCCATTTCTGTTCCCTCTCCTCCCTTTCCTTGCAGTGTTGGGGGCTAAACTCTAAGGCCTTCTACATGGTAGGCAAGCTCTGTACCACTGACCTACATCCCCAGCCCTATTGACACTTTCTATACAAGTAATTTGAATTACTTCTATAGGAAAACTCTCATGTTAGACTCTTTTAAAAGTAATTTTAGAAGAGTTGTAACATGGGCACAAATCAGTTATGACAAGTTACTTTAATAAAGCACAGCATATCTAATGTTCCTAAAAAGAAGGAGCCTAAAACTTGAGTTATTTTTCATGTCAGTTTTTCTAGGCTACTATTTAGTTAAAAGAGTCTTCAAAATCTTTTTCTCAAATGTTCTTTTCTTTTGACTTCTCATAGGACTTGAAAACTTCTAAGTTGGTTATTATAAATATATAGCAAAGAGAAGAACAGATATGACTCTTTGAAATGGTTTTAGCTCCTGAAAGTGAATTATGTTGTTGTTAAGATAAATAGTTCATTGCTTGATGCTTGACATCCAGACATATTTTTTTATTTATAGTTATGCTTGAATTGTTCATGAGACAGATCTAATGTTTGAAGGAAAACATTCACTAGTAGTCATTGGTTTTCTAAATATCTCTAAATATGTAAGAAGTTCAAAGGCATTATGCCACTATGTATGATTAGACTGATTATTATTTATATTTCTATGGCCAGAGTTGTATCAGTGTAAACTAAAACACTTATCCTATTCTATAGGGCGTGAAAGTTTAGAAACTTTTTAACAAATTTAGTTATGTGAGGTAATATATGTTAATTAGTTTGATTGTGGTGAATATTTCACAATGTATATACGTGTATCAGAATCAACTTATCAGATGGGCATGGTGTCATACATCTATAATCCCAGTCACTTAGGAGACTGAGGCAGGAGGATCACAAGTTCAAGGCCAGCCTCAGCAATTTATCGAGGCCCTAAGCAATTTATTGAGACCCTGTCTCAAACAAACAAAAAGACAAGCCAAAGTATCAAGTTTGCAACTTAGATATTACAGTGCTATAATGTGTGTGTGTGTGTGTGTACTGGAGATTGAACTCAGGGGCACTCAACCACTAAGCCACAGCCTTAACCCTTTTTTAAAAAATATTTTACTTAGAGACAGGGTCTTGCTGAGGTGCTCAGTGCCTCGCTTTTGCTGAGACTGGCTTTGAACTTGCAATCCTCCTGCCTCAGCCTCCCAAGCCAGTGGGATTTCAGATGTGCTCCACAGTGCCTGGTTTACAATGCTATAATTTTAAACTGTCAATTGTAACTCAATGAAGTTAGGAGAAAAGTCTAGAAGCTATTCTTTCAAACTTTAGTATGACATAAAATGTGGAAAAGAGATCATAAATATAGACAAATTAGGCAAAACATCTCCAAAAATACTTAGGATAAGAGTCTAAATTTTTTGGCTGATAATTTTATTTGTTAATCAGTGAACACACTAATTATGCCTGAGAAAATAATTTTAGAAATATTTTTGTGGCAGTAACGTAGCAGAAATCAAATCAACTTTATATTTCATTGTGATCCATGTTTGAAAATAAATCTTTGGTCTGTCAACTTTAGATAGAGATGCTGACAAGGGAGGGAGTTTGTCAAGATCTACAAAGAAAAATATTCATCATGGAAGGACAGGAGCAATATTTGACAGGGTTGCAAGTACTTTCTTCCCACTTGATAAGTTTCAGATCCTTTATTATTAAGTGTTTATCAGTCTGTCTTTAAGGGAGAATTTCCTGTTTCTGTCTACTTTCTAGTTTTAGTGCTATTTCTACATTATTGCTTTCAAAAAGAAATCTCATATTTCAATACTTATTAAGAAACATGAAATTTTTGTTGTTTTTTTCCTACTGACCTCCTTTAAACAACTTAGTAAAGGAGGAAAATGAGAATATTAATTTATTAAATAACTTTCAGAATGATAAAATTTGAAGAGCAACAATGGGGAAAAGGGTGTATTGTCTTAAGGGCACCAAGGAAAATAACCTTAACTCTAGAATTCTATACAAAGTGAATCTGTCTTTCAAGAAAGAGAACAAAGTAAAGACATTTCCAGATAAATAAGAAAAACAGAGTTAAAAAGATACAGTTCCTTTTTGAAGCACATACCAAGGCTAAATTTCAGGAAGAAGGAAAGTGATTGTCATGGGGAAAGTCTGAGATGCAAGATGGAAAAATTAGTATAATGATAATTATATAAGTAAATCCTAAGCAAACTTGACTGTATAAGAGAAATATCTGATTTTTTGAAAAGGGCAAATAGGATAAAACTAAAAGTTTGTGTGACAGCAGTATATAAGTTTGGAGGAAGTGATCAGAGTTCAGGTTATTTTAAGGTTCTTATAGTTTTAAGAGGAGGAAGAAGATAATTAACTTTAGACTTTGTCAAATTTAATATGTATTTCAAACTAACTGGAGTAGCCATTAATAGAATAGAACCTGTAACTTCAAAATAAGTATGATGGGAAGTAGGGGAAAGAATGTATGAAGAAATAGTCAAAAAGAACACTTAAGAAAGAAAGAAAGAAAACAAACAAAATGAAATATAAAAGGCCAGGATCAGAGTATTAATAAACCACTTTAAATGTACAAAATCATCTTGTTAAAGAAAAAAGTTAACAATTTTTTTTAAAAATGGCAAAACAAAGATATATGCTGTTTATAAGAGAAACACCCAACATATAAAGATTTAAAAAGAGTAGAAGTTAATAGATGGAAATAAATTCATGTGACTGGACCCACCCAGTACTTAGAAGTAAAGCACAAACTGTCCTGCTCAATAGCACTTCTTATACATAGCAGAGTTTACAATTATGTGAAGCAGATTTTGAGACAATAGTTATCTTTAATAGCTCTAGTTAGTGAGACACATTAATGTGTTTTGCTTCTTGTAAGTGTATTTGAAAATTTGTTTAAATTGACTTTTACCTGTGTATATACTGTTTGTTGTCTTAGGATAATCAGGAAGAACCAGAAAGAAATAGGTTTGGGGAGCAAGTAGGATATAGTTTGGCAACTTGAACAAAACTGAAATATCTTACCAATGGATTGTGCTTCATGACATACAGAATTAAAGACCCTCTGATTCTAATTCCTGTATGAGTTTAAACAACAATAATTTAAAATAAGAAACTAAAGGAAGAAGCCAGGTATGGTGATGGCTCCTGCCTGTAATCCCAGTGGCTCATGAGGCTGAGATAGGAGGATTGTGAGTTCAAAGCCAGCCTCAGCAATTTAGCGAGGCCTTAAGCAACTCAGTAAGACCCCATCTCTAAATAAAATATAAAAAGGGCTGGGGATATGGCTCAGTATAAGTGCTCCTGAGTTCTATCTCCAGTACCATAAATAAATAAATAAATAAACAAACAAACAAATAAATAAATAAATAAGGGAAAGCATAAGGTCCTTCATTAATATGTACAATTTTCATGTTTTATGTATTAATTCAAAATTTTTTTTAATTGAAGGAAAATATCCTAGAGAGAGAAAATTGCATTAGAAATTAGAAGCCTTGCTTTATCAATCATTATATAATATTTTTCAGTACATAATTTTGTTATCTATTAAAGTGAATAAGGAAACTTGAATTTAAATTAAACTTTAAACTTTACAGAAATAGTAATAATGATCTTCAATGATAAATTAAACATAGCAAAGGGGGGGAGTCAGTAATAAAGTAACAGGCTTTAATTATATTTAGATGGATAGAATAGACTTTAGAGTAAAAATAAAGCCCTTTCTAATTTTGAAGGTTTAAGAAGTGGAAAGTCTTATATCAATAGTCTGATATTAGTATTTAGAGTCATTTACTATTCATTAATTTAACAATTATTTAGTGATTGCTCAATATGTGCCTGTCATGAATTTAGAGACACAGCACTAAACAAAACAGTTTAAAATTCCTGCCTCTTTGGTGTTTACATTCTACTGGAAGAGATTGAAAATCTGTGGAACATATATTAACCAGATAGTTCAAATTCTATAGAGAAACACATAGTGGAAGAATGCAATAGGGATGTTTTGGGGGAAATGAATTGTGGAAAACTGCAGTTTTAGGTGGGGGTAGATAGGGAAGTCCTCACAGAGTGATTGATATTTGAAAAAAAAACAATGAAGAAGAGAGGATGTGAATCATGAAGATGAGTGGAAAGACCATATCAGGCAGAGGGATCAGCAAATGCAAAGGCTCTGAGCATGACTATGGCCAGTATGTTCAAGAAACATCAAGGAGGAGGCATGAATGTGGAGAAAGCCAGAGGAATAGTGGTTGGGGATGAGTTCAGAGATAATGAGTCATCAGGTCCCTGTGACATCATAGGACATTTTGAGGATTTTGGAGGTCTAGATGTGATTGTAAGGACTTTGACTTTTTAAAAAGAAATGATGGTAAAATGTATATAACAAGAAATTATCATTTTAAACATCTTTAGGATTAGAACTCATTGGCATTAAGTACATTCACAATGTTACAAAACTATCACCATGATCTATTTCCAAAACTTTTCCATAACCCCATACTGAAAGTCTGTCTCCCATTCTCTCTCCTGGTAAACTAGTAACTTCTATTCTACTTTCCATCTATGAATTTTCCTGTTCTAGATACTTCATATAAGTGAAATTGTACAATGTTTGTCTTTTGTATCTAGCTTATTTTACTTAATTTAATGTTTTCGAGGTTCATTCATGTGGTAGAACATATAGTATTTCAATCCTTTTTATGACTGGAATCTATTTTATGTATATAACACTTTTATTTATCCATTTATCTATTGATAACAATTATGGTTGTTTTCACCTTTGGCTGTTGTGAATAATGCAGCTATGAACCTTGATGTACAAGTTTCACTGAGTCCTTCCTTTCAATTTTCCTCCTCCTCCCCCCCTCCTCCTCTTCCTCCTCCTCCTCCTCCTCCCTTAATCTTATTTTTATTTTTGCAGTACTGGAGATTGAACCCAGGTCCTTGCATTTCCTAGACAAGTGTTGTATCACTGAGCTACATCCCTAGCCCTTTTAAAATTTTGAGGTAGGGTCTTGATAAGTTGCCCAGGCTGTCTTTGAACTAGTAATCATCCTGCTTCAGTCTCCCAAGTAGTGTGTGCCACTGACTGGCCTTGCTTTCAGTTCTTTTGGGTATATACCTAGAAGTGGAATTGCTAAATCATGTGTTAATGAAGTGTTTTAACCTTTTGAGTAAATGTCCTTCTGTTTTCCATATCAGTATCATCATTTTATTTTTCCTCCAGTAATGTATAAGCTTTTCAAATTTTTCCACATCCTCACAAACATTTGTTATTTTCTACTTTTTAAAATATAACCATTCTAGGTATGAAGTGGTAGTTTTGGTTTACATTTTCCTAATGATTAATGTTGAGTATCTTTTCATATACTTAGTAGCCATTTGTGTATCTTTTTTGAAGAATTGTATTCAAGTCCCTTGCCTGTTTTAAAATTGGATTATTTGTCTCCTTGTTGTTGTTAGAGTTCTTGATACATTCAAGATATTGACTCCTTATTATATGTACTTCTTATTATATGATTTGCAGATATTTTCACCCTTCTGGACTTGTTTTCTTGATAGTTTCCTTTCATGTTGTTTTCTGTATCTTGTGTTTTTGTTCCTCATTGTTTCCATTACTGTCTGTCTGATTTTGTGTTTTCTTGGTTTATGATTGTTTGCTTTTGGTGGTGTAGGGGATTGAAGCCAGTGCTTTAGTATTTGCTTGATGAGTACTTTACCACTGAACTACACTTCTAGCCATTTAGTTGTTGTTGTTGTTGTTTTATAGTATATCATTATGATTCCCTTTTTCTTTCTTGTTTAGTATCTATTTTAGTTATATTCTAAGTGGTTACCTAGTGTAATAAGTTAAATTAGGTTGTTATAAGTTGAAGGTATTAATTGTAATTCTGAAGATACCCCCACTAAGGACTTTACTTTTTGATCTGAGTAAAATGGAAAACTATTGGAGGCTTTTGACTGGATCTTTTTTTCATCTTAGTCTTGCTGCTATGCTAAAAATAGACTGCTGAAGGTAGATGCCAAGCTGGGGCAGAAGTTGTGAAATAGATTTTATAATGAACCAGGCAAAAAATTATGGTGGCTTAAAACAAATACTGATAATGATACATGGTATTACTGGTAATTGTGTTCAGATTCAGAGTATACTTTTAAAGGAAAAATGAACAGGATTTGCTAATGAATTTTGTGTGGACTGTGAAAGAGAAGTTAAGGGTTATGCCAAAGGATTTTGGAAGATGAATTTGCATTTGCAGGTGGAATTCCAAACTTTAGGATATGTGTGTATTAAATGGACTCCTTATCAATATTTTAAAAAATGTATTCCACATTGAGGAGAAACTGAAGCATCTCAAAGCTATGATATGTTCATTTCCTTGTTAATAAATTTTAGAAAGAATTTTAACAGCAAAATTTTTCTGCCAAAAAAATAAAAGATTTTGGAACTGGGGTTGTGGGTCAGCAATAAAGCACTTGCCTAGCACTTGTGAGACACTGGGTTAGATCCTCAGCACCACATAAAAATAAATAAATAAATTAATAAATTAATTAATTAATTAATTAATTTAAAAAATAATAAAGTAGATGTTTTTTAAAAATAAATAAAAGTTTCTTGGCTATCAAATCTGACACTTGAGTAAAATCTATTCAGAACTTCAGAAAAAACTTATTCCTTCCACTTACATGAAGTGTCTAGAAAATGTAAATCTGTACAGAACATAATGAGAAATATGTGAAAAACAGCTCACTTCATAAGTGTAACTGACATATTCATGTCAAAAAGAAAAAGTTTTCCTAAAATTTGGTTTTTAAAAAGCATAGTAAACCTGGGCATGGTGGTACATGCCAGTAATCCCAGCAAATCAGGAGGCTGAGGCAGATCTCAGGTTCAAGGTCAGCCTCAGCAACTTATTGATTCCTTGTCTCAAAATAGGACTGGGGATGTAGCTCAGTTGGTAGAGTGCTTGCCTCACATGCACAAGGTTCGATTTTGGGGCTCGATCCCCAGTACCATGGGAAGAAAAAAAATGCTTGGCCAATATACTGAGTTCCATCACCAGCATTGTAAACAAATACAAGGAAGAAGCAAAGAAAAATGTTAAATATAATATGAAAATATTTAAATTAAATGGTAATACTCTCCTACTTTATCCTCAAACCGATTTTCCAGAGGTGATTGTTTTTAAAGTTTCATGAAATATATGGATCTCCATTATTTTCAAATTAACCTATATAAACTTGCATTATCAACTTTGTACCTTGTGGTTTTGAATCATATCATATATTATTCGTTTAATTATAAGACTTTTAGGGTATTACTGTTCTGAACTATCCATATACGTATACATTTCTGTGTTGCAGTAAATAATTTTAAATTGATAAAAACTAATTTCAGCTAAGTTGTTCATCATTTGCGTCTGCAATGTTATAAAATTATTATCTTATCTCATTGATTCTCAGCTGAGGGCAGTTCTGTCTCCCCCAGGGATATTTGACAGTGGAGACACTTGTTGGGAGACATTTTTGGTTATCCTAACTGGAGAGGGAGTTACCAGTGGGGCCATGCTACTGGCATTGGATGATATAATTTAGGGGTGCTGCTAAACATCCTACAATGCACAGAAGAGCTCCCTACAACAAAAGATTATGTGGTCCAAGATGTCAGTAATACTAAATTCAGAAAGCTTGCCTTATATGAAAGAGATTAAGAGTGAGGACTACCCAGGCTGACTGCTTGTTTTTGTGACTATGCTTTGTTATTTAACCCCTTTATGCTTCGGTTTCCTAACCTATATAATAATAGTAGCACCTATCTTATAAGGTTGTTGAGAGACATATTAATAAAACCATACATGTGAAACACTTAGAATAATGCTTGAAACATAGTAGGGATTTGGGCTATTATTGTTATATTGTTAATTTAGCGTGGAAATCCAGACCTGTAATCAAAACTACAATTTTTTTCAGTTTTTTCTGTGATAAGCAAATTTCTCATAAAAAGTAAAATCTAACCAAAAGAATGAAATGAGATCAGCCTGAGATTCCTGTTACAAATATATGAATAAAAGTGCCTATTAATAAATGTTTGTTAACAATTTGGGGAAATTTTTGAAATGATATGACTTACCAGGTTAACTCTATATTCCTATATGTATTTCTTATGTAAATTATTTTTTTAAATATTTAAAAATTATAGCTTACGTTATGGTGCATCTGGTAGAGCCGTATTCCTTGAACTGAGACGTCATTTCATTGGTGTTTTCTCCTAAGTTCTGTAGTTGAAGTTTTATTTTTTGAAAGTCCTAACTCTGGGAACATAATTCAGGAAATAACTGTTCATATAAAAGGGAAAGATTAAGTAATTTTTATTTGAATTGAATTCCCACCTTGCTTTTTAATTGTTAATTTTTGTTTTTTATCCTTTCCTCAGTGTTAAATCCTTATTCTGATGTTTTCCTAGGCCAATAAGACATTTTGAGGAAACACTGTTACAGCTACATCCTAAGGGTAGAATAAGAGTGTTCAATTTATTAAATTCTAGGTTATTTGTATAAGGAAGGAATAGAAAATACTTATTAGTCACATCATAGTTTTTATTTTCTCTTTTAATAACTACTGTATTATAAAATTTGTTAATCTTAGCTGTGTTTCTTACCATTATCTTTATCAGTGCAGTAGTTCATGAAAACACATCATTTAACTTAATAGGTTTAATTCAAAGTATTTTCATATATCTTCCAAATATAAAAATACCAAGCAACAGTTTCAGATTTAAAGGCAACATATAATGCTACTGTTTTCTAAAAACAAATACAACTTTATTATTTCCACAATTTTTCTAAGACTAAATGGCATAGGAGAAAAATATAAATCCATTTCTTGAACTTAAAAAAGAAGGTGGATAAGTGATTAAAAAAAAACACATGGATTTCTTTTCCTGTCTTTCTTTGCTTTCTTTCCTCTTTTTTTAGGTTCAGTTTTAGTTTTTACCACTTGATGGCAGTGATGGAGCTAGAGCTACCCCAAGAAGGTTAGGGCAAGAACTCATTATGAATAACAAAAGGGTAGGTACAAAGGAAATCACTGACATTTTAATATTATTCACATTTCTAGGTGATATTACTTATATTGCAAGTGACAGTAATAGGGAGAAAAGCCTCTAGATGGAGCTTCAGTACTTTCTAAGGGAGAACATTTGCTCTCTTTCTAAATTCATGCTTTATATTATTTTCATAATATATTGAATCCAAATGGACGTCTTACAAGATAATATTTAAGGATGAATTTATGTCAATTGTAATTAGGGAAATTAATTCACCATATCTACTAATAATTTGAAAAAAATAGCTATTTAATGTCTTAAATTTCTATTTCATTACTATTAATATTTGTTGAAAAGTATGTTAAAGTGTTATTCAAATGTTTTTATCTAGAATGAAAATGAGCTTGCATATCTAAAAACTTAGTAAAAGGCATTTTATTAATAAGATATCAGGTGCTTAAATTAATATTGCTTTATAATTAAACAAAAGTTTATTTTTTATTAAAGTTCCAATTTTCTTTTCACATTTTAGTTACAAGACCATTGTATTTCAACTTCTGATAGTTTATTGGAATTATATATGTATGTGATTGATATTGCCCCATGATTAAAACCATCTGTTATAATCAATAGTAATTAAAAAATAGACTTGTTTAATTATGGGACAATATCAATTTTTTTTTCATGTAAAATAGGCCATTTATTTCCCCATATTACAGATGACACAACTTTTTTTTTTTTTTTTTTTTAATTTTTTATTGTGGGTTGTTCAAAACATTACAAATTTCTTGACATATCATATTCCACACTTTGATTCTAGTGGGTTATGAACTCCCACCTTCACCCCATACACAGATGACACAACTTTTCATGTGCTTTTTCACATTATTCCCTGAACTTTCTCCTTTGCATTGTTTCTTTTCAATATCAATTTTAAGCACTTGATTTTGTATTAATAAAATATCCTTTACTAATGTCATATATTAGCTCATTTTATGTGAAATATATATATGTAAATATATATACATATATACTACATGTATATACATGGTGTATGTGTATATATTTATACATACACTTAGTTTTGAATTGAATTTGAATTTAAAATGACAAATGTATATAGAGTCAAGTTCTTTAGTTCTTTATTAGTAAGGCGGTTGTCAGAGAAAGAACATATTGATGTTAAACTTGTTAACAGGAACTTTGATTTTAGTTTTAATTTAGGTTTGGCTTTAATTTAGGTTTTTAAAAATGATAGTCTTAACTACAAGAGGTAATTAGTTTGAATAATTATAGCTAAAATAAAAATGTACTATTTTTCACATTTACACTGGATAGTATAGTGCAAGTTTGGAAATCTAAATGCAGTTTTTTTTCATTAAACTAAATGATGATTTTCTCAGTAAATTTGTTGGTAGATACTTCTTTACAAATAAGAGACTTTAGGATTTGGGGATTTATCTAAACATCTAACAAACTAACTCTGAATAAAGTTAGCCATTACTCTATTATCTTGTGTTGCCTTTAGACTGGAAAACGGTGATATTACTTGAGTCGTTTAGAGTTAGCTTAGATATCTAACAAATTAGTCAAAGGTATTTTATTAATAGGAAATCAGGTAAAATCAATATTGCACTATAAGAAAATATACTTTCATTGTTATACCTGTTATTATTCAACGTTTGAGTTCTTAAAACAAATATTTTTCCAATTTGGTTCTCCAATTTTTAAAAATATTAACTGAAAGCCTTAGGAATTTTTACAAAAATCTTCTTTTAAATAAAAAAGAACACACATGCATATATTCCTGCTCTTATTAGAAATGTTTTCCTTTTATAGTCACAATCCATTATTATATATTGAAGACAAGTTATTATTTCTATCAGGAGAAATATTAATGTTCTCAGTGCACTGTTTATTTTAGTGTCTATTTCTTTTATGGATAATAAGAAACTTGAAACAATAATAGTAAACTTTCTTACTTTCTAATATACTATTATTTAGGTTATTGTAATGTCTCAAAGCATTTCAGTGAATATGTGGCTATTTTATAACTGGTATTTATAGGACTTAAAATATGGAAAGGAAATATTGGATAATATTTGATTTGGAATTGACATTAGATAATATTTGTTTTATGTTGAAAGAGAATGTGTAACTGGAAAATCATATGAAAAATGGGTTGCAGTGGTTTTACTTTCTTCGATTTCTTGAATAATGATTTTACTTTTTCTTACTCTATTTGAGACAGAAAGCTCATTGAAATAGAATACTTGCCATGACTTTTTATAAATGCATGTAATGATAGAGTTAGAAACAGTTGATTTTCTTTCTTTGGCTAAGCAAATATGGTACAGATTCATTTCAGGATATGTGTAGAGTTAGCTAAATTTGTAGCATAATTTGGTTGTTAATCACCTCAGTAGTAACAATCTCACAGAACACCATGTGTTCTTTTATTTGTTTTTTATCTAATATAAATTATTTGAAATTTAGCAAGAAGGGAACACATTTTAGAAACATTTCATAAATGTTCAAGTGTTCTTTTGTTATTAATGCCTTGTAAAGTAATATAATTGCATCAAATTAGTTTTCAGTTGTGTAATGAAATGAATTGAAAAGATAGGGTTTGTTTTTCAGAGTAGGAAAACTCCAAATCAAGAGACTGTTAGGATACTATAAAGATCTATAAATATTAACTTTATAATAGTAATTACAAATGAAATAAATTCATTTAAAGTGGTTCTGGTTAAGTTTCAACCAAAATTGTTGACTTGAGGAATCTCTTGACATTTTCCCATTTCCCTGAAGCATTTGTTCTACGAAGTAACAATGGTTTATATACCAGGTTAATTTTACATGTTAAACTTTTTTTTTTGTTTTTTGTTTTGTTTTATTAAACTTCTTTAAGGAAAAAGATGAAGTGATGTAAATATTAGAATTGTAGGACTATTGTTTGCAATAGTAGTACAGGCTCAAAATTGTCTTTAGGCCAGGTGCAATGACACACGACTGTAATTCTAGCTATTCAGGAGCTTTGAGACAGGAAGATTGCAAATTCAAAGCCTGCCTAGGCAATTTAGTGACACCTTGTCTTGAAAACTAAAAAGGGCCAGATCCTTAGTACTGCTAAATAAATAAATAAATAAATAAATAAATAAATACTCTCTTTAATTTGGTGGTGGAAAAACAACTCTTTTTCTGTCATTTAAGTTGCTAGATTGTATTTTCTCCTTTTTAACCAGTATGTAGGCATTATATAGTACTATCACTAGCATTTAAAGCTTGTTTAGATACTGTTTAAATCTTGCTGCCAGTAGTTCCAAACTCTGCAGTGAAACATTTCTATTGATTAACATTTCCAGTTACATTTAAAGTATTTATGCTCACTTTCAATCTTAATACTATACACATCATCATTAGCAGTATATTTTATAAGTGTTGTTAAGACAAAATAATCAAGTAGAGAAGAACTATCAAAGTTCTCATTTCTTTCAGTAAACTAGGTTTGAAATAAATTTTCCTGAAATGTAATTTAGTTAACATATTTTATTAAACTGTATGTTGAAGGTGTAATAAGCACAAGGAAATCTGTAACAGTTATTATACTTCTTAACAAAGATCTGTTTTGTCAAAACATTCTATTATACTAGGAAAAAAGTACACTGTAGCAGCTCCTGCTGTTAATACAAACTATGAACAGTACAGATTACATTTGTCAATTCTTAAAATATATCTGGATAGCTTTATACCCCACTAGATAGTTCAGATATCATTTTCAATATGTCTTCAAGTTTGGTTTTATACTATTGGATAGTTTTTACTAATATCTGAAATATAATCAGAATAGCAGCTGGAAAAAGTTTGGCTATCTAGTTATTTTGTTTTTCAATAAAAATTTTATTTTTTATCATTTTTATTCTAGCACTTTAAAAATTCCAGTGTTTAATCTTACATTAAAATAATTCTACCATTAAGCTACTTAGATAGCTATTGAAATACTTTTGCAAAGCTTACTTTCTTTTGAAAAACATCTTTTTTATGAAGTTGTATGACAGTGATTTCCTGGGGTTGTTTCTTACTCTGAATCCATCCCTAGTTCCTAAAATTTTCATCATTAAATCAGATGAAAAAGTAACTATTTCTCTAGTAGGACCATGACTTTTTAAATTAAAAGGCAAGATATTATCAATGAATAAACCATCTGAATTTGGTCTTCTGTGTCCTTTTAATTTTTATGAATGTGAATAATACTCTATGAAAGGCCATGTCAGTGTAAATGTAGATGAAATTTTAATATTAAAGGTACTTTAGTTTACTTCAAAATGTAAATTTTATGTTAGTATTTTTAAGTAAAATAACCCTGATTTATGAAACATTTATTTAAATATAAATGCAGGGG
Source organism: Marmota monax (assembly GCF_021218885.2). NCBI lineage: Eukaryota > Metazoa > Chordata > Mammalia > Rodentia > Sciuridae > Marmota > Marmota monax. The sequence continues at coordinate 1,541,669 of NW_026694639.1, forward strand.
CTGCGGTTGTGGCTCAATGGTAGAGTGCTCGCCTAGCATGCATAAGGCACTGGGTTTGATCCTCAGCACCACATAAATGTAAAACGAAGATACTGTGTCCACCTAACTTAAAAAATAAATATTAAAAATAAATAAATAAATAAATATAAATGCAGATGTGGTAGTCTATAAAAATTGTAATTGTGTGAACATCTCCAAATACATTGATACTTTTAAAAAGTTATCTAAAAGAGAAACTTCAGTATGAACTAATATTTTATTAGTGAAGGTTAACTAAATAATGTCATATGAAACAAGTACATATAAAGTATATAGAGTATACATATATATGAATATAATTATAACAAAATTATCTTAGATTTTTTTTGGGGGGGTATGTGTGTTCTGGGGATTGAACTCAGGGGCACTCAACCACTGAGCCATATCCCCAGCCCTATTTTATATTTTATTTAGAGACAGGGTCTCACTGAGTTGCTTAGCACCTCACTTTTACCGAGGCTGGCTTTGAACTTACAATCCTCCTTCCTCAGCCTCCTGAGCCCCTAAGATTACAGATGTGCACCACCATGCCTGGCCTTAGATTTTTATTAAATGTTTGAATCAATATTTTTATGTGTCCTTTGTAGTCATTTCATTTCCTTTTGGTTTTGACATTCAGAATGCAACTTTGTATAGAAAATGAATTCGTAAGCTCACTTTGAATCTCATCTATTCTAGGATAAAAAAGTGTACCTTTTAAAAACTTTTCATGTAAGGGAAAAATAATACAAGGGGAAGAAATGAATGACAGTAGAGGGGGTAGAGAGAGAAGAGGGGAGGGGAGGGGAGGGGGGATAGTAGAGGATAGGAAAGGCAGCAGAACACAACAGACACTAGTATGGCAATATGTAAATCAATGGATGTGTAACTGATGTGATTCTGCAATCTGTATATGGGGTAAAAATGGGAGTTCATAACCCACTTGAATCAAAGTGTGAAATATGATATATCAAGAAATTTGTAATGTTTTGAACAACCAACAATAAAAAATTAAAAAAAAATCTTTTCATGTGCTGGTAATGTTTATTTAGAGTATTTTCTTATTTCTAAATATGTAATTAGTGAAGAGGTAATGTATTCCCTGAATATAAAGAGTCTAGTGACATATGCTTTATGAATTACCCTAAAAGTTATTTTTTATAGGCTAGTATAAATACTATATTTAAAAACAATTAGAATTTAACCTAGTAAATGTGATGTTTTGATATGAAAAGCCATAACTTAAATAAACCCTTTTACACCAAAAATTTTAATATGTAAGAGCTTGCTTATAAATTATTATAAATACTTTAGTAATGATTTCTTGAACACTTCATGACAACTCATAAAATTATATGGTTTAGAATAATAAGAATTAAAATACATAATGAAATTAAAATTGATCAGTAAATAAATATAAGCATTAGGATACTTTGTATAAGTCATGACCCTTAGGGTTCGTTCATAGTCTTTAAGTGTGGTGAAAGGCATTTAAATTTAGATATCCTAACATTTAATATAAACCAATAGCCAAATTTCTTATTTTAATGACTAAATTTTTTAGAAAACTCGCTCTTCTCCATTTAAAGTAGTCATCTTGTAAAAGGACTTCCAGAGTAAAGGATTAAGGAAACTTTCTAATCAAAATTTCTAACTTTTTGATCACGGTACTATTCATTTATGTGATTCTCTCTGATTGTACACAGATGATTATTTTATATATATATATATATATATATATATATATATATATATATATATATATATATTACAATTACAGTGTATATGTATGATTATATTGAGACTTTTAAAGGAAAGTCTTTTGTTATCAATGTCATTTCTCATTTAACCTTTAAAATTAATTTGGTTTGATTTTAATTATTTGCATCAAATTGTCTGAATAGAATTCCATGCAAAAATCATGTGGCCTTACAGAACTTTACATGTTACAATTAGTGAAGTAAGCCTCAATTATTCAGATAAAGAACTATAGATGTAATTAATTATTAATTCTTCACTGATAGTTTTGTTATTAATTAAGTTGTTTTCTAAGTAATTGTTATTTTAACCAATGATATCCAAAGATTTGTTTTGTTTTCATCTTAAGCAACAGTTTAAGAATAGATTTGTTCTGGATTGGGGTGAAAGTGTGTTTAACTTTTGAAAAATAGTTTGATTTCTAATGTCATGATTCAAAGTAATGGGATATAATAAAAATATTACTTAGTACTAACCAGTTCTTTTTTCTTGTCAGCGTGCGGTCTTTAATGTTCAAGTTATCTGTGAGACATTCTACATATTATTACTTTTTAAGGATGCAGAAACTATTGCCCAAAATAGTTCTAGAATAAAGTTTAAATGACCAAATGTTGAATCTGAAAAGCATTTGGATATAATATCACACTGATCTTCAAATCAGTTTGATGGAATCAATTTGCAAAATTTCTAATTCCAGATTGATTGTGTTCAGTGACCTTTAGGCACATTAGGAATCCAAAGTTTAAGAACAACCTAAGACAAATTAAAAGCTCCCATTCTTTAAAATACATATTACTAATCTCAGCTTCATTGTCATACCTTCCAGTTGGAGACTTTGATGTTAATAAAACATATCTTCCGATGCGTAGTTCAATCAAATTGTATCTCTCCCAGTAGGAGGTCAGACCTTATCAACTACATTGGAAGCAATATATTTTTAATTTTTTGCTTACCTATAGTATTTAAAAGATTTTAATTTGAATGCATATTTTGACTAAATCTTTCTGTCTACTGCAAAACTAACAGAACAGAAAGAAGATTCCAGAAAGGAAAGTGAAATAACCCTAAGAATAAAGGTTCAAAAGTTTTTTCCTTCATGTTACATTTGTGTTAGAATCAGGAATAGATTGTTGAAATAATTTCCGGATGTATTTGAGTGTAGTCTCTTTTTCTTTGTATGCCTTTAACTGGTTTGATAAATGATTTTAAATCATTTCCAGATTTAAAGGGTTATGTTCTATACTATTTTGAATTTCCTGTGCTTCAGTAAAGTGATTATTTTCTAATACCAAACTAGGTAAACTAGTCTTCTAAATCTTCGGGATTACCTTGATAATTGGGAGAGTTAAGGAGAAATGCACTTTTATGAAACATAGTCTAGTTTTAATTTAGTTGTATATTTGTGTGCTGTTTTGCATGATGAACCATTTTGGGACAGGGTCAATTTTATTCAAACTTACTCTTGGGGCTGGGGATGTGGCTCAAGTGGTAGCGCGCTTGCCTGGCATGCGTGCCGCCCAGGTTCGATCCTCAGCACCATATACAAACAAAGATGTTGTGCTGATCCTCAGCACCATATACAAACAAAGATGTTGTGTCCGCCGATAACTAAAAAATAAATATTAAAAAAAAAAAAAAAAAACTTACTCTAGTTTTTGCTTAAGTGTTCCATGCTACAAGTGTTCTCAGTCCAATTATCATATAATTTTATCCTGTAGTTGTCTACAAAGGCAAAAATATGTATTGATCATCAAGAATAGATTTTAACTGACATTTGGTAATTTCTATTGCATGTTCCTTATTCAGAGTTATTTATACTTCAGAATTTAGTTGGGTAGGACAATTAAAATTATATTAATTGAACTTTTTTGTTTATTATTATATTTGTTTATGATCACATAGGATGATAACCTGATTATATACTACTTTCATTACCTTTTTAGCTTTTCTCCTGGAACCAGCTAAATTCCAATTTTAAGTACATCTTGGTAATACATGCTTCAAAATTATTTGATGACCCATTGCATTAAATCATTTTTGTAAGGTTGAAATACAGACTTTTTGGATGTCATTCATTGTGATGGCCTTTTAAAAAAATATTTATTTTTAGTTGTAGTTGGACACAATACCTTTATTTTATTTATTTTTATGTGATGCTGAGGATCAAACCCAGGGCCTCACATTTGCTAAGCAAGCACTCTACCACTGAGCCACAACCCCAGACCTGATTTCAATGACCTTATTAAAATCAATGTATTCTTTTCTTGTAAGAACCAGCATTATTAAAATCTTCAACCTCCAGCAACTGAATATTTTTATTTCGTTTCCCAGATCATATCAAACTTCTAGTTAGGCTCATTTCTGTCTACAGATCACTAAGAAACTTCCTTCTTGTTTTTCATAACCATTTTGCTTTAATTATTGCCATAATCTCCTGAAACCATTCGGGCTATATACTCATTCTTTAAAACAGGTGGAACAAAATTTAGAATTTAATGACCTATATTTTCAGCTGCTTCTATGTGTATGTTGTGTCATTGTTGTTGTTTATTTGTGCTTTTTCTTTTGTCTGTGTGTGATTTCTGCAATGATATGCTTGCAAATTATTGCAAATAATTTGACCAAAATTTTTGTCAATAAGTCAAATGAAACAAGTATACTGAAGCAAAATCTCTCTCTCGCTCTCTCTCTCTCTCTTCCTCAGGCATAATGAATCAGGAAAAAATCTGTAAGCAGCTATTACATAGTAAAATTCCTCTAAAATTCATAGAAAAGATATGCAGTATTAAAGTACATATCACTCTGATATTAATTTTTATATTGCTTGCTGATTGTCTTCTGAATTTGTGTTCATTAGACCTATATCCTGCAACAGGGAAGAATTATTGCAAATCTTCTCTGTAGCTATACTCTTAAAATGAACCGCATAATCAAGAGGAAGAATGAAGCGGGGCTTTATGTATCATGTCATCCATTTTCTTTTAGAAGATCAGAAATGAGGCTTCTCTCCTTTTTTGTTTATGCAGGTTAAGGAAGAGTAGGAAAACCAACTACTTAAGCCTGTGGAATAAAGCTGGTTGGCAGGAGTACTTTGTTTAATTTGGATGTAATCTTTTTTGTATTTTTATTTTGCTTTCTTTAGAAGAGAGGTTGCTTAAATGCAAACATTATATATTTTATTATATGATGATGATGATGATGATGATGATGAAGAAGAAGAAGAACAACAACAACAACCAAGGATTGAATTCAGGGGCACTCAACCACTCAGCCACATCCGCAGCTCTATTTTGTATTTTATTTAGGGACAGGGTCTCCCTTAGTTGCCTTAGCGCCCCACCATTGCAAAGGCTGACTTTGAACTTGCCATCCTCCTGTCTCAGCCTCCTGACCCACTGAGATTATAGGCATGCGCCATGGCACCCAGCTTATATATTTTATTTACTATTGAATTGTCCCTTTTGGAAGGAGCTCACTTGAAGAGTCAAATCTACCAAATTCATTTAAAAGATATGCAGTTTTCCAATGTAAGCATTTTATTGAAGTGTGCAAATTTATATATTCATAAAAATGCAAAACCCAAAGTATACACTTGGATCAGTTTTCTCAAGGGAATCCATCTGTGTAATCCCCAAATGAAGAAATACAATGTTATTAGAAACCCTCTTATACTCCCTCCCACTTATTTTCTTCCAAGGTAACTATTTTCCTGCCTTAATTGTACCTTTTTAAAAATTTTGTATACACAGAATTATAGAGTATATACTCTAGTTGCTTGGCTTTCTTTCTTTTCTTCCTCATGAAATCTATCCATGTTGTATAGAGCAAATGTTTACTCATGTTCGTTGCTATGTATTCCATTGTATGAATGTACCCTAATTTATTTATTCATCCTATTGTTGATGAACATTTAGAGTGTTTCAGATTTGGGACTGTTGCCAGGTACAATAGTGAGCATAGTGGTACACGCCTGTAATCCCAGCTGTTCAGTAGGCAGACAGCAAGTTTGAGGCTAGTCTCAGCAATTTAGCAAGACCCTGTCAACAAAATAAAATATAAAAAGGTCTGTGGATGTAGTTCAGTGGTAGAGCATCCCAGGGTTCAATCTCCAGTATTAAAACAACAACAACAAACACAAACAACAACCACAACAAAAGAAAAGAAATTTGCGACAATTTTGAACAATGCTTCTATGAACATTCTTTCTTGTACATGTCTTTTGATAAGCATGTATATTGATATCTTTGGATTTCTTTTCTTCTTTTTTGTTTTGTTGTACTAGTAATTGAATCCAGGGGCCCTTTACCACTGAGCTACATCCAAAGCCCCTTTTTATTCTGACACAGGGCCTCACTAATTTCCTAAGACTGGCCTCAAATTTGAGATCCTCCCACCTCAGGCTTCCAAGTTGCTGAGATGACAGGCGTTTGCCACTGTGCTCAGCATGTGTATGACTTTCTGTTGGTTATATTCCTAGGAATGAAATTGCCCAATATAGGATTTGTGTATGTTCAGCTTTAGTAGATACTGCCAAGCAGTTTTTAAATGGCTATACTAATTTATATTCTCTCCAGCAATGCATTGGTGTGGCAGTTGCTCTACATCCTCATCGACACTTGGTGTTGTCTTTGTTATGAAGACATAATCTTTGGGGCTTGGGCTGTAGCTAAGTGGTAGAGTGTTTGTTTAGCATGTATGATGATGCACTGAGTTCAGTCTCCAGATCACCCCCCAAAAAATCCAGATAAAATGTTTTATAAAATCTTTAATAAAATTTTTAAAATCATCTATTTTGTCCATTCTGGTAGCTATGTAGTGATATCTAACTGTGGCTTTAATTTGCTCTTCAATGATTAGTGAAATTGAGTATTTTTGCTTATTTATTGGCTATTAAGCTATCAAATTATAGATTATAAAGTACCATCTATGTTGGGGTAATTTTCTTATATAGAAAAGCAGGAAATTTAAATTTATTCATTCTCCCTCAGTAATTATCTATTGTGATTTCAATTCTTTGTCTATCATTTCTCAAATTATTTAAATTATCAGGTGTTTTGTATAAAATTGGAAATATGAAGAAACACTAATATAGAATAAAGGATTAAGGTAAATGTACAATCAATAACAATATACCCCAGATCTTTTAAAGAACAGCTAGGCAAAATTGTACAGCCTATTTTGCTGGTTCTCTCTCCCTTTCATTTGACTTTCTTTCCATGTCTTTTTTCCCCTATGACCTTTTACCACCTCCAATGAAGAATGTAAAAGATCTGTTACCTTTCAGTTGCACCTTCATTCCTATTAATCCATAGACTATTCCTCTAAACTTTTATTGTCCATACATTTACACATCATTAGATTTCTATCATTTATGCTGTTATTTTTACTTCCAACAACTAAACTATATAGACTTAAGCTTGCATTTATCCTCTCTGTTCTTCTGCTGGAGGTGTCCTCTTTTTGAAGACCAGCTTTTCTCCTACATTTGGTTTCTATTCCTCATTCGGCTCCACCTGCCATGGAAATACACTGTCAGTGATGCTATGTATTACCTACATTTAAATTCTTTTCTCAACTGGATCTTTTTCATTGGTATTTAAATAGATGTTTCTTTAAAAGGAAAAAAAACCTTACTCAGCCACACATCTCATTCCTTCCAGAAAGCCAGATATCTTGAAAATCTGTCTTCAGGACTTCACTTCTTTGTCATTCCTTATCCCACCCTAGTTTGGCATCTATACCTGTTACTCTACTAAAACCTCTCTTCCCAAGATTGCCAGTGACCTTCACAATACCAGATCCACTTGATACATTTTAGTGCTGATTTTACCTGATATTAACAGTGCTTTATCTGCTGACTTGTTGAGACCCACAGCTGAGTCGGAATGGCGCCTGGCATATTACCAGAAGGAGTGGTTGAGAGGTGACGCCAGCGAGCCATTAAGATGATGATAATTAAGTTAAGCTGTGTATAATTGCTGTGACTGGATGATGCTGGATTTGAAACAGGCTGTGTATTCAGTTGTATATGGACCCCTGCTGTCCAGCAATAGGGCGGCTCCTGCTGCCTCAGGCGCCCATTGAGTTCCCCTTGAGTTCTTGTGGAGTTCCCCTTGAGTTCCCATTGAGTTCTGGAGGAAGTTCCAGGGGAGGGAGTTCCGGTTGGAGTGGTATTCCTGGAAGGGTAGCGTGGGTGGCGTTCAAGGGAGTTTGGGCAACAAAGGAGTTCCTGTTTGAACCTACAAGTGCCTTGTGGCGGATCTGTTATTTTGTGCCCAGCCAGACTGCGGCATATGGTGGCCCGTACAGGGAACACCTGAGGGTAAGTGATAAGGTAAACTGCTCACTCCTGAGGGCAGTGCGAGAGGATGGGTAACCATTTAAAGATTCTTCTTTCGTTTTGTTTCCCTTTTGTTTTAAGTTGCCAGTCTCTGGAGATGGATGGGACGGAAGAAAAACCGCTCACATCTGAGGAAAAACTATATGCGTCTGAGGAACAGATAGGGAGAAAGGACGGATGGACATTTCAGGAGGATAGAAAGGCAGATATAATAAATTTTTGTTCCATTTTTGTTTCATTTTGTCTCGGTTTTCTTTTGCATTGTCTTAGTGAGGGGTATCTTCGTCACGGAAATATGGAATTAAAAATTATTAAGAACCAAACCGAAAGGGCGTTAAATAAAGTGCTAAAGGAAGGAGGCATCTCAGTAAAATCAAGAACACCTCGGAGAAATCTAGATATGTTGTTAGGAAAGGGACCTTATGAGGGTCAGCAGCAACAAATTGGATATGATCCTGCCATATACTCACAAATTGCTGCAGCTACTGTTAGGGCATGGAAAACTTTACAGGGGCATGGAAATTTACAAGGTCAGTTATCTAAGGTAATACAAGGAGCTAATGAACCTTACGCTAAATTTGTAGATAGGCTTATTCAAACAGCTACCAGAGTTTTGGGGGATACAGAACAAGCAATGCTATTAATTAAACAGCTAGCCTATGAACAAGCAAATTGATGGTGCAAGGAGGCCATTAGACCATGGAAACATGAAGATTTAAATATTATGTAGAGACATTAATGAACAGGGGCAAGTCTTGGCAGCTGCAGTACGACAGTCTTTAGGTGCCTGGCCAAAAACATGCTACAGCTGTGGACAAACAGGACATTTTAGAAGGAGTTGCCCCATAGGAGGAGGGTTTAACAAAACTGGATATGATCAAAGAGGTAGAATACCAGGTATTTGCCCACGATGCCATAGAGGGAGACATTGGGCTAATGAATGCCGTTCTCAAACCACCATAGAGGGTACTCCGTTATCAAAAAACGGACAAGGACCAGGTGTTTACCCACGATATCGGGGAGAAAAGCATCGGGCTCCATTGCCAAAAAACAGACAGGAGGGCCCAATGCTCCGGGGCCCACAACCACAAATATATGGGGCAATGGAGGAACCCAGCAACACCATCAGGGTAGTGCCCAGGACACATTATCCATCAGATCTCTCATCAGACAAACCAGAGGGAGCGCAGGGTTGGACATCTGCGCCTCCGCCAGAGCAATACTACCTCCAGAGATGGGAGTTCAAATCATTCCCACAGGGGTAAAAGTACCTCTTCCCCAAGGAACAGTAGGCTTATTATTAGGACGCAGTTCTTCTACTCTAAAAGGACTTATGATAAGTCCTGGGGTAATTGATCCCAATTATGAAGGTGAAATAAAAATTATAGCCACTTCTCCAAGGGCTATATCAGTAATTTCACCAGGAGATAGAATAACACAGTTATTAATAATACCCAGCCTACATGATAAATTTTCCACTAGTACTATAGAAAGAGGTTCCAGAGGATTAGGCTCCACAGGTGTAGATTGCTTTCTTTAAATTTAGACTCTCGCCCAATGCTAAAACTAAATATTCAAGGACATGAATTTAATGGTCTACTGGATACAGGTGCAGACCTTAGCATCATCTCTCGTCAAGAATGGCCAAAACATTGGCCATTACAACATGCCACTCAAATGCTTTGAGGCCTAGGAGTGACAACTAATCCCCATAGAAGTGCAATGGTATTAGATTGGAAGGATCCTGAAGGATGTGAAGGAACTATACAGCCATATGTATTGGATCATCTTCCTATAAATTTATAGGGAGGAGATGTCCTAGATCAATTAGGTCTAACATTAACAAATAACATCAATCCAAATGCGCCCACTATTATGGATAGACAAGGTTTTAGGAAAGGAAAAAGATTAGGAGAACAAGGACAAGGTATAGCAGCACCAATACAAATAGATCAGGGAACAGACAGACATGGATTGGGTTTTCAGGAGGGGTCACTTAGACAATAAAAATTACTTGGAAATCAGAAAGACCAGTATGGGTTCCTCAGTGGCCCCTGACTAAAGAAAAGATACAAGCAGCCCATGACCTGGTCAAACAACAATTAGCAAAGGGACATATACAATCTTCTGTATCTCCCCATAATACTCCCATTTTTTGTCATCAAAAAGAAATCTGGTAAATGGAGATTATTGCAAGATTTAAGAGCTATTAATAATGAGATGGTTATTATGGGACCTGCTCAATCTGGGATTCCTCAATTGTCTGCTTTGCCAAAAACCTGGTATGTTTTAGTTATAGATATTAAAGATTGTGTTTTTTTTCAATTCCAATTCATCCTGAGGATAGTCCACGTTTTGCATTTACTATCCCTGTGCTGAATCATGAAGGTCCTGATCAGACATATGAATGGAAAGTACTCCCTCAAGGGATGGCTAACAGCCCAACTATGTGTCAAATTTATGTTAACAAAGCAATCCAGCCACTTAGAAATCAAAATCCTGAACTACAAATATTTCACTATATGGACGATGAATTATTAGCACACAAAGATAAAAATACATTGCTAGAATGTTATGCCACACTTATAAACTTATTAAAAAATTATAATCTAGAGATAGCAATAGATAAAGTACAATTAAATTTTCCAATTAATTATTTAGGAGTTCTATTATCCTCAACCATGGTCCGTCCACCAAAAATTCAAATATGAGTAGATCAACTCAAATCACTTAACGACTTTCAAAAGTTATTAGGAGACAATTGGATAAGGCCTTACCTAGGCATACCAACAGGAGAGTTGGGACCTTTATTTGATATCCTAAAAGGTCCATTGGATCCAAATTCACCCCGCCTATTAACGCCTGAAGCAAGAAATACATTAAAAATCATTGAAACATATATGGAAAATATGCATTTGGATAGAATTGATATAAGTTTGCCTTTATTATTTATTGTACTACCAACAAAAAGTATTCCTACAGGAGTATTTTGGCAAGAAGGTCCATTATTATGGATACATTTATCTTATTTTCCTAACACTATTCTTACTAGGTATCCTAAGGCTGTAGGACAATTAATACTCAAAGGAATAAAAGCAGCAAAGTAAGTGTTTGGAATTTCTCCCAATAAAATTATTACTCCATATACTATGGATCAAATTGATGAGTTAGCTAATGAGTTAAATACTTGGGCAATAATCATGTGCAAATCTAATGTTTCATTTGATAACTACTTACCATCTAATCCTTTGTTGTCTTTTTGGTCTTCGCATCCTGTAGTTTTTCCAAAAATGACAAGAAAAACACCTATCATGAATTCTCCAAATATATTCACTGATGGGTCAAATAATGGTACAGCAGCAGTAATTACCCCCTGATCAAACTTTTACATTTTTAGTACCCAAACAATCAGCTCAAAAGGTAGAGCTTAATGCAGTATTACAAGCTTTTGTGATGTTTAAAGATTCTGTATTTAATTTATTTTCTGATAGTCAGTATATAGTTAATGCTATACTATCCCTTGAAGATGTTGGTAGGATTTCCCCTTCCTCTACTGTTTTCTCTTTGTTTTCCACTATACAAAGTCTAATCTGGGACAGAAAAGATCCATTCTTTATAGGACATATCAGGGCACATACAGGATTGCCTGGAGCCCTTAGTTTGGGCAATGATTTAGCAGATAAAACTACACATGACATACATATTTTTTCTATGCTAGAAGAAGCTACAAATTTTCATAAATCCTTCCATGTCAATGCAAATACTTTAAAAAAGCATTTTAAAATAACTAAGGAACAAGCTAGAAAAATAATAAAACAATGTCAAAATTGTGTGACCTTTTTACCACAAGTTAGTCTTGGAGTCAATCCTGGAGGGCTGATACCTAACCATATTTGGCAGATGGACGTCACACACTTGCCAGAATTTGGAAAATTAAAATATTTGCATGTTACAGTTGATACTTCTTCCGGATTTTTGATGGGCTCCCTTCATGCAGGAGAAAAAACTAAAGATATTATAGCTCATTGCTTACAAAATTTTGCCACTGTGGGCGTTCTAAAACAGTTAAAAACAGATAATGGCCCTGGCTATACTTCTACCTCTTTTAAACAATTTTGCTCATCATTTGGCATTACTCATATAACAGGAATCCCATACGATCCACAGGGACAAGGCATAGTTGAAAGAGCTCATCAAACTATTTAAATGTACTTATTAAAGCAAAAAGAGGGAATTGGGAAGGGGTACATATCCCCCAAAGATAAACTTAAAATAGCCCTTTTTACTCTAAACTTTTAAAATTTGGATTCATCAGGGCTTAGTGCTGCAGAAAGGCACATGTCTCCAAGAAATGTACATAAGCCCAAGGTACTTTGGAAGGATATTCTAACAGGACAATGGAAAGGTCCTGACCCAGTGATTGTCTGGAGTCGGGTGTCTGTTTGTGTGTTTCCACAGGGAGAACAGCAGCTGATTTGGATTCCAGAGAGACTAACTGAAGCGATTTCTACAGACCAAAAAGAAGATGACTTGGCTCAAATCCATAACAGCTGATATCCTTACATATGCGACAGTGGTTCTCCCACACCTGGAGGCTAATGAAACCAGGATGCTTTTTTCAATATCTATTTTATTATTGCCCTTTCCCACATCATTAAGTTCTATTTTGTTTTTTGAGCTCATACAGACCTAAGTTCATGTTTTTCTGATCAGTTCTATTTTTTGACTGTGGCGTTTTTAAACATTGCAATGGAGATTTCATCTGTGAAAAGCTACAAGGCCTTTACTATTGTCTAATGTGTTGTATGTTATGTGTGCACACTTTTATTTTGTGTTGTATGTCTTTATGTGCGTATGTCCATATATCATATATGAGGAGCGCTCATAAAAAAAATGGATCCAAATATTTTTTTTATTATTCATGTGATTTAAATGGTTTAATTTAAATTGGGTAAACAGCTGTTGAGGATTATTTTAATATGTGAAAAAAAAGGAGGTTAACAGATCTGTTTGTTTACTTTCACCTTTCCTTTTCATTATATCTAATTCTATTTAGGATACTAAATTGTTTAGAAAATTGCTTTCTTTTAGTGCCTGCTGGAATGTTACATAATTTTTTTTTAGCCATCATTGCCAGAATTCCTATCTTTATCCCAGTGCCAGTGAAGACAAAGATAAAACCAAACTACAGCTTCTGCGATAGCTATCACAACAAACTGTATAAACTGATGCATCAATGAATAATGTAACTCAACAAGTGATGCTCAATCAAGGAGTCGATTTACTTTGGGAGGAAATGGACATATTAATAGATTCCTCTGCTTTGAACTGCTTGCAGAACTTGCCTGGACTATGTATCACCTGTATGCATTGTGAACTATCTGTTGGTTCAGCGAATTGTGGTAGTGCTGGGGTATCTTTGCTGATGGTGTCATCGGTGGTACAATTTTTCCAAAAGGAGCCGTCAATTGGCTTGGTGTCGTGGCATTTTTGTATCCTCCTCCCTTCTGCTTGTGATGGTCGTTCAGCTAAAATTTGGGGGCCAACAGAGGTGAGGCAAAGAACCTCACTCCCCCCACTGGTGCAAAGGCCAAATTTGGGGGCCAACAGAGGTGAGGCAAAGAACCTCACCCCCCCACTGGTGCAAAGGCCCATCCACAAGCATGGCTGTATGCTCTAAAATTTGGGGGCCAACAGAGGTGAGGCAAAGAACCTCACCCCCCCCCACTGGTGCAAAGGCCTATCCACAAGTTTGGCTGTATGCTGGGCCAGTAGTCAATGATAGGCTAGGTTCCTAATCCACATGCTTGTTGTTTAATTAAACAGAAGGGGGTAGATGTTGAGAGCCACAGCCAAGTCAGAATGGCGCCTGGCATATTACCAGAAGGAGTGGTTGAGAGATGATGCTATCGAGCCATTAAGATGATGATAATTAAGTTAAGCTGTGTATAATTGCTGTGACTGGATGATGCTGGATTTGAAACAGGCTGTGTATTCAGTTGTAATGGATCCCTGCTGTCCGGCAATAGGGCGGTTCCTGTTGAGTTCTTGTGGAGTTCCCCATGAATTCCAGTTGAGTTCTCACGGAGTTCCAGTTGAGTTCTCGGGGAGGGGAGCCTGGTGGAGGGTGGAGGAAGTTCCGGGGGAGGGAGTTCTGGTTGGAGTGATGTTCCTGGAAGGGCAGTGTGGGTGGCGTTCGCGGGAGTTCGGGCAATAAAGGAGTTCCTGTTTGAACCTACAAGTGCCTCATGGCGGCTCGGTTATTTTGTGCCCAGCCAGACTGCGGCACTGACTGTTCTTTATTCTCAGAATAAAACCACACCTTCTGATTTTATATCTACCTTTCTGGTTTTGTCTTCACAGTCTTCCATTTAACTTTTCTCTATTAGTAAGTAATTGACATTTTTCAAAGCTAATTTAAGCCTGCACATATTACCACTCTGTACTTTCATCCTTAAGCAATCTCATTCTTTCCTATGATTTGAATTTTCTTCACATACTATTGACTTTTAAGTTTATATGTCTACTACAAACTGTGTCTTTGAGCTTTAGATATACGTATCCAGATGCTTAATTAACAGTTCCACTTAATTATTTCAAATTCTCCGCTACCATCCTAATTCTCTTCCAGTGTTTCCTGTATCTGTGAATACCAATATCCTTACTTGTGCAACTCTGTCACCCACAATTATTTACAACCTTTCCTCCAATTTAATTAATCAACAGAAATTCTAATAACAGTGTTTCCTATTTTTATTTTACTGCCCAGTATTACTGAAGTATAATTGACAGATAAAAACTTGCATATATTTAAGTTTTAACATGATGATCTGACTCTTAAAGATTTTTGATTCTGTCTCCCCTGGAGGTTATCATTACCACACTTGCAGTATTGTAATTCTGTCTCCCCTGTGATTATATTAGATTTAACCATCTTCTTTGACCTGTGCTACACTTGGATTTCTTTTTATTTTCATTTTTTAACTTGTTCTAATTAGTTACACATGACTGTAGAATGCATTTTGAGACATCAGACATAAATGGAGTGTAAATTCTCATTCTTCTGGTTGTACATGATGTAGAGTTACACAGGTCATATAATCATATATGCACATATGGTAATAATGTCCAATTCATTCTGCTATCATTCCTATCCCCATACTCTCTCTGCTCCCTTCATTCCCCTCTGTCTAGTCCAAAGTACCTCAATTCTTCCCACCCCACACAACCTTACTGTGAATTAGCATCCACATAACAGAGAAAACATTCAGCCTTTGGATCTTTGGGATTGGCTTATTTCATTTAGCATGATATTCTCCAGTTCTATCCATTCTAGCAAATGCCATAATTACATTCTTCTTTAATGCTGAATAATATTCCGTTTATCCATTCAACAGTTGATGAGCACCTAGGTTGATTCCATAGCTTAACTATTGTAAATTGAGCTGCTATAAACATTGATGTGGCTGCATCACTGCAGTATGCTGATATATATATTAAAGTTATTGGTATTTAAAAAATTATTGGTTTTAAAAAAATTATTGGTGGGCTGGGGATGTGGCATGCGCGGGGCACTGGGTTCGATCCTCAGCACCACATAAAAATGAAATAAAGATGTTGTGTCCACTGAAAAAAAAAACTAAAAAATAAATATTAAAAAATTCTCTCTCTCTCTCTCTCTCTCTCTCTCTCTCTAAAAAACATTATTGTTGAAATTCTTGATAGCTGTGTTTCCTTATGGTTTACTTGATATGTTAAATCTTGGGAAAGGTATATTGCAGTCTTCTATGATGATTGTTTTTATCAAGTTCTTATATTTCAGAGTTTTTGCTGTTATATAGATGAAATTTGGGTTGTTTAGAACACGAAAGTTGATAACTTTTAATTTTTCAATGGATTAGACCCTTTATTGTTGCCTATTGTTTGAATTGACTTTGAATTCCACTTTTCTGATATTAATGTCAACACTACTGCTTTTCTTGTGTTTATTTCTGTCTTTGTTCATTTGTTTTCAGTTTTTAAAAAAATTTTAACCCAATTTATTGTAAAACATTAAAAAACTGTATATGTTTATATTAGAAACTAATATGCTTTATTTTCTTTTTCTCTCCTGCCCTTAGTATTTATCATACTTTTTTGTTTTGTTTTACTTGCTTTTATTGAGTTAGTAAAATTTCTTTTCCTGTCAGTTAAGTTCTCATAAATTTTTTTTTTGGGGGGGCGGGTACCAGGGATTGAACTCAAGGGCACTCAACCACTGAGCCACATCCCCTGCTCTATATTGCATTTTATTTAGAGACAGGGTCTCACTGAGTTGTTTAGTGCTTTGCTTTTGCTGAGACTGGCTTTGAATTTGAGATCCTGCTGCCTCAGCCTCCTGAGCTGCTGGGATTACAGGCATGTGCCACTGTGCCTGGCTCCCCTCATAAACTATTCTGTTACACTTCTTATCCTTAAAGATGAAAATAAAACCTATATTTCTGAATTTATGGATATAAATAAAACAATAGCATTTGCTTCACCACTTACCCTTCTTATTCTTTCTTTTCTTTTTTAAAAGATTCTAGGTGATTATTAGGTTGTCTCTTATGGCATGTCTCTTTTGTTTAAAGAACACTTATAAAACACATATATAACAAATTACCAATCCTGCATATTGTTTGAGTTAGTACTTCACTATTGTTTTATCGGTTATGGAAAAATTTAAAACATAAAACAGTAGAGAGAACGTTTTAATGAATATACTCATCACTCAGATTTAACAATCATCAACATTTGCTGCATTCTCCTTTTTTCTGAAGTCTTTAAAAATAAATATCAGACATTATGACATTTTACTCTGGAGTACTTCACTAAGCATCTCTTTAAAGACATTTTCTTAAGTAATCATGATACTATTATCTTACCCAATATAATTAATAATTCCTTAATAATATCTAGTAGGCAGTTATTATTTAGATGTTTCCAGTTGTCTCAAAAATGTCCTTTTACTCTGGTTTTGTTTGAACCAGGGACCAAACAAGTTCCATACATGACATTTAGTTGTTTTGTCTCTTAAATCTTTTTAATACAGAACTATTCCTTCTCCCCTTTATTCCCTCCCATTGACTTGTTGAAAAGAAATCTCCTTTTCAAGGTAAATCAGTTGCAAAATATATTCTAAGACAGCTAATATAATTACCAGATTACATAAATGATTATTTTGTTTTGTGAATAGTTTATCTGATATTCCTGGCAACTCAGCTCCCCAGTAATTAGATATCAGAAGCAGCTGTCTCCTGAGGCTGCAGTCTTGTATATCTACATTTTGAGGATGCTTTCCTTTTAAATCTTACGGGGAAGGCACAAGTGTATCCAACTCACATAAACAGGTTATTAATCCAAATACATTTGGGCTAAGGGCAGAATAATTCCTCTTTTACTGTACTGGAGATTAATATCCAATTTGTCAGGAAATCGTTTTTACTTACCTAAACTCTCAAATAATAATAAATGTTCTGTATTTTAGAGCAATAACTAGGGTTCTATATAGGTCAATGTAGCATTGGTTACTATATGTAGTTTAAAGCTGAGAAAGTCAAAGCAATAATCCTAAATAAATTTTAGTAGATTTTTCCAAAAGTAATTGGCTTCAACAGTGATCTATAGTGGAAGAACCCAAAGCCTTTTCCCTAATTCTTTTGTAGCATACTGGCCATAAAAGCCCAGACAAAATTTATCATGAAGTAAACTGCTTTATTTTATTTATTATTTTTGTTTGCCACAGAAAATTATTATTTGGGGTGGCGTGTGGGGGATTGAACCTAGGGCCTCCCACATACTAAGCATGTATTATACCATTGACCCATACCCACAATCCCTTTATTTTTAAATTTATTTTTAAACATTTTCTGTTTTCAATGTACTATAAATTTTATATGCATCTGTTATAAAATCCTGTAGTCCTAAAGACAGTATTTTGATAAATACAAGTTTTCTTCCCTGCCCCTCTGAACCACAGACCAGAGACCAGATAATAGAAATTGTTTTTATTATCATTATTAACTCTTATTAATTGTACAGATGAATGGTTTTCTCTTTGACATTTCAACACATGCACATATTATGCTTTGTTCAAATCTGCCCTCTCTCATACCCTGCCTTCCCTTCTCTTCCCTACCCCTAGTCTCCTAATAGTCCTTCTCAGAGACAATGTCCTTTAAATGTCTGAGTTTTTTTGTTGTTGTTTTTTGGTACTAGAGATTGAAGCCAGGAACATCTACTTCTGACCTACCCCAGTCCTTTTTAAAATTTTATTTTGAGATAGGGTCTCACTAGTTGCCCAGGTTGGATTGAAACTTGGAATCCTTATGCCTTAGCCTTCCAAGTTGCTGTGATTACAGGTGTGCACCTCTATACCTATCTTAAGTGTATGTTATTTAGTTATTCTAGTGATAAATGCAATTATGTCCAGACACATAGCTTTGTTTTTTTTTTTTTTTTTTTTTTTGGTTGCATATGGTTGGGGGATTGGGCTATGTTGACTAATGAATTTACATGAGAAGATCAGGGTTAAGAAGGAAAAGTCATTATTAAGAGTTTATAATCTGTAATATCCGATGAGAGAATGACTCAAAGACCTAGTAAGAAAGATTACTGTGTGGAATTATCAACTTTGAGGCATTTGATCTGGGTTAACAGCACTATACAGATTCTCAGTTGTCAACTAGAACTAGAAGTTACTGAACTGTGTACCTAAATATATTACTTTGTTGCCTTCCTTCCTATTGAATCTGATAGCCAAATAGATCATGTTTGCTTGTATTTAATATTCCTGAGGATTTTTTCAATCCCCTGGCATACCTAAAAATGTGGATGTCAGATTCGTGGGGATACTGTATAAGTAAAATGAATTTTAGATTATTGGAAATCCATTGATATAAATGGTCATCAACCTATAGTCTGTGGACCAAACCAGCCACTAATTGGTTGGTTTTATAAATAAAGTTTTATTGGAATACTACCACACTCATTTGATTTTGTATTGTATGTGAGTGCTTCACTACAATGGAATAGTTTAATAGTTACAGTCAAGTCAGTTTGTCCCACAAAGACTAAAGTATTTACTGTTGTGCCCTTCACAGAAAAAGTTTGTTAATATCTGATATAAAATAAGAAATCTACCCAAGTCACCTAAGGTAGAGATTTCATTACTCTTATATAGCAAAACTTTATGAGGATAGGAACTGTGTTTATCAGGTTCATTATTGTATCCCCAAATTTGCACATAGTAAGCACTCAATAAATATTGCTGAATCAGCGCACATGCAATCGCAGCTACTTGGGAGACTGAGACAGGAGGACCTCAAGTTTGAAGCCAGCCACAGCAACGTAGTGAGATTTTGTCTCAAAAAATAAAAAGGGCTGGACTTGTGGTTCAGTGGTAAAGGGCCTCTTGTTTCAGTCCCCATTGCCCTCCCCCACATACAAAATTGCCAAGTATATTTTTTTAAAAAGCTCCAAGTCTGTTTTAATCTTCTCAGTTTCCTAGTAACACAGTCTAAATCATGAATCCAAGTATACTACAAATCAGATTTGACAGATATTAAAATAACGGAGAAATGGTGACTTTCTAGCCCACCCATTGTAATAATAATAACATCACTCATGTTTATGGTGATGCTAGTATAAGCAAACCTGAACTGCCAGTTTTATAAAAGTATAGCACATACAGTTATGTACATAATACTTTACTGTGATGCTATTTACTATATTTTTATTGTTATTTTAAAGTATATTTCTTCTATTTAGAAGAAACAGCAATACCGTATTATACCAGCAACAGCCTTATACATCTCATAAGTACATGTTTACCGCGAACATTAATTGCATCATTTTTGCATCATTTTCCCTGGGTGATATTTTGTTCTTCATGATCCTTGGAGCAATAGGCTACATGGTCTTTTAAATATATTTATGTATGTTTGTGTGTATATGTGGGTATATATATACATATTTATATTTCCATTTTCTGGATGAATAGTAGACTATCCCATCTAGATTTTTGTAAGTGCGTACTGTCATGTTCATACGATAGAGCTTAATGATGGGGATATGTTCTGAGAAGTCTAATTTAATCCTCCCCACTCTACTTTCTCCCTAGGTACAGATATGTCAATCTTGTTGACATTTTCAGGAACTAACTTTTGGTTTTATTGATTCTATTATTTTTCTCTTTTTAAATTTAATTTATCACTGCTTTAATCTTTATAATTTCCTTTTTACTTCATGATTTGGATTTAACTTGCTATCCTTTCTTGTGTTTCTGTAAGATACAAAGTTAGGTTAAGATTTTTCTTTTCTTTTTTTTAAGTGTTCATAGCTGTAAATTTCCTCCTCAGTACTGTGTTTACTGCATACTTAGTTTTGGCAAGTTATGTTTTCATTTTTCCTCACATTAAAATATTTTCTCATTTTCCTAGTGATTTCTTTTTGACTTTTAAAAAATCTTAAATATCATAATTATAATTTCATTCTTGTTTAATTGTCAATTGTCTTAAGTTGGAAAAATAGTTTTTTCATATTTCTTATTCATATTTGTTATTTTATATTTCTTATACATAATGGTGGTATTCATTGTTGCATATTTGTACATGCACACAGTATAACAAAATATTGTAGCCAGTATCATTCCCCAGTATGTCCCCTTTTCCTTTTTTCTTCCCTTCTTCTGGTTCCTTTTTCTATTGTACTGGTCTACCTTTGATTTTCATGAGATCTCACATATCTTTCTTTTTCTTTTTCCCCTCTAAAACAGTGTTCTTAAGTTCCATCCATTTTCCTGCTAATGACATAATTTCATCCTTCATTACAGCTGAATAAAACTTCATTGTGTATATATGCCACATTTGTTAATTTATTTATCCATTCATGGACACTTAGGCTCGTTCCATAGTTTGGCATTATGAATTCAACTGCCATAAACATGGGTAGGCATGCATTGCTGTAATATTATGATGACTCTTTAGGATAAACACTGAGGAGTGGTAGAGCTGAATCATATGGTGGTTCCGTTGCTAGTCTTTAGAGGAACCTCCATACTGATATCATGGTTGTTGTATTAATATTCAGTCCCACCAACAGTGTAAAAGTGTTTCTTTTTCTCCACATCTTCTCTTGCATGTATTATTGTTTATATTCCTGATGGCTGCCATTGTAACTGGAGTGAGCTGAATCTCAGTGTAGTTTTGAAAAGTGTCTATGTAGTTCATTTTCCCATTTATTAATTGGGATATTTGGTTTTTGTTTTCTTTTTTCTTTGTGTATTCTGGGTATAATCTTTCTGTCAGAGGGTAAATATATTTTCTTCCATTCTGTAGATTCTCTCTTCCTATTCTTAATTTTTTTCTTCTTCTGTGCAGAAGGTTTTTATTTTTATGCCATTTCATTTATTAATTCTTGTTATAATTTCCTGACCTTTAGGAGTCCTATTGAAGAAGTCATTGCCTGCACCTGTATATGTTGGAGTGTAGGCCCTATGTTTTCTTCTAGGAGTTGCATAGTTTCTTGTCTGATCTCAAGACCTTTGATCCATTTTGCATTGATGTTTGTGCAGGGAAAAGGATAGGGAACTAGCCTCATTCTTCTACATGCGCATAACTAGTTTGCCTAGCACCATTTGTTTAAAAGGCTATCTTTCATTTAATGTGTGTTTTTGGCACTTTTGTCAAGTATCAGATTACTGTGCCTATGTGCATTTATCTCTTTGTCTTCTTTCTGTTCCATAGACCTATGTGTTTTTTATGCCAGTACCATGCAGTTTTTGTTACTATAGCCTTGTAGTATAATTTGAAGTCAGGTATTGAAATGTCTTCAGCATTGCTTTTTTTTTTTTTTTGTCTTAGAATTACTTTGGCTATTCTGAGTCGTATTCTGTCAAATGAATTTTAGGACTCTTTTTTTCTAGTTCTTTGAAGAATGTCATGGTATCTTGATGGGGATTGCATTGAATCTGTATATTGCTCTTGATAATATGGCCATTTTAACAATATTCATATTGCCTGTCTATGAACATGGAAGATCTTTCCATCTTCCAGTGTCTTGTTCACTTTCTTTCTTTTAATTTTCCACATTTTAATTGTAAGTGGAGTTCTTTCACCTTTTTTGATATTTATTCCTACATTGATATGATTGTTTGTTTTTTGGCACGCGCGTGTGTGTGTGTGTGTGTGTGTGTGTAAATGGTGTCATTTTTCTGATTTCTGTCTCAGGAGATTGATTATTGGTGTGTAGGGAAGCTATTGAGATTTTTGTATGTTGATTTTGTAATCTGCTACTTTGCTGAATTTGTTTCATAGTTCTAGCAGTCTTCTGGTGGAGCTCTTTGGATCATCTAATCATTGGATCATATCATCTGCAAACAGTGATAATTTGACTTCTTCCTTTTCTGTTTTTCCTTTTCTTGCCTAATTGCTCTGGTTAGAATTTCTAGTAATATTATTCAATAGGAAGTAGTAAGAGTGGGTGTCCTTGTGTTGTTTCAGATTTTAAAGGAAATGCTTTCAGATTTTCTCCATTCTCTATGATGTTGGCTTTGGGTTTATCATATACAGGCTTTATGATGTTGAGGTAATTTCCTCTAACCCTAATTTCTTCATTTTTTAAATTTATTTTTTGGTACTGGGGATTGAGCCCAGGGGTGCTTTACCACTGGACTACATCCCTACTCCTTTTTACTTTTTATTTTGAGACAGTGTCTCACTAAGTTAGATAGCTTGCTAAGTTTCTGAGGCTGGCCTTGAACTTGAAATCCTACTGCCTCAGCCTCCTGAACGGCTGGAATTATAGGTGTGTACCACCATGCAAAGCAATTTCTTCATTTTTTATCATGAATGCATGCTGAATTTTGTCAAAAGCTTTCTCTGCATCTACTGAGACGACTATGTGATTTTTGTCCTTAATTATATTTATGGAGTGAATTATATTTGTTGATTGCATAAACAATCCTTGCAATTTTGGAATAAAACCAATTTGGTTGTGATGTATTAAAATGTTGTTGAATATGATTTGTTAATATTTTATTGAGGATTTTTGCATCTAAAATCTAAATTTTGCATCTAATTTAGATTTTGCATCTAAATCCCTGATGATCTAGGTCATCAGGGATATAGATCTGTAGTTTTCTTTCCTTGGTGTATCCTTATCTGGATTTGGTATCAAAGTGATACTGGCTTTATAAAATGAATTTGGTAGTGTTCCACCTATTTCTATTTCATGGAATAATTTGAGGAGCATTGGCATTATTTCTCTTTAAAGGTCTGGTAGAATTCAATTGAGAATTCATCTGGTCCTGGGCTTTTCTGTTTTTGGAAGGCTTTTTATTAATGCTTCTATCTCATTGCTTGTTATTGTTCTGTTTATGTTTTCTGTGTCCTCTAATAACATGTATCTAGAAATGTATTCAGTTTTGTCACAATTTTCGAATTTATTGAGATATAAGATTTCAAAATAGCCCTTAATGAATATCTGGATTTCTGTGATATCTGTGATGATTTCTTCTTTTTCATCTTTAATTTACTAATTTGGGTCATCTTTTTCTTTTGGTTAGTTCAGTTAAGGTTTTATCAATCTTGTTTATGTTTTCAAAGAACCAACTCTTCATTGATCCTGTGTATTTTTTTTATTCTCTATTTCATTGATTTTGGCTCTGATCTTAATTATTCCTTCCTTTTTGTTATGGTTTGAATATGAGGTATTCCCTCCAAATCTCCTGTTAATGAAGCAGATGAAATGATGACATTCTGAGACCTGTAACCTAATCAGTCCATCCTAGTTTGAATGACTTGATGATAACCGTGGGGAGGTGAGGCATGGCTGACTTGATAATAACTATAGGGAGGTGAGGCATGGCTGGAGGAGGTGGATCACTGGGAGCATGCCTTGAAAGTATTGTTCTTCCTTCATTCCTTTCCTACTCCCATCTCCACTGCTTCCTGACCCAATCATGGCTGAGCAGCTTTCCTCTGGTGGGCTCTTCCCTCATTATATGCTGCCTCACCTTGGGCCCAGAGCAATGGAGTCAACCATTTCCTGACTCAGACCTCTGAAACCCATGAGCCCCAAATAAAATTTTCATCCTGTAAGTTGTTCTTGTTGAATATTTTGGTCACAGCAATAAAAGAACTAACTAAAACACTTCTACTGGGTTTGGAATTTCTTATTATTTTACAAGGGACTTGAGAGTCAGCAATAGGTTATTTGGGATCTTTTGATTTTCCTATGTAGGCACTTATAGCAATAAATTTTCCTTGTAGAACTAGGTTCATATTATTCCAAAGGTTCTGGTACATTGTATCACTATTCTTGTTTGAGTCAAAGAATTTTTAAATTTTCCCCCTGATTTCTTCAATCATTGATGTATCATTCAAAAACGTATTGTTCAGCCAGGTGCTGTAATCCCAGCAGCTCAGGAGGCTGAGGTAGGAGGGATCACAAGTACAAACCCAGCCTCAGCAAAAGTGAGGCACTAAGCAACTCAGTGAGACCTTGTCTCTAAAAAAAAATACAAAATAGGACTGGGGATGTGGTTCAGTGGCTGAGTACTACTGAGTTCAATACCCAGTACCAAAAAAACAAAAAACAAAAAACAACTTCAAAAATGTATTTTTTTCATTCTATTATTCCATTATTTCATTCCATTATGTATAAGATGCAAAAAATTATATCAGTTTTTCTTTAATTTGTTCAAAGTTGCTTTGTGGCCTAAAGTATAGTCTATTTTAGAGAAGGTGCCATGAGCAGCTGAGAAGAAAATGAATTTGACTTTTGTTGGATGAAATATTCTATTGATATCTGTTAAGTCTATTTGATTTATAATTTTTTTTATCTCTGAAGAATTTTTACTAAGTGGATGACTGTTATGATTTAGCTTTTTGTCCCCACAAAAAGCTCATATGTATGACAATGTAAAATTTTTCAGAGGTGAAATGATTAGATTATAAAAGGTATAGCTTAATCAATGGATTAATTCACTGATATGGATTAGCTGGGTGGTAACTGTAGGCAGTTAGGGTGAAGCTAAAGGATATAGGTCGCTGGGGGCATGACTTTAGGTTTATATTTTGTCCCGGCAAGTATCCCCGCTTCCTGGTTGTCATGTCCTGAGCTGCTTCCCTTCACTTCACTCTTCTGCCCTGATGTTCTATCCCATCGCAGGCCCACAGCTAGGGAGTTGGCCATCTATGGTCTAAAACATTTGAACATTTGAACAATGAGCCAAAATAAACTTTTCCTCTACATTGTTCTTGTTATATCTTTTGATCACAGCAATGAAAAAGATACTAAAAAATGACCTAGCTATTGGTGAGAAAGGTGTGTTGAGACACCCAGTATTATTGTACTAGGGTCTATCTGAGTAGAATAGTGTCTGTTTTATGTAATTAGCTGCATTGACATTCGGGGCATAAATATTTACTATTGTTATATCTTCTTATTGGGTTTTTACCTTTACCAGTGTGAAGTGACCTTTATCTCTTCTGGTTAATTTTGACTTGATGTTTGCTTTGTTGGCTAAGAGAATAGCTACTCCTGCTTGTTCTGGGGTTTCATTTGCATGAAGTATAAATTTCCATACTTTCACTTTCAGCCCATGACTGTCTTTGCCTATAAGTCTCTTGCAAACAACAGATAGTTAGGTCTTTTTTTGTGTGTGGGGCGATAGTAACCAGGGATTGAACTCAATCATGGAGCCACATCCTCAGCCCTATTTTGTATTTTATTTAGAGACAGGGTCTCACTGGGTTGCTTAGCACCTTGCTGTTTCTGAGGCTGACTTTGAACTCATGATCCTCCTACCTCAGCCTCCTGAGACACTGGGATTACAGGTGTACACCACTGTGCCGGCTACTTGGGTCTTATTTTTGAATCTATTTTACTAGTCGGCCTTTATTTGGAGAGTTGAAACCATTTGCATTCAGTTGATTTCTAATTTTTAGTTTGGTTCTATTTCTCATTTGTTTAGCTACTTTTCAAATGAGGTTGTCCATTTGCAAGCTCTGGAGTTTGCTTTTAATTTTTTTTTCTGTGTATAATTTCTTTAAGGATTTTCTGTAGTGCTGGTTTAGTAGTCATGAATTCTTTAGTTTCTGCTTGTCTGGAATGCTTCAGTTTTGAAGGATAGCTTTACTATATATTACAATCCTGGTTGACAGTTATTTTCTTTCAGGAATTTGAACACATTAATCTAAGCCCTCCTTGATTGTAGTTTTTGCTGAGAAATCAAAAGTTATTCTGATTGGCTTGCCTCTAAATGTGACCTGATGTTTTTTCTCTTGGAACTTCTAAGATTCTTCCTTGTTCTGCATGTTAGGTATTTTAATTTTAATGTGACATGGAGAAGTTCTTTTTTGATTTTGTCTATTGGGGTTCTAAATGCCTCCTATTTCTGAATATCTGTCTCATTCTAAAATTTGGAAAATTTTTATTATTATTGACCAAGAATGGTTATCTTTGCTATTAGTCTGCATTTCACAACTCTCTTCAATTCTGATGGTTCTTAAGTTTGGTCTCTTAAAGTTGTTCCAGATTTCTTATATATTCTGGTCGTAGTTACTTATTTTATTTTCTTTAATGCTATGGGAATGTTCATGGACAGCCACTTTGTCTTCCAGCTCTGAGATTCTATCTTCTTCATGGTCTACTCTATTAGACTTTCAACTGAACATTTTATTTGATTTATTGTGCCCTTCATTTCTAAGATTTCTGTTTGGTTCATTTTCACTGTCTTTATCTCCTTGATTGATTTTTTTATTCATATTCTGTACTGACATCCTAAATTAATTTATTTATCTTTTTGTGTACTCTTGGAATTCATCGATCAATCTTATAATCATTATTTTGAATTCTCTATCTGGTATTTCAGTCACTTCAGTATCTTTGTAATCAGTTGCTGGCAAATTGCAATTTAAGAGATGTCATGTTATTGTGTTTTTTTCACATTTCTTGTAATCCTATGTTGGATTTTATGTATGTCTCAGGATGGATTTTTCTTCCACTTTTTTATATGGGCCTTTTTAGGGCACATACTCTTTTGCCAAATTTTCTGGAATAAAAGGTTGTTGTGAATTTTTCAAAATATTTCCAAGTGGGGTTTGTAGTATATTTTCCCTATTAGTTCTTCAGTGATTATTGTATTTTGACATAATGTGTATTGTGTTAGAGCTTAAGCATTCCACTTTTCCTGTAGGTCTCAAAAGAGTGAGATTCTGCTTTGAGATCTAGCAATTGCATTGTGTATAGCAGAGTATGTAGGGTACACCTTCTGTGATTGCCCTTCTTCACTTAACAACCCTGTATATTCTAAAGGGATATGGGAATGATCTAGATTGGGACCCCCCATAGTTGCTTTCACAGTCTTTAAGTCTTTGTTTTTGCTGTAGGACTGGGTGTCCACAAGTGAGATCTGAGGGCTCCCCCACCCCATATCTGTTGGTACTTGAGGCCTATTTATTGATTGGGGGTTTTCTCTCCTGTATTGTTGAATTTTTAGCATGTCTCTTAGCTGGGTTTTGAGTTTAGCTCAGCAGCAGAATATCTACTTTATGAACTTATAGTGTCCCAGTAGATTCCCAGCATCTCACAGAAAAGGGATAACCAACAACAGCAGCAAACAATATACAGCATCAAGATAAATGTCCATTGTCTACTATGATATCTGAAACACTACAGAAACACAAATGAGGGATCAGCAATTGCCAATAGCAACAACAATAAATAGCTGTGAACTAGATCTGGCATTAATGCTGACAACCAATGTCAACTACACCATCTAATAATTGCAGCAGCATGAGTAATAGTAGCAAAAATTATATAAATCAAATAGTCCTAAAATATGTTAAAAATAGTTCATTAAAAGAAAATCTGATAAGAAGATAAAGTTTAGAATGCTTAAAATTTGAACAGAGAAAGCAGAAAGAAAAATTGTAGCAAGTGATGGCTATAAAGGATAAAAAAATAAAAGACGGAGAGAGAGAACAAGAAAATTTGGGTATTGGAGGGAAAAGGAGAGAAAAAGAAACATGTTAAACAAAAAGCTGGACTCTCAAAAGACAAAACAAAAACAGCACACAATTAAAATTTTTTTAAATGAGAAAAAAAGAAACAAATATGTATATATCCACAAACCCATCAGCACAGAAATAACACCAAAAGAAAAAGAAAACAGAAAAAAATTGTAACATAGAATGAAAGAATTGTCTCTACTGAAATGGTCAGAATTGTCAACAAGGATGATGTTCACTGCCTATGCCCACCTGTCCCTTCCTGTTTCTATTTGAGTTATGGACCCCTAAAATACTGGGATGGAATTTGTTAAACCCTTTTCCCTTTTTGTGTTGCTCATCATACTGCTAGCTGGAGCAGCCTAAAACTGAAGCTGGTTGAAATAACTCTCAGCTTCCCTTCTCATTAGTATACGGTAGGACAGATGGGAAGTACTGTCAGTTGGAGTTTTGTCTGGACAGACCCCCAGATCCATGCTCACCTAGGGTGGGGCTGCTTCAGAATTCTAAGTAAGGAGTTCTGTTGGCTGGGGCTTAGCTCTAATCAGGCCTTTGGGACTTTGACAGGTGGTATTTGCTGTGGAGAAATTGGATCAACACAACCCTAGGACCAGGTAGATGCTGATCTCTGCTGGGTGTCCAGATAACTAACAGGGGCCTTCTACAAATTCTTCTTGTAGGGTGAGTGAGTCATCATCCCTCCATGTCTCACACACTCTAACAGTCATGAATATGGCTTTACCAGGCTCGGTCCCGAGTGTAATCCACCTGCCCATTCATTTTCCAACCTTCTTCAGCTGGTCACGTGAACTGACAGACAAGGCAAAGCAAGCTGCACTTCCCTCCATATTTCTAACAGAATTCCTCTGGGTACATTCTTCTCTGTGCCTGATTCAATTCATTCTTCTAGATACATTCTAGGCCACAGGTAACTGCTTGCCAGGACAAAATGGCAATATTTACTATGATCTCCTTGGCTCCAACAGCAGCAAGCTGCAGCATGGCCTCCTCAAGATGGCTCCTGCCTCAGCTCTCTGCTTGCCAGTTAAGAAACACAGAGCATCTTGCTGTGTGCAACCTCTGGTTCAGCTAAGTTCTGACTGCTTTTCTGTTCTACAAGGCCAAATGTGTCTGTTCTCTTGCTCTTTCTGTTTATATTGCTTTTCCCATTTGTGATGAACCAGTGCTGCTGCAACTGCTACAGTGTAGTTTTCCTTGTCATTTGTTCCATGCACCTAAATTTTTTGGTCTCTTAAGAGTCTCACTGTGTAATACTGAATTTCTGTGAATTCTATCTTTCACCTACCTCTCTGAGAAGCAGTACTCTTTCTGCTATATTTCAAGCCACAGAGCAACTGAAAATGCAGCCTTCCTCTAATTCACCATCTTTAATACTCAATGAACATTTTCTGGCTTTCAAGGTGCCTGATATTCTCCCTATCTACCATTAACTATTAGTGTTAATGAATTAAAATCTTCCATAAAGCAGCAGTCCAAAAGTAAATGTCCAATAGGTGTTCAAATACTGATATTTTATGACCTTGCTGTATCAATAACAAACCTTCTAAACATAGTAGAAAAATTTTTTTTCTTAAGCTTTCCAATTTTATTCTCCTAGAGCACATTTTTCTTACCTGATAATGAGTGTGGTATTCTATGGAGACAACATAAGAACACTTTTCATATTATGGTATTTTCTGATTTTCTTTTTTATTTCTCCCTTGACTCATTGGTTGTTTTAGAGTGTGTGATTTAATTTCCACATATTTGTCAATTTTCCAAATTTCCTCTGTCATTGACTTCTAATTTTATTCCATTGTCATTAGATAATATACTTATAATTTCAGTCTCTTAAGATGTATTAAGACTTATTTTGTAGCTTACATAAGGTATTCCAAGTGTACTTGAGAAAAAGGTGTTTTCTGTGTTGAGTGTAATATTCTATAATATCTGTGATGTGTGTCTAATTGTTTTGTACAATTGTTCAAATTTTGTTTTCTTGCTAATACCTCTGATTATTTCAGTTGTAATGTAAAGTGGAGTGTTTTACTATAAACTGTCTATTTCTTCTTTCAATTCCATTAAATCTTTGCTCATATTAGTATGGAGTTCTGTTATTATATGCACATATTTAGGTTTATACTTGTTTATAATTGTTATATTCTCTTTATAGATTGACCATTGTGTCATCAAATAAGATCATTTTATGCCTCTTGCGATAAATTTTGTCTTAAAGTCCATTTTGTCTAATGTTATTATAGTGATTCCAATTCTCTTTTTGTTACAGTTTTCATGGAATATCTTTTTCCATCCATTCATTTTTTGCCTATTTGTGTCTTTGGTTCTGAGGTGAATCTCTTGTAGATATCATATATAGTCCCATCATTTTTGTTCATAATCCATTCTGCCATTCTCTTTGATTGGAGAGTTTAATACATTTACTTTTAAAATAATCACTGATTTAAAAAAAAGACTTTTGCTATTTTGCTCTTTATTTTCTATATCTTTATCTTATCTATTTTTCAATTCCTGCCTTCTTTTATGTTAGACTTTTTTCTGACCATTGGATTTGCTTTTCATTTCTTTTACTCCGGATCTTAGTTTCTTGGTTTTCCCTGGGGACCACAGTTAACATCTTAATTTATAGCAGTCTGGTTCAGATTAATACCAATTTAGTTTCAATTATATGAAACAGTTTTCTCCTATAGTGATCACTATTCCTTCCTTATTTTATTTTCACAGATTACATCTTTATATGTGTATGCCATAATCATAGATTTGTACTGTTGTTTTATTTAAAACAGATTTGTAATTATTGCTTTATAGTATAGTAATTACATTTGTATCATATAGAAAAAATTGGAGTCACCAAAATATATTAGTGTTGTTTTTTATATTTACATAGATATTAATCTTAGGCTGTTTAGAGTACTTTAATAAGATTCCTTGCAATAGGTAAGTTATAAACGATAGAAATTTATTGCTGACAATTCTAGAGACTGGAAAAATCTAAGATCAAAGCACCAGAGATTCAGTGTCTGGTAGGAACCTGTTCCTCATAGTGGTATCATCTATATCCTCAGATGGTAGAAAGACAAAAAAGGGTAGCTCTTTAGGGCCTTTATTATCAGAGTATTAATTCCATTCATGAGCCCTTATGATCTGTTTATCTCACAATGGCCCCAACTTTTTTTCCCCCTATGGCAGATGTGCCTTTATTATGACTGATATTATATAAAACAAGAAGCATACTTTATGATTAAGAACTATTATATAATCAACCATGGTGGAATCAATAAATACTTAATATTCATTATCTTATAATGAAATATAAAATTCATTTTCAACATTTTTAGTTTGTGTCATATTTTTTATTTATATGACAGCAGAGTACATTATAATTCTTATTACACATATAGAGCACGATTTTTCATATCTCTGGTTGTACACAAAGTATATTCACACCAATTTGTGCCTTCATACCTGTACTTGGATAATAATGATCATCACATTCCACCATCATTAATAACCCCATGCCCGCACCTTTCCCCTCCAACCCCTCTGCCCTATCTAGAGTTCATCTATTCCTCCCATGCTCCCACTCCCTATCCCACTATGAATTAGCCTCCTTATATCAAAGAAAACATTTGGCTTTTGGTTTTTGGGGATTGTCTAACTTCACTTAGCATTATCTTTTCTAACTTCATCTATTTACCTGCAAATGCCATGATTTTATTCTCTTTTATTGCTGAGTAATATTCCGTTGTGTATCTATGCCACAATTTTTTTATCCATCTATTGAAGGGCATCTAGGTTGGTTCCACAGTTTAGCTATTGTGAATTGTGCTGCTATACACATTGATGTGGCTGTGTCCCTGTAGTATGCTGTTTTTAAGTCCTTTCATATAGACCCAGGAGAGGGACAGCTGGGTCAAATGGTGGTTCCATTCCCAATTTTCCAAGGAATCTCCATACTGCTTTACATATTGGCTGCACCAATTTGCAGTCCCACCAGCAGTGTATAAGTGTGCTTTTTCTCCCACATCCTAGCCAACACTTATTGTTGTTTGTATGCATAATAGCTGCCATTCTGACTGGAATGAGATGAAATCTTAGAGTGGTTTGGATTTGCATTTCTCTAATTGCTAGAGATCATGAGCATTTTTTCATATATTTGTTGATTAATTTTATATCATCATCTGAGAAGTGTTTGTTCAGGTCCTTGGCCCATTTATTGATTGGGTTATTTGTTTTTTGGTGTTTAGCTTTTTGAGTTTTTTATATACCCTAGTGATTAGTGCTGTATCTGATGTGTGAGGGGTAAAGATTTGCTCCCAAGATGTAGGCTCTCTATTCACCTCACAGATTGTTTCATTCACAATAGCTAAATTGTGGAACCAACCTAGATGCCCTTCAATAGATGAATGGATTAAAAAATGTGGCATAGATAGACAATGGAATATTACTCAGCAATAAAAGAGAATAAAATCATGGCATTTGCAGGTAAATGGATGGAGTTAGAGAAGATAATGCTAAGTAAAGTTAGCCAATCCCCCAAAAACAAATGTTGAATGTTTTCTCTGATATAAGGAGGCTGATTCATAGTGGGCTAGGGAGTGGAATCATGGGAGGAATAGACGGAACTCTAGACAGGGCAGAGAGGTTGGAGGGGAAGGGAAATGCATGGGGTAATTAATGATGGTGGGACATGATGATCATTATTATCCAAAGTACATGTATGAAGACATGAATTGGTGTGAATATGCTATGTATGCAACCAGAGATATGAAAAATTGTGCTCTATATATGTAATTCTATAGCACAATAATTAAAATCAAGAATCAATAAATAGCCCCAAATTTTAATACCATTCCATTGGGGATTCAGTTTCAACACATGAATTTTGGAGGGTCACAAACATTTCTTTCAATTTGATTACTGTCTAGTGTTTTTTGTTTGTTTGTCTTTTTTTTTTCCTTTTAGGCCTGAAGAAATCACTATAGCATTGCTGGTAAAGCATGTCTACTACCACTGAAAGTTAATTTTTGTTTGTTTGTTCAACTGTATTTCTTAATTTTTCATTTTGAGTGATAGTTTTGTTGAATATGAAGTTTCTGGTTGACGGATTTTTATATTATTAGCATGTTCATTATGTCATTACACTAAATTTTGACCGCTTACTTTCTGATGAGAAATTAGGTATTAATATTATTGAGAATCCCTTGTACATAATAAATTGCGTCCTTTTTCTTACTTTCCATATTCTCTCTTCTTTGACTTTCTGCAGTTTGATGATAATGTTTCTAGATGTAGATCTCTTTTTGTTTTGCCTTAGAGTTTGTTAAAATTCTTCAATGTGTAGATTCATGTCTTTCAAAATAATTAGCCAAGGGCCAGGGTTGTGGCTCAGTGGTAGAGTGCTTGCCTAGCATGCATGAAGCACTGGGTTTGATCCCCAGCACCATATAAAAATAAAGAAAATAAAATAAAGATATTGTGTCCATCTACAACTTAAAAATATTTTTAAAAATTAGTCAATTTTTCTTCAAATATTTTCCTTCTATTTCTCTATTTTGAACTTTATTATTTATATATTTGTACTCCTAATGGTATAGGTCTCTTAGTTGTGTTCATTTTTCTTTTTTTTTCTCTTTGCTTTCCATACCAGGTAATCTCAATTGGCTTATCTTCATGTCTATTGATTATATCTTTTGCCTATTCAGATGTGCTGTTGAGTGTCTTACCTAGAGAGCTTTTCATTTAAATTATTATGTTTTTCAACTCTAGAAGTTCTGTTTTGTTCCTTTTAAAAATTTCAACCTTTTTGTTAATATTCTCAATTTGGTGAACCATCGTGCTTTTTCTTTAGTTCTTTGTGCATACTCTTTGAGCATATTTAAAATAGTTAAAAGTCTTTGTCTAGTGGTCGAAGATCTAGACTTTGTCAGAGACAGTTATTATTAATTTTCTCTGTGTGTGCACCAAAAACTTCTGGTTTCTTTGCATACTTCATGAGTTTTGGAAGAATACTGGACATTTTAAATATATAATGGTGACAATTAGATTCTCTCAGCTTCTCAGTTTTGTTTTTCCAACTTGTTGTGTGTGATGCTATGTCTAGTGATTCTTCTGAACTTACTTTGTAAAATGTTTATGTTTTGTTGTGTGTGGCCCCTGGAATATCTGCTTATTAGCTCAGTGGTCAGCTGATGATTTGACAAAGATTCCTTAAATATTTAGAACCAGACAAAACACACACACACACACATACACCTGTCTTCTAGTCCTTGCTGGTGGCTCTGTGTGTATGTTGTATCATACCTTCAATATTCAGCTGGCTAGTGTCTTATTCCCCAGTCTTTTTTCCTACACTTTGTGATGTGTCCATTGTTTGCCCCGACATTTTCATTTGCCCAATTTAGCACCATCTAATAAGTTGCCTTTTAATGTTTTTAACCATTGCCTTCTCTTCCCTAGTAGACTTCTGAGTTTGGCAAAGTAAAGGCAGCCCTTTTATACAATGTCAAGTTGCCAACAGGCAGATCAAAACAACCACAGTTTTTTGAGAATACCTCTGCTCCCTCCAGCAACAGAAACGTCACCAAAAACTTAGGTTAGCATCTTCAATAGCCTAAGAATTAGCTGAGTTCTAATTCTTAAGTGCTTGCCTGATGGCTGTAAACTTTGATTGGTTTCCAGAGTTCAGTTAAAGTTGATTCTGACAGATTTTGCCAGGTTATTCACTGTTTTTTGGAAGGTCAGGCCCTTAGAGTTTTCTATCCTGCCAGTGTTCACTGCCATGTTCATCACCCATTGTTTCAGTTTTGACGAGCATATATTACTTTCATTTGTTTTTTAAAGAATGACAATGTCTTTTCTTTACAGAGGTTATCCAAATGTTAAAATCATTCATAGTGAATCATTCATAGTGCCAGAGAACTATGTCACACTTAGGAAAAGAATCCTGGCAAATTAATCCAGTAGATCTCTAATATCAACTGTGTTAAAAATGGTCAACTCAGTCATAGCCCTGTCAAAAACTTTTCTCTATGAGCCAAAGAGATAAAAGCTCTCTGCTGAAGTTGGAAGTTGAATGTGTTAAGATTCAATCCTAGCAGAAAGTAATGTAAAATGTGTTAGACAAGCCAACACATATCAGTCTTTACCTTTAAAACTTCCACTGGAAGCCAGGTATTATACCTATAATCCCATCTACTCAGGAGGCTGAAGCCGGAAGATCACTTGAGCCCAGGAGTTTGATGAAAGCCTGGGCAACATATTGAAATACTATCTCAAAAAACAAAAATACACAAACAAAATTTCAATTGAGTATTTTCATACTGTAGTTATGATAACATGTTCAATATACTTTATCAGATCAATTGGAATATAACACTTCTTCTCACTGCCGTCCCAAAGCAGTAGCCCTTTGTGAAGTTATTAAGCCCAAAATTGAAGCTAACAAAGGGGACTGATTATGAAAAAGAATCAAGTATTTTCTGTATTTGAATTCTCTTTTCATCTATATGCAAGCAGTGTGTACTTGAAAAATTACTTAACCTCTCTCTCTCACCTCATCAGTAAAATGGACCTGGTAATAACTGTACTTACATTATAGGTTTGTTATGTGGGTAAAAACAAGTTAAGATTCATTAAGCATGTTACATTATATAAATACATCATCTAATTTTAGGTACAACATGTCTAGAGCATATCTTTTTAGATAGAAACATCTCTAAGCATTTCAGCTTTATCTACTTAAAATAGAGCTTATTGGTGAAATAACTCTATTGGGTGGGTTCTTAAGAGGAAAATAGCCAGGCAGGGTTTTTGTGTAGCCTGAGAGATCAATTCCCTAACAGAAATTGGCTGTATACATGAAGTTGGTGAACTGCATCTTAAAATGTAATGATCTGGGAGATCAGGAGGATGGGCCAACATAGAGATAAGGCTAAAAAGATGGGAAAATACAGTTGATGAAGACACTAAAGGTAGCTACCGAAGTGTTTGTAACAGGAGAACCATCTGGCCAAATTTGTTTTTGGAGTATATACTGTGACAGAAAAAATGGAGTATTTGGGTCAGAATGGCAAGAATGGAAGCAAGGAAATGCCTTGGGTGACTATTAGTCATTTTTATTTTTAAACAAGTCATAGATGTTATATGATTAGCATTTATCAATTTTTTAGTAAAAAATATATGTAGCCAGGCACGGTGGAGCACGCCTGTATTCCCAGCAGCTCCAGAGGCTTAGATAGAAGGGGATGTGGCTCAGTGGTCGATTGCCCCAGAGTTCAATCCCCAGTACCCGCCCCCACCAAAAAAAAAAAGATATGTAAGTTCTTATTTTGTAAGAAATCTACTTTGGGAGTAATTTTCTCTATGGTATAGTCTCAATTTAATAAAATATGAAGTCCAAATTAGAGAATGGTTATTCAGTTGACACTTGGCTTCTGATCAACAAAAAGATTCATCACACATTTCCATTAGACAATCATTCCTTTTACCACAGATGACCTGTAGTCTAATGCAGGGAGGACATCAATTTCATTGAGCAAATTAGAATAAAAAATAACCATATTACCTGCAAAACTTACTTTGCTAATTTTCTAGTTCTCAGCCTTCTAGTCACAAAAATATTAATACCTAGCATAGGATACTGAGCAGAAGCAACCAGCCCCAGAAAACTGGTAATTAAAATAGTAGTTTATAAAAGGAAATCTTTACAGATTAAATACAGTCTCACTTTATCTTTCTCCACCTGTTTCTTTAACAACTTTTTAGTCCCACTGTAAAAATCCTTGTTTGTTTAATTTGTTAGTCATTTGAACTTTTTATTAGTTGGAGGAATTATTTGGACAAATAGCTATAAAATAAAAGATAAAATTTTATAAGCAACTTTGTTATCATTTTGCCTCATGAATATGTTATTGAAATGTCTTTTAAACTTAGTAGAGATAAAATTTTAAATCTCAGTGTATTCTTTGTTCTTTATTTGTGTATTTTGTATTAGCCATGTAGAATGATATTCTCTGATTTTACCTGTGCACACAAGATTATATAAAATGTAGTTTTAACATGCACTTAATCTGAAGTACTGACCCAAGTGTCCTTTAAAACATATTTAAACTATATTAGTAATATACAAGTAGTGGGAAAATTTATTTCTACAAATACTGGGGAAACTGGAAAACATTGAAAGCATCTTTTAAAGTACTGAAAAATATTTAAGTACAATATAACTATATAACATAACTATTTTAAATTATAATTTTTAAATAAATGAAAATTTAACTGCCTTCAAATAGACATACTTTTTGACATGTGAAATTGATATTCCATAAATTGTTGCTGAATGTTAAATTCAATATAAATAACAATAAATAAAGTACATATGGTAAGCCTGGGATTCAGAAATTAGCTTTAAGATTCTCAAATACATAAAGACCTTCTTTGAAGGCACACAGATGTATTAATTTTTAATTTGCTTCTTTTTGATCTCTTAATTACTGAAAAAGATTTATTGGTTAATTTTAGGAAGGCAAGTGTTTGAAAAGTTTTGCCAAATACTGTCTTCTTTAAGTGACTGTATGGTAATGAAAAGTTAAGAGGAGAGCCAAATTAGATTGAATAATTGTTCAGTCATGTGGGTGAAGCTAGCTGCATAGCCCGGTTGTTAGACTGATTGCTCAAATTACATTGCCTGGGGTCCTGCACTTGGTTGGCTGTCTTCTCAGATCTTAACAAGGTTCTGGGAATTTCTTTTTCTGACAAAGTTTGCTTTGTATTTTCCCCTCCCCCTACCACCTCCAGGATGCTTCATCTGCAGACATCAGAAAAGCATATCGTAAGCTTTCACTGACTTTACATCCAGACAAGAATAAAGATGAAAATGCAGAAACTCAGTTTAGACAAGTAAGTGAAATATGCCTTTATATATATATTGTGACAATTGTATTAATAATTATTATCTATGGTTGAATATTAACTTACATGTAGAATATTTCCTTTTAAAAATGAAATAGTAGTCTAAAAATATAAATTTATTCAATTTTTAATGAAATAAGTTTTCACCAACATTTTGTAGTGTCAGACTCTCTAAATGCTTGGAGGGTCATAATTGTCATAATTTTCTTGTCTAAATTACAGCTTTTGTTTTTAAAAAGTGTATTTTAAGATAAGCTGTTACTTTTGCTGCTTTCACAAAGGTTCATTTTGACCTCAAGCATTTTTTTAATCTTCTTAAGGTGCTACCCAAAACATAAAACATTACTTATAGTTAAGATTTTGTCTGTTTATTGCACTTATGCACACATAGGGTTTTCTGCATGTACATTATAAAGCCTTCACTCACCTGTGTGTTATTTCTTATAGTTGAGAGTATTTTTGTTTTAAAGTAATGCTTCTGTTTTAGTTGGTGGCCATTTATGAAGTTTTAAAGGATGATGAACGAAGGCAGAGGTGAGTGTTTATTTATGCTTCTGAATTAAGATGTAGTTTCATGCCACATCTTCTAAAAAGAATTAAGTCTTATTGAACATTTTATTTATTATAAGTTGGTGTTCTATTTTCATTCCTTCCAAGAAATGCAGTGTTTACAACTGTATTTTTTACAAATGTAGTTTTTAAAAAATATTTTACAATTAAATGTAATTTTTTGTTGAAATATTTACTAGTTTGAATCAGAGTCTATAAGACTCTAAAATCAGGAGTCATAATATTAGGTGGTTCTGCTTCATAGATAAGATTTTTAACATGGATGTTTATGCCCTGGGAAATATAAATACTACTTGATTCCAAACAAATGTCCATTCTATTTGATATATCTGTATTAGCTCCTATCTGATATGTGGTTGTTGGTCTTCCTTCTCTCATTTCTTAAATGTTTATAATTAGCCTGTTAAAAGATAGTCAAGTTGATACATTCTCTTTCTTAGTTGTAGATGGACAGAATACCTTTATTTTGTTTATTTAGTTTTTGTGTGGTGCTGGGAATCAAATCCAGTGACTCACATGTGCTAAACAAGCGCTCTATAACTGAGTCACAACCTAGCCCTTAGTACGCTTCCATATTTCCTCACTCTCAAAATAATTAACCAAATTTATGAGTGAGAAAATGATGTGGATAAGCCCATAGAAGATACAGATGGAAGAAAAATATTCATGCCTTTCTCATTTCTTTTGCCTTCTTCCCATTTCTTAATTCTGCTCAAGTTATTGTGTTTAGGGTTAAACCTCAAAGTGGAGGCAGCCTCTTACTCTGGGACTTTTCTGTGCCCCTTTCATAAGAGGGTAATACTCTTACATAGTGGTTTCTAATACCATTGACTTAAGAAGAGATTGCAGAGAGGCTCCTTTCCTTTACTCCCTTTAGAATGGGTGGAATATAGATACTATTGTGGGGCTTCGAAGTTTTATAAGTCAGACTCACAGTAAGATATACATTCAAAATAATACTTCAGGGGACACACACAAAACTGAAATAAAAGGCTCACAAAACCCTATTATATTTGAAAGAGGCTTGATTTTTTTCCATTCTGGTCTCTCTAGTCTCCCAACCCACCAAAGCTGCTTTGGTTCATAAAATTGATTTCATGAGACATGGGCCACAATCCAAAATTTTAAAATGTTGCCTTACAGTTTTTTTTTTTTTTTTTTTTTTAAATATTTATTTATTTAGTTAGTTATTGGCAGACACAACATCTTTGTTTGTATGTGGTGCTGAGGATTGAACCCGGGCCGCACGCATGACAGGCGAGCGCGCTACCACTTGAGCCACATCCCCAGCCCAGCCTTACAGTTTTTTAAAAAAGTACTTAAAACAACAACAACCCACCAACCCCAAAGCCCAGTTATTTGAAATATAAGCTTAAATCCAACTTAAGTATTTGTATCTGTGTGTGGTGCTAAAAATACATCTTAAAAACAACCCTGAAAATAAGCTATGAACATTTTGAGTCTTTGTTCAAATGTATTGTCCAGAATTATTCTGTATCCTAAAATGTTAGCTACCACTCTTGGTTGTCATCTTGACTGTTTAGTTTGAATACCTCCTCAGTTTGTCAGATTGCAAAGCAAGGAATCAAGATATTCTCTTGAAGTATTCTTGGCTTTATAACAAGGGCTGGCATTGATCCAGGTACCATAGCAGACATTCCTTGGGTTTGAGATAATCTATAGTGTTGAAAGAGTCCTAAAAGTGTGTTGAAAGAAGTGTTGGTCATTCTGTGCAAATTTTCTAGTTAGTTCCTTTCAATGAGCCCCTACTTTTGTTTCACACATCAAAAATGTGTCTGTAAAGATAGCTTTATTTAGTCTTCCAACATCCTTAGCATCAGATTTTGACTTTTTGTTTGTTGTTGTCAATAAACTTTGTAACAATGTCTTTCAGTTACTGAAATTATCTGTCTTTTCATATGAATCACTTCTTATGTATAAGCTGTCTTTTCATTAACATAAACTCATCTAACATTATCTCTCTAGGATTAGTTCCCTCTGCGTTTATTTTAGAGTATTGGTAGAAAAAAATGGATCTGACAGTTACACAAACAGCTGTAGTATTTAGACCCCTTGAGGCCCAAGTAACTCTTTGGTAACTGGTTTTCCTTGAGGCAAAAGTCTTAACTAATCAAGCTGAGATTCACTCCTCTAAAGCTTGTGCCTGAGGCCAGGTGACCTGTGAGTATTTAAGTGAGAAAGGCATCTCTGCAGACAATTACCTAATGTTCATAATTCCTTAAAAAAAGAAAGAAAGAAAGAATAGAACACAGCTTTATCTTCTACAGAAGAGTGTCTCATGTTGGCCTTAAAATATTCTTGATATCACAATTGTTTATAATAAATATTCATTGAATAAGAGCTTTTAAAAGTGTAACCTTCTAGGGCTAAGCATATAGCTCAGTGGCAGAATACCTGCCCAAAATGTGCAAGGTGCTGGTTTGGAGTTTATCCCCTGCACACACACTAAAAATGATCTTCTAGGAATTTGCAGTTTGGAAAATTGTCAGACATGTTTTCTTTTCTTTTTCTTTTTTTTTTTTCCTTACGTGTGAAATAATCAGATGTATTATCTAAATTTTGGTAGAAAAGGGAAGAGAAATGAAATAACCACCAAACTGGATAATGTTTTTAAGAAAAACACAAGTATTATTTTATTTCATGACAGCCAAAGTATTAATTATATATCATGAAAATCTTTTGCTTTAAGTTTACAACTCATTTACTGTTGGTAATGTACAGAGTTTTACAAACCATCACCGCAATCCAGGTTTTTAATATTTCTATTATTTCAAAAAATTCACTCAAGGGATTGTGGCTCAGTAGTAGAACACTTGCCAAGCATGTGTGAGGCACTGGGTTCTATTCTCAGCACCATGTATAAATAAATAAAATAAAGGTTCATTGACAATTAAAAAATATTTTTGAAAAAATTCACTCAAAACTCATTTGCAGGCACTCTTGTCTCTGATCCCTATCTCTGGGCAGTCACTGATCTACTTTCATGTCTGTAAATTTGTCAGTGCTGCTTATTTCCTATAAATGGAATCACGTATTATATATAGTCTTTTGCATCTGGCTTCCTTCTAGTAAAATAATATTTTTGAGGTTTATCCACATTGTAGCACTTCATTCTTTTTTATTGCTAAATAGTATTCCATTGTGTAGGTATACTACTTTTGTTCATCCATTCACCAACTGATGGACCTTTGAGTTGTTTCCACTTTTTGGTGATGTTAAATAATGCTGCTATGAATATTTATGAATAAATCTTTGTGTAGACGTGTGTTTTCATTTCTTTTGGGTAGATTCCTAGAAATGCAATTATGAATAAACTTTTAGACCCCTATTCTCTCAAAGGCATAAGCTGTAACATGAAAATAACAGGTTTTACTGGTTAGTGGTGTGAGGAAACTTAGCATAGCAGCCTTTCTTAAACTTCTTAGGTAACTCACTTATTTTGGGGAACAGTAGCCCAGCTATGTTCCAACATAAATTTCTATACATGTGCCCTGAGTTTAGCTAAATGTTGGGTACCAGTCATCATACACACACACACACACACACACACACACACACACCATATATATGTAACTGTATATATACGTACATATTAAATACAAGTATTGGGTAACAGTCTCTCTCTCTCTCTCTCTCTCTCTCTCTCTCTCTCTTAATTATGTTAGTTAATATGACTAAAGTACAATTTATTTAGTTAATATGACTAAAGTACAATCTACTTATATGTATATATATATATATACACATTACATTGTGCTTTAGTTATATTAACATCATTTACTTTTGTTTTAAATCTGTTATAAATTTTAACCAGTCTTATTTTGCTCATCCAATTATGCAGATTAAAATTTTTTGTGTATTTTGTTTCTGTATTTATGAAAGTTGAATGTATTTTTTAGTTTACTAAATGAAATCATGTTTTGTTTACAGTGCAATTGAAAGTATAGTTATCAGCCTCAGTTAGTTAAAATTTTAAAAATCCATTACCTAGTTATTGTTGTTTGATTACAAATTTGTTTTAATCAAAATAAACATTAATCTGAGAATTAAAAAATCTCATTTTAGAACTTACCTAATTTGAAGATATGACACATATACAATGTAGAAAGTGCTAAGTACCACAATTTTTAACATATGTATATATTATATGTTAAATATATATATAAACATATTTAAAGAAAGCATAGGATCAATTAATTTTGTCTTATTTTCTGTTTATGATCTCTATATAATTAACTTTTACTGGAAAGTTTGAAATCTGACCCAAATTAAAGTTATGTTGTTGTTAAGCTAAAAATTTAAGCTTTGTATGATGGGAATCACAATTTAGGCAAGTGCCAGAATTATTCATTTTAAAAATACACAAATTTTCTATTTTAGTTACATAATTTCTGTTTTGTTTCAAAATGTACTGGTATTTTAAATTTACATAATTTTTCCTGTTGGTAATTCGAAATTTTAAGGTTTTACTTACTTTCTAAAAACTATATTAGGCTGAATATGTTTGATGAACTGTGGGTTCTGAATGGAACTCACTAAAGATTAGACAACCATTATTTCATGTTTATCACATACATTTTAAGAAAATCAAATGAAATAAGCATGCATTAGGT
Source organism: Marmota monax (assembly GCF_021218885.2). Taxonomy (NCBI): domain Eukaryota; kingdom Metazoa; phylum Chordata; class Mammalia; order Rodentia; family Sciuridae; genus Marmota; species Marmota monax. The sequence goes on from NW_026694639.1 coordinate 1,584,952, forward strand.
CATATGTTGGATATGTGGAATTGATCAGTGTTTTTATTTAGAATAAAATACCTTACAGTTATATACTTTTTGCCTCAATGATATTTTTATCATAGAGATTTGCTTCTGTGTGTTCTATAACACATTTATACATTTTTTAAGGAATTTTTAAAAAAATATTTATTTTTAGTTTTAGGTGGACACAATATCTTTATTTTATCTTTATGTGGTGTTGAGGATTGAACCCAGTGCCTCACGCATGCTAGGCGAGTACTCTACTGCTGACACAACCCCAGCCCCATTTCTACATTCTTGATCTGGTTTTCACACACAATTAAGAACAGTTTGTATCAGTCTCAATTACAGAGTATTTTAACAGTGTTATGTGCTTAAATATAAAAACATGATAAAGGGATGTCTTAAATTTTGTGGTGTTAACACATGTTTTTCTTTCTTTTTTCTTTTTTTTTAAAGAGAGAGGGAGAGAGAGAGAGAGAATTTTTTTAATATATATATATTTTTTATTTATCAGCGGACACAACATCTTTTGTTTGTATGTGGTGCTGAGGATCGAACCCGGGCTGCACGCATGCCAGGCAAGCGCGCTACCGCTTGAGCCACATCCCCAGCCCATAACATGTTTTTCTTTAAATAGATTATTGAAAAATACAGTGCCTGTGTATTTTAAAAGTATATTTTTCTTTTCAGTGTTTTATCAGGAAAGCAGTAATTTATCTTTTAACAGTATAAATTCTAAAAAGTGAATTATAATAGAAGCCATCTTCCCTTAAAATGATCAGTCCCCTAGGTCATAATGTTCATTGATAATAAAATCAATAGAACAGGATTCTAAGCTTAATCCTTGGACACTATTGTTTAGAGTGGCAGACATAATCTAATAAATATCTGGTTGTGTTTAATGTGTTCAGTACACGGGGTTTTGCTACTTTTGGATTTGGTTGTGCACTAAATACAGTTTATATGGGGAGTAGAAAAGTAATTATTAACAGATACTTAGCATTTTCAGCAGTATTGATAATAAAATATTTGATAGGAAATTCTTAGCTATGAGTTCAACCATGTATTTTTCCAGTGCAGTTTAGATATAAAACAAATTTAGCATTTAGTACTGCTACTAGGAAATTGTCTCCACTTTCTTAGATGGTCTTCATTAATAACCTTACTTTTTTCACAAAGTCATTTCAGAGAGATTTGCTGGAGATAATAATTTTTATATTAGGATCCTCCACCCCAATGAATATGAAGTAAAATAAGGATTTATAATAAACTTGGAACTTAACATTCATTGGACTTCATTTGAATGTTACAATCGTGTGCTGTAGTAATTGAAACCTTTTTACCTTTCCACATCTAGTTTTAAATGAGACAGTTTTTTTTAAAAAAATAGATTTAAATATAATTTTTAAGAACAGTAATGGTAGGGTTTTTGTCATTATATTTTGATGCTAATATTCAAGAATTGCTGCAAATATTGAAAAGGAGGATATTTAGCATCAAATCTTTCTTGACCCTGCCACTATACAACCATATTTTAATTTCTATATTCTCACATAATACACAGTTTGCATTTTAAGAGTTTAATGTTAATTAATTTTCTTTGTTTTCAATATTTGGTTATTCTGATCTAATAGTATTATTAATAATCTAAGTTGATTTAATAGTCAGATGTTCTAAAATTGCTAATAAAATATATTTTGCATTAATAACCAGTCTTTTCTATGGAAAATAGAAGTTGCCTGTAATAGACCCTCTGCTTGAATTTTTTTTTAGTATATCTCCAAGGTATCAATTTAATAACTATCAAAGTAGCTACTGCAGTTGTAGCATTTAAATTGATTTACACGTCAAGACTGGCAGTTTAGCAGCTGCGCTATTATTCCTAGATCGGTCAATTTACTTGAGAAAAACCTACTACTGAGTTCTGCTGACCTGCCTGACAATATAGACCCTATTTCTATTCCTGTAATTAGGCCTGCGACTAACTCAGAATATTTTTAATTAAAATATTTTGGTCAATGTGTTGCACCAAATTAGGCCTTTCAGTGAAGATTTAATTCTGGATATAGTGTGATTAGAATATTTAATGAGTTGTGTTCAATTAAGATTAACAGGTTACGTGTGTTGAACATAACAGTGTTTGTGACCATTTTGTGTTTCACAGTCATAAACAATTACTTCTTATTTTTAATCTTAAAAATATTTGCTTTAATAACTGATAGGTAAATTTAAATTCAGTTGAAATTTTATTTTAAAGAAATTTTTTAAATAAAAAAATATACTTTATCCCTATAGTACCAGGAAAGATAATTTAAATGTATTGCAAGGAAAGGTTTTTTTACTTATTAATGTTCTTCCTTCCCAGCAAAAGCCAAAAATGAGGAAATCGCCACTTTTTAAATGGTTACAAATAAGCAGTTTTATGAAATCTGATATAAATGTTGGCTGTTTCCATATCCCTTTTTTTCTAAAGGAAGGTGAGCAATACAAAATACAAAGTGCTCATTTTATAGCTTTAATTTTTTTGCATAAAATAAGGCATATAAATGTTTTAACTTGAATCCCCATAGTATGAGGTTAGAACTAAAAACACAGACTAAAAAATTTATCCTGAATTTGATTCAATATATATGTAATTCATGGTAACAAAACCTCTGATTTTGATTTTTCTCCCAGCAAGAGCCTTCCTTTTCTTGTGGACTTTTGTGGTATAAGCTTTTTCTTGTGAACTTTTTGTGATGCGAGACTGTGGTAGACAGGTAAATTATTTTACCTCCTTTAGTTTAGATCCTGGGGTTCTGTAAAACATAGTGTATTCTTTCTGTGCACATTCTTAAAGGTTGTCAGTATTTGGAGCCACATACAGTGCTTTGAATTCACTAGACATTATATGCTGGTAATCTACATAATTTATGTTATCTATTTGGGAAAATTCTTTTTTTAAAAAATATAGGTATAAATAAAGCTTTTTGTTTTTATTTTAAAGTCCCTGTGGATAATCTTTATATTTGCTACTGTAGGTATGATGATATTCTGATCAATGGACTTCCAGATTGGCGGCAGCCTGTATTTTACTACAGGCGGGTGAGAAAAATGAGCAATGCTGAGCTGGCATTACTCTTGTTCATTATTCTCACAGTGGGTCATTATGCTGTGGTTTGGTCAATCTACCTGGAAAAACAATTGGTGAGTATTGGTGATAAATCAAATGATCTGGCTTCCTTCATTTCATGTGGAATTTCAGACATTTATTTTTCAAGTGATGAGAATTTCTATTTTCAGCATATACTCATCATTCTAATAGTTTTACACTCAATAGTTAGTGTTTTATTTATTCCTAAGAAGTACCAATGAAATAAGAAAAATAATACTTCTTTTTAAAAAATATGGCACTCAGGGGCTGGGGTTATGGGTCAGTGGTAGGGCATTTGCCTAATATGTGTGAGGCCCTGGGTTCAATTCTCAGCATCACATATAAATAAATAAAATAAAGGTCCATTGACAACTAAATATTTTTAAAAATATGGCACTCATTGTAAAACTTTTCGAAGGTCTGAATATCTAGCTGAAAATAAGAAAGTACATGTTTTCTTAATTATCATCTTTTAAATATATTATTTTTTAATGTAAGATTGATTCTTGAAACTTTTTGTCATAGGCCCTTACATAATGAATGTTTTAAAACATTTTAACTAATTCATAAGATTCAAGATTAATGTATTTTATGACTTCAGAGATTGGTTTAACAGAAAATTATTACATTTTTCTTGGTCTGAAATGCTATTATACACTTTATTCTGCCATGGGTTTTTATTTATATGCTAAAGGTAATCAAACATATTTATCAGGATTCATGAATTAGCATCTGTTTACTCATTCCTTTTGAAGAGACATTATTAAAGTAGCATGAATGAGAAAAAGTAAGTTGAATGCTTTTTCTTAGAAAACTTCGATTGCTATGGAGATGCACATGACTGACAGTGCCAAACTTCATGTGTGTAAAGGCCTGGATACCATGGCAACAGTTATTGTGAAAGATTGATGATTTTACTTAATTATGTTGGACCTTACATACATTTGCATAAATGTACCTCTGAAGTGTTTACTCTTCACAGAAGCATCTTGATAACATTTAAGAATACATGTTAATGATAACCTGTAACCATAATTCTTTCCACATTAAGGATGAACTGCTTAGTAGAAAAAAGAGAGAAAAGAAAAAAAAGACCGGCAACAAGAGTGTGGATATATCAAAACTTGGTGCTTCAGAAAAAAATGAAAGGTAGGAGTATATAAAAATACTTTATAACTTGAAACTTTTTAAATGTCTTTAATATGAGTCAACTTCATATGTATATCCATTTCACATATGCTCTCATTTTTATCTATAGTAGGTTTATAAAGACTAGTGAGCTGAAGTTTGTAAGACAAATTCTAATCTTTAAGAAAATTAGTACAGGTTTTCTTTCCTTATGAAGTGCTCATATATATTTAAATAATATAAACTCTCAAATTCTTGTAGTATGAAATTTTTGTACTAAACTTTAGAAACAAAATATTACTAAAAGAATCTATCTCTTAGCTCAGGAATGACAATATATAAAGAGGCAGTGATATGCGGTACACTCAAAAAGATACCATGATTTCTTCTATTGATTCATAGAAATAAATAAAGGGTTTAAATAGTTCACACAGCATGACATAAACTGGATCAATGTGGGATGGAGATCAGAGACCATTCTGCCTGTCTTCTATTCTGATGACATCAGTGAGTAATGCTTCAGTGAACTGCAAATGACATTAATTTTTATGTATTGGTTTGATTATGCTACAGTCTTTGGATCTGGTTGTCAGCACTTGGGAACATTCTGACTATGGTTAGTCTTTTATAGCTGAAGTAATCATAAGGTTTAAGAATTCATTATGCAAAAATAATGAAAAGTTCAGGTTAGAAAGAGGATTTTTGTTTGTTTGTAATTTGAGTATGAGTCTCCTTTCCCAAAATCTTAACCTAGATTCTCTTACTTGCTATATATTATTGCATTTGTAAGTATTGCATTTCATAGTAGAGTAAAATTAAGTGATAACATCATAAGTATTTCATTGAATACTTTTACTTTTTTGGTTAAAATAGGTGTTCAAAAAAGAATTCATGATCTTTTAAAAAACATTTTGTTTTGTTTCCTAGCATTTTCTATTTCACTGATGTGTTTGGGTTTTTCCCCTTTTAGATTGCTAATAAAACCACAGTGGCATGATTTGCTTCCATGCAAGCTAGGAATTTGGTTTTGCCTTACACTAAAAGCCTTGCCTCATCTAATTCAGGTAAAAGGTACTTCTTTCATATCCTATTAGATGCTTTCTCTTTTAGTTATTCATGAAATAATTTAGGCCAGTGTCTGCTGTATGAATGCTATTATATGCTTCATAAGATTGATTGAGTTGAATGATATTTTTATAAGTAGTTTAGAGTAGTTTCAAGATTGTTTAGTTATCTTATTTCTATAATTATCTTTTATTTTTGCTTTTAGAACACCTTAGAATTCCAGGACACTAGGAAAAGGAAAAAAAAATCTATTGTTAGGACAGATATAAAAGCAGTAAAAGTTTAATCTGCTATTATCATGAAAGGCATAACCAGTAAAAAGGAACAGAACTCAAGTGGCTTATCACCTATTATTTTAATAGCATTTGAGTACATGATGTTTTTTTTTTTTTAAAAAAGCCCATAACATGAGCATCTGTATAATTATGCAAAAATATATATATATTGCTTTCCATTTATTTGGAATTTTAAGAGGAGTGAGGACATTTTGTTTTCTGATAATCAGAGTGTCTGTTTCAAGATAATACCCAATAAAATGTGGGTATATTTATTTATGTGGCAATTAACATAAAAAATGTGTTCTATTAAATTATTGCTTTTGTTAATTCTAATTGTTTTGCTTACTTAGAAAATTCCCAACACATAAATATAATACTTGAAAGTAAGTAAATACTTTTTAGTGCAGAAATTTTTGAGATTATAATTTTGGAGGAGAAATGTTTTGCTTCAGTAAATAAGTGTGTTTAAGCTAGAGAACCAGTTCTGCCTACTTTGTCTTTTGTTATCATCAGAGCTGTCAATCTTAAATACTTATTTGTTATTTTATTCTAAGTAATTTGCAGTCATTTATTTTATAAAATTAACATATTTCTTAGCATGCAAGATAATTTGCCAAACAAGAACTAATGTATTTCAGTGGCTTACCTTTACAATTTATTTTAAATTATTTGCCTATGGTATCTAGACCCATCAGATTAAACAACTGTTTTGCTTAATCATAAATTTTTAGAAAATAAGAAATTTTACAAAATCTTTAAATTCTTTTTAGGAACTATTTTCTTAAGCTGTTTAATTGGTTTGAATTTTAAAGTTTCTACTTATCTTTTGGTACTTTTTGCCTATCAACTTTTAGATACTTATGCATTAGCCTTTTAGGGCCTCTGTAAATCTAACTTTCAAATTTTAAATCTAATAATTTAAATTATTTCTTCCTCACAAATGCATTCTAGAAGAAAAACAAGATGATTTTTTCCTTTTGCTTAAGCAAATTCTTGATATTTTTATAATGATTTGAAGATTTTTCTGAACTGGTTGTGGTAGCACACACCTGTAATCCCAGCTACCCCAGAGGCCAAGTCAGGGGAGCACAAGTTTGAAGCCAGTTTTAGCAACTTGGCAAGACCCTGTGTCAAAATAAAAAAAAATAGTAAGGCCTGAGGATGTAGCTTAGTGGAACAGTGCCCCTGGATTCAATTCACAGAAGGCGGGGGGGGGGGGGGGGGGGGTAGGATAGAGGAGGAAGGAAGGAAGAAATGGGAGGGGGTGGTCTGAGGAAAAGGGAGGTGAAAGGGAGAGAGGGAAAGGAAAGAAGAGAGGGAGAAAGGAAGAGGCAAGATCAGTTTTTCTGGTGGTCACTGAAAAAATAATGTAATACAGTTTGCTTTTACTGATTGTAGTAGTGTAATAAGTATTTTAAATTGGTAGACATATAATTTATGTAAGACATTAGCAAAATAATACTGAATAGTTGCTGTTAGGATTAGATTTTTGTTTATCTTTTTTTTTTATCTGTTGTGACTTTGTATTAATTCATAATAAAATTCTATATTAGTTCATCCATAAAACTCTATAATGTGAATACATATGCTTGATGATACACGTTTTTATGTGATACTTTTTTGAGAACCTCTTAAATAGCATACTTAGGAAATTTAGAAAAATTCATTTTAACAGAAAGCAATCTGAATTGGTGATTGGTACAATAGTCAAAAAAGGGCCCTACTAAAGACCTAAGAATAAAAGTCTGGTATGGCAGTGCACACCTATAATCCCAATGGTTTAGGAGGCTTTAACAGGAGGATGGCAAGTTCAAAGCTAGCCTCAGCAATTTAGCAGTGCCCTAAGCAACCTAGAGAAAAATGTCGAAAAATGAAAAACTGAAAAGGCTGAAGATGTAACTTAGTGGTAAAGTGCCTCTGGGTTTAATTTCCAGAATCCCCTTCCCCAAAACAAAAGCAAAACAAAACCAAAATAGATAGAGACCTGCGCATAAAAAATGACACATATAGCCTTAAACATTTTAAACATGTACTTCACATTTAATTACTACTCTAGTAATATAGAGCTATTGTTGTATTTTTAAAAGGGTATTCATTGGTTGGAGTTCCCTGTCCTTTTCCTTGCATAAACCATACCTATAATCTCAGTTTCTTTAAAGACAATCCCAATCTTGATATCTTTAAAGAAGAATCTAATTAGACTCTTAGGAAACAATGTCATTGCAGAATCCTTATATAGTTTTTCATCTCTAGTTAAAAGCATCTTTAGCAATCTTACATGGAGGTTTCCAAAACACTAAACTTGGTTCTCTTAGAAACAACTTTTAATTCCTACTCGTATTTTATCTTTTTAACATGGTTTTTAATTGACTTGTGTAATTACAAAAACAAGTATAACTGACAAAAATGGGTTTTTTGTTTATTTTGTGGTACTGGGCATTGAATCCTGAGGTTGCTATACCTTTAAGCATACCCCCAGCCCCCCCTTTTTTTTTATTTAGATACAGGGTCTCATAAAGTTGCCCATGCTAGCCTTGAACTTATGATTCTTCTGTCTCCTGAGCAGGTAGGATTACATAGGTTTAAGAGCTAACACAAACAGCCCTTGTAAGCATAAATAAGCAGATATTAATTAACAAGAGTTTTACATCTTGAGTGAGCCTCTTGAATTTTCATGAAAAATTAAGTAAAACTGAGCTGCAAATATTCTATGTAAGTTTTTAAAAGTGGGAGTTTTCCAGCAAGTGCAGTTCACTCTGGAGAATCTGTATCCAAGTCTTGTCATAGCAACATCCCTTCCCAACTTATTTTCTTCCCATTCATCCTCTAAATATCCTTTTCTTTACTACATTTTGTATACATATAGAGTTATCTACTGGATTGGGAAAAGTGATAGTTTTGACTCACTTATGATCCAGGTTCTATTTGTTACACAACATTAAGGATCTCTAAGAAAACTCTGTTATTTATTGCCTATTTAGGTTACCCAAATTTATTTTCTGTACCCCCAAGAAATACTTACAAATGACAATAGTTCATTCATATACATATAGATATATACACACACACATAATTTATTATATATAGAATATTTAAGCTTCATGTGGTCATATGTTTAAAAATAATGCAGCCATTTGAATAAAAATGTATAAACACATGTAAAAATAAGGCACTACAAGGGACTTTAGAAATAAATATGCCTTCTAGGACGTAAGTCAGGTAACAGTTACAACACATGAATTGAAATAACCAGGATTCAATATGGTATATAAGTTTCACATGTATAGTATAAACAGTGACTTCTGAGGATGTTCAAATATGTAAGTTGTATCTATTTAGTATGACCAGGAAAAACTGAAAAGGGGAGCCACTTGAACCAAGTCTTGAAAGATGAATAGACCCTTAACAGTAAAGTACCCACTTTGTGAAATAGGTCGTATACAAAGATAATATCATAGATATAGTACTTCCCATACAATCAGTTTATTAATATACTGTGTTAAATCTGAAAGAGATCTAAGAAAAACATTGCACAGTGGCTTTTTTTTTTTAAAGAGGATATCACATAGCCCATTAGTATCATCTACAATTATATTCTGTGCCTCCAGATGCTGAGTATATCCATTAAGGAATTTACATTCTAATAGATGATCAGGGATTTATATTCTAGTAGATAAATATGATACAACAAGTCTAAAATAAAACATTTAGACAGAATAAAGTTACTTGATAGAATAGGAAAGTATTTTTATCTTACTTGTCTGCAAAGATATGTGTACAATGTTAGAAGTGGTAGATACAAAGCACATAATGGTTATTAAGTGGGTAGAAAATACTCTTGAATGATTCTGTGATCAGGCAGGGTAGAGGTAAAAGTATGTTTTTGTAGTACCCTTTGCTTTTTTCTTTTTCTGTTTCTTTCCTGTGCTAGGAATTAAACACAGGGCCCTTGCACATTCTAAGCATAAAATGTACCACTGGGCTACATCCCAACCCGTATCCTTTGCTTTTTGAGAAGGTTCTTATTTCCTCCAGTACTAAGTTGTGTTCCTTCTTTTTCTCTAAAAAGGATATTGTGATGATGATAAGAATTTGGTAGATTAGAAAAACAATGCTATTATACTTGACATGTTGCTGTATAACATTGTTGATAATGTTGACTTAATAAATCAAACATTTCCTAGATGGGTTCATATTCAAGGAAAAGATCGACAGAAATTGCTATTTAGCAAAATATATGCCCCATATCATTCATGTACTTACACAGGCAGAAATGTAAAAGAAGTCAAATGAGAATTGAGAAGTAGATAGAAGGCTAGTGTGTGCTTGGAGAGGTAAGAACACTGGAGAGGAGTAAGATGCATTTCTATATGCAGGGAAGTTTGGGAAACTTGAAAATGTTTGTGTGAATAGTTAAGAAAGCATGTAGAATGATCAGCATAAGATGTGGAATATGAATTAGAATATATCAAGGAACTTGGACTCTTTTAAGGCATGACTTATATGCATTGAGGCTAGAAGTTATTTGTAACATATAAAGTATAGCCCCAGTGACACTCTCACATCTTACGAGTTTGTTTATGTCTTCATGATAGTTTTGAAGGGAGTACACATTCTTTTAAGACTCAACCTGTCATTAATGTTGTTGTTATTCAGTGTTTAATTCCAGGAAATTATTCTAACCTTCATAATGTCTTTCTGGGATGTATGTGTATGTGTGCATTGGGGATTGTACCCAGAGCCTTGCACATGATAAACATGCACTCTACCACTGAGCTATGCTCACAACCCTGGAATATTTTTAAACTCATCTTGTGTTTGCATTCATGAAAGTAATAAAAGTTGATGAAGTATAATTAGTGTTATGTGCTTATTTTCAATCTTACTCTTATAACTTTATTTTTGTCATTGTTTGTGTTGGAGCCTCATACATTTGGGTCCATAAACAATTTGGATTATTAAGATCATCTGTTTCTCAGCTAAGATTAGAAAGTGCCAGATATCTCAAGTGATTATCAATTTAAATCATAGTCATTGTCTGAGATGAAACAGGTCTTAAGTACTCATAATTTATTTACTAGATAGTTTTACTTTTAGAGAATTCACTATTTAAGTTTCTGATATGCTTCTTAGTAATATAACTTACAAAATATAAAACTCATTTAGGTGTGCATTGCCTAAAGTTGTAATTTTTTCACATTGATAAGTTCTAGTTCTGCCATTTCTCACTACCAAGCTGTTCTAACATAAACACAGTTAAAATAAAAATTATTGTAGGAAGTTTCTAGTATGTATATCCTCGCTCCCATGAGAAATTATAGGTTGTTTAAGAGCAGTAACTGAGTAAAGAGAAGAATCTTCTGTTGATCCAGCTTTTATTTCAATCAATCAATCAATAAATGGGCTCCTAAAGAGTAAAGGGAGTACGATATAGAACTTTATGGAATTATCAATAAATGAAAGCATCCTCCCTCCCAAGCAGCTTCTCCCATGGAGACTACAACTGTGGACAAGTCTGGAGGTCACCCTCCCTTACAATCAGGCCCCTTCCTTTCTAGACCCTTTTGCTTCTCTTTGCTGGGACTCTGTCAGAAATCAAACAAACAAAACATTCATAGCTAATCAGCAAGGAAGAAAAGCCTCTAAAAGACTAAGTGTTGCCTGCCCTTCTCAGAGTTAAATACCGGTTTTCCAAGGGATGAAGCAGCATACTTTAGTTTTCTAAAACTTAAAAAAAAAAAAACAACAACATCTTTTCAGATAGATATATTTTACATAGGAAGTACATACACAAATGAGAAGGGATAGGAAGCTGGTCTGAATTTTTATGAGTGAACTCTACTATTAAAAAGGGACAAAAAGCTGCAGAAAACTGGAAAAACCTCACAACGTAAGGCAAACATTCCTTACTTCAGCTCTATGAAAGGAGGGCTTTAGATGCAAGTACTCAGAAATCCAGAGACAGAATTTAAAGTTTTCTAGTTTTTTTGCTAGATGTAGAAAAGATAAAAAGCCACAAAATGCTAATTAGCTAGGATGTTAGAGATATTTAGTCTTACTAATTTCATATTTTGTAGATGAAAAATATTTAAGACTCATATTGGTGGAGCATTTTGTCCAAAGTGACACAACTAGTTAATGGTAGAAGTGAAACTTAAAGTAGATAAAAATAAATATTAACATATAAGAAATATAAAGGCTCAAAAATAAGTTTTCCCAATAGCTCGATAACTAGAGCTTCCTATTTAGTATAATAAATTGTCTAATTCTAAACTCTCTTTCAGAATAGTCAGACTGATTATAATTATGATAAAAGCTGTAGAAGGATTCTTATATTGGATTGGGGCACAATAGAGGGCTTCTATGGTCTTAGTTTATCTCTCCCTTAGCCCAAGTTGTAAAGTAGCTTTTAGACTTTGCATCTTTTGAGTACAACTGTCTCAGGCAGAAGAGGGCACAGCTTCTGGTTTTCTGTTGTATTTTTATTCCCTTTTATGAATTCAGTATTATTATAGTTCTGTATAGAAATGTTGAACCTTATTCAAAGTATACTTATTTTTTTCTATATTCTTTATTCTTTACTATAAATGTATTATACATTATGTGTAATCCTGAAATTGTAATAATAGTCAATAAAACAACAAAATTTAATATAGAGCATATCACTTTGTAGGCAGATTTTCAGAAATGTACTTTTGGTGTCTTCCTGTGATTAAGGTTATTTGTTAGCACAAATCTCCTCTTTTGCTCTAAGCTATCAAGCAGTCAAAAAGAAATGGAGTGGGCTGGGGCTGTAGCTCAGTGGCAGAGCGCTTGCCTAGCATGTGTGAGGCATTGAGTTCAATCCTTAGCACCACATAAAAATAAATAAAATAAAGGCATTCTGTCCATCTACAGCTACCAAAAATAAAAGAAAAGAAAAGAAATGGTGTATACTCAGTCTTTTTTCCAATTACCTGTTCTCAAAGCTTTTCCACATTCCTTGTTCTCATATTTCCTGGCTTCTGCTCACTTTAGATCAGTGCCCTTTTTTCCAATCTTTCCTTAGGTTGCTTAATATTTTGAAGTTTATAAAAAGAAGTAAAAGCAAGCCAAAATGTAACACAAGGCCAGCTCAGTATGTTATTTTTATCACATAATGAAGTATGTCACAATGTTAAAAGAAAGATTTATGTATGTATTTTCTTCACATCACAGACCACTAACCTCAGAAATATTACATCTTCAAAGTTTGGCTAAATTATCATCATTATGAAGTCTTTATAAGGCCAACCCAAAAGTTCCCATGGTACATTCTCTTGTACTAACTTTATAACACTTAGCATTTTGTATTATAAATTGAGCATCCCTTGATCCCAAAATCCAAAATGCACCAAAATTCAAAAATTTTTGAGTTATTGACATTGATGCTACCAGTTTGATAGCTCAGTGTACACAGAATTTCATATACAATATTAAGAATGTTGTGTGAAGTTACCTTCAAGAATATTGTATAAAATTATTTTCAGGCTATAAGGTATATATGAAATATAAAATAATTTTGTGTTTAGACTTGGGTCTCATCCCCAAAATATCTCATTATCTATATACAAATATCCAAAATTTAGAAAAAATCAGAAATCTGAAACACTTTTGGTCTCAACCATTTTATATGAGGGATATCCTGAAATTCCAGTAGCTGTAAATATTTTTCTGGATTATTCCATATGTCCATCATGGTTGTTAGGAAAGGGAGCATTCTGTTCTAGCTAGCCATTCAGGAACTGAGCACAATGATGTCTTTGCCAGCTTCTAGCTGTGCCCATCTGAAACGTGTTCTCCTTGCTCACCATGGCAAGTGTAGAGAGCTAGAGATTTGCATAAGCTTTTCTGTTGATTTGTAAATGATATTGTTTTTAAACAATACTTTCATCCACAGTTCATCTAGAACTAGTTCTTTGAACCTACCTGATCTTAAGAGGACATGGAAATGTAGGGGAAAAGATAAAATGCTGGGCAAGTACCATCTTCTCTTCAGCAAATATTTATGTGTCCTTACTATGTACCAGGAACTGTACTAGGCCATGGAAATTAAAATAGAAAAGAAAAATCCTGTTCTCAAGGAACTTGTATTCTATATTCCAATTTAGTTTATTTATTTTAGCAGTATCTGGGATTGAACCCAGGGTCTCACATATGCCGGATAAGCACTCTACCACTGAACTACATGCTCATTCCTATTTTTATGCCTTTTTGAAGGACAACTTTTGTATCATATAATCCCCGCATATCCTAACAAAAGAATACATAATAATGGTTCAGTAGATAAATATAAATAAATATATATAACTTTTTGTGCAGGTGCCTATACTTTACAGTTAAATACAATGAATACTCATGACATAAATTTAAGTTTGCCTTAATTTCAAATGTAAAATCAAGCCCTCAGCTTGTTGTCTACACAGGTGAATATTGAACTCTTCGAGAAGTTTTGTTAAGTATAAAGAAAGTTGCTTCTAGACAGAGTAAAAGCTTTTGCTCATGATTCTACCCCAAACAATTATAAACTCCTAGAGAATCAAACTCTTTCATTTTTAATACAGTATTATGGAACTAAATCTAGGCAGTTCAGAGCCTTAATGAATTAAAGTAAGCATTCATTTATTTGTTAAATATTTATTAAACCTCTATGATGGGACAGGCAATATATAAAAGATGAAGGGATGGATATGATGTTTATATTTGTAGGAAATATGTAACTCCTGTTTAGGTAAACTGGAGTTTATTCTGGACTCAAAATGATTTTTTTTTTTTTTTTTTTGAGGAGAAAGGTATTTTCTCTTCTAAATACAACAATTGTGTTCTCTTGAAATAACCTCTAAGGAAGAATGGGAAAGAAGAAAGATTGGAAACAGTTGATCTTGTTCAACCTCTTTTTGAGTGACTGATCCCCTTTAGAATTTAAATAACAGTCACCTAGTCTTTTCTTGAATACTACCTCCTGAGTCCGTCTATTTTATTTTTACCAAATCTTAATTACCAGAAAATGCTTCCTTGTTTGTCCAAAAGTTTTATCAAAACTTCCATCTCTGAAACTTATGTAGAATTCACACCATTCTTTCCTGCAGTAACCCTTAAAATATTCTGAGGTAGTTATCAGGTTATCCCAAATCTTCTCATCTCCAATCTGTTACAAGATACAGAGAGTTTCAAGCTGCCTCACCATTTGATCACTTTTCTTTTAGAGTCTTCTGTTTGTCAGTGCATCTGAAAGTGTGATATCCCATGCCATATACAAGGATAGTTGAAACAAAGTAGTTATTTAGTACAGTGGAACTTTTTTAAATTATAGGTTTGTTAGTGAAGTAATGCTTTCTGGAAAGCACATATGTAATTATAATTTGAAAATACAAGTAGGATAAGAAAAAAAGAAAAAGCATGAGGAACATTTAAATAAAATGAAACAAATGGAAGACGCTCTGCCTTCAACCAATAGTGAATGAGACAGGAATGTATGGAAACTCTTGGATTAGCTGGAAAAGGTTAAGTTGTTCAGTGCATTGCAGCCCTCAGATGAATGTTGTTTGGGATCAAATAGGTATTTTAAAGAAGAACTTTTTGTGGAATTGTGTGCTATTGCAAAAAGAAGAAACATTAGTAGAGAAATGTTCAAATTTGGCAATACCACTAGAAAGAAGTTGCTGTTACCCAGCAACAGGTCTTTCCATTGAGACAAGAAGGATATAGATAGAAATCATATAAGCAGCAAGATACAGGATTTGGCCAGAGGCATTTGTTGAAGTATAAATCATTAAAAACTTACCATTTTGGTAGACAACAAGATTCTAGTCAAAATGATAAAAATATAAAGCCTAACTAGGCACAAAACATCATTCTTCAGTGTTTCCCAAACATTGACAGTTATCGTCACAGTGATTTCTCTGAGTTAGGTAATTTTATTATCCCCATTTTATGAATGAGAAAATTGACCCATAGAGAAGGGAAGTGATTTGCTGAATGTCATATAGCTAGTAAAATGGCAGAGCTGGGATCTTCATCTGGGTAGTCTGGCTCCAAAATCTGTCCTCTTAATCATATCTCACTGTACTATACTATGATGATTGATTTCAACCTACCTCCTTTCACCTCTCATATATAACTAACCTTTGCCCTTCTTTTTTTTGCATGGTGCCACATTTCCTACTCCCCTCAAGGAGCCAATGCCTTCCTGGCCTTTTCTTCTTCCCTACTATTAAAACCTACTCTGTGGAAAGAAGCTAATAAGCTCATTCATTCATTCACACCAAGGTATAAATAACTGATATGGCTTAATATAAAATAATACTCCTCCAGGGTTGAATTTTTAAGGGGGGTGGGGAATATTAAGGGATGATAAAACTTTAACCCAAAACCCTGTTGAAATTTAAAGTATATATGGGCATGGGAGAATGAATAAGTTGGGTGCATGACCTTCTGTGCTTTTCAAGTTACACCACTGTTTAGCTGGCCCAGGACTGTGGGAACCCTTCTAGTAGAAATGAGGTAGAAACATAAAAATGAGAATGAAAAGAATGAAGAAACATCTTTACTATATTTATGCAATGATTTTAGAAATACCTTATTATTTCCCTAATTCATTATCAGATTAATAATAAGAGTTCTGAAATAATCCAAAGAGACATAGAATGTAGAAGAAAGCTTTGACTTGGATATAGTCATAGATGAAAAGAGATAATTCCAATCTAGGGCTTAAGTGCTCATGTATTTACTTCTGATCTGGGTGGTGTCAAAGATTGGTTTTATTTCTTTATTTTCTGCAGAAATAACCTTCTCAGATGGATCTATGATATATCTGCCTTAAAAATCTTAAGAAATCTTAGAGTCTAGGAATGTTACCCTATAGTTATCTTTGATACCTTTCTTTTCTTATTCCATATTAATCATCAAGTCTTTCATTTCTTTCTTTATAAGGTTTTTCATATATTTCAATCTAGTTGTGTTCAGTTAACACTTATTGCCCACTCTATGGCAAGATACTTGCACTGGGTATACACATATTCCTATCTCAAATGTTCTATCTTCTAGGAAAGAATACAGCATTATATATTCATAAAAGTGTTTAAGTACAGAAGTAGCATACAGGAGAGAATTACTCTGCAGAAGATATTGCTTGAACAGTTTTCAACTATGGAAAGTAGTTTGCCAGAATAATGGTGGGGGAGCAAAATCACTTCAGCTAGAGGGCAAAGCAAATGTAGTCATGGAAACACAGCGTGAACTGGTAGCTACAAGTGTTGTTGCTATAGAATATGAACTTTAAGTCAAGGCATATAGGGAATATGTTTTACTTTTTTTTTTCATTGTTAGGATCATCATATACCTAAAGCATCAATTTGTTCATTTTCATGTCTGTGATTATTTAAGGCCTAGTCATTTGGGGGCACCTTGCTGAAGTCTCTTACCTATGTGTCACTCATTGAGACTTTAGTCACTGTATCTTACCTAAGTGTGTGCATTATGTGTCCTCAGTACTCAACCCTCCATTATTATAGTTCGTATCTAAAGGTGATGGAAGGAGGATGATGACTTTTCATTTATATCACCATGTTCATATTTGTTTTATCATCAGATCTGCACATAATAATTTT
Source organism: Marmota monax (assembly GCF_021218885.2). Lineage (NCBI taxonomy): Eukaryota > Metazoa > Chordata > Mammalia > Rodentia > Sciuridae > Marmota > Marmota monax. The sequence goes on from NW_026694639.1 coordinate 1,602,180, forward strand.
GAAAATATATTGGAGGTAAGGGACTAATATGAAAATAGACTGAGTGCTGCCAAATAATGCAGTTCAGCAAATGAGTTTTTCTCTGTCTGTCCATCTAATAGTGTGATTTCAAGAAAATGCCATATGATGGAAGAAAACAGGAAGTGTAAAGCTCCTTTTCATATATGAGAGAAAAGAGTTTACTTAAATTTATACTCATGCAGTTTCTGGCTTTAATTCTTCAGGAGAAAAAACTTGTAGAGAAGTGTTTATTCAGTTTTTTGTGTTCATCATAAAATTTGAAAATATATATTAAAAAAAAGAATGCCTACTTATAAAATGAATATACTGCTTTAAAAGGAAGTTATAGTGAAAACACTGACAAAGCAAACTGATTTTTATGTTAATTTACTTACAACTTCTTTTTTTAAGGATGCTGGGCAGTTTTATGCTAAATATAAAGAAACAAGATTGAAGGAAAAAGAAGATGCACTGACTAGAAATGAACTTGAAACACTTCCAAGTGAGTTTTAAAGATTCTCTTACTTTGTTAACAGTGTCATATAAAACTGACTAAATTTGGATTGTCTTTAAATTCATATTCAGCAGTCATTAATTTTTTTATGATTTCTTTACCACTTTCCAATAGACTCACTTGTACTTAATGTATTGTGCATAGAAAAATTCTTTATTACTAAACTCAAAGTCCAAAATCCAAAGGAGGGATAAAATCAATATGGAGTCACACAACTCCTCAAGTATGGGGTCTTCCAAAATCTACAAAGTCCTATTATATTCAGTACTATGATTATAATTGATTTGGGGGATGGGCACTAGGGAGTGAACCCAGGGGCACTCTACTACTGAACTACATCCCCAGCCCTTTTTATGTTTTTATGTTGAGACAGAGTCTCACGAAGCTGGAGAGGCTGGCCTTGAACTTACCATCCTCCTGCCTCAGCTGCCTTAGTTGCTGGGATTACAGGCATGCATCACCATGCCAGGCACAATTGATATTTAGTGCCAAATCTAACCAACTACCGTATATTTTAACAGTACTGTACAATGCTATAGTATTGTTTTGAAAGTCTTTGTTCCGTTTGCAATATTGTTGTATGATGTGAGCAACCTTGAATAAATGATCAGCATATTATAAAGAAATCTTCCATTGAATACTAAAGATAGTTCTTCCTGATTTTAGGAAAAGTTGAACATACTATTAAAGAAGACATTTTCCAACCCCTGGTCCTTTTATCTAATTTTAGCTTTTCTTTATCTTTTCCACACATAAATGCTCTGTCTCTTTACATTGCTTTATTTTATCCAGAGCATCTCATACCACTTAACATTATTTATTAGTTTTGTTTACATCTGGTTTCTTCCAATAAAATATAAGCTCCATGAGGGTAGGGACTTTACATGTGTTGCTCACTCCAAATTTCAGGGGTTAGGGCATAGTAATTTTTAAGGTGCTATTTTTTGTCTACAATATTCCTTCGTGTTTCTAGGCAGCTTTAAGGACTGTTTTTTATATTGTGTCTGCAGCATTGAATAGTGTTCTGGCCCATAGCAAATGTTCAGTAAATGGATGAATGGATTATGAATTGTAAATAAGTATAGTTCCATGTATATTTATAAATGTCATCTAAGCATCTAGACAAGTTTCTAGACAATTACAAAAGACAATTACAAAATAATATTCATGTCAGTTATATAATTCTTTAAAGCAAACTTCTGTTGAGAGAAGAATTAGGATAATAGAAGATTACATATTAAGGTTGGCAGATGCATGTGGTGGGAAGAAATGGGCAAATGAAATTACAAATGTAATTTTTATATAATTGTTTTTAAGTAAGATAGTACATAAATATTTTCAAGCCTTTCAGATTCACCAAAAGTAAAAAAATCACATTAATAAAAAAGAGAAAATATTAAACTAACCTAGATTTTACCTGTAGAGAGAGTGTGAACACACTATATTTCATAGGTTTCATAGCTTCATATAATTTTTTGTAACAAACCAGTTATTACTTTTCAATTTTGGCGTATGTTAGAATTGTCTAATGATAATGAACTAACTATACATATGGCCTGTATGAGAATACAGGTTAAATATGAAATACTTATCACCATTAAAAATCTTCTTCTGAAGTTTGTAGTCATTTTTTTCTAAAATTGTTCAAAGATTTTTGTTTTTGTTGCTTGTGGTATTTGGGCCTCATGTGTGATAGGCAAGGGCTCTACCACTAAACTGTATCCCCAGCTATGTTCAAAGACTTTTGTTCTAAGAATTTGATTAAAATTCTAAGATTTTAATAATACTTTTATTTTGTTCCTTAATTTAAAAATGTGAAGGAACACAAAATCTTAAATAAGTATCTGACAGCCCTCTCTGTTCTTCAGTAGATATATAATAGTCTTCTAAAACATTTGAAAATTTATTACTAATTTATCAGTTATTGAAACTCAGAATAGAATAAGTAAATGTAATAAAACATGTAAAACAATACTCATACTAGGCTCTAGGTAATGAGACTGCTGTTTCTCTCTCTCTTTTTATTTTCCTATTAGTGATAGATTTGGAAAAGGTGATGGTATCAACATTAAGAATGGTAAAGATCAGTCACATTCACTGTTAACAATGTCAAAAACTGTCGTGTGTATTTTAATGTAGTCTCTAATGGTTACATGAAAAGAATATTTTAATTAATTTTGTTAATTTCATTGTAGTGTTCTGTATTATGTACTGTAGAATTAATACATAAAGGAATCCCAGAACCTCTAGTGTGCATTTCATTTGCCCCTATCCTCCTTAGTTTTAAGACTATCATTGGAATACTGAGTTCATAATAATATTTCTATCTATTTAATTGAGTTAGTGCAACTCAAGCAGATTAAGTTAATTTTCACCACCTAACTGCTATTCTTCCCTCACATCTATCTGCTTTACTGCTTGTGGTGCAGTATTCTCAGAGGCTTGTATCAGAACTACCTTGAGTAGGGTGTGGTGGTCTTATTAAAATGATATTTCAGAGGAGGGGGAGTGTAAATAGGGTAATTTCTTAAAAATAAATATCCTTCTAAGAAATCTTTGTGCAAAAAAATTGTCAATCTCTGGGAAATGTTTGGCACTTATTTTTATGAACCTTTAATCAGTTTTATAAGTTTAAATAAATAAATATTTATAAGAATATAAATATTTTTGAGTATTTGGGATATTTTTATACATTCTCTATTTATGTGAATTTCATCCTTAAATCACTTTTTAAAAAGTTTTCTGTGTTGGGGATCAAACCAGGCAAATGCTTTACCATGAAGCTATAATTCCCTGTCCCATTCTAAATCAATAGAAGTCAATTTTTAAGAATTAAAAATGAAAATGAAACAATTCATATCATGAATGGAAAATTCATTTATATATGTACATATGTATATACACATATATATGTGTGTATATATATGTATTTCTATATGTAAGTCTATATATTTTTCTTTATCTTTTTGGTACTAGGGATTGAACCCAGGGGCACTCTACCACTGAGTCCCAGCATTTTTTTTTTTTTTTTTTTTTTGAGACAGAGTCTGGTTAATTTGTCAAGGCTGACTTTGACCTTGCAAACCTCCTTCCTCAGCCTCCCAAGTAACTGGAATTACAGGCATGTGCCACCAGGTCTGGCTCTTTTTTTTTAAAGTTTTTTTTTTATATATATATAAAAAAGTTTTTAAATTTACACATAAAAATTGCACATATTTATGGGATACCATGTGATGTTTTGATACATGTATGTATTATATATGTTCAAATCAGGGCAAATATCTATTTTCTCAAATGTTTTTTATTTTTTTGTGGCAAAAACATTCAAATCATTTCTTACCTTTCTCATTAGCTTTTTAAAAATAATACATTATCAATGAATGCAAAATAGATGTTTAGCTCATTTTATAGAGATATTGTCTGAAAAGGTCATTATTTGAATAGATAAAAGAAAAGGTAGAAGTAAAACTTAGTAATTCCTTTGCTCTTTTCTCTATAACTTTTATGATTTTAAAATTACAAAAGTTATCAAATCCTCCTGCCAAGTACATCTTTATATGTAAAAATACTGTTTTCGACATTAGTCATGTTTTGCTGCTTGTTTTGTGCACCCCGTTGCATGTTCCAGTGGTGGACCTAAGTTGGTTACCAAGGAGACACAAAGTAGGATGAGACGTTTAGTGACAGTGGGGACAGAATATGCCTTTCTAGTGTCTCAGGATGAGAGAGCATTCACCTTCCTTAAGATAAAGAATATTCGTTTCCTAGAAAACTTGGGTTCATGAAGAAAGGAGATGCTGATGCTGATGTATAAATTAATTCACAGGTTAATGAGAAAGAGGAAAAAAGAGGCTTGGCGGGGAAGTGTAGCTGCAATTTCAATTTAAAACACTTTGACTTTGCCTTATATATAGGGTGTTCATGGATAGGAGAATAACAAGATAACTGAAGATAACTTTATTTATGATAAGGCATGATTAGTCCCCAGCTCCATTATATTTGGAAATAGGACTAATTGAAACTATGTACCTCAACTTAGGAGCTATATTATGTTTTAAAACCCAGTAGAAACCCTACTTCCAAGATTTTGTAAGTAGATAAAAAATCCCTAAAGAATATTTTATCCTAATTATAATAAAAGAGTGAATTTTTTAAATAATACAGCTCAAATATAAATTATCAATGCCTTTAATATTTCAAATCATAGTGCTATGTATATATGCACTATGTTTTACTTTTCTCTCTAAAATGATTCCATTAAGTTTTTTATCTAATTGAATATATAAATGTTTGTGGCTATAGATTAATAATTCAAATTTTAATCAAAAATTTACCTATTAGTTTGGAAATGAATACCTAATTTAGTGTTATGCTTTACAAAATAATGTGTGAATTTATAAGCTTCATGCTGTCTGGTACTTATATATATATATATATATATATATATATATATATATATCCTTTGTGGCTATAAACCCAGAGCCTAGAACAATGCCAGGCATATATATATATATATATATATATATATATACACATACATACACACACTACATACTCAGTAAATATGTCTTGAATTAATTAATGAATTTAGAAATACTAAGGCTTGGATTATAGCTCAGTGTTAGAGCACTTGCCTAGTATGCATGAGGTCCTGCCTGGGTTCAATCTCCAGCACTGCAAGTAGTGGGGAGAAATACTCTATTACTCTTTTCCACCCTCATACTTCTGAAAACAATTTAAACTCTTCAACAACATTTCTTCAAGAATGTCTTTGGCATCACTAAAACTGTTTTTTGAATAAACAGCTCAGCTTTCCAGACTATATCATCCTTATTTCTATATATATGGTCCCTTTATTTTTTTTATTTTTTTATTAGTTGTTCAAAACATTGCAAAGCTCTTGACATATCATATTTCATACATTTGATTCAAGTGGGTTATGAACTCCCACTTTTACCCCGTATACAGATTGCAGAATCACATCGGTTACACATTTGCGTTTTTACATACTGCCATACTAGTGTATGTTGTATTCTGCTGCCTTTCCTATCCTCTACTATCCCCCCTCCTCTCCCCTCCCCTCCCCTTCCATCTTCTCTCTCTACCCCATCTATTGTAATTCATTTCTCTCCCTTGTTTTTTTTCCCTTTCCCCTCATTTCCCCTTATATGTAATTTTGTATAACGATGAGGGTCTCCTTCCATTTCCATGCAATTTCCCTTCTCTCTCCCTTTCCCTCTCGTCCCTGTTTAATGGTAATCTTCTCATGCTTCTTCTCATGCTCTTCCTCCCTACTCTGTTCTTAGTTGCTCTCCTTATATCAAAGAAGACATTTGGCATTTGTTTTTTAGGGATTGGCTAACTTCACTTAGCATAATCTGCTCTAGTGCCATCCATTTCCCTGCAAATTCCATGATTTTGTCATTTTTTAGTGCTGAGTAATACTCCATTGTGTATAAATGCCACATTTTTTTTTTATCCATTCATCTATTGAAGGGCATCTAGGTTGGTTCCACAGTCAAGCTATTGTGAATTGTGCTGCTATGAACATTGATGTAGCTGTATCCCTATAGTACGCTCTTTTAAGGTCTTTAGGGAATAGTCCGAGAAGGGAAATAACTGGGTCAAATGGTGGTTCCATTCCTAGCTTTCCAAGGAATCTCCATACTGCTTTCCAAATTGGCTACACCAATTTGCAGTCCCACCAGCAATGTACAAGTGTACCCTTTTTCCCACATCCTCGCCAGCACTTGTTGTTTGACTTCATAATGGCTGCCATTCTTACTGGAGTGAGATGGTATCTTAGGGTGGTTTTGATTTGCATTTCTCTGACTGCTAGAGATGGTGAGCATTTTTTCATGTACTTGTTTGATTGATTGTATGTCCTCCTCTGAGAAGTGTCTGTTCAGGTCCTTGGTCCATTTGTTGATTGGGTTATTTGTTTTCTTATTGTTTAATTTTTTGAGTTCTTTGTATACTCTGGATATTAGGGCTCTATCTGAAGTGTGAGGAATAAAGATTTGTTCCCAGGATGTAGGCTCCCTATTTACCTCTCTTATTGTTTCTCTTGCTGAGAAAAAACTTTTTAGTTTGAGTAAGTCCCATTTGTTGATTCTTATTTTTAACTCTTGTGCTATGGGTGTCCTATTAAGGAATTTGGAGCCTGACCCCACAGTATGTAGATCGGAGCCAACTTTTTCTTCTATTAGACGCAGAGTCTCTGATTTGATATCAAGCTCCTTGATCCATTTTGAGTTAACTTTTGTGCATGGCGAGAGAAAGGGATTCAGATTCATTTTGTTGCATATGGATTTCCAGTTTTCCCAGCACCATTTGTTGAAGATGCTATCCTTCCTCCATTGCATGCTTTTAGCCCCTTTGTCAAAAATGAGATAGTTGTAATTATGTGGATTGGTCTCTGTGTCCTCTATTCTGTACCTTTGGTCTACCCGCTTGTTTTGGTACCAGTACCATGCTGTTTTTGTTATTATTGCTCTGTATTATAGTTTGAAGTCTGGTATCGCTATACCTCCTGATTCACTCTTCCTGCTTAGAATTGCTTTTGCTATTCTGGGTCTTTTATTTTTCCATACGAATTTCATGATTGCTTTATCTATTTCTACAAGAAATGCCGTTGGGATTTTGATTGGCATTGCATTAAACCTATAGAGAACTTTTGGTAAAATCGCCATTTTGATGATGTTAGTTCTGCCTATCCATGATCAGGGTATATTTTTCTATCTTCTAAGATCTTCTTCTATTTCTCTCTTTAGGGTTCTGTAGTTTTCATTGTATAAATCTTTCACCTCTTTTGTTAGGTTGATTCCCAATTTTTTTTTTTTGAGGATATTGTGAATGGGGTGGTTATCCTCATTTCCATTTCAGAAGATTTGTCGCTAATATACAGGAATGTTTTTGATTTATGCGTGTTGATTTTATATCCTGCCACTTTGCTGAATTCATTTATTAGCTCTAGTAGTTTCTTTGTAGACCCTTTTGGGATAGGATAGTGATAATTTAAGTTCTTCTTTTCCTATTTTTATGGCTTTAATTTGTTTCATCTGTCTAATTGCTCTGGCCAGTATTTCGAGAACTATATTGAATAGAAGTGGTGAGAGAGGGCATCCCTGTCTTGTTCCAGATTTTAGAGGGAATGCCTTCAATTTTTCTCCATTTAAAATGATGCTAGCCTGAGGCTTAGCATAGATAGCTTTTACAATGTTGAGGTAAGTTCCTGTTATCCCTAATTTTTCTAGTGTTTTGAACATAAAGAGATGCTGTACTTTGTCGAATGCTTTTTCTGCGTCTATCGAGATAATCATATGGTTCTTATCTTTAAGTCTATTGATGTGGTAAATAACGTTTATTGGTTTCCGTATATTGAACCAGCCTTGCATCCCAGGGATGAATCCTACTTGATCATGGTGCACAATTTTTTTTGATATGTTTTTGTATCCGATTCGTCCGAATTTTATTGAGGATTTTTGCATCTAGGTTCATTAGAGATATTGGTCTATAGTTTTCTTTCTTTGAAGTGTCTTTGTCTGGTTTTGGGATCAGGGTGATGTTGGCCTCATAGAATGAATTTGGAAGAGCTCCTTCTTTTTGTATTTCCTGAAATAACTTGAAAAGTATTGGTATTAATTCTTCTTTAAAGGTTTTGTAGAACTCCACTGTATACTCATCCGGTCCTGGGCTTTTCTTGGTTGGTAGTCTTTTGATGGCTTCTTCTATTTCCTCCTTTGTTATTAGTCTGTTTAAATTGTGTTTATCTTCCTGACTCAATCTGGGCAAATCATATGACTTAAGAAGTTTGTCGATATCTTCACTATCTTCTATTTTATTGGAATATAGGGTTTCAAAATAATTTCTAATTATCTTCTGTATTTCTGTAGTGTCTGTTGTGATATTGCCTTTTTCATCCCATATGTTAGTAATTTTAGTTCTCTCTCTCCTTCTCTTCATTAGCATGGCTAAGGGTCTGTCAATCTTATTTATTTTTTCGAAGAACCAACTTTTAGTTTTGTCAATTTTTTAAATGATTTCTTTTGTTTCAATTTCGTTGATTTCTGCTCTGATTTTAATTATTTCTTGCTTTCTGCTACATTTGCTGTTGTTTTGCTCTTCCTTTTCTAGGGTTTTGAGATGAAGTGTGAGCTCATTTATTTGTTGGCTTTTTCTTTTTTTGAGGAATGAACTCCAGGCAATGAATTTCCCTCTTAAAACTGCTTTCATTGTGTCCCATAGATTCCGATATGTTGTGTCTGTATTTTCATTTATCTCTAAGAATTTTTTGATTTCTTTCTTTATGTCTTCTGTAACCCATTGATCATTCAGTAACATATTGTTCATTTTCCAGGTGATGCAGGATTTTTCCTTCCTTCTTTTATCATTGATTTCCAGTTTCATTCCATTATGATCAGATAAGATGCATGGTATTATCTCCACACCTTTATATTTACTAAGGGTTGCCCTATGGCATAATATATGGTCTATCTTTGAGAAGGATCCATGTGCTGCTGAGAAAAGCGTATATCCACCTGATGATGGTTGATATATTCTATATATGTCGGTTAAGTCTAGGTTATTGATTGTGTTATTGAGTTCTATAGTTTCTTTATTCAACTTTTGTTTGAAGGATCTGTCCAATGGTGAGAGAGGTGTGTTGAAGTCACTCATAATTATTGTGTTGTGGTCTATTTGATTCTTGAACATGAGGAGAGTTTGTTTTATGAACGTTGTAGCACCATTGTTTGATGCATACATATTGATAATTGTTATGTCTTGTTGGTGGATGGTTCCTTTTAACAGTATATAGTGTCCTTCTTTATCCTTTTTGATTAACTTAGGTTTGAAGTTGATTTTATTCGATATGAGTATGACCACTCCTGCTTGCTTCCGAGGACCATGTGAGTGGTATGATTTTTTCCAACCTTTCATCTTCAGCCTGTGTATGTCTTTTCCTATCATATGAGTCTCCTGAAAGCAGCATATTGTTGGATCTGTTTTTTTAATCCAAGTTACTAGCCTATGTCTCTTGATTGGTGAGTTTAAGCCATTCACGTTTAGGGTTACTATTGATATATGGTTTGTACTTCCAGTCATGTTTGTTCATTTATTTATTTATTTATTTATTTTAATTTGGCTTGTTTTTCCTCTTTGATTATTTTTTTATCCCCCTTTACTGAGTTACCTCCTACTGTTAGTTTTGGGTGCTGTTTTTCATTTCCTCTTCTTGTAGTGTTTTGCTCAAAATGCTTTGCAGTGCTGGTTTTCTGGCTGCGAATACTTTTAACTTTTGTTTGTCGTGAAAAATTTTAATTTCATTGACAAACCTGAAGCTTAATTTTGCTGGATACAATATTCTTGGTTGTAATCCATTATTTTTCAGCATTTGAAATATGTTGTTCCAGGATCTTCTTGCTTTCAACGTCTGTGATGAAAAATCAGCCATTAACCTAATTGGTTTACCCCTGAATGTAATCTGCCTCCTTTCTCTTGTAGCTTTTAATATTCTCTCCTTGTTCTGTATGTTGGATATCTTCATAATAATGTGTCTTGGAGTTGGTCTATTATGGTTTTGTTTGTTTGGGGTCCTGTAGGCTTCCAGCATTTGGCAATCCATTCCATCTTTCATGTCTGGAAAGTTTTCTAAAATTATTTCATTCAACAGATTGCTCATTCCTTTGGTTTGGACCTCTATACCTTCCTCTATCCCAATGACTCTTAAGTTTGGTTTTTTTATGACATCCCATATCTCTTGGATGTTTTGCTTGTGGTTTCTTACCAGCCTTTCTGAGTTGACTATACTCTTTTTGAGTTGATAAACTTTGTCTTCATTATCTGATGTTTTGACTTCTATTTGATCTAGTCTACTTGTAATATTCTCATTTGAGTTTTTGATTTGGTTTATGGTTTCCTGCATTTCTAGGATTACTGTTTGATTTTTTTAAAAAATCTCTATCTCCTGGTAGATTTGCTTTTTTGCTTCTTGAATCTGCTTATGTAATTCATTTTCAAAGTATTCTTTCATTGTTTGGACTTGCTGTCTAATGACTTCTCTATGATTCCATTCCATCTGAGTCAGTTATGCCTTGAGTTCTTTCTCTGTCCATTTTTCTGATGCCTCTAGGTTCTCCTGTAAATTTAAGTTGTCCTGCATTGTTTGTAATCCTTTTTTCCCTTGTTTCTTCATGGTGTTCACGTTACTTTCCAACTCTGTTTAACTGCTGTGCTTCTGTTTTCTCCTATAAATTTGTTTTGGTTTTGTATATCTCTGTGGTCTCTCCTTTGTGGTGGGAGACTATGTCTAGAGCTGTTGGGCTTTATTGTAATTTAAAGATGATTCATTCGTTTCATAAAAGGCTTACGGATTCTGTAGGCATATGGTGATTTGTTGTTTGGTCTTAGGACTTTATGTTTAGGTTGGGTGCTATGATGGTATGAAGGTTAGTATGTCTTGGCAACTTAGAAGATTTCTCTACTGAAGGGAGATATTAACAGGCGAAAGGATCAGGGTATTTGGTAGTAGCTAGGTACTTCGGAGCTATATAGACAGTCTCGGAACATTTACCTACTTGCATTTAGAAGATTACCCGTAATGAAAGTCGTAATTCTTGGGGTGAACGTTAGGGGGAAGAGGAAGGAAGAAGTCCTTAAAGAAAAAGAGGGAGAGAAAAATAGGTAGAATAGAGGAGAATGGAAAGAACAATAAAAATTGAAAAGGGAAAAAAAGAAAAAGAAAAAAAATGATAAATAAAGTCTTAGAGTTCTATTTTCTTCTCTTCCAGTAGGTGGAGCTGTGCCCTCTGAGCCAAGCTTCTGCCCTCTATGTGCTGGCAGCAATCCCTGTAAGGCAGCTCCTTTTCCCCTACTGGGTGTCTCTCCAATCCTGTTAGTCCAGAGCCATTTCTCTTCTCCGGCCCCTCCCCCCCTTCCTCCTGCCAGCCAGCCAGGCCCTGCTCACCAGAGGTGTTCTCCACAGATCTAGTTACACTTGCAGCCCCCCTGAGTGCCCTATTTCCCGAACAACTGAGCACTCTCTCTGTTTGCCGTTCACCCAGACCCCAAGGTTGTGGAGCGGGTGATCTGGGAACCGTCAGCTTAAATTGCCTGGACTCCTTTGGTGGCCACACCCCCCGGAGCTGGCGGTTAAGGCCTTGGGTGTCGCTGCTGGTGGTAGGGGGGGTTTGGGGTCGGGAGTCCCCTCTGCTTCCCTCAGCCCCTACCTTCACACCCACGGAGCTCTGGGGCTAGATTTTTGAGGTTTCCCAGCTGTATGCATCTGGTGGGGATGGGAGTCACACACCTGTTGAAGTGATTTCGCTGGGAAGGGATCCCGTCCGCCAAACTCTGGTGACGTCAGCTCTCTGCTATGGCGGGCCCCAGACGCCTTGCCGGAGTGTCCGACCAATGGGAGGGGTGGGTCTGGCCTATGTCTGGTCTGTCCCAGTCTAGGTTTCGGTTGTCGGTCCGCTGTTTCACGAAGGCTTGGTTAGCAACCTCTTCAAAGGGTCTCTATGCCGCACATGGTATCCAGTATCCGGCAGTGCTGAAACACCTCCTTCAGTGGCGGTCCGCACCTCCGCGCACAGGGTGACCGAGATTCACCCCTCTGGGGCAAGCTGTCACCTCCAATAATCCCAGACTCCCCGTCTAGGTCTCACTACAGCGTAATTTTGCTGGGAGTTTCTCAGCAGGCATAATCCAAACATTCTGATGTGTCTCTCTGTCTGCGTGGCTAAGGAGGTACTGAAAGCACTGCCTCCCCGCCCGCCACCATGTTGAGTCTATATGGTCCCTTTAAATCTATATATAATGATGTCTCTGGAAATTTAAACCCAAACTACAAGTACTAGTCACCTAATATTAGGATCTTCTTTTCCTGTTTACATTGTTACTACAATAAAATTGTGTAACGTTTTTCAGTTTGTTTTTACTTGGAAATAATTATAGACTCACAGAAAGTTACAAAGAAGTTCCATGTGCCCTCATCTCAATTTCTGTCATTGCTGACATCTTATCTACCCAAATCAGGATATTGACATTGATACAAAGTGTTAGCTGGTACTTCTGTACTATTTTATCATATTTATATATTCATGTAACCACCACCCGAGTCCATACTGGGGCATTGTTAGCATTGTTTTATCTGTTTCTTATTCTACCCTCAGTCACTCCTATTTCTTTCACCATCCCCTGACATCCCTAATATCCTGCAACTATTAATGTATTTTTCATCTCTATAACTTTGTCATTTTGAGAATGTGATTTTTGAGGATCATAAAATATGTGACCTTTTGAGATTGGCTTTTTTCACTCAGCATAATGCCAAGTTTTTCCATGTACCAATAATTTATTTTTTCATAGACGAATAATATTCCATGGTATTCATGTATCACAATTTGCTTAAGCATTCATCAATTGTAGGACATTTTGGTTGTTTATATTTTTAGCGATTGTATATAAACCTGCTATACATGGGCAACTTTTTGTATGAACTTAGTTTTCATTTATCTGGGAAATGGCCAAAAATGCAATTGCTGGATTATATGGTAAATTTATGTTTAGAGTGTTAGGAAACCATAAAGCTATTTTCCAGAGTGCCTGTACCATTTTACATTCCACCAGCAATGTGTGCAGATGCTGGTCTCTGCATCCTCACTGGCATATGACATTGTCACTATTTTTAGTTTTAGCTGTATAGAGATATTATGGTATTAATTTACATTCCCCTGATGTCTAGTGATGGTGAAACATTTTGCATGTGCTTATTTGCTAACCAAATATTCTCTTCAGTGAATTGTAACCTTATATCTTTTGCCTGCTTCCTAATTGAATCTTTTTTACTGTTGAGTTTTGAGTGTTCTTTCTATATTTTAGATATGAGTCCCTTATCAGATATGTTATTTGTAAATGTTTTCTCCCAGTCTGTAGCTTTTCTTTTCATTGTAGAGCAAGTTTTAAATTCTAATGATAATTAGAATAATTATCTAATTGTTTTCTATGAATTGTTTTAGGTCAAAGATTTAAAAGTTTCCTCCTGAATTTTGTTTAAAAAAATTATAATTTTATACAATCCTGTGATCCATTTTGGGGGGAGTATTGGGGATAGAACTCAGGAGTACTCAACCACTGAGCCACATCCCCAGCATTTTTTTGTATTTTATTTAGAGACAGGGTCTCACTGGGTTACTTAGTGCCTGGCTGTTGCTGAGGCTGGCTTTGAACTCGCGTTCCTTCTGCCTTGGCCTCTCACTGAGGTCACAGGCATGCACCACTGCGCCAGGCCTCTGTGGTCCATTTTGAGTTCGTTTGTCTTAAAGTTGTAAGGTTTAGGTTGAAGTTCATTTTTTTGCTTCAGCACTGTTTTTTGAAAATATATTTCTCTTCCATTGAATTTCACTTAATATTTATCTTAAATCAGTTGCACTTACTTGTGTGGGCATAAGAATTTTCTTCTAGATTCTTTATGCTGTTTCATTGGTCTACATTTCTTTTCCTCTGCCAATATGATAGTCTTGATTATGTGGCCATACAACTTTTAAAATTGGATTAAGTGATTCTTCGCATTTTATTCTTCTTTCTCAAAATGTTTTAGCTATTCTAATTCCTTCACCTTTTAGTTTCTGCTTCTAGGATGGTATTGTGTTGCTGTGTCCTGGGGAGGGGACAAGTACTGTGTCCTCACATGGCAGAAGGGATAGAAGAGGAAAAGGTGCCTCTATATGAAGCCTCTTTTATATGGGCCTTAATCCTATTCCTGAGGGAGGATCCTCTATGACCAAATCACCTCTTAAAGAGCCTATCTTGTTGGAGATTGTTTCAACATGAATTTTGGAGGGGCATAAGCATTCCAACTATAATATTAGGTTTCTCTTTTATATTGTTTTTTGTATGACCTTAGTATCAGAGTAATACTAGCTTTATATAATAAATTAGGAAGTGTTCTATTTTCTAAAAAATGTGTAGTATTGGTGTTAAATGTTTGGCAGAGTTCTCTGGTGACACCACCTAAGCTTATCTTTTTCTGAAGTTTTTAAATTACGAATTAATTTTCCTTTGTAGTGATGAGGCTATTCAAATATCAATTTCATATATATATTTCATGGAGAGTTGGTATAATTTGTATTTCTGAGAAATTGGTTGATTTCATATAAATCATCAAATTTATATATCTAGGGACTGAGATTGTGGCTCAGTGGTAGAGCACTTGCCTGGCATGTGTGAGGCCCTGGGTTCGATCTTAGCACCACATATAAATACAGAAATAAAGTAAAAAATCCACTGGCAACTAAAAAAAAAATTATATATCTGGAGTTTTTCTAATACTCACTTTTTCTCTTCATGTTTGTATGTCCTATGATTTCCCCCTTTTCAGAAAGTGTTAATATTGGTAACTTTTGTCTTCTCTCTTTTTTCTTTATCAATTTTTCCAGATGTTTTTAAATTTTATTAATATTTACAAAGAATTTTTCCATTGATTTTTTTTTCTTGTTTTTGTTTTCAGTTTTGTTGATTTTATTATTTCCTTTCTTCTGCTTGCTTTAGGCTTGTTTTTATCTTTTTTTTTATTTGTTCTAATTATACATGACAGCAGAATGCATTTCAGTTTTGTTTTCATCTTTGTTTCCTAATTTTTTTATGTAGACATTTAGAATTTGACTTGAAGCCTTCCCTCTCTTTCAATGTAAACACTTAGTGCTGTAAATCTCCCTCTCTACGAATGAGTACTGGGAACTGTGCCACCAATGAAAGGAAATCCTAAGGAAGTACACTTCTTTACAGAGTTGTGTTGTACCATCCTTTGGGCCTCTGCTGGAAACTAGAATCAAGTCTCAAATAATGCCTTTTTAATTATGTCCTCTAGTATCATAGATGTAGGACAGTACTATATCATACTCTGAATATAAAACTTCTTGTACCTGCTTTATGATACATAGTAGTGGCCATGCTTTATTAGAGCTGGGTTTTTTTTAATTTATTTTTTTTAATTGTTGAAGACCTTTATTTTTATTTATTCATATGTGGTGCTGCGAATCGAACCCAGTGCCTCACACATGCTAGGCAATCTCTCTACCACTGAGCTACAACCACAGTCTGCTCAGAGCTATTTTAAAGGATGTTACCATGAATGTTTTCTTTTCAGATGATGGTTGAAAAGTTAATTTAAAAAAAAAAAAAAAAACAGTGCCAGGTATCAATAAATAAATAAATTTCCCTCTCTACTGTTTGGGCTATGTCCCACATATTTTGATATATTGTAATTTCATTTGATTCAGATTCATTGTTTTTCTTTCTTGAGATTTTCTCTGTGTGATCCATTGATTATTTAAAATTATGTTCTTTAATTTCCTAGTGTTCAGGGATTTTCCTTTTACCTTTTCATTACAAATTTCAAGCTTGATTCACTTTTAATGAGAAAACACACTCTGATGGCAGTTAATTTAAATTTGTTAATGTATGTTTTATGGTCCAAGATATTGTCTCTCTTTGGCATATATTCCACATATATTTGAAAAGAATATATATTCTGCTTTTGTTAAATGGAATGTTCTACATATGTCAGTTAAATCCAGTTGATTGATGATATTGTTTAGTTCTATATTCTTTCTTACCTTCTGTTTAGTTATGCTTTTAAATATAAAGAAAGGGGTGTTGAAGTCTTTGACTATAATTTTGAATTTGTTTTCAGTTCCATCAGTTTTCTGCATTTTATTTTATAGCTCTGTTTTTGGGTACATACACATTTAGGATTGCTATGTCTTTTTGGTAGACTGACCTTTTTTATAAGTCATTATACAGTATCCCTTTTCATCCCAGATTTTCTTTGTTCTGAAGTCTACTTTGATATTAATTGAGTACCTCTGCTTTCTTTTGGTTAATATGTGCATGGTATATCTTTCTCAATCCTTTTACTTTCAACCTACCTGTATTTATATTTGAAGTGAGTTTCTTGTGGATGGCATATACATAAGCCATGATTTTCATCTGCTTTACCAATCTGTCTTTTGATATTATAGAAGGTGGTATTCCAAGTGCCACTGAGCAGTTGTGAAAGCCCTGATTCTTCACTAGGCTTCCTCTGAAACCATTATGTCAGGGAAAGACACAGATACCTTATTACTGCCCAGTAGACCTGAAAGTCCAGCCTACTCATGTGGTCTCCACTGACTCCACAGAGGGAGGGAAGAATCTTCATTACCTCTCAGCCTTCTCTCACATCCTTCTGGTGGGGTAGTTGGAGTGCCTCATTGCAGGCTGGTAATGGCAGAAGTCTAATCTTCCCATTAGCCTTTACAGAGATGAGAGGTATGGGGAAGAGGGTGTGGCTACAGTTTTTTTCTGACTTGTTTGCCTGAAACAATGGTTGTTATTGTCAGAATATTTTCCCAAGAAAAATTACCTGTGTGTGATAAAAAAAAAGATACGTTTAAGATGTTGTGACTTGCTTAATTTGTACAATACTATCAAGGTACAAGTATTAATCTTAAGACCTGAAAAATAGCCTGAAGTTCCTGACCAAAGAACCTTAATCACTATTTGGTAAATGTGTCCTGCCACAATAAACACTTGTACTTTGAGACAGAAAATATTTGATCAAAGTAGCTGGCTTATAAATTGAGTTGTTTGAGTTTCCAAATATGTAATAAACAGACTACTTGTGCCAGAATGTTTTTGTTTATTTGTTTGTTTTGTGGTGTTAGGGATTGAATAGGGCCTTGTGCATACTCGGAAATGCTCCACTACAGAGTTACACTGTCCCAGAATTAGTTTGTTTTTGTTTTGTTTATTCCTGGGTCCAAGGTCCTTGCCACTTTGTTTGGAAAGAACATTAAACTGAAGGACCCCCTTAAAATGATAATTGGCTCATTTATCATTCCTTTGATAATCTTACTGAATTAATTTTGGGAGGACGAAGAAACCATTTCTCTTCACCAGACATGTAATGAATCAGGGTTTTACTTTTGCTTTTTTGCTGTTTATTTTTTATTTTGTTATTTGATTTTTTCTTTAGTTAATTGGTTTGATTTTGTTTTTTGCCTTTGTCAGGCCTTTATCATTTGGAATCAATTTATCTAAACTTGATGCCAAAATTTAAGAAACTTTAATAAGGCCCCCCTCCCCAGCATCAAGATACTCCATGTTTTTATTTAACTCAGAATTTTTCATATAAACTTCATAATATTGCTAAAAATAGTCTGAGATTTGTTTTTTTCCTGAATGAAGTATAAATAATGATATGTTCATTACTTCCAGAATTCATGATGCTTGGATCCATGCTGATTATATAGGTGTTACTAAAGATAGAGAATTAGAGGAATGATGAGACTGCTTAGCAAATAGAAGTCTTTAATTTACTTAAACATATTTTCTAAAAGACATTTAGTTTTGAAAATACCTATTTTAAAAAATATATGTAAAATCTTGCCAATTATAAAACGTTAGATGATATAAACTTAGCCCTACATTATTAAAATGGCACAGAATTTAAAATTTACTAAGCTATTGACATGTGGTTTTAGAAATCTGCACTTTCAGATAGATTTATGTTGTATCACCTTTTTAAATCTTATGTTTATGTTAATAATTTTTAAAGTATATAAAAATACATTCATATGTTATTTATTTTTACTGTGATGTTTCTTCTCTTTTCCTTTATTGTTTGTCTCTGTTTCCTCTATCCTTCATTTTTCCCCCAACATACCTTAGTATATTAATCCATATTTTTTTCTATATGGATTATAGACTAATATTCAAATATATTCACATGAATATATGTAATATATACAAACATATACAGATATGTACACATAGGGATTTGGAGATGTGTTATTTTGCCTGAATGTATAGACTTATATGCTTTTCTTCATCTTGCTTTTGTTATTGAAATTCATGGAATCTCTGTTAGTCAATTGCTGTAGCTCTACTTCAGTGGTGATCTAATATTTCTCAGTGTGGATCTAATATTTCTCAGTGTGGATGCATGTTCAATAATTATTCAGTCGTTTCTCCTACTAATAAGCATTTATTGTTACTAGTTTTATATCTCTCTAAAGAAAATAATAAATAGTTATACACACACATACTCATATACATACACACATACAATTACATTCTAATACTTTTGTTGCTAGGGAAAAGGTTAAATTTTAATTTTAATAGATGTTTATAGACTGCTTTTCTATAAGGCTATAATAATTGTCATTTTTACCACCAATTTAGAGATGGCTTTTTCTCTGCCAATAACACATATTATTAGTTTTTTAAATTTCTATTTGATGGTTCACAACCATATTTGACATTGCTCAAATTTGCATTTCTTTAACCTTTAGAGAGTACGAACATCTTTTCTTGTTTCTCAGCCAAATGGATTTGTTCATCTGTGTATTGCCTATTTGTGACCTTTACCTATTTTTTTCTATTGGGTTGCCTATTCCCTTGTCAATTTATTTAATCTCTTTATTATACTCTTTATATTAATCTTCTGTTTCTTCTCTGAATTGCAAATATTCTTTTGAAATCTGTTGTCTCTTGATAGGTTTATTCTATATTTTGTCTTTTTGATGCGTTTATTCTATGTTCTATTTTCTTGATACATCTGTCTTTTGAAAAACCTGGGTTTTCAGTAGTTAAGATGTACTCTTCCTTTTTAAAAATGTCATTTTTAATATCATTTGTAAAATTTGTATTACTTTCAAAATAAACTCTCTTATCCACTTGGAATTTATTTTACAAAATGTTTACAAGATTATGTCCAGTTTTCTTTCAAATTAGTATTCCATTTTTGCAGAATCATTTATTAAATCCTTTTCTCATTGAATTTAAATATTTATGGGTTCAGTATTTACTGATTTTATTACATTGGCATTATAGCACACATAATCAAATGTATGCCAATACAGGAGGATGGAAATATGGTTGTGAGGCTTGGTAAGTTTTGATGATAGTAATTAAGAATGAGTCGCTTCTTCATGTTGAGTCGCTGATCAGAATGGGATGTAGTAGAGAGCCCAGTTGATAGCCATTTTCAGTTGTGCATTTCTTAGCAGGAATACATTCTGAGAAATGTGTCATTAGGCAATTTCATCATTGTGGGAACATCATAGTGGGCTTACACATACAAAGATGGCTATGATGTCACTAGGCAATATGTTCATTGACAAAAACATCATTATGTCACACATGACTGTATTTATAACTATTCCTGATGTTGCCAGCTAATATTTTTGTCTTTGTAGAATATTGAAAATATAAATGTATACTATTTATTGAGAGCCAATTTATTTTACAGAAAAAAATGGATACTTATCCTAAGTATTAAGTTACTTGCCCAATATTATACAACTAATACATGTTAAACATAGGATTAAGACATGAAGTTAAAGCTCTTTCTATTGTGCCAAAATGAAATGTTTGGTGAAACGTACTTTGAAAACTAAAGATACAACGATAATGTCATAATCATCTTATTAGCATCCAAGTTTTATTTTTAAATAATGCAGTGATTAATATACAAGAAAACTGCAGCAGGTTATTCATAACAAAGAAGTTCTGTTTTGATTTAAAAAAATCGTCCATGTGTTCTTTCATGATATGGTCTATGACTAAACTATTAGAATATTTTTAAATCCTTTTTATTCTTAAGACATCCAATAACTGGTTCTTTTAAATATTTTTTAGAACAGAAGAAAGTTAAAAAACCAAAACCCGAATTTCCTGTATACATGCCTTTAGAAAATACGTATGTTCAGTCTTATGATCATGGAACTTCTATAGAAGAAATTGAGGAGCAAATGGATGATTGGCTGGAAAACAGGAACAGAACACAGAAAAAACAGGTAAATGAACTTTTAAAAAGTTGTTTTAATTGAGTAAAACACAGAAAAGTACATAAAATATAGCTATACAGCTCACCAAGGTGTATCCAAGATGCACCAAGTTAACCATTACTAAGATCAATTACTAGAACATTGCCATGTTTCCTCCTAGTTGCTACTTTCTTTTTCCAATTATCATGACTTCTAATGCCATAGGTATTTTGCCCACATTTTGAATTTTACAAATAGAATCATTTTATTGTATTCCTTTGCATCAGATTTTCTGTGTTCAGTATTATGTATTCATGATTATGTTTACTAGTAGGTTATTTTCATTGCTATATAATTATTTGCAAACAGTATATTTTATTTTGTTAGAGAAATATGCTATTTCCAGTTCATGGCTATAATAAATAGTTTTCTTGCAGACATTCTCATACATGTCTTTCAGTTTGTCTATATATAAAATTTTATTTTTGGAGTTAACTTTCAGGTCATAGATCATCTTGAGTAAATATTTCTGAATCATTTTTAAAAATGTTTATTTCAGTTTACCCTTCAACAGCAAGCAAAATATGATAGTTCTAATTACTGTACATCCTAGCTAGTACTTTATCATGGCTTCTATATTTTAACCATTCTGGTAGTTTTGTGGTGATATCTAATTATGGTATAATTTTCATATCCTTTGATGATTAAATTGAACACCATTTCTTATGTTTACTGAACACTGATAAATACTTATGTGAAGTGCCTTTCCAAGTCTATTTTTTTATTCGATTGCCTATCTTTTTTGATACTGCTCTGTAAAGAGTTCAGAAATTAGTCTTTGGCACATGAATCCTTCTATTCTATTTTTGGCTTGGCTTTTCATTCTCTAAACAGTGCTAATGGTACCTGTGAGCAGTTAATTTCAGTTCTCTGCTCTCCTCTCCCCTGGCAAACACTCATCTACTTTTCGTCTATATAGATTTGCCTATTCTGGATAGTTTGTATAATTGGAATCATATAATATGTGGCCTTTTATGTTTGGCTTTTGAAATTGGGCATAATGTTTTCAAGGTTCATCCATAGGGTAACATGTAACAGTACTTTATTATTTTTTTTTTTTGTGACTGAATAATATTTCCATTTGTGGGTATGTGATATACTGTTTATCCATTCATCAGCTGATGGACATTTAAGTTAATTCTACTTTTTGGCTATCATAAATGAAGGTGCTATGAAAATTAACGTACAAGTCTGAGCATGTTTTGTGGTTTCTGTAGGGATTACAATTAACATCTTATTTTATAACAATCTAGTTAGGATTAATGCCAACTTAATTTCGATAGAATACAAAAACTTGGCTCCCATTCAACTCTGTTCCACCTCCCTTTATGCTTGTCAGTTTGAAGCAGGAAGCCAGAGTAAGATTCAGGAGTCAGGCTCAGGCTTTTATAACTACTTACTCTTGGAAGAACTCCCTTCAGGAGACTAGCATTCCTTTCGTAGGGCAATATCCCAAATGACTTAAGGACTAAGTACTTGACCCCACCTCTTAAAGGTTCCATCAGCATCCACATTGCCACACTAGGGACCAGGCTCCTAATACATAAACCTTATGACGACAAGCATCCAATCCAATATATTCCATATCCATATCCAATATGTTCAACTATTCAAATGTTTGATTTACTCTTGAAAGAATTGTGCAACTGTAGTTTCTGTATTCTGTATGTGCCAAATAGTTTATTAACTATGTTTTGAATTCTCTTGTTATTATCATTCAGTTTTTGATTGCTTGTTAACCAGTTGCCCCAAGAGATGTGTTAAAAATCTTCCCCTGAGGGCCTGGGGTTGTAGCTCAGTGGTAGAGCACTTGCCTAGCATGTGTGAAGCACTGGGTTCAATCCTCAGCACCATATAAAAATAAATAAATACAATGAAGATATTGTGTCCATTTACAACTAAAAAAATTTTTTTTAAATCTTCTACTGAGATTATAGGTGTGTTTGTTTTTCCTTGTAGTTTAGTCACATTTTGTTTTATGTATACACAAGTCTTTGTGTGGTTATATGCTTTCTTTTCCCTAGATGAATAAATTGTAGAATGTCTAGAATATGTGATAGGCATAATTTAAGTATTTAAGCCAGGTGCAGTGGTACATGTCTGTAATCTCAGTGATTTGGGGAGGCTAAGGCAGGGGGATCACAAGTTTGAGGACAGCCTGGGCAATTTACCATGACCCTGTCTCAAAAATAAAAAGGGCAGGGATGGAGCTCAGTGATAGTGCCAGTAGGTTCAATCCCTAGACCGCAGAAAGGAAGGAAGGGAGGGAGGGAGGGAGGGAGGGAAGGCAGGAAGGAAGGCAGGAAGGAAGGCAGGAAGGAAGGAAGGAAGGAAGGAAGGAGGGAGGGAGGGAAATTAAATATTTAGGAAACTGCCAAACTGTTTCCCCAAGTAGCTGTTTATTTTTGCATTCCCACCAGCAGTGTATGAGGGTTACAGTTGCTCTATATCCTGCCCTATACTTGCTGTGACTATTCTCTTCAATTTTAGCTATTCTAGCAGATGTATAACAGTATCTCATTTTGCTTCCAAAATTCAGTTCTCTATTGAATGATAATATCTGAGTACATTTTCATATGTTCATTTACCATTTGAATATCTTATTTTATGAAGTATCTAAGTGTCTACTTTAAGAAGTGTCTGTTTCCTAGTTTATTGAATTTGAAAGTTTTCTATATATTTTAGATGTAAGCCCTTTGTTACTAGTCATTTTGCAAATATTTTCCTCCAATCTATAACTTGATTTTTCTTAGTAAAAGTGTCTTTTGAAAGCAAAAAGTCTTTTTTTATTATTTTTAATTTTTTATTGTGGGTTGTTCAAAACATTACAAATTTCTTGACATATCATATTCCACACTTTGATTCAAGTGGGTTATGAACTCCCACCTTCACCCCAGCAAAAAGTCTTTAATTCAGATGTTCCCATTAACAAAATTTTTTCTTTTATATTTAATCCTTTATGTCCTAATTAGGAAATCTTTGCAAACCTAAAGTCACTAATATTTTCTCCTGTTCCCTTTTAGAAGTTGTATAATTTTGCTCTTCCATTTAGATTTGTGATCCATTTCAACTTTTGCATATTGTGTGAAGTAGGCGTCAAAGTTCAAACTTTTTTTTTTAGATTCAAACCTTTTTACATATGACTATGTCATGTTCCAGCTCCATTTGTTGAAAAGATTATCCTTTTTCACTGGATAGCCATGGTATCTTGGTTAGAAAGCAATTGATCATATATATATATATATATATATATATATATTTCTGATGGTTCTTTACTAATACATAGAAATAGAACTGATTTTTGTATATTGACCTTATATTCTACAATTTTGCTCAACTAACTTATTAGTTCTAGTTGCTTCTTTACCCCTTGCCTTAGGATTTTCTACGTAAATGATTATGTTGCCTATAAGTGAAGAAAGTTTTGCTTCTTAGTTTCCAGTTTGGAAGCTCTGTATCTTTTTGTGGCCTTTTGATTGGATAGGACCTCCAATTCAGTGGTTTTTTTTGTTTGTTTTTGTTTTTGTTTTTTTTTTAAGAAGTAGTGAAAAAAACATCCTTATCTCACTCTTGATCTCAGGAAGTATTATCTTTTCATCACTTATTATGATGCTAGCTGTAGGCTTTTAACAGATATTCTTCATCATCTTGAGGAAAATTCCTTCTATTTCTAGTTGCTGAGTTTTTATCATGAATGGAGTTGGATTTTTTTTTCCAGATTGTTTATTTTCTGCATCTAAAAGGATGTTACATGGTCTTTCTCTTTTATCTGTTAATATATAATACAGTGAATTGTATTGATTTTAAAATGTTAAACCACTCTTGAGTTATTGGGACAAACTGTGCTTTGGTCATTACATATTATCACTTTTTATATATTGTGAATTTCATTTTCTTTTCAGTTTGTGTTCATACTGGTCTTAGTGCTTTATTTCAACATTTTTGTCTGCTTATCATATCATTTGAGGCTGACCTCATAGAATGCATTGGAAGATATTTCTCTTCTCTTTTCTAGAAACATTTGTGGAATTTTTCATCTGTTTCTTCTCTGGTGAGCTATGATACTTTGTGTCTGTGAAGGGACATGACTATTTCATCTAAGTTGTTGAATGTACAGACAAGAGTTGTTCCTAGAGTTCCCTTATTATTATTTTAATATCTGTAGAATTTATATTGATATTTCACCTTTATTTATGATATTAGATTTTTTTCCCTCTTACTGGGGACTGAACTCAGGGCCACTCAACCACTGAGCCACATCCCCAACCCTATTTGTATTTTACTTAGAGACAGGGTCTCACTGAGTTGCTTAGCACCTGGCTTTTGCTGAGGCTGACTCTTAAACTCAGAATCCTCCTGCATCAGCCTTCTGACCCCTGGGATTACAGGCATGCGTCCAGCTGGTATTAGCACAGCAATTTATATCTACTGTTTTAGTCCTGATCAGGCTGTCTAGAGGTACATCCAATTTACTGATCTTTAAAAAATTAGTTTTTTGTTTCATTGATTTTTCTATATTGTTTTTCAGCTTTGTAAGGCATTGATTTCTACTCTTAAATTAATTTTTTCTGTATTCTTTTTAATTTTCTCTTTTTCTGGTGTCTTAAGGTAGATGAAATATTGAGTCATTGGTTTGAATACTTCAGTCTTTTAGCTGTATCCTACAAATTTTAGAATTATATTCTGGTTTTCATAAAGATTAAAACATGTTCTAATTTCCCTTGCTATTTTTTATTCATGTTTAGTTTCCTAATAGATGCATATTTTGCAGATATCTTTCTGATATTGCTTCCTGTTTGCTTACAATTTTTATTATTACTAAAGTGTTATAGTTTTTGAAATTTTGGATGAGTAATCTATTTACATTTAGTATTATTGATGACATTTTGGAATTTGAATCTGTCATCTTAATATTTGCTTTCTACTGGTCCCTCTTTTTTAAATAAAGTTTTGTTTCCATATTTTTATTGGTATATGTTAATTATACATAATAGTAGAATTTTTTGTTACTTATTCATTCATGCACACAATATACCAGTATACTTTGGCCAGTGTCATTTGCCAGTATTTCCCCTACTCCCTCTTATTTTATATTTATTGCTCTTTCCTCTTTTGCTTTCTTTTGGATTGATTTAAGTTTTAATATTTCATTTTATCCTGCTGTGAATTTGGTGTGTGTGTGTGTGTGTGTGTATATATATATATATATAGATGTGTGTGTGTGTATATATATATGTATATATATATATATATGTATATATATACGTATATATGTATATATATGTGTATATATATATACGTATATATGTATACATATATGTGTATATATATATGTATATATACGTATATATGTATATATACGTATATATACACACACACACACACACACTCCTTTTTCATTTTCTTTTAATGGATAATATAAAACATGTAAAATGCATCTTATTGCAATCTTGTATTAATTTCTTAGCTACTTCCCAGACAGTGCAATAATTTTAAACCCCTTACTTTATCCATCTTCCTTCTGACTTTTGTGTTAGGAATTGAGTTATATTCCCCCCAAACTCATGTTAAGGTCTGAGTTAGCTTTCTGCCACTGTTACAAAATGCCCTAACTTAATTTAAATATGTATTTTGCCTCATAGTTTCAGAATCTTCAGTCCATAGTTGCTTGATCCTGTTGGTTTTGGGCCTGTGGCAAAGTAATACATTATGATGAATGTATGGCAGTTAGAAAAATGGGGGGAGGGGCAGTGCCCCAACATCCCCTTTAAGCACATACTCCAGGTGAACTAACTCCCTTTCCCAAGGTGCCATCTCCTAAGGGTACCACCATCTCCCAACAGCACCATCCAACTTGGGACCAACCCTTGAATATATGAGCCTTTGGGTGACATTTAAGGTCCAAACCATAACAAAGTCCTAACCCCCAGTACCTCAGGATATGACCCTATTTGTAAATAGGATCATTATAGATGTCATACAGTGAGGTCATACTGTAATTTTTGTCTGTAGAACTATGTATTTAAGTAGCATTTGCTTTCTCAGATTATTTTGTTTCAAAGCCTATATTCTTTTCTCATTAGAACTTTTTCCTGGTTTCGAACTTGTAAAAAAATGTGTATACATTAGACTCACAGTCAATATTTGTTAAATTAATCAATGCCCAAAATAATTTATCATGGTAATTTCTGCTGAGAGAGCATAATAATAGGACAAGTAGGAGACAAAATACTGAATTCTTAAGGTTGAGAGACCCAAATCTTATAGTTTTAGCATCACTATTTATTACCTACAGGGTTGGGGTTTAGTTGTCTTATTTAACACCTTACAAAAAATAAGAATTTGTCTGCTCCTTCTTCCTTAGAGATATGAGAATAAAATATTTTAAAAACTGAGGAACCCTAAAACATGAACTTTTCTTCTTATACTAGCCGTGTTTGGGATCCTGCTATGATTTTCAAAGTTTTCATTTCAAAAGTTTCCCTTTTTTCCTTTTCATCAGTAGAAACTAAATGAAGATAAATATATGTTCCAGGTACCCTTGTTGCTGTTTGTATTTTCAACAACTTATGTAAAAGCCTCCCTAACTAGTTTTATTTTGGTCCAGTATTTATTTGGGAAGGTTTGAAATACCTTATCTACATGCTTTTAGAAGGTACAGATGTAAAATGATGTAATTGACAGATGAGCTTTTAAGGAAGGATGCCTTGGGTTTAAATGGGGTAAAACAATCATAGAGCTATGTGTCTACATGTAGTTTGTATACACAACTCCCATAAGGAAAATACCATTGGAGAAAACTAGTTGTTGGGAGTTACTTATTATTTGAATGTTATCATCAGTAACTCCCAACAACTATTTTTCTCCAATGGTATTTTCCCTATGGGATTTGTGTATACAAACTACATGTAGACACATAGCTCTATGATTGTTGTACCCCGTATACACATATAGCACAGGAATGATCCTATGTGCTGTACATGCAGTGCTCACTTAACCCTCACAAGAATGATATATAATAGTATTTTCTCTATTTTATAGAGAATGTTTGAATGTCAGGGTCACTGTTAGTTATATATTTAATTGAATTATATTCACTTATCATTTTTTAGGTCAAAACATTCAAATATCAAAAATTTTACATGGCTCAACAAATGTAAGTAAATTAGGCATTAATTCATCTGTGGAATTTCTTAATCTTCTTCAGCTCTTAGGAAGGTCAAATCCAGATAATTTCTCCCAGAATTTGCTAGGGTTTTCATCAGTGTCTCCAACATTGTGTAGCAATAAGAGAAAGACAATAAACATCCATGTAGGAATATTAAATGAATCAAACAAATTTTTTAAAAGTTATTTCTGATTATTTTATAGTTATCTGACATATTTTATAAGTTGGTAGTAGTCTTTTTTCCCATTTCTGAAACAGTAGCTAAATTTTTTAAATCCAATAAACAAATATCAAATAATTTTTGTGAAAATAATCATTCAAAGTTATGATTAATGGAAGTAAGATTTTAATGTTATTGGACAACCCAAAACAAATGATTTTCCATCATAAATAGTATAACGAAGTCTTTTAAAATAAAATATGTTATTTTCCCCCCGGTGACCTGGTAGTAACGTTCCACAGTGTTTTATGTAGGAGATGTGGATTTCATTCCTGTTCTCGTTATCTCTCTCCCTGGGGCTGCAATGAATAAAATAAGAAATAAAATCACTGTCCTGCATCCTTATTGCCATGGGCTATACCCTTGTCAGATTTCATAAGCTAAGCTAGATGGTCCTGGTTACCATTAGGGTAGAAGACCTCAAAGAAAACAAAGTATGGACCACAACATCCTCCATGCAGCCAGTATTTCATCTTCCATGAAACCTTGTCTTACAGCTATTATTGTACTTTCCTCTGGTTGATTTGCTTGCGGGGGGGGGGGGGGAGTTCTTAAAAGTAGATGCATTTCTGCTCATTTAAATTAATGCATTTATTTGTTTTCCATTTTCAAAAGGCTGTTTAGTTTGAAAGATATTTGCTTATATTCTTGAGACAATATTCTAACTAGCAGTGTTTTTATTGTCTAAAAATTTTGAGACTTCTCATTTTAAAGTGTTTATTTTCTTTTTCTATTAGTTTGATAAAGTTGCCCTTGCCTTACAAATGATGAAATATACCACATAAAATTGTGTTTTAGCCCAAATAATGTAATTGTTAAGATCCAAAATTACACTTGTTTTTTATTCCCTTTAAAAGGTTATCTACATACTCTATAATCTTAAAGTCTCAAATACCAACAATTTCATACATATATGTGTGTGTATGTGTGTATACATATATACCTTCTAAAACTGTACCTGTTTCACCCACACAAACATACCTTTCATAAGTTCTGATGGTGTACATACATGCATGTACCCATACGCACAAACACACCTACATTCTCTAACATTCTGGTTTCCTTCCTCCCTTCTTTCCTTAATTTCTTCAGTGAATATTTTTTTCTAATAACATTTTGCATAGAACCTCAATATATTAAAAAATGATACGAAAAGCTTAGTTTATTTGGTTAATGCCAACACATGAGACATAGGGTCGTCTGTGCAGCCTCTTTCTTACTCCATGTGGTAAGGCACTTTGAAAAACAATAGAATTTTAAGGAACACGTCTGCACTGTTCAGTTTCATACTCATCCATATTCACAAAAATTTAGTGTTTTGGGGCTGGGGTTGTGGCTTAGTGGTAGAGAGCTCACCTAGCATGTGTAAGGCCCTGGGTTTGATCCTCAGCATTACATATAAATAAATAAAATAAAGGTATTGTGTCCACCTACAACTAAAATATATATAATGTATATACATATACATATATATTTTTTTTAAATTTAGTGTTTTGAAAAGTTTTATATTTTGGTTTTTAAATGTTAGAACTAAGAGCATGGTCCTGAGAAGTATTCAACAATGATTCTTGATGATTCTATTCTACACTTACTCTCTTCATTTCTTGCTAGAGAGATCCCAAATCAAAATTAAATCCCCAAAGTCATATCTTTAAAGATGAGTGACTTATACCAATTTATGAGAAAAGAATGGTCAATTATTTGTATTATGAGTTTTTTCTTTTTAAATACTGGAAATTTATCCCAGGAGCACTTAATCACTGAACTACACCCCAAGGCCTTTTTATTTTTTATTTTGAGACAGAGTCTCACTAAATTGCTTAGGCTTGCCTCAAACCTGTGATCCTCCTGCCTCAGCCTCCAGAGTTGCTGGGATTGTAGGCATGTGCCACTGTGCCTAGCTACAGTCTTACCAATTTTAAACCAGCCCTCCTTATCAAAATTTTAGAATATCCCATAGGAGTGATATATTGGCAATTTTTTAAAATCAGTTCTTTGGAGGGAAAAAGCCTTGATTTATAGTATTCACCAATATTAGTGGTGTCATTTCTCCCACCATGACTGATTCCAAACTATAATGTGATATCTCTGAAAGTACAATTGGGAAGAGATATATTGTAGTAGTTTACCATTTTATAATATTTCTACCATGTGTGTTTATAATAGATATAAACCTCCTCAAAGCATACACAATAACAAAATGCAGCAATATAGGAAGTGATGAATTTAGCTTAGAGTTACTACATCCCTTATCTTAAAATCTGAAATTCAGAATGTTCCAGAGTCTGAAGCGTTTTGAGGTCTGACATGATGCTCAAAATATTTCAGATTTTGGAGCATTTCAGATTTTCAGAGTAGGATGCTTAACCAATGAAGTCTATGCAAATTTTCTAAAATCCAAAAAATTCTGAAGCCTGAAAGACTTTTTGTCCTGGGCATTTCAGATAAGGCATACCAAGTTTGTATTACCTTTTTAAATTCAATTTAATGTAAGTTATATAATTTAATTCTTACTAATGGATATATTAAACAGTCTTGCAAAGTTTCTGAAAACACTTGTCTCTCACAAGCTGGTATATAGGATCCAGTACACAACTGCTCCTTGAGAAAATCCAAATCCCACTATTTTGTATAATTATAAATGCACTCATAAAAATTTTTTAAAAACCCTTATGTGATCTTTACATTCAGGAAAATACATAAAATTCCCACTATAGGTCTGATTCATCCATTCCCCAATCTCTGTCTCCAAAATTTTTCACTTTAAACAGTTATATAAATTATTTTGCTCTTGGTATTTAGGGATATTTAGAGGGTACAAATACCAGCCTGTTTGTTGCTATTTTTTTTTAACCAGCTTATTCTCTCCATCTTATTAAGTCATTTCTTATATTATTCTATAGTCATTTAGTCCTTTACCTTTCTGTTACTTGCTTAGTAAGATGACTTTAATATTTATTTTTTAGTCCTCGGTGGCAGACACAACATCTTTGTTTGTATGTGGTGCTGAGGATCGAACCCGGGCCACATGCATGCCCAGGCAAGCACGCTACCGCTTGAGCCACATCCCCAACCCAGTAAGATGACTTTAAACTCATCAAAATGAGCTTCTTTCCCATGACTAAACGGAACTAAAAGAGACCAACCCTGAGCATACCAGAGTATTGGTTAAACAGTGTTGTTAGATCTTCAGCTACCTAAAACTGCCTAGGTTGATCTGTTTTATTAAGAATAACTTTTCTTTTTAAAAGCTTTTTAATTTAATTAGTTTAATAACAGATGAAGTCTTCAGTGATATATCTCAAGTTGTAACCCTAGTAATCAACTATATATTTGTCATTGATAATACCTGCTTGCCACTGAACATTTTCATCATTCATTAATTTGCCCTCTAATAAAATTGTTTTTATTACACTCATTGCCTAAAACATTTTTATCTTTTTAGAATAACTTGTCTATGGGAATTTTAGAACTAGAATATCTGCATTAGCCTTTTGTTAAATTTTTTGAATAATTTGAACTTGGCCTATTAGAAAATTATATATTTTGCTGAATTGGCCTTTTGTAATAAAGATGTTTATCATATTAGTAAAGCATGAATAAAAAAGAAAAGGGGCTGGGAGACCCTTGCCTGGCATATATGAGGCCCTGATTTCAATCCCCAGCTGCACACAAAGAAAAAAAATCTCACAATCCTTCTTTAAAACTATGGTAAAATAAATAGAAGACACCCTAACAAATGATTACATGACACTATTAAAAGTACAGTTCACTGTTCTTTTGGTCATCAAGATAGAAAAGGCCTGTGATTTGATAGTTCAATAAATTGAGATATTTATTCACTGGATATATGTTGCATGTTCTTTATTAGAATACTATTTTAATGGCCTGGGGTTGTAGTTCAGTGGTAGAACGCTTGCCTCGCATGCATGAGGCCTCGGTTCAATCCTCAGCACCACAAAAAAATAAATAAATAAAAATGAAGATATGTGTCCATCTACAACTAAAAAATATTTTCAAAAAACACTATTTTAAGTTTATTAAAATCACTCTCTACAAATAGTAAGTACCAGCATTTTGTAGAATTCTGTTAGAGGTAAAACTTGTGTGACAACAAAAGACTGAAAAAAAAAAAGTCCAGTCTCTCAGTTTTTCCAAACAAATTTCTGACTTTAAGCCCTCCTCCATCTAGGGACCAGAAGAGGTCTATCATCAGACATTCTTTGCAATACCATTCCTTTCCCAAAGGACAATCAAAAGAAGTTGCTCAGCTGGGCACAGTTGTGCACACCTGTAATCCCAGCAGCTTGGGAGGCTGAGGCAAGAGGATAGTGAGTTCAAAGCCAACCTCAGTAGAAGCAAGGCGCTAAGCAATTCAATGAGACCCTGTCTCCAAGTAAAATACAAAATAGGGCTAGGAATATGGCTCAGTGGTTGAGTACCCCTGAGCTCAATCCCTGGTTCCAAAAAAAAAAAAAAAAAAAGAAGTTGCTCAGTTGGAATTGCTGCTTTGTGGATTATCTGAAAATGTCCTCAGATTCCTTTTTAAGTAAGTCCCACATGCTTGTTGCCTCCCTCTTAGGCCAGTGTGGTATCTCTAGTCTCTGACATGACAAGAACCCCATGGGGAGCTGCCCTCCCTAATGCCAAGCTAACCATGCATCTTCACTATGCTGTCAGGCCTCCCTCTGTGGCTAAATATGTAGTCACTCCTTTCCAAAGTCCTGTTATCTCCAGGGTGCTCTGCACATAGTACCCTAGACTTCACAAACTTGGGACCTGTTCCCAGTTTAAGAAACTCTTTCACCCTCAAAATTAGCTGTTTTTTCTTTCAACTCTTCCATTTATATTCAGATTTTCTTTTCTACCCATTTTTCTTCACACAAATGCAACCTAATGGTTTTTTACAACCAGTAAGTACTAGATACTTCTGTACTGTGACACATTTCTTTTAAGTAGTAAAAACTAAACAATATAGCAAGATTTCATTTTCTTCTATATTAAATTCATAGTAACTCATTTCATTGAAGTGGCTTTCTTTCAGTAGGAAAAAAGAGAATGATTATAGTCTTGGCTTCAGAGTTTTAAATACCAAGATGAAGTAGAAGCACAAAATTAGAAAGTATACATTTGTATGGTCTAAAATACATACACGAGATGGGTCTGGTGGGCACATGCCTATAATCCCAGTAGCTGGGGAGCCTGAGGCAGGAGAATGGCAAGTTTGAGGCCAACCTCAGCAACTTAGCAAGGCCCTAGGCAACTTTTAGGTATTATAATAAGTACCACTTTTGTAATATTTAAAACATAACTGAGACCCTGTCTTAAAATATAAACAGGACTGGGAATATGGCTCCATGGTAAAGATCCTCTGGGCTCAATTTCTAGTACCAAATAAAATACACAAGACTTAAATCTCAGTTTATATAGCATTCATACATATATTCAAGTATACGTATGACTAGATAACAAATACTATGAGAATTAAATGAGGTATATATGTAAAAACAGAAGTCTCTTCATAGCTCTTTGATTCATTTTTACTTAATCCTAATTAGATAATTTTTTGAAAGAGTTAATGAAATTATGGTTAAGGTAGATATTTGTCAGCATATTTTATTCTACTGACCAATACTCTCTAACATTATCTTTGGTTTCATAATGTTTTTCAAAAACTATTTTCAGAGAAAATTGAGCAGCTTTTCTCTTGTGATAGCTCTTTTACTTTATAGTTGTGAATTTTATTTTTCTCTTAAAAACTTTATTCAATGGAAATAGCTTAAAATCAAATTTTTAAGAATGCCAATATTGCTAATTAAGTCTTTTAATTGGGTCTTTTGTTAAGCCTGCACATTTTATAATTAATGACTGCAGCCATACCACCTGCTCTCTTCTGCCTTCAACCTTATCATATCTGTGTTGCTTTGAAATTTGAGAATGCTTTCTACTTTCTAACAACTGATATGCTACTTGTTCTAGTCAGATATCACATTACTGATTAGCTGAATACTTTTTCTCCCCTTGTATCTCTAAGTGAACCACTTCTATCTTAGTAAGATTATGATGTTACATAAAACAGATACTTAAATTAAATTTTATTTTTACAGAAGGGAAAGAAATCATGAAAGAGACAATTTATGTTAAATGCGTTCCAAAAGTACCATTTTTATAATATTTAAAAATATAACTTAGAGATAACTGTGGAAAAAATTTTAATTCCACATTTGCATCTAATATTCCCTTTATAACATAAACTATTTTCCTATATTCTGTAGTAAAGGTTTTAGGTTTTGTATTTTGTATTGTATCCAGTCTCCTTAAACATATCCCTGTATCCAGTCTTCTTAAACATATCAGGGTTTTTTCCAGAAAAAACAAAACTGAGATATAATTCTTGTATTATTATTGCAACTTATATTCCTCTTCTACCCCACTACAAACAACCTGGTGTTTTAATCCACTCTAGTGTCTCTCTATAGGGTAAATTTAATTGAATTATTGAATAAGATTGATCCCACTAATTTACTTTACTCAGTACACATTACACATTTTTATCCTTTATGTGTTTTATCTTTCAAATGACAACTTTAATTCCATCATTTTAAAGTTCCTGGAAATATCTCTCCATATTCTCAACTAGTGTTAATAGGGCAAGCTTATTTTGATATTGAATTAGATTGAAGTAGATAGAATGGAAGAAGGCTTTTCCCTATGATAGTCTTCTTTTTAAAATTTTTTTTAGTTATTAATGGACAAATACTTTTATATTCACCATTTTTATGTGGTGCTGAGGATTGAACCCAGTGCCTCATACGTTCTAGGCAATTGTTCTACCACTGAGCTACCACCCCAACTCCTTATGATAGTCTTTTAAGAAGAGGTATTATGATGCAACAATATGGTTAAGAGGAAATAGTAAGTTTTATATTCCTAAGTAAAATGCCCAGGAAGCCAAAATATGCTTCTTAATACTAATTTATTCATTTGTCCTGTGTATCAGACTAGTTTCATAAATGTGATCAACTTTTTTCTCTCCTGTATGTTCAGGAAAACTACATTCCAAAGACCCTTTATCAATAAATTATGAGGACCCCTAAAACTCAGGAAATAAAGCCAAGAGTTAATAAATGGGATGACATCAAATTAAAAATCTTCTGCACAGCGAAGGAAACAATTAGGAATGTGAAGAGAGAACCTGTAGAATGGGAGAAAACTTTCCTACCTACTGTTGTGACGAGGATTAATATCTAGAATATATAAATAACTCAAAAAACTTATCACCAAAAAGCCAATAACCCTATTAATAAATGGGCAAACGAGTTAAACAGACTCTTCTCAAAAGAAGAAATACAGATGGCCAGTAAATATATGAAAAAAATGTTCATCATTAGCATTTAGGGAAATGGAAATAAAAAATACACTGAGATTTCATCTCACACTAGTCAGAATGGCAGTCATCAAGAATACAAATTCTAGGGGCTGGTGTTGTGGCCCAACGGTAGAGTGCTTGCCTAGTATGTGCGAGGCCCTGGGTTCGATCCTCAGCACCACATAAAAATAAATAAATAAAGTAAAGGTATTGTGTCCAACTACAACTAAAAAATAATTATTAAAAAAAGAATTCTAAAGGAGGATGTGGAGAAAAAGGAA
The DNA here is from genome assembly GCF_021218885.2 of Marmota monax. NCBI lineage: Eukaryota > Metazoa > Chordata > Mammalia > Rodentia > Sciuridae > Marmota > Marmota monax. Next base: position 1,637,603 of record NW_026694639.1, read on the forward strand.
TACTCATATTGTTGGTGGGATTGTAAATTAGTACAACCACTATGGAAATTAGTATGGAACTTTCTCAAAAAACTAGTAATGGGAGCTAGGGTAATAATAGCCCAGTAGTAGAACGCTTGCCTAGCTTGTGTGAGGCACTGGGTTTGAACCTCAGCACCACTCACTGGGTTTGAGCCTCAGCACCACATTAAAAATAAATAAAATAAAGGTCTTGTGTCCATCTACAACTAAAAATTATAAAATTTTAAAAATTAGCTATGGAATCAGTATATGCCCTAGCAACACCACTTCTTGGTTTATCCTAAAGAATTAAAGTCATTATACTATAGCAATACATGCATACCCATGTTTATAGCAGCAAAATAGCCAAATTATGAAACCAGTCTAGTTGTCCATGAACAGATAATTGGAAAAAGAAAATATATACACAGTGGATTTTTATTCAGCCATAAAAAAAATGAAATTATGTTATTTGCAGAGAAATAGATGGAATTAGAGATGATTATGTTAAGTGAAAGAAGCCAAAGGGTTGTATGCTTTCTGTCATATGTGGAAGCTAAAGAAGAAAAGGGGGGAAAATTGAGGGAATGGGTCTTATGAAAATCAAAAGGAGATCAGTAGAGAAAAGGGACCAGGGAAGGAGAGGCAGGAGGGAGGGAAGAAGTGCTGGGGAGTGAAATTGGCCAAGTTATATTATTATATTGTGTGCCTGGATGAATATGTAATAACAAGTCCCATAATTATGTATAACTATACTGCACCAATAAAAAATGTATAAATAGGAAATATAAACTGAAAAATTACTCTGATATGACCTGATGATACTTAAAAGCAGGGAGAGTGAATTCTAGGAAGACATGTTGAGCCAAGACATTTCACAGCATGTTCAAGATAAGAAAGCAGCCAGAACTCCTTCTGCAGCATTGTGGGAGTTTATTTAATCTGAGATATTACTGGAAAGACAGGTAGATAACAAAACATGGAAGTTTTTGAATACCACATTAGGAAGTTTAGATTTCAATATAGTGAGAAATCTGGATTTTGAGCTGCAAGAAATGGGGTGTGATTGTGCTGTGTGCAGCAGTAGACTAGAACTGTGGAGTGACAGTGGAAAGGAAGGAAATTTCATAAATTTTGTAGAAATAAAGTTTTCAGACTTGTCCAAAATAGTAGCTAGTTAGTAAATGGTAGAGCCATGACTCAAAAATCTGACTGTAATACCACCACACTATTTACCCTGCAAAATATATTATGTTATGATTTTTATGTCAGTTTATGAGGAAAGAAAACCATGTCTTTATTTTATATCCTAGTGTCTTAGCATCATGCATATTTAAAAAAAGTGAGTACTTCCATTAGTTCAATCAATAAATATTTATCAAGTACTAACCAAGCATTGTGCTAGAATGTACATATGGGTTCAGCTCTACTAGATACTGGTAGTTTTCTCAAATAATTGTAACCAACTTACACATCCACCAGTTTGAGAGGATTCCCACTGCTCCACACTCTGCCAACTCTTGATATTCATTCTCTCTCTCTCTCTCTCTCTCTCTCTCTCACTCACTCACTCACTCTTCCATTTTAACTCTTTTGGTGGATATATCAGTGTGGTAGGATTTTTGTTTTAACATTTTTTTAAATTAAGGTGAAATTTGCATAACATAAAATTAACCTTTTAAAAGTGAAGAGTTCAGTGGCATGTAGTACATTCACAATCTGTACAACTACCAACTTTAGCTCCAAAACATTTCATCACCCCAAAAGAAGACCTATATCTATCAAGCAGTTACTCCTCATTCCCACCAACATATGCCAACCACCAATCTGTATCCTCTTTCTGTGGACTTACTTATTCTGAATATTTCATGTAAGTGGAATCCACAATATGCAACTTTTTGTTATGCTTTCTTTTGCCTAGCATACTTTGATGTTTTTCCACATTGTAGCTACTAGCCATCCTTTTATGACTACATAATATTGTCTCACCTTTAAGTATCATAATTTGTTTATCTATTCATCCATTGATGGACATTTGAACTACTCCTACCTTTTAGACTTTGAATAGGGTTGCTGATGAACATGTGTATACATTTATTTGAATTTTGAGTGTATTCCTGAGTGGAATTGCTGGGTCATATGGTAATTTCGTGTTTAAAGCTAAACTATTTTACATTCTCACTGGCAATGTCTGGGGATTCAGTTTGCTCCATGAGTTTACCAGCACTTGAGCTCAACCGGAACTCAATGGGAACTCCACGAGAACTCAAAAGTCATCATCTTAATGGCTCGCTGGCGTCACCTCTCAACCACTACTTCTGGCAAAAATGCCATGCGTCATCCCGACTGGGCTGTGGCCCTCAACAGAAGCAATGTGTTAGTCAGCTTTGTATTACTATGACTTAGTACCTGAGATAATCAGTTTAAAATGAGAAAAGTTTATTTTGTAATTTGAATCAGGAATATCCCCCCAAATCTCATGTGTTTAAATGTAGGGCTTTGGGGAAGTGATTGGATCATGAGGGCTCTGACCTCATCGGTAGATTAATCCATTAATGGCTGATGGACTACTGGGAGGTGGGACCTAGCTGGATGAAGTAGATTATTGGGGGTGAGCCTAGGAGGGTTTATCTTCTCTCCAGCCCCATCTTCACTATTTTTCTGCTTTCCAGCTGCTAAAAGCTAAGTAGCTTTCCTCTACCTCACCCTTCTGCCATTATTTCTCCCTCACCTCAAGTCCAGAGCAGCGGATTCAGCCAATGATGAAATAAATACTCTGAAACTATGCACCAAAATATATCTTTCTTCATCTAAGTTGTTCTTGTCAGATGTTTTGTTCACAGTGGTGAAAGCTGACTAGCACATTTGTCTCATGGTTTCATAGGTTTCAGTCCATGGTTGCTTGGCCCTATTGCCTTTGGGCCTGTAGCAGATAGCATATCATGGCAAGACTTATGTAGAGGAAACTGCTCACCTTGTAACCTTTAATACATAGGCCTATGGGGGGCACTCAACCAAACTATCATAGGTAGTTTCTTCTATTTTGGGATGTTTTTTCATGAAAAGATGTTGAATTTCGTCAAATATTCTACATCAGTTGAGATGATCTTTTTTTTTTTCTTTCATTCTGTTATTGTGGTGTATTACATTGAGAGATTTTTCTTATTTTAAAAAACCTGGTTTTCCTGGTATAAATCCTATTTCTTTTGATATATAGTAGTTTTAATGTACTTTTGTCTTTTTGCCAGTATTTTTTAAAGATTTTTTGCATCAGTATGTATAGATATAATGGCCTATAATTTTCTTTTCTTATGAAGTCTTTGATTTTGGAATGAGGGTTATACTGGCCTCATAGAATGTGTTAGAAAATATTCCCTTCTCTTTTGAGTTTTTTGGAAAACATTTTGAAAGATTGAATTATTTGCATTTCCCTTTTTTCTATTTCAGTCACTTTTGGTTTATTACTTTTATCTTTTCTAAGAACCAACTTTTTGTGTAATTGATTCTATTGTTTTCCTGTTCTCTGTTTCATTTTCATTTTTTCCTGCTTTTGGTCGCATTGGGCTTAGTTTGATTTTCCTTTCCTAGCTTCTTTAAGAGCTTTTTATATTAGCACATATTAATGATAAAGAATGTAGGCTTCATTGTTATATTGGTGTATGCATATAACACTTGATCAGATTCACTCCCTAATATTCCTCTTTCCTCCCTTTTTCCTTCCCTCTGATTCCCTTCCTCTACCTTATTGGTCTCCCTTCTATTTTCAAGGTGTTTCCCCCCTTTTCTTTCTTTCTTCCTTTCTATTTTTTCTAACTAGTTTCTACATAAAAGAGAAAACATGATACTTATCTTTCTGAGTCTGGCTTATTTCATTTAACAGATGCTTTTTATTCCATCCCCTTTCATGAAAATGACATAATTTTATTTTATTTTTCTTTTTTCCCACCAACCATGTATAAGAGTTCCTTTTACTCCTCATCCTCACCAGGGTTTATTGCTATTTGTATTCTTGATAATTGCCATTCTGTCTAGAGTAAGACACTAGTTTTTATTTGTATTTCCTGGATGGCTAAAGATGTTGAGTATTTTTTCATAAAATTATTGGCCATTTGTACTTCTTTCAAGAGGTGTCTGTTCAGTTCTTTTGCTCATTTATTGGATTATTTGTGGCTTTGTTATTTATTTAATATTGGTATTGAGCTTTTTAAGCTCTTTGTATATTTAGTACACTAATCCTCTGTTGGAAGAGTAGCTGGCAGAGATTGTTTTCTCCTACTCTGTAGATTGTATCTCTACTCAGTTCTTCCTTTTGCTGTGCAGAAGCTTTGAATGTTTGTTTCTCTCTAGATGTGAATGCTTTTTTTCTCCCTTCTGAGGATTTGTTGGGCCTCTTGAATAGATTAGTGTTTTTATTCAAATGTTGGAAACTTCAGTTATCATCTCTTCATATAATCACCCACCCCATTTTTGCCTCATTGTGAGACTGATTAGTTGTTTGTTAGACCTTCTCACTCCATATCCTATGTCTTATAACCTTTCTGTCACATTTTTCATACCTTTAACTCCTTGGATCTCATTCTGGGTAGCTTTTCCTTTCCTACATGTATTTCATTAATTCATCTAGTAAGGTCTTGAAATTTATATCTGTATAGCTACCAAACCCAAAATTCCATTGAGAAGTTAAAAATTTATTCTTATCAACAGCCATCAATGATAATATCTTTAGAAGCTGTTCTGGATATATTAGAAAAGCAAGTGTAAAACAAAATTATTTGAAAACCAACAAAAATCAAAAAAAATCAAAAACTGCAAAGATGAATGAAATTTTTAATTACTGTGTAGTCCCTTTGCTGCTATGTCCCCACCTAAAACTTTTTAGATTGCTGTTATTCTCTATGTTTTCCTAGAAATCTTAATAATTCAGATCTCTTTATATAAACCCAAATCTGCACAGATAAAATATTGTCAGTAATATTGTGAAATAGGCCATGGCTGGAGAGGTAAATAAACTTATTAGAACTAGAATTTGGATTTTTTTAGAAAACAGCACTATCTTTGATTTGAATTAAAAACTGAATTCTTTACCTAAAAGATCAGAGAGCTAGGACTTTACTATGCTTACAAAATCAGATAAGCAAATGTTTTTAGATCATCTTAATGCTATATATATGCATGCCAAAAAAATTAAGTTTATTCTAATAATGATACCTATTTTCTCTAATTCCAATTGTATGTGAGGCATTCTTCAATTCTAAATGTTTCCAACTTTGAACCTCTGATTATGACATTTTGCTAAATATTCATTTACCTTTCCAGCTATTACATTCAATATTGATAATATTTTCATCCACAAACATACTTTTCATGATGCTTTTTATTCATTCATTCAACTGATAGGTAATGTATTGACTACTATGTACAAGACACTGAACTAAGTAATGGGTATACACATTTGAGAAAATGATAGGCTCCGCTCTCATGGAATTTGTATTCTCACTAAAGAGATAGATTTTACTTGATGTTCTCAGTTATTTTTATATATGTCCCTCATCAGAATATTCATTGACAGTTTTTGGTAACTGGACTATTAATCTTAATAGAAACTATCCTATGTTATAGGAAGAAAGAGGTGGAAATTTTCTCACAAACTATACTCCATCCTTTGTTCATCGTATTTGCTCCTGCCAGTTCATCTATGCCTACTTTTTCATTTTCAGCCATCAGCTCTATCCTGATTATTTCCCAATTTATATTTTAGAAACCTCTTTTATTTATAGCTACCAATAGAACCTTCCCCCTAAGGTATTTGAAATTCAACATATCGAAAACTGAACTTAATCCTCACCAACTTTCTTATATCTGTACTTGCACCTTATTCTGTAAGTTCTATAGACTCAGAATTATATAGATTTTTTGTTCTCATTCATTTCTTCCTATTTTACAAGTATAATTTGGGGGGGGGGGTAATCTCTTTCCATCTCTCACTTTTAAATCCCTCAGGACTGCCATCCTACTTCAGTCTCTTATCATATCGTGCCTGCTAATACATTTTTTATTAACCTGTCAGTTCATTTTACTTGTTTCTCTCACATTAGATCTTTTTCTTGTTTTGTTTTTCAGGAAGGGGTCTGGCTATGTTGCCCACCCTGTTCACATTAGGTCTTTCAAAACACCAATTCACTGGGGAGCCCCTCTTTCCTTTTTTTTTTTTAATACTTTTTTTTTAGTTGCTGATAGGCCTTTATTTCATTTATTTACTTATATATGGAGCTGAGAATCAAATCCAGTGCCTCACATATTCTAAGCAAGTGATCTACCACTGAGCCACAACCCCAGCCCCTTTCGTTTTTTTAAATTTCTTTTTTTTATTTGTTCTTTTTAAATATACATGACAGTGGAGTATATTTTGACTTTTTGTACATACATGGAGTATAATTTTCCATTCATGTGGTTGTCCATGATGTGAGTTACACTGGTCTTATATTCATGTATGAACACAGGAAAGTTATGTCCAGTTCATTCTACTGTCTTTCCTATTCCCATACCTCTCACTTCCCTTTACTCTTCCCTCACCACTACCACCCTATTATCTGCATATCAGAGAGAACATTCAGACTCTGGTTTTTTGGGATTGACTTATTTCATTTACCAGTATCCAATTCTATCCAATTACCTGCAAACGTCATAATTTCATTTTTCTTTCTGGCTGAGCCATATTCCATTTTGTATATATACCACATTTTTTGTATCCATTCATCTGTTTAAGGGAGGGGGAGAGTCCCTCTTTCATAAAATTTTTTTCTTACAAGTTCATCCTAAAATGGATCTTTCCTTTATTTGAATTCTTATAACACTATTTCTATACTACTTCATCTTATATTTGGTTATATAATGCTTTAAATTGTCTAGTATTTTGTTCATTGTAACTTTAGTCAAAAAGGAAAGAGTTGTTAACTGCATGCTATGTGGAAAATAATATAATTGGGTGATACAGTGATAAATAAGAGGTACCAAACTTTGACCTTAATATTACCTAATGTTTATTAAGTGGCTACTACATGCCTAACACTATTGTATGCAATAAATAACTCTATGTGGCATACATTAGTATTTTCCTCATTTGATGCGGGAGGAAACTGAGGCACAGTTTCCTAGTTACTTAGCTAATAAATGGCATAGCCACGATTCAGACCCAGTTCACTGGCTTCATAATCTGTGCTTGGTGGTTATATCATCTTAGTGCTGATATCATCTAGTTATAAAGGTAAAACAGAGACCTAAATAATCAGATTTTAAAGTACACTGTGAAGTACACTGTGAGAGCTTTGTGAGACATCTAAAGTACTCTTGCAATTCAGTAAATGGAAAGATTACTTCCAGCTCGGAAAGAAAAAAGGTTTTATGAAGGATTGGGAAGGGAAATAGGAAAAACATTTCTGAAAGAGGAATAAAGCACTCTTGAGACAGGACTATTCAGAGCATATTACTAAGAATAGTGAGTGAGTTAATTTAGCTGGGTCAAGGGTACTTGAAATGATAAAAAGAAAATAAATTTATAAAAGTAGGTTGCAGCCAAATCATAGATCTTAATGTAAGGCTAAAACATTTAAGTCATATTTTATAGGCAGTGGAGCAATATTATTAAGTCTTAGAAATGTTTAGCTGCAGTAGTATATAAAGCTGAAGGAAAGAGACTGAACAATTAGAAGGTTATTGCAATAGTCTGAAACAGGTAGCTGGCAGGAAAAGCAGAGGCCAGAAGAGAGATTGGACAACTCTGATTCAAGAAGTCAAATGATTGGATATAAAATGGGAAAGAGCCAGGGAGGTGGGGTGAGTAAAAATGGATGATGATGGGAAGAGACAGAAACCATTAACAAAAATAAGGTTTACTGTTAGGAGATGATAGTTTGGGAGAAAAAATTATAATTAGTTTGGAACATGCTGAGTTTATGATGTCAGTAGGATACACAGCAGGGACCCTTTAGCACACAATTGATAATGTAAATTTTAAGAGATTGTAATTTAAGATATAACTATTAGGAACCTTGGCTTACATTTGATAACTAAAATCGGGGAAACACAATGGAATAAAAAATATCTAAGAGTCAAATGGAGGAATTGGAACCAAAAAAAAAGATATATATAGATAGATATTTCTGGCAATATAAAGACTGAACTGAAATGAATGAGCCCTGTCTTTCCAATATAAGATTAAGTATTATGAATCTATATATATATATATATATATATATATATATATATATATATATATATATTCCCAAAGACAACCGGAAGATTACAGTGACTTAAAATTGGAAGTGAGGACCAGGCACAGTGGCACACACTTGTAATCCCAATGTCTTGGTAGGCTGAGGCAGGAGGATTATAAATTCCAGGCCAGCCTCAGCAACTTAACAAGACCTGTCTGAAAATAAAAAATAAAAGGGCTTGGAATGTGGCCCCTGCGTTCAATCCCTGGTACATTTCCCCAAAAAACAAAGGAGGTGAAAGAATAGAATGTTGCAGAGAGAAAAAACAAATATAGCAATGTTTATTTATTCTATGCCTTATAGATGCTGTTTTCTTTCTCTTGTATTTTTATTTTCTTTGACTATTCTACTTTAATAATAGTCCTTACACCTTATAATCAATTCTATATTTCTTCATAGCACCTGAAAGTCAAAAATTAACCATCATATCTATGCATGTTAGATATACACGGACAAAATGAATATTAATAGGTGTGTATTAAATATAGATTAGTCCTTAACAAGACTCCTTTAGGAGATTTCTGGCAATATAAAGACTGAACTGAAATGAATGAGCCCTGTCTTTCCAATTTAAGATTAAGTATTATGAGCCAACAACAAAAAATTCATAATCATAGCCTGGATATAAAGAATAAAAGGGAAGCCGTGCACACACTTCTAATCCCAGCTGCTTGGGAGGCTGAGACAGGAGGATTACGTGTTCAGAACTAGCATCAGTAACTGCGAGGCATTAAGCAACTCAATGAGACCCTGTCTCTAAATAAAATACAAAATAGGCCTGGGGATGTGCCCCTGAGTTCAATCCCCGGTACCCAAAAAGGAAGAATAAAAGGGAGTTCTAGTTTTGTGTTCGTACCTGTTATAATAGATCAGTATCAGAAACTGACACCACAGACTATAAGCCTTAGTGCCTGGGATTTTAATACATACTTGGAGGGGAGTTATATCTTTGGGTGGCTGGAACTGAGCCTCCAGCATAAAAGGAAATTTCAGTGTTCCAGACCATTAGAACCTCCCGGACACTAACAGAAGCCAATGCGAAAATTATTCTCTAGGCTTTCTCCAAACAGGACTTTTGGGAGTCCAACAGGAAGAGGGAAAGGAAAAAGTACTCTCAGTGAAGTGAAGGTATGCTCTCAAGAAAGGAATCAAACTCTGAGGATATTCAGCAGATGCAACAAAGAAGAAAATTTGTACTTCAAGAACAGGAGAGAAGAAAACCAGTCTGAAAGAGAACATAAAACCAATTATTTTTATAAGGGTTTAAAAGGTAAAAGGAGGAATAAAACTATAATGAAAAAACATAATTAAATAAGGAAAAAAAGAGGAAGAACTTCTAGAAATGAGTGGTTCATTGAGACTGAAAAGAAAATGAGTGAATTAGAAGATGATCTGCTCTAATCACTCAGAATATAGAACCAAGATATAAATATGGAAAGTATAATAGCTAAGAGACATTGAAGATAGAATGTCTAATGACAATTTTAGATGGAAAGGATGGGATATGCAGTATTGAAATGGTTGCTGATATTTTCCAGAATTATTAAGATAGAAAAGTCCTCATATTCAAATAGTATACTGATATATAAAAGCAATCCATATCTAAACAAATCAAGGAGAATTTATAGAACATTAAAGCAAACAATGTATTAAAACCAGCTACAGGGCTGGGGCTGTAGCTCAGAGCGCTTGCCTCACAGTGTGAGGCACTGGGTTCGGTCCTCAGCATCACATAAAAATAAATTCAAAGCTATTGTGTTCATCTTCAACTAAAAAAATATATCTTAAAAAACCAGCTACAAAGAGAAAACTAAGGAACACCCGTCACCAGTTATATTAACAGTTGCCTTCTTACGACAAAAAGAAAATTGGAAGAAAATAGAAAATATCTGAGAAAATAAGTTTCAATTTATTATTTTATGCTTTGTTAAAGTGTAATTGAGAATAAGAATAAACTAAAGATATATTCAAACAAACTAAGTACAGTTTGCCACTAATAGACCTTCACTATGAAGGCTGCTGAAGGATATACTTCAGCAAGAAGAAAATTCAATGTAGAAAGAAGAAGGCAATAAGAAAAGGTTGTGAGCAAGAAAGAAAAAAGTGAACATGTTGATAAGCACTGAATGTAAAAGAAGTAATTGCCCTGATGATAACTAGTTTGGAGCAAGTTTAAAAACATCTAGAGATAAAATACTTAATGGCAATACTTAGAAGATGAGAGAAAGAAATCAGAGAAACATTTTAGGATCCTTGTGTTGAATGGGAAGAAATTAAAGATATAAACTTTAAACTTCATTAATGATTGTTTAAAAAATATTAGAGTATACATTAATGAAATTAGAATGGAGAGCTTCTAAACTAATGAATTAAGCAAAGACGGTAGGAAAATTTCATCAGTTGAATATAGGACAAGAAAAAGAATAAAAACACAAAGTGAATAAAAAGCACAAAATAAGAAATAAGTCCAAATATTTCAATAATCACAAGAAGTTAAAATAGACTAAAATTAGCTAGAGTTAACCAAGTTGAAAAAATAAAATGCTTTACAAGAGCATAATGTCTCTAAAAGGTTGAAAGTAAAAGGACAGAAAATAAGCATCCTGACTCCGGTAATCTTTATACATCTAATATCCCCAAAGTTAAATGTGACAAGAAAATATACACAATTACCACAACTTTACGGACCTGATAACTTCTGTCTTCTAGATAAATCTAATATATATAAAGGAAAATTTCTTAAAGTTCTTTTTTATTTTCAAAATTAGATAAATACATTAGGAAAAACAAAGACCAATGTTACATAAGATAAAAATCCTCCCCAAAATATTATATACTGAGTTATTTTTTCATATGCTTGTTTTGTAGTACTGGAGATTAAACTAAGGGGCCCTCTACCACTGAGGTATACCCTTAGCCCTTTTTATTTTTTAATTTTGAGACAGGGTCTTGTGAAGTTGCCAGGGCTGACCTTAAACTTGAGATCCTTCTGCCTCGGCCTCCCCAGTAGCTGAGGTTACAGGCATGCACCACCATGTCCAGCTAGATACTGAGTTACGTATGTATGTATATATGTATATACTGGGGATTGAACCTGTGATGCTTCACCACTGAGCTACATCCCCAGTTCTTTGATATAGGGTCTCGCTAAGTTGCTAAGGTTCTTACTAACTTGCAGAGGCTGGCCTTAAACTCATTATCCTCCTGCCTTAACCTTCCGAGTGGGTGGGATGTGCCCAGCCATTGAGTTTTTTAAAGCTATTTTCTAATATCTTTGATTTTTTCAAAGTAGTACAGTAGAGAAGAATTGGAGAGTGATTGCCATGAAACAAAATTAATTATGAATTCATCATCATTGAAGCTAGGTGACGAGTACTTCAGAATATATTTTACTATTAGTTGTACTTCTAGGATATGTTTAAATGTCCTCCTCTTAAAAAGATTTTCCAAAATATGTTAAATATTTGATTGTGTATTAATCAAGTAAATAGTCACCAGAATTTAAGGCCCTGTCTTTCCAATTTAAGATTAAGTATTATGAACCAACAACCAAAAAATCATAATTATAGCCTGGATTTAAAGAATAAAAGGGAAGCCGTGCACACACTTGTAATCCCAGCTGCTTGGCCAAAATATAAAATTATATACTTATTTATAAAATATTTGAAGCATTCACTTAAAAATCATGTTCATGTAAATAATTCTTGTATCTCCTCCCATTCAACATTATCTAAAGATCTGATATATAAATGTTAGTTACTTCTGTGAGACCTTAGGAAAGTTGCCTTATATAAGTTTCTGATTTGTTAAATGAGTATAACTATAATACCAACTTAATTAAGCACATGAAATACAGGTGATCCATCTAAGCTACTCCAGCAGAGCCCAACTTACATCAGCTATCTCATATGATAAACAAATGCTGATTGTTTTATAGATTGACATTTGCAGTTATTTGTTTTGCAATAATAACAAACTAATTTATCTGGCAAAATCAAAATTAGATGTTGGCAAGTATATGGAATAAAAATAGGAACTCTTCATTGCTGTGGATGGGAAAGTATATTAATACATTTTCTTTGGAGAATAATTTGATGATGTGTAATTATAAAGTTGAACCTACCCATACAGAAATTCTACTCCTAAATATATACATTATAGAAACACAAACACACATGTAGATAAAGAATTATTTGAAAGATGCTCATTGCAGCATTCTAGTAGTGAAAAATTTGAAACAACCTAAATGTCCATCAATAAGGGGAATGAATAGATAAATAAATTATATATTATAGTCATACAATGTATGTTGGGTTGAGTAGTGCCTACTCAAAAGTCTACACAGAACTTCAGAATGTGGTCATATTTGGAATTAGGGTCTTAATTAAGATGAAGTCCTACTGGGTTAGGATGGGTCCTAAAAGCAGTGACAAATTTCCTTATAAAAAGAGGAGAAATTCACAGAAATAACCACAAGGAAGAGGACCATCTGGTTACACAGCAGAAATTGGAATGATGCAGTACAATCCAAAGGACACCATGGATTACTGGAAACCACCAGCCACAGGGAGAAAGACATGGAACAGATTCTCCCACAGAGCCTCTAAAAGGAACTAGTCCTGCCACCATCTAGGTTTCAGACTTACAGCCTCCTGAACTGTCAGAAAGTAAATTTCTATTGTTGAAGTCATCCAGTTTGTGGTAATTTTTTATGGCAGTCCTAGGAAACTAATACACAATCAAATATTATATAGCAGTCAAAATAAATGCACTAGAACCATAGTATCAATTTGTATAAATATTGAAAATGTAATGTCAAATGAGAAGAGTGTGTGGGCTGATGCAATTATATAGTCCCAACGCAAAAGGAAACTGACCTCTGATAAGCAAAAAAAAAATAATAATAATAATTTGAACTGGCTTTGAACTTAATTATAAAAAATGACTGAAGTACACTGAAAACTAACAAACATTGCTAAAATAAATTAAAGAAAGCAAAAATAGGGCTTCTCAATTGTAGAACACTTGCCTAATCTGAATAAGGCTTTGGGTTCAACCCAAATAGGTAGGTAGGTAGGTAGATAGATAAATAGATAAAATTTAGAAATAATAAATAAATAAATGCATAGGTAGATAGAAAGACTTCTCATGTTCATGAATTGGAAGCTAAATGTTATTAAAATGACAATAATATCCAAAGTAATCTACAGATTCAATGCAATCTCCATCAAAGTAAATTCTCAACAAAATTTTTTTGAAAAGTCAAAGATGGGCAAAGGACATGGAGAAATGCACATTTCTCCATGAAAGATGTACTGATATCCAAATAACTACATGAGAAATACTGAAGCTGTGTGTGTGGCACACACCTAGAATCCCAGCAACTCAGGAGGCTGAGGCAGGAGGATTGCAAATTTGAAGCCAGCCTTGTCAACTTAGCAAGACCCTATTCTAAAATTAAAAAACAAAGAGGAGGAAGACGCCCGGCGCGCGCCAAGCCAGACCAGAGGAGGAAGACGCCGGGCGCGTGCCAAGCCAGACCGGAGGAGGAAGACACCCGGCGCCAAGCCAGACCGGAGGAGGAAGACACCCGGCGCCAAGCCAGACCGGAGGAGGAAGTCCGGCCCCGCCCCATGTGCTAGTAGTCCGAAGGAAGCCCATCAACCCTTAAAACCCATCAAAGGGGGTGTGGCTACCAGCACAGTTCTGCGGCTGATCCAGGTACCCGGTTTCCAACTCCCCCACCCTTAGCTGTGATAACTCAAAATATTTCCCATAAGCTTTTGGGGGTTGTAGCTATCAATGCAAAACAACAACTATACAGGCACCTGGTTTCTACCTCAGAGACTAGAGTAGGGAAGATACAGGTGGAAGCTCATTTCCTTTCACACTGGCTATACCCACCACCCTGAATACAGAGGCTCAAGCTAGGAATAGACAACGCCACCTACTGGAAGCAAGGAAAACAGTGTTCTGAGAGACTTTTTTTTTTCTTTTTCTTTCTCTCTTCTCTCTCTTCCACAACTTCAACATATGTGAAACCAAGAACTGTGCATGAACAACCGAATTACCAAGTAATATAATATAGAGGAATTGCATATACCCCACCTTCCCCCAATTTTTTTTTCTTTATTTCTATCTTACTTTCCTTTTCCTTCTCTTATTTCTCTTTTCTTCCTTGTTATTTTTTTTCTTTTTTTTTTTCATTCGTATTCTCTCTATCCCACTTTCAATCTCCTAACTTTTGCTATCTATACATAGGGTAACTATCTAAATACAGATAGGAGGTTGAGTCTATACATTCTTCCATAAATTACCAGTCTATTGGTTAGAGTTCTCCAAAGGTGCTAAGTTAGTTTAACCTCATACCCTCACTCCTTTCCCTCTAAGTATAACATCCTTCATCTGAAATTAAGTTTTCTATATACCACCAAATATGGTACGCCTTTTATGAAACTAATGAATATATTCTTAAGTAATAATTAAAACCAATATCTATAGACTTAGAATCTAACTATAAATGTATTAATAATGAAAACTTGTGCTTAGATAATGTACTGTTGATATTGGGAAGTGTTAACATTGTCTTTCTCCACAAAAGAGGGATTTTGGAGCTATACAAGAACAATACAAATATATAAGGGGAAAAACATTAACACAACAGTTTCACAAAGCTAGAAAGAATCATGAGCAGTATGAAAAGACAAGGAAAGAAAGGACCACAAACAATACAGGTCAATTCAACATTAGATGAGATAATATCTGCAGCTGATGGAATGTCAGACAAAGAGTTCAGGATATACATGCTTCAGATGATCTAGAGTCTCAAGGAAGACATTATACAGCAAATTCAGACAATGAAAAATCACTTTGACAATGAATTACATAAACAAATCCAAGAAGCAAAAGAGCAACTCTATAAGGAGATAGAGGATATAAAAAACAAACAAACAGAAATCCTGGAAATGCAGGAAACAATAAACCAAATTAAAAACTCAAATGAGAGTATTACCAGCAGAGTAGAACATTTAGAAGATAGAACTTCAGACAACGAAGACAAAGTTTTTCAACTTGAAAAGAACATAGACAGCTCAGCGAGAATGTTAAGAAATCATGAGCAGAACATCCAAGAATTATGGGATAACATAAAAAAACCCAACCTAAGAGTTATTGGGATACAAGAGGGTATAGAGGTCCAAACCAAGGGAATGAGCAATCTACTCAATGAAATAAAACTAGAAAACTTCCCAGACTTAAAGAATGAAAAAGAAATCCAAATACTAGAAGCCTACAGGACACTGAATGTACAAAATCATAAGAGATCCACACCAAGACACATAATAATGAAGATGCCCAGCATACAGAATAAGGAGAGAATCTTAAAAGCCACAAGAGAGAGGAAGCAGATTACATTTAGGGGTAAACCAATCAGGATAACTGCTGATCTTTCAACACAGGCTCTGAAAGCTAGAAGATCCTGGAACAACATATTTCAAACACTGAAAGAAAAAGGGTTCCAACCAAGAATCATGTATCCAGCAAAATTAGGCTTCAGGATTGAAGATGAAATAAAAATCTTCCACGATAAACAAAAGTTAAAAGAATTTGCAACTAGAAAACCAGCTCTTCAAAACATCCTTGGCAAAACGTTACAGGAAGAGGAAATGAAAAATAACAATGAAAACCAACAGCGGGAGGTAGTACAGTAAAGGAAAAACTAAGCATAAAGGAAAAACAAATCATGTTAAGTAACATACATAATCAAATATGGCTGGAAATACAAACCATATCTCAATAGTAACCCTAAATGTTAATGGCTTAAATGCACCAATCAAAAGACATAGGCTAGTAGAATGGATTTAAAAAAAAAATCTAACAATATGCTGCCTACAGGAGACTCATCTGATAGGAAAAGACATACACAAACTGAAGGTGAAAGGTTGGGAAAAATCATATCACTCATACGGACCCCAGAAGCAAGCAGGGGTGTCCATACTTGTATCAAATAAAATAGACTTCAAGCCAAAGTTAATCAAAAGGGCTAAACAAGGACACTACATACTGCTCAAGGGAACCATACACCAACAAGACTTGACGATCATTAATATATATGCCCCAGACAATGGTGCAGCTACGTTCATCAGACAAACTCTTCTCAAGTTCAAGAGTCAAATAGACCACAACACAATAATCATGGGAGATTTTAACACACCTCTCTCACCACTGGACAGATCTTCCAAACAAAAGTTGAATAAAGAAACCATAGAGCTCAATAATACAATTAATAATTTAGACTTAATTGATATATACAGAATATACCACCCAACATCAAGCAGATACACTTTCTTCTCAGCAGCACATGGATCCTTCTCAAAAAATAAACCATATATTATGTCACAGGGCAAATCTTAGCAATTACAAAGGAGTTGAGATACTACCATGCATTTTATCTAATCATAATGGAATGAAATTGGAAATCAATAATAAAATGAGAAAGGAAAAATCCTACATCACATGGAGATTAAACAATATGCTACTGAATGAACAAAGGGTTACAGAAGACATCAAAGAGGAAATTAAAAAATTCTTAGAGGTAAATGAAAACTCAGACACAACATATCGAAATCTCTGGGAAACTATGAAAGCAGTACTAACAGGAAAATTCATTTCATGGAGTTCATTCCTTAAAAGAAGGAAAAGCCAACAAATAAATGACCTCACACTACACCTCGAAGCCTTAGAAAAAGAAGAACAAATCAGCAGCAAATACAGTAGAAGGCAAGAAATAATTAAAATTAGAGCTGAAATCAATGAAATTGAAACAAAAGAAACAATCGAAAAAATTGACAAAACTAAAAGTTGGTTCTTTGAAAAAATAAATAAGATTGATAGACCACTAGCCACGCTAACAAAGAGAAGAAGAGAGAGAACCCAAATTACTGGCTTATGGGATGAAAAAAGGCAACATCACAACAGACAATTCAGAAATACAGAAGATAATTAGAAATTATTTTGAAACCCTATATGCTAATAAAATAGAAGATAGTGAAGGCATCGATAAATTCCTTAAGACATATGAACTACCCAGATTGAGTCAGGAAGATATAAACAACCTAAACAGACCAATATCAAGTGAGGAAATAAAAGAAGCCATCAAAAGACTACCAACCAAGAAAAGCCCAGGACCAGATGGATATACAGCAGTTTTACAAGAACTTTAAAGAAGAACTAATACCAATACTCCACAATCTATTTCAGGAGATAGAAAAAGAGAGAGAACTTCCAAATTCATTCTATGAGGCCAATATCATCCTGATTCCCAAACCAGATAAAGACACCTCAAAGAAAGAAAACTACAGACCAATATCCCTAATGAATTTAGATGCAAAAATCCTCAATAAAATTCTGGCAAATCGGATACAAAAACATATCAAAAAGATCGTGCACCATGATCAAGTAGGATTCATCCCTGGGATACAAGGCTGGTTCAATATACAGAAATCAATAAACGTTATTCACCACATCAATAGACTTAAAGATAAGAACCATATGATCATCTCGATAGACGCAGAAAAAGCATTCGACAAAGTACAGCATCCCTTTATGTTCAAAACACTAGAAAAATTAGGGATAACAGGAACTTACCTCAACATTGTAAAAGCTATCTATGCTAAGCCTCAGGCTAGCATCATTCTAAATGGAGAAAAACTGAAGGCATTCCCTCTAAAATCTGGAACAAGACAGGGATGCCCTCTCTCACCACTTCTATTCAATATAGTTCTCTAAATACTGGCCAGAGCAATTAGACAGACAAAAGAAATTAAAGGCATTAAGATAGGAAAAGAAGAACTTAAATTATCACTATTTGCAGATGATATGATACTATACCTAGAAGACACAAAAGGGTCTACAAAGAAACTACTGGAACTAATAAATGAATTCAGCAAAGTGGCAGGATATAAAATCAACACACATAAATCAAAGGCATTCCTGTATATCAGCAACAAATCTTCTGAACTGGAAATGAGGAAAACCACCCCATTCACAATATCCTCAAAAAAAAATAAAATACTTGGGAATCAACCTAACAAAAGAGGTGAAAGATTTATACAATGAAAACTACAGAACCCTAAAGAGAGAAATAGAAGAAGATCTTAGAAGATGGAAAAATATACCCTGTTCATGGATAGGCAGAACTAACATCATCAAAATGGCAATATTACCAAAAGTTCTCTAGAGGTTCAATGCAATGCCAATCAAAATCCCAACGGCATTTCTTGTAGAAATAGAGAAAGCAATCATGAAATTCATATGGAAAAATAAAAGACCCAGAATAGCAAAAGCAATTCTAAGCAGGAAGTGTGAATCAGGAGGTATAGCGATACCAGATTTCAAACTGTACTACAGAGCAATAGTAACAAAAACAGCATGGTACTGGTACCAAAACAGGCGCGTGGACCAATGGTATAGAATAGAGGACACAGAAACCAATCCACAAAATTACAACTATCTTATATTCAATAAAGGGGCTAAAAGCATGCAATGGAGGAAGGATAGCATCTTCAACAAATGGTGCTGGGAAAACTGGAAATCCATATGCAACAAAATGAAACTCAATCCCTTTCTCTCACCATGCACAAAAGTTAACTCAAAATGGATCAAGGAGCTTGATATCAAATCAGAGACTCTGCGTCTGATAGAAGAAAAAGTTGGCTCCAATCTTCATATTGTGGGGTCGGGCTCCAAATTCCTTAATAGGACACCCATAGCACAAGAGTTAAAAACAAGAATCAACAAATGGGACTTACTCAAACTAAAAAGTTTCTTCTCAGCAAGAGAAACAATAAGAGAGGTAAATAGGGAGCCTACATCCTGGGAACAAATCTTTACTCCTCACACTTCAGATAGAGCCCTAATATCCAGAGTATACAAAGAACTCAAAAAATTAAACAATAAGAAAACAAATAACCCAATCAACAAATGGGCCAAGGACCTGAACAGACACTTCTCAGAGGGGGATATACAATCAATCAACAAATACATGAAAAAATGCTCACCATCTCTAGCAGTCAGAGAAATGCAAATCAAAACCACCCTAAGATACCATCTCACTCCAGTAAGATTGTCAGCCATTATGAAGTCAAACAACAACAAATGTTGGCGAGGATGTGGGGAAAAGGGTACACTTGTACATTGCTGGTGGGACTGCAAATTGGTGCGGCCAATTTGGAAAGCAGTATGGAGATTCCTGGGAAAGCTGGGAATGGAACCACCATTTGACCCAGCTATTGCCCTTCTCGGACTATTCCCTGAAGTCCTTAAAAGAGCGTACTATAGGGATACTGCTACATCAATGTTCATAGCAGCACAATTCACAATAGCTAGACTGTGGAACCAACTTAGATGCCCTTCAATAGATGAATGGATTAAAAAATGTGGCATTTATACACAATGGAGTATTACTCAGCACTAAAAAATGACAAAATCATGGAATTTGCAGGGAAATGGATGGCACTAGAGCAGATTATGCTAAGTGAAGTTAGCCAATCCCTAAAAAACAAATGCCAAATGTCTTCTTTGATATAATGAGAGCAACTAAAAACAGAGCAGGGAGGAAGAGCATGAGAAAAAGATTAACATTAAACAGGGACGAGAGGTGGGAGGGAACGGGAGAGAGAAGGGAAATTGCATGGAAATGGAAGGTGACCCTCATTGTTATACAAAATTACATATAAGAGGATGTGAGGGGAAAGGGAAAAAAAATCAAGGGAGAGAAATGAATTACAATAGATGGGGTAGAGAGAGAAGATGGGAGGGGAGGGGAGGGGGGATAGTAGAGGATAGGAAAGATAGCAGAATACAACAGTCACTAGTATGGCAATATGCAAAAACGTGGATGTGTAACCTATGTGATTCTGCAATCTGTATACGGGGTAAAAATGGGAGTTCATAACCCACTTGAATCAAATGTATGAAATGTGATATGTCAAGAGCTTTGTAATGTTTTGAACAACCAATAAAAAAAATTAAATTAAATTAAAAAACAAAAAGGACTGTGGATATAGCTCAGTTGTAAATCACCCCTGGGTTCAACAATCCCCAGTACAAAAAAAAAAAAAAAAAAAAAAAAAACTCAAATAGTTAATCATTAGGAAATGAAATGAAAACCACAGTGAGATACGTCAAATCCACTAGAATGGCTCTAACACCAACAGAAAATAACAAATATGAAGGTGTGGATAAAATAGAATCCTTGTAATTAATAGTAGGGATATAAAATGTTTCAGCTGCTATATAAAACAGGTTGGTGGGCTGGGGATGTGGCTCAAGCAGTAGCACGCTCGCCTGCCATGCGTGCGGCCCGGGTTCGATCCTCAGCACCACAAACAAACAAAGATGTTGTGTCCGTCGAAAACTAAAAAAAATAAATATTAAAATTCTCTCTCTCTCTCTCTCTCTCTCTCTCTCTCTCTCTCTTAAAAAAAAAAAAACATGTTGGTGGTTCCTTGGAAAGTTAAACATGGAGTTACTATATATATGATAGGCATATAACCAAAAAAACGGAAAATGGGCTCAAATACATGTACTCTCACGTTCACCACAGCACCATTCACAGTAGCCAAAAATGTGGAAACAGCCCAACAGATGGTCTACTGTCCATCAGTAGACTGATGGATAAATAAACTATGGGTGTATAAACATTTAGAATATTATTCAACCATAAAAAGAACTGGTACATCTGTGAATGAACTCTGAAACATTATGCTAATTGAAAGAAGCCAGAAATAAAAGGTTACATATTGTGTGTCTATTTTTATGAAATATCCTGAATAAGTAAATCCCCCCTACCTTCCTCCAGAAGACCATTTGGAAGTTCAGTAACCTTGGACTAACATTAAGTATTATCCAGGGTCTTAATCTATGACCTAAGAACCACATTTCATGTGCTCAACCTCATTTTCACCATCCCCTGATGTCAAACCTTTTTCTCTACTTTGAGACATTAGTACTTTCTTTTATTTATGGCATTTGTGCTCCTATAATGTAATTTGTGGAATTCTTAACGCTTCAAAAGCATTAGGCAGATTTTGAGAATAATCTGTCCCAAACCCTTTTCCTTCTATTTTCTTTTGGCCTTAGGATAGTTTTTGGTGTGGGGTGTGAGAGCTGCTTTTAAGACTGCTACTGGTTTTGATGGAAGTTTTCCATTCCTTTAGAAAATTGAGTGAGTTTAGTCCTCTTGGTTATATATAAGAACTGCTTAGTAGCAAATTTCTGTCCTTTGCACAATGGCCAGAATCTTTTCGTTCATTCTTACTAATGGGTCATTCATTCTATATAATTATTATAAGCTTGCTGTGTGTCAGGCACAATGTATTCTAAGATAATCAAGGAATTTGTTCATTGATGTGTTTATTATATCCAGTTTCATTCTAAGTATTGAAACACATGAAAGAATAGCAGAGTGCTTTATTTTTTATTATTTTTCAAACTAAAAAAAATCTTATTGATTGATATTGTTTATATGTAAGTAGAAAGTATATCAATAACCAGGCATGGTAGTGCACACCTGTAATCCCAGCTACTTGAGAGGTTGAGGCAAGAGGATTGCAAGCTCAAAGCCAGAGTCAGCAACTTAGCAAGACCCTGTCTCAAAAAATAAAAAAGAGTTGGAATGTGGCTTAGTAGTAAACCCCCCTTGGCCCAATCTCGAATGCTGAAAAAAGAAAGAAAAGCATATCAGCAGCCAAAAATATAAAGACACAGAATGAATGAAGAAGGAAGAAAATATAATGACAACTGAATGTTTTCTTGAGCATAAGGAAAATAAACATCTGTGAGAGAAAAATCACTACAAATGTTAAATTAGGAAACAAATTATGGCTGAATAAACCACCACATCTAAAAATGTTATTAAATAAATGGTGGCACATAATATGAGCATCATCAAAGAAGTCATGCTGTGATTTGGTCCCTGTGTGAGATTGGTTTTTATAATCTTGACATCCACTTCCCTCATCCTGGGAACCATTTTGCACTGACCCTAAGTAGATCTGGATGAAATAGGAAAATATACTACTGCTACCAAGAAGTAGCTCCTAAGCTCAGACTGTCTGAATTTTAGTTTTTCATCTAAAAGCCTCCTAATAGGTTTATGTTTGTGGTTTTGTAGATTTCAGTTCAACTCTCTTTGAACTTACAGAGGTTAATAAAGACCTAAATAATATATATTTTTAAAATTGTCATGATTTATAGGTTTTCCCTAGTTGTATTCTTATATCCCTTTTCTATAATACATAGATCTTGCCTTTTGAATGGTTAATAACCTGAAGTTACCATGGGTTCTTATAGTCAGTTCAGCATGTGTTTTCTGTGTACCTAGTATGAATCTAGGACTTTGCTACCACATACTATAACAATGCTTAAAATTATTTTCTAGAATAAAAATCATTTGTCTTGATCTTATAGAATTTTCAAGCACTTTCATGACTGTAATGCTATATAAAATTGTAATCCTGCCTTAATTTTTGTAGAAACATTCAAAAGATACCCCACTTTAATAATTTGTGTGTGTATATGTGTACATGCACACACACATACACACATAATTTTTTAAAGAGGTTACAGGACATAACATATGAGATTTTATTTATTTGTTTGTTTATTTTTATGGTGGAACTAGAAATTGAACTCAGGGCCTCATGTATGCTAGCCAAGTTTGCTACCACTGAGCTGCACCCCAACCCCTGGAAATATATTTTTAATGAAATTTCAATGATACCATCTAAATCCTAATTGTCTATGACAACATTTATATTTGTAACCTAAAAAACTACTGGTGATTACTGGAGCTAAAATTGGGGAACCTGAGGTCTTCCCCTAGTTCCATTACTGGTACACATAGGAAGTTTTTTCACTTAAGACATTAAGCTCTCAATTTCTTCTTTCTTAAAAAATAGGACATTGGACTAGATTGTCTGTAGCTGTTGAAATGAGTCTATTTTAAAATAATCTAATTCCTAAAACTTTTACCTTTTATGCTTGAAAATGGTAATTAGATTTTAGTATACATATATGATCCCAGTTATTAAACTAAGAATCAAATGCCATTCCTTTGAATAATGTGATCTTTGATAAGTACCAGATGTACCATTGTAGAATATAATGGAAAGAATATGGCAGATTTCTAATTTCCTTTGTAGCATCTGCCAATCATATGCCCTGATTTTAACAACAGCAACAGCAAAAAATCTTTTCAATTTCTTTTGGTTTTAGTTTTTTCCCCAGTAAGATAATACAGAAAATATTCTGCCTGAAAACAGAATAGTTGTTCCTTTGAGGTCACATTTAATTCTAAGAGCTATAAATCTATAAATTAAAATGTCCCTTGAGACATGAAAACATTTCTTTGGTAGAATTCTGACTTTACTAAGCAAAAGAGCTGCACTTTGAGCAAAGTGGCCTAGTAGCTCTCCATTTATTTCTCCTATGAGTTCTTTTGTTTTTTCCTTAAAATATTCATTCAACAATCATTTGTTGACTGTAACATGCTCCAGGCATTAAGGACATGAGAGAGTCATAATCCTGAAACTTTAGGATTGGAATCTGTACTGAGAAAGTTATAAAAAGAGATCATCATAATAAAACGCAATAATTTTTACTAAAACTATATAAAGATATGGAGGGAGGATAACAAGAGTACCTAAGTATTCTGGGGAGTTAAAAAGATTTCACCAAGGAAACTTAGTTTCAAAAGAGGAAAAGTTACTAGGTTGATAATTTTGAGTAGTACATTCTGGGCAGAGGGAAAATAGTCAAAAGGAAGAGAGGTGTGAAATGGCCTGAATATGAACAGCCAGTAGTTTGGGATATTTGAAGCATACTTGAGGCAGGGATCAAGAGGAAATAAAACTGGGAGGCAGGAAGGGGCTAGATAGGTAGTCTTTAGATGCTATGTATAGGAACTTAGATTTATTTTTTCCTATAGGAAATTAGGAGTATTGATGAATTTTTGTATTGAACTCATTTGGGACCAAATTTGTGAGATGTTGGAGAAGTTATATAACCTCTCAGTACCTCTGTAAATACCTCTGTAGTAATAATATCTTATAGATTATTGTGAAGATTAAATTATTCATATACATAAAGCACTTGAGATAGTGCCCTAGTAAGCATCTATAAGAATGTCAGCAAAGCTTTGTATAATCTAACTCCTGTACCTCTTGAGTCTCTCAAAATCTTACTTATCCTGAATCAAGACCCAAGATTCAGATTTATTGTGATTTTGTTTTGCATTTTCATGGTGGCTAATGATGTTGAACATCTTTTCATGTACTTACTCTTTATATATCATCTGTAGAGAAATATCTATTAAGATCCTTTGCCCATTTTTTGTTAGATAATTTGCCTTTTTAGTAGTAAGAATTCTTTACTGTGTTCTGGACACCAGACCTTTTCAGATATTTGTCTAGAATATATTTTTTGCATCAGGGAAATGTAAATCAAACACAATGAGCTATCACTCCACATCTACTAGGATTGTTATAATAAAAAGGATAATAACAAGTGTTGGCAAGGGTGTGAAATTGGAACTCTGATGTACTGCTGATGGGAATGTAAAGTGGTATAACTGTTTTGGAAAATAGTTGCCAAAAACTAGAAATTAAGCTGGCTGTGGTAGTGTACCCAGTTACTTAAGAGGTTGAGGCAGGAGAGTCACAAGTCCAACCTTGGCAACTTAAAGAAACCCTGTCTCAAAATGTAAAAAAATAAAAAGCTCTGGGGACTTAGGTCAGTGGTAGAGCACTCCTGGATTTAATCCCTAGTACAGCAAGGGAAGGAGAGAGAAAAGAAGAGATTAGGGAGAGGGAATGAGAGTGACTCCATGCCATTAAATAAAACTTAACTTTGTTGTTGTTGTTGTTGTCTTTTTTGCCATGCCCGGGCCTTGCACATGCTAGGCAAGTGTCCTGCCACAGAGGTATACCCCCAGGCTTCAAGGCTTATTATTTATTTTTAGTTTTAAGTAGCACAACAGTGGCTTGTGGCTCAACCACATGTACTTCCAGTGTTCGTGGCCCCATGATTTCTCTCAGGTGACAGGCCATCATGGCTTTGAGAACTCTGGGCTCAGTACCATGGCCAACATGGTCTCCAACTTCAGCCATGGGATTTTCACTTCTGATTGACAACCTTGTACAGTGGTGACCTTCTCTAAGGAATCCACCTTAATCTAAAGTATCTGCTCTCCCATTAGCAAGATAACATCTCCAAAGGGTCTCAGTTTCAACATAAGGACAAGAAGGGCTTTCCAGGGTGAGTAGGGTATTAGCATTTTTCTGCCAGTTCTCTGAGGACAATTCTCTCAGAGTAATAAAAGGACCAGTTAACCCTTATACAATCAGTGAGATGATACAGAAGAGGAGTCCTGAGTTTAGGAAACCCAAATCTTTTACAACAGACAATATGGCTACTCGTTCCTTCAGAGGGAGGCATTGTCATCACTACATTAGATAATAAGAATGTTTTCCTTTTGATTCCAAGGGAGACATTATCACAACTTATCATTTGGGCTGCTTGCATCCTTTCACATTTTGGCAATTGACTTCCCTAGAACCAAGTAATCCAAGAGAAAGCAAGGCAAAAGTTATGTGTCTTTTATAATCTGTGTTTAGAAGACACAACTCTGTTGTTTCCACTATCTCCTATTAGTTACGCAGGTCAGCCTAGCCACTGTGGGAGGAAACTACATAAGGGAATATACTAAGAGATGGGAGTTATTAAGGACTATCTTGGAGACTCATTACAACAATTTAACACATAGGATAATTAATAGCATAGTTAGCTGAATAAAGAGTACATGGATGTGTCCATTATGGAAAGCAATATGAAATTTCCTCAAAAAATTAAAAGTAGAACCACCATATGATCCAGCAGTTCCACTGCTGGGTATATATCCAAAAGAAATTAAATCACTATGTCAAAGAGACATCTGAGCAGGCATGGTGGTGCTCGCTTGTAATCCCAGTGGCTTGGGAAGCTGAGGCAGGAGGATTGCAAGTTCAAAGCCAGCCTCAGCAACTTAGGGAGGCCCTAAGTAAGTCAGTGAGACCCTGTCTCTAAATAAAATATTAAAAAAAGAGGCTGGGGATGTGGCTCAGGATTTTTGAATGTTTTTACCACAAAGAAATGATAAATGTTAGAGGAGATAGGTATGTTTCATCTGATTTGAACATTACACGATATATACATGTATTGAAACATCATATAATACCCCATTAATATGTACAATTTTGAATCCATCCCATTTATTGATTTTTAATTTTATTTCTTGCGGTAGGAGTCTTGTTAAGGAAAGTCAGGGCCTAATCTGACATGATGAAGATTTGGGCCTACTTTTTCTTCTATTAGGTGCAGGGTCTCTGGTCTAATTCCTAGGTCGTTGATCCACTTTGAGTTGAGTTTTGTGCATGGTAAGAGAGAAGGGCTTAATTTCATTTTATTGCATATGGGTTTCCAGTTTTCCCAGCACCATTTATTGAAGAGGGTATCTTTTCCCCAATATATGTTTTTGACACCTTTCCCTTAACTATGAGATAACTATATTTATATGGGTTTGTCTCTGTGTCCTCTATTCTGTACCATTGGTCTACAAGTGTATTTTGGTGTCAATACAATGCCATTTTTGTTACTATAACTCTGTAGTATAGTTTAAGGTCTGGTATAAAAATAAAGGTATTTTTTCCATCTAGAACTAAAAAAAAATTTTTTTTAAAAATTTAGCATCTTTTTTTAAAATATATTTTTTAGCCGTAGGTGGATATAATATCTTTATTTTTATGTGGTACTGAGGATCAAACCCAGTGCCTCACTCATGCTAGGCGAGCATTATACCACTGAACCACAACCCCAGCCCTTGTTTAAGTTTTAATTAATAAAAATAAATAATAATGGGGCTGGGATGTGGCTCAAGCGGTAACACGCTCGCCTGGCATGTGCAAGGCGCTGGGATCGATCCTCAGCACCACATTAAAAAAAAAAAAAAAAAAGATGGTGTGTCCACTGAAAACTAAAAATAAATATTAAATAATTCTCTCTTCTCTCTCTCTCTCTCTCTCTCTCTCTCTCTCTCTCTCTCTCAAAAAAAAATAAAATAAAATGGAAGAAGAAAAAGAGTATAGGGGAACTCTACTATTTTTACAACTTTCCTATAAATCTAAAACTACTTCATAATAAAGCTCAAAGAATTTTAAATGAAATAATATAAGTTACAGACTGAAAGAAAATATTCAAAAAAATATATATATATATATATCTGACAAAGATCTTATATTCACAAAATATAAAGAATTCTTACAACTGAATAATAAGAAAATTTTTAAACGGGCAAAAAGCATGAACACATACTTTATGAAATAGATATTTAGTTTACTGAATGAGCACACATAAAAATACTCAAAATCATATGTAATCAGGGAAATGCAGTTCCCACCAGAATGGTCAAAGTCAAAACAACTGACAGTGTCAAGTGTTGGCAAGGATATGAAATAGCAAGAATTTTCATAACATTGCTGGTTATACTACAAAACAATATAACTTCTCTGGAAAAACACTTAAGTCTGTTCTTATAAAATTAGATATATACTTTCCTTATGACTTAGCAATTCCATCTCTAGGTGTTTACACAAGAGATAAAGAACAAATGCCACTTAGAGAGTTGTACATAAGTTGACATAGCAGCTGTATTATTAATACATAATAACCAAAAACTGACAGCAATTCAAATATCCATTAATAGGAGAATGGATAAACAAATTATGATACAAATCTTTTCTGATGTGTGTTGTGAATATTTGCTCCCAGATATGGCTTTTCATTTTTTAAATCATTTCTTTTAAAATTCCAAAGTTTAATTTTGACAAAGTCGAAATAGTTTTGGTTTTGCCATTTCAAAGTCATTATTTGTACACAACTCCCTAAAACTAAGTAAAGGTTGCTCTTCAGTAAAGGAATGAAAGGGTAGGGTAATACCAGAAATGTTAGTTGTTTTTGTTATAAGGGGCCCTTTAGTTATAAGGGGCCTCATTCATGGTGAGCCATTGTGCAAGTAATAGCATAAATGGGCTTAGTATAATTTGTAAATGAGTAACATATTTTCTCCAGAACCTAAAAGAGCCTAAAAGAAGTTGTGAGAACTGTTAGGATCAGTAGTTGTTTCTTAGCAATGGCATGAATGGAGCAGCCGTCAGTTTAACCAGATGATTTTAAGAAATTAAATCAAGGTGGCAAGGACTCTGCATTTCATGTAAGGCAGTGACCCATCTCCTTTTTGTAAGCTTCTTTGTATTTGCATGTCCTAAATAGTGTGCCAAATAGTGTATCTAATGAATCTTCTCAGAGAAGAATGTTATCAATGTAATGTCATAACTGCAGTCCTGAAGTAAGATATAGTTAAGTTCTTGCCTTTAAAGATTCTGTTATGGCAGGACTGTTTCAGTACCACACAACTAGGTGAAAATGTATTGGGTGCCTGTAGAATTGAAGGCAAACTGCAGTTAAGAGACTATTGAAATAGACACTGAACAGAACACATTCACCAAATCTATAAAGGCAAAATATTTACCAGCTCCCAATTAAATTGTTAGTAATTTCAATAGTACTGGATATTGATCCTTTAATAAGTCCACAGT
The DNA here is from genome assembly GCF_021218885.2 of Marmota monax. NCBI lineage: Eukaryota > Metazoa > Chordata > Mammalia > Rodentia > Sciuridae > Marmota > Marmota monax. Next base: position 1,666,566 of record NW_026694639.1, read on the forward strand.
ATTAAGGTTGAAGTAATCTACCATGAGGTACCATTCATTTTTCTCAAGTGTAAGAGCAGGCCAAATTGGGCTTGTTAAATGAACTACCAGTAAGGATAACCCCTTTTCTAAAGAGGTCTTGTATAATGGGTATTAGTCATTGAAGGATCTGTGTTAAGTCATATTGAGGCATATTAACCATTTTAATGGGGAAGAGGTAGGTCCATAGGTTCCATTTTATCAAGGCAATTTGTAAGTGCCAAAGACCTAGTTTTATTCATTACTCATCGAGTCAGAGAGTTTGTGACTACTCTGGGATATTTTCAGACAGTGGGTGTTATGATTATAGAGAATTTAGGCAAGACATTTGATCTGGTAGTTAAGGTTAGGCCTACCTGTTTGTCCTCTATATTATATTCAGTAACTCTGCTAATATTATAGGGATACTTTGTTTAAATTTAGTGGGATGTCTAGTATTGATTAAGGGCATGAAGGCTTACCAATTTTAGTATATTTCAACAGATGTTCAGTTAAGTCAGAGCCAGTGTTATAAAAGGCACAAGTAACTCCCTGCCCTTTTATCTACTTGTTGCATAAATTTTTACAATAAATTTGAGACTACCAATTGGGTCAAATTATGGACTTCTTTGCTGGGCATCATAGCATACACCTGTAATCCCAGGAACTCGGGAGGCTGAGGCAAGAGGATCGCAGGTTTGAGGCCAAACTCAGCAACTTGGAAAGGCCAAAGTAATTTAGCAAGATGCTGTCTCAAAATAAAAAATAAAAAGGGCTGGGGATGTGGCTCAGTGATTAAATATTCCAGGGTTCAATCTCTAGTACCCCCCCAAAATTTTTTTAAGTTATAATTTCTGTTTCAGCTTTCTTTATGTATTTCTTCCCTATTGTGGACTAAATTTTGTCCCCTCATATTCATATGTTGAAGCCCTAGCCCCAATTGCATTTAGAGGGAGGGCCTTTGGGAAGGTAATTAAGATTAAATGAATGAAATCATAAGAGTGGGGCCTTAATGTAATAGGATTGGTATTCCTATAAGAGTAGAAAGATCAGAAATCCCCCCACACACATACATATGAATGCACAAAAGGTCATGTGATGACATAACAAGAAGGTAGCCCCCTACAAACGAGGGAAGAGAGCCCTTGAAAGAGTTTCTCTTCCTAAGAATGATTCATTTTTAATTTTGTCAATGTTAACATAGATTGTTTACATAGATGTTTATCAAAGGTACCTAACTACTCAATTTTTAAGTTGGAAAGATACATTGTATAGCTGAAAGCTAAATGCTTTCTAAAACAAAAAGTACATAGGGAACATAGAGTTAGAGGGTTGCAGATTACTAGATTGGTATTATGCCATTAACATTAGCTCTACATCTGATATTTTAAATGGGTAATGGTATGTAAGGGTGCTATTTTATTTTCTTGGGTAAATTTTCTGAGAATCTATGAGTTGGGCTAAACCTTCTAAAAATCATTGAATCTGAATTTTAACTATTGTTATTATATAAATAACGATCATTAATTGGTCCTTTCAATGGAAATATTTCTCATTAGGGAGTTTCTGAATCTATTTATTAGATAGAAAAGGACCTTTTGTCATTTAATATGAAAATATAATAAATACGTTTCTTTTAATTTGGCCATAATTTTTCATTACCAAATAAACTGCATGATACTTTTTAATTAACATTTTATGGTCTAAAGCTGTGAAGGGAAATATGTACATATAGGTTATGTGAAAATATAGTGTACTTTCCCCTACAGCCCCCTACCCCTATAACCCAAAAGTGTTAGAAGATTTTCAAAGACACCAAATCTTTGAATATAACAGGTTTCATGAAAAAAATTCACCCCAAAGGGACATTATTTGGTATTACAATTTAAATTTCCCAATCATTTCTTTCCGTAGATATATTTTTGGGTTATTACATAAAAATACTGAATTATTTGAAAACTTAACTTTTTATTTTGTATTCAATATGGAGATTTATTCCCAGAGTGGGGCTTTTCTGATGCAAAATTGGAATGCTTGTGTAGTCACAACAGCTGTCCCCACACCATGTGGTATCTTCCATTACTTTACTGTAGAGATGAATTTTTGGCCCAGTGTTTCAGTAATATTGGACACACATGGTTTTAAGTGGCAAAGCAGTATGCTTATGCATTCATTTGACTTTCACAGCTACAGTTGGCTCCAGATTAGAACAGAGAGAATACATTCACACCATGACCACCCTCATGGCTGCTGTAGTAGCTGGATCACAGTAGGCTCTGTTGCTTCTAAAGACACAACTAACTATTGCTGAGGAATTACACATTCACCAAAGTGCCTTACAGCTGTAGGAGAGAGAATAATGAATTGCTAAAAGGCTTCTCTCAGATTTCAGACTATGGTCCTAGTTATTATTGATCTTTTTAAAATATTAATCATAAAAATCATGATGATGAAGAACTATGAATCTAAAAGGCAAGTTCACCATGGCAGTAGGTGATTTTTCAAGATATGGATCCAAATATTTTATTTAAAATTTTCCCTTTCCAGGAAAAAAGGTGGAACTTTAAGACTCTCATTAACAAGGAACTAAAATCAGATTTTTTAAATGCCTATTGTTCATATATGTAGTATATTTGGAAAACCAATCTCTTAGGAATAGAAATTATTTTTTTAAATTGGTTTATTATGTAAAACAATGATTTCTGGTTTTGACATTTTAGACACTTTTGTTTTGCTCTAAAAATATCGTTAAGTTAACGCAGAAATTGGTTGATTTGGTTTAGTGTGAAACTTTTATTGATATACTACATGGTTTGAGTACTGTATCAATGTGTGTCTTCATGCAGTTTCAACTTAATGTTCTTCATGGTGTGATTTTGTACAGTAAGCTTATATTTAAATTCTACTTAAAACTTACCTCTTGCGTTTCTGAAACCATTTTGTATAATTATTACAGCTTCAGCTTTTACCAGTAAAAATATTATTTCCTTGAAAATCCAATTACATTCCTCTAAATGGTATCTGAAAAAGAATAATACTTTTTTCCTTAAATAAGGCAAAAAGAAAGAAAAAAAATCCTACACGTAAATTTTTAAATCATCCGATATGGAGAATTAGATTTCTGATATTCATTAAATATCAAAGAAATTCCAACTAGACCCAATGTAGACTACCTTTTTATATAAGTGAATTTATGCATGTATTGTAGGGACCGTGCTGATGAATATGTTTGAGGCTTTCAGCTCTTAGTGGATACAAAATAGAATGATTGATAAAATCCTCCCTACTATTGGCTATTATTTACTGACTCTTAAGTGGCAGGTTGTATTTATGCCAATTTATCTGCTTCAGGGAACATTCTTGATAGCAGAACAAAGTGAATAAAAGTAGTTTGCTTTGCAAATGAATGCAAATAGGAGAGCCTTTCGGAAAGCCCTTTAACAGGGGCAGTGCACTTTGATTATGAGTGAAGCTGCCATTTGGACATGGTGAAAAGAGCACGCTTGAACCATTGATTGGGGGAGACAGTAAAAAGTCAGGAAGGGCCCCCTTAAGCTTGCAGCGAGGCAGGCGGATGTCAGTGTGGTTAGAGCACAGTGGGAGAATGACAGGGAGGATTAGTGTCAGGGAGAAGCTTTGCTGTAGCTGTGGAGATAGTCCCTGGGGTCACTCACCTCTGACTGTTGTTCTGTGCTGATGGTTCTGTAATGCAAACTGCCTGATGTGTGCCTGTTCATTATCGGAAATAGTGATTAGAAAAGGTATTTGTTTCAAAGATTTCCTTCCACCCTTTCTTCCTTTCTTTCCTTGTCTTTTTTCTTTCTCTTTTCTTTCACTCCTTTCCTCCCTTCCTTTTCTCCTTTTTAAATTAATTGATTAATTAATGAAAGGAAAATAAGGTAAGCATCCTCAATCTCTCTGCTGACTACTTACTTGATTATTGTTTTATACCAAAGTGGTTACTGCCTGTGATGGGGATAGCTTAGTGCTAAAATGTAATATAAAATAACCATCACATGATTTTGTTATTTGATAATAATTTATTTTGCTTTGCTAAATTTTGGGTTTGACCACTGGCTGGGCTGAGTATAATGCAGAGGATATGGTTGCTGTTAGAATCTTTGTGTGGTTTTGTAATTTTCAGTATGTTTTACTCAGTTTAATAACTTGGCCAACTTCTAGCAGCTCTTTACCTTCTTACAACTGATATGTTGCATTGCATGGATTGGACGGTTTACATCTTAGTCACAGGAGTTTCTAATTTTATTTGTTCTCAAGTTTTGTAAAATGTTATCATTTCACAAATTAAACTTCTTGAAAATTTGTTATTTTTAAAATTGAAATTTTTTCCATAAAAAATCTTTGTCTCATTTCTGATTCTGAACCAGTACATCATATTTTAATTTATACTTGTAAGATTTTTTGTTTTCTATAAGGTATAATTTTTTTAAACTTCAAAACCTTTAATAGTCATGTGAGGCATTTGTGAGCAGCACCACATTTCATAGGCTTTGATAATGATTTCTCACTTTAAGGTAAAACTAATTTTTTTAATGCCTTCAAAAACCTAGTTTTGTACTGTTCTTTCTTTCTTATTTGGTACATGTAGGAAAAATTAAGGCTGCTGGAATTTTGTATTCTAATGTTTAATATACAACTCAAATCTTTATCTAATAAACTTTTAGATACATTTTAGAGTTTTGTTTTTGTTTTTGTAGACAGCATGTTACCAATAATTTGTTTTACATGCTTGTTAAATTTTTTATCAAGCATTCTCCCAATTATCTCTTTTATTTTCTTTAATGTTTTTCAGGCACCTGAATGGACAGAAGAGGACCTCAGCCAGCTGACAAGAAGTATGGTTAAGTTCCCGGGAGGGACCCCAGGTCGATGGGAAAAGATTGCCCACGAATTGGGTCGATCTGTGACAGATGTGAGTTCACTCAGATTTGCCTTGTATGGAGAGTGACAAATCAGAACAAGCTAACTATGTAGGAGGCAGACATAGATGGGTCCTACATTGTCTTTGGAGAAAGGCTGCAATTCTTTGAGGACCTGGAAGTGAACCATTAATGAAATAAGCAAGAAGCAGATGTGAATCAGTCCCCTGGTCCACAATTAACAGCTGCCTGAGGAATTCCAGTGTTTGGCCTTCTTGAGCTACTGAAACCTAATCAGAGAAAAACAATGCCAGGTTTTGTGTTTATAGTGACCCTTTAATTGTGGAAAAGACAGCTCTCAAACTGATCAGAATTAGAGATTGTATTTCAGCTGGATCTTTTTAACATTGTACAGATTGCTAGTGTATTTAGACAGGTGGTTTGGATTAATTAAATGAGTCCTAGTCCTATAATACAAATAGAATGTTTGACTTTTTATTTCAAGGATGATACTAACTATTCATTTTGACAAGCTGTGTGTCTATGTGCTATGATCATTCACACGTATGTATGGTCATTCGTATGTAGGTGTGAATGTCCAAAGCTAACATTTAGAAGATAAAGTATTTGTTTATAAAGGTGTTGTACTTAACACTTTAAGTGCTTTAATTCAGTAAACTTAGAGAATCTTTAGACACTTACATAGTGTCTGGCGTGGACTAAATACTTAGTAAACATTTAATAAAAATTTAGGAAAAAACATTTCAGTGTAAAATTGATATTTTCATAAAGGATAGTAAATATTCTTTACTAAATTTATTTTAAATATATTCTATAGATCTAAAAATACTTAAGGAGTTACTGAAAGCAAAGATTTTAAATTTTCCCTTCATTTCTGTTAGTATGCTATCAGATCTTTTTTGATAATACAGAATTTTAAAAAGAACTGAAAATTTTCACTGAATACAGCTACCTAAAACAAACAAAAAACTGGCCTATAAACTTACTTTTCATAGTAAACTTCACTTTAAATTTAGAAACAAACATACAAAAATTACTGCCAAATTTTCTGAGGGTTTTTTTTCCCCTTTATTCTCTTAAATAGAAACTTCTTTAAAACTTTATATAAATATTGTTACTACACAGGTCTTTTTGAAGTCACATTTTAAAACTATTTGAATATTTATAAGATTTTTTTGCATTATTTTCATTTCACAGTTGAAGTATGATCGTGGGGAAAATAGCTATTGTATGCTGTAACAAATTTATTTTGCTGTTTGATGAAGAGACCAGTACTTTTGTAACTGGAAAACCTTACAAGGAAACCTTTCTTCTGCTTAGAATGTTGTTAGGATATGCATTTTATTTTCTAATTTTTAAATATGTGTGTAAAAGGTAAGTTAATAATGATTTATCAATGAATATCCATGGTTATTGATGTTTTAAGTACTATGACCCTGCAGTTATACAACTGCTAATAATATAGTGATTAAAAAAATTACTAATTTCTACAAGGTTATAAAACATTGGTTGAAAGGGGACCAAAACTTTTAGTTGTTTAATGAAGAAGTACATCAATTTAGTGTTTCCATTGAAGACAGCACTACTTCTAATTTTGTATGTAATATTTTTAGTTAATGCTAAAAGGAGATAGGAAATTGAGTAAAGTAATATTTTAATTTGTTGTCATTAAAATCTGATTAATTTTTTTCTGTATTTTTTAAAACTTATGCCTGATATAACCACAGAACTTCATAGATCTAGAATATCTATACTTAATTTACAAGAGTAGTGTTGGTACAAAGACATCTTTTCAAACTTTTGCAAATTCATCCTGTGTTTCTTTTCCTTTTTTCCTCTCTGTAGACCTCCCTAAGGGAGACTTGTTTTATGCGTGCATGGAAGTGGCAAATGTGACTTTTTCAGTTGTTCGTTGCGTACACATGCCAAGTATTAGTTCTGTTTTTATAATATCAAAAGAACCTTGGAAATAGTTAATGAACCTAAACTTTTGTAGCACCAAAAAATTGCCACTGTAACTTTTCTTCTATGTCAGGATTTATCACATTGCATTTTTATCTTGTGAGCATCGTCTCTGTAGCTGCACTATACATTTCATTTTAGTAACTGTGCACGTGCAGACACACACACACACACACACACACTCACACTCACACACACACAGAGTATAAATTACTCTAAAAGAGAACAGGTGTGCAAAGACTCAAAAAACTCCTTTCAGGGATGACTTGTAAATCACATTGAAGCAACTGAATGGGTTCAGCTAATAGAGTTCCTTCAGTAGAATGTTAAGTGAAAGTTAATCACACTTTAAAAGAACACTTAGGCTTCTTTTTGGCTTATGGTATTAATCACGTTTGTTTTCAGTAAGTATTTGATTATGAAAAAGAAACCAGGTTCTCTCCCTTTACCTCTGCATACTGACTGATCACCTGACACGCTTGCCCCTGCTCTTCACAGCTGTCCTTTGACCTGGTTTCCTTGCAGAATTTGTAGCTTCAGGCTTGCTTCTCTTTCCTTCAAGAAACAATTAACCTTTTGGGCGAAGAGGTGAATGTGTGACAGTGGTGGAATCTATATGGTTCTTTATTTGGATTGACAGATTATAGTGAAAAACCTACTTTATTCCTCAATTAAGAAGGGAATTAAGTATATTAATTCTCGTAATTAGCAGTTAAATTACTAAATTCTACTCTGGATAAGTATAAGCAATGTTTTCACTTTCTAAAAAATTGACACAAAGTACATTTTAATTCAGATACACCTAAATAAACTCTAAGACCTATTTTATTATGGATTAAATATTTTTAAATGTTAATACATGCCTTTCAGCAAATAATTTTAGTAACCACAAAGGACACTTAAATTGTAAAAACAACAGAGGAAACAAAAACTGTCTGGCATGTTAAACCAACTTTAATGTGATTATTAACTGCAGATTTTCTAAATTAAGGTCAGGGAGCCTCATATTTCTGACTTGTGAAGTAGTGTTATTCTCTTGCCTGAAAGGATGTAAACTGATTCTCCTTCTCTCTGTGGTCACTAATCTCTTGCATTCTGGTTGTGATAACAGACTGATTGGAGATTTTCCGCTTGCTTAGAAAAGGTCCAGATAGGCAGCAAAACAAAAGACAGGTGGCTAAATTTAAACAGACTTTTATAATTAACTTAGTGCCATAGTGTGAGGAAAGAGGCATGTAGTTAGATAAGCATCCCATTATGCCACTGAGCAGGAGGAAAATAAGATTTTATACAGCTACAACTAGGGTAGAGATAGAGGATGATAACATTTGGGGAAATTTATATATTGTTATGGTGGTTGTTTCAGAAACACTGAAGTAAACCCAGAGTAGTGGCACATACCTATAATCCCTGCTACTCAAGAGGCTGAAACAGGAGGATTCGAATGTTCAATGCCAGCCTGGGCAACTCAGTGATATCCGGTCTCAAAATTAAAACTAAAAAGGGATAGGGGGATAGCTCAGAAAACACCCCTAGGTCAGTCCCCCACTACTTCAAAAAAAAAAAAAAAATCCTAAATGGATTGTTAATCCTAAATCGAAAACAAGCTTTATGGTTTATCAGTGTACTAAATATATAGTTATTCTTTTAGCTAATATGTTACTATTAGTTTTAGAGTCATAGTGGCCCTACCCAAAATTGTGAGGATGACAGGATTGTCCATTTTCCATTTTCATCCTTACAGACCCCTTACCAACTTTCTCCTGGAGCAGTTCTTAGTCTGAGCATGGTCTGTGTTCCTCTCCCTCCCTTGTTCCTTATCCTGTCAACTTCACAACTGTCAAAGACATTTAAATTTTAGAATGGAGTGAGTGCTTTATCCCATCCTCTTTGCTAGATGAGTCACTAGTTAATCTGATATACAACTTTCAATATTAATAGATGACGATATTTTAATGTCATTAGATATCATACACACACACTTATATTTAAAATCTTTTAAGTTCTTATTGCTGTTTTGAGGTAGTAGGACATTTTGTGTCCATCAGACAAAACTACAGAATTAGTTAATCTCTCCATTGGTGTGGCTGAAGTTTTGTTATATATTACTTAATGATTAATGCAAACCTTTCCCCAATCCCCAGTTTAATAAAGAATTTTCAGGTTTAGCTATATTATATGAAATATATAGATTAATTTACATGAAAAATATAAAGATGGTTAATGCTGGGGAAGTTTTCTTGAGTTTGATTTTTTTTCATTTTTAATTTATGACAATTGTTTTGAGGAATTGATGTGAAATTCTAATAATAGTTTTTAAATATCTTTTGAAACATTTAATTTTTTTAATAAGAAGGAATATATTGTCAAAGTCCTTTCTTTGCATTTCCCAGATGAACTCTACTTGATCATATATATTATTTTAATAAAAACAGCCAGATTTAATTTGTTGATTTAAAATTCTTGCATTTATATGTACAAGTGAGAATGTTATAGAAATTTTGAAGTTTACTAGTTGGATATATTTAGATAGAGACTAAATATTTAGGTAGGCAACCTTCTAGAATTAATTTATTGTAGCCTACTCGATTATTTCATTATATAAGCCTTCTAGCATCTAGATAGTCAAGCAGATATTGAATTCATAACACAAAGAACAGGATGCCATGAGAAAAATTAGAGCAAACATGAATATCAAGTAACAAAAACAAATGAAGTAGAATGATTGAAAGTTATTATTAGGAAAATCTCCTGGAGAACAGAATAAAAAGACAAATTGTTTTAAAATATTATAGAAAGGAAATTCAGGGAATCGCTCCAGGAAGTCCAAATCTAACTAGAAGGAATGACAATGAGAGAGAAAGAGAAAACGGAGGCAAGGTCTTGTTCAATAGTTTATATAATAAAGTTTTTCAGAATGTAAGGACACCTGAAACAGCTTTGTGAGAGCTTTCCACAGTCAAGTGGGATACATAGAAAAGGTCCTGGGAAATATGAATACTTAGAATATATAGATCTTCAAAGTTTCTATGAAGACACCTCCAAAGTAAGACAAAATATAATGATAAAAATTACAGCGGGCTGCTCCTGAAAAGCTCCATTACACTGGCTCAGTGGTAGAGCACTTGACTAGCATGTGTGAGGCACTGGGAAGGAAGGAAGGGAGGGAGGGAGGATGGACCATCACTAACTAATAAAAATATTTTTTAAAAAAATTACACCAACACTAGATTCTGAAAGACTAGGGGAAAATGCCTTCTTAGTTCTGAGGGGAAATGTTCTGAATCCAGAAGAGAACAAGTACAGTGACAAACACATGAGGTAAAGACTCGTACCCTTTCTTAGAAGTCTTCCTGAGGTTGTACTCCAGCAAAAAGAGGGATGAATTAAAGAAGACAAAATGGAATCTAAGAAATAGTGGATACACCCCAGTGAACAGAAGTCATTGCACTCCACAGCTACACAGCGGGCAAGAGAGCAGTAAGATCACATTGGAATAGGAGAACTATGGACTGCGTGTTTGAAACCCTGGGAAGAGGGAGATTTATAGAATAGACAGTATGGCTGAGAACTTGGAAAAATATATACATGGAAACAGGCATCTAGAAACTCTACAATTTATTGAAACCCACACAAAAAAAAGGAATAGTCCAGATTTCAGTAGATTGAAGACCAGAGTGATAGAGCAAAAGAATATGTACTGCCAACGTTCTCCTTTGAGTAGCACAAGTGTGATCACAGCACATTATTTGTCACAACAATGAATAGTATTTACCAGGTCACACTTATGTAATATTGTACTATCTTTTTGTACCATATTTTAACTATCTTACATATTTTCCAAATGGGTTTTCAGTTTTTAAAATCTACAAATTGTGGAAGACTCTGGCATGTTGTTCACCAAAATATGTCTCTTCTTCCTCTTTAGTGATAGATTTATATTTTAGGCTCATATGCATCCAAGAACACTGTATTCCCAAGCCTCACAACCTCTGATATGGCTATGTTACTCTTTTCAGAGCAACATAATGGAAGTAATGTGCATTTGTAGGATCTCTTACTCATTTTTCCTTTGCATGGAGCTAGAACACTAATTTGTCTGCAACTAAACTGCAACCATGCAGGCAAAGACAGTTTCCCTAAGGGAATGTGTGGAGTAAAAGTCATAGACAGGGACAGGTAATATGAAGAAAAATTAAGCAGGGTAAAAGGACAGAAATTGAAGGAAGTTGCCATTTAGAAACAGGGTTCTGGGAAGTCCTCCCTGAGTGGGGATATTTGAGCAGAGATTCAAAAGTGAAGGAGCAAGTTTGTCTGAGAATGGGCATTACAGGTAAGGGAAACAGCACTTGCAAAGACTTTGACGCTAGGGTAGGCTTGGGGTATGCAGGGTCAAGATTTTAGATTTTACTGAGTGAGATGGGAAAGACCTGGAAGAGTACAAACAAAGGAGTGCAGGAATCTAAAAGGATCATTCTGACTGCTATGCTTCTGAAAAACTCCATAAGCAGTTGCTTTCCAAGACACCTTTTTTTTTGTACTGGGGATTAAACTCAGGGGCAGTTGACCACTGAACCACATCCCCAGCCCTTTTTGTATTTTATGTAGAGATAGTATCTCACCGATTTGCTTAGCACCTTGCTTCTTGCTGAGGCTGGTTTTGAACTCGTGATCCTCCTGCCTCAGCCTCCCAATCTGCTAGAATTACAGGCAGGCACCACCATGCCCAGCACAGAAACCCTTTTGAATACGTGAACCACAGAAATATTCAAGGTCTCATGAAGCTCTAATGGACCGGACCACTTTTTCTCATTAAAGCAAAGTATATTTGAAGACTACATGAAACATTTTCTTTATAGTTCCCTTTTAAGATTCTTATTTATTTTTTCTGTATCCTGTTAAATGTCCTCTCTGTTATTAATATACTGAGTCTGTAACTTTTACTTGCTTATCAGAACCCACTATCTTACTGAGAGGATAGTATCTACTTTAAAGCCTAATTCTCATTTACTAGTTACAATCACATGTACTTTTAATACTGTGGATGACCTTATTCATAAAATAGTTGCTTTGGTTATGGTCTGGTCATAGCATCACACTTTATAGTAGGGATTTATTTTATTGCCCCTAAATTACTTGCTTAACTTCGTATTTACAGCTTGGAGCTGCAGCAAGTCCATAGACCCTTGAGCAGATACTTAAATGTTAATGCAGTTTAAAATCACTTTCTGGTCCTAAAAATTTGGGGAAACAATTAAGAGAAGAAGGTGGGTGAATATATATAGGACTGTCAAGAATATTCACTGGATAGAATAATAATCTCTATAAAACTGTACTATTGTCTGTTGACAAAAGTACTTTTTCCCAGTAAATGGCCATCTACACTATAATCAGTTAATGAAAGAGTCCCTTTTTTTTTAATGATTAAGATGAACACAATTATTATCTCTTGTATTTTTCTATCCAGACAGAGAATCCAGAGAAAATTTTTAAGACATTGGAGATATAATAAGAGTGAACAGCACTGCTTTGTACCAATTGGAAGCATTTTCAAAGTGCTTTATTTAATGCTCAGGTAACAGTGCACTTTGTATTTGAAAGCCACAGTAGTGTTCAGTTATAATGAGTGCTAAATTCAAATGGAGAGTTGATAAAATAAATAAATAAAGGCAACAAATACAAATAATGAATCTCTCAATTAAAAAAACTTAAAATATCAAGGCAGCCAAAATTTGAAAAAATGTGACTTAAAGTTATTACTAGTAATCAACTTTTTTTTTTCTGAATTATCTGAGGAAGCCAGGAAAAGGAACATACACTTGGATAGTTTCTTTAAATTGAGCAGAAGTATGTAACATATAACTATCCACTAACCCTAGCTCTACCCTATGGATTATAATTTTCATTTTAATTTTGATAATTTAATATTCTATTATTTCATCAGTGTTTTCACCAGTGGAAATGACACCTATTTTGGAATTTTTTTTCATTCATTCTACTTTAACATGTATGTCTTAGACTAAATCATAGGGCCCCTATTTATTAAGAATTTAAAGATGAATTTAGGCAATAGGAAGAGTAGTTTAAAAATGTTTTTTTCTTAACCTCAGAACATAGTGAAACATATCCTCCCACAGTTCTGCAATCCAGTTCTGCTAGTGTACATGTGGATGCAGTGGTTTGTCCAAAAGCCTACCCAAGCTGATAACCCATAGTGTTAACTGCTCAAATAGGTCATCTTGTGAGGCCTTTGTAGAAGGATGTGTTTTCTTCCCACCGGATACTAGAAAAAAGTCCTGAATATCCTTGTTAAGTTAGGGACCATATCTTTTGCAGTTGCATATGATATCCAGAATGAATTGCTAGAAAATTCATTATGGACCATGTGAGAAAATAACATTGAATATTTCAAGAGTAAGTTGGCACTCACATTATGGAAGTCATTCCAAATGTGTGGAAGGAGAGAAATAGATTTGGTGATGACCATGTTTACTGAGACACATCTTAACTTTCCTGAAATGGCATGATATCTTACTCAGACACCCTGGATGAAGCTTTATATTAGACCACTATTTATTTGGAAACTTCTTTATCAATTGCAGATACCACACCTTCTCCAAATGAAAACATTTTGTCATCATCTCCCACATTAATACTTCCTCCTGAGTCAGAAACTGAAAAGAAAAATTCTTAATAAAAAGAGGTCACTTGCAGTTGTCATTTTTATAAAACCATCTTATGACATCAAAAAATACAGACTTAACAAAGAGATTAGAATATTATAGTAATTATTAAACCACGTTGAATTGGAAAATTGTACTTTGCATCTAACTAATGAACATGTTATAAGTTCTAAATTGCCTTTTAAGTGAGAGTGAAAAGGTATAGCTTCAAGATGAGAGTGATGTTCCACCACTTTCATTGTTTTACACTGAGAATAAGAAGGGCTGTGATGTTGTGTAGTAGACAATATGAAGCGTCTCTAGCTAAGTATTCTCAGTCCAATTCATTGACTCTAAAAACAGGAAACTTGCTCTAGACTACATATCAGGAGACTCTGGATCAATACAATCTAATACTAGAGTGTCAATACTAAATGAATGATTTTAACCCCAAGTATCATTGGAATTTGCTTATTGAAGAGGATCTTGAAATTAAGAGTCTACTTGCTTTAAGAAAATATATTAACATATTTAATAAGTATTAGCCCTTCATATATAAGGGGAAAAAAGATTTATGTGGAAGTCTGTATCATGACTCTAGGGTGTCAGAGAATTATGTGTCTTGAGTTAAGAAATTCTGCAGCAAAATATATTTGTGATTTTTACTATTGACCTCAAATGAAGTTTTCTGAACTCCTGATATAACCATGCATATTATAATTTATGAGTACAGGCAGGAATCAGACAAATAAGATCTAAAAGATAGACCATAAGCTTTTCTGGAATTGGTCTATTTTGCTTCCTCTATTGTTTAGGTACAATGTAAGATATTCTGTATCTTTATGCATCTTTGGTAAATTTTAAAGCTAAAAAAAATTTACTAGAGGTAAAAAGGGACATTTCGTAATGATAAAAAGCTAATCCAGTTGGGCACAGTGACTCACGACCCCTATAATTCAGAGGCTAGGGAGGCTAAGGCAGGAGGATCACAAGTTCAAAGCCAGCCTCAACAACTTAGCGAGATCTTAAGGAATTTGGCAAGACCCTATCTCAAAATAAAAAATAAAAAGGGCTGGGGATGTGGCTCAGTGATTGAGTGCCCATGGTTTCAATCCCTGGTACCATAAATAAATACGTACATACATACTAATCCAGAAAGATAAAACAATTATAAACATTTGTGTACCTAATAAAAGAACACAAAAATACATGAAGGAAAAACTGACAGCTAAAGGTAGATATAAACAATTCAGTAATAATGATTTAAATTTCAAAACCCCACTTCCAATAATGGACAAACAGATTAATAAGGAAAAATTGAACAATATGATAAACCAACTAAACCTAACGCTTCTAAAACTCTCCATCTAACAACAATAGAATATACATTCTTCTTATGTACACATGGAACATTCTGCAGAATAGACCATACCCTAGGCCATCAGCTAAAGCTCAGTAAATTTAAAAGGATAAAAATAGTACAAATGAAATTAGTGATCAGGTATTGGAAAAATATTGGAAAGCTTAAGAAATATATGAAAATTAAACAACATACTTCTAAATACCCAGTAGGTCAAAGGAAAATCATAAGGGGAACCAGAAAATTCTTAGAGATAAATGAAAATGAAAACAAAACATATTAAATTTTAGGGAATGCAGCCAACAGTTCTTACAGGGAATTTTGTAGCTGTAAGTGCTTGTGTTAAGAAGAATATCAAGTAATTAACTCACCTTTCATCTTAAGATACTAGAAAAAGAAGAACAAATTGTTTACCTAAATCCAGCAGAAATTAAATACATTCAGTTCTCATCAAAATTTAAAATGTTTGTGCCAAATGCTTATAATTGGAGTGACTCAGGAGGCTGAGGTAGGAGGATCACAGGTTCAAGACCACCCTTAGCAACTTAGCAATAAAAATTAAAAATGGGTTGGGGATGCTCAGTGGTAAAATGAAACAAGTGAAAGGTTAAACTAGTAATCAAAACTCTACACACAATGAAAGGCCCAGACCCAAATGACTTCACCACTGAATTCTAACAAACATTTAAAAAATTAAAATCAAGTTGCTTATTGTGCATGAGACCTGGGTTATATCCACAGCACTGCAAAACAAAACAAAAAAAATAATATTTCACAGCTCTCAAAAAAATTAAAGAGAAGGACTGAGGTTGTGGCTCAGTGGCAGAATGCATGAGGCACTAGGTTCAATCCCCAGAACCACATAAAAATAAATAGATAGATAGATAGATAGATAAAATGTTGTGTCCATCTACAACTAAAAAAAGAAATATTTTTAAAAAAATAAAAGAGGGATGACCACTGCTAATACTCACTTCATCTTATGATGCTAGTATTACTTTAATTCAAGACCAGATTAAAAACATGGAAAAACTATGATGCAATTTGGACTATGAATACAAAAGTCTCTCAACAAAATACCAGCAAACTGAATCCAGCAACTTATAAAAAGAACTCTTTTCATGATCAAGGTAGGTTCACCATCTGAAAACTCTACTAATGTAAATACCGCTTGTTAGTAGAATAAAAAACAGTGCCACATGAGCATCTTCATAGACACATTTGACAAAACGCAGCTAGTGGGCAGAATAAAAACATTCAACAAAAGGAATAAATGGGAAGTGTCTTAACCAGATAAAAAGCGTGCTAAAACCCTGCAGCTTATGCCATTCTTACTGGTGAAAAACAGGTGCTTTGCTGCCATGAGCAGGAACAAAAACAAGGAAGTCCATTCTGCTGTTTTTCAACATTTTTTGTAGCAGAGGTCCTGGCCAGCACCGTTATACAAGGAAAATAAAATTGGAAAAGAATAAGTGAAACAATCTCAATTTGCAGGTGACATGGTTTGATATGTGAAAAAACCATAAAGAATCCACTAAATAATCATTGAAACTAAGAAATCAGTTTAGCCTTGTTACAGGATACATATCAGATATCCGATTTTGCTACATACATACCAAAGTCAGTTTTATTTTTATATACTTTCAGTAAATAGCCCGAAAATAAAATTCTGAAAATTTCATTTTCAGTAGCATTTTTAAAAAAAATAAACAAAATAGGGACAGATTTACCAAGAAAAGTGGAAAACCTTAGTCTGAAAACTACAAAACATTGTGAAATACATAAAGATCAAAGTAAATGGAAAATATCCCATGTTCAGGAATTACTTTTTTCCTTTTGACATGAGGTCTCACTGTGTTACCCAAGCTGGCCTCAAACTCCTGGGCTTATATGATCCTCCTACCTCAGCCTTCTGAGTAACTGAGCTACAGGTACAAAAAGCTGATGGGGTAGCTTAATAGTGGAATGCTCTTGGGTTCAATTCCCAGTATGGGGGTTGGGCCCAAAATATTAAAAATTAAATACATTCAGTTCTCATCAAAATTTAAAATGTTTGTGCCTCAAGTAATACCATCAAGAAAGTAAAAAGACAAGCTGGACACAGTTGTGCAAACTTATAATTCCTGCAACTTGGAAGACTGAGGCAGAAGGATCCCAAGTTTAAGACCAGCCTCAGCAACTTAGACTCTGTCTCAAAATAAAAAAGGGTTAGTAATATAGCTAAGTGGTAAAGCACCCCTGGGTTCAAACCCCAGTACTTCCTGCCCCCCCCCAAAAAAAAACCCACATGTAAAAAGATAACCCCCTAATGAATGGGAGAATGTACTCTGCATCTTATATATGATAAAATATGTGTACTCAGAATATATTTTTAAAAATTTATAACTCAATAACAAATAACCCAAATAAACAATGGATACAGGAGATGAATAGATGTTCTTCCAGTGAAAATACATGTCCAATTGAACATGGCCAGGTACAATAACACATACCTATTGATAGCTGCATTATTCATAATAGCTAAAGGATAGAAACAACATAAATATCTACTAACTGATGAATGGATAGACAAAATGAGGTATATCTATACAACAGAATGTCACTCAGGGAAAAAGGAAATACTGTTACATACCACAACTCTAGTGAATTTTGAAAACATTATGCAAAGTAAAAAGAGCCAGTACAAAAAGCACATGTTATATGATTCCATTCATATGAAAGTCCAGAATAGAGAAATCTATAGAGACAGAAAGTAGTTTAATGTTTGATTAGCATTTGGTGGGGAATGGGTTGGGTTAAGGGATGGGGATGAATAGCTAAAGGGTCTGTATTTCTTTTTGAGGTGATAAAAATGTTCTGTAATTGACTATACATATCTGTAAATATACTAAAAAACATTGAATTGCATACTTTAAGTGAGAAAACTAGATGAATTATATATTAAAGAATTTTTTAAAGGGCGAGAGCTTTGTGTAATATTCTGGAGTAATCTCAAAAATATTTGTTAATAAAACAAGATGCAAGAAAAATTATCCCACAGCCTATATGTGTTTATAATTGCATGAATCTAAAATGGGTTAAAATTTATAGAACTATACAACAAAAAAGAAAAAAGGCAATGTTTTGTATGATAATGTTTTTAAAAATTAAATCTTGCCAGGCACAGTGTTACACACATATAATTCCAGTGACTCAGGAGGCTGAGGCAGGAGTATCACAAGTTCAAGGCCAATCTCAGCATCTAAGCAAGGCCCTAAACAACTTAGTAAGGTCCTGTTTAAAAATAAAAAATAAAAGCACTGGGGATGTGGTCAAGTGGGAAAGCATATCTGGGTTCAAACCCTGGTACCAAAAACATAAACAAAAATTTTTTAAAATATGTAACATCAATTGAGAGAACAAGGATTAATTGTAATGAGAGTTGAATGTCATGATGGTGGACATCAGAGAAGTGTTCGAGAAGAAAGGCACATTTGAAAGTACCTTGAAGGGTGGTTTGGCTCTAGACAAACACATACTTATGGAGAGCTTTGATGAAGGAAGGAAAGACATTTCAGATGATGTTGATGATGGTTGCCCTGAGTTTTTCTGACATCTGGGACAGCATTAATGATTTGGTTCTCCTGAACTAAAAGATACAAACAGGAAAGAGAATGAAATTGTAGTGCGAATTCCTTTGCCTGTTAGGCTCAGAATTGAACACTATTATATAATCAATGATTAGCCTAATCCAGACTGATATAGGCGGTGAGACTAGTACAGGAGAAAGGAGGGAACTGGTGAGGTTGCTATAGTGAAGAACTTGGCAATGGGTTAAGAGGGAGAAAAAAATCTAAAAATTGACTCAGGATTTGATCTTATGTGAATGGAATGACAGTACTATTAAGAAGAGGAGGAGGAATATAGAAGTTATTTTGGAGAGAAGTTGGTGAGTTTAGTTTGGGTTTTGTTTAGTCTAAGGAGCTAATAGATCTATAAATGAGAAATTTAGTGGCAGTTAGAGAGAAGCTATGTAGTAGAGGACAAAGAGTACTTGACCTATTTGTCCATAAATGAGGCATTTTTTTTTTCAAAAGGACATGTGTTAGAATGATTGAGAGCAAAGATTTTAGATCTTTACTTTCCTGGGTTCAACCTTGGACTTTATTTATTTTCTTCAGGCTTCAGATTTTGTAAAGTGGGGATAAGAATTCTAAACCTACTTAATATGGCTGCTGTGAACAATTGGTATATACACATACACATGTGCAGCTCTTATTTAGAACACAACATGGCACATAGGTCCTTTTCAGATCCAATAATCCATGTTACATGGTTAATTTCTGTGAGATTGGCATTCAAAAGTAGTGGGCAGGACCAGAGACAAAGGTTAATAATTTATTTTCTAAGATATTGTTAAATAGATAGAATGAGATAATAAAGGAGAAAATGGGAAGAACTATAAAATGGCAAGAACTGGATGTTAAGGAAATTATATTAGAGAACAAGGGGCAGGAGTATGTAGGAGGAGCCTGTGATGGAAGAGAGAGAAGAAAAGCTAGGAGAAACTCTCATGAAAGCCAAGTGGAATAGAGAAAAAAACAAGATCAAGGGAACATTGTCTTAGAGTAGAGCCTATTTAAGCTAAATATGAAGGTTTATGGGATGTAACTGGCAGACCAGGAGAAGATGAAGATAAAAGCAAAGGAAATTTAATTTATGGGACACAGTCCTATGAGGATTCAAGTGACATCTTTAGCTTAAGAAGAAGAAAGATATTTTTTTTCTTTGATTTGGACTTAAAGAAGGGAAGGATATGTGATAGTGCAATCAAATTTTGAATTGGAAAATTTGGAAGTCAAGGACACTCATGTTGAGTAACTTCAATTTGTTTCTATTAAATAGGAAGCAAGGTCATCTGTGGAGAGAGAAGGTTGAGAATGAAATTGTTTCTAAGCAACATTAAATGTTTTCTCTATTTCTGCCCTTTGTATGAATGGAAAATGATTTATTTCGATTATAATAGGAGTATTTGCTGAATCTTTAACATCTGCTAGGTATTATGCTAAGAGCTTGTTTAAAACTTAAAACACCCATAAGACACAAGTGGTATTAGAAATATGATCCACATATTAGAGTAGGTACTACACATGACAAAGAAAAGATAATGTTGCTCGAATTTATCCAGCTGATAAAAGTGGAACCAAGTTTGAGTACCAGTCTACCCACCTAACTTGAAGTCCTTAACAATCATACTTTCTGAGGTTTTATTTTCAAATTTTATTAAGTGAAATATGTTGGTTCAACAATATATGTGGATTAAGGGGCTGGGTTGTGACTCAGTGGTAGAGAGCACTTGCCTCTCACATGTGAGGCCATGGGTTCCATCCTCAACACCACATAAAAATAAGTAAACAAAATAAAAAAAGAATATTGTGTGGATTAATAGAATAGAAAAGCTTAAAAAATTGTCCATGTATACAATAGAATATTACTTTAATAACATTTTAAATTGAGAAAAGCTATCTTGTTAGAGATGTATTGGGGCAAATAACTTCATTTAAAATTTTTAATTTGGGCTCAGTTTTTTAAAAAATATATCATAGAAATCAGAATAGCAGTTATTCATGGCAGAGTAGAAAGAGGACTTTCTGGAGTAATAAGAATGTTCTATAATTCAATTGGGAAATTTTTGACGAAGATCTATTTTTTAAAGAAAGTTGTTGAATTGTACATATAAAATCATATGCTCTGTAAATTTTTATCTCTTTAAAAGGGGAAAATATATATATGGAAATATATGTGTGTGTGTGTGTGTGTGTGTGTGTGTGTGTGGAGAGAGAGAGAGAGAGAGAGAGAGAGAGAGAACTATATATAGAAAGAGAGAGCTCCAAGGCATTATCAAATGAAAAAAGCAAACTAGAGAATGAAACATACAATATGGTACATTGTTTAAAATGTAAAGTAGAAAAGAATTACCACTAAATAAAACTACTTTTGTGAATCCACACTCAGATGTAAATTAATCATGATTTTTGGATCCAACTGCCCCACACCACCAAAAGATTGTTCCTCTAACATCACTGTCAAAGTTATATTATCTTAGGGTTTCTTTCTGGGATACATAGAATTTTACATTGTGAGATCATTAGTATAAATGATGACTACTGTAGTCACTGATATGACATTCCTCAATTTCTGGAAGTCTAACTAAGAAAAGAAAAACAAGAAGAAGAATGAAAGGAAGAGATGAAAATGACCCACTTGTATTTACTCTACCATTGAGAGACATCTTCAGTCCTTTTTTTATTTTGAAACAGGGTCTTGCTAAATTGCCAAGGCTGGCCTCAAACTTAAAGTCCTCTTTCCTCAGCCTCCCTAGAAGATAGGATTACAAGCTTGCACCACTATTCCCAACAAAAGTAGCATGTTTTAAGAGGCAGTCTAGTGTAATAGAACTGTCATTCAGAGGTAGTGAGATGATTTGAGTTCTTCTGATTTTTCTACTGAATGGATGGATATTTGGGGTCAAGCCATTTAATCTCTCTGGGCCTCAGTTTCCCCAGTTGGTTAAATAAATGCATTGGACTGATTGATGGCTGAGTGTCTTCTAGGCCTAAGATACAATGAACCCTGGCTGTTCACATGAACTTGACATGAAATAGGCCACTCAACTTACAAGGCACATGGAAAGTAAGGTATTTTGCTTTTCTTGTTTTTGAAACAGGTGACAACCAAAGCCAAGCAACTGAAAGATTCAGTTACCTGCTCTCCAGGTGAGTTATAGAACCCACCTTATCTCACTAATATATAGTGGTTTCTTCAAAATAAATCATTTCTTATACTTCTTCAAATACAAGGGTATGATAAGTTTTGCCCAATGAACTCTTGTCGGTCTTAACTCTGAAAAAATTGCAGGCACCAACAAGCCAATTCTGCCCTGTATATATAGTTGATGCTAAGAAGATATATTTAATAAGTTTAAAGAATTATACAAATCTTGTTCTTCTCTAGTATCTGTGGGACAGGGAACACAGTAGAGCACCTATCTGCCCATTACACAAATTCACCATTCAACATTTCCCCACACTGTCCACCACAACACACATCAGCATTACCCTTAGGAATGGATAAGCAGCTTTCCTGAGAATTTGTGTTTTTCAAAATTCTGTGTCCTCCAAGATTAACTGGAATTTTATTAGAATCTCTATACTCTGCTTGGAACCAGGAAGAAGGTCCCTTCTAAATCTTCCCATCTACCTCAAATATAGGTTCTAGAAAGAGTAATGCAGACAAGCCAGGTATTAGCAAACCCTAAGATCTCCAGATCACCCCCAAAAGGATTCCACTTGGTGCTTTCCTGGAAAAGGACAAATGTCCTTTTCCAGGTTCCTTTTCTACCAGTGAAGTTATTGGTTTGGACCATGAGGCAGAGCTAGGCTCTAGATGTTGTGTGAGAACAGTCTGCCTGCAAGACGGTCTCCAACAATGTGTTCTTGAAAAGCACTGCAGCTTACAGTAAGCAGCAGACACAGATCTTTCTAGATCATTGCTGGAGGGGCAAGTATAATGAAGACAACAAGAAGTATGTAGTTGAACATTTAAGGAAGCTCTGAGGTGATACCTGCGATTGGGAGAAGAGTATGTTCGCCCTTTAGTGTCAGTGGCACCAGAGGCAGCTTCATGCAGTGACTAGAACCTATGTGTGTGACTCACAGAGAGGGAAAAAAGTAAAACCTATGTGATATTTGGCCATATCCAAATACAGCTCTTTAAAAGTAGGTCTCAATCACAAGTATATTTACTGAACTCTGTATTTTATTTTCTAAGAGCCTTTAAAGATCCAAAGAATTAAATCTGGGTGCAGTGGCCTGCACCTGTAATCTCAGCGTCTCAGGAGACTGAGGCAGAAGGATCACAAATTCAAAGCCAACCTCAGCAATTTAGTGAGAACCTGTCTCTAAATTAAAATGTTAAAAAGGGGCTGTGGATGTGGTTTAGTAGTTAAGTGCCCTGTAGGTTCAATTCCCAGTACAAAAAAAAAAAAAAAATCCAAAGAATTTTGAAATTAAAATATTTCTTTTTATTTTTGTTCACTATTTTAAATATTTCCCCATAAAACTGTGCTTTCTGAAATATTAGAAAATCTGAACTTGTTTCCAAAGATTTTGTGAATGCCTTTCAAAGACTTTGATGTAGAAAAGTTCAGAGAAATAAAGCTGGCTGATTAGACCACAAGGTAGAAATAACCATCTACTATAGGTCAAAAACACAATCCATTCAAGTATTTGGACTTTTCTTATTAGAGTTGCTATAGTGAACATAGAAAAAAATGCCCATTAGTAGAAACTCAAAAAAATAAAAATAAACGAAAGGAAGAAAATAAAAATCACATGTAACCTATCCATTGGTGTTATTTCTTCAGAATTTTATGTCATATTTTATGAGAATGTGACCATAACACAATGGCTTTGTATTTTTTTCACTCCATATGCCATATTTCTGTATCATCATTTTAATGACTACATAGTAGTCCATAATATAATTGCATCATAGTTTATTTAACAAGTTCTTATTATTGGACACTTTGGCTCTTTACTCTCTTGTGAAGAGAAGGGGTGAGGGTCTCACTATGTTGATCAGGCTCAAACTCTTGATCTCAAGCAGTTGTCTTGCCTCAACCTTCCAAGTATCTGGGATTGCAGGTTCATGCCACTATGCCTGGCTTACCTTTTTATTATTTAAAAAAAAATTTATGAAGTAATTATCTCCAGTTTACATAGGCAAAATGATCCTTTGGAGTATAGGAAGACTAAATTAAGATTTTTACCAATATTGGGGTGGGGGGAGCAGATACTAGGGATAGACCCCAGGGTACTATACCACTGAGCTACATACCCATTTATTTTTTGTTTTTTATTTTGAGACAGGGTCTTGCTAAATTTCTGAGACTGGCCTTGAACTTGCAGTCCTGCCTCAGCCTCCCAACTGCTGGGATTACACGCATGTGCCACCAAACCTGGCTTCTACCTATTTTTATTTTTATATTAAAACAGTGAGAAGGGAATTGTGTGTGTGTGTGTGTGTGTGTATATATATATATATATAAACAGCACTATTTACTGTGTCCATTATAAAATGGTACTGCTACAGAGGACACTGAAATTTCCTAAAGGAAGAATGGAAATTCCACAGTGCTAACAGGTTGGGGTGGCCTTATCACTCATCCTTTCACTTTCAAATATTACAAGAAAATATCTCATCAAGTGGAGATAGTACTAGAATCTCAGGGATACTTTTTAGTAAGATGGAGAGTAACAATGTGATTATTTTATATTAAACAGTCTTCCTAATATTTTAACAAAGTGCTTTAAAAAGATACTGAATTTAAATTTTATATTTTTCATCAAAAAATGTTAATTTGGTGACAGATATTAAAATAGTTGCTTTATTATTAGTTGGTTGGGTTTTTTTGTTTGTTTTGTTTTTTTTCGTGTGTGTGTGTGTGTGGCCAAAATTATGTGACATATAAAAACTCTCATTTTTACAGATTAAAAAATGTCTTTTGGCATGATGGCACGTGCCTATAATCCCAATCACTCTGGCAGCTGAGGCCTGAAAGATCTCAAGTTCAAGGCCAGCCCTCAACAACGTAGTGAGCCATAATAATAATAATAATAAATTAATGAAAATGTTCAAAGTACAATTTTAACCTGTAAATTCTTCAAACAAAGCTCATCTTGGTAAATATAAGTATATAACACTTTCCATTTAGTTTACAAAACAATTGGTTTAAGGAAAATTTCTATGAAAATCCCTATAATTTGGATTGCAAAATGAATATTACAGTCAAGTAAGAAGAGCCAATAGTATGCTACACTGCATACACTATATGATGTATGATGATCATTAAAAATCAGATACCAGGTCTCTGGTTGTTGTTTGGTAGTAGAGTGCTTGCCTGGTGTGTATGAGGCATTGGATTTGATTCTCAGCAACATATAAATAAATAAATAAAGGTCCATTGACAACTAAAACATACAGGTAGTAAGGTTACTTCAAGAAAGAGAGATTCTGAAAAAAAAAAATCAGAAATCCTTGAAATGAAGGAAACAATAAACCAAATAAAAAAACGCAATAGAAAGCATCACCAAAAGACTAGATCACTTGGAAGACAGAACATCAGAAAATGAAGACAAAGTATACAGTCTTGAAAATAAAGTTAACCACACAGTGAAGATGGTATGAAACCATGAACAGAACATCCAAGAATTGTGGGACAGCATCAAAAGATCAAATCTAAGATTTACTGGGATACAGGAAGGCACAGAGATTCAAATTCAAAGGAATGCACAATCTCTTCAATGAAATAATATCAGAAAATTTCCCAAACATGAAGAATGAATTGGAAAATCAAATACAAGGCACTTACAGGACACCAAATGTACAAAATTACAACAGATCCACATTATAATGAAAATGCCTAGCACACAGAAAAATGATAGAATCTTAAAGGCCATAGAAGAATGAGATCACATATAGAGGGAGATCAATTTATATCTCAGCAGATTTTTCAACCCAGACCCTCAAAGCCAGGAGATCCTGGAAGAACACATACCAGGCTCTGAAAGAAAATGGATGCCAACCAAGAATCACATCCAGCAAAATTAAGCTTCAGATTTGATGGCAAAATAAAAATCTTTCATGATAAACAAAAGTTAAAAGAATTGACAGTGAGAAAGCCTGAGAGAGCATCCTTAGCAAAATATTTTAGGAGGAGGAAATGAAAAACAGTGAAAATCAGCAAAGGGAGGAACTACACTAAAGGAAAAGCCAATCAAACTAGAAACCAAGTCAAGTTAAAAGACAAAAATAAACCAAAATTTCTGGGAAAATGATTCATATTTCAATAATAACCCTGAATGTGAATGGCCTAACCTCATCAATTAAAAGACATAGACTGACAGATTGGATTTTTTAAGAGACCCAACAATATGCTGCCTTCAAGAGATTCATCTCACAGGAAAAGACATACACAGACTGAAGGTGAAAGGGTGGGAAAAATATACCACTCACATGGACCATGTAAACAAGCATCAGATAAAGTGGACTTCAAACCAAAACTAGTGAAAATGGATAAAGAAGGACATTTCATACTGCTTAAGGGATTCATACATCAATAAGACATAACAATCATAAGTATCTATGCCCAAAACAATGGGGCATCTACGTATGTCAAACAAACCCTTCTCAAACACAAGAACCAAATAGACCACAGCACAGTAATATTGGGTGACTTTAATACACCTCTCTCACCACTGGATACATCTTCCAAACAAAAACTAAACAAAAAACCTATAGAACTCAATAATACAATCAATAATTTGGACTTAACAGACATATATAGAATATTCCATCAACAAGCAAATACACCTTCTTCTCAGCATCACATGGATCCTTCTTCAAAATATACCATATGTTATACCACAAAGCAAGTCTTAGCAAATACAAAAAAATAACGATACTACCCTGCATTTTATCTGACCATGATGGAATGAAATTATAAATCAATGATAATAAAAGTAGAAGCTACTCCAACACCTGGAGTCTAAAGTATACACTATTCAATGATGCATGAATAACAGAAGACATTTGGAGGAGATAAAAAAAATTATTTAGGGAGGAGATTAAAAAATTCTTAGAGGTAAATGAGAACTCCAATAAAACTTATCAAAATCTATGGGACACTATAAAGGCAGTACTAAGAGGAAAATTCATTGCCTTAAGCTCATTCATTAAAAGAATAAAAAGTCAACAAAAACAACCTGACATTACATCTCAAAGCCCTAGAAAAAGAACAAACCAACACCAAAAGTAGTCAGGAAATAATTAAAATCAGGACAGAAATCAATGAAATTGTAACGAAACAATTCAAAAAATTGACAAAACAAAAAGCTGGTTCTTTGAATAAATAAATAAAATTGACAAACCCTTAGCCACCCTAATGAAAAGAAGGAGGGAGAAAATTCAAATTACTAAAATTTGTGATGAAAAAGGAATATCAAGACAGACACTATTGAAGTACAGAGGACAATTAGAAACTGTTTTGAAAATTTATACTTTAGTAAAATAGAAAACCTCAAAGACCGACAAATTTCTAGAGGCATATGATAAACCCAAACTGAATCAAGAGAACATACACAATTTAAACAGATCGATTTCAAGCAAGGAAGTATAAACACCATCAAAAACCTACTAACCAAGAAAAGCCTGGGACCAGACGGATTCACAGCTGAGTGGTACAAGACCTACAAAGAAGAATTAATACAAATACTCCTCAAATTATTCCATGAATAGAAAAGGAGGTAACCTGTCCAAACTCATTCTACAAAGCTAGTATCATCCTGTTACCAAAACCAGGCAGAGACACATCAAGGAAACAAAATTTCAGACCAATATCCCTGATGAACATTGATGCACAAATTCTCAATAAAACTCTGGCAAATCACATACAAAAACATATTTAAAAAATAGTGCATCATGAGCAAGTGGGGTTCATTCCAGGGATGCAGGGTTGGTTCAACATATAGAAATCAATGAATATAATTCATCACATCAATAGACTTAGAGATAAGAATCATACAATTATATCAATTGATGCAGAGAAAGCATTTGACAAAATACAGCACCCTTTCATGTTTAAAACACTAGAAAAACTAGGGGTAGTAGGGACATACCTCAACATTGTAAAAGCTATCTATGCTAAACCTAAGGTCAACATCATTCTAAATGGAGAAAAATTGGAAGCATTCCCACTAAAAACTGGAACAAGACAGCGATGACCTCTTTCAACACTTATATTCAACATAGTCCTTGAAACTCTAGCCAGAGCAATTCAACAGAAGAAAGAAATTAAAGGGATACAAGTAGGAAAAGAAGAACTCAAACTATCATTATTTGCTGACGAAATGATTCTATACTTAGAGGATCCAAAAAACTCCACCATAAAACTTGTAGAATTAATAAATGAATTCAGCAAAGTAGCAGGATATAAAATCAATACCTATAAATCAAATGCATTTCTGTACATCAGTGATGAATCCTCTGAAAGAGAAGTTAGGAAAACTACCCCATCCACAATAACCTCAAAAAAAAAAAAGTTGATTTAATAAAAGAGGTGAAAGACCTCTACAAGGAAAACTACAGAACACTAAAGAAAGAAATTGAAGAAGACCTTATAAAATGAAAAGATCTCCCAGGCTCTTGGATAGGCAAAATTAATATTGTCAAAATGGCCATATTACCCAAAGCGCTATACAGATTCAATGCTATTCCAATTAAAATCCAATCGTTGGGCTAGGGTTGTGCCTAGCATGTGTGGGGCCCTGGGTTCGATCCTCAGCACCACATAAAAATAAATAAAATAAAGGTATCGTGTCCAATTGCAACTAAAAAATAAATATTAAAAAAAATCATAGTTCCTTATAGAAATAGAAAAAGCAATCATGAAATTCATTTGGAAAAATGAGAGACCCAGAATAGCTGAAGCAATCCTTAGCAAGAAATGTGAAACAGGAGGCATCACAATACCAGACCTTAAACTATACTACAAAGCTATAGTAACAATATTGGCATGGTATTGGCACCAAAATAGACATGTAGATCAATGGTACGGAATAGAAGACACAGAGGCAAACCCACATAAATACAGTTATCTCATATTAGACAAAGGCACCAAAAACGTACATTGGAGGAAAATAGCCTCTTCAACAAATGATGCTGGGAAAACTAGAAATCCATATGCAGCAAAATGAAATTAAGCCCCTATCTCTCACCATGCACAAAACTCAAAGTGGATCAAGGACCTAAGAATTAGATCAGAGACCCTGCTCCTAATAGAAGAAAAAGTAGGCTCAGATCTTCACCACATCATATTAGGCCCCGACTTCCTTAACAAGACTCCTAAAGCACAAGAAATAAAATCAGGAATTAATAAATGGGCTAGATTCAAACTAAAAAGCTGCTTCTTGGCAAAAGAAACAATCAAAGAGGTGAAGAGGGAGCCTACATTTGGGGAGCAAATTTTTGCCACACACACATCAGATAGAGCACTAATCTCCAAGATATATAAAGAACTCAAAAAAACAAACAACCCAATCAATAATTTGGGTTAAGGAACTGAACAGACACCTCTTGGAAGAAGATATACATTCAATCAACAAATATAAGAAAAAATGTTCAACATCTCTAGCAATTAGAGAAATGCAAATCAAAACTACTCTAAGATTTCATCTCACACCAGTCAGAATGGCAGTTATCAAGAATACAGACAACAATAAGTGTTGCCGAGGATGTGGGGGAAAAGGCACGCTTATACATTGCTGATGGGATTGCAAATTTGTTCAACCACTCTGGAAAGCAGTATGGAGATTCCTTAGAAAATTTAGAATGGAACCACCATTTGACCCAGCTATCCCATTTCTCAGTCTCTACCCATAGGACTTAAAATCAGCATACTGTAATAACACAGCCACATCTATGTTTATAGCAGCTCAGCTCACAATAGCTAAATTGTGGAACCAACCTAGGTGCTCTTTAATAGGTGAATGGTTAAAGAAACTGTGGTATAAATACACAAGGAAATATTACTGAACATTAAAAGAAAATAAAGGTTGGCTCCTCCTTCTCCAAGATGGCGTCCTTGCTGTAGTCTGAGCCGGTTCTCTATCTAGTCCAAGGAGAAAGGTTTGGGCCCGCTTTGGCAGCTCTGCTTCTGCCGCTATTGTAGCGAGCTGCAGTTGCTGGAATGTGTGTGTCACGAGGTGGACTCCCATTATTGTCCCAGTTGCTTAGAAAATATGCCATCAGCTGAAGCCAAACTAAAAAAAAAAAAAAAAATAGATGTGCCAACTGCTTTGACTGTCCTGGCTGCATGCACACACTATTTACCCGGGCAACAAGCATCTCCACACAGCTCCCAGATGACCCAGCCAAAAACCACCAAAACCACCATGAAGAAAGCCTATTACTTGGCCTATGGATTTTGTCACTGGACATCTAGAGATGTGGGCATGGCAGACAAATCTGTAGCTAGTGGTGGTTGGCAGGAACCAGAAAATCTTCACACACAATGGATGAACAAATTGATTGAATATTACCAGCAGCTTGTTCAGAAAGAGAAGGTTGAGTGAGATCGCAAGAAATTGGCACAACGTAGAAACTATATGCCTCTGGCTTTTTCGGACAAATATAGTCTTGGAACCAGGCTTCAGCTACCACAAGCTGGTGTATCCATCAGTATCCTTGCTGGGCTTTCCCTTAAAGAAGGAGAGGACCAGAAAGTGATAAAGATTGAGCCAACTCAGGCCATGGATGAAGTGAAACCTCTACCTGAAGACTATTACACAAGACCAATAAATTTAAAAGAGGTGACTACCCTTCAGCAGCGCCTCTTACAGCCTGACTTCCAACCAATTTGTGCTTCACAAGTCTATCCTTATCACAAACATCTTCTGATCAAATGATCCCTGCACTGCCAAAAAATGTGAACATAATTTGAGCAAGCCAGAATTTAATACAACATCTATCAAATTTAAAATCCAACTGGTTGCTGTCAATTATATTCCAGAAGTGAGAATCATGTCAATTCCCAATCTTCGCTACATGGAAGAGAGCCAGGTCCTTCTGCCCTTTACAAATCCTGTGGAAAACCTTACCCATGCGACTCTGTTTGAGTGTGAGAAGGGGGATCCTGATGATATCAATAGCACTGCTAAGGTGGTGGCGCCTCCCAAAGAGCTCATTTTAGCTGGCAAGGATGCAGCAGCAGAATATGATGAGTTGGCAGAACCCCAGGATTTTCAGGATGATCCTGACATTATAGCCTTCAGAAAGGCCAACAAAGTGGGCATTTTCATCAAAGTTACCCCCCAACGTGAGGAGGGTGAACTGACCGTGCCCTTCAAGATGAAGCATGATTTTAAAAACCTGGCAGCTCCAATCTGCCCCATTGAAGAAACTGACCAAAGCACAGAAGTCATCTGGCTCACCCAGCATGTGGAACTCAGCTTGGGCCTGCTTCTTCCTTAAAAGGTTACTTTGGTGGGCAGATTCCACCTGAGACAATGTCAACACAGACCTGTGTTAAAACATGGAAGCTCCTGCTTCATTAGGCTTTGTTTATCATGTTGTACCCATGCACTACTCGGTCCTCTTCCTAAGGGTAGGAGCACAAGCCAGGCATCAGGAACACAGGGTAACTGCTGTTCCTCTTGCTGTCACCTCTATTAACACCAGTCAATCTGTGTTTCCCTCACTGAGCCCTGCACATTGAATAACACAACATAGCTCCATCCCAGTAAAGGGGATGGCTGTTCCTCAAAGTGGTGTTAGATTTACCACCTGAGAAACTGACTATACTATCTCTTGATCTGATCTCACAAAGGATCACAATCTGACAGTTGAAACTTAACAGTGATAACCCAAAGGTGGACCTGCTATTAATGATCCAGCATTGGTCTCAATGTACCAGCTGCTTTCTGCATTCCAGTATATATCATCTAAAACATACCCCTTTATTTGCCAACATGGCTCTCATTTTGTTATAGATTTATGTTTAGCAAAAAAAATAGAATTGACATATTATCTTTAGTTTTGTGATGTTTGGAAAAACCTGTGAAATAAGGCATTCTCATTTACCCTCTTTCTAGATGAATATGGGACACTAATTTATGAGTTGCTTTTAATTTTTTCCCAGAACAATATGAAGCTTTTTCTTTTAAGAATGTGAAAGAAGCAAGGAATTACATGTCATATCAAGAAGGTAGCGAATTCCATTTGTTTTAAGTTTTGCCCCAATACCTAGGAATGAATGCTGCCACAGGACGCAGTCTTTGTTCTTACCCCTCATCCTCTCTTTTCTGCTCTGCCTTTTTAATTCAATAAATTTTTCTGAGTAAAAAAAAAAAAAAGAGAGAGAGAGAGAGAGAATAAAATTATGGCATTTGCAGGTAAATGGATGGAGTTGGAGAATATCATGCTAAGCGGAGTAAGCTAATCCCAAAAGAACCAAAGGCCAAATGTTCTCTCTGATAAGTGGATGCTGATCCATAATGGGAGGCAGGGGGCATAGGAAAAATGAAAGAACTTTGATTGGGCAAAGTGGAGGGAGCAGTGGGGAGGGTGCATAGGGGTAGGAAAGATGGTGGAATGAGATGGACATCATTACCCTACGTACATGTATGACTGCACATATGATGCGATGCTACATTGGGTACAACCAGAGAAATAAAGTTGTGCTGCAATTGTGTACAATGAATCAAAATACTTTCTACTGTCACATATACCTAATTAAAATAAATTAATTAATTAAAAAAATCAGACACCAAAATAAACAGAATTTGGAACTAACCTGCTAACTTAGTATTTTACCCAATATTAAACAACTTTTCAGTCTCTTTGTTTTTAATATTAATAATATTTTCATAGTGATGTTTTGTTTCACTTAGTGTTTTTAGGGCTGGGTATGGTGGCCCATACCTCAACTCAGGAGGATTGCAAGTTCAAGGCCAGCCTCAGCAATTTAGCAAGACCCTAAACATTTTAGTAAGACCCTGTCTCAAGTTAAAAAATAAAAATAATAATAAAATATATAATAAAAATAAAAATAGCTAGGTGAAGTAGCACTGTCTTCAATCCCCAGTACCAAAGAAAAACAAACACCAACCAAAAAAAAAGTGGGGATGTTGCTTAGTGGTAAAAGGCCACTGGGTTCAATTCCTAGTAACCCCATACACACAGATTTTTTTAATGTTTAAATTTTATTTATTTATTTATTTAGGTATTGGTGATTGATTACCATTGTGCTACATCCCCAGCCTTTTTTTACTTTTTATTTTGAGACAGGTTCTGGCAAAGTTGCTGAGGTCATGGTCTCCAACTTTTCCTCAGCCTCCGAGTCACTGGAATTACAGGTGTGTACCACCACACCCAGCCTCAAATAAAACTTCTTGACAAATAATAAAAGTTACTTCAAATAGAATTTTTTTAAAACATTTTTAAAATTTTAGATAACTGTTGTTTCTCATTTTTATCTTTAAATTTATTTTATTTTGTGGGTGTGCTTCATTATGAACATTTATAATATATTAATATAATTTATGAATAAGTAAATATTATATGTTAGAATTATATATTCAAAAGTGTTCTTCTGATAGAACACGTGATCAAAAAGTATGAAGCTCATGCTTGAGAAATGCTGTTTGTTTGTAGCATTCAACACCAGACAAGGACCAACCAGATATCTATCTGTAAAGCGTTATTTCAGTCAATCATGACAGATCCACTCATAGCCACTAAAAATGATGTGTACTGCCACAGACACAAAGAGGGGGAAGCAAAGACAGATGCACAGTGTGTGCTTTACTGGTTTCTTTCTAGACATTTGTACACTCAACACACATACACTCTATCTCACACCCCAATCCTTTATTGCCTTGGAAGAAGGAGCCTGGGAACCCAGAGAGCTTACACTATTTGAATATTTTTATTACATGCAGAATTTCCTTTTATTTTAAAAAAGCTGACCCCCCCCAAAAAAAGAAAGAAACCATCACTTCAAAATGTGAGATAAGTAAAATACTGCCTCTTAATAGCTAGATATTCTGTACATACATAATTATTTCCTTAGGAGAACCTCCTCTAAATAAAATAGTCATTATGTAAACATATTTCAAGGTTTACCTACATTTGACAAACTGTCCTCCAGAAAGATTTATCCTTATTGTCTGATATTCTAACCACTAGCCAGTTAGAGCTATTTGAAATTAAAGTTTAAATTAATTTGAATTAAGTAAATTTTATTTATTTATTTATTTGTTTATTTCAGTGGTGGGGATTAGACCCAGGGGCTCTCACATGTTCTGCAAGCACACTACCACCAAGCCACATCCTCAGTCCCCAGAATTAAGTAAAATCACAAACACTTCCTGGACTAGCTTATTAAGTATTTAATAGCAACACAGAATGTTTTACTAAAAGCCCAGGGATAAGACCAGTTTCTGCTCTCACTACCAGCACATGAATGCACCTGTTTTTCTGCATCTTTACCAGTACTGAACATTGTCATACTTTCTTGTCTTTGTCAATTTAATAATTGAAAGATGAAGTTTGTTGCTTCAATTTGCATACCCCAAACATTTATAAGCTATTTGCATTTCTTCCTTTGTTAACTTTTTAGTAAAAATTTTCTATGTTTAAGAATTCCTCTAATAGCTACAGAATAATTTACTCATGTGCATGCCAGAGACAGCATAGTATAAATCTTGCCTGATTTGTTTTAGTTATGCTAACAGATATAATGAAAATGCTGGAGTATAAAGAATGTCCTTCCTTACCTAATATCACATTGTCCCTTTGCAGAGAGATCCTTGTGTTCTTTGATCATATTTATATATCTAGTATCCCTCAGAGGAAAGAAATCAGACAAAAGTGGGTCCAAATCCCACCTCCTCTGCTTTCTGAGATTTTCCTGTAAAATTAAAATAACAATACCTATCTTTCTAGATTAGTATGAAAAATATAAGGTATGCAGAATGTCTAGCCCACTGCCCCATGTGTGGCAGACAGCTCCTGTTTTCATTGTTGCCTGGGTTTACCTTGCCTAGTCATCTGTGTGCTGTGGCCTTCTTTCCTAGGGATGGTCAGACTCTCTGAACTTAGATCTACAGTTCACAATTCTAGGCCCATCAAGACAGCCACCACCTTGCCAGATGACATCATCACCCAGCGAGAAGATGCAGGAAGGGCAGTGGAGGAGGAAGAGCAGGAAGCAGACACTGAAATCCGGCCTCGGAGGAGGAAAGCAGCCAGGCTGCTCGAGGCAGTAACAAAGGTTGAGCCAGAGAAGTGTAGAGGAAAGAGGCAGAAGGACTTTGACATATCAGAACAAAATGAATCCAGTGATGAGGAGAGCCAGAAAAAAGAGAGAACTCATGCTACAGAGGAGCCATGGACTCAGAATCAGCAGAAGCTTCTGGAAATGGCATTACAGCAGTATCCAAAAGGGGCCTCTGACCGTTGGGACAAAATAGCCAAATGTGTCCCAGCTAAGAGCAAGGTAAGTGAATGGGGAGAAAGGTGACTGTATGCTGGTACAGAGTCCCACCAACGTGGCTACAGTCCCTGTACCTACTTCATTTGTCACACACAAATCTGTCATCAGCTGTCCGTCTGCTCTCATATTTGCCAGTTATCTTCCAGCATATTTTTTCCTTAACATATGAATCTGTGTGATCATTTGATTGGTGGGTGTAAGTGAGGTCAAGAAGCTAAAAATTTAGTTATTATACAGACTAGCTGATTTTTCCCAGAGAAGATTCCATTTTTGGAACATTCACTTCACCTCTACAATATGCCAGGCTCCTTGAGAGTTTGCTCTACTCAGTCAGGCAGTTGAAAGAAGCATGAACTGGCGCGAGCATCATCCTCACCACAGAAGCAGCAGCCAGCCAGCAGGCCATGGTTGGAAGTGGGATGGGTCATAAAATGACAAGGCCCTCTTTGCTCTGTAAAAGGCTTAAAACCAAAGGGACCCGTGGGGTAGAACTACCTTGCTATTATCAAGATAACCATCAGTTCTGTGATGTGAATTTGGACCTGGTTGTAGCACCTGGCCACCCCCAGGCTCTAAGGCAGGACTCTCTTGGGTGGGGTCAGTGTAGGACTGACATTTAGGTCTTGACCTGCCCTCTGTAACCTGGGCTGTTTATAATTGACTTCTTTCCTGTTTACAGCTCTTAGTATCTGCTAAAGTGCACCTGCAGGTCATTCTCAAATAAAATCTCAGAAGAGAAGAAGGGTTGTCTCCTACAGAGAGCCAGCCCCTGCCCCAGGCTCGGTGCTCTCCCTGCTTGGGATCTGACAGTTTGGAGCTATAGAGCTTCAGGGTGTGATCTTTTCAACATGCCCTTTCCCGCCACACTCGTCTCCTGGAGTTCTCACAGTCTGAGGCATCAGGAATGCCAGAAATCAAAAGAACCAATCTCTAGTGCCTTCTGTGCCTATCACTTAGTAGCTTCTGGGCATACTGATGCTCATTTACATTCTTATTTTTTTTTTAATTGGAAAAAATCTAGCTTGTGGCCATGCATGTCCCTGAGTGCACAGGTCTAGTTATCTATCACCTACTTTAAGATGATGAAGTTGAGAGTTCCTGGGGAGAAAAATAAACCATTAGCAGTTGATCTATTTGGGAAGCACAGATTCTCCTACTCTCTCCAACTGGTTTGCCAGAAGTAATTATTTCCCCTGAGTTTCATTCGCGTCAGTCAGGACACCAGCATTTTTATGTGTAATGAATTGGCAATGGCTGGAAATAAAGGAGCTGGAACTGTGGATTCCTTGGGACAGAACACTCAGAAACCCATTGCCTAGGGGTTTGGAAGTGTCCTGTTTTCAGCCAGGAAAGGGCAGGGTTCCCATAAGCCTTGACTTGAGGAGCGGGTCCCGGAGCAGCTGCGCCCAGCCTGGCTGTGGAGGCTCCTGCCAGCCCTCTCATGGGGATGTAGGGCGCCTGGGCGGAGCCTTGCCACCTCTCAGCTCAGCACTTGGGCTAATGTGTTCAGACTTAGGTTGGTTCCATACACTGGGCAGCTAGGAACACATGGCTGCTGAGGAAACACTGATATTTTTAAAGACCATAGGTGAGTGGTCTTTGCAGATGCAGGAAGGGCACTTCCTGGAAGATGCTTGTGCACTACGGCCATGTTGCAGGCCTCAGAAAGGAATGTCCACAACACCTCATAAAGTCACCTGCTCTAGACAGAATTACTTACCCAGTCCCTGGCTCAACAAAGGCTAGTGTTGTTTGAACAGAAACAGAATGAATTCTGGAAAGTACCTGGAGATCAATGTGAGAATTCTGAAGCCCCTGCCCACCATCACCCCCTCCCTGCTTTAATCCCACCGAAGGTACAACACCTCCAGGCAGCTGAGCCAAGGCAGCAGGATAGAGCATTCCACATATTCCAGAGCTCCCTGCAGGCCAGTGTCCTGGGGACGGGCTGATGTGGCCCACCCAGGAAGGTTTCAGAGGCCCCCAGGGAGAGGTAGACACAAATGAGAGTAATATTGTGGCTGCTGGGTCTCTAGTTTCTTGGTTTCTCTGAAGTGGCAGGTGATATCAGTGGAATGTAACATAATAGCTGTCCTTAGCAAGTCGAACCTGGTAAAGAGAATACTCCTCACAAACAGCTGCCCTGGGCTCTCACCCCTTGGTTAGCACTTTCACCTTGGGCACGCTTGCTTCCACCAGTTCCTCCTTCACCTGTCCAATGCGGCTAACCAGGTCTGCCTTGTGCCAAGCTGGGCCTGCCCAGGAAATCCAGAAGGGGCCGGGACAAGGCCATGGACACAAGGCCACCTAACTAGCACTGGGCATAGGCCAATGCCCAGGCCGCACCCTGCTGGTGCAGCTGCACACACAGGAACAGGTTGTAACTGTTCCACCTCTTCTTTTCCTTCCTACAGGAAGACTGCATCGCTAGGTACAAGCTGCTGGTTGAACTGGTCCAAAAGAAAAAACAAGCTAAAAGCTGAATGTTCTGGAAGATGATATTCACGTTCATTTTCCAAAATGAGTATTTCAAAAATCTTATGCAGAAATTTGCATTTTGTACCTCAGTATTTCTATACGTCACGTGCCTTAGTAAAAAATAAATAAATAAATAATAGATGTTGTGCTGCATTGTTTAAACAAATCCTGTGTTAAGGGGAGAAAAGAATTTGGGTATTTAACAGATTATTTCTCCTCCCTGCAAAGTTTACTTTTGTGGGAATGTTTCAAAAACTATGTTTTAGCAACCAGGCATACATGTTGTTAAAGGAACATAAACATGAACTAATGTGTAAGAATTCAAATTTAATGTGTTTCTCTAAAAGGCATAACATTTAAGCTAGGCGCATGACTATAATCCCAGCAGTTTAGGAGCTGAGGCAGGAGGAGCGCAAGTTTAAGGCCAGCCTCAGCAACTTAGTAAGACCCTAAGCAACTTAGTGAGACCCTGTCTCAAAATGAAAAATAAGGGCTAGGGAGGTGGCTCAAGGGTAAAGTGCCCCTGGGTTTGATCTCCAGTACCAAAAAAAAAAAGTGTGTGTGTGTATAAAATGCATAACAATTAACGTCTTCATTGGGGTTGAGTAGCAGGATGAAGTTGCTTAGAGATAAACCATCTGGCTAGCTAAGAATAACAGGAGGTTCTCTTAATTAGTTATGTGTATCTAGGAGGTAAAAAGTGTCTAAATGAGCAAAGGACATTGGACATAGGGTGGTAAAGTCAGAAGTGTGGGCTGCTTAGTAGAAATGTGGCCCCAACTAATAGAATTGCCAAGGAACATGCAGAAAAGTATTAGGAACTGATGGAACTGTGTCCTGTTTTTTCAAGACCTGAGTTAAAGTCACCGTTTTGTACCGTCAGCCTCAGTGGAGGCTGGTCTCATTGTTCACTTTTGAGCTGGTGCTGTCTTCTGAGTCTCCCTTTTGAAATCTGTCACCATCTGCTCAGTGCTGGACAGAGTGTGGTCACTGCAGCCTGAGCTTGGAAAACACAAAGATGACCAGGGCACATTCCAGAGAAATGACTTGATAAGATGCCTATAAAGGTGTCACTCTTCCCTAAGGATTAAAATGAGGCTACAGCTTTCTGAAGGAAACACTGGGGGACAGAGGTCACCACTGCACTGAGTGAGTGTTCACAAGAGGACATGGAGCCAGGTAAGCCAACCCTGAGCCCCTCCCCAAAAGCAGATGACAAGAGGCCTCTGGTGTCAGCTGACCTGGGCGCCACACAGCTCTGAGTGGAAGTTGTGGGGAACTCACACTTCAGAAGCCGAGTTGCCTAGTCCCCAAAAGAGCAGGTGACCAGCTCTGTTTTGCTTTTCACTGGACACCGGAGTTATGGGGAAGCTTCCTTCAGCCTCAGTGTCCTGGGGAAGGGAGGCTGTGTCTACCTGGCCAGGAGGGGAGAGGGACAGGACCTTCGCACTCAGTAGTGCTCACCTGCCCTCTTCCCAGCAACAAACCAGGACCATGAGTCCTGGGGAGGGCTCCAGGTGGTGCATTCACAGGGTTACACACCCCCCTCTCCCTTATCTAGGGCAGCTCCAGAGAATAAAACTAGTACACGGGGAGGAACAGAGGAGAGAATGTCCTGGCTGTGTTCCAGGCCTGGGTCCTTCTGTTCCAACCTCAGACCTATCTGCCATGCAGCCTGTGACATCCTGTGACCACCCTGCCATTAGATCACCCTTTTTATTTAAAGCATCTTAAACTGGATTTCTGTTATACACACACACACACACACACACACACGCACACACACTCTCCACCCTGGAATCCCCAAACTTGTCACCTTTTCTCAACTCCTTGGGAATCTAAGGCATGAAGAGGCCTGTCTCTGACTTCTGGGTGAGTAGCATTCTCCATGGCTCCCCCTCTTCTGGGGACTGCAGGAGTTGAGGGGTTTGAAGGAGGACCAGTGGGGAGACATGCATGGGTTCCTGACTCTCAGAGGCCAGTGAGAGGACAACACACACAAGGCTGTGGTCTAGTGAAGCCACCTCCAAAAGGGACCTAAAACTACACAGCCTGGGGACCAAAGCTTAGGCACCAGCTGTGCTCATTGACAGCCCTGACTGCCCAGCCCAGACAGCATGCTGGGGCCTCCCCACATCTTTCCACCTCTGTCCTCCCTTCAGAAGCATCCAGGTTCCCTGCACTCCCCAGCTGCCTGTGCAAGTGGCCTTTGCCTGCTTTTTTGTTCTGCCTCAGCAAGGACATCAGGCAAGTACTCTGCCATTGATCTACACCCCCTGCGCTTTTTTCTTTTAAGAAGGGAAGAGATGGCAAGCACTGCCATGTGAATGTCTGTCTGTCTTGCCCTGCCTGACTACACAGGAAGGTGGAAGGTCCCAGGTTGGGAGGCGGGGATTCCAGTTCTGCAGCACCCTCCAGGGACCTGCAGCTTCTTCGGAGTATGGTCTTCAGAGTCTATAGGACATTCTTGGTTATATTCTCAACAAGGCCATTACTAAGTCTTTGGGGGTGAATTTGATACTTGCAAACAGCCAAAGATCCTGGAGGACAGTCACTGTGCTGCATGGAACAGCACTTTGGGCAGCGTCCCCAGAATAAGGCACCATCTCTCCAGGCCTGAGCCTCAGAGGCGCCGTGTGTCTTGTTCCCTTGCTGTCCTGCTGTGTGTGGCATGTGTGCAGTCAGACCCCACTGGAGGTTGGGAGGTGGGGGTACTGGCTCCCTAGTGTCTACTGAGCTATGTGATGTCAAGATTGTCATCTTAATTCTTAAACAGAGAATAATGGTAGTTGCTCTGGTTGTTGGGTGATGAGATAATTGTGAAATCTTGAACACACTACCCAGCTGGTCAAAAGCAATAGGTATTAGGTTTCTTTCTGACTGTCCAAGCCTCCATTACTATCATCTCTGTGTGATTGTGGACACCGTCAGCAGAGCTGATGGGCCAGCATCAGGTTCCCTCCGTTCTCATTCCTAGCCTCCAGGCCCAGTGCCCATCTTGGGTCCCTATGTGGACTCACCAGCTCTGCAGAATCTTCCTGTGTCTTCAATTGTCATTCTCAGGGAGAGGGCCTAATCATCCACCAGGCGCCCTATTGGTCTCACCCAAAAAGGCCAACGCCTGTGCTGTAATGATTATTCTAAGGCAGCCAGGAGGCCCAGGTGGACCAAGAAGAACCCGAGGCTGCACCTCAGTTCAGACCTCAGCTGGGCGACTGATGACCTGGGGCCTGGACAAGTTAGTTTAGCCTCTCTCTGAAGTTTGTTTTTGGTAAGGAAAATGCAAGTGCTAATGTCTGATGGCCACCTTGAGCCCAGTGAGGAAGGTGTTGGGACCAAGTTGTGCCAGACGGTTGGATTAAGGTTTGGAAAAGGCGTGTGGTTCCTAGGGAGAAGGGGGCTTGGCACCTGAGGAGGTGGGCAAGGCCTGAGCCATGGGATCCATCCCATCCAGAGTCTCCACTCGGACCCAGCCGGGCTGAGAGCAGCAGATGGCAGATGTCTGTTTCTGTTGAGTTGTTTGGACAAAGCACTGGGCAGGCCCTGGGCACTGGCTTCCTCCCTCTATGGATACCGTGCCTGCTGGCCAGGCATCTGCTCCTGCCCAGCTCTGAACAGCCAGGCCAGTGGCTCTGCGAGGGAGCCCTGCCCTGGGATCTCTGCCTTCATCTTCTCGAGTCTTATGCTTTAATGATTTAAATGTAC
Organism: Marmota monax; assembly: GCF_021218885.2. Classification (NCBI taxonomy): domain Eukaryota; kingdom Metazoa; phylum Chordata; class Mammalia; order Rodentia; family Sciuridae; genus Marmota; species Marmota monax. Next base: position 1,707,723 of record NW_026694639.1, read on the forward strand.
TTTCCCCATTAAGGGCCCAAGTCTTAGCACTACCGTTTCTTTAAAACCCTGAGAGCACCAATTCTTAAAACCCACTCATCTCATCTCATTTGTCCTCATAAGACCCAGCTGGGCCAATAGGCTCTTGGCTGCCCGGCAGGGCTGACAGCCACTCTCTGTGCGGTCAGGCTGAGCTGGATTTCTCTCCCAGCTGTGTCTTAGAATGCTCTGTCAGGGGACAGGGTGAGGAGTGGGCATCAGGGAAGCAAATTGCTTAGATTTTCAGCAGATCATCCGATTCTTCTGTGAAATTTGCCTCAGGAACAATGCAGACCTCCTGCGCGCCTCTCTCTCCTTGATGGCTCCACGTGGGCCTGGGGCCTGGTGGCCCTCTGCCCCGCTAGGGCGCTTTCAACTAGAAGCCAGCGGCCAACGACTTTACTCTTGTACTGGTGTTTGCAAACTCCTGTCTCCATTTGAAAATCAAATCTTAAAACTTTCCACTGGAAAAGTTTATGGATGCCTTATGAAGTGCCTCTTGCTGGCTGGACTTTGCCTTGACATGTGCCACCCCACTCCCAAGACCCCTCCAATATAGAGAGCTGAGGAACTGTAAACAGCAGGCATCTATCCCTGCTCAAGTCGTCAAGGTATTTGCTGTAGTTATCTGTTTTAGCAGACAGGCTTTTTCCTGAAATTAAAATGGTGACATGTAAACAGTGATGTTCTGTATACACAGGGAGTCTATGTGTCCCACACTGCCCAAGACAGCCCCAGTTTAGACCCAGCTAGGGCCATTCGGTTACCTGGCCACCCTGGTAATGGGGTATTGCTAACAGATGACCACTCCCAGACGCCTGCAGATCCTGGAGGGACCACCCCCCCAGAGGAAGAATGGCAGAGAGATTTCAGTGTATTTTGATTTAGGAAGCCCAGGAGGGGCGGTGGTGTGCCAAGCTAACCCCCAGACCCCCACAGGCCCTCACTGCCACCACACCACCCAGGTGGTCTCAGGCCTTTTAAGACCAGGGCTTGCCCCTAGTGGACAAGGTGAGGCAAGGCTTCGGATGAGAACGACGTGACTGCGGTGACTTCACCTGTCGAGGTTGGGAAGATGGCTATTTCATCCTAAATTTTAAGGCCCTGTCATCATCCAAGTTAAGGTCCTAAGCAAAGCCAACTTCATTAGCATGTGTGACTTCCCTTCTGAGTCTGCAGACACAGGTGCTATGTCAGGTTGGGGTCAGCTTGGGTGTTGGCTTCACAGACCAAATCCAAGGTTGTCAGATGAGTGGCCTCTGAACTGTGTTGGCCCTTCAGGGTGCCCGCAGCCTCCCTGGGCCATTTGCAAGGATTGGGGAGGCTCACCAAAGTCCTCTGCGGGTTGTAACAGTGGTCGGCCGTGTCACGGGGCTGAGGTCTAGGCAGGAACTGGTCTTTCTAGTCATAGAGGCTGTCAGCAGTGCCTGTCCTCCCTGCCAGATGGCTCTGCCCTTGCGGAAGCCCACCCACTGTCCTGCTGTCACCCGTCTCCTGTGTGGGTGACCTGTTGGCTGCAACCTTGGACTCTATTCACTTGGGAGCTAAATGAATATGCCAGAAAACCAAGCAGCTGGTTGTTCCTCTGTGGCCGGTAAAGGAAGAATGACTGCCCAGGATAGACAGGGACCACTGGCACCAGAGGACAGACGCATGTCAGTGAAGGGGTGCTGGGCGCTGCCCTGTGGAAAGCCCAGGGGGCTAGCGACGTGAGGAGGGGGCACGCTCTTCCCTCCTGCCCTGCCTGGGACACAGCCAAGAGCTGGCACCTGAAAAGGCTGAAGCCAAGGAGCACAGGCTTCCTGAAAACCCCTCACAGCAGTCAAGTTACCTTCTCCTGTCCTCCTTTGTGTCACATGCAGGAACTGCCCCAGGAACCTAATCCTGAGTCAGTCATAAAGGAAAATGAACAGCCTCCCATATTTCCTCATTACTCAAAAAGAAATACTGTGTAAAACAGAAGATGAATTAATCACTTAAACCAAATCCTCTTGGCTACAGAGTGTTCCAGGAGGAAGATGTCGCCATGGTAAACAGTGGTGTCTGCGTGGACTTGACCTCACCGTTCCCCTGTTGAAGAACTCACTGACAAAATCCCACTGGAAACTTCCCCTTTGGCCACACCTAGACCTGCCCTGTATATCAGAACTGGAATCAGGGATGGATTCTGGGAAAAGCACCTGCCTGGCATGCATGGGGCCCTGGGTACCCACCAGCCCTGCAGGAAACAACCCCTGGAATTTAAAAATCGAGTGTGGACATTTGGGGCAGGAGAGGAAAGAGCCTGGCCTGGGTGGCAGAGTGAGCCAGGGAGCAGTCAGCCCACTGAAACTGACTCACTCCAACCCCAAGCCTGGACGCTCCAAACCCTCCGCCTGCTCTGCCACCCACCTTCTTGCTGCCAAGGAATCCGCTTTGTTTCTGGCCCACCTTCGCAGGAGCCAAGCCAGCGAGAGGGCTGGGCTGCGCCCGTCTGCCCACATCATGTCCCGGGCACTGCTTGGCTGCTCCCATGGTGCTGGCATTCAGTGACTGGTCCACAGGTACGTTCCCTGCACCAGGAGGGCCAGAACACGAGCCCGTCTCTGACCTCCTATCTTGGACTGCGGGAATGCACAGTGTTAGAGAAACAACCTTGACACCACGACTCTGGGGACAGAGCCAGAAGAGATGGTGGGGCCCAGCCACAGCCACTGTTCTTAAAGCTGGGGTACGTGGAGGCTTTCCAGAGCCAACTGATGCCCTTTCCTCCTTGCCAGGAGGGCCGGAAGGCTGGTAGTGGGGTAGCCTGGCAGAGCCATTTGAGGGCATCTTGTTATGCCTTACCCCCAGGGGCAGCCCAGGCCTTTGCTGTCTTTTTTCTGATTTGGGGGATTGGACTTTGATTCCAAAAGTTAAAAAAAAAAAAAAATGTAGTGTTGGGAAGGGTTATAGAAAAGATTAGTGTTATGGAGATTAAACGCAGGTCATCCATCAAAACGAAGAAACTCTCAGGCATTCAAGAGGTTGCAGAGCAAGTAAGGGTTGCAGGGCAAGAAAGGGCCCTAGTTTATGAGGTCCCTACTCCTGCTTCTCTTCACTTGGACCAAAGCAGGAAAGCTTCAGCCCAGCACAGTTTTCCTCATAGACCCACAATAAAACCCAAGAGCATGCATTTAAGTCTATGTTTATGGTGCCAAAGTTTCATAGTGGGATAAACCACGAAGGTGTCAACATCAGTTTGATTTCCAGTCCCACCGGGGTTTCTCCTGTGTTTGTTTTCTGCAGTGCTGGGGACTGACTGAACAAGGCCTTGGGCGTGCTAGGCAAGCACTCTCTGAGCTATAGCCGCAGCCGTCTCCTGTTTCTTCACTAGTTCCTCTCCAGTCCCTCCCTGTGCCATTGGGCCTTAACTGCACTCTGTGTGCTCTGTGGCCATGTCAGGGTAGCAATGCTTGAGCACAGTGGTCCAGGTTTGCATAGCCCCCACCCCCGCCCCATTGGAAAGGGCAGGTGGAACCACACCTTGGCTACAGCTCACAATTAATGCAGAATCAAGGACATCCCAGTTCTACCTGCAGCCACATCCAGGTTTTTGTTTCTCTTTACCACTGGCACCTGGGAGAGGCAGAGTGAGAACAGGATAACCCTAGTTCTGCTACAGGGAGGGTGGAACTGTGCTGGGAGCTAAAGCCACACATTTGGGTTGTACTCAAGATTGATCACATTGATTACAATGTGACTGCATTCTAGGCAATGCTGGATCTCTGAGCTACACCCCCAGCACTCACATTTTTAAAAGTGGTTATGATGCCAGGTGTGGTGCACACCTGGAATTCCAGCTATTCCAGAGGTTGAGGCAGGAGGATCGCCAAGTTTGAGGTGAGCCTGGGCAATTCAGCGAGACCTTGCTGCAAAATAAAAATGGGCTGGGGATGTTGCTCAGCAGCAGAGTGTCCCTGGGTTCAATCCCTACTACCACAAACACAAAAGTAACTGTGAGGACCTAACAGTGTTAAAGTGCCCTGCAGGTGCCTATGCAGTGTCTGCTCTACAGTCACAACTATAACGCCAGACCCCGAACAGCCGGAGAAATTTGAGTGGTTATAAAGGAGAAGTCTGAGACCACAGGAAGGGTTGTGTCCCTCACCAAAGGAGGGAATCTGCTCCACAGGGAAGAGCTGCCAAACTCAAGCTGTTTGTGAACAAAGTCAGTCAAACGAAATCCACATTTCACAGGAATCTTACAGAACGGTACAGTTAGTCAAGAGGTGTGCAAAACACATTTCCTTTGTTGCAAATAACAGTTGGATTGAACTTTCAACAACATGAAAAATAATTTAAAAAACAACTTCCTGGGTTGGTGTATGTAGCTCAGTGGTAGATGCTCACACACACATGCAAAGCCCTGGGTTCTATCCCCAGCGCCATAACAAACAATTTTTTAACAGATTTCTAAACGTGTATAAAAGTTCACAGCTATCTGATTCCGAAAGTTTACACAGATAACGTGGAAAATGAAACACTGACAACAAATAAAACAGATGAACAGTATTTGAGATTTCTATTCAAAAGTACGTGACCCACTTACAAAAGCAAAATTCCTTTTGCACCTTTCCCATAAAATTCCCAGGGACTATTCTGCCTGTCCACACAGTTTAGGGATCATTCCTTCCTTCCCTCCCCTACTTGGTGATACAAAATTAAGAAAACAACATGGTGGCTTGTTTTTCTTGGCCTTTACTCTTTGTGCTTGATCTTGACCACAACCCAGCACATCCCCAGGCCCAATGCACAGGGGCGACTCAGGATCCAGCCAAGGCAAGCCCCTCAGGGCCAGCAACTCAGCAGCAGCTCTTCAGATGCTTCCTCAAGCACAAGGCTCACTTGAGAGCCAGCAAGGTAGCCAGGCTCACCCCCAGGGCCACAGGCCAGTGAGCACTGAAAGCACACAAGCCACACCAAGGAGCTACTAACAATAAGGACCAGAATAAAGGACGTGTTTGGTTTTTATTGGTGGTGCTAGGGATGGAACTCTGGGCTCACACATGCTCCCCAAGTGCTCTCCCACTGAGCTACATCCCCAGCAAGGATATTCTTTTAAGATTAAGTTAGAAACTGCACATCCAAGTAATATTTCATTTATTGTCAATTGTTTGGAGAGTTTGCAAATTAAAGAAATAAATAATGGATGAACCACTTGTCATTCTAGCAGACTAGAATCAAATAATTTTCATCTGTGTATTTAAAAACTCTCCAGGGCTGTGCACAGTGGCGCACATCTGTAATCCCAGAGACTTGGGAGGGTAAGGCAGGAGGACTGCAAGTTCAAAGCCAGCCTCAGCAATTTAGCGAGGCCCTGAACAACATAGCTAGGCCCAATCTCAAAAAATAAAAAGGGCTCAGTGGTTAACTGCCCCTGGGAAGGGTTCCTACCAAAGAGGAAGCAGCAGCAGGAAGGAGGAAACACACACACACACACACACACAAAATCCCTCTCTCCAGGAACCTAGAACCAGTTTTTCTTATTCACTGAACCCTTAATTACCAGAAACAAGTCAGTATATTTTGGGGTTTTTTTTTTTTTAACTTATTTTTTAGTTTTAGGTGGACACAACATCTTCATTTTATCTTTTTATGTGGTGCTGAGGATCGAACCCAGTGCCTACCGCATGCCACACACTACCACTCAAGCCACATCCCCAGCCCCCAGATCAGTATATTTTGATTCACTTAAAACTGGGATAAAATCTGAGCATTTATGTTTTGAAAAATGCCATAGGCAATTCTGATGCTTCCAAGACCTAACCCAAGAACCATCAACTAAATTTGTATTTCTCTTTCAGAGAATGCCCCTAGTTATAGCTGACTATTTATTTATTTAAATTTTTTATTTTTTAGTTGCAGTTGGACACAACACCTTTATTTCACTTATTTATTTTTTTATATGGTGCTGAGGATCGAACCCAGGGTCTCGCACGTGGGAGGCGAGCGTTCTACGGCTGAGCTACAACCCCAGCCCCATAGCTGACTATTTAAACCAGACAAATTTAATCTTTACCAAGTATGAATGCTACTTTATTAATGGGCTATAATGAATGATCTCATCTGGAAATGATTTTCCTTCTATCTCCACTGAGATGATTTCCCTCTTTAAGGCATTAAAGAGAATGAGTGCATTCTCCTCTCTCATGATTTTCTGAAGTCTCTGAGTATGTGGTTGCCTTGCTCTGCACACAGTTCTCACACTGTACAAAATCCACTCATGAAGAGTTTAGATAACTCTGAGGTGACATTCTACAGATACTCCCAATAAAAAGCCCACCCAGGCCTGCTGGAATGCACTACATGCTGTTGCCCCTACCAAACAAGAATGGCACAGGGTTATGAACATTATTAAATTTTATTAACAAAAACTTTGTACATTTTAATACATGTGGAATTTTACATCTAGGTAAAATAACAACACATTCAAAATTTACCATTTATACAAATCGTTACAGAATAACAACCAGTGGGTTAAATAAGTAAAATAAACCACACTGATTTTTTTAATTATCTACAAAAGGCTTGGCTTTCTTTAAAATTCCCCTGAACATATAAAAATAAATTAATTTTACTTTTCAATTAAATCTACCAATTAGAAATATTACAAATCAAAATATCAATGTTATCTTATGAATTTTTCACAATACAAAACAGATTCACAAAACCTTATTTACAGAAATGAGGTAAGAACTGTGCAATGTTTAACCAAGAGACATATTGCAGAATTAACATGTTCTTCCAGCTAAGTACACAGTGGAGGTCTAATTACAGCTGGGTCTTTTCCACTAATAATTCACACATTTAAGAACAGATCAATGATTATGTCCCCAATTGTTAATTTATTACTCTGCCGTACTGTCACATCAAGAGCATGGCTACCTGAAGTGGAAAGGATATAATACAGGTTTCACCTGCTTTGGGAACTGTAGTGGTGTGTGAGAGTGTGAGTGTGAGTGTGAGTGTGAGAGAGAGTGTGTGTGTGTGTGTGTGTGTGTGTGTGTGGTCAGTAATGGGAAGCTATTTAAATAAAACAAACATATACTCTTATAAAATCCACTCATTTTCTTGTGACTCATTAGTGGATAAATACCCAGGTAATAGTTTTGCCTGAGCTATCTACAGTGGCATAGAAAGTTTTCAATAAAGGCAGAAGCATGGGGAAGGCTGCTGGTGAAAGTGCTGTTCTTCTACTCACAGGGCTGGCTGGCTGGAGACCTGCTGTCTAGAGCCGCTTCCACCCCGGAAGGTGCTAATAGGCACTTGGTTAAGGCCAGACCCTACCAGCAGTTTCCAGAGTAGCCTCTTTCTGAAAGAAGTCTTTTGCTTTGAATTGATCTAGTTTCCCCAGCAGCCTTAGAACTCAAGGTCTCTTTAAAAACATTAAGAAAAAGCATTCAGCAAATGAAAATTACCTTTAGCAGAAGTAGACATTACCATCCTAACTTGATTACCAAAACTGGCCAAATCTCATTAGAAAGGCAACTTTTTAAACAAAGTTTGCAGTAGATGACCTATATAACTGCAATATTTAATGAATAAAAACTACAGGAAAAGAAAGTTGACAGTTCTTTGAAATTTAAGATCTGACTTACAGAGAGCAAGCACAATGGAGCCCAAATAAGAGATCATATTTCATATCCCAACTTGTACAAGACCAAGTAGCTTGTATATGGAACAAATGTTTAGTTTTGCTATTTGTATCTCTAATTTATAACAAAACTAGTTGTGCACCAACTACATTAAACTTTTCATGGGTTGATAAACTCATTGCATGTAAATTATTTCATTGACAAAAGTTATTAAATTTTCTTTGAAAGTTCAAAAACTTTTGGGTGGGGGTAGGGATGTGGGAATTCCATTTCAGTGCAACAAAGCAACAAGAAAATTAATCAAAGCCTTACAAGAAGTCCTGTGGCAATCCTTGGTTGTGCGGTTTCTTGTTGCGTTTCTTCATAGCTGTAGCAAGGACTGCAACAGCAGCCAGATGAAGTGCCAGAGCAGCAGGATAAGCAACTTTTAGATGCTTCTCAAATGTCAACTTTTCTCTTGAGCTACAGGCCCAGTTTTATCACTAAGTCTCTGCAGTTAAAACAAACAAAAATATCAGATGCATTAGTTGAATAAATTTTGAACAACACTTGCGGTATTATCCTCTTTAACTGAAATCGTAACAGATAAAATGTGGTATACAGTTATGCCTTTTCTTCTGCAAGTTGGCATGGCTACTTTTCAGTATAATGTAAAGCCATGAATTTAATAGTAACTACTTTCAAAACAGTAAATTCAGTAGTATTCCAAAATAAAAGAGGCAGTGTGCCCACCTGTGGGATAGAACTCCCAAGGCAAGAATGCAGAATTCATCCACCCAAATCAACTTTATAATGAGTTTTTTTTATGGGCTACGAAAGTCACAGGCTCTGGTCCCACATTTGCTATTTGTCCTTTGAACTTTAACCTCTTTGAATCTCCTTTTGCTGTTATAAACAAGTGCAGTCACTACCTGTTAAAGGGTGAAATCACATAATGCCATGTATCTGACAAGGATGCCTGCCACCTGGCAGGGAAGTGGTGAGTCTCACTTCCTAGCCCTGCTCACCCCTATTAGCTAATTGATAGGTAATCTGTTTATTTTTATATTTATTACTGTGGTTCTCCTACCAAAAAATACATCTCATACTATATAACTCAGGAAACCTTAGTTTGCAATTTATTCACTTTTTAACACAAGAAGAAAAACTAGTGAACAAAAGAGTAGAAAAAAGAGTACAAAAATTTCTAAATTAATACAGAATCACTGATATTTCCCATGTTAGCAAAACAGTGGAGAAGTAACAAGGTTTGTGATAACAGTATTCACAATCAGGAAGTTGGCAAAACAAGAAGACAAACAAAAACCATTAAAGAGTTAATGAAAAACAATTATCCTGTATTTTCAACCAGTTCTCATTACTAAATAAAAACTAAAGTTTCTGAAGACTAAAAACACAGTAGACAGAAATTTTCAAAAGTAATGGGAAATAGCAAACATTGTGACTTTTAACACTTTTATTTGCCAAGTCTCCCACCTCATTCTTCCCCTTCTTCCTTTTCCTGATGTCCAGTCTCCATTCTATATCCCAATATCCTTCATCTAACAGGGTTCTGCCCTCAACTGGACTTTAGGGGACACATTTATACTCCAGTAAAGTAGACCTGATTGAAGGGGAGAATTAATAGAAAGAAACAGCCTTAAATTGTGTGCCATTGTATGTACAGCATACTGTTCCTGCATCCATTGTTAATTTATCTTAACTTTTACATTGAAAGGGTAAGATGCTATCACTTACATGTAATAAAATATTTAAATTCCATTAAAATGTGACTGTGATTTACTTTTTAAAAAATACGGAAGAATACTTTTATTACCTGTTCTAAAATTTATATATTAGTTATAATTCAATTTTAAAAAATACTTTGTATCAAAATAGAAATAGTCCTAAAATATACAGACTGTTCTATATAATTAGCAAAATCAATAAGCAAAGTCACTAGGAAAACAGCTATTTTCGCTGGATTGGACTGTCCCATACAACTTGCTAACTAAAACATATTTTCATTTTGAAAATTATACAACAGATGCAAACCTATATGCAGATTAAAGTCAAGATACTCAAGAGGTATATAAATTGGATTAGATCCTTTGTGTTTATAATATCCAGCTGCTGAAATAATTGGTTTATCAGAGGAATAATATGTTTTTTTAAGAGACTAGAGAACAATCTTCTGTGATTAATCAATACAGTTCTTATTACTTCATCAGCTGTAACACAGAACACACACTTACTGTGACTTTCTGACTTGCATTGTCTCCATGGATGGTGAGGAAGGGGTTGGTGGTAGCCGAGTGAAGTGGGGGCGCCTGAGTACCTGCAAGAAGGTTGTTGATGGGTATCTGCGCAGGGCCAGGGATCTGCAGCTGCTGAAGTTCCGGTGGGTGGTGCTGCTGGTGCTGCATCAGCTGATACAGAAAGGCCTGGTGCTGTTCCTAAGGCCAAACCATGGGATAAAATAAGTTCCTAGTCACAGAAGTCAGCAGCATCAGCCTTTTATATTTCTCTCTTTACTTTAACATTAGATATTTAAGTGATGTGTCACTTCACACTATTAAGGAAATCAAGAATCTGACTTAGAAAACAAGCTGCATTGAATAATCCCCATCTACTATAAAATGTCAATATCACCAGCTTATTTTCAAAACAGGGCAAATATAGAAGACCTCCGTTCAAATTAGGTTGCCCATGATGATCAAGGAAAAGAGCAACTTAGATGAGTCACAGTTATCTCTGATTCAGAACGTATCATGTGGCTGGGCACAGTGATACACGCCTGTATTTCTAATGACTGAGGAGGCAGAGGCAGGAGGAGCTCAAGTTCAAGGCTAACCTCAGCAATTTTGTGCAAACCTGCCTCAAAATAAAAAATTAAAAGAAAGGACTGGGCGCTGGGGTTGTAGCTCAGTGGTAGAGCACTTGCCTAAGCATCTGTGAGGCACTGGGTTCAATCTTCAGCACCATATACAAAAATAAGCAAATAAAATAAAGGCATGCTGTCCATGAGGAGAGAGGAGAAGAGAGAAGAGGGAAAGAACAGAGGAGAGGAGAAGTGAGGGAGAGAAGAGGAGAGGAAGAGAAGATGAAGAGAAGGGAAGTAGGTCAGTGGTAAAGTGCACCTGGATTCAATCCCCAGTATCCCTCTCCCCCAGATACACACAAAGAAGAGGGGTGCATCATGTGAACCAAACCCTTCCCTTACCAGACTTAAAACAACTTTTAAAAGTTTCATGCCTCACAAAGGGTCTCTCTTAATGAAGTTATGAACTATTGCTTTATAGCAAACATATAGTCTACTCAACAGACATTTCCTGAGTATTTACTATGAAGCGGGCACTGTTTTTTAGGGAGACAGGGTCCCTGGCTGCCTACCCTGAGAGATCAGAGAGAGACAAATAAGACAAAAATGTTCCAATGTGATTATTGTATGTGAGAGAGCCTGCTGGGGTAGGGTGGTCCCTTTGCAATTTTAAATAGACTGGTTAAGGCAGATCTCATTGAGAAGTTAACATCTGGACAAAGAGATGAGTGGACATGGAGTAAGGAGGGGACCTCTAGGCAGGTGGATCAGCCAAGTGCCAGTGGCCCACAGAGCAGCATATCCAGGACCAGCAAGGAGTTCAGTGAGGCTGGAGTAAGTACATAGGATGTGGGAGAAGAATGCAGGGCTCACAGTTCCACATCATGAAGACTCTCAAAATGGGAAGCCGGTGGAAGGTTTTGAGCAGAGTGACATAATCTGACTTTAGATTTCTTGATAGAGTCAATGTGGGGTGTATCACAGAAAGAACAGACTAGAGGGTTCTGGGTTTGAGCAACTAGAAGGATGCTCATCTGAGGTGGAGAAAACTGGGTGGAGCAGATTTGTGGAAGAAGATCAGCAATTCAGTTCATGACACAATATGTTTAAAATATCTTTTAAGATTTGCAAGTTGAAGCGAGGTGCAGTGGCACATGCCTATAATCCCAGCTGCTAAGGAGGCTGAGACAGAAGGATCTCAAGTTCAAAACCAGCCTCAGCAATGGCAAGGTGCTAAGCAACTTTTATTTAGAGACCCTATCGGGGTCAGTGGTTCAGTAACCCTAAATTCAATTCCTAGCGCCTCCCCCAAAAGTAAAGGATTTGCAAGTGGAGATACTGAGTAAAGCAGTTGGATCCAGAAATATGAAATTCCAAAGACAGGCCTGGGATGAAGATTACACAGTAAACATAATTTAGTAAACATAATGTGACTGGAGGCGCTCACTGAATTCTAGGGTACTGAAAGTGAGACGCTAAAGAGAAGAGGGGAACCCCAAGAAATCAGGCAAAAAAGGAAGAACTGGTTAGGTAGGAAGAAAAGCAAGATAATGAGGAATCATGGAAATCGTGGGAAGAACATGTTTCGAAGAGCAAGAAAAGTGATCAACTCTGTCCAATGCTATTGCCAGATCAGGTAAAACGAAGAACGAGGACTGATCATTAGGCTTCACAAAGTGAATGTCTCCTGGGAGGAGATAAGAAACAGTGCTGTCCTGGTTCGAGAAGTGGGTCAAGCAAGAGTTACTTTTAAATTGGAGTTGCATGTGCCTGTAACAAAAATTTTACCTACATAAAGTCTGCCCACAAAGGAACAAGCTTTACCTGTCAACTTGGCTAATGAAGAAAAAGAGAGCATTTAAACCCCTCTGTCTTTATGGTCTGAGCCAATAATTTGTACTGAAATTTCATTAACCATGGTTTAGAAATGAGAAGTCTAAACACGCTATTATTATTTAAAAACTTAACAGAAAGAGGCCCAAATAAACTGAGTTTTAGTATTTCCTACTAAGATAAGACAAGAGGTAAGAAAATAACATCACATTTTAGTATAAATGTGGATTTTGTTTTTTTTTTCCCAAGGGGTTGGGGGGGTGGTTCTGAAGATTTAACAAAAAAGGCACTTTTATCATTGAGCTACATTTCCCAGGTGCTGCCCCCCTTTTAAATTTTGAGACAGGATCTCACTCAGTAGTTGAAGCTAGTTTTGAACTCATGATCCTCCTGTCTCAGGCTCCTGAGCCACTATGCCCAGCTTCAGTATAAACAATTTAGATGTAATCTATTTAAAACATTTTTTTTTAGTTGTAGATGGACAGACTACCTTTATTTTATTTATTTATTTAATTTTAGGTGGTGCTGAGGATCGAACCCACGAACTAGGCAAGCCTCGTGCATACTAGGCAAGTGCTCTACCACTGTGCCACAACCCCAGACCTTAGATATAAAAAAACTATTTTTACACAATGTAAAACAATGTCAGTTTTGATTCGGTCAAAACAAGTCTTTGCCATACATATTTTTACTAAAGCAAGAGAGTACATATTTTCTTTTTTAAATATTTTTTTAGATGTTGATGGATCTTTATTTTATTCATTTATTTATATGTGGTGCTGAGAATGGATCCCAGGGCCTCTTGCTAGGCAAGAGCTCTACCACTGAGCAACAACCCTAGTCCTAGAAGAGTACGTATTTTCAAAAGAAACTACAGACAAAGTCTGCATGGCTGGCACCCCATATTAATTAATTAATTAATGCATTCTCCAAATAGCACAACTAAATGAAGTGTGCTACAGAAATGGGGCTGGAGAAAAATCATACAGCTTGTCAGTTGGATCTGACTTTATAATGATGAACAGAGAGAGCCAGTACTGCCCTTGCACTTGAGCCTCACAGCTCCATGTATGACTTTGTCAAGTCTTTCACCCTTCTCCAAGATACATATTTCTCAGCTTTTTCTTTCCTCTATAAGATATACCCCTATCTATCTCATTCACTGGTCCAGAAACTTTACTTCTAGTTAAGAAAATCAGCAGCCAGGTGCAGTGGTGCACACCTGTAATCCCACCAACTCAAGGCTGAGATAGATGGATCATAAGCTTGAGGCCAGCCTGGGCAACTTAATGAGACCCTGTCTCAAAAATTAAAAGAAAATAAAAGGGTTGGGGGTGTAGCTCAGTGATACAGCACTCCAGGGATCAATCATCAGAATCACAAAAGCCCAGAAACATAATGGGCTGGGAGTGTAGCTCAGTGGTAAAGGGCCTGTTTGCATGTGTGTGAGGCCCTGGGTTTGATCCCCAGCACAACAGAGAAAAAAAAAAAAAATCAGAAACATTAAAAGCATTAATTTCCTCAGCTTCTTATCATAAATGACTAATGGCAGCGCTTTCTGCCCTGGCATTCCAGTGAGCTGCTTTATCTCCTCTTCCTTAACAACCCTGCTGCTCTGCTAGAACCCTTCCTCTCCTACACCAGGAAATTTCCTTTCAACATATACAACTGTAATATTCAAAATTAACAAAAACAGACCCTTATGCTATGTCTTTTTTTCTTTTGCTGCCTATTTTCTCTAATTTTTTTCAGTTAAAAAAGTCTTTTGAGTGCTGGGTGCAGTGGTGGCTCATGCTTGTAAGCCCAGTAAGTTGGAGGCTGAGACAAGAGGATTGCAAGTTTGAGGCCAGATTCAGCAATTTAGCAAGATCCTAAGCAACTTAGTGAGATCTTGTTTCAAAATAAAAAATAAAAAGGACTGGAGATATGGCTCAGTGGTAAAGTGCCCCTGGATTCAATCTTCAGTACTATGTAAATAAATATCACATCATTATTGGGTTCAAAACCCTCTCGTTGATTTTTAAAATAACCCTCAAAAAACTGGAGTTAGACAAAACAAGATAGACAAAACTGGGGGCCCTGTGCGGTGGCTTATGCCTGTAATCCCAGTGGCTCAGGAGGCTGAGGCAGGAGTATCACTAGTTCAAAGCCAGCCTCAGCAACAGCAAGGCGCTAAGCAACTCAGTGAGACCCTGTCTCTAATAAGGGCCAAAACAGGGCTAGGGACATGGCTCAGTGGCAGTGGTGCCCCTGAGTTCAATCCCCGGTACCTAAAAAGATGACAAAACTAGGATAATTATTAAAGCCAAGTGACAGAACGATGGGTACGTGGGGTTTCAGTATACTCTACTCTCCACTTTATGTATACATGAACATTCCCAAAGTACAAAGGCCAGGCATGATGGCGGCACATGCTTGTAATCTTGGCTGCTTGGGAGGCAGAAGGCCTGCTATTTTGGTGTCAGCATGGGCAACTTATCAAGATCCTGTCTCGAAATAAATTTTTAAAAGGGCTAGGAACTGACTAGCATAGCACGTTCAAGGCCCTGGGTTCAATCTCCAGTAACCCACTCCCTCAAACAAAATAAAACAAAACATACGACCAGTGTCTTTCTATTATACTTCAAACAAAATATGAACTTCCTGCCACAGCCAAACAAGGCAACATGTGATTTCTAGACAGTACCTCCCTTACCTCTCAACTGTTCTCTTGCGGCCTGCCTTCTAGTCTTCCAGAACCTAACACATGCCAGGTCTTTACAACTGCTTCTGCCTTGAACACACCTTCTCTTTCCCCAAAGTAAAAAAGGCATTCTCTTCAACTTTTATGCAGGTCTTTGCTCAAAAATCATTAACACCCCCTCCCCATAGAAGCTGCAGCATCCTATCTAAAAAGGTCCTTAGTGGGGCCAGAGTTGTAGCTTGCCTAGCATGAGTGAGGCCCTACATAAGTAAATAAAATAACAAGACCCCATCTCATTATTCTCTATCCCCTCATTCTGCTTTTTTCTTCTCAGTATCTGTCACTATGAAAAAGCACATATTTACTGTCTCTCTCCCTTATCAAAATGAAGCTCCATGAAAACAGACTTTTAAAAATTTTTTTAAATTTTTTAAATTTTTTTTTTAATTCTTTTTAAAATTTCTTTATTTTCAGGGGCTGGGGTTGTGGCTCAGCAGTAGAGTGTTCACCTAGCATGTGCAAGGCTCTGGGTTCGGTCCTCAGCACCACATAAAAATAAATAAATAAAATAAAGGTATTGTGTTCAACTACAACTAAAAAAAATATATTAAAAAATTGTTCTTTTCAGATATACATGACTGCAGGGTGCATTTTGACATATTATACATACATGGAGTGTAACACTTCCCATTATTTTAGTTGTACATGATACATATGCTGGTCATGTATTCATATGTGAACATAGGAAAGTTATGCCCGATTCATTTTACTATCTTTCTTATTCCCATGTCTTAATGCACCATTATATCACAACAGCCTATAACAGTGACTATTAATAGAGACTGAACCCAGAGGGGCCTTGCCACTCAGCTACATTCCCAGCCCTTTTCAATCTTAATTTTAAAGTTTTGAGATAGGATCTCACTAAGATGCTGACTTTGCCCTTGAACCTGTGATCCTCCTGCCTCAGCTTTCTGAGTTGTTGGGTGTGTGCCACTGAGCCTGGCCTATGATACATGTTCTAATATTTGTAGATTAATGGCTGAATGTAATATCACCCCAGGTACACCAATTATACCAAATGGTGGGCAAATTTTTTGGATTATGCTTTCGATAATGTTATTTCACAAGAGAATAATCAATACCTACCTTAAATTATTGTAACTCCTATTACAGTTTAGAACACTTGCTCTAATAAAAATCAAATGTTATCAAAAGAACTTACTGGTGTGAGCTGTTGAGAATTTAACAACTGCTGAAATTGCTGTTGATGAATTAGTATTTGTCTTTGCTGGTCAGAAAGTAATCCTAGTCCTGAGGCACTGAAAAATGATTAAAATTCTTACTTGCTACACACTTCTAAAGTCTTTTTTAAAATGTAAAATGAAAGATAACTTATTAAGTATTTGATTGAAAAGTTAACAAATTTTTAACCATAACATTTTTTAAAAAATAATTATGTACAAATTATTTCTTCTCTTTCTATATACAGCTAAACAAGAATTCACATTGCCAAGAAGTGTTTGTTTCTATTTTTATTATGAACCAAACAGGCACAAATTTGTTTTATGGAACAGAAATTTACATGTGTTTATAACAAAGCACATGTAACATCTTTGATTATTCAAATATAGATTAACCCACACTAAGTAATACATACTTAAAACAAAGACAGAATCTGTCATTATTTAAACCTAGCCTTTTGAGGGGGGGCAGTGCTGGAGATCAAATTGTACATGCTAGGCAAGCACTCTACCACTGAGCCACATCCCCAGACCTTAATATATCCTTTTTTTTTAATGGTCCCAGTGGCCAATAAAATTAAGCATCAGTTGGGGGAAAAGGAGGGGGGAATAAAAAAAAAAAGCCAAAAGAAATAGCTTACTAGTACCCACTGCAAATCATTCAAAATTACTCTCTCAAAATATGTTTAATAAAAACATGGCTTTATTACCCTTATTTTGAACAAATATTCAAGTGAAACTCTAATACAATGGAAATAGTGAAACTTGCTTCCTGGAAATGCAAGATAAATATCTGCCCTTAATCTTATATTAAAATATTTTATTTTGTCAAATTCAACACTTTGAATAGAAAGTTAAGAAACCAGTATCAGTAGTGATAACCACTATACTATTACTCTTCTTCAGAGCTTATGATACGCATGAATACAATATACAGGGGAATGAGGAAAATTATCATTTAAAAACAGACATCACAGATCAAAACTGAAATTTTCAACAGACAATACTTTGTTATGGACACTGATTTAATTTTAATTGGAATTACATAAGTTTCAAAAAGAAATATATTCTACATATTATATACTTGGTTTTAAATTTCTGGTAGACTGACTGACAGTACATCTACAAGAAACACATTACAAGTCCCAACCTAAAGCATGGATAACACTAGTACTATCTTGTACTAAAAACCCAAAAAATATTTAAGTTTCTTACCTGTTAGTCAGTGTAGCTGGCATAGGATGTGTTGCATTAGGTGGTACAGTTGTGTGGGTCAGGGGGGTAGGGTTCTGGGATATTGTCACAGGGGTCTGAATGACCCCATTTAAAGCTCCTACGATGCCATTAATTGCCAGTTGGCTCCCTGGCAAAGCGCCAATTATTCCACCCACTGCAGACACAGCAGGAATGGTGGATGTCACAGTCTGCATCCCACTAGCTAGTGTCCCTACTGTCACACCATTGACCTGCTGAACTCCACTAACTCCTGAGCCTTGTTGAGCTGGACTCTGCCCAGCAGGAGGAGGAGTAGAAAGAGCCGATGAACTGCTGGTGCTTTGTCCACTGGAGGTTAAGTCCTAATGGAAGAAAAATAAAAATTAAGTTGTAAAGAGCACAGTAAAGCTGTTTAAAATAATTTTAAGCCATTTAATGTTATAGACTACTGCTTATAAGTAAAACATACAAATTATTATAACCACACAAAAATTACCTGATTTAATACAGGAAGAGAATTATCAGGTAAAAAGCTGTTTCCTATATGAGGACTCTTACTGCTGTTCAAGGAATCAGTAGTAGGAGCTAGAATAATAAAAGACAAAACAAAACAAAACATTACATTTATTTACCCTGCTAAATCATACTATGTGTAAGACTATAGGTTTATGTAAAAGCTTATGCTGAAGTCCATACTAATAATACTTGAATATTATTAAATCTTACTATTTCTAAAATCAGTTTGAATGAAAAAATCAAAAAACCAAAACTGTATCTCTACTGAACACCATAGCTTTAAATCACTAATGAGATCATTACACATTTAAACAAATATCATCAAACTATGTATTGAGAAGTCAAAGTAGCCAGTCATCAGAGATGGTGGCACATGCCTATAATCCAAGAAACTCAGGCAGCTGAGGCAGAAGGATCACAAGTTCAAGGCCAACCTCAGTAAGACCTATCTCAAAATAAATAAAAAGGCCTACGGGTATAAGCTCAGTGGTTGAATGCCCCAGGGTTCAATTTTCAGTATTGCGGAGGGAAAAAAAATAGGGAGAGCAAATCAAGTCAATCACTTAATAGGATTCTCTATGCCCTTCAAAAATATCCCATCATTCCTTCTCTACATCTTCATATGAACTAGTGAGCAATTATCACCTATTTATTATACAACTGACATTAGAAGTCTATCCCATTTTCCTCATATACAAAATAAATGTTTTCATACTCACCAGTCTGTGCTGAAAACGCATGTATCTGATGAGATGGACTAGGATTTGTTGTTATTGTCGGAAAAGGCACTGAAAGTTGTGCGTTCAATAACTGAAGACGTTCCTTTTTGGCAGTTAAGTTTTTAATCTGTTCCTCTAATCTTCGATTTTCAACTTGAAGTTGATGTAATGACTTCAGCATTCCTAAAACTAGCAAACATTTGGATGGTTTTTAATGGAGACACGTTCATACCCAGGAATAAGTCTTTCACGGACACAGTGTCGATAACTTTAAAATAAGTTAAAAATATAAAAGTCCTGTACAATATTTCTAAACAAGGCTTAATTTTAAGTTTATACAGATAATAAATGTCATTTTTATCTGTATGTACATAAGGAGATTGTTCCTAGATGTGCCATCTAGAAACACTGTTGCCACATACCAAAAACTCCTTGGGTTCAGGTTATTTCCAGTCTCAAAGAAAAAAATGATAAGTTTATTTTCCTCAAAATAAAAAGCTTAATTAAAACTTCAAAGTGCCTGCCATAACATTTCATTGAAGTCCTATTCACAATAGGAACCTTTTACTCGTTGCTCAATTTAAGCTAAGCATGCTAGGCTGGGGGCAATAACTCAGTGTTAGAATCCTTGCTTAGCTACACAAGGCCCTAGGTTCAATTCCCAGCATGGAGGAGGGTGTGTGGCAGAGGGAGGTGGGGGTACGGGGGCGGGGAGTAGGGGGCTGGAGTGGGGGGATTACTAAGCACACCACCAGATGCCTGGCAGGAAGCCTCCAATACCCAGCTGCTCTCAGCATGTTGCTACAAACATCCCCCAGCAGGGAGCGCTGTATGTGCACCCCTGCCACCTCTGTCCTCCCAGACAAAGGTGCATCTTCTGGAAACTGGCTTTCTTTCTGCCCCATCATCTCAGATACATTGTTAATTTCATCCAAGCCTCAGACATCCCAACTGACAACACAGAGCCTTGCTGTTAGGCTATGGTGATGGACACTTTAAAAACTCCATGTATTTAAGAGTTGTGTTTGTTTAACATGACCTCAGGTCCTTCAAAGGACACAACTCTACTGGTAAGGACACATGTGGTCATTTCCCAAGGATTTAACTTTTATCCCTCCTCTTCAAGATGCCACAAAGAAACCCTTAGTGTGCCCAAATCAGATGCAATAAGACTAAGCTAAACCTGTCCTCCAGCTATCGGGTTTAAAGGATTATCCTGGCATGAATTTCCTTACACTTAGCGTTTTTTGGTCAGAGATCATTCATAAAAATGCCAATTTATGGTCCCTGGCTCACTAGCAATAAAAGTTTTGTTTCAATAATTTAATAAATATATGATAAACATAATGTAAACTCTATATATAATATATCCTAATTGTGTATATATTTACATATACACACAAAATTTGGTAATTATGATTCTTTTACATTGTTAAATTAAGAAGGTAGAGGGCCTTTTTTTTTTTTTTTTACTATATTCAGGGTTTTTTTTTTTTTTTTTTAAGAAATTATCCAGAAGTGAGAAAACTTTTGTCCAACAACTAAGCTTAGAGAAGATAGAGCTCATTTATTTTTGTAAACTGGTAAGGACAAAATGTGATGGAGAAATAAAGCATTAATGTTATAATAATTATAAATAGTAACCAGATAAAAGAAAGTTCTCATGCATGGCAGGTAGTGTTCTTTGCATTTTTCATGTCTTCAAAACAACCCTAAGATATAGGTATGCTCTTACTCCAAATTCTAAATTTGTTAATAGCAGATGAAGGCAGGATTCAAGTTAAAGCAGTCGAATCTCTATTAAACTAATACATTATACTTTCTGACTAATTTCATTATTATTTTGGACTAAAAAAAGTGGCTTCCGGATCCATTTGTCTATCCGTTCATCCATCCATTCATCTTTATTTAGAGACAAGAAAATCAGTACTTACTGTCACTAGGAGTCCCCTGTTCTAATAAAAACTGTTGTCCTTCACTCCACTGCCTCTCCAAAAGCTGTTCTATACTGGCTGCTACTGGAGGAAGATTTTCCAAACTGCTGTTTCCTGGTTGGTCATAGCGAATCTGTAAGTTGCTTACAGGGGATCTGTTGAAAACATTAAATCTCAAGTTAAAAAGAAGGGCAATGCTTTTAAGATGAGTACATTAAGTTTCTTACCTTATGTTGACCCCCTTTCTCTGTACAAGTTTGTCTGTTACAAGGTTACCTGTGCCAGAGTATCAGATTCCTGCATTTATAAAACCATAATCTACCCTAAAATTGAGTAATTATTATTTTTCCTCCTCAAATTATGAAATCAAGGAAATAGCTCACCATACTAGGTAACTAAAAAATACAAACATACCACCAATAATCTCTGAAAAAAACTGTAAAAGAACTTTTCATCGCTTAGAATACAAACAAGGAAAAGATAAGAAAAACTGTAAAGAGTAAAGAGTTCCACCATTCTGCCTTAATATACATGATAAAAGAGTAAGGCCATACAATTATAAATATTTAAATTTATAACTAATAAAATCTCAATAACTAATAAATTTATAACTAATAAAATCTCAAAAATCAGTGAAAAGAAGGGCTAGGGTTGTGGCTCAGTGGCAGAGTGCTCCCCTAGCGTGAGGCACTGGGCTCGATCCTTAGCACTACATAAAAATAAAATAAAGGTATTGTGTTCACCTACAGCTAAAAAATTTTTTGTTATAAAATCAGAAAAAGGGCCAGGGTTGTGGCTCAGCGGTAGAGCGCTTGCCTCACATGTGTAAGGCACTGGATTTGATTCTCAGCACCGCATAGAAATAAAATGAATAAAATAAAGGTTCATCAACAACTTAAAAAAATAAATCAGTGAAAAGGAAATTTCAGCAATTCTGATATAAATTCAAAGTCACTTATTTTGAAGAATTTTCAGTACGAAGGAACATTACGCCATACACACACAAAAAAACATACGGACGTACGTACATATATATATGTAAATATATATATGTATGTAAATATATAAATATATATGTAAATATATATATATATACACACATACGTACGTACGAACTCACTAAGTCGCTTAGGACCTCACTAAATTGCTGAGGCTGGTCTCAAACTTGAAGTTCTCCTGCCTCAGCCTCCAGAGTCACTGGGATTACAGGCATGTTGCCACTGTGCTTGGCCAGCCCTAAACAATTAATTCCATTGTACAAATATTTTAAAAGTCTTTTAAATCTCTACTTCAAATGATAATCACTTAATCTAAGACAAATACTATTTGTATTAAGATAAACATGCAATGTTCTCTTGTCCACATTATGTTTTGAATTAAAATGTGGCCAAACTTCATTCTACCACAATACATCAGTAAAGAGTCTTAAAGTTTTCAATGTGTTTCTATATAATTAACTCTTGATTTTCACATCAACCTGGTGAGAAATAAAAACCTGGGGTTTTGGCTCCATTCTCAAATAAGGAAACAAAATGGGGCTTTGACAACTTGTCCGAAGACATACTACTTGTCCATTAGTCACATTAATTCAGGTCTTCTAACATTTCACTAAGGTTCTTGCCATAGTTTTAATATGCTTCTCTACAAAAATATCTTAAAATAAGAAGTTCAACAAATAAAGCTTTCTATTTCACATGCAAACATCATGTGCTAAATACAGTTGGCCATCCCTCTCCAAATACCACATTATGCCAGGATAATGATAGTCTAGGTTTTACATTTCAGGATGATTCACACACACACCCACACACACACCTCATCACTATACTGCGGACTAAACCAAGGAATTACATTCCTAGCCACCACCCACTGGGAACTTTTTCTAAATTTTAAGACAGAGGGTCTCCTAAAATTGCCCAAGCTGGCCTCAAACTCACGATCCTCCTACCTCAGCCTACTAAATAGCTGGGATCACGTGGCTCAGGCTTTTTTTTTTTTTTAATATTTTTAGCTGTAGATGGACACAATATCTTTATTTATTTACTTATGTGGTGCTGCGGATTGAATGCAGTACCTCACATGTGCTAGGCAAGTGCTCTACTGAGTCACAACCACAGCCCAAAAAGTAATACAAAGTTGGAAATACATGCTAAAAGTAAATTAGTACCATTTATTATGTTACGTTCCATAAAAAATGAAGATTAAAAACACCAAAGTAAGGAACACTAAGGGATTCTGAATAATTCTGGGTAACTTGTGTGAAATTTTAAGTTTAAAAGGGGGATAAAGAATATTTCCTCCACTAAAACATATGAGCAAAAATCCACTAACTTTCTTCTTTGAAAAGTATAGAAATACTTATAAATCAGTGAGGTAATTTTTTTCATTGTATATTTCATATTTCTGGTTTCTAAAGAAAGAATATTTAATTTTCTGCAGAGTTCAATCAGGATGAGGGAAAAGCACTACTAGATGTACCATTAGGAAACAGGGTTGTTTGACTAATGTCTATACTGATAAAGATGTTCCTTTACACATTACCCAACTATATTGGCAACATTAATACTCATCATTTGTCACTTTATAAAATTTTTTACTAGAGATTGAACAAAATTTCAATTTTAAATAGAATTACTCCCAGACATGAAGAAAAGACCCTGGCCTGGCCTGAGCTTTTCTCCTCCTGTTCTCCATTTTCATTCAATCTAATGTTTGAAGCAGAGTTTGTAAAATAAAAAAACAAACTAGAAGAAGGTGCAGAAGCTGAAAAAGTAAAATAAAGTGAAGACATGCATGACACTAAAGTTCCATTCTCTTCTATAGACTGACATACACTGCTGCATACTATCATTCTCTCATTTTAGAACAGAAAAAAAACACAGTTCTGTAAGTTACATTTATTGATAAGTTGCATATTAATAATAAATGGTACCTGAATGCTGTCATGTGTCTAGGAGAATTTCTCAAAGCATTTAATACATCTTCTATATTTTGCCTCAAACAATTTAAGAATAAGAAGGACTTCTGAAACCTACCACAAGAACTCTGTTTGCCCCCCCCAAAAAAAGGAATTACAAACTAAGGATAAATGTACTGCCCACTACAGAGTTAAAACTGGAACCCAAAGTTTTAAGACTTGAGTTTGCAGCTTTGAGAGATCTTAGGACTATTTTATGTCACCCAAATCAATGCCTGAGGAGTACCAGCAGCTAAATATAGAGGTAATAAAAACAATAGAGTTCTAACTAATTGGAAACCTAAGATATTCCTTTTAGTGCAGAAATCTTAATCATGTGTTTTAATTAACATTCAAATTTAATTTAGAATCATTTTTCTTGACTGTCTAGACAAGCTTCCTATCTACAGAATGCTTTTAGGGCTTCACAAATGCTCACTCTACTAATAGAAGATAACAAGTTTCCAGAATGTGGAATGTTTCCTTTGCAGAGATGCATGGTAGTGTAAATAGAGGTAAATAGTGCTTACCGTGGTGAGAGACTTCCTCTGGGTGAGCTTCCTCTGCCAACTAGGCTTCGGCTATTGTCTCCAAGATCTTGATCTGCAGTGTAAATATTTCAGAGCTGATAAAGTGACTCTTTCACTAGATAAGAGGTTTTAAGCTCTTGCCCTGATTTTTCCTAAAACACACATTAAACCTTTACCACTACCTTTCCAGTACTATGAAAGGAAAAGATCTAGCATATTACTAGTTTAGAACTGCTGAACTGTGGCGTGTAAAGCGTTGTCCCTACACGTTTTTGTGGGTGTAGAAGGCCATGGATTATGTTCTGTTCTTTCATTCCTTTCAGTTTTACAGCACAGAAGTGTGGTTTGAATTTGCAGAACCCTCCCCTCAGCCACTTTTAATTTCTACGGTTAAAGTAATGAATCACAGCTGTGGACAGATAATCTGTATGCTTATCACAGCAAATCTTTATGCTTTGTATTTTTTAACACTTTGCATCCCAAGACAAGTCATACCTTTTACCAAGCTAAAGTTACATGAATCCTTATACCAAGAATGAAATTACATAACACGAAATTTACAAACTGACACAAACAAGCAGAAATCCAGAATTCTATATTTAAAAGAAAATAATTTTTAAGTCTTCTAAATACTCCATAGGTAACAACAGAGTATCTCTGCTTGAAGGGTAACACATTTTCCCTGCAGTTAGCCCCTTATAAAATAACCCTAACTGGCCTCTTTCAAGGTTGTCCTCCCCTTATTCTGAGTCAGGTAACCTCTGACCCTTGAAGGGTAAAGACATGACTGATCCATTCTTGGTGAACTGCTAAACCTATTCCCTTCCCCCAAACAGGCATGACTACTTGGACATGTCAACAAATCCTTAAGGATGGAATGAAACAAAGCAAATCCAGTGGCTCATTAAAACAGGACAAGAGGCAAAAGCTACAAAACGTCAACTGGTAAAAATTCACAGGATTACTAAACACTGCAGAAATTCTCTAACAGGATTTTTTTTTTTAAACAAGTTTGTGTAATGCAATTTCATGAATTATGCAAATAAAGGTTTAGGCTATTCACAGAAAAGCCTAGTGTTATGTTACTTTCATTGCATAGAACTGAGGACTGAACACATCAATCACAAAAGTCACAGGAGACATTGTTGCATTCCTGCCTGCTGATGGCTCTGCTTAAACATTTACATTTCAGACAGTTAAAAAAAAAAAAAATCACTTTTGCAGCACAGCATACTATTTGCTTCCAACTGTGATTCTTTGGGTAAAACAACAACAATCAATCCTCTATTAACCACACCTGCAAACTTCTTCAAAGAAAATGAACCAATGAGGGTGGGAGAGATTATTAGAATTTAGAATTTAATTGTTGAAGCCTTACCTGTTTGATTGCTTTCAGACTGAGCTATGAGAGCTGCCATTGATGGATTTGGATTTAATCTATTGCCATACATATGAGATGGTGCCTGACTAAGAGAAGAAGATCCAGATAGGGTATTGGCCTAAATGAAAAGAAGTACATTGATAAATAAGTTATATCTGAAAATATCTTAATGTTTTTCCTCCTTCTAGTTCTAGTAACTATTCTCTCCAACTTCAGAATATGAGCAGAAGTTTTTGAGTTTCTGAAAAGGAAATTTCATTCCAGTTTCACCATTCCAACATGTCCTAGTCAACACTAAAACCCAGTGGTATGGTAAACATGTGGGAAATCAACTGATTATTTAATCTTATTAAACCATTTATAAAATAAGGTAGGGAGACAACAGATGCCTAACAAATGCTTCAGCCACTTACATCACAAGCTGGCTAAGAAGGTCAAAGGGTCCAACTTCCACTTCTAGTATTTTAGCAAGGAGCCATATTTTCATTGCTTAACTCTGTCATTAGTAAAACCTGCACACTGTTTTGTTACTTCCTATTTTGGTAGACTTGGAAGCCTGCTGCTTTTTCTGTTTTGTTTTGTTTTTATTTTAAAAGAAAGCAAACAGGCATCACAAGTATGTTTTCTATACAATGCAGGGCTCAACGAATCACAGCTTTGCCCTGACCCCTTATAAGGCACTGTCTTTTTGGCAGGAAGCCAGCTCTACTAACTGAAGAGCTCGTCCAAAGTTTGTAATTCATTCATGTTGCTAACCACAATTCTGAAGGCCTCTACTGGGACTTGCGCCAAACAAGCGAAAATGAACCCTTAAACAGATGAAGCTGAGGAGGCTGGCCAAAGTATTGCGTAATCCAATGTAATAAAAATGCTTTCTTTGATGTGTATACTCTTTCCCACTTTCCAAGAATATTATAAACTTAAAATATGGCATTTTGGAAGCAAATTCTTGTACACAAAATACTATTATTCTCAGACTTAACAGAACCACAAATTTTAAGTAAATATCTTATTGTTTCCATGAATGAAGTCAAACTTAGGCTTTTATAAAATGAAATCATTACAAAGTTATTTCAGAATAAAACTCTTGAAAATAACTTGAATGAACTAAAACACTTCTAACAAAGAAGCTAAATAAGAGCAGAACAAAAGATGTGAAACATTCTGACAAGTATTAATAGCACACAAGAGACTATGAGAACATAATAGTTGTAACAAGGAAATGCTACAGAGAATAAACTATTTCTGGATTGACTCATATCTGACACTAAATCTTGGCCTTTAGCCAACCTAGTAAGCATAAAAAATGTACTTAACAATTCCAGAATTAGTTCATGATGCAGATCCCTGTCCTGCTTTCCACTATTTCAAAGGGTACATTTTATAGCTTACACTTTAATGTGTAAATTCAACCTGTCATTTTTGGATTTAATTTTTCCCTCTTATTAACTATATGCATACAGAGTCAATATGTTCATATTATAAAGTCCTCATAAAAGATAAATAAAAACCCTCAACCTAAAGATCATACTGGATATTTACCATGCATTTAGTATTACAGGATACATAAAATGCACAATTTATAAATTGGGATACTGTAAGACTTTTTTCTCTCCAAAAATCAACTATCTGGTAATTTCAGCTATTCATAAAATAACTGAGAACAAGACAAATACAAACAAACCATCAGAAAAGCCAGATGTTACCAGTCTCATGGGTTATTAAAGTCTCAGATACCTAATACTTACAATGCCTTGCACAGGGCAAATTTACTTATTTTAGACAAAATTCTCATAAAAGAATCAACTAAGCATATAACAGATTAGAAATATAAAATTAATCAGGAAGAGGGAAAAAAAGTAGTTTCCTGAGACAGTCTGTTGGCAGCTGACAGCATGAGAAGAGAGAGGAATATGAGGAAGAACAAGAGCATATTACAGTACTGGTGGGATGTTCCTCAAAGAACATACACCTCCTGTAAGCAAGGAAACATTCTTAGGGTTCTGACTCTCCTTTTATGCAGTCATCTATTGGCTAAATTACAACAAATAATTTACCAAGTAGAATACCTTTTTAGTCCCAATGGTCAGTCCTATGAGAGGCCTTGGTCTCTTAATAAGATCTACTCTTGGGCTGGGGATGTGGCTCAGTGACAGAGCACTGTGAGGTACTGGGTTCCATCCTCAGCACCACATAAAAACAAATAAATAAAATAGAGGTATTGTGTCCATCTACAACTAAAAGAATATTTAAAAAAAAAAAAAAGATATACTCTTTCCTAGGAAGGATTTCTTCTGCCAAAGGATTCATATCTACCCTTAGTAACTTCCAAATTTCACAGGGTGGCACTTTCTCATTCTAAATTCCAAATTATCTTTAGTTTCCCTATCATCCATTAGGCCCACTAAGATCAAAACAGAAAGCAGTGCAACATAATCTATTTGCATAATGACAATCACAGAAAGAGAATAATGTAAACTATCTTTAGGATATAAAAGTCTATTTTTAAAAGACGGCTGGCAAAAGATATTAATAATAGTGTAATAAACTGAGAATACTACCCTAAATTACCAATTTCCAAAACAATCAGATGACTGAAAAGTAACTGATATATGTTTTTCTAAACAAGAATCTTTCGTAAAAGAAAAAAACATTATTAATTTTACCAGAGTTTGTTTTGGTATATTAAAACATCTAAATCAGTCTATATTAATTTCTGCCAGAAAGCTCAAGTTATAAATATTTTAAGGTAGGCAAAGGACTCCACTAATGTCTATAACAGTACTTTGAAAACAATGTGTGGCACATTTAGGGCTGGGAAACTTTGATGACTCTTTCTGTTGGTGCCTCCAGCCCCATACCTTAATGAAAATATCTTACAACTCATAGTAGAGAAAATGGATACATGGGAGAGTAAAGAAAAACAACTTATTAAAGTATACACACAGCATCTGGCATTCTGTAAACTTAAAGAATCTCTGTTGTCACTAAAAAGTGAAAACATTAAGATTCAGGGGAATGGAAAGAAGTTCACATTAACCTAGGGAAGCAAGGGTTATGAAGCAAAGGACACTGAAAGCTTTTCTGTAAAAGAAATCTGGAACAAGGAATAAAGGAAATACTTCTCTACAACATACTTTTGGGCATGGCTTTTTAAAAGTGCACTGAAAGTAAATTACTAATGTACCATCGGTCTGCTTCAGAAGATCTGCTATAAAGATCAGATGTGGGGACAAGTGCATGGAGTACGGCACACATGGCATACGTTGAGGGCGTCTGGAGTGGCAGGCTACTCCCCTCATGCTAGGTATGTGAGCGCTAGGTGTGTAAGCCACAGGCCACTTACCCTGTAGGCACAGCCCTGGGCGTGAAGCCATGTGTTACAGTCCCTGTGCTTGCTCCATGGCCCACTCCTCGATTGGCCGCTGCAAGGATAGTTAGCAGAAACTGCACTGGTGACTGCCTATAATCTGCTTAGCTACTGCCTGAGTATATGTACATGGTAACTACGCAATAAAATCAGACCTACTTCCTGCTTGGTTTCCAGAGGTCTTGATTAGTGACTCTGCAGCCACACTCTCCTCTACCCTGTTCTGTGGACCTCCTAACTGGATAAGAGAGAGCCCACGCAATGAGAAATTCTTTTTGAAAGGAAGTACCTGCCTTATGACATTTTAATTTTATCCTGCCCAGGTAAGGAAAAATATCTATGGTAGATAGATATTATCCTTGGACCTATTGGTACTCCAAGCATATAATTAACACTAGGAGAAGCTAAGTAAAGGTTAGCTTTAATACACACACACACACACACACACACACACACACAGTGTTGTTCTTACAACTTTTCTATTCACTTATTTTAAAATAAGTTAGTACTGCTATGATAAACTTCTGCTTTAACCTGAAATCTTATTCTAACACTCTAGTAAAAACCTCATTAAAAGAATAATTATTTTATAAGATGGACCTAAAGACCAGTAGATGAAAACTAAACTGAATGATTATTGAGGTAAATATAGATCATTTTTAAACAAAATATGTGTAGGTGCCTAAAACACCCTTAACAAATTTAGAATAACTTATTAAATGTTTAGGAAAAATGCATGTCTCTATGAAGTCAGTATTCAAACTCAAAACAAATAAATTTAGCATTTCCTAAGTAGACTAACATACATTATAAGAATTATATTTCAGGTAGAAATTTCTCCTGTCAATCAGTTACCTCTTATATTTCAAATGTCTGCTTATGTCCACAGAGATGTGTATAAAGAGCTCTTGCTGTAAAGTAGTAACTCTTAGATACTTGTTTCATCATAAATGAGTTAGTTGTATACAGATTGGAGAAAAGAGCAATGTTTGCTCAATTATGTGAAGACTTATAAGTAGGTATTGTTTGTCGTAGATTTCTCCCTGTCCTATGTTGATAAAGGCAGAATTAGGAAAAATGAACCAGAAAAATTAGATATGAAGGGACAGTACCTATGGGAAACTTCAACTTTGGAAAGTATTATAATATATCAGCTAGAAGCACATTTGGAATTTCATACAATGAAAGGTTATAGCACGCATTTTCAAAACTACACAATTAACCTGTCAATAAACATTAAAGTCAAATGATTCAAACAAGCTCTAAAATGAACTGACTATATAACACGTCTTAGAAGAATGCCTGGAACATAGAAAGCATTTATATTTTAACTCATTTAAATATTATTTTTGTAAGTAATTATGGTTTCTATTTTTCTACTAATTACATTAGAGAGTATAATTTACTAATCATATCTCGATACTGTACCAAATTCCCAAAATTAAAACCCATTTTTCAGTAACATGGTATAACAGTGTAGACTGTATAAACGTCTCATTATACAGTAATATTATAATCTGTTCTATAATAATATAGCAATACTACAAAGTAAATGTTTTTAAATATAGTTTATGTATTTCCTGAATTTTCAAACACAATGTTTGACCAGAAAGATCTCCAGGAAAAATATGAATGAACATTACACAGAATTAGAGAACCAATGGAAAGTTTCATCTATGCTCCAGCTCAATTCAAACTTTATACTATGAAACACATTCTGGTAACAGAGCCCATTTCTGTGTCAGCTACCACCAGTAAGGCTTTAATACCCAGCGTGTGATGAGAGATGAAACCAAGTGTGAACAACTTTCAGGTCCCGTGAGTAGGCCGACTGTTGAAGCTGTCAGGTTCAATTGCATCACTTCACATTATTCAATGCCCCAAACTGCTCCCTAATTGTGAAGAGCTTAATGTATTCAAAACTATTGTTTAGGCTAATGCTGAAATGTCCCACAATTGAGTTCCCAAAAAGTAGTAGGAGGGATTAAAGTGTAGTTAAATCATCACTCAATACTCATGATTGGACAACAGGACTGTAACAATAACCAACCAATTTTAAGCAGGCTTCAAAATTGGTTAATATCTTGTCCATGTATCAGGAAAATTAAATTCCTAGGAGAAAGACAGCTATTGAAGTAATTTTTGATCTGGAAAAGATCTTCATCCACAGATGAACCCAACATAGTTACATTATGAAATTATAGGTTTTAACAAAAAAAATTTTCATACTATTTTTAATAAAGGAATTATTTCTGTACAATTCCTCTTTATACTGGTAATCCTGCTATTTTTGTAACAGTTGAAATTAATACCTAGTAATGTCCTTTATGGCCTGCATTTAAACTTAAAAACAAAATTATATAGCAGAAAGGTGAGGAACAAAGTATTATACAAGAAAAAACCTGAGGATCACACAAATTAAAAGACCTACCCAAGATCACATTCGTGAATGCTAAATCTCCTAGAACCCAGGTCTTCTGACTCAAATTTTTTAGCTATTTTTGCATTCCATCACACAAATAGGACATGGTAAAATTTTCCAAAGAGTTACCTCTTAGCATAAGAGGCACATAATTGGAAAATTCATTTTTATAATATAAAATGTTCATTAAAAGAGGTAAATTAGAGCTATCTTGATTCCAGGCTTACTTTCACCACTCAGAAATGCAAACTTGCACTGTTACTTAATCTGTTCATCATCCAACATATTGATATATTAAAAAGTTATAAAAACTTATTTTGCTTAGAAAGGAAAATTCCTTAAAATTTTAATTCATTATGAAATTACTCAAAAATATAAAATGTTCATTCTAATCAATTAAAACACAGACATGCCACTCTCTTTCCCCCTCAATTAGTTGAATCTGCCTAGGCAACATTCGTTTTCTCAAATAGAATGAAAGTGTCATTATCAGATACTATCACAGAACAAATCCAAGGCTACATGTAAGATAATACATCCAACATGTGCATACACACACACACACACACACACACACAGAGGCATGTGCTACAGTACTGAAAACAAAATGATGAAAGTGTCACAGAAATCTAAGCTGCTTTTATAAATAAAAAAGTAATATCTGTATTTAAAATACGGAAATGTCTGTATTTAGTAAATATCATATAAAAAAACAAACACTGTTTAAATTTTTTTAACTTTAAATGATTTTTAAACCTATATCATTCTTAAGTAGGACAAGAAACAACCATTATATACATGGAGACTACATCCAAAAGCAAAAATTGGAATGTAATATATGATACAATGTAATTATTTTTCATTACATTCAATCTTAAATTCTTCTATTAAAGATGTCATTCTTCAAACAAAAGAACTTGTATTCTGGGCTGGGGGTGTGGCTCAAGCGGTAGGGAGCTCGCCTGGCATGCGTGCAGCCGGGGTTCGATCCTCAGCACCATATACAAACAAAGATGTTGTGTCTGCCGAAAACTAAAAAATAAATATTAAAAAAAAAATTCTCTCTCTCTCTCTTAAAAAAAAAAAAAAAAAAAACACTTGTATTCTCCCAAAGAGAGAATGAATGCAGAACTAGGAAAAGGTGGAATTTGAAAGGGAAAATGAAAAATTATTGGTATTCTTACAGAAACTAATTTATTTCTCTACTTGTGATCCAACAAGGGAAGAACACATCATTAACAATCACGGACAGGAGTTCTATCTTCCAATATTGTTAACAGACTACAATTTCAACTACATTACTGATATATCCTAGTGTACAGTAATGCAGGTACTCTACCAAGTATTTGTGAAAAACAATTATGCTAAAAACAAGTACAACATATTAAGTAACACAAAATTAACACTTAAGATTTTAAATTGATTTATCCAACAGTTTTTCTAAATATTTTTTTTTTGGAACTTGGATTGCTAATCATCAGACTTTCCTCCCTCCCCAGGATTTTACAAGTTGTCTCCCTCCCCACCACCCATTAAAATCCAAAATCAAGGAGCTGGGGTTGTGGCTCAGTGGTAGAGTGCTCGCCTAGCATGCATGAGGCACTGGGTTCAATCCTCAGCATCACATAAATATAAAATAAAGACATTGTGCCAATCTAAAATTTAAAAATATTTTTTAAAAATCCAAAATCAAGTTAATTTCAGTTTATCAAGTTATTTTTGGTTTTTAATTTTTATTAGCCGTTCTTGATTTACCTCCTCTTATGAGAATTCTTAAGAGAGTAAATAAGTCAAACAAGAGGACTATTTACTTTTATAAAAACAAAGTCAAAAAAGAAAAAGAATGATCCCTGGATTTTTATCGTCACTGGCACCAATCCACTCACTAAAACTTACTACTTTAAATTTACTGGGGGGCAGGGTGGTAAGATGATTAGCATAACATTAATCAAATTTAAAACTTATATTCTCTGCTCATATTTTTAAAATCATTTTCTCCCTAGTATGGTGATTCTTGATGATTGTGATAACACTCTTAGAATTACATTTGTATTGATAGTTTTGATAGTTTCATCTTATCACATTGCTCTCTTCATTTTAAATCATCTACCTATAAAGCACACCTAAATAAAACACTAAGACGTGTTTATTTAAATACAATGAATTGTATGGTTTGAAGACAAACAAGGCCTCTATAAGAGTTAAACAGAAATGAACTTCGTCATTTCAGGGAAAAAATTCAATTACCAATTTTAAGAGTCCTGTTACTTCTACCTAAATATTGAGGGCTATCTTACTTTCCCTTGCACACTGCCTAGAAATTTTCACATTCAACATCAGCACAATTGTCTCAGGAAGCTAAATGGAAGTAGTTCTGCACTCAGTTCAACGGAGAGGTCAACATGCCTCAGTTGCCTGGAGACTGATGGTTGCTACAGCAGCACCAGATAAGCCAAACTAAATAAGCTTCAGCTTCAAGGCAGAAAGCATTTACTGCTAGGCAGAAACATAGATGCAGTTGTCAGTATGCAGCATTTGAATCAAACTGGATGATATAAGAAACCCATCTTAATGAAACATGAAAAGGGGATAAAAAGTAAAGATTTTAATTGGACTGAATCCTAAATTATTCGCAACTATGATTTGTTTTTCAGTGAGTCACATGTTAAATGGAATTTTCCCTCTAGCTACAAATTTCTCTTTACCTCCCTACATCCCCCCATCCACCTCTTCCTAATGCTAGCCCCTAAACCCACAAACATAATGAATGAGATTTTTGCATAATTCAGCCTGGAATTAACCAGAATAATTAAAACAGACTTTTGTATAAAGACAGAAACAAAAATGCACATTGAATATGTTCATGTGAGACTTGGTCCAAGGTTACACTTAATTAAAAGAGAAAAACTATTTATGAAAGCCATTGTTTCATTTATCCTTTCACCCTCTCTAACCCCAAACCCTTATGCCTACCTCACTTCTCTAGTGAAATGAATTAAAGAAAGACCCTCCTAAAGTAATCAAACTTTCCTTACTCAGGATAATAGGTTCACCAAATAGTTAACTTTCATCTTCAAAGATGATACTAATAATCATGCCACCGATTTTCTATGCTGACCGTCTGCTGTTCATTCTGACACTTGGCTTAATTACAATGGCGATTATTCACACTGCATCATTCACTCACATGCTTTAAAGATAACCTAATGCTGAGCTTTGATATACAGCTTACAAAAATACTGAAAAATAATATATACACACACACATACACACATATACACACATTACATACAAATACACACACATACACACACACACACACACTACGTACATATTATAAAGCTCCATACAATGGAAATTATGCACATATACTAAAAGCTCAAATTTACGGCAACTTACATACAACTACTTAACTAGCTGTTTGTA
Source organism: Marmota monax (assembly GCF_021218885.2). Classification (NCBI taxonomy): domain Eukaryota; kingdom Metazoa; phylum Chordata; class Mammalia; order Rodentia; family Sciuridae; genus Marmota; species Marmota monax. The sequence continues at coordinate 1,742,386 of NW_026694639.1, forward strand.
ATTAGATATTTACAATTATACTATTACAATATTGTTGAAATGTTAAGACTTACGACTTGAATTTTAGAAAATAACAAATAAAAATATAAAGAATTCCAAATAAATTTTAAAAAAGATTTATTGCAGTTGCGCACACCTATATGCCCAGCTACTCAGGAGGCTGAGCAGAAGGATTGCAAATCTGAAGCCAGCCTTGGTAAATTTAGCAAGACCTTATCTTAAACTAAAAAAATAAAAAGGGTTGGGGCTGCAGTTCAACAGTAAAGCCTCCTAGGTTTCAATACGTACTTCAGGGATCTTAAATTATTACCTTTGGAAAAGTATGCCTACAGTTTTCCCCATTTACTGTCCTATTGATACAATTTAAGATTATAATCCTTCCCTTCTTCCTTCTTTCCTCTTTCTTCAGTACTGGGGATTGTACTCAAGGGTGTTCTACCATGGAGCTACATCCCAGCCCCTTTTATTTTTTTATTTTGAGACAGGGTGTCAATAAGTTGCCCAGACTAGCCTCAAAGTTGTGATCTTACTGCCTTGGCCTCCCAAATTGTTGGGATTACAGGTATGCACACTGCACAAGGTTAACATTCATACTAGTTTTTAAATGTTTAGACAACAGATAGTCATATATTATTTTGTGATTTTAAACATTATTTTAAAACCCCACAAAAGTCCAAAATTAGCTCATACTTTGTCACCATTATGTTTTTAAAGAAAAGAATTCAAAGCTCCCCTGAAAGTATAATTTTACATCAGGACAAAGTCAGAAACAAAGAAAGAGAAAAGAATCATTTAGTACCCATATAATCATTTGTCCTCTCTCATGAAGATCATGAAAAATTTCCTATTAACAAGTTTAATACAATTCAGATATTTCATACATTAAAGCTCTATTTAATTTGCCTCTCCTCCAACTACCCTTACTTTAAAAAATGGCAGACCCATCTGAACCTGACTTCACAACATTATAATATGTACCTGAGTTGTAACAACAGCAGGGGTTACAGATGATGCAGCTGAGGGGGAGAGAGCTCCCACTTGTTGCAAATGACCAGAGGACTGCTGAGGTAAATGAGAGCTGGAGACAGGAGTGCTAGATCCTGAGCCAGATACTACATTTGGAAAGGATACTGCTACATCATTGCTGTTATAAATACCTGCAAGAAAAGAAATCTTATTCAACAACTTGCAGTCAAATTTGCCACAGACACACAAGATTAATTAATGAATGAGAATACTTACATTTCTTCCTGATCTCTCTCCCAATTAAAAATTGTATTGTTGGTGTTAAAAAATACTGATATTTTATAAAATACTTGTCTAAAAGAACCTAAATAATTTTTCATTGGGCAAAACACTTTTGACAAAAGACAGGAACCACATTGGGAAGGCTTTTATAAAAAACATTAAAGTTTGTAGAAGGTTTCTAAGAGCAATGAAAGGTTTCTGAAACAGGAAAATAAAGCAATCAATAGCTGTATAACAATCACTTGGTAAGTCTTTCAAAACGCATAAGCTCAAAACCAGAAATAATGATTTAGAAAGTCTAAAATGGGAAGAGAACTTGTTCTAGAAAGCTATAATGTAGGGGGGAAAAAGCAGAATGGAACTTGACTTGAATTTCAGAGAACAACAAAGACTGATGAGGCCCGATGACTTTCTGTGACACAGCTGAGAGAATAAAGAATAGAAATGGATGTGAGAAACATTGAGGAGATAGAACAGACCTTATGGTTGACTGTATGGGTGTGTGCATGGGAGTGGGAAGAAAGAAAAGGAAGAATTAAGGTATGAGGATGACCTGGACAGCTAGGAAGTGGTATCATTCACTTCGGGAGATAAAACATGATAAAAGACTTGGTGAAAAACACTTTCAGTTGCTCCATGAGGGGTAAAAGCCAGAAAGAAAAGCAGAAATAAGGACATGAAGGCTTCTTATTCTAGAAAAGAAAATGAGAAGAGAAAATAATTCTAAGATCAAATACTGGGGGAAAGCAAGTGTTTTTTTTTTTTTTAAATGGGGGAAGTTGCCCATTTATGCTAATAACAAAAAACATGGAGAAGAAAGGCTCTTTGAAAATAAGAGATAGGAACACATCTATAAACAAGTAGTTCTCATGTGCCCCATGCGGTATTTGACAATGTCTGGAACATTTTTGGTCGTCAAAAACTGTAGAATATTACTCATATCCATTGGGTAGAGGCTAAGAATGCTGCACAAGATAGTTCCACAACAAAGAATAATCGGGCCCAGAGTGTCGTGTTTGGAGGTTGAGAAACCTTGCTATAAATATAAACATGGGCTCACAGGAGGGAGGGAAGATCAAGAGAACTTGACACTTAAATAAGAGAAAGAAAACAGAAAAGAATGATCTTAATGGGCTGTAGTGGCTCCCCACCCACCCCCTATAAATTGTTTTTAGAAACTCTAGCCCTAGAAGACAACAATTACTAAATTATATTAACAGATCAATTTACTTTGAACATAAATATTGCCTGGCATGGTGGCACACACCTGTAATCCTAACTACTCAGGAGGCTGAGGCAGGAGCATCTCAAGTTTGAGGTCAGCCTGGGCAACTTGTCAGACCCTATCTCAAAATAAAAATAAAAAGGGCTAGTTCAAGGAGCTAAACATCGCTTCCAGTTTACATGAGCAAACAGAAGTTTAAAGAAATAAAGTTACTTCCTTGGTGATCTAATAAGAGGGAGAATCAGGATTCAAATTCATACCTGCCTGATTCTGTAAAATGAAACCATGTCATAATACATTTTTTATTTTTTTTTTAAGGTTTTCATTTTTGGTACAGGGGAATTGAACTCAGGGACAAGTACTTGACCATTGAGCCACATCCCCATCTTACATTGTATTTTATTTAGAGACAGGGTCTCACTGAATTGCTTAGTGCCTAGCCACTGATGAGGTTGGCTTTGAATTCGAAATCTTCCTGCCTCAACCTCCCGAGCCACTGCGATTACAGGCATGTGCCACCACGCTCAGCTCTTTCCTAATACACCTTTGAAGTTCCAGATGATCACATTCTTTGAGATACCTGTGGAACACAGGACTCCTGTATACACTACAATACAATGGGATGAGCCTGAGGCTTGGCAGAAAAATCAGTTCTAGACACACACAGAGGGATAGTAAATTAAAGTAAACTTGCAAATTCAAAAAGACTTTCTGTTGGTGTTCACTAAAGCTAAAAATTTTAACTACCTGCTCATATGTAGAAATATGGAAATTTCAAATTAAAAAGTCTAGATTTCTAGCTTCCCTGGAAAAACTGAAGAGCTGTCAACAATCTGGCTGGATCTTCAGATAAGACATAGATAACTTAATCCACCAGAATTCCTATTATCCCTTACTGTGTCACTCACCTTTTTACCCATGTATATATAATACCACCCAGCCTCTGTAAGTATTTGATTTACCATTCTTAATATGGACAATGGTCAAAGACAAGCAACAAAAATGATATCTATCACCCAGGGAAAGTTCTCAGTATGATTAAGAGAAGCAGACCAAAGACAGGATCTTAGGGAATTACCATTTAAAAGGTAGACAAAGAAAAACAAAACCACAAAGGACAAACTTAGAAGACTGACATCTTAGGTATCAAGTTAAAAAAAAAGTCGGGGCTGAGGCTGAGATTGTGGCTCAGCAATAGAGCCCTTGCCTAGGACGGGCGGGGCCTAGGTTCGATCCTCAGCAACACATTTAAAAAAAAAAAAAGGTATTAATAATAAAAAAAAAAAGCTGAAGGAAAAGATCAATCAAAAACACTGATGATTTAAGGCCAGAAAAAGAAGTCACTAAATGTGGCAATAAATCTTGGTAAGAGGACACTTAAAAAAAAAAAAAAAGATGTAACTATATGTTTTTTATACCTTTTTTATTTATTTTTATGTGGTGCTGAGGATCGAACCCAGAGCCTCACACATGCTAGGCAAGTGCTCAATTTGGTTGTGCAAGACAGAAGACACCACAAGCTCTATAATCTTAATGACTAGAGAGGCGGAGGCAGAATTGCAAGTATGAGGCCAGCCTAAGCAGCTTACTGAGACCCTATCTCTTTACTAAGTAAGTAAAAAGGACTGGGGATGTACTCAGTGGCAAGGAATCCCTGGGTTCAATCCCTAAAACTAAAAAAAAAAAAGAAAAGAAAAAAAAAGAAAAAGCACATCAATGATATGAATATTTACAACCTTACACTGCAAAGGACAGGCACATACACAAGAAAAAGATACGTATTTTTAAAAGTTGATTACGTCAATGGTTCATTCAATCAATATTCATTGACTCTGTATTATTTTTTTTAAAAAGCACTAAAGACAGCAAGAAAAAAATTCTGCCTTCAAAGAACTTAAAGAATCTCAAAGCAGAGGCGATCAGTATTCATAAGCTACTAATATTCAGAAGAGAAATGCTAGTGAGCACCCTAAAAGTACAAAGGAAATATAAGACTAAGTTCAGAGGAAGACTCAGGTTGACAACTACGGAACTACTGAACAATTCTCAAAGTGTCTTAAAAGATAAAATGCTGATTACATTATTAATTTGATGGTGAAAAGCTCACCTTTTTGTATCACTGGGGATGAAACCCGGGGGTAGTCTACCACTGAATACATTCCCAACCCTTTTTATTTTTTCAATGAGACAGAGTTTCACTAAGGCACCAAGGCAGGCCTTGAACTCATTAGACCTAAACCTTCCAAGTCTCTGGGATTATAGGTATGTACTGAACCTGGTTGAAAGGCCTACTATACATAGATTCTCCAACATTTTTTTTCCTCCAGATTTTTTAAAAATCTTTAATTTGTTATTTTTATTTATTTTTTGAAATTTATATATGACAATGGGATGCATTACAATTCATATTAAACATATAGATCACAATTTTCATATCTCTGGTTGTTCCTTTTAGATGTATATGACAGTAGAGTTTTTCTTGTTTTGGTGCTGGAGTTTGAACCCAATGGAGGATTAACCACTGAGTCACAAGCCCAGCCCTTTTTTATAGTTTATTTAGGGACAGGGTCTCTCTGAGTTGCTTAGAGCCTTGCTAAGTTGTTGGGGCTGGCTTTGAACTTGTGATCCTCCTGCCTTACTTTTCAAGCTGCTGGGATTACAGGCATACCTCCAACTTTTAAAACTAAAATACAAAAGTTAGCAGTAAATAGCATGCTGGCATCAAAATAGAACAACCTTTTGACTGAGACAAAATTGGATTCAAATACGGACTTTTCCAACTATGTGATCTTAAAATCATTTATCTTTTTTTGAGCCTCCATAATACTGTCATTTATATAACAAAAATCATAGCTACCTGACTTTGAGAATATCTATTTACTATCTAGCAATGCCTATCCCACAGTAAGTTTCAACCAAATGGTAGCCACAGCTATTTAGTATTTTAAATTCTAACTAAAAGGGGCTGGGATGTGGTTCAAGCGGTAGCGCGCTCGCCTGGCATGCATGCCGCCCGGGTTCGATCCCCAGCACCACATACAAAAACAAGGATGTTGTGTCCACCGAAAACTAAATTCTAACTAAAATAAAAAGTCAAACAAGTGAAATGTTGTAATTATCAAGGCCTCTAATGTTTCCTACTACACTTTGAAAGCAGTAATGGCTATCACCACATGCAGTAATATATCAGGTAACTATAATATTCAGAAACAGAGCTGTGGTGACTGAAGACTTTCGATCTTAAAACTTTAATTCTGTTTTGATATTGTACTAATATGTGATTAAATGCAAAATTGCAAAGCCAAATGACAATCCAATGATGACATTCTGAAACTATATGTCACACTCAGGTTTCTAATACAAAATAGAGCACATCAAAATTTTTCTTTTCATTCAAGGCAGAAGAGCTTAAAATTCTAAAATCAAATTTTTTGGAAAATAATGATTGGTGATAGCCCTCAACTCCCTCATCCCTCAGGTATGATTGGTATGAATAGCGAAATAAAACCTCTAGATTTTTCTTCACAGGAAAATAGTCCTATTAAGTTGTTCTGTATCTGCTTTCTATTTTATTTCATTCTGTTTCCATATTTTACAAGTTATATACAATTTTAACCAAACCAAGGAGACATTCATTCACTTAAACTGAACTGAATTCTAGAAATGCTCAAGCTCTAGGAAAACACTCTGAAAGGTATCTGTTCAGGACAGAGAAATAGAAACAAAGATACAGAATGATACAGAGGATGGCAGGAACAGACCGATTCATATTCATTTATCTATTCATCCATCCTCTATCTTTCCATCTGTCTAGCAAACAAATGTTGAGAAGCTACTAGGAAACAGGCAATTTGCAAGGAGCAGGGAATAAGCAGGGAACAGCCAAGGCAAGGTAAGTTCTCAAGGAATTTACAATTTACCAGGAAGGTGACCATTAAAACAAATATATGAATATAAATGCCAACACATACTACGATGAAAGAGAAAAAGGTAATATGAGAGTGAAAAATTAGAAATCAAGAAAGATCTGAGACAAAAGAAATTAAAGGGATACGGATAGGAAAAGAACTCAAACTATCACTATTTGCCAACATGATTCTATACCTAGAAGATCCAAAAAATTTCACCAGAAAATTTCTAAAACTAATAAATGAATTTAGCAAAGTAGCAGGATATAATATCAACACCCATAAATCAAAGGCATTTCTATACATCAGTGACAAATCCTCAGAAAGAGAAACTAGGAAAACTATCCCATTTACAACAGCCTCAAAAAATATATAAAATACTTGGGAATCAACAAAAGAGGTGAAAGACCTCTACAATGAAAACTACAGAACCCTAAAGAAAGTAATTAAAGAAGACCTTAGAAGATGGAAAAGATCTCTCTTGTTCCTGGATAGGCAGAATTAATATTGTCAACATGACCATACTACCAAAAGCACTAAAAAGATTTAATGCAATTCCAATCAAAATCCCAATGATATTCCTCACAGAAATAGAAAAAGCAGTTATGAAACTCACCTGGAAAAAATGAGAGACCCTGAATAGCTAAAGCAAGAGGAGTGAAGCAGGTGGCATCACAATACCGACTTTAAACTCTACTACAGATAAACAGTAATAAAAACAGCATGGTGTATTGGCACCAAAATAGGTTTGCAAACCAGTGGTACAGAATAGAGAACACAGAGACAAACCCACATAAATACAGTTATCTCATATTAGACAAAGGCACCAAAATTGTGTATTGGAGAAAAGATAGCCTCTTTAACAAACGGTACTGGGAAAACTGCAGATTCACATGCAACAAAATGAAATTAAGCCCGTATCTGTCACTATGCACAAAACTCAACTCAAAGTGAATCAAGGAACTAGGAATTAAACCAGACCCTAAAAGAAGAAAAAATAGGCCCAAATCTTCATCATGTCGGATTAGGCCCCGACTTCCTTAATAAAACTCCTAAAGCACAAGAAATAAAATCAAGAATCAATAAAAGGGATGGATTCAAACTAAAAAGCTTCTTCTCAGCAAAAGAAACAGTCAATGAGGTGAATAGAGAGTCTACAGAATGGGAGCAAATTTTTACCACACATCAGATAGAGCACTAATCTCTAAAAAACCTTAACACCAAAACAACACAAATAACCTAATCAATAAATGGGCCAAGGAATTGAACAGACAATTCTCAGAAGGTGATATACAATTAATCAACAAATAATTGAAAAAATGTTCAACATCTACAGCAATTAGAGAAATGCAAATCAAAACTACTCTAAGATTTCATCTAACTCCTACCAGAATGGCAGCTATTAAGAATACAAACAATAGGGTCTGGGGATGTGGCTCAAGCAGTAGCGCGCTCGCCTGGCATGCGTGCGGCCCTGGTTCGATCCTCAGCACCGCATACAAACAAAGATGTTGCGTCTGCCAAAAAAACTAAAATATTAAAAAATTCTCTCTCTCTCTCTCTTTAAAAAAAAGAATACGAACAACAATAATAAGTGTTGGCGAGATGTGGAGGAAAAGGCACACTCATACTTTGCTAGTGGGACTGCAAATTGGTGCAACAGCCTCAAAAAACATACAAAATACTTGGGAATCAACGAAAGAGGTGAAAGACCTCTACAATGAAAACTACGGAAAGCAATATGCAGATTCCTTGGAACCACCATTTGACCCAGTTATCCCACTCCTCAGCCTATACCTAAAGGACTTAAAAATAGCATACTATAGTGACACAGCCACATCAATGTTTATAGTAGCTCAATTCACAATAGCTAAACTGTGGAACCAACCTAGATGCTCTTTAATAGATGAGTGGATAAAGAAACTGTGGTATATATACACAATGGAATATTACTCAGCTTTAAAAGAGAATAAAATCATGGCTTCTGCAGGTAAATGGATAGTTGGAGAATATCATGCTAAGTGAAGTAACTCAATCCCAAAAAACCAAATGACGAATGTTTTCTCTGATATGTGGATGCTGATCCATAATGGAGATGGGGTGGGGGGAGCATGGAAGGAATAGAGGAACTTTAGATAGGGCAAGGGAAAGAGAGGGAAAGGGAGGGGCGGGGAGTAGGAAAGACAGGGGAATGAGATGGACATCATTACCCTAAGTACATGTATGAAGACATGAATGGTGTGACTCTACTTTATGAAAAATTGTGTTCTATATGTGTACTATGAATTGAAATGCAATCTGCTGTCATGTATAACAAATCAGAATAAATTTTTTTTAAAAAAGAAAGACTTGTCTGAAATGATACACTGCATAAGCCGAGAACTAAAAGTTGGGTAGGTGTCTGGTTAACAGACAAAGTAAAGCAAACAAATAAAGCTGTTCAAAAGACCCTGAAATATTCAGTGATGAAAAAGTATGTAACAGCTAAAGGATAGTTGAGAGTAGTAGAAGGAAAACTTGGAGGGTGAATGAAGCAGATCTCACAGGCCTGGTAAGCCGTGTAAAGATGTTTAGAATTTAAGCTATGATCAACAGGGAGACACCAGAGGCAAAAAGCATGACTTACTGTTAAAAAAGATAATCCCTCTGACCACTATGTTGCAACTGGATTGGAAGGGAGATAAATGGAAAAGAAACAGGTTTTAGAAGACTATTTCATAAATTAGATGAAAAACTACGCCCCTCTGAACTAACAGGGAGGATCTGAAGTACATCCAAAAGTTAGAATTACCTAAACTTAAAGATAAATTACATTTGGTAGGTAAGGATAGAGAAAAACATTAATGAATGAATGATAGCTTTCTGCATACTAATTAAAAGTATAATTTACTGAGGTGGTGAAAACTGGAGCATAAGGAATGAAAGTGTTGTTAACAGTCAGTCTAGCTGGTGGTACACACTTGTAATCCAAGCTATTCAGGTGGTCAACCCAAAAGAATCACTTGAGTTCATAAGGTCAAGACCAATCTTGGTTACACAGAAGACTCTGTACCCTCACCCCCAAACAAAAAGCCAGCTTAAGTCTTAAGGACTTCTAATACTTTAAGGACAGTTCATGGAGGAGGAATTTGTAAAGCAAGATGTGATCTATAAGAGAAGGAGAAAAGAATGACTGTGGTGTCACTGAAGCCACGCAAAACAGCATAAAGAAAGGGAGGGTATTAACTGTATCAAATGCTTCTGAGAAGTCCAGTTAAAATGTCGATCAAAAATGTTCATAAAATTTGGAAACATGGGATCAGATGGTGATCTTCAGAGTAGGATGGCCCAGGGCGGTGGTACATGCCTGTAATCCTAGCTACTAGGGAAGTTGAGACAAGAAAACTCCAAGTTCAAGACCAGCCTCAGTAACTTAGCAAGACCCTGTCCCAAATTAAAATGAATAAATTAAGGGGGTGGGTGCTTTAAAGCTCAGTGGTAGACTACCTAGCAGGCATGAGGACCTGGGTTCAATTCCCAGCACCAAAATATAAATATTAAAAATGTAAATCACAGCCTATTAAAAATTATTGCATTAGCCATTAATAGGTGGCAACTTGCAGTATAAAACCCACTAATGGGGCTGGGATTGTGGCTCAGTGGTAGAGAGCTCACCTAGCACGGGCGGGACCCGGGTTCGATCCTCAATACCACACAAAAATAAAGGCATTGTGTTGTGTCCATCTACACTTAAAAAATAAATATTAAAAAAAAATTTTTAAATAACCACTAATACATACATAAATCAAAGCATTACGTTGTCTCTTATTAAAAAAAAAAAAAGGATAGTAAGGGCAGAAGCCAAGAGAACATTCAAGTTTTAATGAGCACTTGAAAACCAATTACACAAAATTGATAGATTGATATCTAAGATAGACATATCTGCCTAGTGACAGAAATATTAGTGTTCACCAACTTGAGTTTCTGCTTGCCAGTTTTGAACTGCCTAGGTCAAATCAGTACCATATTGAGTTGCTTGTTCAGCAAAAGAACCAAAGTAATAAACAGTATCATCTTAAGAAATAGTTAACAAAGCAGGGATGATACCAATGATTTCAGTATTAGTACAATTAGCTTTGCATATATTAGCATGTAATATGTACATACACATTATATTTACACATTAGTATTACATACTAAAATTAGCTTGTCATACCATATAGTAAGCATTTAATAATAACCATAATATTAATCATAAAGGAGAAATAATACCTACTAATATTGCCTTAACAGCCTTTCCCTTTGGCATCTAATAGATAAATGCAATATTCTTTATCTTTAACTCCCCCTTTCTAGATTATGAAGTATGTCTCCATACATAACTAAGGCATTCAAACTCAGAAAGGGTAAAACAAAATTATGTTAGAGCTTTGTTTCCTGAGACTCTTGGCTATCTTGATGGAATACAGTATTTGTAAATCTATTTAGGCAAGCATTAACTATTTTACTTTTTATATATTGTTTCTTTTGATATTAACTATAAAAGTTAGCACACTCACTAAAAATCTGAAATACACAGAAAAGTAGATGGGCTGGGGCTGGGGCTCAGTGGTAGCGCACTTGCCTAGAATGTGTGAGGCACTGCGCTGGGTTCAATTCTCAGCACTGCATACAAATAAATAAATTAATGGTAATAAATTACTATAATTAATAGTAATAAAAAGGTAGAAAAGAACCACAAATATTATTAAAATTTTGATATGTTTTCATATATTTTCAAACATCTTAATGTGTAGTTTGTAGTTTTATTCTGCCTGCACATTAAATATAGAATTTTAATCCTTTATACACTTAACACACAGCAGTCTCCCTTTTACCAGCAGGGATATCTTTCAAGATCCCCCATTGACATCTAGAACCACAGACAGTACCAAGCCTATAGATACTTTTTTTTTTCCTGTTCCCTGAAGAGCATTATCAAATAGTACCAGATTTTGTACCCTGGTTGCCTCCTCTGTATAGCTACTCTTGGTGCTTTGGATCCATTACTGATTAAAATAAGGGTTATTTGAACACAAGCACTGCACTACCATAAAAGTCAATCTGATAACTAATATAGCTAATAAGTGACTCACAGGTGTAGTATACACAGCATGGACATGCTGGACAAAGGGATGATTATAATTCTGGGTAGGGCAGAGTGAGAGGGTGTGAGATTTTAAATTTAGGAATAGTTTATTTCTGGAAAGTTTCCAATTAATAACTTCAGACCACTGTTCACAGTGGATAACAAAAAACATAGAAAGTGAAAGCCTAGATAAGGGATGACTAACTACTATCATACTTTCCTATTTTTAATAACATTTTATTGACTAACTCAATAGGACATTGCATAGTTACCTTTGTTTCATGGTTGCACGTGGTAGTGCATGCTTGTAATCCTAGATTGAGGCAGGAGGATCGCAGGTTCATGGCCAGCCTCAGCAATTTAAGACTGTCTCAAAATTTTTAAAATATTTTATTTATTTCTTGGGGGAGGGGTTTATTAGGTATTGAATTCAGGGATACTTTGGCCACTGAGCCACATCCCCAGCCCTATTCTATATTTTATTTAGAGACAGGGTCTCACTGTACTGTTTAGTACCTCGATTTTGCTGAGGCTGGCTTTGAACTCACGATCCATCTGCCTCAGCCTCCCGAGCAGCTGGGATTACAGGTGTGTACCACAATGCCTGACTGAGGACATAAATCAGTGGTAAGGCACCACTCAGTTCAATCCCCAGTACCAAAACCAAATTTTGTTATATAACATTTTATAAAACCTATGTTGCTCCTATGCCCGGACACAATAATAAATGTTGAAGATACTATGAAAAAGAAAACAGATGCTATCTTTGTATTCATGATGCTTATAAAGTACGGGTGAGATAGACATTAAATGAATAATTATACAAATATTTGTAGTATGAGGAAAAAGTGTAATGTCCTATGACTAAGAGATACCTTAATTGAGATAAGCAATACAGAGTGAATCTTTATGAAGTGCCAAATAAACTAAAAGAAAGTACTTAAAGATAATTTCTGTTGTTTTCCTGTCCAAAATTCTTCCCGATATCATCCTATTTTTCTATATAGGAAATACCCCTCCCACATTTCATACATTATTGGCCCTGGATGAACGTGGGATCCAAGCTGACGCAGTCAAATTGTCTCATGAAAATTTAAATCCTAAACTCAAAAGTGTAGAAAACTGTCAGACCCAAGTTAGTCTAATAATATCATGGTAGTAAAATCAGGAGCCTCTGGATTAATATTTGTTTATCTAACCACTGAAACTACCCTTATTTCTTTCCTTCCAGAGATATGGAACAAGGGGATGAGGGTTTTCTTTTCTCTAAAATAACCATGTATATCCAATAAATCTTTTGCTTAAATTGGACAGGATTCACATCTGTGGCTTATACACCATGAATCCTAGCTGACAGCGACAGTATGGTACATTAAGCAAAGAAATCAATGCTCAATGATGGAGGTTGGGGCCGGCTTAGGTAGAGCCTTAGAACCACAAGGCTTGCTCTCTTGCGCGCTCGTGCGCCCAAAATTAAACACAGAGTTACCTTAGCACTGAACTACATTCCCAAACCTTTTTTTATTTTGAGATAAGATCTCACTAAGTCAGTGAGGCTGTCCTGAATTTGTCACCCTCCTGCCTTAGTGTTTCAAATAGCTAGAATTACAGGCATATACCACCACACCTGGCCATAAAGGACTTCTTAATTTTACCCTAATGGAAAGAAAAGACTCTGTTTTGTTTCATTTTGCAACACTGGGAATTGAACCCAAGGGTAATCTACCACTGAGATACATACCAAGTCCTTTTCATTTCACTTTGAGACAGGGTTGCCCAGGCTGACCTCCAACTTGCTATCCTCCCGCCTCAGCCTACTGTTCCTGGCTCATTTCAGAGTAACCAGAAGAGTGGCATGACCAGAATAACAATTTTATAAGGTCACTGTGACTGCACTGCAGACAATGACCTGAAAATAGAATCAGGTAAGATTATTTAGTAGGTATTAAATATTTTAGACCAGAAATTTTAAATAGCTAAAATTTGATGAGAATTAATGAAGAAAGAGTCTTAAAGGACCACCAAGCTAGAGAAGCATGTTTTAAAAGCAAAATAGTAATTAAAAAAAAAAACACACACACACTTTTAAAAGAAGGTGTTTCTAATTGGAATGTCCTAACAAATCTACTAAGAGATCAGATAAGATGAAAACCTGAAAAATATTCATTCGATGACATGAAAGCTATTCCTGACTTGACTGGAGTTGCAGCTGCAGAAGTTAGTTATCAATGGGAGAATTCCTGTATCTGACAATAGGCAGAAAGAGAACCTAAAAACCCCAATTAAAGTTACCTAAAATGAATACCTGATCCCACAAGAAAGGAAAAGAAACTCTTAAGGGTCAAAAATGAAAAGGATGGGCAGGGGATGTGGCTCAAGCGGTAGTGCGCTCGCCTGGCATGCATGCGGCCCGGGTTCGATCCTCAGCACCACATACAAAGATGTTGTATCCGCCGAAAAAAAAATAAATATTAAAAAGATATTCTCTCTCTCAAAAAGAAAAAAAATTTTTAAAAAAATGAAAAGGCAACTTAAAGTCTGCTGACTACCCTATAGGAGTCATCCTGTCTCAGTAAAATATGAGCTTTCGTTTCAGTGCCCACAAGGAAAAAGAGATGAGACCTTGATCTTCTAATGGATGGAAGATGGAAACTGATGAGACCCTATTTATATAGCTGAGACTTTCAAAGGGCCATACTTTCAATGGAAGAGTAGGTTCTCTCTCTCTCTCTCTCTCTCTCTCACACACACACACACACACACACACACACACACACACACAAAATCCCACACCAAAAACCATAGCATAGGGAGAAAATAAAGAAGTTTGTCAAATTTGATCTATACTTCGGATACTTTGGTGAAAATCTGCCCTTAGGTACAAGATGTGAATTGAGAAGAATGTGCCTGGTTTAGTAAACAAAAAATGAAATGAATGTGAGAAAGGGTCAGATGGGAAAGCAAGCACCACACCTCTATAAAAGGATATATGCTCAGCCACACTAAAAAGTGAATCACGATCCTACATTAGAAAACATGGAACAATCCCCATAATGACATATAAGCAGACAAAAATAGACCCCCCCCTTTAAGAACCTTAGAAAATAGAGGTGGTGGGCTGGGGATGTGGCTCAAGCCGTAGCATGCTCGCCTGGCATGCATGCGGCCCGAGTTCGATCCTCGGCACCACATACAAACAAAGATGTTGTATCCACCGAAAAAAAAATAAATATTAAAAAATTCTCTCTGTCTCTCTAAAAAAAAAAAAAGAAGAAGAAAAGAAAATAGAGGTGGCAAATAAAAATCAAATGGTAAAAAATTTTAAATGATTAAGAACCTAAAATGAGGAATGAAAATGAGAAAGGAACCAGGAATACCTTGCTGTGGTAGGCAGAATTCTAAAGACTTCCCCTACAAATTTCCCATTCCCTGGTTATTTAATCAAACATTAGTGTAGGTATGGCTGGAAGAAATTTTGCAGATTAAAATAAGAAAACCAGCCGGCTGACCATGAAATAAGATGCAATATGAGTCTTTAAGAACCAAAAGGAGGGCTGAGGTTGTGGCTCAGGGGTGGAGTGCTCACCTAGCACGTGTGAGGGTTGGGTTCGATCCTCAGCACCACATAAAAATAAATAAATAAAATAAAGATATTGACAATTACAACTAAAAAAAAAAATTTTTTTTTTTTTAAAGAAGAAGAACCAAAAAGGAGAGCAGAAGTGTCACTGAAAGATATGGCAAAAGAAAAGAGAAATGCAGCAGATTGGGAAATCAGAAAGATTGTGTGAGAAGAATCTACCTGGCCTTCAACTAGCTCTAAAATGTAGAAGGGTAGCCTTCTTGCTAAAAACCAGTAAGAAAATCAAAACCTCAGTCCTACCCTGCAGGGAAGAATCTGCCAAGAACTAGCATGAACTTGGAAGAGGCTTCTTTCTGGAGCCCCCTGGCCAACACCTTGATTTCAGCTATGTGAAACTCTAAACAGAAAAATCAGCCCGCTCTAACCCAATCTACTTATAAAATAAATGAAAGCTAATAAATATGTGTGTTCTTGAGCTGCTACATATGTGGTAATTTTTTTTTAATGGAAGCAATAGGAAACTAATAAATTTGCATGCAAGAAAGCAAAGAATCATTCAAAGAATAACAGGAATGTGTCAAAAGGACATGGAATTTGTTCAAGTGCTCCTATTGGCAAAAACTGTGAACAATTTCAGTTTCAGTTTCATAATAAATCATGAGGGCTACATTATAAATATGCTAATCTGTAAGTTCACACTGAAAGATGAGCAATGGTATTTTTACATAGTCCCACAGTTTATTCCACAAAATAATTACTACTTATAAAGGGAAAAAAAGAAAACCTTTACATTGGAAAAACCTGATTGTGTGCCATCTGTTAACATGCAATAAAAAGATCATTTCTATGATATTCTGCCTCAAAAACATAATCTAAATTTTTAAAACATGAATCTAATTTTAAAAATCCAAAATTTAATTGGTCATCTTCAAAAATATTAACATAACCATTCAAAAAGACTAAATAGTAGTTGTCGCATTTATACTTTCAATATTTCTATACACTTGAGATTGTTTAAAAACAAAAATATTTTTAGATGTGGAAAAGAACTACATACTTAAAAAAAAAAAAACAAAAAAGAAAGAAAAGAAAACCAAACTAGGCCCATTTGCAAGGGGACCCCAAAGAATTTCTAAAATTGAAAAACAAATTTTTTTCCTCAACAATCAGGTGAAACAATTAATTAAACAGAACTAAAAGCAGGGCACATGCCTGTAATCCCAGCTACTCAGGAAGATGGGGCAAAGTGGATCAAGATGACAGCCTGGGCAAGTTGGTGGGACCCTGTCTCAAAATAAAAAGGACTGGGGATATATCTCAGTGGTAGAGCATCTCTGAGTTCATTCCCCATGGGGATGGGGGACAGTGGGAAACAGAGCTAAAGACACGATTACCAAATTAATTAAAAATAGAAAATAACCCAATCCAGAACAGATAGAGAAATGGAAAATATAAAAGAGAGCTTAAAAAACATAAAGGGCAGAAATAAACTCCAATTGTGTCTAACAAAAATTCCATACAATAGACTGGAAAAAATGAGATAAAGTACCGGGCGTGGTGGTGCACGCCTGTAATCCCAGTGACTCAGGAGGCTGAGGCAGGAGAATCATGAGTTCAAAGCCAGCCTCAGCAAAAGTGAGGCAATAAGCAACTCAGTAAAAAACAGGGCTGGGGATGTGGCTCGGTGGCTGAGTGCCCCTGAAGTCAATCCCAAGTACCAAAAAAAAAAGGGGGGGGGGGCGGGTGGAATCAGTGATTTGTAAAGTATGATGGTGAAGATTGTGTCCAGAATTGAAGAAAGAAATCAGGAAGCACAAGAAGTCCCAAGAAGAAAAAAGTCACACACAGACATGTCACACAAACAAAGAAGGGATCTCAAAGGATCAGTGGCAGAAGTTTCAAGGCAGACAATAGGAATGCAGGATCAAAAGAATTTGGGGTTGGGGTTATTTGTTTGCTTGTTTGCTTGCTTGCTTGTTGTTTGTCATTTCTTTGGTGCTGTTGTTTTCAAGATGAAAGAGAGAGTAAAGTATGATTAGAAGCAGATAGGGAAAAGAGAGAATCAAGAAACTAAAATGACAAAGTCTGCAAGAAGGCAGAAAAAGACGAAATTTAAAGCGCACTTAAAGACTAGCATTTGAGGGGCTGGTGTTGTGGCTCAGTGGTAGAGCCTTTGACTATAAACATGACTCAGTGAAAGTAAAGATATGTATAATATTAATCTCATTTGCAGAATTGGGTTATAAGAAGACGAAATTGTCTGGTAGTAGGAGGAAAAGACAGATCTAATATATTAGGGATGGGGAAGGAAAAGTAGGTGGAATTCAAAATACATCAGTGAGCCAGGCAGGGTGGCATATGCCTTTAATCCCAGTGGCTCGGGAGGCTGAGTCAGAAGGATCAGCCTCAGTAACAGCAAGGCCATAAGCAACTCAATGAGACCCTGTCTCTAAATAAAATACAAAATAGGGCTGGGGATGTGGCTCTATGGTTGAATGCCCCCGAGTTCAATCCCGGTACAAATAAGTGATGGCAGAAAGTAAACGTTTACTAAAGTATATTAACATTACAAAGTAATTGAAATGTCAACTGAGGTTATCATGAATCTATAACAATATAAATCTGTGTGATTTTTTTTCTTTACAAACACAGGTAAGTATAAAAGTATGGGTAGTCACATTAATGAAAGAATACCTGAATTAAGAGATGAGACATACCGAAATAAACAATAATCATTAAATTCAAACATGAAACATCAAGAAATGCAATGATTCCTTTTGCTGTTGCTTAAGTTTAGGGAAGTGAAAGAAAGATTTAGGAAGGGAGAAAGTGCCAACTAAAGTGAAAAACAATCTTATTAGATCTGGGTGTAGTGCCTGCTATAGTTTGGATTCCCCCACCCCCCCGACTTTCTTTTCACTGGTGAATTATAATTATGTATAACAGTAGGCCTCACTGTAATATATTTTTTACCTGTACATAGCATAAACTGGTCTACTACAATCTACTACAATCCCCCATATCTCCTCTTCTCCTCTCTCCTATAGTTTGCATCTTAAATGTCCCCCAAAGACCCAGGTATTAAAGGCTTGCTCCTCAGGGAGATGCTTAAAATGCTTAAGAGGTAGGACTTAATAGGAGGTCGTTAGGTCACTGGTTGTTAGGTCGTTACGTCCAGTGACCTAATTGGGGAAAATGGGACCCCAATTCTTTCTCTTCTCTCTTTGGATTCCTGGCAACAAAATGAGTGGCATACTCTGCCCCATGTCCTGCCATGATATGCTGCTGCCTTGCCACAGGACCAAAAGCAAGAAGCCAACCAACCGGAGACTGAAACCTTCAAAACTGAGCCAAAACAATCCTTTTCTCTTTATAAATTTATTGTCTCAGTTATTTGTTATTCTGACAGCTAAGTGTCCTAGAAATGTATCACAGATACATTTCCAAGTTGCTAGACAAACTTCCTAAATATCACTTGATTATCAAATCCAGGAAATGCTACAAAAAATGAGTGTACTCTTCGCATTACTAGTACTTTCAATTCTTTGCTATGACAAATACTTCTGTAACCTTTATTATGTACACTTCCCTGTGACAAACGTCTTTTTTTTTTTTTTTTTGGTCTATTAATCCTTTTAGACTTTTTCTTCCCAAGGAAACTTTCAAAACTATTAGATCGTTTAGAATTCTCCATCTTTAAACACTTTAAAATTTTTCTTCCAGATACAGTGGTGCACAACTATAATCCCAGTGACTCAGGAGGCTGAGGTAGGAAGATCACAAGTTCAAAGCCAGCCTCAGCAAGTTAGTGAGGCCTGAAGCAACTTAGTGAAACCTTGTCTTGAAGTAAAAAACACAAAGGGCTAAGGATGTGGCTCAGTGGTTCAGTGCCCCTGGATTCAATCCCTGGTACCAAAAAAAAAAAAAAAAAAACTAAATTTAATTTAAATTAAATACATATTCCTTCAATGTCTAGATGAAAAATTTTCCACTCTTTCCATTGGCACTGTATGGACGGTTTCAATCTAAGACTTTTTATTTAACTTTACTTCCATTATTTCTTTGAATATTTCCTCCTCTCCACTTTTATTTTTTCCCCTCCTGGGGATTCTATTATCTGGATTCTATTTTTGTCTTCTATATTATTACAAAGTCTTTATTTAATGTATACATGCATCTTTTGTCCTTTTCTTCTTTCTAGGATTTCCTTCATCTAATTTGCCCCTTGATTACTTTGTTCCTTGGCTACCTATATTCATTGTTATTATTTCATTTATTGTGTTTTCTGCTTCCACTGCTAAAGTTTTTAATACTAAGGTTTCTACTGTTTCTTTTTAATACTTTGTTTCAAATTACTATTCTCCTTTTGTATCTTTTATTACACTTGTTTCTTTTCTTTTTAAAAAGGGCATGGATGCACACACCTGTAAACCCAGAGACTCGGTAGACTGAGGCCAAAGGATTACTAATTGAAGGCCATCCTTAGCAAACAAATGAATCTTCCCAAAGAACAGGTTGTACTGTCTTATTTATCAACTCAAATACTTCTAACTTCTTGACCTAGTAGCCAAAGCTGTGATTTCTCAAATATTTCATATCAAATATAATTATCACTGTCACTTTACAGCCTGTGTATTCTCAGGTCAGTGCCACTGGCTTGTACTAATTATATACCTGAGACTGGGGAGTCCAGCTGTCACCCTATCTCTAATAGCTAAATTCTACACATTCTTTAGGAATCAAGTTAAATCAATCTCTCTCCCCCTCCCCCTCCTACTCCCCCTTCCTCTCCCCCTTCCTCTCCCTCTCTTTCTTTTATTGGTGCCAGGGATTGAACCCAGGGGGTGCGTGACCACATTTCCAGCCCAGCCCCTTTAATTTTTTTTATTTTGAGACAGGATCTAAGTTGCTTGCTAAATTGTTGAAGCTGATCTTGAACTTTCAATCCTCCTGCCTCAGCCTCCTGAGTCTAGTTGCTGGGATTATAAGTGTGTGCCACTGAGCCTAGCAAATGATAAAATTCTTTAGACATCTCATTCCTTCAGTAGAAAGTAATTTTCCCTCACTCCGAACTTCTTTTGTAATATAGAGATCATTAAAGATGCTTTAATTACATCCCCTGAAATTGCTATTAAAAAACATATTTATCTTCCATTTTAAGAAATTATTACTTTTGGTACTGGGGATATAACCCAGGGGCACTTTACCACTGAGCTACATCCCCAGTCCTTTTTATGTTTTAGTTTTAGACTAAGTTGCTTCGGGCCTTGTGAAATCACTGAGGCTGGCCTTGAATTTACAATTCTCTTGTGTCAGTCTCCTGAGCCGCTGGGAATAAAGGTGTGTGCCTGGCTCTTCCTTTAGATTGTGTATTTCCTACAGGCAGGGTTCATCTGTGGTATATCCTTATTTCCATAAAGTGACTAATGATCTTACATGTAGAAAGAATTTAATATATACTTCTCAAATTAAAAAAAAAACAACACAGGCTGGAGTGGTACAGTGCTTGCTTAGCACATGTGAGGCACTAGGTTCAAACCTCAGCAACACAAAAAATAAATAAATAAAACAAAGATATTGTGTCCACCTACAACTAAAAATATATTTTTTAAAGAAAATCTCTTCTGCTTTTAAAAAAAAAAGAAAGATGAAAAACACAGTAAGCCAGTCTTGAGAAGGAAAGTTGCATATTGCAAGTTTTCAAAGCCTGCAAGATTAGTGTTGTCTGTATATGAAAACTAACAATTTTAGGGAAAGAGATGGAACAGATGCATATATTAGCTGCATAGGAGTAGTGAATTCCATTCTCTAGTTCAGAATATACATGCTCATTCTCAACTAATCCAAAATTTTCTGAAAAACACATTAAAGAATTAGAGAATTATACAAATAAAACAATAAGATCTCATATTCTTTCCTTCTTATGACATTATGTAGAAAGCACCCTTAATAATTAAAGACCTAGGCACCTAGACTCTTATGAATAACAATTTTATTAATTCTAAAACCCATCTATTACGTCTTAAAGTTATATAACAAATCCAAACAAGCGTAACAATAAGAACATGATAACACAGTTCATCCCACCTACCATCCAAAATTATGGGTAAATCCTTTCCAGGCTTCATCTTTCTATCTACAGATCCCTAGCACTGCTTAATCTAGGAAGATTACTAAGATACCCTAAGATTAGTTTACATTATTACATTTAAAACCATGCTTCAGATTGGTACATACCTATGAATTTAAGTTCCTGCTTTGTTAGTGGAGAACTGTCATCTCTGTCTGAAGAAAAGACACACTTTAATTTCTGATTTTTTTTTTCTTTAATCACAGTTTCTAAAAACTACCATGAAAGATACTGAGAAACTTCAGAAATTATTGGGGTGGGGGGTGTCCAATAAGGTTAAAGTAAAAAAAAAAAAAACCACAATGTGAATTTCAAGTCATTAGCAGCATTCTAAATATAAGGGATTGTTAATGCATTACCACATAATTAATTTAAAAGAATCTCTCATATAATTCCTTTCCCTTTATATTACTTTCTTTACTGAATAAGGCCTCCTTTGAAGTTTAATGAGACACTCACAAATTCATTTTTCTTTATAGCAGTTAATGTGCATATTGAAATATAATCTTCTCCTCAGTGGTTAAGTCAACAACTGAAGTGATAAACACAGTAAGATATTAACATAAACAGTCTTTGAAGCCTATTTTCCAGGAATCCATAGTGACAGAATAATGTGGAAACGGGAGTCTTATCTATAATATATGTCTTCTACTACTCAGTAGCAAGATTGTATAGTATTGGCTGAATTCTTTGCTACACAGGCTTAATCATGACCCTGCCCGTAGCTTAATACCATTCCATTATGTGTTCTGTCACCCTCGAACTCATATAGCTCTATCTTATATCTTAGAACTTCTATTAATCAACATATCTCTATTCATTTTAGATTGTGATTAAAGAGAGCAATTCAAAGTTTTAACTTTCTTTCAGGTAACTCTTCCAGGTTTCATTCCAAACCTTCTACCAGTGTTCTTTGCAACCTTTTAACATACTCAAGGTCTAGATTCCATTTCCCCACTAATTAACTCTTATTGAATGATTCACAATTCATGGACATTTGAACAACCTTAGAGGGCTGGGTTTTCGCTCGGGGCAGAATGCTTTCCTAATAAGTCTGCCCTGGTTCAATCTCCAGTACAGGGGCCTGGAGGGAGGGGAAAACTTAGCACTTGTAATATCCTGGGATATGATGATTTATTGTATAAGTGTAAAGCATATGGGGGTGTGGCTCAGTGGTAAAGCAGCTCTGAGTCCAATCCCCACTACCAAAAGAACAAAATTAAAAACTGTAATATTTCTATACATATTACTTATTTCATAATCATTACAAGTATTTAAATGTATCTAAATGAAACAGAGAAGTTAAATTTATAGCTTATTAGTACCATGAAATCTGTACTCTCTTCGTCAAAACTGTCTAATTTCTAAGGCACCACCACAAAATCAAATACTGCTTCACCCCTCATATTGTTTTTTTTTCAAATATATTTAAGTGACTATTTGCCTTTCCAAACTGCCTTCGAATAAGTTAACAAAGTTCCTAAAAGATTTTTGCATTATATATCTCAAACGATTCTACTTTTTAAAAATATGTTTTGTTGTGGTGTGTTTGTGTGTTATGCTGCAGATGGAACCCAGGGCCTTGTGCATGCCAGGCAACAGCTCTACCTTTGTGCTATATATTTCCAGTCCATCTGCTTTCTTTTTATTTTGCTGGCTCAATAACTTTAACATTATTTATTTAACTTTTAAGTTCCTTAAACTTCTCTCAACATCTAAAATTTATCCCACTGTGTCTCATTTGATCAGGAAGTATCTAAGTATTTTTCTTTGTATTGATTAATTTTTCTCAGAGAGGATCTTAGAACCATCAAATCAAGATGTTTGCTTGAAATGCAATGTCTGTGACTATTTTTTTCAGAACAAGTTCCAGCAAATAAAATTTAATTTTATAAAGTTCTATATAAAACACAATACATCAAATGCTAGAGAGTAAATGATAAAAACCAACCAGAATCTTAACTGTCTAATAAAACAGTTTTTAAGTTCACAATTTAAGATAAATATAACCAAGATATAAATTACAGAAACAAATAATTGTCAGGAAGAATAACGGAGATAGACTGAAGAAAATAATAGAACACCATTACAAAAATATTTAAAAGAATGTTAATTCTAGAAACATGAATGAAAAGAAAAACTTAGATAAAACTGTGCTACTTTTACTAAATGCTATTTGATATAAATACAACCAAAATCTAAACCACACATATTGCAGAGAATAGTATATTAAAAAAAAAAAAAAAAAAACTATAAGTAGCTTACACTGATACTAGTTGGATAAAAGAGATAAGACTGGAAAATCAGGTAAGAGCCAGATTATGAAAAACTTCATATGCCATACTAAAGACTTTGAATTTTATCCTTTAAGTACTAGAAAATCCTTTAAGACAGTGTGAAATGGTGTGGTTTGCATTTTTAAAGTATTTTGTTTGCTTGCTTTTTTTTTTTTTTTTTTTTTTTGCAGTAGTGGGGATTGAACCCAAGATCTCATGCATGTTAAGCAACTGCTCTTCCCCTGAGATACATTCCCATCCTTTTTATTTTGAGATAGGTTGCCCATGCTGGACTCAAAGTTAGAATCCTCCTGCCTCAGCCTCTTGAGTTGAGTAGCTGGAATTAAAAGAGTTATTTGCTACAGTGCCCACTCTGGTTTGCATTTTAGATAGAACATCAATTTGCCAAGCATCTAGAGAAGGGATTAGTTAATGGTGTGAAGTTCAAGAAGTTGCTGAAAAAAGTTCAGATGACAAATCATGTTCTACTTTACCAAGCAGAGGCAGTGAAAAGAGGAGAAAAAAGTAAACTGATAAATAATAGGAAAAATGTTTTTAAAGAAATGATCAAGAAAATAATGAGAGAGTTTAGATTAACTTTCTAGTGTATGTCTGGTTTCAGTGGCTGAGTACCATAGAGAGATGAGAAATACAAGAACACAACAAATTAGAGAAGAAAATAAGAACTAAGGATTATTAGTATTTTGGAAATTTGAGTCTAGAATTTTAGGAGAAAGTCTACTTAGGAGGCACAGATTTGGAGAGCTAATGAATACAGATGACAGCTGAAGCTGAAGGACATATATTTTCTGAGCCAGGTACAGTAGTTTACTTGTACTCCCAGCTCTTTTAGGAGATTGAGGCAGGAAGACTTCTAGTTTGAGGCCAACCTTGGCAACATAGCTAAAGTGTCTCCAAAAAAAAAAAAAAGAAAGAAAGTGGTAGAACACTTGACTGGGTTCACAGTTCTGGGGGTGGGATAGCAGCAGGGAGTAGCAGGGAATATGTTTTCCAATGGAATGTGAATGGGATAAGAAAGAGGAGAAAACACTAGGGGAAAAAACAATTAAGGAATAGGCACAGGCATCATAAAAGACCTATTTTCATTTAGTTTTATTTTTTGGTACCAGGGATTGAGCCCAGGGGTTAGCCATATTCCCAACCCTTTATTAATTTGGAGACAGGATCTCAATAAGTTGCTGAATCTGGCTTTGAACTTTCCATCCTCCTGCCTCAGCCTCCCATTCCACTGGGATTATAGGCATGTGCCACCTCACCCGGCATTAAAAACAAACAAACAAAAAAAAAAACAAAAAAAAACCCTACTTTTAGAAAGAACACTGATCTCAATCAACAACCTAACTTTTCTCCTTAAGAAACCAGAAAAAGCAAACTAAACCAATGTAAACAGAGAAGGGGAAATAATAAACATTAGAGCAGAGATTAATAAAATTAGGAAATGATAAAACAAAATCACAAGTTGGTTCTTACATCAAAATTGACAAATCTTCAGAAAAATGAAAAAGACTCAAATTACTAAAATCCAGAATAAAAGAAGGTTATTAGTACTATTCTTACCAAAAATAAAAAGGATTATAAGAATACTATGAATACCCATATGCAAAGTAATTAAGGCATTACAGATGAAATGGGCAAATTCTAATAAACATGAAAAGATAGAAACTCAGAATGAACCCAAAACAAATAAAAAAGATTGAGTCAGTAATAAAATTTCCTCAGTCTAATAAAGGGCACCTAGGAAAAACCCACAGCCAACATATTTATGATTAGAAACTGAAAGCTTCCTCTGTAGAAGAAAGGAAAATACAAGGATATGTACTCTCACCAATTCCAGTCAACATTATATTGAAACTGGGAAAGGAGGAAATGAGGAAATGTTTGATAGGTATATCATTTCAATATTGCAAAATAGAAAGATTCTAGATATCTGCTGTACAACAACTTTAAAATTTTTAACATTACATAAACATTAAGATCAAGTACGAAATTATAGGCAGATAGGAGCAAGAAGTTCTGCTGTACTACTGAAGAGTAAGGTGACTATAGAAAACAACAATGTATTATACATATCAAAAAGCTAGAAGAAAAGATTTTGAAAAGTTTGTACCATTAAAAAAAAAATGATGTTTGGGGAGCCAGATATGTTTAATCTGACTTAAACATTATATAACATATACAGATACTAAAACATCACATTACTACATTAATAAATAGGTTAAATAAATTAATATTATAAAAATAATATCAGTAAATCTTTAAAATTTTGAGTTTTAGAAGATTGTGTCTGAAATAGTATTATCAAGTGCTTGTCAACTGTCCTGCTGAATTAATACAATCTAGTACTTTTGTCAGTGAAAGATAACATCAAAGGATGTATGTCAGTTCATTCACAATTGTTCCCTATGATGTTTATTTTCCTTTAAACTCTAACTATATCAGGGCCTCTAATATTTTATCAATTAAAGAACAAGACTAAATGTATCTATACAACTAAAAAAGATGTTAAATTTCTTCAGCTTTTATACTTCTCTACCCCAAAATGTTAACATGTTTGTTCTCAAGAATATGTTCAATCCCTTTTTCCTCAGAAGCTCCTTGTTATTCATTATCTAAGCCTGTAAGTTACAGGCTATATAGGGCAGCAAAAATTATAAATAAATGTATTAACAAAATGATCACTTACAAATTTTCCACTTTGCCCACACCCT
This sequence comes from Marmota monax, assembly GCF_021218885.2. Classification (NCBI taxonomy): domain Eukaryota; kingdom Metazoa; phylum Chordata; class Mammalia; order Rodentia; family Sciuridae; genus Marmota; species Marmota monax. Next base: position 1,768,592 of record NW_026694639.1, read on the forward strand.
TAAAGCAATGAAACAGCATCTATGGATGCTCATTTTGCCTTCGGTTTCTTGTTTACTGTTAACCCAAACACAATGCCAATTGGCCACAAATTAAACTACATTAGCAAAATATGCAATATTTCATGAAGTCACAGAAAATGTACCTGAAAAATTACTGGAGTCATATACAATCTTGAAGAAATAAAATCCTTTTAGTTTGTTTTACCCTTCTCTAGACTTTTTATTAAATCAAATTTTACTAAAATCTTTGAGAGAGAAATTAAAGTCTGAAGAAATATTTCTCATAGTTAATAAGAAAGTGGTTATTTCTTAAATTCATTGTATAAAGGAGGAATTCTTAAAATAACTTTAAATACTGTACTTGAAGAAAAAGCAACTTAGATTCAAGTTAATAGTGCAATTAAATGTGTTTTTTAACAAAAAAGAAAAAAGAAAAAGAAATAAAATCAACAAAGGGAGACACTAGATTCAAAAAAGGAGTATTTTTGAAGCTTAAAGGATAAAGGAAGGTGCTTGGGGAAGCTAAAGAAATCCTACCACATTTTTACAAGATTGATCCTCATTATAATTCACAAAAATGTGGGGCTCTGGCTGTGGCTCAGTGGTAGAGCGCTTGCCTTGCATGTGTGAGGCACTGGGTTTGATCCTCAGTACTACATACATACATACATACATACATACATACATACATACATACATACATAAAATAAAGATTGTGTTATGTACAATTTTAAAAAATTTTTTAAATTGCACAAAAATGAGAAGTGACAGTATTTGCCTTATATGCTGATTCAGAATTCATCCCAGGAAAACATGCAACTCCACCATAAAACCTGAGTCAAACTAGATACAATTTAAAAGGCTGTCTCCAACCTACACACTAAGTAAAAAATAAGAGTACATAATAAAAGTATACAATTCATTAATAAATCAAAATTCCAAAAAACAGAATTCACATTCAATGGGGGTGTGATGTAGCAAATTCCTAATGTAGATATTAATTACTAACTGCCCTGGCAAGAGATAACTCAAAAGAACTAGAAAAACTATTTGCATACGTAAAAAGACTTTCAGAAACTTAACACTATTATCATTCTGCCACACAGAAAGACAATAAAAGCCAAACTGATGAGCTACATTGACCTATCATCCTCCTATAGGCAATCTACAAAGTTTTCACTGAGGTGTTGAACAACTGACTCACCACACATCCCTGGGTTTCATATAATCAATAGAACATGCTAGCTTTCAATTGGAATTATCTACAAAAGGCAACCTTTATAGGGATAAATCAACCACCAGAGAAGAGTCTAATAAAACTTACCATTGTGTATTGCATTCAGCAACTCTGAGAAAGCTTTTAAGTGAGGAAAAAAGGACTTCAGGTTAAGATCATTTTCAAATACACAAAAGAAATACATAGGCACAGACTACATCAGAATAATAAAATTTCATTAAGTCTCTCATGTATTATTTGCTTGAACTATTACAACTTCAAGCATCACTCAGTTTTTATATAACAAAGATTTCTAAATACTGTATTCCATTTGCCAATATATTACATGCTAAACTGAGATGCTAGATTTATTGCCTTTATGGTAACAATTTCCTTAGTGTAATAAATATATATCTTTATATATAAATATATACAATCTTTAAATCATTTTTTAAAATATGTCAATGTCTTGATAAAAATGCATCTCTATAAGTTGTAATTCTATACAGGTAAATCTACAGGACACGTACAACAGTATTTATTACAATGAAAAATCTAACCCTATCAAACATTCTCATTTCCCAACCTTCAGTATAAGAAGTCACAACATGTGCAGAATCTAAGCCAATGCACAAATACTGAAAATTTTTATTAGTATTAAGACTAATGGAAACCAAAATACTGAAAATATTTTATGAAAGGGCAGAAGTCACAATTCTACAATGGAAGTATTTTATTAAAAGGCCAACAATAACTTAAGTTTGCCCACAATTTGACTGTAATACAATATTGAACATAAGACAAAGCTGTTATCTTTGTAGAAGAAACAAATCTATTAAAAACTATATTTTGAAAAATAAAACTCAGAGGTTCAAAGGTAGACAAATATACTAGAAAAAGCACTAAAGTAAGAGTCAAAAAGCCAGGGTTACCAACCCAGTTGGACAACTTACTAGTTGTTGGACAAGCTCCATCATGCCGATACTGCATGGAAATTTCTGTTGGGAGGGAGGAGAAAGAAATCAGCAAAGAAGTTGCCAGTGACTCAAAGGGAGAATAAGAAACAGACCAGAAAAACGTGGGGAATCCACCTTAAAGTCTAGCTAAGTGGGTCAAACCAAACTGCAGGAACAAAAATTTAAGCTAACAGGATATGAGAGGAAGAGAACCAAACATAATGGAATTTTCACAAATTTATTGTATGTAACAAAGGTAAGGAAAAGGCAAAAAGGCTTATAAACAAAACTGTATAAAAAGTATCTGATAACAAATGACTTCATTAATGAGAGAATAGTTAGCAACAAGATACGCTAATGCACTTTAGATAATTCATTAGATGGCAACAATTTATCAAAAACAGTTTAATACTGTAGCTGACTGGAAATTACAATTTAAGAATTATAATTAGTTTATACATAAACAAAGCCATAATGACTTATACAACAGTATAAAACTCATTAAATTACACTTAGTTCACTTCCTTATACCTTTTATTTTTGACAAAAATAGTGAATAAATGAGATATTACTCTTACTCTTTTATTCCACCCAAATGAGGAAAACAAGCAGAGTGACCTGAAACAATAAAACAATGCTTAAAAGTAAGAGCTGCTCAGAATATGGAAAATAAATTTCAATATGGCATGCTAAGGGAAAAATAAATGATAAAACCAAGATCAAGATAGTGAGTAACTCAAAAGATCTGGTTTGCTAGGAAGAACTGATAGTCCCTTAAAATTAACACCTGGCAAAAAGTTATATTAAAGGGATAGCTGGGAATTCCCTGGATATCACTTAACCAAAAGATGCCCCTTAGGAACTGTATGTACAAGAGAGGTTCCCAGAGCCATCACTCACACATCTGCCAACATATGTTCCTCATAAATCTAGTCTAACCATGTCCACCCTGAGTAACTTGAGGTAGAAAGAAAGACAAAGCAAGGTAAAAACAAGCCAGCACACACCTGTAATCACTGTAATATTTGAAAAAAAATTATGTGAAATGCAGTTTTAAAAATTCAAACATTTAGTCCAGTTCAGAACAATCATCTAGAAACAATTTAGGCTCTGGCTTAACTCCTTCCCAGTTGACACTCAAAAATGAGACATCGTGGGGAATTCTCCATCTTAATGCCTCATTAAAAAATATAATACTAGTAAGATTTAAAAGGGTAGGTAGCTGCTGAGATGTTTGACATTGTCCATTATAGAAAAAATAGCAGCTGTTTGGAATGGTGATGAAAAATAATCAAAGGACATTCGTAATAGCAGAAGTATTTTAGTGATAGGAAAAAACCCTGAAATATGGCTAATCTGGCCTTTGATCTAGCACTTCTATAATTGTTGTTGTTATTTTGGTACCAGAGATTGAACCCAGGGGCACTTAATCTTGGAGCCACATTCCCAGCCCTTTTTATTTTTTGAGACAGGGTTCTCATTAAGTTGGCCAGGCTGGCCTCAAATTTGAATCCTTCTGCCTCAGCCTCCTGAGTTGCTGAGTTTACAGGCATGTGCCACCATGCCTGGCCTGGTCAATTTAGCACTTTTACAGAAAGGCAACCGTGGTATAGCACTAACAAATACTCCAATCGTCAAAGACCAAAATAAAATCAGGGAATTTTCCAAAAGAACAAATTCCAAGTTATATCCTAGACTCAGCAGTACATAATGTGCTATATAATTTTCATTTATGACCCTAGATAATCAAGGTTTGTAAAATTGTGAACTTGAGTCAGTAAGATACATTTATGTTCACAAACTGCCCATAATCCTTGTCTTCATTAAGAGAGTTTATTGAACTAATATCTGTATCTTTATAATTCCCTTATTTGCTTACAGAATCAATACCACTAATGGAACTACTTTACCAGGGAAATACTTTTCAGTTTTATTTTACCAACCTAAATAGAAATGATATAGAAGTATGTTTAGTAAGGAAACTGACAGTTCTAAGGGCTCATACTAAAACTCTCTAACCTTTAATTTCAGTAAAAGTTATAACAACTTGTTCTATAAAATTGATCTCAATCAAGAGAGCATATTTCCAAAATCTCCTTTAGTAGCATTTATCACCACTAAAGAGTCTCACCCCTGAAATACATTTCCAAATAGCTTATCTTAGGAACAATATGGCAGGCAGTGCTATCTATATTTAACAACTTAAGTCTTAAGAGTTTTAAAAATGGTGAATTACATTCTTTGAAAAGAAACAGTACACTGCAAGAAAAGAAGTTAATACTAAATATGTTGACCTCTTGTCATTTGAAGAATGAGATGTTTCTCAGAGAAAATAACATCCTGATTTTTGTTTAGAAAAAAAAATGTTGCAGAACTTTCACTTTAGTAAATCATAAATTCTTATAATATAGTGAAGATAAACTGGAAAGAGGAAAAGGATAAGTTCAGCATGTTAACTCTTCCAAATGCTACAGTACTGATTTTCAAAAGACTGGGTACCTAATTGTTCGGGTACCAAAAAAATATCTGTAGGAAGAAATTTAATCAAAATCTTAATATAATCTAGAAGCCAAAACGTGAACAACCTATAGCAGTCTCTCAAAACAAAATACTAATAATCATTTTGTACAAGTCATTGTAAAACAATAGGCCATTTATCAGGGTGTACTTAAATTCTAATGAAAATGTTACAATCCAAACCCTTTAATCAGATAAAATCCCTATAAACTTCTTATTTGATCAAGGAGTTTCTATTCTAATTTTATCTAGAACTTCTAGAATAAATATCTACACTCTACTACAATTAGAACCCGTTATGATGGGATTCTGATTGTTGTTAAAAGTCATGCTTTTAACAATTCCAAGAGATAATCACATTATTAGAACCTGATTCTACTTCTGTTTTATGTCCCAGTATGATAAAATAGGAGAAATAGTAATACTAATAGCAGCTGTCCTACCTGGAATGAACTATTGAACTATGGTACCTAAAAGTAAGCGTTCTTTAGAAACATTTAAGTGCTCAAACATAGGCTATTACCATTACTATAAGCTAAATGAGGCAAAAGTTTTGGTAAGTTACCAAAATTAAGCCCAGAATGCTTCTCGTAGGAGAAAGACCACTGTTGGGTGATTATTTATTCAGCCTGTGGAATTCAACTCTCCATGAAACCATCCTACCCTATTTAACCAATATTACCTCCAACTATGCTAAAAACTCAAGCTTCTTATTCCTATTAGGCTTATACCCTAAACATACATTTACTTCCTCTTCTGGTAATATTGCTGAACTTCATTTCGTACTATTCTGAAGGAAAATTCAATCTCTTTGTGTTTTTTTTTTTTCAAACTTAATAATACTTCTTATCCTCATAGACTATGATGCTATACCAAAAGCCTTAAAAATAAAATAGTTTAACTTGCAGCCTAACGATAGACACTTGCAAGATCAAGAACAAAAATCACATGGGATACCATTACCCATATGATATGCATTCAGTGCTTAGTACTAGTAGTATTCTTTTTTTTTTTTTTTAAGACATGTTTAGTATTTATTATCTTCAAAGCACTATGTTGGCAGTAGGGATAGAGCAATGAACATGACAAACATAACAGAACAAGTATTAGAGTGGATGTTATGTTATAACATCATGCCAACATGTGCTTACAAGGGTCGTCTCTACCATTACTAAATTATCAACTTACTTGACATTAAAGCAAATCATTCTTATAGAAGGAGTATCATAAAAACAATTTTGGGGGTGGCAGGATTCTGGGGATTGAACCCAGAGGCGCTTAACCACTGAGCCACATTCCCAGCCCTTTTAATTTCTTATTTTGAGACAGAGTCTCACTAAATTGCTGAGGCTGGCTTTGAGCTTATGATCCTCCTGCCTCAGACTCCCTAGTTGCTGGGATTATAGATATGTGCCACTGTGTCTGGCATGAAAACAATTTTTGATAATGCAGTGCACAGTAGACATTTCCTCCTTTATACTTATTTATATGGGAGAAAGATCCCTATTCTTACAATTACTAAATGCCTTCTCAATTTAAATTACTCCAATGGAAAAGTTAACTTTTTCATATCAGAAGGAAATATTGTTGCTGAAAGTTAAATTACTGGTTCAAATTTACTCATGGATTCTCTCTGCTTAAAGTATGACTGACATTATGCTAGTGTGGCTTTAACCCTCAACAGCAAACATCTGTCAAATTTCACAATTCAGTGAATACACATACCTCCACCACTTAGAGCTATAATATCTGCCGAGTTTCTTTTTCTATATAATGAGTAATAAAAATTCTATATAATGAGTAATAAGACTAAATGTTTTCTTAAATGCTTAACAGTGTGTGGCACATACTATTAGTAGTCAGTAATTCTTAACTTGTAGTCAAGAAGGCATAATTCCTAAGTATACTGACAGTTTGCTAAGTTTCTTCTAGATAAGAATACTTTTTACACTGAGTTTTATCTGATACTCTAATAACGTGTATAGAACTAAAGAATAGGGCTGGGGTTGTGGCTCAGTGGTAGAGACAGCACTTGCCTAGCATGTGTGAGGCACTGGGTTTGATTCTTAGCATTGCATATAAATAAATTTTAAAAAATATAAAGGTCCATTGATAACTTAAAAATCTTTTTAAAAAAAAGATCTAAAGAATATATTATATCAAATAGCTTTAAGTGAGCGGTAGTATTCCATAATTATAGCTTTTACAAAACATACAATCTTCAGAGTGATTTTTAACATAACTTCCAACTTTCTTGGCAAGCTCAATTTGTTATTTACTTCTGTGAAATAAGGTATCTCTGGGAATGCAACCATAAATTACCATGATCTAATAATAAGGTAAAGGAATTACAAATCCCATTTTTTAATGCCACAGATGTACCACAAACACTGATCCTCTGAAAGTAACCATCCCTTAAGAAACACAGTTTGCCATGCCCCAAATCTCCCCTAAATTTGTAACAACTAAGATCTTTTTAGGGATGTAAGTTAATATTTAATTACACTAATCTGAAAATATGTGCTAAAATTCAGGAATTTTCAGGGTTGGGGGATATAGCTCAGTGGTACAGCACTTGCCTAGTATGTGCCCTTAGGTTCCAGTCCCAGTACTGCAAGAATCAAAAACAAACAAACAAAAACCAAAAAAAAATTCAGCAATTTTCAGACTGAAAATTCAGACTATGCTTCAAAACTATAGGAAATTACTGAAGATCATTCTCCACTAAAGCAAATTTAGGCTTAATTTTCTCAATACGGTACTCAATCTATGCCTTTTGCTAAAAAGAGTATGAACCCTATTTTTTCTTAAGTAGATTTATTTAAATTTAGTTCTGGTCTTACAGTGGGGGAAGAGGGCACGCATGCGCAGGCTGGGCTGTGTTCTGGCCTACAGGTACCAAAGCTATTTATTAGAAATAAAAATAAATCCCTGGCTGTATAATCCTGGGCAACTTATCTACCTTTCAAAGTCTCATATTTATCAGCTACAAAATACACACAATAACAACACTTTATACAAAAAGTTGTTAAATGATAGTAAATATAAACTTTTAACAAAATGGGATACATCACAGATGATAGTTGGTTGCATTTACTATTCCTCACATCTCGTCTTTACCTATAATACTCCTTTCTTTTTTGAATGGCCATTCTTATGTTTGTTAATAAGGTTTGCATTTCCACCACTAAAAGAAATTCAAAATTGTGCGTTTATAAAATATATAATGTGAAATATAATGACCATCCATTGGTTTCTCTATACCTATCTCTATTCCCCATCAGCAAATAGAACAAACATAACCAACAATAGTTAATCTTAGCTAAAGTCCTATTATTTCAACAAGAAATATAAAACCAGAAAAGATAAAAGTTTATAATCAATATTTCTTGAAAACCATTTACCTCATATTCAAGATCCAATATAAAAAGATAACACTAACATGTCAGTTAATATTAGAACTGTTAAGCATCTGTCTTAAAAACATGCATTTTCAATAATCTTTTAAAAACTGAAAATATTCATACACAAACTAAAAGTAACAGAAGCATCCCAATGATATGAACAACATAAACTCGTGGGTACTATAATAAAAATAATGGTAAAATCACTAAACATACTTTAAACATACTTGAAAACAAAAAATTAAATTATTTTAATAATCCTGAAAATGTGATTGCTAAAAATATTCTAGATAAAATAATTCACAATATTTGTGTGGAAAAATTATTGAGACAGTAAAGGCAAAAAGTGAAGTTTAGACAAAGTGAGTTCAAAATACTAGACCCTCCCCTAAGACTTAGTGGGTAAGCCTCCTGCCCCTCTCTTAGGCAGTATACTTTTGTTTCAATAAATCCCCATTTATTGTCTCAACAAAAGAAGAAGGGAAAAAAATGCCAAAAATTTCACATTCTAAATATGAATTCTGGGTTGGTTTTTAAAATACTAGAAAAGTAAACCAAAAACACATAAGAAATGGATTCTAGGTGTTTCTTAAGTAATGAATGACCAGATAAACTGTTCAGCCTACATTTAGATAAGTAACATCAGATTAGTACCAAACATTTAAATACCAAATTGTGTTTCTAAGATTGTAAGATATTTTTACTTTCTTAAGAAATAAAAAATTAAGAAATGTCACTTAGTAGTTCAAAATATTATCGTAATAACTGTTTAAAACTTTTTGGTGTACAGAAGTGGGTTGAGGTGAGAGAGAACAATGATGGGCAAATCCCTACCTGAACCAACTGGAGATGAGCCAACACTAAGACTCTGTAAACTTCCATTCCTGAGCAATGTAGGAGATTTCTGGAGACTAGAGCTTGTTACGCTTCCTGCAGCTGAGGCTACAGATGATGTTGGTGAAGCAGAAGAAACTGAGAGATGAGAAACATTCTCTTGATTTTTGTTTCCTTTGGGTCTACCAGGCCCATGCTTACTTTGTTTATTTCCTTTTCTTTTCTTTTCCTTTATAGTTTCTTCTTCTATGCCAGAAGTTTGAGCCCGCTTATATCCTGCTGTAGGAAGGCTGGAACTACCCAAATCTCCAGGTGAATTTTCAAAGCTTTTAGGCTGTGCAATAGCTGAGGTCGCAGGGTGACCAATTAAGGAACTAAAACTATTTACCCCCCCTTCCTGGCTTCCAGACTCTCCTTTATGTACATCTTTGGTTGATGATGACTGTTGGGAGTGAGTATAACTGTCATTACGCAGATCTGAGTCTGTAAAGCTCAAGAAATCTTGGGGAGACTGCACTGAACTTCCAGAAGATGATTTTACACTGCCTGGAGTTCCTGAAAAACTGCCTGTAGTAAAAATAAAAAATGGGGGAGGAAAAGAAAAAAAATTGGATGCAAAAGTTCCCATGAATAGTAGATGTGAAACAATAATCAAAAAGAAGAGAGGACTTTTTAAAAACTTAACTATAAAATTAAGGACATCAGTATTATAACAAAGCAAGATTTGAAAAGGATTACCTAAAATTATCTTCATTAAAAACACTTGTCATTTTATAGATAGTGTTAAATATTCACTTTTAAATTGCAAGCTATCATTTATACAATTACTAATATATAAGATATGTTTTATTTAACCTACCTTTTACCACAGCATTCCTCAGTCGTCCCCCCGCACCCCACAACCACCACCATCCCTACCCCCACCACCACCACTCCACCCTACCCACAACACCTTGGGTAGGCTTGATAAAGGACTAAAGAAGAAGCAAAGTCACCTTCTGACAGTCAAGCAAGACCCAACAAGGCCACAATCTGACCTTGCAATGCCTGGCAAATCTAATTTTTCAAATACTTAAGATATGATTATCAATGTTCCCCAAAATACAATAAACACCCAAAATATTTCTTGGGTTATAATTTCTAAGTTTACTTTAAGACAGATCAGTGATTGCTATTATTCAGCTGAATCTACCCAAAGAAAACATGGATATGATAAAATAATGGTAACAAGTAGTCTAATTTACATCTTAAATTCTCTTGGTCCACTTTCTGTGAAACCACATAAAGAAAAGTCCACCACTAATATTCTCCTATTCCTTTTAGGGAAGGAAAAATAATGGGAAAGACAGTTTTTATGAACTTCTTTCACCATTCTTATTCTTTCCTCACTATCCAAAGAACAGCTCACCATGGCATTTTGTGATATAAGAACCTCAAGGTTCTTATTACCTGGTGGAAAATTAATATAGCCTGTAAGGAAATAAAGGTTTGGTTCACCAAATCATTTTATGAAACCGCTTCCATGCTTGCCAAATGAAGTAGGCAAATGTTTAGACTCAGTTGTGACTACATGTATTATTTTATTTCATAAAACTAGACTATATTGTATTTCAACTAGAGTGTTTCAAAATAAAAACTTTTTTAAGTATTTTATTCAAGTAGAAAGGAAAGGAAATTTTAAGCTAAGTATTAAATTTTATTGTAGACTATATTCATAATTAATCTCACACAAATCAAACCTAAATGTTTACAAAGATTTTTTTCCTTTACACACAAAAATTTCTTTTCAAATTAAGTCTCAAGGTTTTCATTTTTTAAAGTTTAACATCCTCTGAAATGGCTGTTTAAAAAGTATTAATAGGGAGCTGGGGTTGTGGCTCAGCGGTAGAGCGCTCACCTAGCACGTGCAAGGCCCTGGGTTCGATCCTCAGCACCCACATAAAAATAAACAAAATAAAGGTATTGTGTACAACTAAGAAATAAATATTTTTTAAAAGTATTAATAGTTCTAAAACTTCAGTATTTTAAGAATACATCTGTTGTATTAATTTAGAAAATTATTTGTACTTATATGAACATTTTCAGTCATTTGTTCAGAAAAACATAGTAAGAGGCCATTCACATTACACCAGTCACTTAAGAATTACTGCAATTTCCCAGGTAAGTAGCAGTTATAAAGAAATTGTTTTTGTTTTAGTGGTGCTAGGGATCAACCCAGGGCCTTGTATAAAGAAGTTCTTATACATTCTGATCTGTAACAATCTTTCTTCTAAAACTTTGTTGTTGTTGTTGTTTTTATAGATAGTATTAAAAGCTCACTGCATACTTTAATAGTATATGTAATACTTTAAATGTATATTTTCTGAAATTCATATACTACCTACTATGAAGAAATCAACTAATTATCTTAAATACCTTACCTCTTATTTAAAACTTTTACAGATTATCTTAGATATAACACATAAGACATTCTCAACCATGTTTTAATACTGAAAAGATTCTTCAAATATTATGAAGTTCCCCAAGAATGGGTGATTTATCTTCCAAACAGATTAATGCTTCATGGATTATAAAAATTTTTAAATGTAACTTGGTTTATTGGCACAACCCTGTAATCGTAGCTACTTGGAAGGCTTAGGCAGAGGATCACAAGTTCATGGCCAGCCTCTATAACTTACAAGACCCTATGTCAAAATTTAAAAATAAAAACAGGGTTGGGGGTATAGGGCACATGCCTAATATGCACCAGGCCGTGAGTTCCATTTTCACTACTGAAAATAAAAAACTTAAAAATGTGATTTAACAGCTGGAAATAAAGTATCAACTGCAGAAATACTGACTGAATTCGGATAGTATCACCTTCAAAATGTGAATGAAGTTATTACATATAAGGTTATTTAAGGTTTCACTATTTTTTCAAGGTGGTACACTAATGACAACAAATGTTAAATTTTACTCAAATAAAATAATAAATCTGGCATTTGATTGTATACTTAAACACACACACACAAAAAAAAACTGGGACCTGAAAATCTTCAAGTCCCAAATTACTACTTGTATAAATATATGAATATACTTTTTAAGTATACTTACTTAATATACTTACTGAGAGGTCAGCAAACTAAGTAATCTACATATTCAAATAATGTTCTGCTAGATTTTCTTTATAAGTTTATTATTAGCAGAAGTTTCAAAGGGTAATTTACTTCTAGGTGAAAAAAGTCCTTTGGGGACATGTATGGTATATTTTCCTCCAACATTATTAATGTTTCTAATTGTCCAAATTTTATGTTCATATTAAAATTATAAAAACCAATCAGGGTTATGCTTTATAAATTTTAGCTGTAGCCAGGCCTAGTAATACATGCCTGAGACTGAGGCAAGAGGATCCAAGTTCAAGGCCAGCGTAGTCAAATTTGCAAAACTCTGTACTATAATTAATCTAATGATACGGAACTTTCAAAAAGTTTCAAAAGGGGACTGGGGATGTAGCTCAGTAGTAAGAGCAGCCCTGGGTTTAATCTCCGGTAACACAAAAATCACCCTGGGTTCAATCTCCAGTATCACCAAAATTAATTAATTTGGCTGACTTACTTTTTTCTCTCTAAAACAGCATACCCATTTAATTCTGACATTTGGTTAAAAAACAAACAGTATTTCTAACATACTAATAGTTTATATAAAATTCAAATTTAACTGAATATCCTAAAACAGCCTAACCACAGAAGATATAAAGATGAGTAAAATTCTACTTCAAACTTCAAGCCTCACAATAAATGCACTATTGATCAACAGTTACCATGTACTGAGACCTACTTAGATTCCCTAAAAATTGTTCAATCCTCTAACAATTGTTCTAATGTTTAATTATGATTCTAGTGTTTAATTAGGAAAGGTTAAGTAAAAACAATTTATAGAAAAGACTGTTAAAAAGGGTAAAAAGAAAAACTCCTGTTTTTATTGTTTCTTTCCCCAGTCTTAACCTTTATTCTACAACTAAACATAAAAACTACATTTTAACTTTTTAAGCACAAATTATAACATAAAAAGATACCAAAAGTTCCAGAAATATTTTAACAGAAAATACTAGACTTCAAAGTAATCTTACTGTATCATCTAATTAGATAATATTCCAGAACAATTCATTAATTGTAAGTAAAAAATAAATTCTTTTACAAAATAAAAGTACTATTCACCATAATCAGAACAAGTGTTTTAACTAAAATATCATGATTAATACCTTGTGGAAATGGGCTAGCTGCTGACACAGTTGTTCCTGGATTTCTTCCACCACCAGGTTTCCTTCCCCTTTGACCTGAGCTGTGAGCTGAAGATTTCTTCCCCTTGCCCTCTGACCCTCTAGCCTCTGAAACATCTTTTCCACTAGAGGTGTGTGCAGAGACTTCCTGGAAATTTGCATTTGTAAATCGTGCCGTAGTATCTTCCAAGCGCTTCAATGATCCAGATATAGAGTTGTTGCTAGTGCTTGTGTAAGTCTAACATTTTCATTAAAGGAAGTAAAAGGAAAAAAAAAAAAAAAAGAACTGATTACATTTAGCTACAGAAAACAATATATGGAAAATTAATAATAATTACTCAACTTGTAAGATAAACTTATGAAACTTTCAGTAGTACAAATAACTCCCTCTGTTTAAGAAAATCATGTAAAAACAATTCAGTATAGTATACCTTTTTTTTTCCCCCAGTGGTAGACCTGAGGCTGAAAGCCAGGGCTTCACACATACTAAACAAGCACAGTACCACTGAGCTGTATCCCTAGACCTATTATTAAAAACAAAAAACTATACATAATGCTTTGCTATCTGAGAGCCAGATTGGAGCAATTAATAAAGGTACATATTAATCATATTTATTAAGTGACATCAAAGGTATCACTTCCCAAGCAACATCAAAGGTATCACTTCTCAAGTAACAACACTTTTCACAACATATTATCTCCTAGACACAAAATCATAATAAGCTTTAGTGTGCAAAGCATGAAGGCAATATTTAGAACTAAGGTACTACAAATCTATTAGGGGACTATATCCATTATATGGCTCTTGCATAGTTTAAAGTATAACTTTTCAAAGCATTCAGATGAAGTCTCCTTTTAAAAAAAGAAAAATGACTTAAGTCTTTGAAACAGAAATCATTTCTTCCCAATTATTAGTTGGAGGAAAAAATTATAGTTACAGAGTTAATATTTTTATTAAAAAGTGATTCTCAACTACCCCACACTTTGATCAAGACACATGATTGAGGAAAAAACAAGATAAAGATTCCACTGAACCACTAGTTTTCAATGATCATTTTAAATACAAGGTATGTACAAAAAATGGAAATTAAAAGACTAAGTCATAGTTACATTCACACAAGTATCTAAAGCACCCAGTGCATTTAAGTTCACTAAGTGCCTTGAACAGAACTGATCATTCGTATGTGTATGTGTGTGTACACATATGTGTATATTTATATATACACATATATATGTACATATATAATATGTTTCATTTTTATTTATTCACTTATATATTTTGGGGGTACTGAGGATTGAAACGAAGTGTGCTTTAACAATGAACTACATTCTTAGTCTTTTCTTTCTTATTTTCAGATGGGGTCTCACTAAAATGCTGAAGCTGTCCTGGAACTTATAATTCTCCTGCCTCAGCCTCCTGAGTCTCTGGGATTATAAGAGTGGGCCACTGTAACTGGTTAATATTTTTCATTTTAAATCTCTAAAAATGGGGGGGATGTCCTAAAAATACACAAATGTGAACTTCCCACAGAAGAAATTTTAAAAATGAGAAAGTGATCATAAAATCAAGTTTCAAAACATTAGCTCATAAAAACAAAACAGTCACTGTTCTAACAAAATATAATCCACAAACAAGAACAAAGGTTTCAAAGTAAGTATGGCCATTTAACAAACAATCACATTAAGCTGATGAAACTTCATAGCTTACTTTAGAGACATGAACCTTTTCCATGCTAGACAGGTCAATTTGGAAACTACCCCACCTCGTTTTTCAAATATTTTTTTTTCGAATTACTTGAGTTGATCATAAGGTTCTCCATTCCTCTCACATCTGATCCTTGTATAACCTAGTGAAGTTTAAAAGTCATCTAAGAAAAAACAGTGGTATTCTTCACTCATGTATTATGTTCAAGTATCAAATAAAGGCTAAAGAGAAAATGTGGTGGAGTACTATGAATGCAAATATACTATTCACTTCCACAAAACAACCTGATTAGGGTTGGGAAATTTACCCATTTATTAAACAGAATATCACTGCTTCCACCCTGAAGTATGACTATGTTCATAAATTCAATAAAAATATTACATTTGGAAGAAAAGGTACTATAAAGAAAGCAGTGAAAGAAACAATCAAAATTCAGAAACAAATATCACATTAAAGCCATAACTGAACACTTTTGTTGTTGTCATTGTTGTTTAATTAACAGTACTGAACCCAGCGGCACTCCACCATTGAACTTTGGCCTAGTCTTTTTTTTTTTTTAATTTTGAGACAAGGTCTGGCTAAGTTGTCCAGGATAACCTTGAATTTGCCATCTTCTTGCCTCAGCCTCCAAGTAGCTGGGATTAAAGGTGTGTACCCCTGCACCCAACTGAACATTTTATTTTAAAAACAAGAGTCCATACCTTTTAAGTTTCCAAAAATATCAGACTTCCTAATATGGGGGGAGAGGAAGTTAGTCAAGAATATTAAGGGGAAAAAAATTCACATAATGATTTGCCCCTCCAAAGATACACAGGTTTCAGAGGAATCATCACCTTAACTCCATATTGAAAGTTAATTTACAAGTACTTTTTCAATAATGTGTTAAGATAATTATAATACTAGGGAATTCCACTACAAGCAATCAACTCAAAATCAAGATTTAAAAATTAAAAAAAAAAAAAAACAAGAGGGAAATGAAAAGGGCTGAATGAGACAATGAGCAAGCCTGAGATTAAATTCACAAAGCCATTGGTTTCTCAGATTCTCATCCTAAATGTTTCTCACAGAGTGACTCACTATTGAGGATGATCTTAGCGCATAAAAATACAATATGGACCACAAAATGCAAACTACTTCATTTGGTACTTGCTTATAGTTTAGACTGGCTTGTCCCTCAAAGAAGCATGTGTCTAAAGGCTTAATTAACTGCCAGCTTGTGGTGTGACCAAGAGGTGGTACAACCTTCAGGAAGTGGTAGAACCTTTAGGAAATGGGGCCTAATGAAAGGAAATTAGGTCAATGGGGGCATGATCTTCAAGGGAATGTTGGGATAGTAGTTCCTTTCCCCTCTCTCTCTTTTCTTTTCTGCTACCATGAGGAAAACAGACCTTTTCGGTTATTAGCTTTGCCACGATGTAATGTGCCACAATGGGGCCAAGGAACAGACTGAACCTCTGAAACTGTAAGCCAAAATAAACCTTTCCTGCTTACAAGTTAATTGTTTAAGTTAGTTTATCATAGTGATAGAAAAATAACAGTACTCAGCTAAAGAAAATAGTCTTGCCGGGTGCAGGGGCGCAGTGGCGCATGCCTGTAATCCCAGCAGCTCGTGAGACTGAGGCAGGAGAACTGTGAGCTCAAAGCCAGCCTCAGCAACTTAGCAAGGCCCTAAGCAACTCAGTGAGACCACGTCTCTAAATATTCAAAGAAAGGACTGAGAATATGGCTCAGTTATTAAATGCCCTTGGGTTCAATCCCCACTACCCTATCCCCACACACACAAAAAAGGAAGAAAATAGTCTTTTCGTTCTTTCTCATTAAAGATAAAACTGGATTATTTGGTTTTATTGAGTCTCCAACTTAGTGTGTAAATATATAGGTCTATACTGTGATTTGCAATGAGTGATTTAGAATGCATATAATTTTTTAGTGGCTAAGTACAATTATTAATTCTCTAAGAAGATACAACCCCAATATACTTACTCAATAGCACTAATGAGAAACAAAAATATATTTCCTACTTCAAACAAAAATTTTACATTACATTTAGAATCAAGTAATAATTCTGTAAGAGGTAATCAAAGATGTGATTTTTTTTTAAAGTATGGGTGTCTCAGATTATTCTATAAGGCTCTGTTATCTACGTTGAAAAAGGAGGCAGAAGGAAGAGAAATGACAAAGATGTGCCTTTAAACATTAGTAAACAGAATTTGGTGCTTAAAATTTTAAATTATGTACTATTCAAGCATATCCACAAGTTTTTAACTAGGCCAAGCCTGAAAATACAGCACATAAATTATCTAACACTGAAAGAATGAAGACATTTTAAATAAACTACAACAACATACTCACACTCACACACACACACACACACACACAAAACAGCAATTTGTGGAACAACTTTAAGCATCCTAATCTACATTATGTTGAATACCCAAAGAAAAATGGGAAGGGAGAAATAATACCAGAAAAAATTACATAGCTGACGAAAACATTAAGCCCACAGATTTATGAAGCTTAACTAACCCCAATCACATGAAACTACCCAAACCCAATCATTATCAAACCGCTTACTGTTAGGTAGCTAGTCAGCCATGAATTCGGGAACAGGAAAAGGACAATAAAGAGTGACTGAAAATGACAGGGAGCCTAATGGGACAGGCAAGGGCCTAGAGGATGGGGACCTGGTATGTCAAAACCATCCCTGACAAAATTAATTATGTCCTTTAAGAAAACTGTTTCAAGATCCTGTCATACCCAAACAGGCAACCAGGATCCTCCCTTCTAACTGAAATTATGTCACAACCATCTCTCACAAAACTTTGCTTAGGGCTAGTCAAAAGGTAATAAGCAGGTTAAGGGAGTATGAGAAATTAAGGCAAAAACAATAGGACCTGGAAATCCTTAAAAATCCCTGACTTGGTGAGGGCCACAGTCACTCTTCTTGTCCAGAGAACCCACTTTGACCCTTTCCTTTTTTCCTGTTCCCTTTCCTCCTAATTAATTTTGCTATTCTTTTACTGAATCTCATCTTGCCTAGAATCCTCTCAAGTAAAAACACAAGAATCCAAGGTGGGGACATCCTCAGTTGCCTTGCTTGGGCTCTGCCAGAGGGTCTTCTCTACATTTATCATTTTTGGAATGTCATAAGCACTACAAAACAACAACAAAGATGATATCAGCTGGGTGTGGTGATACACACTTGTAATCCCAGCTACTAGGAAGGCTGATGCAGGAGGATCACCAAGTTCAAGGTCACCTTGTAACTTAGTGAGACTTTAATCTCAATGTAAAGAAAAAATAAAAGGGCTGGGATTGTAGCTCAGTAGAAAAAAGCACCTAGTTTTGATCTCCAGTACCTCCAAAAATAAACCAACCAAAACGATCTCCATGGAAACAAAGCACCTAGAAATAAAAGAGTAGTAAAAGACACAAACTGTCAACCAGCATTCCATAGCAAGCCAAAACACCTTTTAAAAACAAACTCACAGCCAGGCAAGGGTGGCACAAATCCTTAGCAGCTTGGGAAGAAGACAGGAAGATCAGGAGTTCGAAGCCAGCCTCAGAGAGGCACTAAGCAACTCAGTGAGACCCTGTCTCTAAATAAAATATAAAATAGTGCTGGGGATGTGGTTCAGCGGTCAAGTGCCCCTGAGTTCAATCCTTGGTACAAAAAAAACCTCGAACACAAGACTTTTGTTTGTTTATTTTTTAATTTGGGGGCTTTTGGTACCAGGGTGAACCCACAGGCACTTGACCACTGCGCTACATCTCCAGCTCTTTTTATTTTTCTTTTAAGACAGAGCCTGGCTAAGTTGCTGAGGCTGGCCTCCAACTTGTGATACTCCTGTCTCAGTCTCCTGAGTCACTAGGATTACAGGTATGTACCACCATGTCCAGCTCAAAATAAAAGCTTTTTTAGATGTAAAAGCTGAGATCAATAGGAGACTGAACAGAGCTAAGGAAAAAAATTTTTGAGTTTGAGGATATGACAATAGAACCCTCCAAAACTGAAGAGCAAAGAGAAAAAAGACTGAGAAGAGAAAAGAGGAAGAGGAAGAGAATAGGCCAGGCATGGTCTTACAGGTTAAAGGCCCGTCTCAGCAACTTAGTGAGGCCCTGTCTTAAGTGAAAATTAGAAAAGAACTGGGGATATAGTGCAGAGGTAAAGTGTCCCTGGGTTCAATCCCAATATTAAAAAAGAAAGAAAGAAATCTCTCCCAAACTAATGGCAAAAACTGAACCATGGATCAAAGAAGCTCGGAGGGCACCAAGTAGATAAATACAAAAATAAAACAAAGCACCTCTACACTTGGTATAAATTCAAACTGAAGAAAACAAACACATACAGGGGAAAAAAAAAAACTGTTTAAAGAAGTGTATGTGAGAGAGGGGGGATGGGCCCGGGTTTGATCCTCAGCACCACATACAAACAAAGATGTTGTGTCCGCCGAAAACTAAAAAAAAATAAATATTAAAATATTTTCTCTCTTAAAAAAAAAAAAAGAGAGGTGGGGGACGGACATGGACACCTTGCCTATAGAGGAACAAGGATGAGAACTACATGTAACTTCTGCTCAGAAACCATGGAAGCAAGAAGAGAATAGAATGAAATATTTAAAGTATGTTGAGGGAAAAAAACACTAAAAACCTAGAATTCTATACCCTAGTAAATTATTCTTCAAGAGACATTTAAAGGGCTGGGGATATAGCTCAGTTGGTAGAGTACTTGCCTCACATGCACAAAGCCTTGGGTTCAATCCCCAGCACCACAAAGAAGGGGGGGGGGGGTTGTTTAAAAAGTTCTTAAGACAGGGAATACAGGCTGAGGTTGTAGCTCAGTGAAGCGTTCTTGCCTAGCATGTGTGAGGCACTGGGTTCAATTCTCAGCACCACATGTAAATAAATAAAATAAAGTCCATTAACAACTAAAAAATATTTATTTTTCAAAAAAGACAAAGGACAATATGTCAGGAACTTGGACCTACATTAAAAAAGGAAGAGCATCAGAAAATAAACAAGTGAAAATAAATCAACAACTTTTGCTAGGGTGGGGGGCCCTCTACCAGTAAGCTGTACTCTCAGTTCTATATTATTTTTTAATTGATTGGGGGTGTGTATCCTGAAGATTGAATCCAGGGGCACTTAATCACTGAATAATATCCCTAGCCTTCTGAATTTTTTATTTCAAAACATGGGCTCAATACATTGTCCAGGCTGGCCTTAAATTTGTGATCCTCTTGCATCATCCTTGTGCGTAGCTGGGTTTATAGACATGTACCACTGTCCCTGGTGACTTTTATTAACGAGTAAGAGTTGTTCAAAATAATAATAGGAACAATGTACATGATTAGTTATATACATGCACATGTAGTTTATGTATGTGTGAAATGAAAGGCAGCAATAATACTAGGAACTGAAGGCAGACTATTGGGAACATTTGTTTATAAAATACTCAGACTAGTACTTACACTACTGTGGACTAGATTAGTTGTACTGCAAACTCTAGAACTACTTGAAAAGGTTTTTTAAAAAATTTTAAGCATAACTGATTTCCTAAAAAAAATGAGGAAAAAATAAAATCATTTAAAATGCTTGATTAAAATCACAAAAGGCAGAAAAAAATATGGTGAACAAAAACAAGGCAACAAATAGAAAAGACTAAAAAACTATGATCACAATTGACCCAACTATATCAAGAATCACCTTAAACATCAATTCTCTAAATACTCCAAAAGAAAACAAAGATGACCCCATAAAAATCCAAGAACTAATTATATAGGATTTGTTGTTACATATTCATACAAACAATTATCTGACAATATAATTTGGTCAATAACATTCCAGAGTATTTCCCTTCTTCCTTTCTTCCTCCTTCCCTCTGGTCCTGGTTCCTCTACCATACTAATTTCCCTTTGATTTTCATAAGATTTCTCTACCACCTCCAACTTTGCTTCCCTTTGTCCTATCCTCTGCATACGCACAGAAAATATACGACCACTGACTTTCTGAGGTTTGGCTTATTCTGCCAAATAATAATATTCTCTAGTTCCATCCATTTTTCTGAAAATGACATAATTTCATTTTTCTTTATGACCAAATAAAATTTTACTGTGTCTATATGCCACATTCTTTATACATTCATTGACTAATGGATACCAGGGCTGGTTCTATAATTTGGCTATATTGTGAACTGTGCTGCTATTTAAAAAAATCATGGGTATGCATGTATTGCTACAGCATGATGATTGTGTTTGTGTGTGTGTGTTGGTGCACATATGCACACATGCACATGTACGGGTGCACCCAGAGGTGCTTTGCCACTGAAGTTCATCTCAGGCCCATTTAGGGAAAAAAAAAAAATTATTATTTTTTTTTTTTTTTTAATTTTAAGACAGAATCTCACTAAATTACTGAGGCTGGTCTCACACTTACAATCCTCCTGCCTTGGCCTCTTAAGGTTGCTGGTATTGTAGGGGCGTGCCACTAAGTGATATAGCTGGGTCTTAAGGTAATTCCATTCCTAGACTTCTGAAGAACATCTATACTGATTTCCATAGTGATTGTACTAATTTATAATCCCACCAACAATATAAAAATGCTCCTTTTTTCTTCTCTACATCCTTGTCAGCATTTATTATTGTTTGTATTCTTGATAACTACTATAGTGACTGGCGTACAATAAAATTTCAGTGTGCATATATTTCATCCACATTTCCCTTATAAGAGAGAAGTTGAATATTTTTTCATGTATTTGTTAAGTCATTTGTATTTCTTCTTTTGAAAAACGTCTGTTTAGTGCATTTGCCCAACTGGGTTATTAGGATATTGCTCACTCGCTTGTTCGTTCTTTCTTTTCTCTCTTTCTTTTTTTTTTTTTTTGGAGTTCTTTGTATATATTCTGAATATTAAGGATAGAAGAGAAGCTAGCAGAGATTTTCTCCTATTTTGTATATTCTCTCTTTAAGAAACCTACTTTATTTTTTTTTTAATTTTTATTGTTGGTTGTTCAAAACATTACATAGTTCTTGATATATCATATTTCACACTTTGATTCAAGTGGGTTATGAACTCCCATTTTTACCCCGTATACAGATTGCAGAATCACATCAGTTACACATCCATTGATTTACATATTGCCATACTAGTGTCAAGAAACCTACTTTAAATGTAGGCATACACACTCTGAAGAAAATAGATGGAGGAAAATGTACTATGCTAACATTAATTCCCCCATCCCCAAAACAGGAGTACTTAATATTAAATATGAATAAACCAGAGTAAAGAAATTTAACAGGGATAGAGAGGGATATTATATAATGAAAAAGGTGTCAATAATTCCAGTGTATATGACTAATAATAAAACATCAAAATATGTGAGGTAAAAACTGATAGAATTGCAAGGAGAAATAAATGAATCTCTACTGTAGTTGAAAACTTTAACACTCTTCTATCCAAAATGGACAGATCCAACAAGTAAAAAAGCAGTTAATGATATAACTGAACTGAAAACACATCTTAACAAATCTGAAAACATGTAAGTCATATATTCCTTGCACTTAACAACAGAATTAAAATGATAATAAAACAACATAAAGAGATTTAACAAATAACAAAAGGATTAAAAAGGAATACTATGAACAATTCCATGCCACCAAAATATTGGCAATGGGGTGAATGAACCCAGGGGTGCTTAACCACTGAGTCACATTCCCAGAACTTTTTATTTTTTCTTTTGAGACAAGGTCTCACTAAATTGCTTAAGGCCTCATTAAATTGCTGAGGCTGGCCTCAAACTTGTGATCCTCCTACCTTGGCCTCCCAAGTCACAGGGATTACAAATGTGCACCACCACACATGGTGAGAGGGATCTTAACCACAGTTCAGTTTCTTTGATATAGGACTATTTAGGTTATCTACATCTATTTAAAAAATTTATCTTTCTCTCCCAGTGGTAGGCATTCACTGAGCTATATCCCCAACTTTTACTTCTTGAGCGTGCTTCAGTAATTTTTACCTTCTCCTCACCCTTTCTTTCCCCTGATCAATATGGCTAAAGGTTTATGAATTCTGTTTATCTTCTAAAATGATAAAACTTTTGGATTCATTGATTGATTTTTCTGCATTTTTATGTTCTGTATTAATTAATAGTGTGATTTTTTTTCCCCACTTTCTACTGTTTTTCTAAAACTTTAAGGTAGAAGGTGATAAAATTTATCTGGCCTTTTTCTAATATAAGCAATACAAAATTAAATCTTATATTTAGAACTTTTAGATTCATAGTAAAATTGAGCACAAAGTTCTGACATATCTTTCTATCCCCATTCTTATATGATCTCCAACCAGAGTGGTAAAATTTGTTAAAACTGATAAATCTACCGACCCATCATTCTCACCCAAAGTTCATAGTTTACTTTTGGGTTCACTCTAATGTGTTCAATCTAGTATACACCATTTTATTATCTTAAAGAGTGGTTTCACTACCCTAAAAATCTTCTGTGCTCTATCTGTGTGTCCCTCTATCCAAATAACCCTTGGCAACCACCAATCTCTTCACTGGTTACTCTTCCCTTTACCACACTGTCATTTAATTGGAATCAGATAGCACGCAGCCTTTTAAGATTGGTTCCTTTCACTTGGTAATTCATAGTTAAGTTTCTTAAACGCATTTTTTTCCAGACTTGCTGGCTCATTTCTTTTTAGCATAAGCCTTGAACACAAAAGCTTATCCATTTGCCCGCTGAAATTAGTTGTATCAACTTTTTTGATTTTGTAGTTATGAAAAATGCTGCTATAAGCATCCATATGCAGGTTTTTGTGCGGGCATCCATACTAGGATGTAAGAGCAGATATTCTTGCTTTTCTTCCTCATTGTAGTGAGAAAGATTTGAGTTTCTCACCCATTAAGTATGATGTTAGCTGTGTAATTTTGTACATGTTCTTTATCTAAAGTTGAGGAAATTCTCTATTTCTAGTTTGCTAGGAGTTTTTAATCATGAATGAGTTTGATTTTCTCAAATACCTTTTTCACATCTGTTGACATGAGCACTTGATTTTTCTTTAGCTTGTTGATGTGATATATTATACTGAGTTTCAAATGTTGAACCAACTTTAGTACCAGGGATAAATCCCACTTGGTCATGACATATAATTCTTTTTCTACATGTTGGATTTGATTTGCTAATATTTTGTTGAGGACTTTCCCATTTTTATTCAGGAAAGAGACTGAATTGTAGTGTTCTTTAATGCTTTCATGTAGCTCTGATATTAGGTGATGCATATTTGATATTAAGCATAACAGAATGAGTTACGAAGTATTCCTTCTGATTTTGTCTTCTGGAAGAGACTGGAGAGAACTGATATGCTTTCTTTAAAAAAAAAACATGTATATATTATATACATACACTCATACATATACACACACACATATCTTTAGTTGTAGATGGACACAATAACTATATTTTGTTTATTTATTTTTATGTGATGCTAAGGATTGAGCCCAGTGCCTCACATGTCCTAGGCGAAAGCGCTCTACCACTAAGCCACAACCCCAGCCCTGAGAATTGGTATAATTTCTGCAATGTTTGGTAGAATCCACCAGTAAACCCATCTGGGCATGGTAGTTTCTGTTTTCAAAGATTATCAGTGATTGATACAATTTCTTTAATACACATAAGCCTATTGGGAGACTGCTTCCTTCCTTCCTTCCTTGCCAGTCCGCCTGTCTTCATCCCCCTCTTCCCGGCCCAGCCTCTCCCTCCTTCCCCCAGCCGGCCCCTCCCCGCAGGGATAATATGGTCTCTGGCGATGGACGCCCCAAGTGCAGGATATGCCTTTGAGTACCTTATTGAAACATTAAATGGCAATTCAAGTAAGAAGTTCTTCAATGTACCTAAACTTGGAGGCACCAAGTATGATGTTCTGCCTTACTAAATACGGGTCCTGTTGGAAGCTGCTGTACAAAATTGTAATGACTTTTTAATGAAAAAGGAAGATGTTATGAACATTTTAGACTGGAAAACCAAACAAAGCATTGTTGAAGTGCCCTTTTTCCCTGCCCGTGTTCTTCTTTGAGATTTTACTGGAATACCAGCAATGGTGGATTTTGCTGCTATGAGGGAAGCAGTGAAAACTCTTGGAGGTGATGCTAAAAAAGTCCACCCTGCCTGTCCGACAGATCTCACAGTTGACCATTCTTTACAAATTGACTTCAGTAAATGTGCAATACAGAATGCGCCAAATCCTGGAGGTGTTGACCTACAGAAAATAGGAAAGATTTCTCCACTTAAAATGCAGCCTAAGAAGCTTCCATGCAGAGGCCAGACTACCTGGCGAGGATTCTGCGATTCTGGAGAACTAGGCCGAAACTCAGGAACATTTTCTTCACAGATTGAGAATATACCCATCTATGTCCTTTTCATTTGTAACCAGTGCCTGAGTATGAGAATGTTTGTTATTACCGTGCTGGGGATGTGGCTCAAGCGGTAGCACGCTCGCCTGGCATGCGTGCGGCCCAGGTTTGATCCTCAACACCACAAACAAACAAAGATGTTGTGTCTGCCAATAACTAAAAAATAAATATTAAAAAAATTCCAAAAAAAATATTTATTACTGCTAGTTAATTTTTATTAACAATAATAAATATTAATATTTAAAAAAATAGACATAAGCCTATTCAGTAATGTATTTCTTTTTGTTTGAATTTTGGAAGACTGTCTTTTAAGGAAGTGGTGCACTTCATCTAGGTTATCAAATTTGTTGGCGTGGAAGCTAGGTAGTGGGGTACATGCCTATCCCAACATATCGGGAGGCTATGTTAGGAAGACCACAAGTTCAAGGCCAGCCTCAGCCATTTAGTGAGGGATGTGGTTCAGCAGCTAAGCACCCCTGGGTTCAATCCCAGGGTATAAGAATAAATAAATTTATGAAATAAATAAATTAGCTTGGGCTAAGCACAGCACCTGCCTAGCACGTGAAAGGGACTGGGTTCTATCCTCAGCACCACATAAAAATAAATAAAAATAAAGGTATTGTATCCATCTACAACTAAAAATATTTTTTTAATGAATTTTTTTAAAAAAAGAGAACTCCTAGCCTCAACTGCTTTAGAAGTGTTCAGAAGTCAGGCCTAGAGACAGAAATAATAACAAACCTATCTATACCAACTCTTCTAGAAAAGAAAGGGTGAAATACTTAAAACTCATTCATTCTAAGAAGGTCAGCATTACTTTGACTCTGAAACCAAACAAAAAATTGTAAGAAATGCATAAGCCAATATCCCTCTTAAACACAGATGTTAATAGTTCCTTAAAATTAAAAAAAAAAGAATTTAATGATAAGTAAAAAATGATAATACAACATCAACACCAAGTAACAATCATCTCAAGAATCCAAGGTTGTTTTTAACATTAGAAAATCATCCAATATAATGCATTATATTAACATACTGAAAACTCCATGTAATCATTTCAATATATCTAATTTTAAAATACAGAAAAAATATTTGACAAAATTCAACATCCACAGCTGATAAGAGCCTACAGAATAGGATAAAATCTTTACGACACACATCTCAGAGCACTAACCTCCCGGATATATAGAGAACTCATAAAACTTCACACACACACACACACACAAAATGACCCAATCACTAAATGGACTAAGGAACTGAACAGACACCTCACAGAAGAAGAAACAGAATTGTTCAACAAACATGAAAAAATGCTCATCATCTCTAGCAATTAGACAAATGCAAATAAAAAACTACTGTTAAGATTTCATCTCACTCCAGTCAGAATGGCAATTATCAAGACCACAAACAAAGATTGGAGTTGTGGCTCAGTGGTAGAACGCTCGCCTAGCCCAAGAGAGAGGTCCTGGGTTTCATCCTCAGAACCACATAAAAATAAAATAAAGGTATTGTGTCCAACTACAACTAAAAAATAAACATTTAAAAAAAAAGAAGAAGAAGAATACAAGCAAGGGGTTGGAGGATTGTGGCTCAGTGGTAGAGTACTTGCCTAGTATGTGTGAGGCATTGGGTTGGATTCTCAGCGCCCCATATAAATAGAATTTTAAAAAAGGTCCATTGGCAACAAATATTATATACATACATTAGTTGACAGTTGTATACAAATGAAGAAGAATACAAGCAAGGCCAGGCACAGTGGCACATGCCTGTATCCCAGCAGCTTGGGAGGCTGAGATAGGAGGCCTGCAAGTTCAAAGCCAGTCTCAGCAATGGCGAGGCCCTAAACAACTCGTTGAGACCCTGTCTCTAAATAAGATACAAAACAGGACTGGGGGTGTGGCTCAGTGGTTGAGTCCCCCTGAGTTCAATCCCTGGTACCAAAAGAGGGAAAGAAAGAAGGAGGAAGGAGGAGGAGGAAGGAGGAGAAAAAGGAGGGAGAAGGAGGAAGGAGAAGGAAGGAGGAGGAGGAAGGAGGGGGGAGGAGGAGGAGGGAGGGGGGAGGAGGAGGAGGAAGAAGTGTTAGCAAGGATGTGGGGGGAAATGTACACTCATACACTTGCTGATGGGACTGCAAACTGGTGCAACCACTATGGAAAGCAATATGGAGATTCCTCAAAAACTTTGGAATGAAACCAACATTTGACCCAGATATCCCACTCCTTGGTATATACCCAAAGGATTTAAAATCAGCATACTACAGTGACACGGACACATCAATGTTAACAGCAGTGCAATTCACAATAACTAAACTACGGAATGAACCTAGATGCCCTTCAACAGATGGGTGAATAAAGAAAATGTGGTACAAATACACAATTGAACATTAACGCCTTAAAGAAGAACAAAATTATGGCATCTGAAGGTAAAGAAATAGACGTGGAGAATATCATGCTAAGCGAAATAAGCCAAACCAAACACCCAAAGGCCAAGTGTTTTCTCTGAGAAGTGGATGCTGACCCATAAGGAGATTGGGGTGGGTGAAGGGACTTTGGATTGTGCAGAGGGGGCGGGTGTGGGGATGGGAAGGATGGTGAAATGAGACAGACATTATTACCCTATATACATGTATGATTACACTACTAGTGTGACTCTGCAACATGCGCAGCCAGAGAAATGAGAAGTTATGCTCCATTTTTATACAACCTGTCAAAATGCACTCTACTGCCATGTATAACTAATTAGAGCAAATTTTAAAAATGAAAGGAAAAAACTTTCAGGGAAGCTCTATCTCAAAATAGAAAAAGCGGGGGCGGGGGGGGTGGGGGGGTGGGGGCTGGGGATGTGGTTCAGTAGTTAAGTAACCCTGGACTCAATCCCCAGGACCAAAAACAACTTTCAGCAAACTAAAACTTCTTCAACATAATATGTAACACTTAAAAGTTGAATATTTCCCCCTAATGTTAAAAAAAAAAAATTCACTCTCACTATTTCTGTTCAACATTACACTGGGGTTTCTGGTAGATCTAAGAAACAAAATAAAGGCATCTAGATTGGAAAGAACCAAGTAAAATCATCATATTCACAGATAACATGATCATCTATTAAGAAAATCCTATGGAATCAATAACCTCCTAGAATAGAAGAGTTTTGGCAAAGTTGCAGGAGATAAGATCAACAAGAAGAAATCAACTAGATTACTATATACTAGCAAACAATCAGAAATTGACATTTTAAAAAATTCTACTTACAATGGCATCAATTAACAAAATGTTTAGCAATAAAGCCAAAAATAAAAAACAAAAGTACAAGACTTGTACACTCATTTCTGAGATTAAAGACTTAAATAAATACAGTGATATAATGGCATCAGAAGACTCAATATTAAGATATTAATTCTCTCAAGAATATTCTATAGATTGAAAGCAGTTTCAATCAAAATGTCAGCAGTCTAGTTTCTACAAACTGACAATCTTATTTTAAAATTCTAAAAATGCAAAGAACTGACAGAGGATGTACCTCAGTCACAGAATGTTTCGTAACATGCTTTGAGGCCCCCGGTTAAATTGCTAGTGCCACAAAAACAAACTACAAAAAAACAAACAAATTCCGGGGAGAGGAGACGACAATGTTGAAGGATGAACTCTACCTAATCTAAACCGGTTAGTTCACAATAAACCATAGAACTAAACATAAAACTTAAAAATATAAAACATCTAGAGGAAAACATAAAAAATTACGAATACCCAGGTATTCCAATCCTTGTAATAATATGCAAAAGAAATGAAAGTTTGTGTGTGTGTGTGTGTGTGTGAATGACTGTAACAATGTTCACAGCAGCTTTATTTTTAATAACTCTAAACTGGAAACAACCTGAATGTCCATCAATTATACAACAGATAAACTATGGTATAGCCATATAACAGAATAGTAGTCAGCAATAGAAATGAATGAACTATTAACACACACAACATAGATAAATCTCAAAATAATTATGCTAAGTTAAATAAGCTAGTCCAAAATAAAACTGTTCACACTGTGTATGTTTCCAATTGTTAATCTTTTAGAAAAATTAAAACTAATTTAGTGATAGTGGACCAGTCGGTGATGGAGCAGGAGTGGGAACAGGAAGACAGGGAGGAAGAAATTAAAAGGAATCATAAGGAAACTTTTGTCTATGATTGTGGAGATAGTTTATATCAAAATTTACCAAATTTTCTACTTTAAATATATGTAACTTATTACAAATCAATTATATCTCAATAATGGTTAACAAAAGATTCAAAGTATTTGATACATTAAATTTCTGAATTAAATTTTTGAATACCTTTATTGTCAGATTCACAGTCAAAATTAAAAAAAATTTACAAATTTAAAAATTCTAAAAATTTAAAGTTTAGATTTCGAATACAATTATCTTGCTGAATAATACAGGGAAAGAACAAAGTGATAACAACTTTTGTTAAAAATGCAGAGTGATACCCAGGCAAGTTGGTACATGCGTGTAAGCCCAGCAACTTGAGAGGATGAAGCAGGAAACTGGCAAGTTGGGAGGCCAGCCTCACCCCAACTTATTTTTTATTTTTGACACAGGGAGACCCTGTGTCAAAATAAAAAATAAAAGGACTGGGGTTGTAGTTCAGAGGCAAAGTACTCCTGGGTTCAACTCCCAGTATGTATCTACAGATGTTTCAATAAATAATGAAGTGGGGCTGAGGTTGTGGCTCAGCGGTAAAGCGCTTGCCTAGCACATGTGACGCCCTGGGTTCGATCATCA
Source organism: Marmota monax (assembly GCF_021218885.2). Lineage (NCBI taxonomy): Eukaryota > Metazoa > Chordata > Mammalia > Rodentia > Sciuridae > Marmota > Marmota monax. The sequence goes on from NW_026694639.1 coordinate 1,798,667, forward strand.
GCACCACATAAAAATAAAGATATTACAACTAAAAAATAAATAAATAAAAATTCTTTAAATAAACAGGTAAGCAAGTAAATAAATAAATAATGAAGTGATTAAAATTGACATTTGGATTTCATTATAACTTAAAAGTTCTAAATATTTCTTTGATCTTTTAAAAATATTTTAAATGGCCAAGTAAGGAGGTTCATGCTGTAATCCCACCAATTATTTTTGCTGAAGCAAAAGAATCCCAAATTCACTGCCAGACAGGGCACCTTAGTGAAACCTTGCCTCAAAATAAAATTAAAAGGACTGGAAATGTAGTGTAGTCATAGAGCACTTGCCTAGCATGTGCAAGGCCCTAATTCAATTCCCATCCCTGGAAAAAAACAAAAAGGAACAAACACGTAAAAACTTACACATCACAAAGAAATTATTTTACAAAAAATAGTTTTGTTCTATACTCTAAAAGTCTTGAGGTTGAGGTTGTGGCTTAGTGGTAGAGTGCTTGCCTAGCATGTGTGAGGCAATGGATTCAATTCTAAGCACCACATACAAATAAATAAAATATAGATCCACTGACAACTAAAAACTATTTTTTAAAAAGTCTTACAAAAACAATATGAAAAGGACATTTATGGTTACTTGGACTTCAATGTATATAATTAAATTTATTATAATCATAAACTAAAACCCTAAATTTTCTTAACTTATGAACCTTGCCACTCTATTTATAAGACCATTTTTAATAATAAAGAGAAAAGCACTTGTCTTTAAATTAAAATATATATATATGAATATATGAAAGTTAACAAATAATTTTAAAGGTATACTTAAAATTTAGGTCCTTCTTTATTCTCTCCCAAAGAACTGTAAGAAGAGACTGAAGAAAACTGATAAGTATCTGGTGTACAAAAAAAATGCTGAGAAAAAAAATACATTTAAAAGTTATCCAAATTTTAAGACTTAAAATTGTGAGTTATTTACAAAGATGGTAAAAACAACTAAGCTATAATAATGATGAAAAGTAAAATACTGAATAAAGACCACCTTGTTTTTTCTTCAAGTAGTGGGGACTGAATCACAGATGCTCTATCTAAATTACATCCCCAGCCTTTTTATTTTGAGATTTTCCTGCCTCAGCCTCCTGAGTAATAGGATTACAGACATGCACAACCTCACTGTGAACTGTGGTTTATATGCATCTAAGATATTTTTTAGAAAAATAACTAACACTAAGCAAATCTATTCATTAGGTCAAGAGCAAAGAATTTCTCCCCTTATCTTCCTTGGCAATATCCTACTGTACTATGGAGAAAATTGGTTCAAAAAGTCTACAAAGACTATAAATAGGGAATATAAGCAGAGGCAACCACAGTCAACGATACAAGCCATCTCTACCTGTTTTTAACATTTTTTTTAGTTGCTGATGAACCTTTATTCATTTATTTATATGCAGTGCTGGGAATTAAACCCAGTGTCTCACATGCAAGGCAAGTGCTCTACCCCAGCCCTGTTCTTATCATATTAAAGAACTCTTTAAAACAAGTTCCTACAGACATCAAATCCCATGTGTTCCATCAAATCCTTTTTTATGTAAGAACTTAGTACCAATAAACAAAACCCACAAACATAAATACCCCAAAGTCAGTCACAAAAAGCTATGTATTCTTATACCTTTATGCTCGTTCTGATAATAATCTTAGTGATTAATAAAAAAAAAAATCCCAATTTGTTCTTAACAATATTTATTTATTCATGTATCACTAGTCATTCACTACCATGGTTATAAATGGCTTGTTTGAAAATATTATGCTAGTGTATTATAGTTATAGTATTTAAAAGATCACAGTAATGCTACATTTAATATGACATCACACTGAATTTGTTTGCTTGTTGCTAATTTCTTTCTATAGGGGATTGAACTCAGGGGCACTTAACCACTGAGCCACATCCGTAGCCATATATATATATATATATATATATATATATATATATACACACACATACATATATATATACACATACATATATATATACACATACATATATATATACACATACATATATATATATACACATACATATACACACACACACACACACACACACACACACACACAATTTAGAGACAGGGTTTCAATTTCACCAAATTGCTGAGGCTGGCTTTGAATTTGTGATCCTTCTGCCTCGGTCTCCCTAGCTACTGGGATTACAGGCCTGCATCACTGTGCCCAGCTCTTGTTGCTAATTTCTAACCTTAAAAATGTTTAGAGTCCAAAAGGGTTAAAAGTTGTATATATAAAATACAATTAAAACTTGATGCAAACTTCAAGAATAAAGAAGTAAAATGTGATTTTTTTTTTTCCTGGCACTGGAGATTAAACCCAGGGATGCTCTACCATTGAGCTATATTCCTAAACTTTTTTTTTTTTTTAAACAGGGTCTTGCTAAGTTTTTGAGACTGGTCTCAAACTTGTAATCCTCCTACTTCAGACTTCATGAAATGGAATTAAAAAAAAAAAAGTACAGAAGATAGAACAAAATTTTAAAATGTGTAATCAAAACTGGCTAACAAGCTGGATATGGTAATTCATTCCTGTAATCTCAGGTACTTGGAAGGCTGAAGCAGGAGGACTGCAAACTCAAGTCCAGCCAGAACAACTCAAAGAGACCCTATCTCAAAAAAAAAAAAAAAAAAAGAACAGAACAGCTGGGTTGAAGCTCAGTGGTAAAGCACCCCTATGTTCAACCTCCAATACCAAAAAATTAAAAAGACAGAGCTGGAGGTATAGCTCAGTGGTAGAGCACTTGCTCACCATGCAGAAACAGTGGGTTCAATCCCCAGTACCAGAAAAAAAGAAAGAAGAAATAACAAAAAAATTAGCTACCAATACAGGCATTTAAAAATCACACTAGTGAATTAAAGTTCCCTGTGACTTTTTTATTAAAATGTATTTTACAAACATTAAATAGAGTCTTGAAGTAGCCCTGAAACTCAAAGAATAAAACTCACACTTACATTCCCTGATCTATATCAATAAAAGATAAATGTGGTAAATCTACACTAAAATGACATCTTTCCCCTGAAAAGAAGCTATGGCTCAAGTCTTACATCATCCATCAGGGTCATGAAGCCCAAATTACCATACCATGCTAACCCTTAAAAGTATTCAAGACCACACCTGCCTTAAGTCTACCAGCGTTAACAATTATGGTTTTACCCCTGTTCATGTCACTAAACCAAAAGACACCATCCAGGTCAATTCCCTATCAGCTCTAAACATACCCTCTTACACCCATATCTTCCACATCCTTCTTGACAGCTGAAACTTTCCATTGTGCTCTCTGGAACACAGTGTCATCTGGATAAGGTGCTACGTAACTCAATCTTTTCTCTAAACATCCCCTTCAGATTCTTGCTTCAACAAATACTTGGGACCACCCTGTCCACTGTGGCTATCTCAATAAATGATGACTACTTTGTTCCCATAGCTCTTATCACTGGATAGGGAGAATAGGTAGGTTTCCTTGTTATGTGATGCGAACTGTAAGCCTCTTTCTCTAAAACCCTCCAGGTATAAAATCTCATGTCACCAGACCTTATCACACAGTAGGCCTCACTGTTAGGGCAGAATTTGGCAAAGTACAAGCCCTTTGATCATTCACCTGTTTTTGTACACACAGCTCAACAGCTAAGAATGATTTTTATATTTTTAAGGTTGAAAAAAATCAATAGGGCCATTTCATGATATATGAAATTTAAATTTCAGTGTCCATAAATAAAGTTTTACTGGAATACTGCCAGATCCACTTATTTACAAATTGCCTATTATTATTTCTGTGGTATAACAGCATAGAGTTGAGTACTAGACAGAGACAGTATGTTCTGCAAAACCTAAAATACTTAGTATCCAGTCCTTGACAAAAACTTTTCCAACCACCACTTTAGAACTATATTACTATGACTCCCCTACACTACTCCCATCTTACTTCTTAGACAGTCTCCAAACTCTCGGCTCCTTGACAGACTCTCCTCCAGTCATCTTATTCTCTGCTCTCATATTCGTCATCACCTAGATTCTGTTTTCACTAATAATTGTTATCATTATATAATCTCCATTAGCACAACCTACTCTCTTGACTACCACCTATTTCCAATTTACTCTATTCCAACAACCCTTTAATTTCATTATTTATTATCTCTTATCTTCTATTATCCTCATTTCCCTATCTATTAACTTTAAATATCATGACCCATCAGTATAACTCTCCTTGCACTCACACTCAACTCATTCAGTATATTCACATAATAAAACAACAACCTGACTAAATTCTACTTTGTGCCCACAGCTATATATAGGCAGACCAGAAATGAGAAAAATTAAAAACTCTGCAAAATTGCTTCATTTAAAATTCTTGACCATGATCCTCAAATGGTAAACCAAACAATTAGACTAAATTCCCCTAGTAAATTTTCTTTGCCATTATTATAGTAAATTATCTGTGTTTTGTCTGCTCAAATCTATAATGCTCATCTCATTCTTACAATTGATAACATTGCTTCTTATATCTCACACACACAAAAAAATTATTATTTATCAGAAGAGAATTTCAAAAAAAAAAATTTACTTTTTTTTTTTTTAAATATCCTTTTTTTACCCCCAGTTCCCTGACCAGTTATCACCATTCCTCTTTTTGGCAAAGCTCCTGAAAACAATAATTTATACTGTCTGACCCTCCCATTCTCTCCTACATCCACTCCATTCAGGCTTTTGCTTCCACCACACTACAACTGTTTATCAACAGTCACTAATAACCTCCACTTGAAAAAATCTATAGCCAGTCTTTATGACACACATTCCCTTTAACTTGGTTTCCAGCATACTGCATCCTATTGTTTTTCTTCCAAACTCTGGCCTATTATTTTAGTTTGCTTATTGCATTTCTTCCAGACCTTTTAACCTAGGCCTTGGTGATGTGATCTAGTCTCATGGCTTTAAGTAACTTCATATGCATAAAATTCCCAAAGTTATATCCAAAGTCTGGTCCCCTTTCCTGACTGGCAAGTATACATACAGCTGGTTAGTCAGTATCTCTATTTAGATGTCTAACGGATACCTCAACCCTAATATATCAAATGTATGCAGAATAGCCCACCACTATATCCACATCCTAAACCCTGGAACCTGTGAATATTTTTATGTTATATGGCAAAAGAAACTTTAAGTTTCTAAGCTCATGAATCTTAAGAAAGGGAAAATTACTCTGTATTTTTTCAGGGTAGGCTCAATTTTACCACATGGGCCCTTTAAAAAGAGAGAATTCTCTGACTAAAAGCAAAAGAGATGCAACAGAAGGAAAGTCAGAGAGATTCCAAATGTGAAAAAATTCAGCATGTCATGACTGGCTCCAAGATGAAGGGGAGGTAGAGGGGATTGTGTAGTAAGGAAAGCAAAGACCTCATAGAAGCCCTACAAGCGTAGGTTGGGCTCCTAGCTGATATCCAACACAGAAATGGGCACCTTGATTCTACAATCACAAGGAAACAAATTCTATCAATAACCTGAATGAACTTCAGAAGCAGATTCTTTCAGATAAGAACACAGGCCATCAAACACTTTGATGACCTTTAAATGAAGTAAATGAACCAGCTTGAGCCCAGCCTTTCTGACTTACAAAACTGTGACATAAGTTAATGTTGTTTAAACTGCTAAATTTGCAGTAGTATGTTCAGACAGCAATGGAAAACCCAAATATACAACAAAACTGAATTCATCACCTTTCCCACAACCTATTACACTCATAGTCTTTCTTATCTTCATTAACAACTCCATTGCTTTTATTTATCAGGGATCAAAACCTCTGGAATCACATATGGATCCTCTCTGATCTTGTAACTTATCTGTAAAAAGTCACATGGGTTCTACCTTTCGCTGTATTCAGAATCTGATCACTTCTCATCACCTCTTCCACTATTACCACCATCTCCACTAAATTACTGCCAACAATCTCCTAATGTCCTCCCTACTATTCTTGACTCTCTATTCATGAAAATACAGCCATAAGTTCTTTCAAAATTCAAGTCAGACCATGTTACATCTCAGTTCAGAACTCTCCAATTGCTTGCTTTTCACCCAAACTAAAAGACAAAAGCCCTTACACTAGTATATATAACCCGTCACTCTGTCCTCATTTCCTACTGCATTTTCTCACTTGCTTACTCTTTGTCGGCCACCTGTCCCTGCCTATATTCATTTTCATATTAACCACATAATAACCTTAATAATACTTAATATTTGCTAAGAAATACTTACTATGAACCAGGTACCATTCTAATTGCTTTAGATGTATTATCTTATTCAATTACATTAATTATTTCCCCTATTTTACAGCTAATAAAATTTGAGTTACAGAGAGAAAAATTAACCTAAGGGTTCCATCAGTAAGTGGTGAAGCCAGACAACAAAATCACAGGTACATTAAGCCTACCCCACACTCAAATTCTTAATCTCAATGGAGCCTCCCACTTATTATCCTCATTGGTCTTTGGAGACAGTATAGAATAAACAGAAAGTGGCACAAAGGACTAAGATGTGGGTGGGAAAAATTAGGAATCAGGACATTGAGAGTTAAAACACTTCTTGGGCTAAAAGTCAGGACATAATCAGATACTTCAAACTTACTTTTTCTGTAGTAACAGTCAAGGATGGAACCAATGCAGGTGATGGCTCCGGTTGCTTCTTGTGTTTTTGTTTGTGTTTGTCTTTTTCTTTATATTTCTAAATATAAACAGAAGTAATTTAAATTTAAATCATAACTCATACATATGCAATGCAGAGATTCTTTTAAACCATATAGTAATTTAAAACGTTATCAAAAACTAACTTCTGACAAAGAATAACCAAAAAAATCATCTAATTTTGGATATAAATAAGTAAAACTAATTTATTTTTAAATGAATTATCCACCTTATTCTTGATCAATCTAAAACAATACTACTAAACAAATGCTACATTTATATTTAGCAAAATGTATACATTTTCTTTAAAAAAAAACACACACACAAATACTTTTTATAAACAGCACTTTCAAGTTTGTATAGCCCTTCACATTGAAAAGTACCACATTCTCCACTTCCATATAATTCCATATCCCAAAAACTGGAGATCAGGGCATAGAAACTTAGGCAAGAAATACTTTACTCACAAAATTATGAATTAGTTATCTCTAACAACAACAACAACAAAAGTTAGGTGTGCTTCAAAGTACTTACACTAATTAATTGAATATAAAAAAGAAAGTTAATTAAATGAGAAATCAACTACATATTAGGAGCCCAACTTTGTTTCATGTCAAGAATTTTAACCTAAATGTTCTTAGTTGTTGTAATCAGACAGGTTTAAAAAAAACAGTATGGAGATCTGGGGTTGAGCTCAGTGTCAAAGCATTTGACTAACATGGATGAGGCAATGGGTTTGATCCCCAGCCCCATTAAAAATGAATTAATGGGCTGGGGTTGTGGCTCAGAGGTAGAGCACTCACTTAGCATATGCGAAGCCCTGGGTTCGATCCTCAGTACCACATAACAATAAATAAATAAAATAAAGATATTGTGCCCAACTACAACTAGAAAATAAATATTTTAAAAACTGAATTAATATAAAAAACAGTATTGATATTTATCTATTTTTTGTACACAGGGGTACTCTGTCACTGAGCTCCATCCCTAGCCCTTTTGTATTTTGAGACAGGGCTTAAGTTGCTTAGGGCCTCACTAAATTGCTAAGGCTGGCTTTAAACTTACAATCATCCTGCCTCTATCTTGTGAGTTGCAGGGATTACAGGTGTGTGCCACTGCACCCAGCAAATTTGCTACTAAAGACTTAGTTGAATTTATTTACTTCTTATAATGTTTAAATTTAACCATTCAAAGGACTTAATCTATTCCAGGCATGAAAAATTAATTTATCTGTCTCTGCCCTAAAAGAGATTATATACCAGAACAAAATGAATGAAAATTAAGGATATATGTTTTATCACACCCCCAACTACTCCTTCACTTTTACTTCTGAAGTGCATAAGATATTTTCTGACCACAATGTTAATGTTGTTGCAACAGAAAATACAAATTAACACTATAATACTTTTTATGTTTTGTGGAGGAAACTTTTCTATCCTCAAGTTATATTATTGTGGCAGATGGCTCCCAGGGAATCATGCTTCCCATTCTTTGCAATAGGATATTGTTCCTCCAATCATAAAACATTCTCTTTCCCACTGCATTAACCTGAGTTAGTTACAAGACCTGCTTTGATTCAGCAGGATACGATGTACAAATTCAGGAAACCAAAGATTTGCATGGCTTCTACCTTTGCTATTTTAGATCCTAACCACCACATAAAGAACCATTCCACACTCCCCTGATAATAGAGGCCAAATAAAGAATGAGAAGGAATATTTGGGAGAAATGAGGGACACTGGCCTCCAGGCAGCAGCACCTAGTCCCAGACATGTGAATAAAACCAACAATGAACACCTAAGCCAGCTACCAACTTAATGTAGCTTCATGAATAAATCCAGCTAGATACCACATGGAAGAAAGATAAACTGTCCCTGTTGAGCCCTGTCTGATAAACCACTAAAAGTTGTAGGGTGGGTATGACCCAGCTATCCAACTCCTTGGTAGTTTCCCAAAACATAAAAAATCAGAATACTATAGCAATATAGCCACCTCAATGCTTACAGCAGCACAATTCACAATAATAATTATGAAATCAACTCAGGTGCCTGTCAATAAATGAATAAATTAACAAATAGTGGTATGACACATATAAGGGAGCTCTACTCAGTTATAAAGAAAAAAATGAAATTATAGCATTTCCTGGTAAATAGATGGGAATGGGGAATATCATACTAAGTGAATAAGCCAACTCACAAATTCAAAGGTTGAATGTTTTCTCTCATGGGAGGGAAAGATAGGATAAAATAAATGAAGATCATATCGTAGAAGGAAGAGATTGAGAGGCAAAGTGAAGGGATGGGAAAGTGGAGGCAATGTGGAATGTATTCTTTATAAAAAATCATATTACGGCTGGGCATGGAAGTGCACACCTATAATCCCAGCGGCTCGGGAGGCTGAGGCAGGAGGACTGCCAAGTTCAAAGCCAGCAACTTAGCAATGGTCTAAGCAACTTAGCAGAACCCTGTCTCAAAAATAAAAAAGGCTGGGGATACAACTCAATGGTTAAGCGTTCCTGAGTTCAATTTCTGGTACAAATTTTATATATTTTTATATATATTTGTAAATATATATATATATATATATATGTAAAAAGAACCAATCAAATACAAATAAATAGATGAGCTAAAGGAAGTCTAGTAAAGTAGAGGAAGGAGAAAGGGGAAGGAAAGGGAGAACAAGAGGGAAAAAGAGGGAACAAGAAATGAAATCTAATTCCATGCATGTTATGAGTTTTTCCAGATGAACCAACTACAAGTAAAACTATAGAGAGGTCTAACCCCGCTCCCTCCTTTCATAAAGGCCTGATTTTTTTTAAATAATAATAAATGTGAAAAAGAAAAGTTATGGAGTAGTTATGGAGTAGTAGCAACAGTAAATACTTAAAACAAGACTAGAATACAAGACTGAGTCATACAAGCTAAGAAAGTACAAATTTAAAAAAAAACAATATTGGCTTTTTTATTTTGTTATGTAATACTGGAATTAAATACCACTAGCTACATTCTCAGGCCTTTTTATTTTTTGAGACAGGCTCTCACAGAGTTGCCCAGGCTGTCCTCAAAATTGTTCTCCCTTTAAAACACATAATAAAGGAGTTTTCTATCTATGTTCTTCCCATATTGGGCTTTATTTTTCCAGGGTATAAAAGATAGAATAATTTAATAGTAAATGATCCTAAGTAACCAAAAGGCAAACAAATTCTAATAATCTCCAAAGAACATGAGAGTAAAAGGCAAGGTACACACCTGCCAAATATACAAAAATGTCACATATAGAGACAGAAAAGTCATATAGAGCAAATCATGGAATAATACAAAAGTTTGGATTTACATAATACATCAAGAAATGGGGTTTTTTTTGTTTGTTTGTTTTGTTTTGTTTTTGGTACTGGGAATTAAACCCAGGGGCACTTAATCACTGAGCCACATATCCAGCCCATTTTTATATTTTAGTAGAAACAGGGTCTCACTAAGTTGCTTAGGGCCTCACTAAGTTGCTTAAGGGCCTCACTAAATTGCTGAGGCTGGCTTTGAACTTTTGATCCTCCTGTCTCAGTCTCCCCAGCCCCTGGGATTATAGGCACAAGCCATAGTGCCCAGCTTGGGTTTTGTTTTTAATAAGATTCAATGTTGCCTAAATTAAAGGGAAATGAGCACTTACATACATTATTAACAGAATATAAATACATGAAGGACAATTTTTAAAACAACAATTAGAAACCATTAATGAATTCAAACCCTCTGAATGTCATTTCACCTCTAAGAGATAAACAATGGTTTAAATACAATCTGTTAAATACAGATTTAAATACAGCAACATATAGATACTATGGGGGAAATGAAAGAAAAAACTGTCAATGTACAGAAGAGGTGTGTTTGAAAAATAAGCATGTTATAATCTCAGCTACTTAGGAGGATGAAACAGGAGTATCACAAATTTGAGTCCAATCTCAGCCACTCATCAAGACTCTGTCTCAAAACAAAAAATAAAAAGGAATAGGGATATAGCTCAGTGGTCAAGCATCCCTGGGGTCAATCCCAAGTACTAAAAAAGACAAAAAAAAAAAAAAAACAGCATGGATTATTTTTATGTAAACACATAGGTTAAGATAGCCAATGTCACTCCAAACAGAATCTATATCTATAATAATTCTTTTAAATCAGTACTGTAGAAATTTGTGATTCAGAAATACATGTTGTCATAATCTTTAAAATATCTAAGAAATTTATATTTATATCTTCATAGAACAGAAAGGTATGGTTTCAATAAATACAAGGTGGATTCTGTTGCCTATATTTCTCCCCAGCTCAGAAAACTTAAACATTTTTGAATTTTTAAAGAAAAAGGTGGGGAGGGCTGGGGCTATGGCTCATCGGTAGTGCTCGTGCCTGGCATGTGTGAGGCACTGGGTTCGATTCTCAGCACCACATATAAATGAATGAATGAATGAATGAATGGATGGATGAATAAAGATCAACAATTAAAAAATATTTTTTAAAAAAATAGAGTACCCAGAATGAGAAGTTTTAGAGCAGAAAATCCAAACAGTATGGGAATGCAAGAAGGATTGAAAAGAGGCAACTGCAGCAACAGTTAAGATTACTAAATGGTTTCAAATAAAGAAATAAACACAGCAGCATTTACATCTCTCTCTGTTTCCAGGGTTCAAACAAAACAGGTTTAAAAAGAAAAAGGGGGGAAAAAAAGTATGTGTGTGTATATATATATATATATATATATATATATATATATATATATATATACACACACACACACATACATACACACACACATACATACACACACACACTTTTTTTTATATGGTTATATATATGGTTCCAGAAGCATTCCTAAAGCCAGGCATGGTGGTTTACATCTGTAATCCCAACAATTTGGAAGGCTGACCAAATCCTCCCAAAAATTGGGAGAATTACTAACTTCAAGGTCAACCTAAGCAACTTATCAAGACCCAGTCTCAAAATTTAAAAAAATAAATAAATAACAAGGGCTGGGGATGTAGCTCAGTGGTAGAGCACCCCTGTGTTCAATCCCCAGTAGTGCCAAAAAAAAAAAAAAAGTAGTAAATACTTGTAAATTCCTGGCTAAGAATTAGATGTCTCAGAGTTTTAAACAATATACATTTAGTCAGTAAACCACTAACAGAAAAGCTTGGGGCAGTGATTCCTAGAAAGAAAGCACTATTGTGCTGAAGAGTACTTGATTTAGGGGGAAAACACACACACACACACACACACACACTAGCTTAAATTAGCAGAGGTTTCCTAACACAGAGAAAATAATTTCATTATCACTACTTGACAATAAGAGTTCATCGGCAAGCCCAATATTAAAATTAATACTTGGCCACAAAATAAGAAAAGAAAAATACATGTGAGCTATTTTAAAACACCTCAATTCTTTATGTTGAAACTGAGTAAGGAAAGTGTGCCTTCATTGAAAAATATGAAATGTCCTTTAAAACACAGCAGACCAATCTCTTGTAAAACATGAGTCTTATTTAACATAAGACTTTGAATCACATCGCAAATTCTTCCAACATTACCCAAAACATATATATATATATATATATATATATATATATATATATATTTGTTTGTTTATTTATTTATTTATTTATTTTGATGAACAAAAAACCTGTAAAAAGAGCCAACCAAATCAACCAACATGCAATCAAAAACTGGAAGCAAGGGAGATAATAATGTATTACCCAAAAAGTGTCACAAAGAGTGATATAAACAATTTTTAGAAAACATTGGAAACTGCCTTGGCTTAACCATATGATTCAGTTCTTAATCCTGTCTCTAATCTCCCAATTTTTTAAGAAAATAACCAGACTCCCAAAACTGGAAAGAAAATCTCACCTTTGTTTTCCTACCTATTTAACTTTTTCTGACTAAAAAGAGTAGTTAGTACTGTATTAGCTTCAGGAGAGAAACAGTAAAACCTGAGGTTAAGGGGAGGATAAGTAAGAGGTGCTGACTCTTTCAAAGTAAAGAATCAAGGATTGAAGCTGCTAATGAGTGCAAGGGTGTTCCTCCATATTAATTAGAGATAACCACTTGGAATCCAATTCATTTATTGACAGGCACCTGTGTTGATTCCATAATTTATTATTATGAATTGTGTTGTTACTAGAAAGGAGAATTTGTCTGGAATTCTAAAAAACAACTGTACATTGCCCAAAGGTGAGCTTTTATATTGTATCCCATTCTCTACCTGCAGAAAAATTGCAAAACACTTCACTCTCAAATCTGGTCTCAAAAACAGTGAAAATCCCCCCCACTCCCCGCAAAAAAAAAAATCACCAAAATTTTAGTGAAGTGAAGCAAATGTCCAAAAAGAGCAAGATGAAACAAAGCTGCATGGCAAACAGAGTGTAGTCAAAACGTAATACAAAAAACATAGAATAGTAAAAATCAGGTAGAAGATGTGGCTCAGTAGTAGAGCTCTTGCCTAGGATGCACAAGGCTCTGGGTTAAATCCCAAGTACTGTAGCGAAAAATAAAATCCAAACTTTAAAAAATACACATATATAGATGTATGTATACATAAGTTATATATATCCCCAAAATTACAACCTAGAAGCAAATTTAAATCATCTTTAATAAAGATATTTCCCAAAACTGCCCCACAGTAATTAAAACTTACTTGTAAAATGAATTCAAACAAAAAACTCAAGAATGAGCAGGGCTTGATGGAGCACACCTGTAATCCCAAAGGCTCAAGAGGCTAAGGCAGGAGTATTTCGAGTTCAAAGCCAGCTTCAGCAAAAGTGAGGTGCTAAGCAACTCAGTGAGACCCTGCCTCTTAAATACAAAATAGGGCTGGGAATGTGGCTCAGTGGTTGAGTGCCCCTGAGTTCACTCCCCAGAAACCCCAGCCCCCCAAAAAAACCTCAAAATATTCAAAAATGAGATGATAAAAAAATAAAAAAGGATTACAGAACCAAAGTAATGAATAAAACATTATAGAATTACTAAATACAAGAGAAATGGCAAGGAAAAGACAACACATTGTTGAAACTAAAAAAAAAAAAAAAAAACTCTACTAAAAGACTTGAAATAATCACAATAATGAAAATATAAAGAAAACAAAACAAGCTAGGTATTGTGACACATGCTTTCAACCCCAGCTACTAAGGAGACTGAGGCAAGATCCCAAGTTGAAGGCCAGGCTGAGTAACATAGTTGACCCTGTCTCAAAAATAATAATGGGCCATGGGGGTGGAGTGTTATCTCAGTACTACAGCAATTGCCTTGCATGCACAATGCCTTGGGCTCAATCCCCAGCACTGCCAAAAAAAAAAAAAAAAAAAAAGACAAGGGGTGGGGGTGGGAGTGCTAGAAATGTACCTCAGTGGCAGAGCACTTGTCTAACCTGCATGAGACTCTAGTTCAATCCCCTATTAAACAAAACAAACAAACAAAAAACCTAGTAAACAGCTACAGAAAACAAAGATAATCAAACATAAAGATAAATTTTGTCCCTGAAGTAGAATCCAATAAAGAGGAATAGAAGGTATAATCAAACATAGAACTGTACAAATTGAAAAATAATTCTAAAAATTCTTTTATATTTAACACCCAAACTGATAGAAGAAGGCAACAGGGAAAGGGATAGGCAGGTGTATCTGTAATCATTTCCAAAGCAAAAGCAATATTCCAGGCCCATAGTCTTGGGAATTGTGACCTACTGATCCTATATATAGCCAAGATACAGCCCAAAAACTAAGCAAGAAGACTCCTGTTATGGAAAAACTCAAGAGAATACAGGTCCTAACAACTTCTTTCAAAATGTTACTTAAAAGCAAAATTCAGCCAACGTAAGATATGAAAGAAAGAACTTATTGGAGGAGCTGTGGCATAAGGACTGGAAGTAAACACCTAGCAAATAAATCTAAACACAGAATGCCCACCATACTCAGAGGATTATGGTTAAAAAAGAATGTCACAGAATTTTTTTATGGGAAAAATTTAACATAAATATCTTTAAAAACATACAGACTGGACAGCAGGGAAAAGTGAAATGGACACGGGCGGCCTTTCATAGCAGGAGCTCAATATAGAATTTAAAGCATTTAATGAAAACAAAACATAATAGTTTAACACCAAACAGTAACTAACATGCAGAACCCTCCCTTGTTGACAGTCTCTGGCTCTCACAAAAATCATGATCTTTCCCCTAATGTTCTAATAAATGTAGCCTCACTTCCCAGCCCTGAAGTGAACATGGCCAGTAAAATAGATCGGATATATTTAGTCTTTGACTGCTTTAGGGCTGAGATATGTTTAAGTCAGCACAATAAAACAGAAGAAAAATTTTATTCATGGAGACAGTTGGAAATATTCATCTCACTCTTAAAAAGGTCCTGTCTCCCTGGCTTTAGATATTCAAGTGTTAGGCCATAACCTTTGAAAAACTTCAGTAATCTGCAGTGAGGACTGAAAAAGCCAAAAGAATCACCAAAAAAGTCAACAATGCCCTGTCACTGCTGAACTGGCTATCATTAAATTAACCTATCTTGGGCTAGGCATGGAGGCTAATACCAGCAACTCCAGTGACTGAGGAGGCTGAGGCAGGAAGATCACTAGTTTAAGTCCAAACTTGGCAATTTAATGAAGTACTGAGCAATTTAATAACAGAACAGTTAAAAGGGCTTGGGGGTGTAGCACCCTTGGGTTCAATCCCCAGTACCAAAAAAATAAAAATAAAAAAAAATAAACATTAACCAATCTTTAGAAAATCTTAATCTCTAAACTTAGACAAAATAATAAACTTGCAATTGTTTTAGCCAATCCAAGCCCCTCTGATTTGAGAATTCCATTAAGAGTTAAAAACAGGGCTGAGGCTATAGCTCACTGGTAAAGCACTTGCCTCCCATGCATGAGGCACTGGGTTCAATCCTCAGCACCACATAAAAATAAATACATAAAAAGACATTGTGTCCATTTACAACTAAAGGGGATGTGGGGCATAAAAGCAACCAAATTAAAAAAGATAGTCTTACATCTTCAATGTCTCATTTGTTTTGTAATTTCTACTATTAAACTTAAAGATATCTTTAAGGAATTATGTTTTCTGTAAGGAAATTTTATTTGAAGTTCAATAATACCTGTTTTACTTCCATTTAGCTCATTTTGACAAAAATGACTTTTATCTAACTATAGTTTTAACTATCTATGCACAGAAAATCTGGAATGTTTACTTAGCAGTAATGATGGCTATTTCTGATGGTGGTATCTTGAGAGGGTTTTTTTGTTTTATAACTTTAATTTTATAAATGGTCTGCCCATATATAATTATATATGGTTTACAAAAACAATGAGCTAAATGAGGTAGAAAGAAACAGTTACTCACCAATCTAATTTCTTCTTATTTGGAATATAAACAGACATTTTCAAGCTTTCTGTGCAGTTACATGTGGCCATTGTATGCAACTTCTAGGTCCAGTTCTTCATAGCCCCAGCTATTTAGTGGCCACACTGATTTATTTAATACAAATGAGCACAGTAGCCATGAAAGCAATATTTTAAAGAAGGCAGAGTCACAAAAGAGAAGAAATTTAAGTCCCTGATTTATATCTTGGAGGAAAACTGTCAATCAAAAATGCCTATTTTGAACTTAGCAGTGAATAAAAAGTAAACACGGTATAAAACCAACTGTAGTTTGAATTATACTGGGTTCGGAGACAACTCTACATAACAAATCATTTCTGTGTGTCTTTCAAGTGAAGCAATTACTGTCCATAATTCTAAACTGTCTTTTCAAGGTTATTTATATAGTGAATAGGCTCAGAAGATACTGTGTCTACCACGGGTGCAACAAAAGCAGCCATGTTTCACCATTTGAAAAATTCAAATGCCCTAAGCCCAGAGTTCATTTCCTTTAAGCATGAGCAAATGTCATCTGGCCCTTTTTCTGTTGTTGCTCTATGAATTAGGCCTTCGAGAATGGTGTAAACATACTGATACTCTGGCTACTTCTTTTTTTTTTTTTTTTAAGTAATTAATTATCCTTCATCTCTGACCCAGAATTCTCCTGTGTCCCAACTAAATATCTCACAAGAAGAGTAAATGTTATACCTCTTTCACAGTTGGACAGTTTGTTGATGAGAATGTGATGCTGTTAAAGACATTGCTTTCTGGAAGAAGGATAAGGGTCATGCAAGGCAACTATAAGATTTGAGGGAAATCTAATGGTAATGAGTATCAAAATGTGAGATATTTTATGGCCAACCAGGAAATGAATAGAATTTCATCATATGGTGATGAGAAGAAACTGAAGAGATGATTATAGACTAGATATCAGAAAATACATTTAAAGGCGAGACATGGTGATGCAGGCCTATAATCCCAACAGCTTGGAAAGTTGAGGCAAGTTCAAAGGCAGCCTTAGCAACTTAGTGAGACGCCATTTAAAAATAAAAAAAGGCAGGGGATATGGCTCAGTTGTTAACTACCCCTGGGTTCAATCCCTGGTACCAAAAAATAAAGGATTCTTTACCAAAGAAATGCAAAGAATATGTGAAAAAGACTTTATACGGCCTACAGAGCCCAAAATATTTACTATGTGGTTCTTTACAGGAAAAGTTTTGACTACTATTGTGTCAAATGCACATCTTTATCACCTAATGAGAAGAGCATCACATACAGAAGTACTAGTGGGATATATAAATCATTCATCAAACCATATCCCTTTCCTGGGTGGTCTAACAGAAGCAATACAGAATTCCAGGAGAACAAAGGAAAGCCACAACTTTGGAAAAGGATGTAAAGGTAGCAGAGGTAGTAAGAGAGTCAGTATCTCAACACAGAAGCCCTGCAGAACCAATAGGAACAAATAAAAAAGGCTAAGAGAAACTGGACACTTATGGTGAATTACCACCATGATTAGTTATTGCTCTTACAGTACCAAATGCATGATTAAATCCATTGCACAGACTGAAGGAACTTGGTAGGTAGGTTGTCTTTGGACATTCTAATGCCTCTGCCATACAAGGGTCAATATCAGATCACACCAAGTGGCAAAGTCTCCAATATGTCTCAAGTATTCCCACAGAAGAACCTAAACTCCCTTGCCACCTGAGGCAAATAGGTATGTCAAGGATTTAGTGAAAATGCCTCATCCTTTGATTTCCAAAACCATCACTATTTCTCGGAAAATCAGATCTGTGATATAATCACACCTATACCAGCAGTGTTGGCTGATAAGAAACTCACACAATAAAATTCAAAGACCTAATCAACAAGTAAAGTCTATGGGAAGAATTCACAATGCCAAATTCCTCTGGCAAAGAAAAACTGTTTTCTCGAGACTCGCACCATTAAAAAGGAAGCAAAATACCTTTAAATAAACGCAAAATTTTGGAGGCTACTAGTGGCTTACTTTGATAGTCTATTTAGTCTTATATCGGCTATCCTGCATCTTTTTTTTCCTTAAAGAGAGAGAGAGAGAAGAGAGAGAAAAGGGGGGGGTTAGTATTTATTTTTCAGTTTTCAGTGGACACAACATCTTTATTTTATGTTTTTGTGGTGCTGAGGATTGAACCCAGCGCCCCGCGCATGCCAGGCAAGCGCATTACCACTTGAGCCACATCCCCAGCCCTATCCTGCATCTTTTGAGAGGAGCCCATACCAGCAGGCTTACTAGAAGCTGTGCAGTAAACTGTAGCACACACTTTGAGGACGCACAGACCTCCCTGTGCTTTTGAGCTGCAGGTTTCCATGAATGATGATTTTGCCAAATGAAACTGCTTATAAAAAAAATAATAATAATAATAAAAAAAAAAACCTCTTCATGAATCAGGCCCTTCTTAGCTAAGTAGTCATCTCATCTCATTTTGGCCTTTCCAAACACAGCCCAGACATTCTAAAGTGTTTTAAGTTCTGCCCTTTCTTACCTCTCTACATATGCAGAAGTTGAAAGCTTCAACTTGAGTACAAGATTTCAAAAGGGTAAGAACACAAAATAAGAAACAGGTGCCAGGTGACTCTCAAAGCTGAAAACTTTTAAAAGGACATAGAGTAATGAAATGAATGAAATAATGAAAATGCATTGATTGAGTCTTATTTCCTGGGTTACAGAAGAAATTAGTCTAATTCTCTCCAAAGAGATTAGCAACCTTAAAAGAGACATCCAATCAATCTCCCAGGTGCACAAAACACTAATCAAAAAGCCACAAACCTTCACCATAACAGAGTTTATGATGGCAAAGGTGTCTATATCTGTTGCCAGTTGTTAACAACAAACTGAAATTAAGGACAAATAAGGGTAGGAGATAAATCCCATCTCACTGTAGAAGGGCACAGATGGATTTCTGGCATATATATTTGGAACTGAGTGCATTTCTACAAATAGACAGTCCCCAAATTAAGATGGTCCAACCTGTGATTTTTAAACTGGTACAAAATCTTTTCACAATACTCATTTCATAAAAGCAATACTCATTCAGTAAGAAAAACATACTGTGAATTCTGAATTTTGAGCTTTTCTTGGCTAGCAATATGAGATACAATTCTATCTGGCAATCCTGGGCAAAGTCAGCAAGTAGCAGCTCCCAGCCAACTATACAACCACAAGCATAAACTCTACAATATACTATATACTGTGTATCGCTAAACTGTGATGTTCACCAGATTAGGTGCATTAAATGTACTCTTGACTTTTCTTTTCAACTTATAACAAGCTTGCTGGAATGTAGCCCCACCGTGAGTAGAGGAGCATCTATAATACCATCACTAATGGTGACTTTTTCTATAAACTAATACTACTCTTCTGACACAACATGGATTAACTGGCAATGGGGAATAGAAAGATTAGTCTGAAGATGAAATGAACTGCTATATCAATGAAATAAATAAACGCTCATTTCCCAATAATGATACTTATCCTTTAGAAATAAACTATTCTTTACATTTCTGAATCCTTCCCACACCTAGTTCTGTGGCAGAGGTTCTTTAAACATAAGAACAGGAAATTTAAGTCAGAATAACTCCATTTTCTTCTAACTACCATGAGTTACTGTAAGTTATTGACTAAATAGTCCTTTAGCCTTCCCATGAAAAAAGAGCTTAATCATTTTTTAAATTTTCAAACATTGCTTTTTTCCCATGTTTTTATTGGTGCACTATAGTTTTACATAATGATGGGAGCTTAATCATTCTTTTAAAAAAATTTTTTTAAGTTGTAAATGGACACAATACCTTTATTTTATTTGTCTTTATTTTTATGTGGTGCCAGGGATCAAACCTAGTGCCTCACGCATGCTAGGCAAGCACTCTACCACTGAGCCACAACCCAAGGGAGCTTAATCATTCTTAAAGAGTGTTTTTTAATAGCTTCAAATTGAAGTGGTTTACAAGTGAGGTTGGTTCTTTTAAAAGATTTTAACAAGTATGGAACACCAGAGATGACTTCCTTATTAAAGATCACTAAAATATATTTCTAGTGATTTCTACTACAGTCAAAGAAACTGTTAATTTTATATACCACTTTGCTACTTAAGAAAAATAAAATTCTATTTTGCAGTTGTGACATATATAACAGGAAGTATTTATTTGATCTCTGCCCTAAGCAATTCCTGGTACAGAGCTTCTAAAAACCCTCTAATCCCTGAATGATAGGGATAAGAGAAATACGTTTGTTATTCATTATTATGTGCCTCCTTTCAACCACATTTGAGTTCATGCTAATGACTCTTTTTTATGCTAATAATTCTTATTGGTTGGATGATCACCAGAAAATCCAACCATGTATTGGAAATTTGAGTCCTACCCCTGGGCCCCTGGGAAGAGGAGAGATATTGGAGATTGAATCCAATGACCAATGACTTAATCAATAACGGTGATAGCATGAGACCTTCATTTTAAAAACTTAAAAAGCAATGGGGCTTAGAGAGCTTCCAGGCTGGTGAATATTTGGAGGCACTAAGAGGGTTACACATTATGACAGAACATGAAAGCTCTACATACTTCCCCCACAAATTGTCTTATGTATCTTTGCCATCTGGTTGTTCCTGAATTATGGTATCTTTTATAGTATACCAGTAATAGTAAATGTATTGGGCAGTGAGTACTGGTGGCCCAAGCCTGTAGTCCCAGCAATGGAGGAAGCTGAAACAAACTGAACTCAAGTTCAAGGCCAGCCTAGACAACTTAATGAGATCATTAAAGATGAAATTTCCTTCTTCACACTTTATAATGAGTCCTACCTAAGAATCTGCAAATCATGATCTTAAAAACTCGTGGTGTCTCTTACTAAAATTACTAATTAAACCAACCCTGCCATTTTTTATTGGCAATTCAAAGGACAGACACAAGATAGATCCCCACTATTGCAATGTTATCACAAAAACAGCTCCATAACAAAGTCAAGATAAATGTGTACTTGCTGCCTAAAATCAAATATATGTATTTATATATACATACATATACACATACATACATACATAATAACTGTCCTAAACTTAAAGTTATATTTATTATTTTACTCCTAACAGGAAATCTAATCCTAAAATTGAATACTGAAAATTTTTAAATGTTTACCTCAATAAAGGCACAAACAAAACTTGAACCAAAATGTATTTAAATAATTATACATTAGCATTCCCCAAATCCAAATTATTTAAAAATGTGAAAATGTTGTGATATGCCGAAATATTTTCAAAAACTAATTTATACCAACTATATAAGAATACTCTTTTCTATTAAAGATGCACTTTCTAGCCTCACTTCCATTCAAACAATTCATAAGTAGTACACTGGCAATATGTTCCTAAAAGAATTATAAATCAAGTATGAACAATTCTACAATATTCAATAATCTTATCTAAAAATTAACTATATCCTTTAACTTAAGTAAAATATATGCAGAAAACAAGTCAGAAGAAGACAGATTAGTATTTAGGCAAGATTTTAGCGTTTCAATTAAAAGACAAAATATTCTCAAACAAATGGTGTAACATTTGGCCATTAGAAAAAAATAATAAACCATTAGCACGACTAAAAAAAGAAAAACCAGCCAAGAATATACAAGACTTCAGATCTGTTCTATTATAAAGTAAAAAAGCTGATGAGATAATTACTTACATGTGAAGTAATCAGTTAATGATATATAGCAACAAAGTATTATTGCTGAAGTCACCTAAAGATTTCACAAGACCACAGTTAACACATGCAAGAAATCACTCTCATGCTTTCAATCAAGTTGCACTTTAAATTTTCAGTTACAATGGGTAAAACCATATTCACAAATATGGCATTATTTTAAGCCTACTCTTTGGTTTTAATACTCTTTCATTCGTCAAAATTTTTCAGTATTTCAATGTTTCAATTTAGGTATCAGAATCTTATCTAAATAAACAAAAAAATTTTTTTTATTAAATTGATGTGCTACATATTTAGCAACAACAAATCCACTTACTTTTTTCTCTTTCTCATGATGTTTATCCTGAGAGTGAGAAGAAGAATCACTTAAACTTTGATCATATGACCTATTTGATCCCCGTTTGCTCTTTTTCTAAAAAAGAAAATATATATACATATGTGTATATGTATATAAAAATTTTAAGTAATTTTTGTTAGATTTAAACTAACTCAAGTGTAAAATATTTTAAATGTTGGTAAAGTTTTTAAAAAGTCACTATTTCAATTTATATAATCCAGTTTAAACATCATCCATTGTTACAAAGAAAAAAACTAACCCCCAATTTAATATTAATGCCATATTTTTGTATATTTTATTAAGTTGTGTGAAAATAGATTACCTATTTTCAATGTCTGTCTTAAAAATATATATTTCAATCAAAAGAGAAAATGCCATTGTTAAAGAAGGATGCCAAGACTAGAAGAATAGAAAAGTAAATATTTGAAGAGTTACTTTATGCCACTAGTAAAGCAAGAAGCTTTTTAATCTTATACTTCCAGTATTAAAATGGAATACGGTTTTCTAGAAACTTATCTTTACAGTTCATTAAGGAAATGTCAGTATTAGACCCATGCATTTTTCAAAGCATTACTAAAAGCATTATACATTTAAATAAAATTAAAATATTTACACAGCTGCATAATAAAGTACAAAGGCAAGACTTACTTGGGGTGTTTAAAAATTGTTGAGACTATAATTAGTTTAAACTAGATAAAAATGACCATAAAAGATAAAATCTATGCAAATAATTTATATGATCTTATTAAATTATTAAACAGACTTCTTTCCCAACTAGCAAATGGGATAACATTCTGTCAATAACTAGCAATGAGAAAATTCTATTTTACAAACTTCAAAATCCATTTCATTATTTGTATATTTTTATCTGTACCACATCTCATTTAGAAAATGAAGATTCCAGTATGGCTTAATACCCAGAAGCAAAATTTTCAATTTTTCAATCTCAAAATTTCTCTTGAACAGTTGGTTATTTTTTGTTAGTCATTAAATCAAAGCCTTCACATCAAATGATAGAGATAAAACTTTTAAGTACAGTCATGTGTCACTGAAAAACTGGATACATTCTAGGGAATATGCTATTAAGTGATTTTCTCATTGTACAAATATCAGACAGAGTACTCTTACACAAACCTAGATGGTACAGTTTCCTATACACCTAGGTTATATGGTATAGCCAATGGTTTCTAGACTATAAACCTGTACAACATAATACTACACTGAATACTAATGCTAAGTATTTGTGAATCTAAGCGTATCTAGACATGAAAGCTAAGGTAACATTACTAAACAAATACAATTTTTTCAGCTCCAATATAAACTTATGGGATTGCCATCTTATATGTAGTCCATCATCATTATGTGATGACTTAATGACTGTATTTCATATGGATGAAATACAGAAAACTGGAGATATGAATTGCTCATTTCATAAAACAGGAGCCTCTATTAATGTTATTAATATGAAAGGAAAGAAGAACAAAGGAAAGAAGGAGCAAGCCTCATTCTTGAGAAAAAGGTAATAATAAACACTAAAAGAAAAACAAAGGTGCCTTAAAACTTCAGTGTATGAATGTATAAGGGTTGAGAAAGAAACACTTGGGACATTAAAGAAATACTGATCCTTCAAAGGAACATGAACATAAATATGAAATGATTAATCATATATTACTACTAACTCAATCATCCATGCTAATGTTTAACAGCAAAGACTGATTAAATTTTAAAACATTCCCAAAGTTGGGCTTAAATATATTTCTTAAGGTCAAAAAGCCTTACTTCAATTTTACTATTTCCTAGTAAATAAAAATGAAAATAAATTTAAAATGACATGAGTAACAATAATGAAACAGAAAAACGAGAAACAAGTGAAAAGAAATCACAAAAGGATAATGACACGCCAAAAGTTAACTGAAAATAATATAGGAGTTCTATACAAAATAATTTTTCTACTAAATGTACAGCAAAATTTGCTATCAAGTACTTATATATATTCTAAACTAGAATATTCTAGACTATTCAACTTTACAAAAGAACACAAGCAGAGCAAGATTTTTTTTAAATTAAATCTTTTCATTTCCAATAAAGAACATGCTAAACAAATTAATCATAAGCAAAAATTGAGGTAAAAGAAATTTCTTACACTTTTTTTTAAATAATGGTGTCACTCTATTGTCAAAACTAATTACTAGTATTTTAATATTAAATTCAAAACTAATTCTTACCAGCTTACTAAAATGGTATTTACAGTAGCCACAATACTGGACGTTATCTGCACCATTACCTTCTTCTTCACATAGAAGTCCAGCAAATTGAGCACTGAAAATAAAGTCCAGGTGCATGGATTAAAAAACAATACAGCATAAAGAAATGAACAAAATTTACTCTTAAGATGCTTGTAAGGAATATGTAAGGAATATATCTTCTAAGATAAAAGGCTTTATTCTATTTGTGGCAAAGTACATCTCATTCCAACCTGCAACTGATCATTTTTTAAAGGGTATGTATAGTTATGATTTAAAATAAGCTCTTTACTACTTGGAGGCTGAGAAAAAAGGATCCCAAATTTGAGGCCAGCCTGGGCAACTTAATGAGACCCTTTCTCTCAAAAAATAAAAAGGTCTGGGAATCTAGCTCAGTGGTAGAGCACCCTTGGGTTTAATTTCCAGTGCTACAAAAACTAAGTAAATACCTAAATGAAAGAATGAATAAACGAAAAAATGTGTTCTTCATCTCTATCAAGGATGAAGATGTATACATATTTAATGCTACCAAATAGACATTACGTTACTTAAAGAGACAGGGACAGGGGCTGCGATGTAGTTCAGTGATAGAGTGCTTGCCTACCAAGTGCTAGGCCCTTTGTTCAATCCCCAGCACCAAAAAAAAAAAAAAAAAGAATGAATAAATAGAGACAGACAGAAGAGACATACAGACAAAGACAGAGACACAGGCAGGCACAATACAGTGTGCCTGTAGCCCCAGCTACTCAGGAGGCTGAATGAAACAGAAAGGTCAGGAGAGCCCAGAATTTCGAGATCAACCTGGACAACACTGTGACGCCACATCTTTAAAAAGAAAAAACTTTAGGATAAATTACATCCTACTTCATAATTAACAATTCAGTTTACTTTTTCAATCTACATCAGAAGTTCAAATAAAGCCCTTGCCTCTCTAAAAGGATGAAATGATATATCTAGCCCATGGATGCAAATTGAATATGCTTAAGAGGAAAAATTCATTCACCCAGGACTAAGTTCACAACTCTTGAAGGGAACAGTGACATAGCACGTAGACAAGATAAACTTAAGTTGTGTTCTTCAGCCAAAAACAGTAGAAGAAATGAAACTGAAACTTGTATGTTTATATATATATTTTTAAATACAAAATACAGGGCTCTGGGGTGTCTCAGTTGTAGAATTCTTGCTTGGCACACACTAGGCTCTGTGTTCAATTCTTGGTGCGAAGATGTGTTTGTGTGTGGGCACACCCCCCCCCCAACCTCGCCACACACACACACACACACACACACACACACAATGCTAGTTTACAATGACAATTCTGTCAATTTGAACTTTCACAATTTTAATACTCCAAAATCACAGTATTAAAATAGTTTTCATACCCAAAAAGGGAATTTCATCTTTGAAAAATTAGGCATAGTAATCAAGATAATTCATAAAAATCTTTTCCCCCCTCAAACAGCCTAGAATGTACTTAAATACTTAAAAGCTCAAGAAATGAGCATGTGCCTACATTAACCATCAGGCATAAATGGATTATTAAAATTAATAAGTATGTGGATTATTCCCAAACATTTTTTAACTATTATGTAAAATATCAGGTTTTTAATAATTTGTGTCCTTGAAATTTGGTGATATAAATGTGTGAGAGGCAGCCCACATAACCTCAAAAATGATGGTGACCATATTAATTTCCCTTGAGACAAAGAAGGTGAACAAGCACAATGAATCCTAATATTTCAGACACTGTGCCAAGTCTACCTGTATCAGCTCATTTCATCCTAATTACAAATCAAAGGGTATGTGACCAATACCAATATTTTAAACAAGATGAAATGGGAGCTTAGTGTACATTAGAACCCAGGTCCACTTACTGCAAATCCTCATTAGTAAATATTAGTCACTTGTTAGAATTATCTTTACTACAAATAAGTAAATAAACATAAAAACTATTCCAATAAAACTTACTGTAACTAATACTTGGATACCTAAGTTTTTAACTTATAACTTTAATACAAGTCATTTACCAATTGCTTTTCTACACAATGATGGAAATGTACTCACCAGGTTACATGAAAAGCTTGCCGACATCCATGTTTATTACATGTCATGCAAGCACCAGTGGCTGCTTTGCTTTCTCTTCCTTGTTCATCACAAATGTAGCATGTCTGAAGGCAGAGGAACGAAAACAAAAATAAAACCAAAGTCATATTTTGTTTTTTAATTTTTTTTAAGTTGTAGATGGACCTAATACCTTTATTTATTTACTTTTAGGTAGCGCTGAGGATCAAACTCAGTACCTCACACATGCTAGGCAAGCACTATACCACTGAGTTACAACCCCAGCCCTGTTTTTTTTGAGGCAAGTCTTGCTACCTTGCCCAGGCTGACCTCAAATTTTCGATCCTCCTGCCCCAGACTCCTGGACTGGTAGAATTATTATAGGCATGCACACTAACCTGAACTAGCCAAATTCATTCATGCTTTACTGTGCCTGTCTTCAGAAATGAAGGTAAGGTTTTACTATCTAACCCACTTTACTTCTAAACATGAATATTTTTTTGGACAGTAATTTTTATAAACAATAGAAATAGGAAAACAAACAATGACATACTAATAGTCCTACTAAAAAAAATCACTATAGGACTGTCTTCAATAGCCTCAAAAACCCTGCCAAGGGGCTGGGGTTGGGGCTCAGTGGTTGAGCCCTTGCCTAGCACATGTGACATGCATTGGATTTGAATATTACCACCGCATAAAAATAAATAAATAAATAAACAGGAAGACTCTTCACAAGCACCAAGGACAGGACTAGCACAGTCTACTGCACCCTATTTTCACAATACCTCCTCATCAATATAAAACAAGTGATTCCTGTAACAAGAGTACAACAACAACAAAAAGTTTACCTTTCCTCTCTGTTGGAAATAAGCATATTTACAAGGGATTTGACACAGAGACTGGGACCTATGGGAGTAAGAACTGTCCCATATAGATGAGCAAGATTACATTCCAACTCTCCATAAAGATTCCCACGGTCTTTAGAACCAGCAATATAATATGTTATAGTGGGAGGAAGATACTTTAGACTTAGTAAATCAGAAATGCCCCCAAAGATTTACTTGTGAGGAATTGTGTCAATCAGGTACAGTGGCTTCTAATCCCAGCTACTCAGGAGAATTGCATGTTTGAGGCCAGCCTGAACAACACAGCAAGATTCTGTTTCAAAAGAAATTTTCAAAACAGAAAGGACTGGGGATGTTGCTCAAAGTAGAACAATCCTGGGTTCAATCTCGAGACAGAGAGAGAGAGAGAGAGAGAGAGAGAGCGAGCGAGAGCGAGCGCGAGAGCGAGCGACAGACAGAGAGAGAGAGAGAGAGAGAGAGCGCGAGAGAGATGTCCCAAGAGGTATAAGTTAACTCTGATTGCCATCTGGTCTATTTCTCGTGTAAAAATAGCTAACAGTAATATTTTTTCACAGCTCAAGATCATGGATGAAGCTGAGTGTGGTGGGTGTGGTGGTGCACACTTGTAATCCCAGTGACTTGTGAAGTCAGGCAGAAGACTGCAAGTTCAAGGCTAGCCTGGGCAACACAGAATCACCATGTCTCAAAATGAAAAATAAAAAGGGCTGGGGATATAGTTCAGTGGCAAAGCATTTCTGGGTTCAATACCTAGTACCACCAAAAAATAAAGTATGGCTGGTCATGTTATACAAGGCTGAATAACACAAACAATATTTATGAGTATCAGTATATAACGAATAAAATTATAAACTCACTGGAAGTTGACTTCACAAAAAATTAATGCCTAACCACATGTAATCAGGTGATAAATGTAGCAAAATAAAGTGAGGCAAGGCCAGCTGGTGCATGTTTGTAATCCAAGTGGCTCAGGTGGCTAAGGCAGGCAGATCACAAGTTGAAAGCTAGCCTCAGCAACTTACTGAGGACCTGTCTCAAAATAAAAAAAAAGGATTGGAAATGTGGCTTTATAGGTTAAGTGCCCCTGGGTTCAAACCCTGAGGAGGGAGGGACGGAGGAAGTAGGTAAGTAGGCAGGTAGGTAGGTAGGTAGGTAGATGGGGAGTGGGAATTTCAGAATCAAATTTCTAAAGAGTAAAAAGGTATAAACTAGTGAACTTCATTCATGCTATTTTGTGGTGCCAAATAACACCATGCAACAAAATTTACAAGGACAGAGTTATTTAACAACAACAAAAAAAAAATCCTAGAATCTACTTGGGTAAATGGTTTCAACTCCTTTTTTGAAAAATTACAGTTTCAGTCTGACCTGAATTGCACATCATTTTATACTTCTAAAAAGTAAAATCCCAAATTATAACATCATCAACCTAAACACACTGAATAAAAGCATTACTAATTATTCAAAATATAAGAAGGAAGTATCAAACAATTACAAGGGAAGAGAAAGAAAAAGGAAGAGAAGGAGGGAAGGAGGGAGGGAGCAGGGAAGGAGGGAGGCAGGGAGGAAGGAAGAGAGGGAGGGAGGGAAAAGGAAAGAAAGAAAACCAAAGACTGAAAGTGAACAGACAATGTCATTTGAATTCAATAAAACCATAATATATTCTTATTTCTTTAAAAAAGGGGGGGGGGGGCTGGGGTTGTGGCTCAGTGGTAGAGTGCTTGCCTAGCATGCATGAGGCATTCTTAGCATCACAAACAAATAAATAAAATAAAGGTCCATCAACAACTTAAAAAATTAAAAAAAAAAAAAAGGCTGAGGACAGACAGAACATCCAGAATGGCAGAGTAAGGGGCTCTAGGAATCTTTTCCACACAGCAGTAAACAACTTCACAGGTGAAAGCCATTTAAAGTGTCTGTAACTATTCCAGGATATATAAAATAAGAAATTTTTTTTCAAGAAAATGTACTAAATCTAAAAAAATAGAACAGTAAAAGTCTATGGTTTGGGGGCCATGACCTGTTCCCATCATGACCTATTTCCCACTTCTTCCCCCCAGTTAGAGAAATTCCACTCTGGTAGGATGGTCAAGAAGATAAGGGATGTTTCTAATATGAGATTACAGTTTCATCAGAAGGAGGATCAAGCTACCAGTGCTTCATATCCTATTCAGCCTTGGCAGCTCCCATGCACTGACTCCCAGTTTTACAAGTCAAGAATCCTGGAACTCTATTATCTTTGTCCCAACTTGCTGGTGTAGCGGAGGATCCATGCTGGCAGAGAGAAACTAAAAAAGGGAAGGACTACCATACTCATCCTCCCTCCCAAAAGCCTATCATTGAGATTTGTATGTGGCTTGGGAACTGCTTTTAAGTCTGCCACAGATCCTTCTAACCTAGCTGGTTAAGAAGAGTTAAAGGCTATGCACCATGGCACACATCTATAATCCCAGGCTAAGGCAGGAGGACTGCAAGTACAAAGCCAACAATGGTAACCTGGCAAGACCATCTCTCAAAATAAAAAAATATTTAAAAAGGACTGGAGATATAACTAGGGAAGGCTTAAGTACAACCAAGCCATTAGGTTTGTCATGTCATGGTAAACCTACAGAGTTAAACTAAAAAATAAGTGGGGTATACATTTGAGTAGAGCCATATGAGAGAAAATAAGATTTTAGAGAATTTGTTCAATGAAGTCAGGCAACAAATGAACAAACAATGACCCACAAGGAGAAAGAAAAATCATTATCCAGAATGGCTACAATGTATTATCCAAAATTTGTTTTCAACTAAAAATTATAAGACATACAAAAAAAAAATAGAAAAATGTGACCCATATACAAGGGGGGGGGGGCAACAGAAACTGTCACTGAGGGTACCCAGATGCTAGTGAAATGTATCTGTCAATCAAATGGAACTTCAAAGTGTAAATTTTACTGAAGAGGCTCAAAAGATTTGAGCTGGTAGACAAAATAAACACATAAACTTAAAAATAGACCAATACAGGTTATGCAATCTAAGTAAAATATTTTAAAAATTATACCTCTAAAGAACAGCTGCAGAGCTGGAACAATGGCATACCTATAATACAAACCACTTGGAAGGTTAAGGAAAAAAGAATGAAAGTTTGAGGCCAGTCTGGATAACTTAGTAAGATCCTGCCTCAAAATAAAAAATAAAAAGGACTGGGGATGTAGCTCAGTGGTAAAGTGCCCCAGGCTTCAATACCTTGTAATGAGAAGAAGAGAAAAGAAGAAAGGAGGAGGAGGAGGAGGAGGAGGAGGAGGAGGAGGAGGAGGAGGAGGAGGAGGAACAACAACACAACAGTTTCAGAGATATGTTGTATACCATTAGGTACACCAACATAAAAATAACCAAGAGAAGAAAGGGGAAACAGAACATGTATTTTAAGAAATAATGACTGGAGTTGCAGTTGTAATTCAGTAGTAAATGCTTACCTGACATATGTGAGGCACTGGGTTCAATCCTCAGCACCACATAAAAGTAAATAAGTAAAATAAGGGTATAAAAAAATACAACAACTTGAGGCAGGCCTAAAGCAACTTAGTGAGACTCTGTCTCAAATAAAAAAAAAAAAGAGCTGGGTTCAATATATAAAAACGCAAAATATAAAAAAGCACTCCTGGGTTCAACATCTGGAAAAAAAAAAGGAGAGAAAAAATATTGGTAGAAAATGCCAAACGTAGGTTAAAAATAATAATCCACGCATCAAAAAAGCTCCCCTACCTCAAAACAAAATATACACACAAAAGATCCATATTCAAAATAGTGAAAATTAAAAATAAAGAAAAAAACTTGAAAACAGCAAGAGAAAAGCATGACTTGTCACAATCAAAGAAAGCAATAAAATTAATACCAGAAGTCCCATTAGCAACAACTGAGATACACTGCAGCCCAGATTTGGCCCACCTTCATCTTGGGACACAGCAGCCAACTCCACAGCCCTCCCCAAGCATTAGCCTCCACCTTGGGAAAACATATATGGTCTGGAGACAGCTGCATCTCTGAACAGGCAAGCCCACCTTTTCAGCCCCATCTCTGAAAGTGGTTGCAGCCATCTTGGGACACCCCCAACTGCTATCCTGAGTAAACTCTGATATTGCCACCACCACACGTTCAGTTGCAGTAGCATTTATCTTGGGACAGGGGACAGGGACTGGAAGCTCAACACCAAGGTAAGATACAGGCAATCTGCAGGAACACTACAAGATTATAGGGTAGAAACTGTAATGCCTCAGATCTACACTACAAGTAAGATACAGACAACACAAAAAAACAAGGGAGGAAAGTGTCCCCAAACAAACTTAAGATACTACAATAATAGAATCCATGGACAGCGCAGTTCATGAAATGTCAAAGGAGTTCAGAATGCACATAATTAAAATAATCTACAAATTAAAGAATGAACCACGTGAGCAAATACAGGCAAAAATTGATCACTCCAACGAAGAGCTAAGAGAGCAAATACAAGCAGCAAAAGATTACTTGAAGAAAAAGAGAGATTCTGGGGAGAAAAAAAAAAAAAAGACAATCAGAAATCCTTCAAATGAAGAAAATAAACCAAATAAAACACTCAATAGAAAGCATCACCAACAGACTAGATCACTTGGAAAACAGAACATAAGAAAATGAAGGCAAAGTATACAATCTTGAAAATAAAGTTGACCACACAGTGAAGATGGTAAGAAACCATAAAAAGAACATTCAAGAATTGTGGGATAGCATCAAAAGACCAAATCTAAGATCTACTGGGACACAGGAAGGCACAGAGATTCAAATTCAAAGGAATGCACAATCTCTTCAATGAAATAACATCAGAAAGTTTCCCAAACATGAAGAATGAATTGGAAAATCAAATACAAGACGCTAAGGACACCAAATGTACAAAATTACAACCAAGGCACATTATAATCAAAATGCCTAGCACACAGAAAAACGATAGACTCTTAAAGGTCATAGAGAGAAGAATGAGATCACATATAGGGGGAGACCAATTTGTATCTCAGCAGATTTTTCAACCCAGACCCTCAAAGCCAGGAGATCCTGGAAGAACACATACCAGGCTCTGAAAGAAAATGGATGCCAACCAAGAATCATATCCAGCAAAATTAAGCTTCAGATTTGATGGTAAAAGAAAAATCTTTCATAATAAACAAAAGTTAAAAGAATTGAGAGCAAAAAAGCCTGCACTAAAGAGCATCCTCAGCAAAATATTTCAGGAGAATGAAGTGAAAATCAGCAAAGGAAGAAACTACACTAAAGGAAAGGCCAATCAAAGTAGAAACCAAGTCAAGATAAAATCCAAAAATAAACCAAAATGTCTGGGAATACAAATCATATTTCAATAATAACCCTGAATGTGAATGGCCTAACCTCATCAATTAAAAGACATAGACTGACAGATTGGATTTTTTTTAAAAGACCCAACAATATGCTATCTTCAAGAGATCTCACAGGAAAAGACAAACACAGACTGAAGGTGAAAGGGTGGGAAAACGCATACCACTCACATGGACCATGTAAACAACAGGGGTTTCCATCCTCATATCAGATAAAATGGACTTCAAACCAAAGCTAGTGAAAAGGGATAAAGAAGGACATTTCATACTGCTTAAAGAATTCATACATCAGCAAGACATAACAATCATAAGTATCTATGCCCAAAACAATGGGGCATCTATGTATGTCAAACAAACCCTTCTCAAACACAAGAACCAAACAGACTACAGCACAATAATACTGGGTGATTTTTTTTGTTTAAAGAGAGACAGAGAGAGAGAGAATTTTTTAATATTTATTTTTTAGTTTTTCGGTAGACACAACATCTGTATTTTATTTTTACGTGGTGCTGAGGATCAAACCCAGCGTCCCGCGCATGCCAGGCGAGCGCACTACCACTTGAACCACATCCCCAGCCCTGGGTGATTTTTTTTTTTTTTTAATATTTTTAGTTGTAGATGGACACAATGCTTTTCTTTTGTTTATTTAGTTGTATGTGGTGCTGGGGATCGAACCCAGGGACTCACACATGCTAGGCAAGCGCTCTACCACTGAGACACAACCCCAACCCCCCTGGGTGATTTTAATACACCTCTCTCACCACTGGATACATCTTCCAAACAAAAAATAAACAAACTATAGAAACTCAATAATACAATCAATAATTTGGACTTAACCAACATTTATAAAATATTCCATCCATCAACGAGCAAATACACTTTCTTCTCAGCAGCACATGGATCCTTCTCCAAAATAGACCATATGTTATGCCACAAAAAAAGTCTTAACAAATACGAAGAAAACTAGAGATTCTACCATGAATTTTATCTGACCAAAATGGAATGAAATTAGAAATCAATGATAAAATAAAAAATAGAAGCTAATTTGAACACCTGGAGTAGCTTAAACAATATGCTATTGAACAACACTTGGATAACAGAAGACATCAGGAAGGAGATTTAAAAAAAAAATTTTTTTTCTTAGAGGTAAATGAGAACTCCAATACAACCTACCAAAATCTATGGGACACGATGAAGGCAGTGCTAAGAGGAAAGTTCACTGCATGGAGTTCATTTGTTAAAAGAAGAAAAAAGTCAACAAATAAATGACCTGACATTACAGCCCAAAGCCCTTAGAAAAGGGAGAACAAACACACACCAAAAGTAGTATAAGACAGGAATAATTTAAATCAGGGTAGAAATCAATGAAATTGAAATGAAGCAATTAAATAAATTGACAAAACAAAAATCTGGTTCTTTGAGAAAACGAATAAAATTGACAAACCCTTAGCCACCCTAACGAAAAGAACGAGAAAACTCAAATTACTAAAATTCGTGAAAAGGAAATATCATGACAGACACTATTGAAATATAGAAGAAATTAGAAATAATTTTGAAAATTTATACTCCAGTAAAATAGAAAACCAACAAATTTCTAGAGGCATATGATCGAGCCAAACTGAGTCAAGAGAACATGCACAATTTAAACAGATCAATTTCAAGCAAGGAAACAGAAGATACCATCAAATGCCTACCAACCAAATTAACACCAGTACTCCTCAAATTATTTCATGAACTAGAAAAGGAGGGAAGCCTTCCAAACTCATTCTACAAAGCTAGTAATATCCTGTTACCAAAACCAGGCAGAGACACAACAAGGAAACAAAATTTCAGACCAATATCCCTGATAAACATTGATGCAAAAATTCTCAATAAAATTCTGGCAAATCGCATACAAAAACATATTTTAAAAATAGTGCACCATGAGCAAGTCGGGTTCATTCCAGGGATGCAGGGTTGGTTCAACATATGGAAATCAATGAATATAATTCATCACATCAATAGACTTAAAGAATCATACGATTATATCAATTGATGTAGAGAAAGCATTTGACAAAATACAGCACCCTTTCATGTTCAAAACACTAGAAAAACTAGGGATAGTAGGAACATATCTCAACATTGTAAAAGCTATCTATGCTAAACCCAAGGTCCACGTCATTCTATAGAGAAAAATTGGAAGCATTCCCACTAAAAACCGGAACAAGACAGGGATAACCTCTATCACCATTACATTCAACATAGTCCTTGAAACTCTAGCCAGAGCACTCCAACAGTGGAAAGAAATTAAAGGGATATGAATAGGAAAAGAAAACTCAAACTATCATTACTTGCTGACAACATTATTCTATACTTAGAGGATCCAAAAAACTCCACCAGAAAACTTAAAGAATTAATAAATGAATTCAGCAAAGTAGCAGGAAATAAAATCAATACCCATAAATCAAATGCAT
Source organism: Marmota monax (assembly GCF_021218885.2). NCBI lineage: Eukaryota > Metazoa > Chordata > Mammalia > Rodentia > Sciuridae > Marmota > Marmota monax. Next base: position 1,833,839 of record NW_026694639.1, read on the forward strand.
TTCTATACATCAGTGATGAATCCTCTGAAAGAGAAATCAGGAAAACTACCCCATTCATAATAGCCATGAATGAATGAATGAATGAATCGTTTGGGAATCAACAAAAGAGGTGAAAGACCTCTACAATGAAAACTACAGAACACTAAATAAAGAAACTGGAGAAGACCTTAGAAGATGGAAAAGATTTCCCACATTGTTGGATAGGCAAAATTAATTAACATTGTCAAAATGGCCATACTACACAAAAGTGCTATTATACAGGTTCAATGAGATTCCAATTAAAATGCCAACATTATTCCTTATAGAAATAGAAAAGGCAATCATGAAATTCATTTGAAAAATAAGAGACCCAGAATAGCTGAAGCAATCATTAGCAAGAAGAGTGAAGCAGGTGGCATCGCTATAGGAGACCTTAAACTATACTACAAAGCTATAGTAACAAAAATGGAATGGTATTAACACCAAAATAGGTATGTAGACCAATAGTATAGAATAGAAGACACAGAGGCAAACCCACATAAATACAGTTATCTCATATTAGACAAAGGCACCAAAAACATACATTGGAAGAAAGATAGCCTCTTCAACAAATGATGCTGGGAGAACTGGAAATCCATATGCTACAAAATGAAATTAAGCCCCTATTTCTCACCATACACAAAACTCAACTCAAAGTGCATCAAGGACCTAGTAATTAGACCAGAGACCCAGCACCTAATAAAGGAAAAAGTAAGCCCAAATATTCATTACATTGGATTAGGCACTGACCTCCTTAACAAGACTCCTAGAGCACAAGAAATAAAATCAAGAATTAATAAATGGGATGGACTCAAAAAAAACTTCTTCTCGGCAAAACAATCAATCAATGAGGTGAAGAGAGAGACTACATTTTGTGAGCAAATTTTTGCCACATGCATGTCAGACACAGCACTAATCTCCAGGATATAAAAAGAACTCAAAAAACTTAACACCAAAAAACTAAAAACCCATTAAAAAATGACAAAATCATAGAATTTGCAGGGAAATGGATGGCATTAGAGCAGATTATGCTAAGTGAAGCTAGCCAGTCCCTAAAAAACAAATGCCAAATGTCTTCTTTGATATAAGGAGTGTAACTAAGAACAGAGTAGGGACGAAGAGCATGAGAAGAAGATTAACATTAAACTGGGATGAGAGGTGGGAGGGAAAGGGAGAGAGAAGGGAAATTGCATGGAAATGGAAGGAGACCCTCAGGGTTATACAAAATTTCATACAAGAGGAAGTGAAGAGAAAGGGGAAAATAATACAAGGGGGAGAAATGAATGACAGTAGAGGGGGTAGAGAGAGAAGAGGGGAAAGGAGGGGAAGGGGGATAGTAGAGGATAGGAAAGGCAGCAGAATACAACAGACACTAGTATGGCAATATGTAAATCAATGGATGTGTAACTGATGTGATTCTGCAATTTGTATAAGGGGTAAAAATGGGAGTTCATAACCCACTTGAATCAAAGTGTGAAATATGATATATCAAGAACTATGTAATGTTTTGAACAACCAACAATAAAAAATAAAAAATAAACCAAAAACCCAATCAATAAATGAGCTAAGGAGCTGAACAGACACTTCTCAGAAGAAGATATACAATCAATCCACAAATATTTAAAAAGAAGTTCAACATCTCTAGTAATTAGAAATACAAATCAAAACTACTCTAAGATTTCAACTCATGCCAGTCAGAAAGGTAGTTTTCAAGAATACAAACAATAAGTGTTGCCAAGGATATGAGGGAAAAGGCACACTCATACATTGCCAGTGGGACTGCAAATTGGTGCAACCAATCTGGAAAGCAGTATGGAGATTCCTTAGAAAACTTGGAATGGAACCACCATTTGACCCAGCTATCCCACTCCTCAGTCTCTACCCAAAGGACTTAAAATCAGCATACTACAGTAATGCAGTCATATCAATGTTTATAGAAATTCAATTCACAATAGCTAAACTGTGGAACCAACCTAGAAGTCCTTTAATAGATGAATGAATAAAGAAACTGTGATATATACACAATGGAATATTACTCAGCATTAAAAGAGAATAAAATTATGGCATTTGCAGGTAAATGAATGGAACTGGAGAATATCATGCTAAGCGAAGTAAGTCTATCCCAAAAAATAAAGGCCCAATGTTCTCTCTAATAGATGCATGTTGATCCATAATGGTGGGTGGATGGGAAAAATGGAGAAACTGTGGGCAAAGGGGAGAGAAAGGAGGGGGATATGGGGGTGGGAAAAATGGTGGAATACAACGGACATTATGCTAGATATATATATGACTGCACACAAAGTGTGACACTACACCGTGTATAATCAGAGAAATGAAATTTGTGCTGTCATTGTGTACAACAAATCAAAATGCATTCTACTGTCATATATACCTAATTAAATAAGTTTAAGGAAAAAAAGAAACAATAGATTTTAGAAAACAGAATAACATATTCAAAATGTTTCAAGATTAAAAAAAAAAAACCTCTCACCAACAACCCCATATCTAGCAAAGACACCTTACAAAAATAAAAAGACATTTTCAAACAAAATCTCTGGATTACAAAAATTACTGCTGTCAGCCGGGTGCAGTGGCAAACTGAAGGTCTATAATCCCAGCGGCTCAGGAGGCTGAGATAGGAGGATCATAAATTCAAAGCCAACCTCAGCAATGGTGAGGTGCTTAGCAACTCAGCAAGACCCTATCTCTAAAATAAAATATAAAATAGGACTGGGGTAGTAGGGGTTCAGTGGTAGAATGCCCCTGAGTTCAATCACTGGTACAAAAAAAAAAAATCTTACTACTATCTTCAGAAGGCATGCTTTAGATGCAAATGTACAAACAGGTACAAAAGGATGAAAATGATATACCATAAAAAACAGCAAGCACAAGACAGCTGGGTGCCTATCACTCTTATCACACAAAAGGAACTTTCAAATAAAAATGCTATTAAATATAGTGTTTATCATAATAAAATGGCCAATGACCAATCCATCAAATTAAGATATAACAATTACAATCATAGGGGCTGGGGTTGTGGCTCAGCAGTAGACCACTCGCCTAGCACATGGGAGGCCCTGGGTTTGATCCTCAGCACCACATAAAAATAAATAAATAAAATATTATGTCCATCTACAACTAAAAAATAAATATTTTTTTAAAAAATTACAATCATATATGTGTCTTACATCAGAGCCCTAAGACACATGAAGCAAAGAGGGAGGAAATGATGTGATAATTCTTTGACCAAATAGCGACTTGATCAAGAAAACACGTGAATAGGATTATTGAGAAAATGTTCCCAAATAACAAAACATCATCTAAATAAAATGTCAAGCATGAGACATTAAGTTGCCTATACCATGGCAAATTCGTAGCCTGAAAGTTTTCACTATTTAAAGACAAAAATTATCCTTTGATTTCCTTTTTAATATAAGAAACAATGTTCTAGAACAGAGTCACATCAAAATGATTCAGACTGGGCTGGAGCTGTGGCTCAGTGGTAGAGTGCCTGCCTTGCACATGTGAGGCACTGGGTTCGACCCCTTTTACGCTGCCAATTTATCTATTTAAGAATGTCTATCCTGTGCCTGTTGTTTTCTACGTTTCAAGGTTCACAGATAGAAAGAAATCTGATAGACCAAAGTCTTATTCATACCCAATTTAGATGATTCAGAAGAAGAGATTCGAGATTTTTTTGAGTTTATTATTTTAAGATTTGGGACTTAGGGTTGCTGCCAAAATGGATTACAATTTTGGGGAATGTTGGGATGAAATGGAATATATTTTGCATGTTGGTAGAACATGAATTTGAGGATAGCCAGAAGACAGATCATCATGAATTGTGACCCCTGAGAAAGATATGTAAAGTAGCTTAAATAGCGACCTTATTTGGAGAGAAGAGCATTACAAATTTAAGTTAAAATGAGGTCATAGTAGAATAGGGCAAGCAGGACCTAAAAACTAGTATGACTGACTAATGAAAAGATGCCCAGCTGGACACAGTGGTACATGCCTATAATCCCAGCTACTCTAGAGAACAAGGCAGAGGATCTCAAGTTCAAGACCACTTAGTGAGACCCTGTCTCAAAAAAATAAAAAGGGCTGAAGACTGTACCTCAGTAGCAGAGTGCCCCTGGACTCAACACCCAATTTCATTTAAAAAGGAAAAAAAAAAAGTTGTTTTTTTTTTTTGTTGTTTTTGTTTTTGTTTTTTGTCTGTAATTCCAGTGGCTCGGGAGGCTGAGACAGGAGAATCGAAAGTTCAAAGCCAGCCTCAGCAATGGAGAGGTGCTAAGCAACTCAGTGAGACTCTGTCTCCAAATAAAGTACAAAAATAGGGCTGAGGATGTAGTTCAGTGGTCAAATGCCTCTGAGTTCAATCTCTGGTACCAAAAGAAAAAAAAAGTTTTTGACATATCCCTGTGAAGATATTATATGGTGTGTCTTCTAGAAATGTGGGTGGTTACCGTTCCAGACTAGGTAATGCTTTCAAGGAAAAATAAAACTGACCAATAATGGAGGTAAGAAAAGACTGACAAACTATAGCACAACTTTGTAGCCAGAGAAATATCACCAGCAGTAGCAGCCTGATCAAAGTAAGTACATGTTGCTAAATGTACTCTGCATCTAGTTTCTATATGGCACCCTCATGGTTTTTTATTACCTGAGCATACTGGACATCACTGTTGGGAAATGTCCCAATTTCAGATGCAAATAAATGTATCCTTAATATTTGCTTTTAGATGCCTTGTTGTCTATCTGGCATCTCAGGTCATGCCACTACCCACTGTAATCACAAACATATACAAATAGACATATTCATGTGACTCTCTGAAACAAAACTTCATGTTTTCTTATTTTTAAAATATTACTTAACATCAGTCAACCTATCTCCCAACTACATAATCCTTTCATTTCCATACACTCCATAACCCTGCACATTCTACTGTCACCTTGCTATTTTCCTTGCTAGCAAATTAATAATTTTTACTTATACTCTATATTAATTTGTCTGAAAAAAAAAGATTTTGACAGAACACAATGCCTAATCCAGCAGTACAGAAGATGACTGTGAAGGCACCTCCATGCTGCAGGATGGGATTCAAGGTAGAGACCAACTCTGCTGTAATGTGTTGTCAGAGGTATTCCAAGAGCTGTGAGAAAAACTGTCAACACATTCAAATAAGTGATCCTCACTGTTTTCTTCATCAAAAAAAGAATAGATCAAGGACCCATGTGTATATTATGGCACAAAAGACATTAACTTATGACAATCTTTTACATGGTTAACATCTCAGCTTTTAGGTTTTTAGTGGTACAGATGTAACCATTATGGTAACTGCACTTTTCTCCTTAAAAGATAGCTGTTGACAATGAACAAAGTCACTTTCATCTTCCATGTGATTCTGAAAACTGCAGAAGTTGTAAGGTGAAAGCTTTATGTGTCTCACACTGTGCAGAAGATATTAGATGTTAACTCTGGAGTATGAGCCAGAACAAGGATTGCAGTTAACATCCTGTGTTGATTTCCTGGAACTTCAGTGATCGGCGATGCAAATGTGATATATATAATTTTCTTAGTCCTGTATACATACCTACTCTTCACCTACGTATACAGATCGGTTGTTTCACAGAGAATTATATCACCATTCAAGTGCAGAAAAATACGAATAACAACACTATAATATGGCACATAATATATATTCCTAGTTAACAAGAATTACATTTTTTAAAAAATTCAATTTCTTTTCTATCACTCAGTATGTCTGACACACCATCTCTCACTCTCACTGTCTTTCTCTCTCTCTCTCTCACACACACACACACAAAACCTATAAAGTATAAATGTGTATAGATGAATACTCAGTATTCTAAGTCACTAAAATTGAAAGGCAAAGTAGAAAAGTACCTCTGATATAGATGGGCAAAAATTTAGATCAAGCTTACAGTTTAAGAAATAAATACAGACAATACGTAACAAATACTACTCAGATAACCTCACAAGCAAACAAATAAAATAAGTGAGGACTGCAGATGTAGCTAAGTGGTAGAGTACCTGCCTAGTATGCATGAGGCCCTGGATTCCATCCCTAATAAAACACACACACACACAAGTTGTGTATTATTTTTCAATTATCAAATTAATAAATATTAATTATTAATAAATATTAAAATAATAATTCAGTATAGGCAATAGTATGGTAAAAATGTCCATTTTCATATGTTATAAACAGCTGTATGAATCTGGGAGAAAATGAGGCAATATTATGAGTACTTTAGAAACAGCCTTTGACCCAATAATTCTATTTCTAGCCAGAGAATAACACAAAACACGGGGTGGCAGGAAGTTTCAGTAAAACAAGATAGTTTTCGTGTTTTCATTTAATGTGTGAAAAACAGCTAGATGCAACCCCCGTGTTCAGTAATATGGGAATGGTTAAGCAAATTACAGCACAAACATTAGATAGACTTAAGTGGGTTTTTTTTTTTTCCATTTTTTTTTTCCTGGGGGTAGTTACTGGGGATTGAACTCAGGGGCACAGGACCACTGAGCCACATCCACAGCCCTATTTTATACCTTATTTAGAGACAGAATCTCACTGAGTTAGCACCTCGCTTTTGCTGAAGCTGGCTTTGAACTTGCAATCCTCCTGCCTCAGCCTCCCAAGCCACTGAAATTACAGGCATGCACCACTGCACCTGGCTTAGATGGAGTTTTACTAACTTAAAATTAAGCAAAGACTCAAAGATAACATCTATATATCTGGCATAATTATACCTTTTTTCTTATTGCAGATCAAAAAGAATATACTAAAATATTACAAATTTTTAAATAGTATCTTTTTTAAATTTATTTTTTAGTTTTAGGTAGACACAATATCTTTATTTTATTTTTATGTGGTGCTGAGGATTGAATCCAGTGCCTCACACATGCTAGGCAAGTGCACTACCTCTGAGCTACAACCCTAGCCCTAAAACATTAAAAATGTTTTATATGCTACATTTTTTATTAAGTTTATTTAAATATTATCTGGAGAACCTAAAATTCTCATTATTGAGAAATGAGAGTTTGAGGCCATATCAGGGGTATTTCTATACTCCCCCAGAGAGTTTTATTTATGTGTTTGGAATGTATATTATTCTGGGGAAAACTTCCTTATATTTTGCTAGACTCTTGAAGATTCAAAAACGGTTTAAAATCACTAGTTTAAAAAAATCTGACATGCCTTCAAAGTATGTCTCCCTGGCAACTTGATACACTTTGCTATATGTAGTATTAAAATCAAACTCACACATATCATAATTTACTCGATTTTGTGCAAATGGATTCCAAGCTGACATAAACTAATAATTGGTACTCTTATTCCAATGTTAAAGAACACTGTGTAACAATACAATGAAAAAATAAGTAGTAGTTCAACAAATACATATCTCTGGATCTGTTTCTCATGAGATCAAATTACCATAACCATGTATTTAAAGAACTGTGCCCTTTGGGGCTGGGGTTGTGGCTCAGCAGTAGAGCACTCACCTAGCACAGGCGAGGCACTAGGTTCCATCCTCAGCACCACATAAAAATAAAGGTATTGGGTCCAACTACAACTAAAAAAATATTTAAAAAGAATTGTCCCCCTCAAAAATCTCATGAATTAATACCCTTTTAGTTTATTGCAAATAAACAGGAAATTCTCAGTAAGTATGCAGAGAACACTAAATCATTTTATCATTAAAATCAAAGGCAGTGTAGAGAAACTCAGAATCCCAGCAATTCAGAATGCTGAGGCAACAGGATCAAAAATTACAGGCCAGCCTAACCAGCTTAGTGAGACTCTGTATCAAATAAAATAAAAAGGGCCAAGGGTATAAATAGCTCAGTGTTAAAGTGCTTTCCCTAGTATGTATGGGGCCTTGCGTTCAATCCCCAGTATTGCCAAAAGAGAGAGAAAGAGAGAGAGAGAGAGAGAGAGAGAGAGAGAGAGAGAGAGAGAGAGAGAGAGAGAGAAAATCTGATTAAAAAAATGGTACAAAAAATGAATATTACAGGTCGGGCATGGTGGTGCACACCTGTAATCCAACGGCTCAGGAGGCTGAAGCAGGAGAATCACGGGTTCAAAGCCAGCTTCAGCAAAAGTGAGATGCTAAGCAACTCAGTAAGACCCTGTCTCTAAATAAAATACAAATTAGGGCTGGGGATGTGGCTCAGTGGTCGAGTGCCCCCAAGTTCAATCCTCTGCTTAAAAAAAAAAAAGTAATATTACAGATGGAATGACATGTAGAAAATTTAACAGGACTGAGGATATAGCTCAGTGGTTAAGTCCTTGCCTAGCATATTTAAACAAATAAATGAATACATCCAAAATTATCCCTCACTACCATCAAAAATGGATTGATATCTTCCAAAACTCAAAAATTCGTTTCTCAACTATTCTTATCATTTCAGAACAGCATGCCCCATATTAGGCAAATAAAATGTATATGAACAGAACATTACTAATTGTTTTTGGGTGCACAGTGCTAGAGATTATTGAACTCAAGGCATCACGCGTGCTACCCAAGCACCCTACCACTGAGTTACATTTCTAGCCCTTTTCATTTTATCTTAAGACAGAGTCTAGCTCTGTGTTAGTTGCCCAGGCTCAGTTTGAATTTGAGATTCTCCCACCTCAGCATCATGAGTAGCTAAGAGTAGAGGTGTGTACCAACATACCCAGCTACTATTAAGGTGAAATGTTTTTGTTTGTTTTTGTTGTTTTCGTCAAACAGTCTATCTCTAAGTTGCCCAGGCTGGCCTCAATCTTGGGATCTTAACTGCTTCAGCCTCCCAAGTAGACAGGGATTACAAGAGTGCACATTGCACCTGACTCATAAGGTAGCATATTCTAATGAACTATAACAATACCAACTATCTACAGCAAAAAATTTATATCTACAAATACAAAGAGCAATCAAGTATAAGAAAAGTATAATAAAAGGAAAGAAAGAAGCAAGAAGAAAAATCAAATCCATATTTCTACAGCTCTTTTATTTTATTTATTTATTTATTTGGTTGCTGACTTGCTTGTTTGTTTTCCCTTGTAATGGGAACTAAACTCTGAGCTAAGACTCCAGTCTTGCTGAGTCGGTTAGGGCCTTGCTAAGGTGCCGAGGCTGGCCTTAAACTTACAATCCTTCTGCCTCAGCCTCCCCAGTCGCTGGGACTACAGGAGTGCACCAACGTGCCCTGCTAAATCCATGTTTCTAAAGGGAAGATTCATATTATAAAAATATTTTAATCCCTAAAAGAGTATTTCAATGTAACTCTAATGTAATTGAAACTGCATTTTTGTTAGTCCTAATGTTCATCTGAAAAAGTAAATGACAATGTTTGTTGTACCAGGTACCAAAATACATAAAGACATAATAAATTTAAAATAATGTGATTTCAGGACATGAATAGACACATCCACAGAACAGAAAAAAAAAAAAATACAGCAATATACTCAAGAATTCAGCAATGATTCAAACAGCATTTCAAATCACTATTAAAAAAACAGATTGAAAAACATGACTAACCAGGTGGCAGAGAAAAGGTTACACACCTTACCATATTCTAAAATTAATTCTAGACTGATAAAAAGATTTAAATATGGATAATTCATTCTTCCTTTCACCCTTCCTTTCCATTTTTTTTTAATTGTAGATGGACACATTTATTTTATGTGGTGCTAAGGATTGAATCCAGTGCCTCACACGTGGTAAGTCAGTTATGGCTTTCACTGAGCCATAACCCAACCTTCCATTCTTTCTTGAATATTTGATTCTTAAACCATGAGGTACAGCCAAGAAAGGAAAGTCTTCATGCTGCAGAGAAAGGGGCAGTCTAATACAAGTGTCACAGCCTGAATAGGGTTTGCTCCTACGAGAGAAGCAGAGGTAGAGGTAAGTGTGATGTCAGAGCAAGGTGAAGAGATCAACACCACAAGGGGGAGAAGGCAGTCATAGAATGGAAGCTGTTATATCACTAAAAGAGTGAAGAAGGCCAGGCATGGGCTGGGGATTTAGCTCAGTTGGTTGAATGCTTGCTTGCCTCCCATGCAGAAGGCCATGGGTTTAATCCCAGCACCACAAAAAAAAAAAAAAAAGAAAAAGGCCAGGCACAGTGCCACACACCTGTAATCCCAGCAACTGGGGAAGCTGAGGCAGAAGGATCACAAGTTTAAAACCAACCTCAGCAACTCAGTGAGGCCCTAAGCAACTTAGCAAGACCCTGTCTCAAAAAAAAAATTTTTTTAAAAGCGGGGAGGTGAGGTCTGGAGATTGGGGGGTGTGCAACTCAGTGATTGAGGGGGCCCTGGGTTCAATCCCAGTACCAAAAAAAAAAAAAAAGTGAAAAAGCCTGAAGAAAAGCAGCAACAAACTGGAACAGGGTGTGGAACCTGAAAATGAGATGAGAAAGGCACCTATATCAAGAAATAGCAGCAACAGAATATTTATTAATACAGGAGAGTCTAATCAAATAAATTATTTAGGATAATAAAAGTCAAGTTTCTGTCTGAGATGAGCCTAATATGAAAAAAAAAATAGTATGAACCCTATGCTGTCGGATTGGATTTAGACAAATCACTATGTTCGTAGATCTCATTATATAGAAATGGATACAAAAACACATACAGATGTGTATGTATATATGTTCATATACTGCATCAGAATTGTGACTATGACCTCGCACTTTTCAACAAACACAGAAATAATATGTCAATTGTGAAAAGTTATATCTCTGTATGTATGTACAGGCATATACTTCCTAATTATAACAAATGAGAGAGCCTGAGACTAGCAATATCCCAAGAACAATAAGCACACCTAGTGCCCACTTTGGTTTCTAAATATCATTCTTACCTAAAAAGCCATAAAAACTCCTTGGAGAAATAGTAATTCCAGAGCTAGAACAAGAATGATACAAGTTGTGCCTGGAATATATTGTAGCACAAGGGAATGCTCACAGAATAATAGGAACATGTCAGGACCTAGAAGCCAGTTTAAAGAGGTCCCACTGGCCAAATCTGAGATAATATGAAGATCAACATAAATTGACAGTAATAGAATATAAGCCATTAAAATAAAATATCAACACATATGTCTATACTTATAATCAATGAGAAGAAAGTTTTTCCTTATAATGAAATGCTAACTGACAAATGTAAATGAAATTACAGAATTGGGAAACCACCACTTATTATTAATCACTAGCATAAATTAAGCAAAAAATACCAAGGTATGCTAAAATTGGTGAATAAAAGATAGAAGGCATAGAAACAAGATATTTACATACAAATTACTTCCCCCAAAATGCTTATTGATTTATAAAGGGGGAAAACATCAACCTGATAGTGAAGGAAACCATAACCAAGTGATCAAAGTAACAGCACCAGTAATGGGAAAAACTGAAATCATGTTCCACCCTGATAGGATGCAACAGAAACACGAATCACTTCTGCAATATTCCTGTCAAAAACATATAATTTGTATTTAACCATGAAGAAACATCAAACAGGACATTTTACAAAACAACTATAAACTATACATTTAAAAGTATCAACGTTATTAAAGTAAGGGAAAGATAAGAATTACTATTTGAGAGTAAAAGACACCAAAAAAAAATGTAAATTGCAATCTTTTTGCTATAAAGAATATTTCTGGGGGAAACCATGGAAATGTGAATGAGGTCAATATCAGACAGCAATAATACATTGCTGTTAATTTCCTGATCTTCATGATTATATTGCAGTTATATAGAAGAACACTCTCTTTTTTTAACCAGGGCCTGGGACCTCCTAGGCAGGTGCTCTACCACTAAGTCATATTCCCAGACCTTAGAATAAATACCCTTCTTTATAGGAAATACACTTTACAGTATTTGGGAGTGAAAGGATATTATATTGGTAAATTACTCTCAAATGGCTTAAGGGGGAACACCTTCTGTACTATTCCTACAACTTACATATAAGCTCAAAATTATTGCAAAATTCAAAGGAAAAACAAGTATTTTTCAAATTATCTTAGAAAACACTAAATAAAAATTTTTACATACTAGTATGGAGAAAAAATTTTCATGTTTTAAACTTCTGTACTAGGGACTAGGGTTGTGGCTCAGTGGCAGAGTGCCTGCCTGCCTAGCATGTGTGAGGCACTGGGTTCAATTCTCAGCACCACATATAAATAAACAAAATAAAGGTCCATTAACAACTAAAAAATAATAAATAAATAAATAAATGAGTAAATAAATAAATAAATAAACCTTTAAGTTTAAAATTTTAAAAATTTCTTTTTGTCTAGTTTTAGAACAAAAATATATATTCATATATTAATAAAATGAAATCCACTGTACCTTATTGTAGCGATCATGGGGAACAGACTGTAAAACGATTGGTTCCATTGTAGAAACATTGGCAAATTGTACCTCTGGAATATACAGGGCACAAACCACATGAGCCCAACCTAAAAAAAAAAAAAAAATAAACAAAAGTTTATTTGTTTAAAAGTTTTATCAAAAATAAAATGACTACCTCTCTTAAAAAAATTTCTTAAAAATGACTAAGGAAATGCATAGCATTAACAAATTCTCATTATTTAGTTCTGCATGAGAATAGTCAAACCACTACTGACCAAGTATTCTTAACCATTTCTACAGTAATTATGCATAGTAACATAAATAAAGGAAAACATTTATAAGTTCAGATGCTAGCACTGATAATTCTTCTAAGGGCAAACTAATTCAGATCAACACTACTTCTGAAAAATACCTTATAAAAAAGTTTTATAAAACAACTTTTCATACTTTGCTGGGTAGGGATATAGCTCAGTGGTACATCCATTCATTCATGCCCAGCACTATACCCCCCACAAAAAAAATTAATATTTTAATATTAACCTTAAATGTTAACATTAAATTTTTATTTTCATGTTAACATCAACAATTTGAATATTAACATTCATTTTACTATTTTAAATTTTCACTTGAGATGTGAACGACTGATATTAAATTTAACATTTAATTTTTTAAATGTTACTGAAGATATTAAGAACTGATGTCACAGTTAAGTATATTATAAAACTCGAAAAGAATGAAATTACAGAAAGGTAGGTGCAGGCAACCAACACAGAAAGGGAAGAAGTAAACCTCTCCCTACTTTCAAATGTGACACAAGCCAGGAGAAGGAATAAACTAAAAATACATGGGTCCTTAAAGAGACTACACCTGGGCATTTATCATATCAAACTCTTAACATGTAACTAAGGTAACCCTGAACAAGTACCCCTAACCTGTGAAATGAAGTAATTATATATCTTCCTTTTTTTTTTTTGAGAGAGAGAGATTTTTTTTTTTAATATTTATTTTTTAGTTTTCGGCGGATACAACATCTTTGTTTGCATGTGGTGCTGAGGATCGAACCCGGGCCGCACGCACACCAGGCGAGCGTGCTACCGCTTGAGCCACATCCCCAGCCCTATATATCTTCCTTGAGTATTTAGTATTTCCCTACAAATAATTTCTACAACGTGTTAATTGGAATTCCAAAATAATAAAAAGAACAAAAGATGAGAGATGAAACAATATGAATGAAAACCAGCAGAAACAAGAAAATCAAAAGATATGTACTTTGGAGTTATCAGATAAAGATTTTAAAATAAGTATCTTCATTCTTTTTAAATATTTATTTTTTAGTTATAGGTGGACACAATATTCTATTTTTAGGTGTTGCTGAGGATCAAACCCAGTGCCTCACACATGCTAGGCGAGCACTCTACCTCTGAGCCACAACACCAGCCCAATAAGTATTATGATCAAATTATACAGAAGACAAAATTAAAAATGGCTGCAGTGAACAGAAAACTACACATAAAAAATTCTAGGGGCTCGGGTTGTAGCTTAGCAGCAGAGTGCTTGCCTTGCACATGTCAGGTACTGGGTGCAATCCTCAGCACCACGTAAAAGTAAATAAACAAAATAAAGATATTGAGTCCGTGTAGAACTATAAATATTTTTTTAAAACAATAAAATAAAAATTCTAGAAGTAAAAACAGAAATTTTAAATCAATAGATGGGAGATTAACAATGGTTTGAATATGGATGAAAACAGAATTAGTGGGCAAGAAAAATAGGTCAAATAAAAATATCTAGGATGTTAACAAGATACAAGTATGAAAAATACAAAAGAAAGGGAACAGAAGACATGAAAAATGCAGCCTAACACACACCTAAGTAATTTAGGGAAACTCAAAAATTTTTTAAAAATTAAAAATTAATGTTTAAAAAGGGTGGGGATATATGTAGCTTGGTGTAGAGCATACCTGGGTTTAATCTCCAGTACCATAAAATACATACACACATACACATATATATACACACATAAATGAAAATAAAACACTGTCTGGTAGGGTCTTTGTGTTTGGGGGAGGGGGGTTGCTAGGGATTGAACCCAGGACCTTGTGCACTCTACCAAATGAACTATATCACCAGCCCTTGGTAGGGTATTTGATGTTTGTAGATTTAACATTTTAAAACTATTTTTAAAAAGCTCATGTCGCAGAGGAGCCTGTAATACCAGCAGCTCCAGAGGCTGAGGCAGAAGGATTACAAATTCAAAGCAGCCTCAAGCAAAGCAATTCAGAGAGACCCTGTATCTAAATAAGAGCTGGGGATGTGGCTCAGTGGTCAAGTACCCCTGAGTTCAATCCCCGATACTGTCCGCCCCCCCTTCCCCTCCCCAAAAAACAGGCTCACATCTATAGCTCCAGCAACTCGAGATGCTGAGGCAGGAGTATCACTAATTGGACGCCAGCCTCAGCAACTTAACAAGCTCCTATTTAAAAAAAAAATTATAAAAAAGATCAAGGAAGGAACATTGTAAATGATATATATACAGTTTTAATCTACACCTTATGTAAAGTATGCACACAGTAACTGAAGTTATTGGTATAAAAAAATGTAATATATAAACTGTAATAAATTATGTATGTAATATATAACATATATGTAATATATAAACTGAAGTATTTATATATTACTCAGCCATAAAGAAGAATAAAGTTATGGTATTTGCCAGTTAATGGATGGAACGGGAGAATATTGTGCTAAATCAAATAAGCCAATCCCTAAAAATCAAAGGCTGAATGAATGTTCTCTCTGATATGTGAATATCATATCAGAGGTATGATATTCCTCTGTTCTCTCTGATATGTGAATATCATGTTCTCTCTGATATGTGAATGTTCTCTCTGATATGTGAATATCATATCAGAGGTATGATATGAGGGAGGACAGAAGTTATCTGGATTAGACAAAGGGGAATGAAGGGAAGGGAGAAAGATGGGAATAGGAAAGACAGTAGAATAAATTTAACTTTCCTATGCTCATACATGAATACACAACCAGAGTAACTCCACATCATGTACACCACAAGAATGGAATCCTAATTAAAAAAGTTATATTCCATGTAATGTATAATATACTCTACTGTCATATGTATGTAAATGTGCACTTTACAGGCAAATAAATAAATGTGTATAGAAAAAGAGAGTTAGGGCGTGTAGCTCTAATAATACAGCACTTGCCTCACATTCACCACGCTCTGGTTCAGTCCCTGGTTTCGGGAAGGGAGGCAACATGACCCACAATAAAGAGAAAGAGGGCCAAAAGGACAATTTAATGCAATTACTTTAATTCAAAAGCAATAGTAATTAGTTGTACTGTTAATTTAATTAAAAACAGTACTAAAGACTAATCAAAAGGAAGGGAGAAAAGAAGAAATGAAACCATAAGAAGAAAAAATCAACATTAACAGCTCTAAGGTAGCTTAACAAAGACCAAATTTAGCCTTCTCTGTATAAGACAATTCACATGCTCCCAATCCAAAAAAAATGGACAAAATACCTGAGACAATGATATGCATGACACTGAATATCAGATAATGGCGATCAAGACTGAAAGGCAATAAATAAATGAGGTAAGCTCTAAGTTTGCCCCAGCTTACTATCTTCAGAGCTTTCTAGGTTCACGGCACAGGAAACTCTGAGAGTCTAGATAGATGAAGCTAACGCTGGTGAAATCAAGACAGCTAAAACTAGCAGATCAGATTACTGAAAATGAGAACTTCTCAGAAAGAGAACCCTAAAGACATGAAGAGGAACCATTTAAATATTCATCATAGTATCGATCAGTATGTGTACATATATAAAGAAATTATCTGAGGTCGGAAAAAAGCCATTCCAAAAGAATTAGATAGAACAATGGCCATCAAGCCCAAGCAGCCAGAAATAGTTTGCATTCCCATAACCAGACTGGAAAAACTCATAATTCATAAAGCACTAGACAGAATATTCAGGAAGGTCTTGCCTCAATAGTAGGGTATAACTACCCTTAGATCAAACACTATTGCAAACCCACCTGATAAATCATAGCAGCAGGCCCAAAATATCAAACTGTTCCCACAGATCTTAACTGTACCTCAGAACAAAGCTCAAAAAGATTTATAAGAATACATGAAATCCAGATTTACTACAGCATGGTGGAGCATACAACTCCAAGGTAAAATCAAGCAAAAATTCTCAGAAACTATTTCGTCAGAACCCTGGAAAACAGTAAAACGTTTTCAGTAACCAAGAAAAAGGACAACTTTTAGAATTTAAGAAAAAGGCATCTTAAAAATGACAGGAAATCTTTGGCATCTTTACTTTCCCTTGACCTTTGCAAGCCTTAGGTTGGAAGGATATCTGGAAG
This sequence comes from Marmota monax, assembly GCF_021218885.2. Taxonomy (NCBI): domain Eukaryota; kingdom Metazoa; phylum Chordata; class Mammalia; order Rodentia; family Sciuridae; genus Marmota; species Marmota monax. The sequence continues at coordinate 1,850,619 of NW_026694639.1, forward strand.
AAGAGAGTAGCCAGAGTTTCCCAGTGTGGAACCCTGGTCACTAGTTTCAGAAGGACCTAACTTTTATGTATAAAGAATTGTGTTGAGGGCTAGGGTTGGAGTTTAATGGTACAGCACTTGCCTAGCATGTGTGAGATCCTGGGTTTGATCCTAACCACCACATAAAGATAAGTAAATAAGATAAAGGTATTGTATCCATCTAAACTAAAAAAATATATATTAAAAAAAAATTGTTGACATGGGTGCCGTGGCACACACCTATAATCCCAGGAGCTAGGAAGGTTGAGGCAGGAGGATTACAAGTTCAAAGCCAGCCTCAGCAATTTAGAAAGGCCTACACAACTCAGTGAAATCCTGTCTCTAAATAATTTACAAAAGAGGGGCTGGGGATGTGATTCAGTACTTAAGTGCCCCTGAGTTCAATCCCCAGTACAGAAAAAAAAAAAAAAAAAAGAACTGTACTAGGGACAGTGGTACAAACCTATACTCCTAGCTATTCCAGAGGCTGAGGCAAGAAGATCACAAATTTGAGGTCATCCTGGGCAACTTAAGAAGAAGCTACCTCAGAAAAAAATAAAAAGGCCTAGGGATATAGCTTAATGAGAGAGTGCAAGCCTAGCATGCTCAAAGCCCTGGGTTCTATCCCCAGTATCACCCACCCGCCTCCCCCCCCCACCAAAAAAAAAGAGAATTCTGTCTATCCCTGTTTCAAAATGTCTGGAGACTACCAAAGGACTGGGGCAATGTGCGTGTCACTCTTCTTTCTCAAAACTCAGGACAGAAAAGTGGTCCTCAAAAATCAGTGAAAGGCAAAGAAAACCCAAAAAATTCTGGAGTGAATGTTTACAGTTACATTTAAAGTATCAAAAGCCTTCAAGGAAAAACAAAAAAGAAATCTTCTCTGGGAAATTGGTGCCTTTCAAAAACACTTGGGTATGCTGGGAGATACAGAGAGCCACAGGCATGTCCAAGTCAAGACTCATCCTCAGAAGATCCTTCACTTTCATCTATAGCTGGAATTGGGATATAGGACAAGCAGGAGTGAAGGCTACGACAGAGTTGTAAAGAGACTCAAACACTGAAGAAAAGCCCAGCACACAGCAGAGCTGCGAAAGTGAGCCAGGGTGTTTCTTTTTTTTCTTGTTGTTTTCCTTACTATTCAGCACCTGATTTTTCAAGGAAATCTTTGTCAAAACACTTAAATGAAGACAAAACAAAAATAAAGAGGCTTAAATTAGTACATATGACAAAGATACATACTTTACAAAAATATTTAGCAGTCATTTTTAAAAAAAAAAATGGCTTTAGCATACAATAAACAACAAAACAATACCCTAAGGGAAGAATTTGACATCCGGAGTTATCAAATTATTTGTTTGTTGGTATGAGGATCAAATCAACGGCCTTGCACATATTAGGCAAACATTTTACATCTGAGCTATACCTCCAGCCAAACTTATCCACACCTTAAAACAAGAACATGCAAAGAACATGTACATGCAAAGAAAAAGTATAGCTTATTTGCAGACAATATTAAGAGAAACTATCCCCCCCAGAAACACACCACTGGATTCACTAGGCAAAGACTTTAAAATAATTATCTTATGGGCTGAGGATGTGGCTCAAGCGGTAGCACACTCACTGGCATGCATGCGGCCCGGGTTCGATCCTTAGCACCACATACAAACAAAGATGTTGTGTCCGCTGAAAACTAAAAAATAAATATTAAAAAAAAAAATTCTCTCTCTCTCTCTAAAAAAAAAATAATAATTATCTTATATCTGCTCGAAGGGCTAAATATCAATTTTAAAAAAATAGAAGTTAGCCAGATCCAGTGGCTTTAGTGTGAAATTCCAGCTACTTAGGATCCTGACTGAGGCAGGAGGACCTTTAGTTTGAGGTTAGCATGAGCAACTTAATGACACCCTGTCTCAAAAAAAAAGTGCTACTTATGTAACTTAGTGATAGAGTACCATACTACCCCTGGGTTCAATTCCTAGTACCAAAAGAAAGAACAACCAAACAGGGCTGGGGCTGTGTCACACCTCAGTAGTAGAGCACTTGCCTAGCATACAAGAGGCCCTGGTTTTGATTAGAAAGAGGAGCGAAGGGGAGGAAGGAAAAAAAACAAAAGTTCTAGAGCTAAAATTCGTAATAACTGAAATGAAAAATACACTAAAACAAACAAAAAAAAAGCAAGGATAAAAATCAGCAAATTTGGAAGATAAATCAATCTAAAGTATCCATTCTAAGGACAATGCCTAAGTAACCTGTAGGATCATTCCTATGAAAATATGTATAATGAGATTCCCATGAGTAGAGAAGCAAAAAAAAAAATGGGTGGAGAGAATAAAGAAATAATAGCACAAGCCTGGCATAGGAGCACACATCTGTAATTCTAATGACTTGAGAGGCTGATACAGGAGTATCACAAGTTTGAGAACATCTCAGGAACTTGGTGAGACTCTGTCTCAAAATAAAAAAATAAAAGGATTGGTGATATAGTTCAGTGGGAAAGCATTCCTGAGTTAGATCCTAAACCCCCCCCCAAAAAAAGTAATAATAGCCCAAATTTTCCAAAACTTAAAAAAACACATGAATCTATATATTCAAGAGACTTGAAAAACACCAAGAAAAAGATCAAAAAGGCAACCACACTAACACATAACAAATAATATTAAAAGTCAAGGGGGCTGGGGATATAGCTCAGTTGGTAGTTGCATGTACAGGGACATCAGTTCAATCCCAGCACCACCAAAAAAAAAAAAAGGAAGAAGAAGAAGAAGTCAAGAGAAATCAGGTATGAGGGTACATGCCTATAATCCTAGTTTCTCTGGAGGCTAAGACAGGAGGATCTCAAGTTAAAGGCCAGAATCAGAAATTTAGGGAGACTGTCTTAAGATTTTTAAATAACAGAAGGGGTTGGGGATGTGGCTCAGTAATAGAGCACCACTGGGTTCAATTCCCAGTGTGCCTCCCTCTCTCTCTCTCTGTCTCCCTTTCACACACACACACACAAAGGAAAAAAACCTTGAGAAGCTACTTATGACAAAGGATACTCATTCAAAACAGAGTCCCCAACTTACAAATGTGCAACATCAAGTTTTCAACTTAACAAAGGTGTATAAAACAATGTATTCAGTATGTATTCAGTAGAAATTTGCATTCTGAGCTCCTACCAGGCTAACAACATATGATACCATACTCTCAGAGGAGCCACAGCTCCTATTAAGCCACAATGACATGAGAGTAAGCTATAATGTCCAGTAGTATAAGGGTATGACATATATTTTTAAGCTGGGTATGGCGGTATATGACTATAATCCCAGCAACTGGGGAAGCTGAGGCAAGAGAAGCGCCAAGTCCAAGGCCACTATAAGCAACTAGCAACGACCCTAAGCAACTTAGCAAAACCATGTCTTAAAATTTAAAAAAAAAAAAAATTAAAAAAGGCTAGGGCTGTAGCTCAGCAGTTAAGTGTTGAGAGCCGCAGCCGAGTTGGGACATTTTGCCAGAAGCATCTTCACAGGTGCCGCGCACGCCCTCATCATCCATGTCGAAGGTGGACGAGGAAGGAGAGGAGATGGAAGGGGGATCCCTCAGGCTAGCAGCCATGGGCGTGGAGGTTCCGGGGTACTGTGCCCACCAGGGACATGGAAGCGGGGGTCCATAGGCGGCAGAGCAAACCACTCTGAGGCGGCAAGATAGAGGGGCCGGGTACCACCTGCTCAGCTGGCACGGCTCAGTGACGCTGCCCCCACTGGCAGCCCCAGCAAACTTTCAGCTGATTGACTCCTCTGCGGTGATGCTCATTGGGCTGTGTCCCTGCCCTTTAAGACAAGGAATCTGCTCATTGAAGGACTCTTTTGGCTCCCCCCATGCAACCCGGAAGTCTGCCTTGAGAGCGGGGAAAATTGAAAATGATCTAGGGGTTGAAAGCTGGCCAGATGTGCCGGTGGTAGCCGTTGAGCTCTCAGGGAATTCCTGGAGAGCTCGCGTGGTGCAGCTTCCATGCTAAAAATAAAGTTCCGTCCTGCTTGACAAGTGACTCGGGAATTGTGCCCAGCCAGACTGCGGAATTTGGTGGCCCATATGGGAACACAGATGGAAAGTGATAAGGTAAATTGCTCGCCCCTGAGGGCAGGGCGAGAGGATGGATAGCCATTTTAAGATTCTTCTTTCATTTTGTTTCGCTTTGTTTTAAGTTGCCTGTCCCTGGAGATGGGTGAGACAGAAAAAAAAAACACTCACATCTGAGGAAAAACTATTTGCATCTGAGGAACAGATAGGGAGAAAGGACGGATGGACATTTCAGGAGGATAGAAAGGCTGATATAAAGAATTTTTGTTTCATTTTTGTTTCATTTTGTCTCGGTTTTCTTTTGCATTATCTTAGTGAGGGGACATATGCACATACAAACATACAACACAAAACACAAGTGTGCACACATAATATACATACAACAGATAACATAATAGTAAAGGCCTTGTAACATTTTACAGGTGAAATCTCCATTACAATGTTTAAAAACTCCATAGTCAAAAAATAGAACTGATCAGCAAAACATTAACCTAGGTATGTAGGAGCTCAAAAAAAAAAAAAAAAAAAATAGAACTTCATGATGTGGGACAGGGCAATAATAAAATAGATATTGAAAAAAGCATCCTGGTTTCATTAGCCTCCAGGTGTGGAAGAACCACTGTTGCAGATGTAAGGATAGCCAAACTGGAGTTATGGATATCAGCTGTTATGCATTTGAGCCAAATCATTTTCTTTTTGATCTGTAGAAATCGCTTTAGTTAATCTCTCTGGAATCCAAATTGGCTGCTGTTCTCCCTGTGGAAACACACAAACAGACACCCGACTCCAGACAATCACTGGGTCAGGACCTTTCCATTGTCCTGTTAGAATATCCTTCCAAAGTACCTTGGGCTTATGTACATTTTTTGGACACATACGCCTTTCCGCAGCACTAAGCCCTGATGAATCCAAATTTTAAAAGTTTAGAGTAAAAAGGGTTATTTTAAGTTTATCTTTGGGGGATATATACCCCTTCCCAATTCCCTCTTTTTGCTTTAATAAGTACATTTTAATAGTTTGATGAGCTCTTTCAACTATGCCTTGTCCCTGTGGATTGTATGGGATTCCTGTTACATGAGTAATGCCAAATAATGAGCAAAATTGTTTAAAAGAGGTAGAAGTATAACCAGGGGCATTATCTGTTTTTAACTGTTTTGGAACGCCCACAGTGGCAAAATTTTGTAAGCAATGAGCTATAATATCTTTAGATTTTTCCTCCTGCATGAAAGGAGCCCATTAAAAATCCAGAAGAAGTATCAACTGTAACATGCAAATATTTAATTTTCCAAATTCTGGCAAGTGTGTGACGTCCATCTGCCAAATATGGTTAGGTATCAGTCCTCTAGGATTAACTCCAAGATTAACTTGTGGTAAAAAGGTCACACAATTTTGACATTGTTTTATTATTTGTCTAGCTTGTTTCTTAGTTATTTTAAAACGCTTTTGTGAAGTATTAGCATTGACATGGAACCTTTTATGAAAATTTGTAGCTTCTTCAAGTGTAGAGAAAATATGTATGTCATGTTAGTTTTATCTGCTAAATTACTGCCCAAACTAAGGGCTCCAGGCAATCCTGTATGTGCCCTGATATGTCCTATAAAGAATGGATCTTTTCTGTCCCAGATTAAACTTTGTATAGTGGAAAACAAAGAGAAAACAGTAGACAAAGGGGAAATCCTACCAGCATCTTCAAGGGATACTATAGCATTAACTATATACTGACTATCGGAAAATAAATTGAATACAGAATCTTTAAACATCACAAAAGCTTGTAATACTGCATTAAGCTCTACCTTTTGAGCTGATTGTTTGGGTGCTAAAAATGTAAAAGTTTGATCAGGGGTAACGACTGCTGCTGTACCATTATTTGACCCATCAGTGAATATATTTGGAGAATTCATGATACGTGTTTTTCTTGTCATTTTTGGAAAAACTACAGGATGCGAAGACCAAAAAGACAACAAAGGATTAGATGGTAAGTAGTTATCAAATGAAACATTAGATTTGCACATGATTATTGCCCAAGTATTTAACTCATTAGCTAACTCATCAATTTGATCCATAGTATATGGAGTAATAATTCTATTGGGAGAAATTCCAAACACTCCCTCTGCTGCTTTTATTCCTTTGAGTATTAATTGTCCTACAGCCTCAGGATACCTAGTAAGAATACTGTTACGAAAATAAGATAAATGTATCCATAATAATGGACCTTCTTGCCAAAATACTCCTGTAGGAATATTTTTTGTTGGTAGTACAATAAATAATACAGGCAAACTTATATCAATTCTATCCAAATGCATATTTTCCATATATGTTTCAATGATTTTTAATGTCTTTCTTGCTGCAGGCGTTAATAGGCGGGGTGAATTTGGATCTGATGGACCTTTTAGGATATCAAATAAAGGTCCCAACTCTCCTGTTGGTATGCCTAGATAAGGCCTTATCCAATTGTCTCCTAATAACTTTTGAAAGTCGTTAAGTGATTTGAGTTGATCTACTCGTATTTGAATTTTTGGTGGACAGACCATGGTTGAGGATAATAGAACTCCTAAATAATTAATTGGAAAATTTAATTGTACTTTATCTATTGCTATCTCTAGATTATAATTTTTTAATAAGTTTGTAAGTGTGGCATAACATTCTAGCAATGTGTTTTTATCTTTGTGTGCTAATAATACATCGTCCATATAGTGAAATATTTGTAGCTCAGGATTTTGATTTCTAAGTGGCTGGATTACTTTGTTAACATAAATTTGACACATAGTTGGGCTGTTAGCCATCCCTTGAGGGAATACTTTCCATTCATATCTCTGATCAGGACCTTCATGATTCAGTGCAGGGATAGTAAATGCAAAACGTGGACTATCCTCAGGATGAATTGGAATTGAAAAAAAAACACAATCTTTAATATCTATAACTAAAACATACCAGGTTTTTGGCAAAGCAGACAATTGGGGAATCCCCGATTGAGCAGGTCCCATAATAACCATCTCATTATTAATAGCTCTTAAATCTTGCAATAATCTCCATTTACCAGATTTCTTTTTAATAACAAAAATGGGAGTATTATGGGGAGATACAGAAGGTTGTATATGTCTCTCCGCTAATTGTTGTTTGACCAGGTCATGGGCTGCTTGTATCTTTTCTTTAGTCGGGGGCCACTGAGGAACCCATACTGGTCTTTCTGATTTCCAAGTAATTTTGATTGTCTCAATGACCCCTCCTGAAAACCCAATCCATGTCTATCTATTTCTTGATCTATTTGTATTGGTGCCACTATACTTTGTCCGTTTTCTTCCAATCCTTTTCCTTTCCTAAAACCTTGTCTATCCATAATAGTGGGCTCATTTGAATTGATGTTACTTGTTAATGTTAGTCCTAATTGATCTAGGACATCTCATCCCCATAAATTTATAGGAAGATGATCCAATACATATGGCTGTATAGTTTCCATACATCCTTCATGATCCTTCCAATCTAATACCATTGCACTTCTATGGGGACTAGTCGCCACTCCTAGGCCTCGAAGTGTTTGAGTGGCTTGTTGTAACGGCCAATGTTTTGGCCATTCTTGACGAGAGATGATGCTAAGGTATGCACCTGTATCCAGTAGTCCATTAAATTCATGTCCTTGAATATTTAGTTTTAGCATGGGGCGAGAATTTAAATTTAAAGAAAGCATAGCCCAATCTACACCTGTGGAGCCTAATCCCCTGGAACCTCTTTCTACAGTACGACTGGAAAATTTATCATGTAGGCTGGGTATTATTAATAACTGTGCTATTCTATCTCCTGGTGAAATTACTGATATTCCCTTTGGAGAACTGGCTGTAATTTTTATTTCACCTTCATAATCAGGATCAATTACCCCAGGACTTATCATAAGTCCTTTTAGAATAGAAGAACTGCGTACCAATAATAAGCCTACTGTTCCTTGGGGAAGAGGCCCTTTTACCCCTGTGGGAATGATATGAACTCCCATCTCTGGAGTTAGTATTGCTCTGGCAGAGGCGCAGATGTCCAATCCTGTGCTCCCTCTGGTTTGTCAAGTGAGGGATCTAATGGATAATGCGTCCTGGGCACTACCCTGATGGTGTTCCTGGGTTCCTCCAGTACCCAGTATATTTGTGGTCGTGGGCCCCAGAGCATTGGGCTGCCCTGTCCGTTTTTTGGCAATGGAGCCCAATGCCTTTCTCCACCATATCGTGGGTAAACACCTGGTCCTTGTCCATTTTTTGATAATGGAGTACCATCTATGGTGGTTTGAGAATGGCATTCATTAGCCCAATGTCTCCCTCTACGGTATCATGGGCAAATACCCGGTATTCTACCCCTTTGATACCTAGTTTTGTTAAACTCTCCTCCTATGGGGCAATTCCTTTTAAAATGTCCTGTTTGTTCACAATTGTAGCATGTTTTTGGCCTGGCATCTAAAGCTGTTGTACTGCAGCTGCCAAGACTTGCCCTTGCTATTAATGTCTCTACATAATTTAATATATGTGTTTAAATCTCCATGTTTCCATGGTCTAATGGGCTCCTTGCACCATCTGTTTGCTTGTTCATAGGCTAGCTATTTAATTAATGGCATTGCTTATTCTGTATCCCCAAAAACTCTGGTAGCTGTTTGAATAAGCCTAGATTATTATACAAATTCAGCATAAGGTTCATTAGCTCCTTGTATTACCTTAGATAATTGACCTTGTAAATCTCCATGTCTTTGTAAACTCTTCCATGCCCTAACCACATCTGCAGCAATTTGTGAGTGTATGGCAGGATCATATGCAATTTGTTGCTGCTGACCCTCACAAGGTCCCTTTCCTAACAACATATCTAGATTTCTCTGAGGATAGCCGGCTGCTGCATTTCGCCTAGCCGTCTCCGTGCAAAATTCCTCATTGGCAACCTTCCATAACAGGTATTGTCCTCCATTTAGCACAGCTTTACACATACTAGCCCAATCTGCTGGCGTCATGTTCAAATTGGTAATGGATTCGACCATGCTTACAGTGAAGGGTGCTTGAGGACCATAGGTTGTTACAGCCTCTTTTAGCTGCTTCACTGTTTTGAAATCCAAAGCATGGTGAATTCGCTGCCCTCCTGCCTGCTCAAATATAGGGCATGCTAATCTTTGAGGTCCTGTCTCAGGATCCCATCTATCAACTATGGGGGTTGGGGGCCTCCAAGCATATGTTGTCTCCATAGGTGGAGCTGTTGGTCCCTCTATCTTGCCTCCTCGGATTGGTTTGCTCCTTGCTCCGCTGCCTGTGGACCCCCGCTTCCATGTCCCTGGTGGGCACAGTACCCCGGAACCTCCACGCCCATGGTTGCTAGCCTGAGGGAGCCCCCTTTCATCTCTTCTTCCTCATCCACCTGCCACACAGACAACGAGGGCATGCGCCACACCTGCGAAGATGCTTCTGGCAAAACGCCAGGTGCCATCCCGACTCAGCTGATGCTCAACAGTTAAGCACCCCTGAGTTCAATACCCAACCAAAAAAAAAAAAAAAAAAAACAAAGTATTTTAAACTTATAATACTCACACTGCAATATAACATTTTTGTCAACCACAAAGCAGATATATGACCATGGTCCCACAACATTATAATCCAGGTGAAAAATTAATACTGTCCAATGAAATTACAGTGATCATAATGTCCTAATAAAATGCAATATTCACATTTGTGGCAATTCTAAAGAAACTGACTATGCTACCAGTAGTATAAAAGTATAGCACATACAGTTACACATAGTATATTAATAACATGTCAATGATAATAAAGTACAGATTCACATACTATTTTTTTTTTTTTAAGTTGGTTAGGGATGTGGTTAAATGACAGAGCACTTGCCTGGCATGAAGAAAGCCCTCGGTTTGATCCTTAAGCACTACAAAAAAACAACAAAACTGCAAAGCAACCTTAGGCAGGTCATTTAGGAGATATTCCAGAAGAAAGCCTTGTTACTATAAGTGATGACGGCTCCATACTTTTTTTTTTCTGTTCTAGGGACCACACGTGATCTTGCTTATGCTTAGGCAATGTTGTACCACTGAGCTATACCCCCAGGTTTTCATGGATATAACTGCCCTGAAAACATTCCAAGAAGTCAACAGAGTGATATTGATGTTCCTAAACCTTGTATAAGCCTGGGTTTCTACCTTTTTTTTGAGAGAGAGAGAGAGGGGGGTGGGGGGAGGGAAGGAGGGAGGGAGGGACAGAGTGAGAGAAAAAGAGAGAGAGACAGGGAGGGAGAGAGAGAAGAGAGACAGAAAGAGAATCCCTTTTCCAATATTTATCCTTCGGTCTTCGGTGGACACAATACCCTCACCCTAAGTGGTACCGAGGATCGAACCCAGCGCCCTGAGCATGCCAGGTGAGCGCGGCACCGCCCAGCTACATCCCCAGCCCTCTACCTTCATTTTTAATGAAATAGTTTTAAAAGGCTAAAAAAAAAAAAAGGAGGTGAATGTAAAAATTTTTTAAAAAATAAAACCAAGGACTAGAGATTTGGCAAGAATCACCCTGCACAAAGCATGGGGTATTATCCCCAGCACTATAAACAGTTGTTTGGCGTGGGTGGGGGGTGGCAACCAAACAAAGATGCAAGAAAAACTAAAAACTATTGGCATTTTGGGTTTTGTTTGGTTTGGTTTTTGGTTTTTGGGGGGTTTTTTTTGGTTTTTTGTTTGTTTCTTCCTGTGAACATTCGGATGTCATTTATAGAAAACATGTTTGCAGCCACGCATGGTGGGTGTTACATTCCTATAGTCCCAATGACTCAGGAAACTGAGGCAGAAGGATCACAAATTTGAGGACAGACTCAGCAACTTAGTAAAGTCTATCTCAAAATAAAAACTAAAAAGAACAGGGAATGTAGCTCAATAGCAAAACATCCATGGGTTCAAACCCAAATACCAAAGAACTTTTTTAAAAATTAATTAAAAAAAAAAAAAAAAGAGAAAACAAAACATGTTTGTAACCAGGTGGGATCCACTCAGGAAGCTGAGGCAGAAGCATTACATGTTAGAACCCAGCCTTGGCAATTTAGTGAGACACTAAACAACTTGGCAAGACTCTGTCTCAAAAACGTGGGGGGAGGGAGTGCTGGGGATGTGGCTCAGTGGGTAAGTGCCCCTGGGTTCAATGCCTGGTATTAAACAAAAAAAAAAAAAGTAAAAGGAATGGGAATGTAATTCCATGGTAGAGCATCCCTAGTTTCAATTCCCAGCTCCATGAAATAAAGAAATAATGAACTGCAAAAAAAAACATACTACAATCAACTAACTACAATGAACCTCAATAAAAATTAGAAATTTTAAAGAATTCTTTAACCAGCTTAAAAAAAAAAAAAAGTTATCCACAATCATAACCTTCAGAAAATTCTAGACCCAAATTTACAAGTGAATCCTACCAAACACATAATAATGTCAATCTTACACAAACGCTTCCAGAAAAACAAAAAGAATACCTCCCCACTTGTTATGAGACCAGCATGACATTAATGTCAAAATCTGATACAACTATAATAAGGAAAGAAAGCCACAGATTAATTTCTTCAATGCCAACCAGGCACAGTGGAACAGGCCTATAATCCCAGCTACTTGGGAGGCTAAGGCAGGAGCAATGAAAAAGTATGAGGCCAGGGCTAGGGTTGTGGCTCAGCTAAAGAGTACTGGCCTAGCACGTGCGGGGCCCTGGGTTTGATCCTCAGCACCACATAAAAATAATGATATTGCGTCCATCTACAACTAAAAAATAAATTATTTTTAAAAAAAAAAGTTTGAAGCCAGCCAGGCACAGTGACACATGCCTGTAATCCTAGCAACTCGGGAGGCTGAGGCAGGAGAATCACAAATTCAAAGCCAGCTTCAGCAAAAGTGAGGGGGCTAAGGAACTCAGTGAGTCTCTAAATAAAATACAAAAAAGGGATGGGGAGGTGGCTCAATGTCAAGTGCCCCTGAGTTCAATCCCTAGTACCCGGAAAAAAAAGTATGAAGTCACATCCTGAGTATCCAGCAAGACCTTGTCCCAAAATAAATTGAGAATGGCCCAAAATATGGCTCAAAAGCAAAGCTTGGGTTCAATCCCAGTTATCACAAAAGAAGAAATACATAAATAAACAAGTAGATGCCAAGATCCTAAATGAACCATTAAACTGGATCCCACAATAATAAGAGTTTATTCTGAGAAAATAGGTTAACTTTCAAAAATAAATCAGCATAATTCTTGACAAAATAATGAAGGGGAAAAAACAATCTCAAAAGAGGCAGAAAACTATCATGGAATGAGTTTCCTATCAGTTAACTTTCATGGTATCTCATGACTTAATATATTCATGTTTACATATTTTAAAATGGTACTGAGATAGAAATCTTGATTCTTATGATAACTTCAAATGGAAATTTAAAAATGAGTATAGGTTCAGTGTCTTTCTAATATGCTTGCTTGGGACCAGAAGTGTTTCATATTTGAGATTTTCAATTTTGAAATATTTGCATAGGCTTTACCAATTGAACATTTCTATTTGAATATTTGAAATATTCCAAAATCCAAATTTGATACTCATACGTGTCATACTTTGAAGCATTTCAGATTAGGAATGCTCATCCATTTCAGATTAGGAATGCTCATCCTATAATATAGGAGACAGAAATCAGAATTTCTTTATATTCAAGCAACAAAAATCTTTAGGGTATTAAAATTAACATTTACTACTAACATTATCTGTGTAGAGAGAAATAAAAAATTTATTATTGTTCACCTGTCTCAGGAGGATTGTGAGTTCAAAGCCAACCTCAGCAACAGCGAGGCACTAAGAAACTCAGTGAGAGCCTGTGTCTAAATAAAATACAAAATATGGTTGGGGATATGGCTCTGTGTGGAGTGCCCCTGAGTTCAATTCCAAGTGCCCCAAAAAATTATTGTTCAAAAGTTTCAAATATAATTCCATTTTAAAAAAAGAATCAAGAGGGGCGGGGGCTGGGGCTCAGAAGTAGCATACTTGCCTGGCATATGTCAGGCACTGGGTTCAATTCTCAGTACTACATATAAATAAAGGTCTATCAACAACTAAAAAATAAAACTAAAAAATTAAAAAAAAAAAAAAAAAAGAATCAAGGTTTGTGGCTCAGTGGTAGAGCGCTTGCCTAGCATGTATAAGGCACCAAATTCAAGTCACACAATAAATAAATAAAAGAAAGTCCAATGACAACTAAAAAACTATTTAAAAAAAAAGAATCAAGATTTTGATGAAGTATGTTGATCACTCAACATGAAATAGTCAATGCTTAAGTTTGTTCACACAAAAAAAACTGTCACTACAAAAAATTACTGAATTATATCCACTACTATGAAAAATATTTGAGTAGTAAACACTGATAAAATAATAGTACTACCACTATAGTTTTCAATATTTTTAAAAAATTGTATTTTCCCCCCCAAAATTCTCTGTACTGGGCTGGGGCTGGGGCTCAGTGGCAGAGAGCTTTCCTGGCACATGTGAGGCACTGGATTCGATTCTTAGCACCACATACAAAAATAAGCAAAATAAAATAAAAGTCATGCTCTCCATCTACAACAACCAAAAAAAAAAAAAAATTTTTTTTAAATCTCTGTACTTACCCCCATTATCTGTTCTTTTTAAAGCTCCATCCTTATGGGGACATAGTTCACATCTCTAAAAAAAAAAGAAAGAAAGGAAGATATTATTTTATTTCAGATTACCAAAAGTACATCTTCCCTACAACTTCAAAACTATAGAAAACATGGAAGAACAGTTTTTGTATTAGTTGCCAAGTATATTCCAGAACATTCCTAACAAAATAACTGTTCTTAATGACATGTGATTTTCCTCAGAGCACCAAATTAACAACTTCCCCCCTTCTCTGGATACTAGGGACTGAACCTAGGGGCACTCTACAGTGAGCTACATCCCCAGCCAATCTTTTTTTTTTTTTTTCCCAATTTTGATAAAGGGTATTACTAAGTTGTTTAGAGCCTAAGTTACTACCGCTGGATTTGAATTTGTTATCCTCTTACCTCAGTAACCCTCCCAAACCATTGAGATTACAGGCATGCGCCAACACACCTTGTTTAAGAACTTCTTTTAAAATATGGTATTATTTTTAAACATCCTGCCACAGTTTTTAAGATTTTACATTTATAAAAACAAAAAAGGCCAGACACAGTGGTATGTACCTACAGTCTCAGCTACTCGGGATGCTAAGGAAAGAGGATCAGTTGAGTCAGGAGCCTGAGACCAGCCTGGGCAACATAGCAAGGCCCCTCTTAAAAACAATACAACAAACAAAAAAGATACTCTCGACATAAAAACTAGGGCAAGGTTTTGGCATTTATCTATATCTATTTACTTTCTAAGATCAGTTAATATTACTGTAGTCTAGTAGGTCTCGTTTCTCCTACAATAAAGAGATAAAATCCATTGTAATTGCCAGCACACAACCACCCCACAAAAAGAAGATCAAACCAAAAGAATTTAGAATGTTGATTTAAAGTGGCAAGGCATGATCTCACCTACGCAATGACCTCCTCTCTAAAACTACGTTATTCTAGTTACTCTTATTACACGGGCCAGGCACAGTGGCATATGCCTGTAATCCCTGGAGGCTAAGGCAGGAAGATCACAAATTCAAGGCCAGCCTCAGCAACTTGGCAAGACGCTGTCTCATAATAAAAAATAAAGCCGGGTTCGGTGGTACATGCCTACAATCCCAGCAGCTCAGGAGGCTGAGGCAGGAGGATCATGAGTTCAACGCCAGCCTCAGCAATGGCGCAGCGCTAGGCAACTCAGTGAGATCCTGTCTCTAAATTAAAAAAAAAAAAAAAAAACACAAAATAGGGGTTGGGATGTGGCTCAGTGGCCGAGTGCCCTTGACTTCAACCCCTGGTACCAAAAAAAATATATAAAAAATAAAAAGGGATGGGTATGTGGCTCAGTGGTAAAGCGCCCCAGATTCTATGCCCCCCCCAAAAAAAATTATTGTGGATCACATTCTTCCACTCCACCATTTCTTTTTAAGATCGTCAAGAGGTCAGATTTAAAAAGAATATAACAGAGTAAGTTTGAATACATTGCTCTACTATGGAGAATATATTCCTAGAGCTCACACTGACTATTATTTATATCTCATCTCATCTTATTCCCAAAAGAAGTTTCATAGCATACAACACAGTACACAATAAATTACCAAGGAAAAATAAGAGTAAGAAATAGTAAATAAAAACATCAAAATGCTAAGTCATTGTCTTCCAGTATTTTACTCTAATTATCAACTTAACTCTTTAGCACCTCCTTTTTTATTACCTAATAATCTTTTTTTTTTTTTAAGGTAGGGAGGGCTGAACCTTGAGGTACTCTACCACTGAGCTACATCCCCAGCCCTTTTTCTTTTTTTCTTTAATTCTGGGATAAGCTCTAGATTGATTGCTGAAGTTGGCCTTGAACTTATGATCCTCCAGATTCTGCATCCTAAGTAGCTGAGATTACAGGGGTGCAGCAAAGCCCCAGGCTTGGCCATACCCCACTTTCTAACCTTACATTTAGTCACCACATTTTACCCTTACTCCTCCTAAATGCTGGTGAGACCTGACTCTCTTCACCTCTACAATTACCTTTCTGCAAGCCAACCTACCTCTCTCATCAGGACCACTTCAATGACTTATGTTTTTTGGTTTGTTCAATTTTTGTTTGTTTGTTTGTTTGTTGTTTTTAAGTAATGGCTATGGAACCCAGGGCCTCAAGCATGCTACACAAGCACTTTACCTCTGAGCTACATCTCCCGTGCACTCTTAACCAATCCCACTAACGCACAGTAAGAACTGGCTAACCTCTATTCTTCCCTCAGGTCCTTGCTTCAAGATACTTCATCAGAGACAGTACCTCGAAATCACCATATTAGGTTAGGTATCATAAAGTACCTATACCCTCCTTCTTAGCATATTGATGTATATTAATCTACTAAGATACAGGGGATGAAACCCAGGGCCTAGAGCATGCTATCCAAGTGCTGTACCTCTAAGCTATATCCCAGCCTCCAATATTTACTCTTAACCACCTCCACCAATGTACAGTATGAACTTTCCACAACAACACAATGAACTCCAAAAAAAACAATTATTAGCAATAATAATTGCTAAGTTATGTATGCAGGAGCTGGAGTTGTGGCTCAGTGGTAGAGCGCTTACATAGCATGTATGAGGCACTGGGTTCGATTCTCAGCACTGCATATAAATAAATGAACAAAATAAAGGCCTATTTTTAAAAAATAAAAAAAGGGATCTCTTTTTTAAAAAAAAATAAGTTATGTATACAATTAAGTTTATTTCCATTGATAAATCATAAGCTCCATTTCATGACTTATAGCCCTAACATCTACCACAGTCATCAGACACAATAACCAAAATACAAGACAGAGGAAGAAGAAAACAAAAACAAGCACACTTGGGCTGGGGCTCTAACTCAGCTGCAGAACGCTTGTCTAGCATGTGTGAGGAACTAGGTTCGATCCTCAGCACCACATAAAAATAAACAAATAAAGTAAAGTCATTCGGTCCATCTACAACTACAAAAAAAAAAAAATAGCACACTTGATAAAAAGCAATAATTTGGTTCTATCTGGGAATGTAGCTCAGTAGAACACTTGCAAACTATGATTAAAGCTCTAAATTCAATCCCTAGCACCACAGAATACAAAACATAGTTCTAAACTATAAAACAAACTTGGCACAGTAACTTATTCCTGTAATCCCAGATATGTGGGAGTCAGAAGGACACTCAGTTCAAAGCCAACCTGGGTAATTTAGCAAGACCACTTCTCAAAATAAAAGTTTTAAAAAGAGATGGGGGAGCTGGGGTTGTAGCTTGGTGGTAGAGCACTTGCCTAACGTGTGAGGCACTGGGTTTGATCCTCAGCACCTCAGCACCATATAAAAATAAATAAATAAAATAAAGGTATTGTGTCCATCTACAAACTAAAATATTTCAAGAGATTGGTGAGGGGGAGATATGGGGATATAACTCAGTGGTAAAGCATTTGCCTTTCATACATGAGGCCCTGGATTCAAATGCTAAGATTGCAAAAGAAAGAAAGAATAGACTCTGTAACTATAGAAATAAGCTATACAACAACCTTTCCTTCACAGAAAGGAAGCACTATTAGTAATGACTTATCTGGAAAACAAAGAATTTCTAATGTAAGTGTAATTAAATCTAATATCAGGACTATATATCTAGACTTACATTGTCTTTTCCCTGGTTTCTTTTTCTTTTTGTAGTACTGGGGAATGAACCCAGGCCCCAGTCCTGATAGATTATCCTTTCAATGATTAGGTATAGATTATCCTTTCAATGATTAGGTATAAGAACTGTTGGGCAGGGGCTGAGGTTGTAGCTTGTAGCTCAGTGGTAGAGAACTTGCCTACTATGTGTAAGGTACTGGGTTCAGTCCTCAGCACCTCATAAAAAAAAAAGTAAATAAAAAATAAATAAATAAATAAAGGTGTTTTAAAAAAGGAACGGTTGGGCAAACAGGGAAGAAAGAATTCACATAATACCCTAAAACCACTTTGTGTACAACCAGAGATGAAAAATTATGCTCTACATGTATAATAATTATAATACATTCCACTGTCATATGTAAATTTTTAAAAAATTAACTTAAAAAAAACCCTAAAGCCTTTCTGATCTTTAATGTAAACTCAAAATGTCTGAATAACAATGGGGGAGGCAGGTATTGAACTCAGGGGCATTCAACCACTGAGCCATATCCCCAGCCCTATTTTGTATTTTTTTTTCTTTCTTTTTAAGAGACCCTTCTCACTGAGTTGCTTAGTGCCTCACCATTGCTGAGGCTGGCTTTGAACTCATAATCCTCCTGCCTCAGCCTCCCAACCTGCTGGGATTACAGGCGTGCGCCACCATGCCCAGCTTCCAAAATAACAATTTCAATACAGTAATTAAAAGCAAAAATAGAGACTGAGGTTGTGGCTCAGCAGTAGAGCGCTCACCTAGCACTTGCGAGGCCCTGGGTTCAATCCTCAACACCATGTAAAAATAAATACAATAAAGGTATTGTGTCCAACAACAACAAATTTTTTTTTTAAGCAAAAATAATAGTCACACCTAAGAAATCAAAATGTTCTATCTTAAAAAACCCAAAGCAATAGAATAGACAATTCACAAAGAGATTCTGGGAGGATGGGGATGTGGCTCAGTACAGAGTGCTTGCTTAGCAAACATGAGGCTCTGGACTCAATCCCAAGCCCTTTAAAAAAAAAAAAAAAAAAAAAAAACTTTTATAATTAAAAAAAGATGAATCCCAACCAAATAAAGTAAAGCTTTTGGTAAAAGATAATTCCTAGGGTACAGATGTAGCTTAGTGTTCACAGGAATGAGGCCCTGGGCTCAATCCCAAATGGAAAATAGGGCACAAGACAACAAACTATCTTCCACTGTTGATGACACTATAATACAGTTCTTTTATAAAGCAATTTAGTAATATGAATCATAAAAAATGTTGACTCAATTACTTCATTCCTACAAAGGAAATAATAAATTACATTTATCAAATATTATATGCTGTTTTTTACATCATTTATATACTTTAAGACACAAAAAATATGTGTACAAATATTTTATATGGTCATTTATAACCCTAAAATTTTTATGATGGGAGTGATGGCACACATCTACAATCCCAGCCACTCAGCAGACTAAGGCAGGAGAATCCCAAATTGATGGACAGCCTGATAGAGTCAGTATCAAAATAAAAAGGGATGGGGTATAGCTCGAGCACCCTAGCTTCAATCCAAGTACCACCCCCCCAAAAAAAGAATCCCAAGAAGAACCAGACATTAGAATTAGCAGAAAAGGGTTTTAAAATAAATATTACAGCAAAGTTCTATATGAGGTTAATAAAAATGTACCTACAAATAAAATAGGAAATCTCAATGAAGGAGAAAAACTATTAAGAAGAAGAAGTGTATACAGACTGGGGATAAAACAATGGTAGAGAGCATGCTTAATTAAGATGGTAGATTCAATTCCCAGCACCAAAAAAATGAACTGAATGCAAAAAAAAAAAAAAAAAAAAAAAAAAAACTAAAACTGAAAGAAGCAAATATGTAAAGTGAAAAATTCACTGAATTTAGACTTAAGAACTAAAAAAGACAAAGAATAGATATAATGATATTGAAGCTATATCAACAGAGAATATCTAATGTAAAAACAAACAAACAGGATTTCAGGGACCTAGTAGATGGTACCAAAGGGTCTAATATATATAACTGAAGGCCTGGGAAAGAAGAGTGGTAAGAGGAGAGGAAGAAGGAAATGAAATGAGGCAGGAAAGTGTTTTCAATAAATAATGACCAAATTTTCTCTCAATCCCAAGAAAGATAAATTCACAGATTGAAGCAAGCTTTTTTTTTTTTTTTTTTTTTTTGCCTTCTGTATGTGCTTTTCCGCAAGGAGCCAAACTGCTTGCGGAAAAGCACATACAGAGGGCAAAAGTCTAAACAGTGAAAAAGAAAAAAAGGATGATACATCATAAACAAGGACACAGTGATTAGAAAAATGGTCAATTTTTCTTTTTATTTTATTTTTCCTGGTTTGGGCACTTTACCACTAAACTATATTCCCAGTCCTCCTATTTATTACTTATTTTGAGATACTGTCTTGCTAAATTGCTGAGGCTGGTCTTGAATTTATAATCCTTTTTCAGCCTCACTCCCAACCCCGTCTAGTTAATGAAATTACAGGGCCTTGCTAATTTGCTCAAACTGATTTGAACTTGAGATCTTCCTGCCTCAGCCTCCAAAAACTGCTGGGATCACAGGGATGTGCCACCAAACCCAGCCCCCAATTTCTCTTTCTCTTTTTTTTTTACATTTATTTTTCAGTTGTAGTTCGACACAAATACCTTTATTTTGTTTATTTATTTTTATGTGGTGCATATATATATATATATATCCATGTAAAACATCGTTCAAAGATAGTTAAATAAGATATTTTCAGCTACAAGAACACAAGCAGAACTCATCAGTAGCAAGCATGCATTGTAAAAATGAACAGGAAATTCTTCAGAATTAAGGAAAATGATATAGAAAACTCAAATCCTCAGAAAGCAAAGAGCACCACAAATGGTAAACACATGGGTAAAGATAAAAAAAGACTTAGCTTTTAAGTTCCTAAGATTATATATGATAACTGAAAGCAAACCAAGTAATATTATCTTCTGGGGATTAAAATATATGTAGATCTAACACATATGGCAAGAGTTTAAATGACAAAGGACAGAAGTAAATCGAAAAATCTAGCAGTTGCACAACATATACAATTTACACAGCATTAAAATATTTAAATAAGGGGATGGGGTTGTGGCTCAGTGGTAGAGCACTTGTCTGTCATGTGTGAGGCACTGGGTTCGATCCTCAGCACCACATTAAAAAATAAATTAATGTTTTGTGTCCATCTACAATTAAAAAAATATTTTAAAAAATTTTTAAATAAGTGATACACTCTACAAATAGGATGAAAAAAGGAAATACGTTGAAATTACTAGAGATATGGGCAAAAGAATTAAGTTGGATCCCTACGTGATATCATACACAAAAATTAATTAAAGATGGATCATGGTTCTAAATGTTAGAGCTAAAACTATAAAATTCTTGGGGAAAAACATAGTAAAACTTTAGGTTGGACATGATGGTATATGCCTGTAATCCCAGATACTCAGAGACTTAGGTATGAGGATCAGTTGAGTCCAGGAGTTTAAGAGCCATCTGAGCAATATAGAACCCAAGACCCAACTCAAAAAAAAAAAAAAAAAAAAAGGCTGGGCAGAGTGGCGCACACCTGTAATCCCAGTGGCTCAGGAGGCTGAGACAGGAGGATCATGAGTTCAAAGCCATCCTCAGCAATGGTGAGGCACTAAGCAATTCAGCAAGACCCTGTCTCTAAAGAAAATACAAAATAGGGCTGAGGATGTGGCTCAGTGGTTGAGTGACTCTGAGGTCAATCCCCAGCCCAGGTTCAGTAGTGCGCCTCTGTAATCCCAGTGATGCAGGAAGCTGAGGCAAGGCCAGCCTTAGCAATTTAGCAAAATCGTGTCTCAAAATAAAAAATAAAAAGGCCTGAGGAAGCAGTTCAGTGATAAAATGCTGCTGGGACCAGGCATTGTGGTGCATGCCAATCCCAATGGCTTGGGAGGCTGAGACAGGAGAATCACAAGTTCAAGACCAGCCTCAGCAGCTCACCAATGCCCTAATTAGGCAACTTAGTAAGATTTTGTCTAAAAAAAAAAAAAAAAGGCTGGGGATGTAGCTCAGTGGGGTAAAGCGCCCCTGGGATAAATCTCCAGTACCAAAAATAAAAAGGAGGAGGGATGGAAAAGGAAAAGAAAGAATAATAAAAACCTCAGGACTTGGTTTAATAATGGTTTTTTGGCCACAACACAAATAGCAGAGACAACAAAAGAAAAAATTGGTAAATTGGAATTTACCAAACTCAAAACTTTAGTGCTGCAAACAATATCATCATGAAAAAGATAGCCTCCAGAGAGGAAAAAATATTTACAAGTCACCTATCTGATAAAGACACTGTATTAGAATATATAAAAAGCTAACCACTAAAAAAAAAAAGATATACAACCAACTAAAAATCGGGCAAAGAATCTGAAAAATTATTTAAAGAAAAAATAAAAATGACCAACAAGCACATGAAAAGAATCATAACATTGTTAATCATTAAGGAAATATGAATCAACACCCCAATGAGGTGCTACTTTATGCTCACTAGGATAGGTAAAACCAAATATCAAATAATAACATACCTTGGCAAAAATAAAGAGAAATTGAAACTTCCATGTATTACATGTAGTAATGTAAAATGGCACACCTCTTTAGCAGTTTCTCAAAAGATTAAAAATTAGCACATGGCTAAAAAATCCTCCACCCAAGGGAATTGAATTGGTACATGAATGTGCATAACAGTGCTTTTTAAATTTAAAATGAATTTATTTTTTAACTTATACATTAAAAACATAAAAAGCTTGGGGCTAGGGTTGTCGCTCAGAGGTGCAGCGCTGGCCTAACACATGCAGGGTCCCTGGGTTCGATCCTCAGTACCACATGAAAATAAGTAAATGAAATAAAGGCATTGTGTCCAAATACAACTAGAAGAAAAAAACCATAAAAAGCTTACATATTTATAGGGTACCAGATGATATGGTGATAAACTTGTTGAAACTAGATGAAACATCTATCTCCTCATTTATCATTTCTTGATGGTAACACTCAAACTTCTTTCTTCCAGATTTTTGAAATGTACATTTTTTGTTATTAATGGTGGTGTCTTTGTTTTCTGTGGTGCTGGGGATGGAAACAAGGACTTTGCACATACTAACCTAATCCTTTACCACTGAGCTATTTACCCATCCCAACATTATTGTTATCTATAGTCACCCTATTGTGCAACAGAACTTCTTACTCCTCATAACAGCGTAATGTATACAGCCCAAATGCAGATAAAATCTAGGTCCATACAATGAAATATTTTTGGACAATAAAAAGGAATAAAGTTCTAATAAATGTAGGCACATACAGTGAAGCATGCCTGTAATCCCAGTAACTCAGGAGAGGCTGGGGCAGAAGGATTCCAAGTCCAAAGACAGCCTCAGCAACTTAGTGAGGACCTAAAGTAACTTAGCAAGACCCTGTCTTAAAAAATAAAAAGTGCTGGAGATGTGGCTCAGAATTTAGGCATCCCTGAATTCAGTCCCTGGTACACCCTACCTCCCACCCTCCACTGCCAAAAAAAAAAAAAGAAAGAAAGAAATGTCCAGAAGAAGCAAATCAAGAGACAGAAAGTACACTGTGGTTGCAAGGAGCAGGAGAAACAGGGTAATGGGGTGGGATTGCTAATGAACCAGAGCTTCTTTTGGAAATGATAAAAATGTTCTAAACTTGATTCTATTGATGGTGTCACAATTCTGTCAACAGTTCACTAAAAACCAATGAATTATATATTTAAAATGGTTCAGCTCTCAAGTATAATAATATACATACTATAGAGTACATATGTACATACTCTATAATACATACTATATAGCTCTATAGTATGTTGTTATTTGATTTTTAAAATAATTCTGAGTATATTTAAAAGTTATTTATAAGTAAATCCAAAGCATTAAAAAAGATGAGATGCAAAATTTAATGAAATGGTAGACTTCAACCCAACCAAATAATTACATTAAATGTTAATAGACTAAAAAATAAGGGACTGAATAAAAGAGTATGTTAACACAAATATGAAAAATTAAAACCAAGCTGCATGGTATTTATAAAAGACACCCTTTTTTTGTTGTTGTTTTTGAGATGGCATCTTATTTTGTTACCTAGGCCGCTCTCGAACTCCTAGCTCAAGTGATCCTCCTGGCTGATCTTCCCTAGTAACTGAGATTATGTGCACACGTCACTATACCCAGCTGAGACACACAATTTAAAAACATAAACAGGTTAAAATTAAAATGGATAAAAATGGAAACAGCAGATGATGGATTATATAGTAAAGACAAACAGGAGCATTTCATGATAATAAGCGTCAAGATGATGATGTAATAATCATAAAGGTAAGTTGAATACAGCAGCACATATCTATAATCACAGTTATTCAGGAGACTGAGGCAGGAGGATCACAAGTTCAAGGCCACCCTGGGCAACACAGTGAGACCCTGTGTCTAAAAATTAAAATTGCTGGGGATGTGGCTCAATAATAGAGTACCACTGGGTTCAATCCCCAGTGCTGCAAAAAATAAATAAATGTGTGTGCCTAATAACAAATTTTCAAAATACATGAAGTAAAAATTATCCAAAGTAAAGGGATAAACAGCCAGGCCCAGTGACGCAAGCCTATAATCCCAGCGGCTTAGGAGGCTGAGGCAGGAGGCTTACAAATTCAAAGCCAACCTCAGCAAAAGCAAGACACGAGGTAACTTAGTCACATCCTTTCTCTAATTTAAAAAAATATAAAACAGGGCTGGGGATGTGGCTTAGTGGCCGAGTGCCTGAGTTCAATCCCTTGTTCCAATAAAAAAGGTGGAGGAAATGGGGGGGGGGGGGGGTAAAACAATTCCCCACAATTTGATTTTTTTTTAATATTTATTTTTTAGTTATAGGCGGACACAATATCTTGTTTTTTAAGAGAGAGAGACAATTTTAATATTTATTTTTTAGTTTTCAGCGGACACAACATCTTTTTTGTATGTGGTGCTGAGGATCGAACCCGGGCCACACGCATGCCAGGTGAGTGCACTACCGCTTGAGCCACATCCCCAGCCCTCTTTATTTTATTTCTATGTGGTGCTGAGGTTTGAACCCAGTGCCTCATGCATGGTAAGGTGAACGTTCTACCTCTGAGCCACAACCCCATCCCAACAGTATGATATTTAACATCTCTATCTTTGTAACTGACCAAACTAGACCCCTCCAAAAAAAAGGAGAGAGAGAGAGAGAGAGAGGAAGAAAGAAAAAAAATCAATAAAGACACAGATAATCTGATCAAAGCTATAAACCACATATTCTTTTCAGGTAAACACTGGTACATTCAACATGAAAGACCACATTCTTGGCCACAAAACAAATACAATGAATTTAAAACCACTGAAATCAGACTATGTTCCCTGGCCATATTAGAAAAAAAGCAAGATAGCCACGCTTGGTAGCACATGCCTACAATCCCAAAGACTCAGAGACTGAGACAGGATAATAACAAGTTTCAGGCCGGCTTCAGCAATTCACCAAGACTCTATCTCAAAATATATATATATATATATATATTAAAAGGGCTGGGACTCAATGGTAAAGTGAACCTGGGTTCATTCCCTAGCAATGCAATAAACACACACATAAGGAAGGAAGGAAGGGGAACATCAAAGTTGAAATTGCAAACTTAATCTTTTTTTAAAAAGGGAAATGCACAAATCATCAGTAACAAAATATAAGAGAATTATCACTTCAGAACCCAAAGATATTAAAGGGAGAATACAATTTGGATGAAATAGAAAACTTCTCCTTCTTTGGCAGTGCTGGGCATGGAACCCAGGGCCTCGTGCATACTAGTCAAGCATTTTACCAATAAACTATATCCCCAATCCAATAAAATGCAAAAGTTCCTGGAAAATCCCAACTTCTCAAAATTGACAAGATGAAACAGAAAATCTGGGAAGGGGGAGGGGGGTGGGAGGAAAGGGGGACGGGGAGGGGAGGGTAGAGGGAGAGGAGAGAAGAGGAGGGGAGGAGAGGGGAGGGGAGGGAAGAGGAGGAGAGGGGAGGGGAGGGGAGGGGAGGGGAGGAGAGGGGAGGGGAGGGGAGGGGAGGGGAGGGGAGGGGAGGGGAGGGGAGGGGAGGGGGAGGGGGAGAAAAAGAAAACACTAGGCTCAGATGTTTTTCACTGAAGGTAAATTCCTTCAAACACTTTCAGAAAATAGAGGAAAAAATGTTTTCCAAATCATTTTCTAAGTTCAGCAAGAATAATACTAATACCTAGGACTAGGAATACTATCAACACCTGACAAAAAAAAATTACATGTACATAGATGCAAAAATATTGAATATTAACAATTTGAATCTAGAAATAATTTTTTTAAAACAGGTAATACACCATGAAGAGGCAGTCTATCCCATGAACACAGGTTACTATAACACTGGAAAATGAAACAATGAAAATTCACTATAGTAATTTTTTAAAATATATCATCTCAATCAGTATGGAAAAAGCATGAGAAAACTAAACATCCATTTATGTTATAAACTCTCAGAGAACTAAGACAAATCTTAAGAGAACTTAAAACTTATCTGATAAGATAATCTTATTATATAATCATTGAATCTTATTCAACTTATGTATTATGATTTTATTTTACATTCTGCATTTTTGATGCTTTGACATCTTGAGGCTCTGCGAACTCCAGAGAGACCACTCCTCCCAGGGTTAACTAATTTCTAGACAGGAAAACAACCTGCCAGGTCTATATCTTTTATGTGCAAACCAAGGAATCCAGAGCCCATACATACCACTAATGATCTTACACTTTAGGTCACAAGATCCCCTTCCTCTAGCATCCCAAGGCCAAGGACTCAAAACCACAAAAGTCCCTATGCCCCAGAGCCCTAGAAATTATTCAAACTTGACAATTCTAACATACTTACCTTTCTTCACCCATTATTTCCCTATGGTTTCCCTTTGTTCCCTCTGCCTCCTGACCCAGCCCAGTGTTTCTCCATGTGGCCCTACTATGGTATGACATGCTTCCTCCTCTTCAGACCTATAAATATAAGTGAGAGAGAGAGAAAGAGAGAGAGAGAGAGAGAGAGAGAGAGAGTGTGTGTGTGTGTGTGTATGTGTGTGTGGTTTTGTTGCTACTAGGGATTGAGCCCAGGGGGCACTTTACAACTGAACTACATCCCCAGCCCTTTTTATCTTGAGACAGGGTTCTCACTAAATTGCTTAGAGCCTTGCCAAGTTGTTGAAGCTGGCCTCCTGCCTCATTCTTCTGAATTGCTGGGATTTCAGCCGTGCACCACTGCATCTGGATCAAACTGTATTTTCAATAGCAGTTGTGTTCCTGATCTGTTGGCTTTGCCATTCCTGAATAATAAAACCTATATTTGAAATAATCTGATAAAAGTTATTAATAAAGTCTACAGCTATGGGGCTGGGGTTGTGGCTCAGTGGTAGAGTACTTGCCTAGCACGTGTGAGGCACTGGGTTCAATTCTCAGCACCACATATAAATAAATAAAGTCCATCAACAACCAATAAAATATATTTTTAAAAAAGTCTACAGTGACACTGTAACACAAAATGCTCTCCTTAAATAATGGAAACAAGATTAACTACAATCCATAATGGAAGATAATAAAAGAAACACAACTGGAAAAGGTAAAAACTGTGGGTGTTGTTATTTGTGCTGGGCTGCAACCCAAGAGCCTCACACGTTAGGCAAGAACTCTACCAATGAACGACATCCCTAGCACAAAACTGATTTATGACATGAGATCACCCACTAGAAAAATCTTAAGTAATCTACTTAAGCATAAGCAAGGTCATAAGACACAAGTCAATATACAAAAATCGATTCTATATCCTAATATATATGCTAAGAATTAGAATCTTTTTTTTTTTTTTTTGGTACCAGGGATTGAACTCAAGGGCACTCAACTACTGAGCCACATCCCCAGTCCTATTTTGAATTTTATTTAGAGACAGGGTCTCACCGGGTTGCTTATCACCTCGCTATTGCTGAAGCTGGCTTTGAACTTGTGTTCCTCCTGCCTCAGCCTCCTGAGCAGCTGGGATTACAGGCTGTGTGTCACTGTACCCAGCAGAAATTGAATTTTATAATACCACTTTACGATAGCATCAAAAGCTATTGTATTTACTTATTTAAAATATATAAAAATTGCAGGGCTGGGGTTGTGGCTCAGCGGTAGAGCACAAGACCCTAGGTTCGATTCTCAGCACCATATAAAAAAAATAAATGAGTGACATAAAAGTATTGTGTCCAACTACAACTAAAAAATAAATATTAAAAAAAACTAGTCTGGGGATGTGGCTCAAGCGGTAGCGCGCTCACCTGGCATGCATGGGGCACTGGGTTCTATCCTCAATACCACATAAAAATAAAGACATTGTGTCCACCTAAAACTAAAAAATAAATTAAAATTTTTTTTAAAAACTGCAGCAAAATTTTTTAATCATGTCAGAGAAGAAAATACTGAGGAATAATTTTATTGCATTTACTTATTTTAAATAAATAAAAATTGCAGCAAAAAAAATTTTAAATCGTGTCAGAGAAGAAAATACTGAGAAATAAATTTTAAGATCGAGACCAAATAAAACTACAAAATACTGATCAGAAAAAAACAAAAAAGGCCTAAATAAATGGAGTGATGTAGTATGGTAGTGTATAAGAAGATTCAAAGATTGTTATGTCAATTTTCCTCATAGTTTTCCTTGATAGATCCCATTGGCCTTTTTGGGAACACTGGAAAAGCTGATATCTATATAGAAATGTAAAAGATGTAGAATATGCAAACAATATTGAAAAGTGGGGGAAAGGCTGGTCTTGGATTCTAACTTCAAGATATATTATAAAGTTACAAATCATGTGATGATAATAAGACTAGAGGCACAGATCAATGGTACAGAATAAAGATCCTGAAAGATGGCCCACTCTTTGTTTTTTAACATTTTTATTCGTTGTTGATGAATTTTTTTTATTTTATTTATTTATTGGTATGTAGTGCTGAGAATCAAACCCAGTGCCTCACACATGCTAGGCAAGTGCTCTATCACTGAGCCACAATCCCAGCCTATCTTTTTTTTTTTTTTTTTGTGTGTGTGTGTGTGTGTGTAAATGGGGAGGGAGGTGGTTACTGGGGATTGAACCCTGGATGATCTACCTCTGAGCAAAATCCCAGCAATTTTAATTTTTTAGTTTTGAGACAAGGTCTCACTGAATTTTTGAGGCTGACCTTGAACTTGCAATCCTCCTGCTTCAGCCTCCTGAGTATCTGTGATTATAGAGATTCTATAATTACACCCATTATAGAGATTCTACTTATGCAGCCAGCCATGTATTCCACCAAAGCAATCCAGTGAGGAAAAAAAATTCTTTTCAACAAATGGTATGAAAACAATTGAATAGCCATATACAAACAAACAAAAAAAAAATGAAGCGCACAAGAAATAATTTGAGATGCATCACAAACCTAAATATAAATGAGCAAAAACAAAAGCTTTTAGAGGAAATAAAGGAAATTACCTTCATGACTTCGGGGTTAGGCAAAAGTCTTAGCTCACAGTAAGCAATAACTATAAAAGAAAACACTGATAAATTAGACTTCATCAGATTTAAGTATTTCTGCTCATCAAAAGGCACAATTAAAATAAATAAGTAAATACAGACCTGGGCAAAGTATTTACAAAACATTTATCTAACAAAAGACCAGTATCTAGGACATATAAAGATCTTCTGAAACTCAAAATAGGCAGGAAAAGGAGGGGAAGGGAAAGGGAAAAGGAAAGGGAAGGACTTAAAGGTCTGAACAAACTCAAGAGAACACTGGAATGGTCAATACACAAGTTAAAACATGCTCAATAATATCACAAGTCATTATGAAAATGCAAATCATCACCAAAAGGATATCATTCTTCGAGTCAAAATGGAGTAAAGGGGATTAGATTTAGCTTTCTTGTATGAAATAATAAAAACCTAAAACAATGAACAAAACAATAACACTGAAGAAATCAGACAAGTAATGTAAGACAGTGTGATCCTTGAGAAACAAGAAACAAATGACATAAGTCATACAGGTGCCCAGCTTACTGAGAGACTTTCCAGGTCGAGGAACAGGGAGAAGGAACTCAGGCAGAGCCTGTGGTCTCCCCAAGTTGAGGAAACGAAGCTGGGAGTCCAAGGAAGTCAAGGTGGCTAGAGCTCACAAGGGAGACCAGCACTGAGTAGAGAGCTGGAGAGAGAAAGAGAAATGAAGAGATCTACAAAGGCTCACCCTATAATTTTTGGTTGAGTAACAAATCATCACTTGCATGTGAGGGACCTACCCAAGGCCAGGAAGAGAACCATCAAAAGAATTAGAGAAAAAAATGACCAGAACTTAACAGAATGAGGTGAACCATACTTATTCCCAAAAGCCAGGATGGAAACCTAGTAATTCATATCATATCAGAATACAAAGGAAATGCTTCAGAAGAAAGGGGGGAAAAAAAAAACCTACACATAGCTCCAGTCCATTCAAAGAAAACTAAGCAAGATTCAAGAAGCACACTCTTTTCTAGCAACTTAATGGTGTCACAGAACAAATGCTAAATATTTTTAGGCATACAAAAACAAAGAAAAAGGTATAATGCACAGGGATCAAACCATCAACCAAAATTTATAAGACTTATAAGAAGTTGCAAATTCATTCCCATAGTGAAACTAAAACCAATTTAACCCATCCTCAAATGACAGAATTAGCAGACAAGTCCTTTAAAACAGTTATAACTAAATATCACATGATCAGAAAGAAGAAACAAAATAAAAATTAGAGATTTTAAAAATTTTAAATTCTAGAGATACAGATTACAGATCTCTAAGATACTATGAGATCTATGATACATGAAAGCAAGTAATAGTTACTAATTTAAATGAAATGGGAAAATACTTTAAAAAGTAAATAAAACTTGCCAGGTGCGGTGGCACACACCTGAGACAGGCTGAAACAAGAGGATAGCAAGTTCAAAGCCGGCAAGCAACTCAGTGAGACCCTGTCTCTAAATAAAATACAAAAGAAGTCTGGGAATGTGGCTTAGTGGTAGAGTGCCCCTGAGTACAATCCCTGGTACAAAAAAATTAAAAAGTAAATAGAACTTAACATTGCAATAACTTCAAGAGGCCAAATATACTTGTCATTAGAACCACAAACAAAATAATGCAAAAAAAACCTACAGAAGTTAACAATACTTTTTGATATTTTGTGAAAATTAAAAACATATGTAACAAGGCACTCTTTCAATAAACACCACCACTAGAAAAAAGAAAAGTAGTATATATCATGATAAAACTGACAAAAACAAAAATAAAAACTCCTCAAAGCAGCCTAAGAAAAGAGTCATGTTACTACATGTTACAACATCAAAATAAAGTTGAAATAGGGCTGGGGTTGAAGCTCAGTGGAAGAGCGCTTACCTAGCATGTGTGAGGCACTGGGTTCGATTCTCAGCACCACATACAAATAAATAAAAAATAAAATAATCATGAAAAGTCTCAACAACTAAAAACTAATTTAAAAGAAAAAAAAGAGGGCTGGGGATATAGCTCCGTGGTAGAGAACATGCCTAGCACGTTTGAGGCACTGGGTTCGAACTTCAGCACCATGTAAAAATAAATAAATAAAATAAAGGTATTGTGTCTATCTACAACTAAAAAAGTATTGAAAAAGAAAAAAAGAAAGTTGAAACAGTTACATTAATATCATATAAAGTAAATTTTTAAATAAAATTATTACAAAAAAAAACAAGAGGATCCTGTCATAAAAATAATGAATTAATTGTTTAACTCATACAGGAAAAAGGGATATAATTCAGTGGAAGAACACATTTGCCTAGCAGTGTGAAGGCTTAGATTCAACCCACAGAATTAAAATCAATCAATTAATTAATTAATTTTAAAATCCACCTTCTTTAAAAAAAATTTTAAGGTGTTAAGTCATACTGATTTTCTGACCACAGTGAAATTACTTTGGAAATCAACAGCAGGAAAATAATCATGAAAAGTCTCAACACTTGGACTCTAAATATATTTTAAAGTAAACCACTGGTCAGAACATAGTGGTAGAAAACTTGCCTAGCATGCAAGAGGTTCCGGGTTCAATCCTCATTGCTACAAAAAATAACAACAAAAAAAAAAAACCACAATGGGTCAAAAACTAAAGAGAGAAAAATGAACATAATTTAAGGCACTTAACGTAATAATTAAGAAGAAAATTTATAGCATTAAGAGCCTATATTTAAAAAGAAATAGCATAGAAGTACATGCCTGTAATCCCAGATACTTGGGAGGCTGAGGCAGAAGTTTGAGGCCAACCTCAGGAACTTTACTAAGACCCTGTGTCAAAATAAAGAGTTGGGGATGTAGACTCAGTGGTAGAGCACTTGCCTAGTATGTTCAAGGACCAGGGTTTAATCCCCAGTACCGCAAAAAATAAACAAACAAACAAAAAAGTGGGGGTGGGAGACTTAGAAGAATCTGAGAGAGAAAGAGTGTGTGTATAAGAGAGATAATAAAGATCAGAGCAGAAATCAATTAAATAGAAGTAAAACACAACAGAGGAAATTCAATGAAATCAAAGGACGCGCTGGAGTATAGTTCAGTTGGTAGAGTGCTTGCCTCACATGAACAAGACCCTGGGTTCAATCATCATCATCACACACACAAAAATCAAAGGACAGAGTTCCACTTCTGGGAAGATGGAATAGACATACTGCTCCCTCTTTTTCCTCACTAAGTACAATCAAAAACCACGAACACTAAAAATAAATATATTTCCAAAACTGAAGTGAAAGACCCAAGGTATAATGCGGCAGTGAGTTTCCTGAGTATTTCTTTTTCCTAGGACGCCCTACTCTTGCAATGGAAGAAATTAGCAACCAGGATGCATCAATGGGCACAAACCAAAAAACAATGTTAAAGCCTAACAAAGTAGGACACCTGCTTGCCTACTATGCATGAGGCCTTGGGTTCAATTCCCAGCATCACACGTGAAAAATATATAAATTTAAAACTCCCAAAATAGAAATCTGAAGGCCCAGATGTTTAACTGGAAAACAATGCCAAATGTTGAAAGAATTAAAACCAATTCTGGCTCTCTAAACTCTAACCAACTCTCCTCTAAAAATGAAAAAGGAAGGAGAACTTTCCAATTCATTATGTGAAGCTAATATTACCCTAATAATATAACCAGACAAAGAAAATATAAAGGGAATACTATATAGTAAAATCCTTAACAAAATTACACAGAATCCTACAACATAAAAAAAAGAATTATATGCCATAACCAAGTGGAGCTTATTCCTGAGTTGGTTAAATATTCAAATATCAATTAACATATCTACCATATTAGGTAAGTAAAGAAAAAGACAACTGTCAGCTACTGCATACAAAGTAGTTGATCAAATTCAATGCCCATTCATGATTTTAAAAAGCTAAGAAAATTAGCAATAAAGTATAGGTGTACACTTCCTCAACTTCATACAGAGCTTCTACCAAAAAAGCACAGTTAAAGCTGGGCACAGTGGTGCATGCCTATAATTCCTGCAACTTGGGAAGCTGAGGCAGGAGGATTACAAGTCTGAGGCCAGCCTCGGCAATTCAGCAAGGCCCAAAGCAACTTAGAACCTTTCTGAAAATAAAAAAATAAATCAATCAAGAGAGCTGGAATGGGCTGGGGTTGTGGCTCAGTGGTAGAGCGCTTGTCTACTACGTGTGAGGCCCTGGGTTCAATCCTCAGCACCACATAAAGACAAATAAAGTAAAGGTACTGTGTCTAACTAAAACAAATTAAAAAAAAAAAAAAAAAAAAGAGCTGGGGATGTGGTTTATTGGTTAAGTACCCCTGGGTTCAATCCCCAGAAGAAAAAAATAAATTAATAAGCGTGCCGTTACTATAGTACTAACTACTTATCACCACTGAGTGAATGCTTCCCTCTAAAGTCAAAAACATTTCTTTATTCACTCTCAACACTTTTAATGAGCACAGAGCTCGAATTTCTAGCCACAAGTCAGACAAGAATAAAAGGCACACAAATTGGAACCAATATAAAAATAATCCTACATACAAATGACATCATTATCTGTACAGTAAATCCCAAGGAAACTACAATAAAACCCTTAATTTAGCAAAACTATAAGATAAATATTTAAGTCAAATATATTTTCACATACTATCAAGGAACTCCAAAATAAAATATATATTATTATTCACAATTGCTCCCTCCAACATTAAATACTTAGATATAATCTACAAAACATGTTTATAACTGATATAATTAAAAGCTATACAACACTGATATAAGAAATCAAAGAATATCTGAATGACTTTAACATGTCCATGGATTAAAGACTCAACATGTTTGGCTGGGGTTGTGGCTCAATGGTAGAGTGCTTGCCTAGCATGTGTGAGGCACTGGGTTCAATTCTCAGCACCACATATAAATAAATAAAGGTCCATCAACAACTAAAAAAAAGACCCAACATGTTAAAGATGTCAATTCTCTCCAAACTGATATTTAAATTTAATGGTATTCCAGTCAACACACCATCAATGTTTCTAGATACATTTATATGAAATTATTCTAAAGTGTGTATATGTACACATGCATGTTTAAAACAACAAAGCAACTTTACAGATAAAACAATTTTGAAAATAAAATCAGCTGTTATCAATCTGATTTCAAGAGTTTCCACGCTACAATAATAAAGACAGGGTGGAGCTGGGCACAGTGGCTTATACGTATAACTCAGCTACTCAGGATGCTGAGACAGAAGGTCACATGTTTGAGCCCAGCCTCAGAAACCTGGCAAGATCTTGTCTCAAAATAAAAAATAAAAAGGACTACAGATGTAGCATCCAGAGGGACTGATGAACAACTCAATGGAACCGAACAGAAAACTCAAAAACAAACTGAAATAAACTAAGTCTAACTGATTTTGGACAAAGGTACAATTATTCAATGGAGGACCAGAAACACTTTTCAAAAGATGGCACTGGAGCCAGGCGTGGTGGCACATGCCTGTAATCCCAGCAGCTCAGGAGGCTTAGGCAGGAGGATTCCAAGTTTAAAGCCAGCCTCAGCAATTTAACGGGGCCCTAAGCAATTTAACAAGACCATGTATCAAAATAAAAAATAAAACAGAGCTGGGGATATGGCTCAGTAGGTTAAGCGCCCCTGAGTTCAATCCCTGATACCAAAAAAAAAAAAAAAAAAAATGGCATTGGAGAATTTGGACACCCAAAGCAAAAACCATGACCTTGATCTCAGTCTAATGCCTTACACAAAAATTTATCCAAAATATATCACATATTTAAATTTAAAACAGAAAACAACAAAATTCTAAAGAAACAGAAGAAAAATCTTCAGGATCTAGCATTAGATAACAGTTTATCAAACTTGACAGCAAAAGCATGACCCATAATAAAAGGAAAAACTTACAAATTGCTTCATCAAAACTAATAAATCTGGGGCTGGGATGTAGCTTAGCTGTACAGCACTTGCCTAGCACACGTGAGGCCCTGCATTCAATTCTCAGACCACCACTACCACCACTACCACCCCCACACACACACACACACACACACACCACACACAAATAACAAGTCAGAGAATCAAGAAGTTATGAACTATTCAAAATAAATACATGTATGAAATGAAAATGTCCCTGAAAAAGCCAGCCTCAGAACTGGCATATCTACTACACAAAGACTTTAAAACAAGCATTTTTTAAATGCTCAAAAACCTAAAACAAATAAATAAAAAAAGGTGAAGAAAACAGTGTATGAACCAATTGAAAACATTAATAGTTAGAAAAAATAAAATTAACCAAAAAGAAATTCCCAAGCTGAAAAGCATAAAAACTAAAATAAAAATTTCCCTAAAGGAGTTCAAAGCAGATCAGAGCATGCAGAAAATCGGCAAACTTGAAGATAGGACATAGAAATTATCAAGTCTGCAGAATAGAAAGAAAAAGACTGAAGAACAGTGGCATATACCTGTAATCCCAGTGGCTTAGGAGGCTGAGGCAGGAGGATCGCGAGATCAGTCTCAGCAAAAGGGAGGCATTAAGCAACTCAGTGAGACCCTGTCTCTAAATAAAATACAAAAAAGGGCTGGGGATGTGGCTCAGTGGGTAAGCCTCCCATTAGTTCAATCCCTTGTACAAAAAAAAAAAAAAAAAGACTGAAGAAAAATGAACATGCCTAAGGAATCTATGGAACCAAATAGGTCAACATTTGCATTGTTTAAATCCCATAAGAAAGAAAGAAAGAGACAAGAAGGATATCTCATTGAAAACTTCCCATATTTTATAAAAGAAATGAACATAAACGTCCAAGAAGCTAAATGAACTCATAAAGACCCACACTGAGGCACATATACTAAAATTTCAAAAGACAAAAGCCAGGTGTGAAGGCACACATCTAAAATTCTGGTAGGTTGAGGCAGCAGCATTCCAAGTTCAAAGCCAGCCTCAGCAACTTAATGAAACCCTTTCTCAAAATAAAAACTAAAGAACTAGGGATGTGGCTCAGAGTTAAGTACCTATGGGTACCCCCCAGCCCATCCCCAAAAAAGAGAAAGAAAAGCCAAGAGCATAACAACACGCTCCTATAGTCCATTACTGGGCAAGATGAGGCATGAAGATTACTTGCAGGCATTTCAAGGAAGCTGAAGCAACATAGCAAAACCCCTATCCCAATCAATCAATAATGCTGAATAAACAAAAATAAAAGAAGGGGTGGAATTTGTAGATCAATGGTAGAGTGCTTGCTTAGCATGTGTTAGGCACTGGGTTCAATCCTCAGCACCACATAAAAATAAATAAATAAAATAAAGGTACTGTGTCCATCTACAACTAAATAAGATTTTCAAAAATAAAAGAGAATCTTAAAAGCAATGAGAGAAATGACTGTTCACCTCCCAAAGAGTACTGAAGCATATCAGAAATTTTGGAAGTCAGAATACAGCGGGCACACTGCAAAATTCTAAAGAACAAACTGTCCCAGGTACTCCAGAGGCTGAGGTAGGATTGCTTGACTCTAGAAGTTCAAGAAAAGCCCAGGTAATACAGGGAGATCCCATCTTGGAGGAAGGAAAGGAGTGAGAACTATCAAACCAAGAATCCTATATCCGGCAAAAAAAAAAGTCCTTCAAAGATGAAGGAAAAATTAAAACTCAAAAGGATTTATTAAAAATCAATTACAATGAAAAAATTTAAAATGAAAATTCCATTTAAAACATCAAAAATAAATTAATAAACTATTCAAACTAGGCAAATGACTTGTACATTAAAAACTATAAAAGCTGTTGAATAAAAAGAAGAATGTTGGGCTGGGTTTGTAGCTCAGTGGTAGAGTGCCTGCCTTGCATGCAAGAAGCACTAGGTTTGATCCTTAGCACCACAAAAATATAAATAAAATAAAGATATTGTACCTATCTACAACTTAAAAAAATATAAAAAAAAAAGAAAAGAATGTAAAGACATCCCACCCCATGTCTCAGGATAGAGGACTTAATGTTGCTAAAATGTCAACACTACCTAAAGTGACCTAAATAATCAATGCAATCCTATCAAAATCCCAATATTTTATTAAGAAATTTTTAAAAATTCATACTAAAGTTTATTCAAATCCTTAAGGGACCACAAAGAGTCAAACCTTGAAACAAAAAATTTGAAGGATTCATACTTCCTGATTTCAATACATAATACCAAGTCAATGGGCAAATACCTTTAATTCCAGCTACTAGGGTTGAAGCAGGAGGACTGAAAGTTCAAGACCAGCCTACGCAATTTAGGTAGAGCCTATCTTAAAATAAATAAAAAGGGCTCTGGTAGAATACTCCTGAATTTTATATCAATAAAACTTCTAAAACAAGGCAGAGAGAGTAAATGATGAAAAGAAAAAAGAAAAAGAAAAAAAACACAGATATTCTTCTAACAACTAAAGGAAAATAAAAAGAGAAACAAAATGTTTTAATAACAATGGCTGAGGGGTTGGGGCTGTAGCTCAGTGGCAGAATACCTGCCTAGCATGCATGAGGCACTAGGTTTGATCCATAGCACCACATAAAAATAAACAAAATAAAGAAATACTCTTCATCTCTTCATCTACAACTACAAAAAAAAATTTAAAAGAAAAAATAATAATGGCTGAAAATTTACTATAACTGATAACAAACAGCAAGTCACAGCAAATCTCAAAGAAAATTACCAAAAATCCTATACATTTAAACTGCAAAAAAACAAAGGTAAAATCTTAAAAGAAGTCAGAGAAGATCATCATACCTATAGGAGAACAAGGATAAAAAAGTGGACTTCTCATAAAAAACCATGCAAGGAAGGGTTGGGGCTTAAGCGCAATGGTAGAGCACTTGCCTAGAACAGGTGAGGCATTGGGTTCTATCCTCGGCATCACATAAATAAATAATACAAAAATAAAGTTATGGGGCTGGGGATGTGGTTCAAGCGGCAGTGCGCTCGCCTGGCATGCGCAGGGCACTGGGTTTGATCCTCAGCACCACATAAAAATAAAGATGTTGTGTCCACTGAAAACTAAAAAATAAATATTAAAAAAATTTTCTCTTTAAAAAAAATAAAAATAAAGTTATATTAAAAAAAAAAAAAAAAAAAAACAACCAAGGGAGGAGAGAGATGGAGTGAATATTTAAAGTGCTAAAAACAGGTACATGGCCCATGCCATGCAATCACAATTCAGGAGGCTGAGGTAGCAGGACTTCAAGATCCAGGCCAGAATCATCAATTTAGCTAAAACATAAGCAATGAGTGAGACCCTATCGAAAATAAAAAATAAAAAAGGGGTGGAGATGTGGCTCAGTGCTTAAGTGCCCCGGGTTCAATCCCCAGTACCAAAAAAAAAACCTGGTGTGCTCTCCACTAAATTGACTCAATAACTCTTTCTGGAACATGCTCCAAAAATGTGAAGAGTAGCTGGGCCTAGTGGCACACACCAACATTCCCAGCAACTCGGAGGCTTAGGCAAGTTGATTCCCAAGTCCAAGGCCAGCCACAGCAGCTAATGAGACCAGTCTCATTTTAAAAATTCAAAAGGGCTGAGAATGTAGCCTAGTGGTAAAATGCCTCTCAGTGAAACCCTAACACCAAAAAAAAAAAAAAAAATTCATGACAGAGACACAGCTCATCTAAATTTCCCATCCCATCTTTAAAAGAAAATAATAAAGCTGGAACTAAGCCACACACACACACACAAATTAAGTTATTTCTCTAAACTATAATCTGTACTAAAGCATATCACTTAAGAGCACCAACTCTGGAGTACCCAGAGTTCAAATCGTGGCTCATTAATTTTTCATATAATTCAACAAATTATTAGATTTCTATATTACTAACATTTACTCATCTCTTACCCCCCCCCAAAAAAAAAAAAAAAACAGTTAAGCATAACATCTGTATCTCATTGCCCTACTGAGAGGGTGAAATTGCCTACTCCTCAAAAAAGTACCTGGCCCACAACCAGAGAACTATACTACTTTGCAGATAAGAAAACTGAGGCATAGATAAGCAATTGGTCGCTTTTTTTTTTTTTCCTTGTAGTTGTAGATGGACAGCATGCTTTATTTTATTTGTTTATTTTTTATGTGGTGCTGAAGATCTAACCCAGTGCCTCACACATGCAAGGCAAGTGCTCTGTCACTGAGCTACAGCCCCAGCCCAACTGGTTCAGTCTTAAATCTAGTTGATCTGACTCCAAAGTCCATAGTCTTAACACTACTGCTATACTACTTGAGTGTCTCTGGGTGAGATTGTGGATCATGGATTCTTTTTCTAAAATATTTTCCTTTACCACAATTACTAAAAAACGAGTATACCTGCAGTACTACTGATTTCAGAGCAAATTTTTCAGTAAAAATACATTAGAACAGAAGAATGTTTTCCCTGCACTAGTAGTTTAAAAAAAACATAGGAGGGGCTGGGGTTGTGGCTCAGTAGTAGAGTGCTTGCCTAGCATGTGTGAGGCCCTGGGTTCAATCCTCAGCACCACATAAAAATACATAAATAAAATAAAGGTACTGTGTCCAACTACAACTAAAAAAATACATATTAAAAAAAAAAAAATACACACACACAGGAAGCAAAAGGAAATAGCACATGCCTGTAATCCCATCTACTCAGAAGGCTCAAACTTGAAGATTGCAAGTTTGAGGCAAGCCCAGACAACCTAGCAAGACTCTGTCTCAAAATAAAAACTAAAAAGGGCTGGAGAAGTACATTAGTGATAGAACATCCTTTGGTTCAATCCCCAGTACTGAAGGGGAAGAAAAGGAAAAAAGGACTGGTAATATAGCTCAGTGGTAGAGAGCTAGAATGCCTGAGGCTCTGGATTCAAAATGGGGTAGGTGGACCAACAACTAAAACAAATGGGGGTGGGGGGGGACCACTAGATACTTTTAAGGACAAAAAATAGCAACATTTTTAATTGTAGGAGATAATCTTGAGACAGAAAGGGATGTACTAAAAAGAAGGGAAGGAGAGAGCCCAGCATTCTGGAGCATGCCTGTAATTCCAGCTGCTAGGGAGGCCGAGACAGGATCGCAAGTTCAAAGCCAGATCAGCAATGACTGAGGTGAAAGCAACTCAGTGAGACCCTGTCTCTAAATAAAATACAAAATAGGGTTGCAGATGTGGCTCAGTGGTCGAGTGCCCAATTCCAATCCCTGGTACCCAACACCCCCTGCCCCAAAAAAAAAGAAGGCAAGGAAGGCCAGTACGTGTACTATATTTGTAGAAAAATAAGGTATGTACATTCTTACACACACATAAAGGCACTATAAAAATAAAAAACTAAAACTAGGGAGTCGGAAATAAAAATGAGTGAATGTGGGAAATTCAGGAGGAAGAATTTTTATCTTTGTTATTGTTGTTTTGGTTTGATTATTTTGTGCTGAGGACTGAACCCAGCACCTCATATTTACTAAGCATGCACTCTACCACTAAGCTATACTCCCAGCTCTTGGGAAAGAGAATATTTACCGTACCATCTTTTTACATTTTTTTGAACCAGATCATCGTATCACCTTAGAAAAATAAAATGAGGGGCTGGGGATGTGGCTCAAGCGGTAGCGCGCTCGCCTGGCATGCATGCGGCCTGGGTTCGATCCTCAGCACCACATACAAAGATGTTGTGTCTGCCGAAAACTAAAAAATAAATATTAAAAAAATTCTCTCTCAAATAAAAAAAAAAAAAAAGAATTTGAAAAAAAAAGAAAAAGAAAATGATTAAAGTACTACAATAACTTTAAAAAATTAGGTCTCAGATTACGATGCAAGAATATAGAGATAGAGAAACTAAAGATACCTAGGATAGGATTTCTACTTAAGTAGAAAGTCCTGGAGGCAATTAGAAATAAGACCTGAAGTCAGGAAAAAAATTGTTCAGGTGATGATACTGGTATCCAGAGGCACCCACATGCGTGCATAAATTCACCAAGGGTGAGGTTATCAAATAAGCCAGAAAAGCAATCATGTAACTTAAATTTTAAAGTAAGAAAAGTAATGCCAAAAAAAATTCAGAGGCTATAAAAGAAAATAGCTACCCAGAAGTCATGAAAATAGTGTTTCAAGAAAGACAGCATGGATCTTGAGGGGTTTTGTTTATTGTGGTTTTTGTTTTTTTGTTTTGAAACAGGGCCTCAACTATATTGCTCAGGTTTGACAGAAACTTGTGATCCTCTGGCCTCAGTCTCCCAAGTAGCTGGGATTATTGGCATGTGCCATGACACCCAGTTATAATCTTTGGCACAATAATTTTAAATGCTGAATATAGGTTAAATAGAATCAAAACTTTTTTTTTTTTTGAAGGAGAGAAAATTTTTTAATATTTATTTTTTTAGTTTTCAGTGGACACAACATCTTTATTTTTACGTGGTGCTGAGGATCGAACCCAGCGCATGTCAGGCGAGTGTGCTACCGCTTGAGCCATATCCCCAGCCCAAGTAGAATCAAAACTTTTTTTTAAAAAAGGGGGGGGGGGAGCATTTGACATTAGTCACAAAATTTAAGAGTGGTAAAGAGGCAAATGTAACAGTGTAATGGTCGAATCAAAATGTATGGTATTTTCTGTACTTACAAATAAAATTAATATTAAAAACCAGTATAAAGGACATCTATTGTTCATCTGCTTCATAAGCATCACCCTTCTTTTGTGAACAGTACCCACCCCCCTACATTAGGGAAACTGCTCTTACCCCTGACTCCAACTATGTAGTTCTAGTGAGGGTTGCCATTCATAGTACCCTCCCCACTCCAGCCAGAGGGATGGTGGGTACATGATCCAAGACAGGTCAGAGTCCTTCTCAGGATTCTTCAAGAAAACCCCTTCTCGTGGTAGAAGGGGCTGGGAAGATGAGAGCCAAGAGCTGCCAGCAGTCATGGTTCCAGCCTCATGTAGTAGAGAGTCTGTAGTATGAGAGAATGAAATCAACACGCAGAGAAACAGAGATAAGAAGTGAAGTCCTAAACCCAATGGAAGAAGGAAGAGAAAACAAATATACTAATAATGTGACTAATACAGCTGATGTAACTTAAGACCAGATTTGGTTCTCAGCTGCCTAGTAACCAGAACAAAAAGAAAAATAGAATTTTTCATGTATCTAACAAAAAGGAAGAGATATACCAGATCCTCAAAGGAGATAATCTTCCTGAAGTTAAGTCATTTAAAGAAATTCTTGCACATAGATCTTTATTTAAGGGTCACTGAAAGACAAAATGGACAGTGTCCATGATGAGTGTTATAGCAAATGCAAATTTCTTATGCTATCATAATGACAACTGGTATCTTTTAATCATCAAACATAACTAAGAGACTAGAACACAGCAGGCTGTTGAAGAAATGGAACTAAAAACTATGATTCTATTCCTTCAGGAAGTTTGAGAAAAAAGGGGAAAAGACAAAAGGGCGAACATGTAAAAAGTGGAACCCATAGGAAAATTCAAAAACATTTATAATTTGAATGAGAAAAATCAAGTAAAGAAAAAAGACAGACTGAAGATAGAAGACATAACTAGTAATTGACTTGAGGGTGGGGGGGTGGGGGGAGACCCTAGAAGAAATGGGAAGCCAGGCATGGTGAACCATGCCTATAATCCCAGTGACTCCAGAGGCTGAAGCAGGAGGATCACAAGATGAAGGCCAGCCTCAGCAACTTAGCAAAACCCTGTCTCAAAAACTAAAATACTGATGATATATCTCAGTGGTAAAGCTGGTACCACTGTACCAAGTACAATCCCCACTACCAAAAAAAATTTAAAAATTAAAAAAGGAAAAAAATGGGAAAAGACCATATCAGAAACACAGGTAGTTAATTCTACTTAAAAACTACACCCTCTCCATCTACCTAAAAATACCAAATGACAATAATGAGATAAAGGTCTATAAAGCCACAAATACAAAAAGAACCTAGAGGAAGACAATAGCTATAAAACTTTAGAATCTAAAAAGGAGAAAAATATGTAGTAAGTGACTTCATAGGGCCACAGGGTGTAGCTCAGTGGTAAGAATGCATGCTAGGCCTTGGACTCAAATCTCCAGCACCAAAGAAAAAAGAAGAAAGAAAACAAAGATTTCACAGAGTATAAAAATATGCAGCAGGAAGACAAGCCCAAAAGAAATATATCTTACACCATACAGCACCAAAAATTAGAAGAACCTTCAGTACCAGGCAATAAGAAAAGGAAAATGCACAGGAGAGGGGTTTCAGATGAGGCTAAAACCAGGAGAGAATGGACATAATTTGAAAAGCAATCAAACAATCGCCTTCTCTACTACACTACTAAGTATCTATTTCTCCCCTATGCTAGAAAAATATAGTCCTTAATATTCTGGAGAAGGTATACCAGAAGAAATTAAGACTTGGGTACATTAGGATTAGCTCAGGTAAAAAGTATCAGGTTTAAAAAGAAGAATTAAATGAAAATCTAATTCTACATACTCAAATTCCGGCACTCAAATAGTTCAAAGAATACTGGTAATCAAGTTTGCCGACCTCAAACAAATAAATGGAGAGCTCTTTGAATAAACTGAAAACCCAGCTGGTTACCTATAATGCAGTCAATCAGTTTCCAATCAATTCTTTAGGAGCCTGTCTTAAATTTGAATCAATGGCTAAGAGTCACCTTTTTTTTTTAAGCAGTCTCTAACAAGAAAGATCGGAACAAAAAATACAAAGGAAAAGTTTCACAGGAGCACAAGAAAATATCAGAC
The DNA here is from genome assembly GCF_021218885.2 of Marmota monax. Taxonomy (NCBI): domain Eukaryota; kingdom Metazoa; phylum Chordata; class Mammalia; order Rodentia; family Sciuridae; genus Marmota; species Marmota monax. Next base: position 1,894,291 of record NW_026694639.1, read on the forward strand.
AACTAAAACAAAACAAAACCCTGATTAATATTCTCAGAAAGGATACTGCATCCAAAGAACAAAAAGTTACATATGGTGATGCACACCTCAAATGTCCACTACTTCAGAGACTAAGGCAGGAGGATCATTAAATTCAAGGCCAGCCCAGGCAACTTAGTGAGATCCTGTCTCAAAACAAAATAAAAACGGCTGGGAACAGAGCTCAGTAGAAAGTACCTCTGGCTTCAATCCCCAGTACTGGCGGGGAAAAACCCGACAACTTATTTTTTATGCACCTTTTCCTATGAAGCTCTTAGAGATATGCCAACCTAAACAAGAACCATTAAATATAAAGAAATGGAGATCAGAAAAAAAGGGAATCCAACAAAAGCAGGAAGAAAACATTCTGAAACCGTGGTGAAGGAAAATTCCAGACTTGTACCTATAAGATGGTCCTAAAGAGCAGTCAGCCCAGGTGAAATCAGGTAGATGAAACCTAGAAGGTCTCTGGTTTGAAAAGAAGAAGAAAACAAAGGAAAGGTGGGGGGAAAAAAAAGGAGAGAGAAGACAGGGAAAAGAGTAGTAACAAAGGCATAGGAAAGAAAGGAAATGAAGAGGGAAAAAAAAGGAAGCGGAGGGGGAAAAAGCAAGAGGAGAGCAGGAGAAAAGATGAAGGGAGAAAGGGAGAAGGAAGGAGGAAAGAGAAGGAGAAAGAAAAGAACAGGACCAAGGATGGGAGTTGTATGTGTAGCTCAGTGGCAGACCCTAGATTACATCCCCAGCCACAGACAGACACACACACACACACACACACACACACACACACACACACACATACCCGAAAGCAGAGGACCAAGGAGAGGGAAAAAAGAGGTAAAGGAAAGACAATAGAGAAGAAAGGAAGGGGGCTGGGGTGGTGGCTCAGTGGTAAGAGTGCTCGCCTAGCATGCATGAGGCACTGGGTTCGATCCTCAGCACCACATAAATGTAAAATAAAGATACTGTGTCCACCTAAAACTTAAGAATAAATATTTAAAAAAAAAAAAAAAGAAGAAGGAAGGAAAAAATCTATACACTACCTGATAGGTTAACCAAATGGGAAGATTTAAAGAGGAAAGATTTAGGCTTAGACAAAAAAGCATAAAGAAAATGAAATTTTAGGCTGGGCATATAGCACATGCCTATAATCTCAATGATTCCAAGGATTGGGGCAAGAGGATCTCAAGTTTGAGGCTGGCCTAAGCAACTTAGTGAGAATCTGCTTCAAAAAATAAAAAGGGTAGCTCAATGTAGCTAATGGTTAAGTGCCCCTAGGTTCAATCCCCAGAACAAAAATAATAATAAAAATAAAATTTTAAAAGGACTAGGAATGTAGCTCAGTAATTCAATACCCAATTCCAAAATAGAAAAAAAAAAAAAAGTCTAAAGTAATGAACCCCATGAGGCAAACAAGACACTGCTTGTCAATCCAAACCCCACTTCTCCCTTCTTACATACCATAACAGAACTCTGATTTTACTGAATTCTTCAGTGGGCTCAACTTCAAGACCATACTTTGCAACTTCCCTAACAATTAAGAGCCAGGGGGCTGGGGATGTGGCTCAAGTGGTAGCGCGCTGGCCTGGCATGCGTGCGGCCCGGGTTCAATCCTCAACACCACATACAAACAAAGATGTTGTGTCCGCCGAAAACTAAAAAATAAATATTAAAAAATTTCTCTCTCTATCTCTCCTCTATCTCTCTTTCTCTCTAAAAAAAAAAAACAATTAAGAGCCAGGAAAATCAACTCTAAGTTGTTGGATAAGATATCTAGGAGGACTTAAGACTACAACTCAGTTGAGAGGGAAATCATATTAACACCTTACCCTCCCCACCACTTTTCTGCCTACAACTTCTTTGTGCTATCATAACAACTACAGATCCAACCGCAATGCTATTATGGCCTAAAAATAAAAACTATGTACTGAAGATGGTATAATAGGAAGATAAATGGTATAATGGAAGACACCCAATCCCTGGTGTCCACACAGAGCTGTCATAAAAACTATGTCTTTTTGAACTCCTTTAAGGAAAAGAATAAGCCCCTAATTTGCAGAAGTAATTATACTATGGTCTTTGTTATTAGTGTTCAAACACAGTTCTCAACACTAGCATCAACAGGGTGAAAGAAGTTGAAGCCAGATCACCCTGACATACCCAAATATAGTTCACAAAATACAGGGAAGAAATGCAAAAAATTTCCCAGTGGCACCTTTACAACTCACAATAAAGGAACAGGAATTTCAAGGAAGACAACTCCTACTGAATATTAGATTGCAGTCAAAAATAACAAAGCATATGAAGACATCTATCTCCACAGTTAACAAAGAATTTCAAAATCTCTGAGCAGTGTTTTTTATTTCGTTGGAACCAAGAATTGAAATCAGGGGTGTTTTACCACTGAGCCACATCCCTAGCCGATTTTATATTTTTTTTTTATTTTGAGACAGGATCTCACTAAGTGCTTAGGGCCTGGCTAAACTGCTGAGGCTAGCTTTGAACTTGCAATCCTCCTTCCTCAGCCTCCCAAGTCATTGGGATTACAGGCATGCACCACCATTCCTAGCTCTGAGCAGTTTAAAAATAAGTTTTTGCTTTGTTCTTTGGTACTAGGGATTGAACCCAGGGTCACTTTACTCACCTCCAGCCCTTTTTATTTCTGAGACAGGGTCTTGCTAAAGTTATCCACACTGGCCCTAAACTTGCTACTGTAACTGTCTCAGTTTCCCAAGTAGATGGAATTACAGGCGTGCACCACTGAACCTGCATTCTTAAAATAAATGTTTTAAATGTTCAAATAAAAGGAACATAAAACTTTAGCAAATAGCAAGATATTCTAAAAAGAGATATATTTTCTCAAAGACTTGAAAGAGGAAAAATAGAAGTTCTACATGTGGTTTACTATGGGCAGGTGTCCTCCCATAGTTTACTATGAAAAAAATTACTCCTGGGGTTAGCAGTAAGCATACATTTGAAGACAGAGCTAAAGAGTCACCCCTAATACAGATATAAAAATAGAAAAAAAGAAAACTTAAAAGACATGAAAAACACAATGAAAATTCCAAACATACATATAAACAAACAGTTTAGGAGAAAGTGATAAAGTCTGAAAATATACCAAAGTGGAAAAAGGACACTGAATTCTCAGAATGAAAAAAAAAAAAAAAAAGCCAGGCATGGTGGCATGCGCCTGTAATCCCAGCAGCTCAGGAGACTGAAGCAGGAGAATTGCAAGTTCAAAGCTAGTATCAGCAACTTAGCAAGGTCCCAACCCATCTTAGCAACTCCTTGTCTCAAAATTAAAAAAAAATAAAAAGTGCTAGAGACGTGGTTCAATGCTTAAGCGCCCCTGGTTTCAATCCCTAATACAAAAAAAAAAAAAAAAGAATGAAAAAGAAAGTCAAGTCTCAACTATAACAGACTATCAAAAGACCATCTAGCCACGGAGTGGCACACACCATAATCCCAGAGACTCAGTAGGCTGAGGCAGGAGGATTGTGGGTTCAAAGCCAGCCTCAGCAAAAGAAAGGTATCAAGCAACTCAGTGAGACCCTGTCTCTAAATAAAGTACAAAAAAGGGCTGGGGATGTGGCTCAGTGGTTGAGTGCCCCTGAATTCAATCCCTGGTACCCCCCCCCTCTATTAGCATAAACAGATATCAAAAACAAACTATAATAAAATCTTAGTTATAAGAAAACAGCTAAAATTCAAAGTAGCATACAAGAGCAAAATAATGAAATCCTTAAACATTAAAAAAAAAAAAAAAGGAAAAAAAGAAAAGAAAAAGTAACAGAAGTTGAATAAGTTGGTACATGCCTCCAATCCCAGGGACTCAGAGGCTAAGGCATGAATATCACAAGTTCAAGGTCAGCCTGATTAACTTAGTGAGAGCCTGTCTCAAAAGAAAGGAGGAAAAAAGGCGGAGCTGGAAATATAGCTTAGTGGTAAAACATCTCTGAGTTCAATCCTCAGGGGGGGAAAAAAAATACATAGAGGCAGGAGGATGGGGAGTAAAAAGACTTTCTCATAGACTCTGAAGGAAAATACATAACAAAAACCTCAAAAAAAAAAAAAAGCACTTCAAAATCAAGGAAAACGGGGTTTGGGGAGCTCAGTGGTAGAGCAAGCACAATACCAAAAAAAAAAAAAAAAAAAACAACCACCACAACAATAACAACTAGGTCAAATATGTAGCTATATCATCACAAGTTGAGAATACATATAATATAGTACGATACTACTCCTGAAAGGGAAAAATACTATACGTATGGAGTTCACATGTATGTATAATATGTCAGTTTGAATACATATATAGTATGATACCATTCCTGGAATGGAAAAGTACTATACATATGGAGTTCACATGTATGTAAGTATTAACACAGATGGAGCTCCGCAGGGTAGTACACAGCTACAATCTCAGCTAGAAAGGATGAGAGGAGAGAATCATAAATTTGAGGACTGGCTACTTAGTGATACTCTATCTCAAAACAAAATATTAAAATTTTTTTAAAAGACTAGAGCTGAAGTCTATTGGTAAAGTATCCCTGTACCACAAAAAAATAAAACTTAGATGGAGCTACTCAGGAAGCTGAGGCATGAGAATCACAAGCTCAAGGCCAGCCTGGAATACTTAGTGAGATCCTATCTCAAAATGAAAATTAAAAAGGGCTGGGGATGTAGCTCATTGGTAAAGTGCCCCTGGGTTCAATTCCCAGTTGGGGGGACACGGGCACGGGGACACGGCCAAATTTTCCCTCAGTCCCACCTAACTACTTTCAATCTAATCCTCCAACCTTTTTGCCTCTTTCTTTATAAACAACCAATCTAATCCTCCAACCTCTACTCTCTCCAATGCACTATTATAAGACTTCTGCCCAAACCAGAGAACTATAATTGCCGTCTCAAGAACTTCTTAATCCTCTGTATGGTAACTCTGTTACTATCAATTACTATTTCCTGAAAACCAAATTGTCTGTTCTCTTGCTCTCCCAAATGTGGATTTTTCACCATAGTTCTGTCTTCATTTTTACCAAAAATGTCATTTGGTTCCCAATTCCCTCTACACAATTCCAACTCTAACTTCACTCCATTAACTTTATTCTAAATTTCCAATAAAACATCCTAACAGTTCTGGACATGCAGGCATATGCCTGTAATTCCTGCTTCTCAGGAGGCTGAAGCAGGAGAATTGCAACTTTCAAGGTCAGCCTGAGCAATTTAGGAAGACCCTGTCTCAAAAACAAATTTTTTAAAAGGGATCGAGATGTAGCTCAGTAGTAGAACACTTGACTAGCATGCACCAGATCCTCTATTCAATCCCTAGTACTGGGAAAAAAAAATCATAGCAGTATATAAACTAACATGCCCCAAACAGATTTGTCCTTAATGCTTCATTTGCTCTCTTCTATTTGCTCATTTTTCTCTATTACTATTACTCTGGATGCTGTCTGGTTTTGTTTGTTTATGTTTATTTGTTTATTTATGTATGTATGTATTCTTTGGTGGAGAGGACTGAATCCAGGATATACCACATAATAAACACACTCTACCACTAAGCTACTCTCTCAGTCCTAACTCCTATTAATGGTATCACCATTTCAGAGTGATCAGCCTTGATATCTTTTTTGAGGGACAAGGGATTACTGGGTATTGAACTCAGGGGCACTCAACCACTGAGCCACATCCCCAGCCCTATTCTGTATTTTATTTAGAGACAGGGTCTCACTGAGTTGCTTAGCACCTCTCCATTGGTGAGGCTGGCTTTGAACCCATGATGATCCTGCTCCTGCCTCAGGCTCCCAAACCATGGGATTATAGGCATGTGCCACTATGCCCAGCTAGCCTTGATATCTTCAAATCACCTTTAACTGTTCCCTTTTAGTGTTTTATTACAAGTTCAAGGTCAGCCTGATTAACTTAGTGGGAGCCTGTCTCAAAAGAAAGGAGAAAAAAAAAGGGGGGGGGGGGCTGGGAATATAATTAGTGGTAAAGCACCCCTGAGTTCAAAAAAAAGAAGGAAGCAAGCACACAGATGAAAGTTGAAATAAAATTAAGACTAATTCAATTCCCTTTCTGGTTCATGGACATATTTCCATGTTAGAGTTTTTGGTTCCTGTATTTCTGTCATTTCATGTTTCAAAATTCTCCCTCTATTTCTATATTTCTATTCTCAATCTTTCTATTCCTACATCTTTTTTTGGGGGGGGAGGGGGGAGAGACTCAGAATTGAACCCAGGAGAGCTTTACCACTGAGCTACATCCATAGCCCTTTTTATTTTTCATTTTGAGATAGGGTCTCACTAAGTTGCTGAAGCTAACCTTGAATTTGCAATCCTCTCAAGCTGCTTGCCCAGCTCTACTGCAATCTTTATGGTCATTACCTCAAATCCTCCTCTTTCGGTTTCTAATCTCGCCTTTCAAATCCATCCTCTATACTACTAATCTACTCTTTTGAAAAGGCTGCTTTATCTTTCTGGATCATTACTGTTCCAGAATGAACAGCCAGTTCATTTCTCAGAGATCTCTTTACTGTTTCTGTCCAACTTGACCCTACTCTCAGATCAGGGCTAAAAGGTCCAGAGCTAAGTACCTCACTCCACCCAAACCATTCTTTTCCCTAAAAGAACATGAAATTGGGACTGACATTTCGTCTCTTGAAACATGAAACAGAAAATATCAGGAGGTGCCAAGCACAGTAGCACATGCCTGTAATCCCAGTGGCTTGGGAGGCTGAGACAGGAGGAACACAAGTTCAAAGACAGCCTCAGCAACTTAGCAAGGCCTTAAGAAACTCAGCAAGATCCTCTCTCTAAATAAAATATTAAAAAGAGCTGGGAATGTGGCTCAGTGGTTAAGTGACCCTGGGTTCAATCCTCACTACCAATACCTGCCCCCACAAAAAAAACCCTCAAGAGATTTGATATGATGATCATATGAGCTAATTGATATAAAACATTTCAGCACAGTATCTAGCACATAATAATCACTCAAATAGTTAACTACTGATTCTTGGGAGTAAATAACTGAGAAATCTTCAAAGAAAGAGAAAGAAGCAGGGCTGGGGTTATAGTTCAGTGGTACATTGCTCGCATACCACGTGCAAAGCCCTGGGTTTGATCCTCAACACCACATAAAAATAAATAAGTAAATAAAGATATTGTGTCCAACTACAACTAAAAAATGAAATATTAAAAAAATGGGGGGGCTGGGGATGTGGCTCAAGCGGTAACGCGCTCGCCTGGCATGCACGGGGCGCTGGGTTCAATCCTCAGCACTACATAAAAATAAAGATGTTGTGTCCACCGAAAACTGAAAAAAAATTATTAAAAAAAAAAGAAGGAAGCAAGCAAACAGATGAAAATTGAAATATAATTAAGACTAATTCAATTCCCTTTATGGTTCATGGACATATTGCCATGTTAGAGTTTTCGTTCCTGTATCCTTCAAATAAAATGCCCTTTCTTTGCTTCTATAGTCTTAGAATGAGATTCTGAATCTTACAAAGGACCCTAACTTTTATAGTTGTACACTAAAGAATTTAGAGGAGGGGCTGGGGCTGTGGCCCAGCGGTAGCACACTTGCCTGGCATGTGTGATGCACTGGGTTCGATTCTCAGCACCACGTATAAATAAATAGATAAATAAGATAATCAACAATTTAAAAAATCTAAAAAAAAAAGAATTTAGAGATTGTTCCTCTTCTTTGAAACCTTTAATAGCCCTTACATCTCATCAAATGAAGTTGAAATAAAACATACCCCGCAATGTACCTCTCAATATTCCTTTTTCAGTAACTACCTTATTTACCTTGACACCTTGATCACATTCATAGAGAATAAAGGAATAAAAACAAACAAGTGGTATTTAAGAAACTCTACCACAGTCCTAGGTATGTATCACTTTGTCCTCTCTTCTGATGCCTACCTTTCTCTTTTTTTTTTTTTTTTTCTTGGTGTTGGAGATCGAACCCAGGGCCTTCTGCATCACCTATTTTCGAATCTTTTCTGGCCTTTAATCTACTGTGACACCCCCTAGAAAAATCTCACTTATCAGTATTTACTGATAAAGCATGAAATTATTTTGCTTGGGGACCTATCTACTCCAAACCATAACATGCTACAAAAAAAACAAAAAATTAAAGAGTAAACCTATACATACCTAAAATTATTATGGTTGATTAAATCCTCCATTTGCTAAAAATCCCATTATTTTAACACTATACAATAGCTATAATTCTGCTGTAATGCATTCTCATACACAACCAAAGAATATCAACTACGAAAATACTGCTGAGGCTCACAATCTGGCTTCTAGGCCATAATTCTACTGACCCAAAATGATGCTGGCAAAAATAGTAACTTTAACTTTTGCTATTTGCATAAAGAAGAGAAGTGAAAATGTTTGTTTTCTACCTTCTATCAAATTCTGTAATCAGTAATGAAAGGAACTATCACACTGCAAACTTTTTTATGACTAATGAAGATTGGCCACCAAGAATAAACAAACCTTACTCATTCTTATGGAGGTTTACAAAGTGTTCAGAAAGAAGGTAGCCAGGCAAGAAAAGAAGAAAGGCCCTTATGTTGTTCTGTCAAAAGGAATGAATGTATGAAAATACGAGAGTTTAAAAATCTATTAATTCACATACAAGAATTAGGGTAGTGGATAAATTTCGGCATTTTCCTCCCCCGTCAGAAAAAATATCAATATAACTTGGTCATGCTTCTACTGACACTCATATTCCATGATTACCAATGTTTCCTTCAAACCACTTCAGGTTTCTTGATTCCATAGTTAAAATAGGCTGAATATGACTATTTATATCTTTATTTTTTTCAAAGTATCCATCAACATACACTTATTTAGTTCGATTTGTTTTTCAGATTTTACAAAATCTGTTTAAAACTCCAAGTCAAGGGGCTGAGGCTGTAGCTCAGTGGCAGAGCACTTGCCTAGCATGTGTGAGGCACTGGGTTCGATCCTTAGTATCATATAAAAATAAAGAAAAGCATTCTGTCCATCTACAACTACAAATAAATAAAACTCCAAATCAATATTTGGTCCAAGTTCTGTTAAGTTATAATATTTGAACAAAAGACTGATAATCTTCAAACTGCAACAAAAGTGTGGTATCCTAAGCTCCTAAGTATTTTAATGTTTCTGATAACAGTCCTTACCACTCTGGCTGCTCTCTCTTGAGATTCACATTTCCTGCAAAACCATGGTCCAGTGGGTACTTGAACAATGCCATAGCAAGCTGTTGGGAAACAAAATGTTTTGAAACATTCAAACTTGAAAAATCAAATAACCTTTTCAAAGCTCTATTAAACCAACTACCTTCAAACTATTCATTAATGGCTTTACAGAGAATTACAATACTTACATCTTATTTACCATACGTATATAGCTGTTTAACTAAAAACTAAATTTGTATAACAAAAATGCTATACCTCATATGGTCATAGTAGCACACTCTAATCCCAACTTCTCTCTTTTTTTTTTTTTTTTTTTTTTTTTTGTATTTTGGCAGGTACCAGGGATTGAACTCAGAGACACTCGACCCCTGAGTAACATCCCAAGCCCTATTTTGTATTTTACTTAGAGACAGGGTCTCACAGAGTTGCTTAGCACTTTGCTTTTGTGAGACTGGCTTTGAACTTGCCATTCACCTGCCTCAGCCTCCAAAACCATGGAGATTATAGGCATGCGCCACCATGCCTAACTATCCCTGCTACTTTTGAGGCTAAGGCAAGAGGATGGCAAGTTTGAGGACAGCCTGGGCAACTTAGCAAGACTCTGTCTCAAAATTGCTTTGTTTTGTTTTGGTACTGCGTATGGAACCCAGAAGCACTTAATCACTGAGCCACATCCCCAGCCCTTTTTTATATTTTATTTAGAGACAGGTCTTGCTGAGTTACTTAGGGCCTCAACAAATTACTGAGGCTGGCTTTGAACTCATGATCCTCCTGCCACAGCCTCGAGCCCCTGGGATTACAGACATGCGCCACTGCACCTGGCTCAAAATGGTTTTTATAAAGGGCCAGGAAGGTAGTGAAACAATGAAGCAGTTGCCTAGCATGTTGAAGGTCCAGGCTTCATTCCCCACAGGCACACAAAAAAATTTTTTTTTCCTTTGGGGTACTGAGGATTGAACTAAGGGGATCTCAACCACAGAGCCACATCCCTAGCCCTATTTTGTATTTTATTTAGAAACAGGTCTCACTGAATTGCTTAGCACCTCATTTTTGCTGAGGCTGGCTTTGAGCTTGTGATCTTCCTGCCTCATCCTCCCAAGTGGCAGGGATTACAAAGGTACACCACTGTGCCTAGCTATAATTTTTTTTAAATCATACTATAACAAGCAATTATGTAAAATTTAATACACTGTAAGATTTTTTTGCATAAAATAACTCAGAAATACATTAATTCATTCCTATGCCCTATAGTTTAAGGAGAAAGTGTTTTAGATTTAGTGAAAATATTTCCAAATAATCTTTCAAAATGAACAGATATTGAAAAAAAAAATGAAATATAATGTTAGCAGTAAAATGCCACCAGGCAGGGTGGAGCATGCCTTTAAATCCCAGTGACTCCGGAAGCTGAGACAGGAAGATTTCAAGTTCAAAGCCAGCCTCAGCAACTTGGCAAGAACCTGTCTCCAAATAAAAACTAAAAAAAGAGCAACAGTGAGAGAATAGCAGTAAAATGCTTCCATTTATATTCAATGTCTCAAATAGGCAAATCCATAAACAGCCTAGGGCTCTGGGAGTTGGGGGTAAATGGTGACTGTTAACAGGTCCAAGGTTTCTTGTTAGGGCAAGGAAAAGGATCTAAAACTGATAGTAGTAATGGCTGCACAACTCTGTGAATATAGTGAAAAACCACTGAATGGGTAAATTGTATGGCATGTGAATTATCTCTTGGTAAAGCTATTACAAGAAAATAAAATTGCTATATTTATCTCTAAATATTTTATATTGTGAACACTGTAACAAGTATTCCAAGTACATATTATATATCTAATTCACAGCCTCATTGGTTGAAAGTTAGTTTTTAATATCAATTAGCTCAAAACTGAAAACTTTCTGGAAATCTAATACACATTCAATTGACATTCTTGAGTTTGCTCACTAGAAACTCGAAAATATTTTAAATACTGGGAAGCAATAAAGGAATGTAAAATCAGCACCACCTTTATTTGGTACTGGGGACTGATCCCAAGGGCACTCTACCTCTGAACTACACCCCCAGCCCATTCATTCATTCATTTATTATTTTGAGTGTCAGGGATTGAACCCAGGGGCACTTCAAAACTGAGCCTCATCCCCAGGCCTTCATACATATTTTTCAACTTAGATTCAGGGTCTGACTAAGTTGCTGAGGCTGGCCTTGAATTGGCAATCCTCTACCTCAGCCTCCCCAGCCTCTGGGATTACAGGTGTGCAGCATTGAGCCTGCTATTTTTTTTTTTTCTAGATAGGTTTCCTAAATTGCTGATGTTGTCCTTGAACTTGTGATCTTCCTGCCTCAGTTTCCCAAACTGTTGGGATTACAGGAATACACTACCCACACCACTTCAGCAAACTTTTAAACTCCAAAGGCTAAAATTCTAAGCCTTTTTCAATATATATATGAATGTTAAAAAAAAAAAAAAAAAAAAGTCTATTGGCCAAGAAACACAGCATCAGTGTCTGAAACACACAGTTTTATTTGGAAGTAGCTCTAGAAAGAAAAATTTTTTAATCTTTAACTTTTTATATTAAAACATTTTAATATTTTCATATTAAAATACTTAATTTGATAATTTTTCATCTGATTTATAATTCCCCCACAATGCCAGTGAACCCTGTAATAGAAATATTATATATCAATCCTAAAACCTTATCTAGCTTTCCACAATTTTTTCACTCCTTTTAAGAAAGGAGGGGGGAAGGTATGCAACGCTGCCCTTCTTTAAAAGAAACTGGCAATAACCACATTCTCAGGTTAATTTACTATCTCAAAATCATTACCACTGCATCCCTCTTCCCAATTGTGATAATCCATTCTTCAAATAATGCACTTTGACACCTTAAGATTTTCCTCTCCCCCCTTTGGTAATGTCCTTACCAATATGCTATTAGACAACATCTGCAGCACTCAAAGCCAGTTTCATAAATGGGAAAAGGGGTGGGGGGGTGAGATGGCAAATAAACAGTAAGCCACCAAAAAGTCAGATTATCTCAGCCTCAATTCCTTACCACTTGGAACAGAAAAAGGTCAAAAAACTTCAGAAAACCAGAAAAATCTTATTGGCTTTTTTATATATCCAAGTGTAAATAGCCAGAAATAAACTAAGACGTTCCCCAAGCCACTTGGCAGCACCACCACCTCCTCTTCATTTACGCAGGTTAAGCAGTGGCCAAATGCAGCCACTAACTAGCCTCCCCACCAAACTAGCCCAAATGCATCTCAGCCCCAGACACTCCTGGCAGCGACATCACTGGCCTTGCGCTGTCTTCTCCGCAGGAAGCTACCAGGAGGCGTGAGCTGCCAGAAAGCTTGGGGTACAGCAGAGACCACCTTCGATCCCCGATCCAAAGAGGCAAGGTCACCCCTGCCTTCCCCCACCTGCCCAGCGCAGCCAGCCGCCTTCCAGAGTCGGTCTGCAAGCCACAGGAAGTCTCTAGACACACTGCGGCAGACAGGAGCAGGCGGTGAGGGGGGGAGGGGTCTCCAAGCTCCCAAACTCACACCCCAAGCCACCCCACCTAGGGGTGCAAGTTCCCGCCCAACCCACCCAGGGCTTGGATCGCAGCCCTGCACCCTCTGCACCCTCGCCGCCCGAGAGTCTGCAAACCCCGACTCCGGGCTCAGGCAGCGACCAAATGACACTTGAGAGTGAGAGCAGAATCACATGACAGTCTGGGCCACACGCACTTTCTCCCACATGCACAGCCCACACCCCCTGCGCCTCGCCGCGGACCCTGCTAGGCACTCCGGCGGCCGCTGCTGCGGCACGGGGCGGGGGCGGGAGCGGAGGCGGGGCGGGGGAGGGGCGGGAGGTCTGGCAGTTGCTGCCAAGGTGGGGGAAGCGGTGACGGTTGGGAGCAGGCCGGTTCGACCCGGCGGGCGGTTGGGTGTTTACCTTGATGCACCGCGACGCTGCAGCCGTGCCCGTCGCAATAAACCAGAGGGTTCTCGGCCCAGCCTCTCTCGTCTGAGCAAACGCAACAGCCTCCAATCATCTCCTTCATACTATGGGAGACCTCGTCCTCCAGTGACACGGGCCGGTCGCTAGAGACCATCTAAGAGGGAGTTGGGGGGGACCATTAAAAAACACAAGCAAGCCAATGAGTGCTTCCCCCCGCACTGCCCTCCGCTCCCCACGTTCTCCCCGGCTCCCCCACCCGCCCGCCCGCCCGCCGGCCGCTCGGCCGCTCGCTCACTCGGGCTTTGCCGCTCAGTCACTCACGTTCCGCACAGGAGTCAGGAGCCATGTCCTTGCTGACTCCCCCCACCTCCCCTCCACCGCCTCCTCCGCCTCCTCCGCCTCCTCCGCCTCCTCCTCTTCGGCGTCTTCCCTCCCCACCTCCACCCGGCCGCTAACGCTGGCGCCCGAAGAGGGCACACATAATCAAGTAGGCCTCCGCACAGGCGCACTGGGGGGGCTCCCGCTGGGCCTGGGGCAGCGAGGGAGGGGAAAAGGGCTGCGCTTCCTCCTCCAAGCGTCACTCGGCGTGCGCGCCCGCCCCGCGGCCGGCGTGAGGGAGGCGGCCGGGAGAGGCGAGGCCTGCGTGCGCGCCGCCGCGTCTGGCCGCCGGGACCCGCCCCTCTCGGGCCTGTACCCCTCCCGCACGCTTCTGGCCGCCGCAGCCGAGGTGTGCCTGGGGTGGGGGCGCGAGGAGCAAGCGGCGCGCCGAGGCCGGAACGAGTCAACGGGAGGGCGCGGGGACGCGCACGCGGGGGCGGGGACGTTGAGGCCGCCCTCTGCAGCACCAGTCTCGCGGGCTGCGTGTGTGCGTCGGGGAGAGACGCTGTGCAGGGAGGAGACGCCGACGGGAGGCGGATGCTGAGGGCCGGCAGGGGGTTTTGTTAGAGTACCTCGGGGGAACTCCTGGGGGCATTTCCCTTCGCTGGGAACCTACCTGACGGCCTTTTCCTGGAGAACTGGCTGGTGGTAACAATGGTTGGGAGAATATGCCAGCTTCCGTGAAGGGTGTAATGAAGCATGGCTTCCTGCAGTTGGCCGCGCTAACTTAGTACTGCCGCAGCCTCTCCACCCATTAAATTCACATCCTGGATTCTTCCCAAAGTTCACCCAGTGGAAGTGTTACCAGATATGCCCCTCATTTACACACCACATTGGCCCCAGTGACAGATAAAGAGCATCACAGGTCAAATACATATGTTTGGGTTATATTCCTAGAGGGAACCAAGACCACTCTTGAGTTTGCTGTATAGGAATACAAATGGTTATCAGGAATTACTGTCATCTGAAAAATACAGTTATACAATACTAGATGAAGGAACCCAAGTTCTCCTAGTCTGTCACCAAAAGATAATTAACACCATAAGATAGAGTCCAGTTTTGATTGATCAGACTCTTCTCCAAATTTACTCTTGGAAATGTGAGGTAATTTAAGTGGCAGAAAGATGGGAGCTCCCTTCTCACAAACAGAAAATGGATTAGGCCTATCTGCATAGATTAATTAGCTGGATTCTGTGCAATTTTTATGCTGTAAAATCTTCCTGTCACCTTTTTTTCCTTTGAGATCCGCGTAAACCCACTTTTGATTTTAAGCAAAAAAACGTCTATTATAAAAGTTTAGCATGAAATAGGAATTACAGACAGATTGTTTAGATGACAGTTACAAGGCAAATTCGTGGTTAATAACTTGCAGGTACAAAATGGTTTCTCAGGAATTAGCAATATAATGTGATGATCTGGAAAATGCACTTATACAATGCTAAAGGACGGAGGAAGTAAGTTCTCCTAGTCAGTCACCAGAAAATAATATAATGGTTTAAGCTTTAAAAGCATGACAAACATTCTCATTAAAAAAAGAAAGAAAGAAAGAGAAAGAAAGGAAAGAAAGAAAGAAAGAAAGAAAGAAAAGAAAGAAAAGAAAAGAAAACAGCTATTTTTTTCTACTTCAAATTAATTGCTGGGAATCTCTTTAAGAAAGATAAGAGATACAATCTAATGCAAGCATGTATTTGCAAGTATATTCAAATGTTTAAAAAACAAGTGAGATATCCATAGTACTAGAAATCTACCAAAGCTTACCATAGAGAGAAAATTATATACTAAAGAGATACACAGGGATAGGGGTAAAGAAAAAGACACAAATATTTAACTTATTAATATATTTAGAAAAGGCGACTACGGGATTACATATATGTGTACATATATATATTAAATGTAAGGTTTTAGGAGGAATATGGAAACAATGAATTCATGGGCCTGTGATAATTATGTTCTCAAAAAGTATTTACAATTTATGATTCTAAAATGTTCTTCAAAAAAAAGTGTACTGGTTTATGTATCTTTACAATATATTTAATCTTTACCCTATACAAAGGATACCAGTTTAATATACAATTCCTGCTCCAACTCCAATGCAAAGTAATTTTGAGTTAAAATCAATGTGAAATTTCCCTTTCCAACACTGCAATCAAGCCTTATTGCACTAAATTATTTAAAAATACATTCATTTTATTTTTAATGCATTGGAGCTTAATTCTTGGGATGGAATTAATTTGTATGTAAAGGATAAATACCTCACCTTTTCTGTAATACATAATAAAAGAAATGTAGGTTAAACACTTGCTCTTTCAAATCAAAAACAAAAAAAAACAAAATTTGTCATTCATTAGAGTTTTTTGAAATTTTTAAAAATAGGGGAAATATAATGTTTTATAGCAGGTCTGTATATAAATATCAATATCTCAAATAGTAACCTGACTAAAGATGTGCATAAATGTTAACAAAATATAATTCAAATTACATAAAACTGATTTGAACATGTTGAGTTTTGAAAATGATAAAAATATAATGAGTATAAATAAGTCATTTTCATTTTAACTCAGATACTAGACATTGAACTTTTATGTTATATATCTGAAGAACAATACTTAATATATTTCTATAAAATAGTAACTGAAAAGGAAGACAGAATAAAACATTCAAATATACAGAGAATTATTTATTCATTCAGTAAATATTTATTGAACATTTACTGTGTGCCAGGGACAGTTTTAGATGCAGGAAATATACCAATGAGAAAGTTGTATTTTTCCTTTATGAGATACATAAAATATATTCATATATGTATATGGCACTTGGCTGAATATACTAATTCTCATGTCTCAGAATGTATAAGATTTACAATTAAATGGTCAGAATTATTAAAGTTCAAGTAAACTTTTACACATACATACTTCTGAAAAAGTAATAAATTACCATGGGATTTATAGAAAAACTTCATAGAAAAGGACAATTTCAGTCTTAAAATAATATTACCCTTTAAATCTAATTCCCAAAATATCCAAGTATATCTAGTACCTGTAGAATTAAACAAAAGCCTATTGTGTCTATTATTCTTCTCCACATAACAGCCACTAAGAGTACTGGCTCATCTATTTCTCTAAACTAATCATCTGAGGCAAACCACAAAAAACTCAACCAAAGTATTTTATGATGTAACCTCTAACCCTACTATAATGGGAAAATGTATTTTCACTCTGTGGGTAATATATCTTCTTATAATTTTCTTTAGTCTGTACCCTAGGCACCAAATTTTTGAATTTGCTTTTCCATAATCATTTACCTAAGTAGAAACTGTGAAAGAAATATTTAAAACCACATTTATTCAGAGGTTAGCATTTCTCATATTTATCTCCTTTTCAAATTGAAGTTTTATTTGCCTTTTATTTATGCATATTATGTCTATTAGACCCAACATTAAAGACTCATATATGTCTATGAGGTATAGAACCTGAGATGTAGTTTTATAATGCTAAGACTATATACCCTTTTCTTAGCTTAGATTATTGACTTTCACAAAGTGTTTAAAATTCTATATTAGCTCTGATGCTAAATTAAAAAAAAATAGAAGTCATGTATTACTAAACTTTATTGGAAACTATAATCTTGTATCTAAATAAATTAGTTGGAAAACTCAAAAAGGCAATTTCTTATTATCTGTACACTTTCAGATATATCCTCTTTAATATAAAATTTTATATATTTGAATAAAATTTTGTTTTGCTCATTTGGTACCCAAGAGTTCCTATCTTTTATGTGAAAACTTTTATCATAAGCCATATATATTTATGCTAGTTTGATTAAAATACTATAGTATTTCTGAAACTAATTCTGTTATTTACCTTACCATGAGTTTTGTATCTTTATACGTACAAACCTACACGTGGCCCCTATAAGTATCATGCATTTGAGATTTCATTCAAGAGCATTCATTTCAATTATGTTTTCAGTTGAGATTCTACTAATGGTTTTTGCAAGATTCCATTTAATGAAGCATGTTAGTCTTACTAGGTGATTTTTTTTTAACTTGTGATAGTGCTTAACAAGTATCTTGTACATAGTAGGATCACAATTAACATTTGTTTAATGTACAATATTGATGTTTAAAAGCTAATTGCAGCCTTGGGCTTTATCCTTCGGAATAGAGTAAAGCAAGTCTTTATTTTACATGTATAATTGAACTAAAATTTCTAAGTAATAACCAACAGAAATTTTCAGTTAAATTGGCTTCTTTAAAGATTTTCAATAATTGAAATTAATATGCCTGAAGAGTTTTTATTTACCAGATATTTTAGAATTCTCTACATTTGACTAGCCCTAAAATGCTACCACCTTTTTATATAAAAGTCACCATTGTATTATAAAAGATTCTTAGAATCAATCATATTTAATATTATTGTTAGATATACTTAATTTTTGCAGTTTAATTAATTTTCAAACCTAAATTGTATGTAATCTAAATTTAAAAATATTTTTAGGAATCAAGGTATAATATTTACTTTAAAAGGTCTGGCTTAGTCAATTTTATGTTTGGCTTGGGAACTAGCTATTCCTTTTGGTATAAAATTGATATTAATTGGTATACTTACATTTTTGGGGTACAATACCATATAATTACCAATAAAAAACAATATCTTGAAAATACTTTTAGCTCTTCTAGGTGTTACATAAACGCCATTTAATACTTGAAATGTTTTTTTCTATGATGCAATAATACTTAAATGTGATACACTTTGACTTTTTAGAATATTGTCAATATAATGTAAGAGTAGGACTATAAAGTCCATGGTCCACTTTTTATTGACACTGAAGATTTGCATCCCTATTATAATTAAAGTGTAATTAAAATGACATATTTAGGTGTCTGTTTATAGAATACAATAAGATTACCATTCTGGACTTGAAAGAGGAAAATCAGTTTTTGAAATGGAAAAGAACCTTAAAATAAATTAAACATTTCCAAAAATGAAAAGAAAAAAAAAAGAGAAAGGAAGAAGAAGAAATTAAACTGAATTGCTAAATACTATTTGGACCAAAGGAAGTCACTTTTTAAGATTTAAATGTTTTCCTCTTCAAAAGGGGCCACTGCTTACCAAATCCAGAAACAAGTCCAAGAATATGTTAATTAAGTTCATTGTGTCCTAGAAAGAATGAGTTTGACAAATTCATTTTTTATTCCTTCAATTAACAAACTATTTGTCCAATATATTTTAGATTTAAAAAATCTACAATGTATATTTATCTCTTGAAATTGTACAGTACTAGTGCCAACTACCAACATGACCCCATAGGGTGAATCTTATGAAGCTTAGCATTCCTGGCGAAATCAACACACAAGCCTCTGATCACTTTTTGTCAGTCTTACTTTACCGTAGCGATTGAGAGCCAGAATGTCGGTAATTTCTATATGGTAGCACTTTAGCCCAATTAAAAAAGCAATAATCTTTGGTGTAAGCAAAAGTGTAAAATATGACAGGATATTAAAGAAGGTATCACAAAGACTGACCAGGAATGCTACATGTCCCTCTCTGTCCCCACCCCCCATCATGCCCTTTTTTCTGCCCATTTGTTGTTTTTCTCACAAGTACATCCTGACTTGTAACTTTTTTTTTACTTTAAATGGAACAAATACCCGAAACAGAAAAAGATGAAAAAAGATTCACCTTTTACTATCAACTACGAGGGGATGTGGGGGGGTGGGGTAAACTTGTATAGCTATTCTAAATATTCAAAGGCTTATACAAAAATGTAAATTGAATATAAAGGGTAAGGGGGGACTAGGCGGGGGATGGATGAGTGTAGAACAGAAAGAACAGAAAATACTTAATTTTTAACCCCCCCCCTTTTTTTTTTTTTACTGTTTGAACCTTTCCTTAGCTAATTTCAAATGACTTCTTACATAACAATTTCTCTCTGAACCTCAAAATAACTGAATGATTTCCAGGAAAAACTGCAAGTTTAGAAAAAAGATCTGCAAAATGAAAGTGTTAAAATTCAAACAACTTCTATAACATTTCAAATGTAAAATCACAACCATCACTACCTTTAACTGACTTTTAAGGGGTCTTTTCAAACATGTTATTTATGAACATCATCTATTGACTTCTTTCTTGTAATTCAAAACTTGTCAAATGATGTTTTCATGATGACATGTAAATATAATATTCTATTAGAGATCAATTCTAATTGGTTTTTTAAAATCCACCCTGGGAAACACCGTAGCATAATACAAGCTTGTAATGAGTATTTTAGAAGGAATTTCCAGAACGTCTATTATAAATCTAAGTCGAAATTACTCTCTTGTCCTAGTACGGTTTGGGCCAGAGAACTGAAATTATTTTTTCAGGACCTTTCACGCACGATGACTTTGGTCTTGCCTACAAGACTCGAGAGCACTTGTTGGAAATCTTCATTTTTAAAAACCGTGACGTTTGCCAGAAATATTTTTCCCACATGCCTGACAAAGGAAAACAAGTAGTTTCATAGATTCGGTTGCAATTATTTGTTTCCATACGCATTTTAAAGGCACACTGGACTTTTTTCCTTTTGAAATTCAATGTTATTTTGAAAATGTATTTCACGGTAAGAAATTAAGCCCTCGTTTTTAAAATTGGATACAACAAAGAGCTGAGTAATCACAAATAGGGATAGCAAAACGTGCTTTTCCTAACTCCTCTGAACTCTGACACTCATTTTGCAACCCTTACATTTAAAGATCTTTCAAATATTTATATGATAAGCTCTAATTTCCCAAATGCTGAAAAAAAATCGTTCACATTCGTCGCTTATCTAATGATCAATTTATAGACATATCTAGGCTGCTTTCCCTTCTAACGTGAGTTGCAGCTTGCCCAGCTTCCCTCAATTTAGCAGCACGTTGTAAAGCGTTTCTACGAGGTCTAGAGTTGGGAACCCCTCACTGGCCGAGTGGGATCGTAAAACTTGCAGCGCCCGCCGGGCCCGAGTCTTTGGGAGTTCTGGGAGGCGCGGGTGGGGGTCGGGTTGGGCCGCATGACCCCTCCCACGGCAAAGACGCGCTAGCCGAACTGCCACGCTAGGGCCGAACAATGGGGGCGGCCGGGGAGACGGGAGCCGGTCCCGCTTCCTCCGCCGAACCGGCCGCGCGCCTGCCCCCTCCCATTTACCCTCCCTTCCGGGTTTTCCCGCTCGCCCGGCCTGCGGCGCCTTCATTCCTCCGCCGGTCCCGGGCCCGTGGCCCGGCCTAGTGCTCGCTTCTCAGCCGCCCCCTCGCCGCTTCCCCTTCGCCCGGCCCTCCTTTTCCGACTGCGACCTCAAGGCGCTTTCTTATGCAGCTCCTTTTCTCGCTGCGGCCTTTTTCCCGCTATTTTTTAACGTATTTTTACAATTTCCCCCTTGATTTTCAAAAGTGGTTGAGAAGTCTCACTTCCAGTAATGCTGACTTGCTATTTCCCTCCGGAAAAAATTTTCCTCAGGAAATCCCAAACCTAAAAGGAAATAACAACAAATCCAAGAAAACCTTTAACCTTAAACACATCTCTCGCGTTAAAATTAAACGCCATGTTATGTTGTCTAAAACCTGCAAAAGCACTCCCTCCTCTTTTATTTCCTCCTTTAAATACTGTTAAACTCTCCATCGCATGCCTTCTGAGGAGAGGGCAGAGGATGTGTCCGGCAGCACGCAGCAATCAGAGGTTTTATCTTACGCCTCCTGGGACGGGGAAAAAAGTGGAAGGTGAACGAGGGAGCTTCCAGGGCAGAAAAGCAACACAATTCGCTGGGGACGTCGCCAGGCCAGGCGGGGGAGGCGCACGGGGGCGCCCAGGGCCCGCCGGCTCCGGGCAGGGGAGCGGGTCCACAGAGGGAGGAGGTTTTAAATAGCGGGGGCTGGGAGGCTGGGGGCCCGCGCATGACGATACTTTCCAAGAAAGGATGGGGCAGCGGTGGACTTTACTAGGCTGTCTCATCACACACACCCCCATCCAAGAAAAAAAAGAAAGTTGGAGGGAGGCGGAGAGAACAGCCAGCCCTATTTCCTCCCCACGACTCCGTGGAAGGGTTGGGGCTGCGGCCGGCAGGGGCGCGGGTCTGGACAGACCAATAGCAGTCAACAGGTCCAGGCCTCGGAGCGCAGGGCGGCCCGCCCCCTCTCCCTCCGTGAAGTCCCCTCCGCCCCCGCAGCCCCAGCCGGGGAGGCCCGGCTGTGCACTACCCGCCCCTCCCGGCCTGGCTGCGGTCGGCTCCGCCGGGCCAGGGGGTGGGGGTGGGGGTGGGGCGGGGGTTCCCTGCCGGAGAATCCTCCCGCGAGGCTGGCGACTGGGGGGAGGGGAGGGAACTCGGGGAATGGAGGATTAGGAAAGACTCGAGCTCGGCACGAGCGCGGCCCGCGCGAGGCATCCTGGGTAAAAAGTGGCCGCGCGGCACCGGGAGAGCGCGGAGGAGCCAGGGTCAGAGGTCAGGGCCCTGGAGCCCCTCGTGCAGAGCCCCCCACGTGAACGCAGCAAGCAGGAGAAACCTTTTTGTTTTCGACCGCGGCAGCATGCTCCCCTTTTGACCAAGCTGCTTTTCCCGATCTGCTGGAGGGAAGAGCTCCATCGCGGATCTCCTAACCCCTCCCCACCCCCTCCACCACCAACACACATCCCAACTCTACCCTTCCTCTCAACTCTCATCCCAGCCCCCAGTACAGAGCTTGCAATAATGCAATAAATTTGCTTTAACAACAAGTGGGGGTGGTTGCATTTACTCCTCCCTCTCATTTCTCCTCCCCCTCCTCTTGCTGCGGCTCTTGACACTACTACAAACCAGGACTATAAACATAAACATGTGTCACTGTAACAGGGCAGGTAATATACGGATTTTAAGGTGGGGTGGATGGACGAGGGCTTGGTCGCCGCTTGAGGGGCAGTAAAAAAAAATCGTGTTTCACGTGTTCTACGGCTTTGGGGGCTCACCACCCCCACACACGCCTATCCATTTATATAATGCCGAGGTCACTTGGTCACTTATTCAGCCACACAGACCCACAAAGGCAAGCTTGCCGATAGCCAGGGTACCCCAAAGCAAATACATTCAAATACGAATCCCTCTCTTCCCAGCCACCGCTGCCATTTCTTCCATTAGAAAACCGTAGCGTCAACAGTTGAATCCTCTTTCCCTTTAAAATATTCTCTTCCTGACCAATAGAGCCATTTTTGGACCTAAATTGTACACAGCTTCCTTAATACCTATACATTTTGTGCACAGGAACCCCTTTAAACAGCAATAAAGGCTATTTAAGTGGCTGAGTTCGAAATCTAGTGTGCATAGGTTATTTCTTGGGCTTTGCCTTCATGCATTTAGCAACTTCTGCTGCAAGTTGCTGAGCCTGGCCCTGTGGAGATTCGCCATAGCAAGCCTTTATTATTATTATTATTATTTAATCTATATTTACACTGCCTCTGAACTTTTATTCTTAGTTCAACAAGCCTAGCAACAACTACGACTTAAGGTAGAGTAAAGCAATCCCCTCACAAGCTTTTTGGCAAGAAAGGGAGGGAGATACAGAAAATGTTCAGATGGGGAAGTGGTTCCCTTTGTTCTTTCATTGTTTCTCTAGAACTGGTGCATACAAGGACAAACACTTACCTTCTCTTCTTTTTGCTCCAAAAACCAGATGCTCCCATCAGCCTTAAAATACACAATCCACCTTGAAAGTAACTACGAATGTCGAATGTCGAGACAGTTTGTATTCCATTCTTTTTCGCTCTCTGCCCTCTTTTAGCGTAGGATTAAGTTGCCGAGCACGTTGCTGCAAGCTGTAGCCCCCCGCCTTAGTGAATCGGTCACGTTTAGGACCCTCTAAGTCCATCCTAATTCTGCCAGTAGAATTGAGGGTATTGGAGCTCTAAACTTTCAAAAGGAAAGGGGCCTGCAACTCTCCGGAAAACTTTAAAATCCCCTGAAATTTTTTACCATTGATATTTGCACCACATTACCAAATAGTATTTACCAAGAAATATTAGATGTTTCTTTGAGGAAAGTTTGTTGTTGGGTTGCTTTTTTGTTTTTTGTTGTTGTTTTTGTAGTTGTTTTGTTTTTGTTTTTTCAGTTTATAGTTAGCTATACATTAGACACATGGAGTAAAAGGCAGGTTTGTATAGGCATTTAGCAGAATGAGTATATTTTTCCATAAGGCTTGCTGTACCATATGTCTTTAAAAAACAAAACACTACTACAACTGAGAAAGAAAGGAAATAGAAGTTTGAATTTAAATGTTGTGAAATAACTTAAAAAGAGACTTTTTTGAAATTTATTATTGTAAAAATTGGTCTTTGAAGTGAAAAGTAATCTTTCAATATTAAAAGACTTAATTTTCACTGTATAATTCCAAAAGAGAAAATAAATTTTTCTGGTTAGTAGGTAGTGTTTAGTGTCCTGCCTGCCAGGCACTGCAGCCCAAACCTTGTTTAAATCTGATTATGATGTGATTTGCTGATGTCATGAATATGAAATGATACTTGTATATCCATAAATTCGAACTTGTGATTTTTTGATCTCCCGCTTTTTGTGTGTTCCCAGTAGCTGCAGCAGTGGAAGACAGTGATTGGCTCCAGGGCTCCTAGAAGGATTTGGGCTGAAGCCAGGGGAACAGAACCAGAGGATTCCCTTTCCAGGGACCTCAGGCAGCTCCTGTCTTGTCTTTCTTTTCTCCCCTCCCGGGTGCTCAGGAGCTCAGCATGGCTCCAGCAGCCCATAGGTAGGCCTCAACACTTAGTGTCATCACTTCAGTCTCTACACATGTGGCCTTCGTGTAAAATAAACACAAACTGGGGCAACCCAAATAAATTATTGTTCTTGAGATTTGTGTATTATTTAATATATAAAGGTCGAACTCTACTTTCTCTGATTTTTCCCCTTACATTCAGGTTCAATTGTGAAAGGTCCTTGTGTCTCATAGGAAAATATTGCAACAAACAAGATAATTGGGGGGAAAGGCGGTTGCAGTAAGAAAAGTGGTTTTTCTTTGATAGTATTTAATTGGAATTAAAAGATTCTTGAGCTGTAAACATTCTTTATTTATTCAGCACACATAAGCAGGCATTGTTTTATCACCATCATAATTATGGTGTCCTTTAAACTGGCTGATAGCAGGAAAGATAAGGGAATGTGCCTGCAGATCATATCAGGTCTCACTCCTTTCTTTCTTTCCTTTCTTCCCTTCCTCCCTCTTCTGTGTCTCCACAGCTTCCCCCTACCCCCATTCCTTCCTTGGTCACTAGGGTCCCCCACAGCCCTTGAGATGAGAAGAGCAGGAAGATTGTGGCCTAACCATTTCTTACATCATGAAAGTAATTTGTACCACACTCTAATTTGATGCAATCCATAACCTCCTTGTCTCCTGTTTATAACTGCTTTTTAACTTGCAATATGTGTTATCTGAAGAGTTGCCTATTGCTTACCTGTGTAAAATCTCATCCACTAGGGTTTCCTGCTTTACCTTTGTCTCATTTAGAAAGCATACTCTTAGGGCTTTTTCAGAACAAAGCCTCACAAAACCCCTTTACCTCCAAGGATTTGCAAATTTATAAAGGCTGCATTGAATTCAAGATGGGTCAGGGGGCAAAAAAAGGGTAGAAGGTCACTGCATTTTGATTATGGGTCAGTAGACAACATGGCATATACTCTGTGTCCCAAACTTCTGTTAAGAACAGGATTTTTAAATGGCTAAGAACAGAAGGATGGCCCCCTTTGGAAGACTTGCCCCTGATATGTTTGAATGAGACAAAAAAAAAATAAGGAAAATATATCAAATTATAATTTAAGTTATTCTTCATTTTAGCCATTTCATCTTTGTCCATTCCCATTTTCCTCTTCCAAAAGTATAGGTGTGATATTAGATAAGTTTAACCAAGAAACTGTTGAGATTTTATTCTCCTGTATATTCCACTAATTCAGCCATATGAGACTTTATTATTATTTTAGACTTCATATTGTAAATATTATACATACTTTTAGTTACTAGTATAAGAGATTTCTTTTATTCTTCTAACCAGTATATTTACATTGTTGAGGCCTTTGAGATGTTCCTTATTCTTTTCTGTCTGAATTCACTGTGAACAAAATATGCCCAGCAATCACTAAAACAAATGTATATGGTGAAGAGTTAGGTGGTGGGGGTGGGGGGGTGATCCTCATTTAAATTATGTATGTATGGGTGAGAGAGCTTGGAAGGAAAAGGATTATTTTAATGCTCTTCAATACTTTAATTATATGACAGTTGTAGTGTAGAAATGCAAAAGTACTCTTAGGTTTTCCTTCAGGTTTTCAAAAGAACTTTCCCCATTAGTAAACTACTCCTGCAAATTGCTATTGCATTTCCCAGCTAACCATTTAAAAGACTGTAAATGCCGTGTGCATTACTTCGCTCCAGAGGAAAGAGGTCAGACTGAATTGCTATGGTATTTAAACATAAAATACAGTGAAAATAAATCAAAATAGAGCATCTGAAGGTAAATTTAGCACATTCATATGGGATAAGTAAAGACAAATATGTTCAGATCTTCATAGTCCATCACTTTAAAAACTGAAAGTGCTGATTTTTTACAATAAATGCAGAAGTAAGTGGACATTAAGAATATATTTCAATCTGTATTTGCTACAGAGGGTTTTCCTTGAGTAAGCAGCTTTGTTTTAAAACTAAAATACTTTTTAGAATAACATGTAGATTATGAATTCCTTACTGAGTAAAGGATCATATTAACAAACTCAATGCATATCACATACATGCCTAAATTCACAACAATTCCCTGGATTTACAGAGATGGATATATATACATAAATGTTAATTTGGGCATATCACATATATGCCTAAATTCACAATAATTTCCTGGACTTACAGAGATGGAGATACACACACACACACACACACACATAAATGTTAATTTGAGCATATTCATCCACATATACACATGCATTATAGAAACTTAGAAGTTGATATATTCTTTCTTTAAAAAGAATTTGAATACAGTCCATCATCTGAATTGGGTTCATCTTTGATTGTAGAGCTGACATGGTCAACAAATTTATCAAAGAAACCCCCTGGCTTTTGAAGAATAGTACTTTATACATCTGGATCTGCACACCCAAGCAAAGTAAGTAAATTATTGCATAACTTTAAGCATAATTGATAACAGACACCTTTAATTTTTCATCCCCATTCTTTTGGCCAGCTTTCGCATTAATAATCTAAGCCATAAATGTTGGTAGCTATTGATCGAAATCCCCGGTGTGCATGCAAATCCATCTTAAAGTCCCCTGCCTTTCATGTGTGAGCGCTCAGGGGCCTCTGCTAGATCTTTTTATCGGGATCGACCCCCAATATGCCTGGAGAAGACCCCGGATATGCAACGTGTGCTGATGGCCACAAGAAAGCTGTCTGTCACATTCTCCTGTGTGTGTGTGTGTGTGTGTGTGTACACACATGCAGGAGCACCAGTGCTAGAACCTTCACACACACACACACACACACACAAACACACACAAATGATGGGAAGTTAAAGGAACAAAAGAATGTATTAGACAAGAAAAAAAGATGTGTAATAGGAGTATTAAAAATGTATAAGTGTAAAAGTGTCTGAGTGCACATACAGAGACACTGCATAAATAGTATATATAGACACATTTCCCAAATTGCTTAGTCTTTATTTTTCTCTAATTGCCACAACAAATTAATACCTACAGTTTAAGAAAATATTTAATATTCTACTAGTTTTGAAAGCCACATATATTGCCAGTAATTTAAAGGTGAAAAGAGAGGAAGGGAAAGAAGAAGGTAAATTTGAAATGGTTACTAAATCACCACGTTACTATGTGCAGGAGCAATAGGAGTGTGTGAGTGTGTGTGTGTGTGTGTGTGTGTGTGTGAATCTAAACAAGAATCAAGAACAACTAAAACTACCTGCCCTCCCCCTAAAAAAATGACGCTCTAGCCAACCTTTTGTAATGTCTTCTCAAAGGCCTTTTTGAGTTTACTATTTCTTAGCTGTTTGACTCTGGTCTAAATCTTAAAGCTGGGGGAGGGGGAGAATGGGCGGGGGTGGGTGGGAGGGAGAGGGCTGGCAGTATATAAGTGCATCAGGAGGAATTTTAAAACGACATGATTGTCCCTGGCAATAGACTCTGGTCATTCTATTTTAAAAAACAAACACCAGCATATGATATTCCTGGAAACTTCGCTTTCTGTTTAAACCTTGTGCATTTTGCCTCCTGTGAAAGTGAAAGAGAAAAACGCGGTGTGATAGATCCAGATGCAAAAGAAAGCCAACTCGGTGGATGGTATTAGCTGTGACGAGGCATTGTTCATTGCTGCCTCTCGGTTACGTTTAAAGCCTGAAATATCACGAGATCCATTCAATGATCCTTCCCTCATTCAAGGGACAAAAATGTAATTTGCTGTAGCTCTGATTTCTTGGATGGAAATGCTAGCCTTAGATTTCAAAGGCAAGAACTAGACATCGCGGTTTGTACACACATTGATTAAGTTGAAGAGCGGCGATTACATCTGTGCTGAGTGCAACAGTAGTCCAGGGCTGACTTTTCAAATCCCAGCCTCCTGAGTTACAGACTCTCTTAAATAGACTTCCTTAATTTCCGGATGTACTTCTTGAAATTCCCAATTCTCTTCAAAATTCCTAGGAAATTACAAGGAAGATGAAGGGTGGGGGTGGGGAACTATGGCTGAGATTTCATCTTGTCAAGCAAACTGCCTTTTTGTGTCTGATTCCTGATTTGGTTTTTGTGTTTGTTTGGTTGTTTGTTTGTTTGCCATACCTACTCCTGTTAGCCAGACCAGAGCAGGGAACCTGGAACTTTTGAATGTGAAGAAAGAAATTATTGTGCAATTTTTTTTTTCTTGCAGGCTCAGAAATATCCGTTTATTCTTTAACCACACGGATGTGTCTATTTTTGGAGGAAGAAGGAAACATAAATGCCTGGGTTGCATTTATGCTGTAGTTGCAAACATCGAGCAGTTAAGAAGATTTTACCGAATTTTGCAAAGCAGCCAACAAACCGCCTTGGGATCCTGGTAATAAAAGTGGAAAGAACCTTGCTCTCTTTTTGGCAATATTTTGGACATCTTTGAAAACGACAGCAAACTATGCCTTAATTTGACTAAGAAGAGGTTAAACCATATTGATATTCATCCAAAGTGATTTTGTTGAAGCAGATGCTTGGCTTTCATGGAAAAAATGGGAGTTGTGGAAGATTCACCTAAACTACCAACCAAAAGCATCACAGACCAATGAAATAGCCTGCAACTTACATCAGCACTTTCTTTTCATTGTTGTTACGTAAAACCTCTGGAAGCACCTTGGGCGTTTTACATTTTCTTTGCTGCAGAAGGAAGTAATCTGTTCCCTGGAATTCTGATCTGTCGTGAACAGGACCGTGGCAAAGGCTGTGTTGGGGACTCTTGGACATCCCGCCTACAATCCAGTCTGGTTAATTGTGAAAAGTGTACACATTTCTGGCTTATCTATGCTTTGTTATGGGTCTGACGTGAAACTACCTCCTCCCCACCCCACCCCCCAGCAGAAAACCGAAATCCAGTTGAATTGTTACACTGTTTCGGAGCTGGAGCCTTGAACTGTTTCCTTGGTCAAATAACTTTGTTTCTGGTTGTAAAAAGGCATTGGGGGGGGGGGGGAATAAGGAAAATCGAGAGAAATTCCAAACGTAAGTCTGTACTGGGGGCGGGGGGGGGGGGTTCACCGCGCGGTTTAACTTTGGAGCTCGGAGCCTGTCTCCTTTCCCACTCCCATAAGGGAAATACCAGGCTATTCTGCACATTTTCGCTTAAGCTCCATTTTCCAAAGGAAAAGGGGGTGGGGTATATCTATTTGGACTTGATAATGTTTAAAAAAATGCTTTTCTTTGAAACGATAATAGCTGTATTGGCAAAATGCAAATAAAGCAAAAATAGGCAATATTTCTTTAAAGGGGAATATACTTTTTTTTTTTAAGCCTACACACACTGCTTCTGATGAAGTCTGTGAGTCAGGCTGTTTCTGAGCTCCGATAGTTTAATGGAAAGATTTATATACCGACTGTATTATTTACTTTGGGAGGGGAGGTGGCAGTATAAGGGTATGCTAATTAGTAGGAGATTTTGGGGGGAAGGGGTGGAATATCAATTTTTATTGCATCACCTGTCAGGAGTGTCCAATCAGCGTTGGCTTTAGGGGAATTAATTGATGAAGGTGTCTCCGGACGAGCTCACTTCACTCTGTCATTTTATTTGTAGCTAAAGCAGCGGCGGGAATAGCAGCTGCATTTCTTTTCTCTTTCTCCCTTCACATTCCATTATCATAGTGCTCCAATGGAGAAGGAATAGAGGGGCCCAGGTACTGATCTGCATCGAGGACTCAGAGCAACACACTGGCAGATCAGGAACCGGATGGTTTTTTCCCTCTTTTTAAAAAAAAAAAACGAAAAAGAAAAAAAAAAAAAAGCAAGAATCAAGTCAGTGTAATTTCATGGGGTTTTTACCCCCAATAATTTTGCCTACAGTTTGGCACTCCCTTCGCCGGGAATAACAGTCTTTGTTATTTTATTAGCAGGATGCCTTGAGACACACGCAGCATCTGGCAGAGGATTAACATACATACATGTGTATGTATGCGTCACGTATATATTTACTGCAAATGGTGGGGATCATTTAGTGCCCGAGATGGGAGACCTGAAGTCAGGTTTTGAAGAGGTGGATGGCGTGAGGCTCGGCTACCTCATCATTAAAGGAAAGCAAATGTTTGCCCTCTCCCAAGTCTTCACAGATCTGCTGAAAAACATCCCGAGGACGACCGTGCACAAGCGCATGGATCATCTAAAAGTGAAAAAGCACCACTGCGATCTGGAAGAGTTGAGGAAACTCAAGGCAATCAACAGCATCGCCTTCCATGCCGCCAAATGCACGCTCATCTCCCGGGAAGACGTGGAAGCTCTCTACACCTCCTGCAAAACCGAGCGTGTCCTCAAGACCAAGCGCAGGAGGGCCGGCCGGGCCCTGGTCACAAAGGCGCCGCCGCCAGAGCGCGCCGCCGCCGCCAGCCCCCGCCCGGGGTTTTGGAAGGACAAGCACCAACTTTGGCGGGGCCTGAGCGGAGCCGCGCGGCCCCTGCCAATCAGCGCGCAGTCCCAGCGCCCCGGCGCCGCCGCCGCGCGCCCCGCCGCCCATCTACCTCAGATTTTTAGCAAATACCCGGGCTCGCACTACCCGGAAATCGTACGCTCGCCTTGCAAACCCCCTCTAAACTATGAAACTGCCCCGCTCCAGGGAAACTACGTCGCCTTTCACTCGGACCCTGCTTATTTTCGGAGCCTTCTGTGCAGCAAGCATCCGGCCGCTGCTGCTGCTGCCGCCGCCGCCGCCGCTGCCGCCGCCGCCGCCGCCGCCTACTACCAGGCGTCGGCTGCTGGGCCCCAGCCCAAGGCGGCGGCGGGAGCCGGAGGCCCGGTGAACCTGACCTACCGGTGCAAGCGCAAGCGCGGGGGCTCCAAGGACTGCCTGCTCGCGCCCCACGCTGGCGCTCGGCGCTTGCTGCTGCTGCCCAGATCCTACAAAGCCAAGGCGGCGGCTGCGGCGGCGGCGGCCGCGGCGGCGGCTGCCGCGGCTGCCGGTGCCACTTGCCTGGAGAGGTTTCATCTGGTCAACAGCTTCTGCCCGCCTCCCCACCACCACCACCACCACCACCACCACCATCACCACCACCACCACCACCGGGCCCAGCAGCCGCAGCCGAATCACCACCCCCCTCACCACCACCGGCCGCAGCCCCATCTAGGCAGCTTTCCCGAGAGCTGTAGCAGCGACTCCGAGTCCAGTTCCTATTCGGACCATGCAGCCAACGACTCGGATTTTGGCTCCAGTTTGTCCAGTTCCAGCAACTCTGTGTCCTCGGAGGAAGAGGAGGAGGAAGGAGAGGAGGAGGAGGAGGAGGAGGAGGAGGAGGAGGAAGAGGGGGGCAGTGGGGCCTCGGATTCCAGTGAAGTCAGCTCGGAGGAGGAGGACTCGTCCACGGAGTCAGACTCCAGCTCCGGCTCCAGCCAAGTGTCAGTGCAGAGCATCCGTTTCAGGCGCACCAGTTTCTGCAAGCCTCCCAGCGTGCAGGCGCAGGCCAACTTCTTGTACCATCTGGCCTCCGCTGCCGCTGCAACCAAACCCGCTGCTTTCGAGGATGCCGGCAGACTTCCCGACCTCAAGAGTAGTGTCAAAGCGGAGTCGCCAGAGGAGTGGAATCTGCAGAGTTGGGCCCCCAAAGCGTCTCCAGTGTACTGCCCGGCCATCCTGGGGAGTTGTTTCCCAGAGATAAGGAACGATAGGGTATCTGAGATTACATTCCCACACTCTGAAATTTCCAGTACTGTAAAGAGAACTGACCTGACAATTAACTGCCTGGCAGAGGGGGCCTCTTCACCTAGCCCAAAGACAAACAATGCATTTCCACAACAAAGAATACTCGGAGAGGCTAGGAAATGCCTACAAGCTACTCCTACTACACACTGTGCAGATAACAACACAATAGCTGCTAGGTTCTTAAATAATGATTCTTCAGGAGCAGCAGCAAATTCAGAAAAAGATTCCAAAATCCCTCATTGTCCTGAATTTGCTACGGATTTGCCCTCTTCACAAACTGATCCTGAAGTGGATGCAGCAGCACTAGCAGCAACTAAAGTGGAGAATCTGTGCACTGACACAGGCGACAAGACATTGTCATTTCTGCACAATATTAAAATCAAAGTAGAAGACAGTAGTGCTAATGAAGAATATGAACCTGATCCTGTTACAAATAAGCTAAAGTGCGAGTGCAATGATACAAAGGGTGAGTTTTACAGTGTGACTGAAAATAAAGAGGAGGACGCCTTGTTAACCACAGCCAAGGAAGGTTTTGCATGCCCTGAGAAAGAAACTCCTTCCTTAAATCCACTGGCTCAGAGTCAGGGCCTTTCATGCACTTTAGGTTCTCCAAAACCTGAGGATGGGGAATATAAATTTGGTGCCAGGGTGAGAAAAAATTACCGAACACTAGTACTGGGAAAACGACCTGTCCTTCAGACACCTCCAGTCAAACCAAATTTGAAATCAGCTAGAAGCCCTCGTCCTACAGGTAAAACTGAGACACATGAAGGAACACTGGATGACTTTACAGTTATAAACAGACGCAAAAAGGTAGCCAGCAATGTAGCATCAGCAGTGAAAAGGCCGTTTAATTTCATGGCAAATTTTCCTTGTCCACCATCACTCATTATTGGGAAAGATGGGGATTTGTGGCCAGCGTATTCTTTAAACACCACTAAGGATTCCCAACCTCCTCACAAGGCCCATCCTATATGGAAATGGCAGCTGGGCGGTTCTGCAATACCTCTTCCACCTAGTCACAAATTCAGGAAATTTAATTCATAAAAATGTTTTGGAAGATATTTTCTTGAACCATATTACCTTCCTTTTGTTGTAAACTGCACAGGATGGTTTGTACAAGTCCATTAATGGTGTTACATCCCCTTTGGAGTCCTGGTTTATCGCATTTTGAAGACAGAAATCGGATTACTTTTTTTCCATTGCGGGTTTTTTTTTTTTTTTTAAGTAGGGTGGGGGTGGGGTGGGAGAAGGGTTGGTTTACATACCACAGACTACTTCAGGCTAAAGACTCAAGTAAAACTCAGTTATTATGGTAGAGCTGGAACACTTTACTGTTTCAATACTAATAATGCACCGGTACCTCAATTCAACTGCTACAAATAAATGTCAAAAGGTTGAATAATAAATATTACAATGAGCCATTAAGTTTATGCACTAGATTTCAGATCTGAAAGTGTAACTGTTAATTCAGTGAAAGTTTGTTAGGTTACATGGTTACACAGTGAGGTAGCAAGAAGTTTCTGTGAGCCCAAAATGTAATTTTCTGGAGCTCTTGGTTGTGGGGTCTCTTTTTCTTTTTAATCCCCTCATTCCCTCTCCAAGAATAGTTGCACTTAACTTTTTAATTTTTTTTTAATGGAAAGATTGGGGTGTGAGTCCTGATTACTGATAAAAAGCTGCCTCAAATAGAATAAGTAAAATATGGGATTTTTTTTTTTTGAGTAAAAGATGTGATTTTAATTTTACAGCCCCTCCTTGCAATTGGAAAAGTCCTTTTTGTGTTCTCATCCAAATGTTTTAAATAAGATGACTTACTCTTGTCCTGCTTATCTTGTGGTCTGAACATGACTCTTCAAACTTTCAGTCTGATTAAAATATTTCTCTTAATAGCAAGATATTTTATGGTCTAACTCTTCATAGTGACAAAGTAGTAAATACAACCAAGAAAAAGAAAGAGGGGTCAGAGTTATAATACCCCAAATGAAAATGAACAGTTATTTCAGGGCTTTTGGTACTAGAACTCAGGCACTTGGATTTTATTACCTTATACTTTTTTTCTGCATCTCTAAACTTCTGTTTTCAGACCATCTTGTGTATACAGCAGGAGAGTTTCTACTGCAAGTGACAATCAGAGGTGACTATCTATATTTGCACTTAAAATCAAAGTAGTTCAACATGCAAATGGCTAGGGTCTAGCCCTTGGTAAGGGCCATGCTGGTGTACTGTGTTGTGATGATGGAAGCAGTAAATCAAAATTATGGAAATTTGCACTGTTGAAAAGCATGCTTTAGCTTTATTTTCAATTAAAAACACTGTTTAAAATTCCTGGTTCCATACATTTCTACTTATTCCAGATTGAAGAATGGTTAACAGGAATGAATGGTTTTGTTGACATTTTCACTTGTAATGTTTTTGCCTAAAAGAAATGCATTTATTGGGTGAAGTGTTTTGTTGTAATAGTTTGTGATGAGGCAGGTCAGGTTTTGTGCCTAACACTGGTGGGTTTTTTTGTTTTTTTTTTTTCCCTAAATAACAAGAAAATTTTACAAACTTGTTAAAAAATCAAGTACTAAAAGTTTCAGATTTAAGAAAGTAAAACAGAGATCAGTTGTTGTTTTAAAAGTAGCATCTAATAATTTTTTGGTCCATCTCACTTAGTATGACAAATTATGTATCTCATATCCTTGCTATCTTGAATCTAAGAAGTTGCATCTATAGATCATAAATCACAAAGCAAAACAAAACACCAACGAAATGTTTACTGTGTGAATTTAAGTCACAATTTCTCATGGAAATTTAATCTATTTCCCCCCTTTATCTTATAATTCCTATCCCTTTGAAATTTTCCTTTTGTCTATAAATGTTTCAGATAAATCTGGATGGTCTCAGCCCTAATTGCTGTATATGCTCTGTGGTTTTCCTCTTGTAAAGGACAGAAGCTGAGGATACCTGCATCCAAATACATTTGGATGGAGTAAACAGATGCTTTGAACTGTCTCCCTTCCTTTCCTTTTTGAATGTTGCCAGATGTAGGTTCACTGGATCGCTTTTTATTAGAATGGTAGATATAGTCAAAGCAAAAATTCAGGGTTGTTATCCTTAAATTCACGTTTGTATATAATTCCAAAGACCAGTCCATGTTACAGTTAAAGCCCCAGAAAGCTGAAAAATTGGCCTCTCAGTCTGAGTTCTTTCCTTTTTGAAAGGCAATACAGAATTTAGGTAGTGAGTTGTCCTGAAAAATGAATCTGTAAAAAGTGTGACACACATACTGGAAGTCTGTAATTTCTACTCTAATTACTGCTAAGTCAAGAAAGTTCAAAGTACAGTGACTACTACATTTAGACTAATACTTTCCTTGTTGGCTATGGACTCATTGTCTCTAAATTATAAATTGAGAATATATTTGAAGTCTACAGATCTTGGGTGTGGGAGGACTGTAAGATGGAATAAGCACAAATTAAAACAAATATACCCTATGGAATTTCTGACATAAAATATCAGCCTCCAGCTTTGACACTTGGTCTCTAACCCTCAGAGAATCAATAGTTTCAGTTTATAAGAGCTGGAGAATGAGCAGTATGGAGGCCGAGGCATTCCAGAGTGATACCATCAAAAGGAAAGAAATTAAATAGTCAACACAAATTTCACCCCACAGTATTACTATAAGCCAGCCAACCACAGCAAAACCTGAGTTAGGGCTTCTGTCAGGAAAGTGTACTAAATAGTATTGCAGTATATGGCAAATACAAGGTATTCTTTCAATTGCTGTTAGCCCCTTAGCTATTTTCCCATCCTGCTATGGGAATTATTCTCAGTACAGTTTATTTTATTTGGGTTGTCTTATGATTAATGGAAATATCTAGATTTTTCTAACATGCTATAAATGTCCTATTTGTTCAAAAGTTAAGCCTTATTGAGAGTAAAACAAAAATTACCTCCATTGATAGATTGCATTTTTACATTTAAATATTTTCAGGGAATAGATTTTTAAAAAAGTTATATGGCTCCAGGGTCATTGATTCCTGTGTCTAAATTAGCTCAACATTCATAGACTTGAGGAAAATGCAGGAAAAGCCTCTTTCTCTGACTTTTTGGGGAAACAAACTTGTTTGGTTTCCTATGAAAGTAATTTCCCAGTAACACTGTAAAGTGAAGATTTAATTATTTTTTTAAGAGATGTGTTGGACCTTTTTCCATAGTCAGGTTATCTGCCTTTACAGAAAATGCAGCTTGATCCCCCCCCCCAACTATTTACTTTTTAGAGTGGGTGTTCCCTTCTACTGGCTTACTTGATTACAGTGGAGTAATCTCAATAATGGTTGTTTATTTCAAAATCAACGACAAGGAGCCACCACTAAACAGCAATAACACAAAATGATGGGCTAGTGTGTGGATTTTTATCTTGTTCCAGTCTGGGTGACTTTCAATGGTCTACAAATTCCTCAAAGTTCTTGTCAACAAGACTTGGATTGGGAGTTTCTGCTGATATAAGAATGATAGTTTTGTTTGCATGCAGGAAGAGATGTAGAAGAAACTAATTCCTCAAAAGCTTTTTTTTTTTTTTTCCTTTCAAAGAAAAAAATCCTCCATGGTAAATAAAATAAATAAAGCATCAGCATCTACAAAAGAAAGAAAATGTGGTGAGTTTTGCTTCACCTTGAAAATAATTTCCTGCTGAAAGAGATGGGAGAAGAGGGATTTCCCTGAGCCAAACTAGGAAGAAGGAGGGAGGGAAAAAAAAAAAAAATTAAAGGCTCCCAATCAACTAACCTCAGGATATTGGCAAGGAGGAACAGGGTATCCACCTTAGCGAGTCTTCCCAGTCACCCCAGTCATCCCCAGGATTTTCCCCTTCACTGTGAGGAAGAACTATTTTTAATGCTAGCTTTGGCTTTGGTTTGCTCCCTAGGCCAAAGGGCACTTTGCAAACTCGCCTGGGGGGTGGGGATTTAGGGCAGATCGAGGAGGTGGGGGAGGGCTGCATTTTACCTGTTTGGCAGGCCCTCTTTTACTTTAAAAAAAAAGAAAAGAAAGAAAGGAAAAAAAGAAAAGAAAGAAAGAAAAAGAAAGGAGGGGGGCCCAGCTATCATTCTTTGCCCATGCCCTAGGCCCCCGCTACTCTCTCGCTCCTTTTCAAACTGTGGCGGCCTCACAAGCTCCTACTTTAAAAGGCCTGAGATGTTTTGCATGAAACCCTCACAATAGGGGTTGAGGGAATTGACAGTTTCAAAAACAAGGCGTTCAGTCCTTTCCAGCTGCCGGGCCGGCTCTCTCGCACCAACTCCTCGTTCCTCTCTGCTGGTGGCGTCCTCTGGAGCGCGCGGCCTCCCCCACCCCTCCAGCCTGAGCTCTGGCCAGCCCCACCCCGCCCCCAGGCTGTGTTTGTAAACAGGGGTCAGTGGTCGGGGCTGCAGGCGCGGGCTTTGGGCCTAGAGGCCTGTAAAAGGAAGGCAGGGGACAACTGAGCGGGCAAGGGGCTTGGGGCTTAGAGCTTCGAGGGGGATTTCGGGGTCCCATTGCCCCTCGCTAACCCCTGGCAGCCGAGTTCTGGGGGCCGCAGTGACCTAGACAGCCCTGGGCTCTCTGGCCCGTGCTACCGACACAAGAAAGATAGTTTAAGTGCCGCCATTTTGCACTGTGGCTAACAAATTTCTTTGTGACTCCCACCCCCACCCACCCAGATCTTGTTCTCCTCCGAACATGTGACCATTTTCCTCCCTGGGACAGAATAACCTGCACTCCAACTTGTCTAGCCTAGTGTTTTGGTCAGGCGGCCGCAAGGCCTGGAGCTGAGAGCTGCAGGGCCTGAGCCTCCTCCCGCGGCCTACCTTCTAGGACTGGAACGCCTCTCCTCACTTTGTACTCCTTTTGTGTGTCCTGAAGTCACCTCCCGTCCCCGCACACGCACAGGCCGCCCAGCTCTTTCTCACCTTCTCAACCAGCCTCATCTCTCCCTCCGAGGCAAATGAGGCCCAGTTCTTTGCTTTGGGCAGAGGGCTAGCCAGGCCTCCAAACTGAGCGTGTGGAACCCGAGTGGCAAAGGGACAGGGCTTCCTATGGGCCAGCCTGGCTGCGAATATTTCCTGGGAAGTGGCCCAAGACCAGAGACCTGGAGTGTGGTGAGGGCGCTAAAGCACTAGCTGGGTCCGGGAGAAACTCCTAAAGTGAGAGAAACGTGATGGGGTATCGCTTGCTTTCCTTGATGACATGGTTCTTGTCCCTTGGAACTTCTCTCTGTGCATCTATCTGCAAGTGAAACGATGACCTGGAAACGGGAAACGGGAGACAGTGACCTGGAAAGCCACCCTCAGTTGGGGAGGTTGGAGTGCAGCAAGGCAAACAAAGCTGCTACTGGGAGAGGGGGAAACAGAGGTGCACTGCAGATAGGTCACAGCAAAGTGCAACAAGCTTGTTTTCCCGGGTGTTTAAAATGCGGCCCTAGTTGTAAAGTGTGTGAAATTACGCACTGGTCTCTTAAAGAGTGCCTAATTTATAGTAAATAGCAAGGTCTTTGTAAATGGCTTTATTATGTTGTTTCTTGTTAATTGTTGAGAAAATCCCCATTGTTGAGTGTGAAAGGCTTTATGAGCTAACCTGGTCCTCAGCGCAATCAGAGGGCAGTAAAGGGCCGCTCGGCCTCCAAAGCCTCGCGCGGAAGCTGGCGCCGGCCGAGAGTGCCGCGGGGACCTTTGGAGATGCTGCCTCAGCCTGGAAAGAAAGTGGCAAGGCTTTCCAGGCTTTAATTAATGAGAAAGCGTGTTCTGAACTCGCGGGTCCCCAAGAGCAGCTGGCTGAGTACGGCGGGGGGAATCCGGCTGGCCGTGGCGACCCTGGCGGCTAAGGCTGCGGGGAGGCGGAGCGGGCCGGGCTCTCCTCCCGGGTCACAGCCCGCAGGGGGTCAGGCCTCGACCGCAAGTCGGCGGGCACCGGACGCCGGCTTGAGCCGGGCTGCGGTGGAATTGGATCTTGGGCTTTGTCTGGTTCTCCAACCGCGTGGAGCACGGGCTCAGGCCCGTTCCACTACGTTCGCAGACCCCTGCCCCCCAAAATGCCTTCCGGACCAGGGAACTGGAGGGTCTAACGGGTAGAACAGGCTGCGGGGAGAGCTCCAGGCCCCTGCCTGGGCCTCCACATCTTTTGTTTAAAGCGCTCTCTTCTTCCCTCCCTCTTTTTCTCTTTCCTTCTCTCACGCACGGACACACACACACACACACACACACACAGTCTGTTAGAAACCTGAAAGGGACTCAGAAGACAGGAGAAATAAGAGGAAAGGTTTTTGGTTTTGTTTAACAAGAAAAATAATTTCTTGAGTCTAAGATAAAATATTCCTATCCTCCTTTCCTATCTCTTCCAGTTCTCTTTCC
Organism: Marmota monax; assembly: GCF_021218885.2. Classification (NCBI taxonomy): domain Eukaryota; kingdom Metazoa; phylum Chordata; class Mammalia; order Rodentia; family Sciuridae; genus Marmota; species Marmota monax. The sequence continues at coordinate 1,933,585 of NW_026694639.1, forward strand.
AGCCAGCTGGGACCCAGAAGGGAACGGGCAAAACCAGGCAGGCGCTGGGTTCTTTGCATGAACTTTGAGGAAAAGAACTGGCTTAGTCCTGCAGACCTGCAGAGAGTGCCTCCCGGGGATGGGCCCCCGCGGCCTTTTGCCGGACTTAGGACCCGGCTGGTCGCTGGGGGAAAAGCAGCCGCCGCCTCTCCCGCAGCCTGCGAGCTCGGGCACTGCAGCTAGAAAGAAGAAATTTCTTGAGCCTACACAGATGGAAGAAAACCTGGGTTAGGTGGACTGTGTGTGAGCGTTTGGACATTAGCTAATGCAAATCCAAGGAAATGTTAATACCAATCAGAAAAACCTGTATTCGGCTAGCTTCCCTTTTAAGATAGCCTTCTGCTTGCAGCACTCTCACTCTCACCAAATTAGCTATTACGTGAAATCCCCCTGGGTTTAAAGCACTTGTTTCGCGGATTCGCGTACAACCCATATTAACTATGCACTTTCTGCTATTCCTCTTGTGACTGTCCCTGGTTCTTCCTTCTTTGCGGAGAGTATGATGCATTTTATTTTAGCCCAATCGATGCGTGCAAATACTGGGATAACACAGCCCACACATCTGCGGTGGAGGCTGTTTTCAAAATTGAGTTTAGGGATCAATACTAAGTTGAAATGCTCCAAATTGCACGGATTCGCCAAATTCGAGCCTTGAGCTCCCACGCCCCTTTCCTGACTGATTAACGCATTCACAGGCTATAGCTGTGTGTCTATCCTTCCTGCCTCTCAAAACAGGATGTTTTCATCCAGTGTATTTGGCTTTCCCTAAAGATCACTCCGATTTGCTTGGAAAAACACGACCCCAAAACGTGTGGTGTTAAACCCTTGTCAATGGCTTCCATGTGGGTCTCTGGGTCTCTTCACACGTCGATTGCTGTCTGCCACCACCCCCCTTTATTTTCCTAGGACCTAACAGTAGCACCTAGAAGTGCCATAGTGGTGCTCCGAAAACGTTTGCCCAATTTAAATATTTTACTGGCGAGAGAGTAACCACTACTTGTCTCCTAGAATGACATTTAGAGCTGAACTGTTTGGGTAGGAGCACATCCAGCTCTCTATTCTTTTGCAGCCCTCAGCTGCGGGTAGACTGGTGTTCTAACTGGGGGGAAGGGCAGTGGTTGTCCTCTTGTTGCAAGGGACTACTTTTAAGGCCAAAGAGGAGGTGGTGAGGGGAGTTAATTCGAGCTGATATATCTGTGAATATGTGCCTGCTTGTGGAGTCTGAAAATAATATCTATAAAGGAAACACCTCAAGAATCTCGGATGTTAGAGTAACCTTGTTCTTTAGCTCCTGCTGCCTAGGTCTTCCTTCAGGTTAGAGAACTAGAAGATAGAAAACACTGGAGAGAGAGAGTGGCAGGCAGCCTCAAAGCTCTGCAGTAAGATCCAGTTATTCATCTAATCAGTGTGTGTTTGATGCTTTTGGGATGGAAAAGGCTTAGTAGTCAATCGACTTAGACCCTAAAATATTGCCAGTCTAGCAAAGAGCAACTGCTCACAGGTCTGCAAAGGCCCTCCCCAACCCAGCTGTATGTAAGGAAGGGAAGGAAGCAGAAGGGAAACCATATGAGTGGCCTGCCCTTTTCCTCAAGCCACCAACCAACCAACAAACAAACAAAGTCAGAATTCTCCTGAAGACTGGGCTATTAGAAAAGCACATGTAGGGCACCGGAAGGCTGGAATACTATTTCCATTGTTAGTGATTGCCTTCTTTAAGATCAGTTTGTTAGCTCCAGGAAAAACACAATACTTGTGATAAGTGATGAGCAGTAGAAAGGAAAACCACTCTGGAAGAGAGCCTGTGTGGGAGTTTAGGCAGCTGCCCTTCCCCTTTCCTATGAAAGTTAGATATGACACAAATTTATAAGAGATCCTTTGGCTAAAAGTTAGTCAGTAGGAAGGCCTTTGAATCTCTGAAATGACCTGAAAGAGCCTAGATTCCTGAATGTCTCAGGAATAAAGGCAGATTTTACTTTCATTCCCCTCAAGTCACTCTTTCTTTCTCTCTTTTTTCCTCCCTTCAAATGAATACCCTGATTGTCATTGGTGCAAATATAAAAAAAATCAGTTTTCTTCCTCTATGTTGGGTCCAAATATGCAGACCAATAGATGGGTAAGCTTTGAGATGTCTTATTATTTCATTCATCAATTTAAGACCTGCAGGATATAGTAGGAATTGCCATGAATATGTTTATTTACCTTTCTTTACTTTTCCCCTTATCTTCCCTTTTTTTTTTTTCTCTTTTCTCACTCTCTCATCTTCTCTCCTTTCTCTCCCTCTACCTAACTTTGCACCCAGGTGAAAGTTACATTGGGAAATAACAATATTTCCAGAGTTGGAAAGGGGGGAAGAGTGGGAACTTAATGCTGAGAGAGGCAGTCTGGGAGCCTCCAGTGATTCTGAGCTTCCTTGCTGGGGTGAGGGGCCAGGGCTTCTCAGCCTCTTGTCCTGTATGTGTGGAGCTATTCTGGTTAGACTATAAAAAACAACGTGTATCTCAAGACCAGGAGAGCTCCACTCCATAAACACATGGCTATGGTTTTAACATGGAGTGCACTGCCAGATGCAAATGTACAGAGATGCTTTTAATTTTGTTTCAAGTGTTATACATCATGTGGCAAATTGGTCTTCAGAAAGCCCATTTTTACTTTTTTTCCTGTTAACAATAAAGACTTAAACATTTATGATTGAAAAATTAAAAAGAGTGAGCATCAACCACCAGTGTTTCTTATCTGATTTTAAAAAGGGAGGTGGTACTTTTTTTTTTCCCTAAAAAAAGAAATTTTCTTGTTGTTTCTGTTTTGTTTGCTTTTTGCAGGTGCTGGAGATGGACCCCAGGACCTGGAGCATAGGAGACAACTGCTGTACCACTGAGCTACAATCCTAGCTCCCTATAAAGACTTTTAAGTGGAAGAGCTTAGTTAATATTTGAATTGTCCAGTGCATATCATTTTAAGAAAATAATTAAAACACTTTAATCCTTGTATTGTTTTTATCCTTCGCATCTTTAAACTTCAAAGTGAATTAGGAAATTTGTTGTATGTTCCTGCCATATTCTTCAGACAAATTACTTCTGAAATAGCTATTTTCTCCAAAATATCAACATTTCCTATTGCCATATATATTTTACTCTGTGTTTGTAAGATTATAATTAAATAGGAGAAAAATAAACTTATTTTGTAGAACTTAAGTTGGAAGGAAATATTATTTATTTTGAAGACTTGGGTTACTAAGGTTTCTAAAAATCTTGTCCTCTAGCTGGTTTATCTGAATAGGATCTGATCCCGTATACATGAGGGGTGCACATAATATCCTGACACAACAGAAGGATTTCTAGATGAATTGGAAGCATCCTGATTGTGAATTCCCTATCTTTTCCTGTTTGAACCATTACTTTAGTGTACACTCCAAGGTTGATTTTAAATGTGATCTCCTTTTTTTTTTAAGTGCAGAAGTCATTATTAAAGAAAAGAAAAGCAGGAAATCTTTTATAAATACTGTTAGGACCATTGATCCCAGTTACCTGCTATAATGTGAATGGAATCATTATGGCTGTTCCCATTGACACGGTTTCCTCATTCAGGATCCTGGCCAAAGGAATAGCATGTCAATGTGTAAAATTCTAGCCAAAGATAAGCCATTACAATGGAAATCGCAATGTGCAAAGTCTCACTGAAGCCAATGAAATTGAGTGTAATATCCATACAGCATTCTCATCTGCTTGCTCCAGGATTTAGTATGCAGCTCTGCATTGAAATGAGATTATGCATATAAAACACCAATGTAGAATACACTGCCCAATAAAATATTAGAGAAGCAACTTAAAGCCATATACATGGGCTTTACTTAAATTTGAACTTCATGTACAAAATAAACCACAGCACCATTAGAACACTAAATCTACAAAATGTCCTCACTCTGGTTTTTCATGCTTCTTTCTGCATGATTCCCCCACCCCCTCCTATCCAAACACAATTCTTTTAAGGGCACTCTTCAAATCATCTAACAATTCCCAAAGGGTATTCCAGGAGTCTCTTAAAGTGTCTTTCTAAATTAAAAGGCTCCAAACAATTTAAGTGTATTTTTGAACCAAAAATATCAGAAAGTATTTGGACTTGCAGACCTATGTGTATGTAAAAAGAAGAAAGGGACCAAAGAGAAAATGCCCCCACAGTGGATTACAAGGTTATGGGACAGGTCACTAGGAAAGGGAAATAAAACTGAATGTTAGGTTGGGCTTGTAAATTATACACCTTTCAGGGAAAGGGGTTTAAGTTCTCTTCACTCAAGGTTCCCGACCCCCCCCCCCATCCATTTTGCTATTAATTCTTAACTCTTGGAAGGCAGTTCTTTAATGAGGTTGTTTGTGGCAGGTTAATTTTCTCCAATCTACTGAGCTTCTCATTTTCCCTTTTAAGTGCACTGCTGCCTAGAGCTTTCAGAATTTTCCATACCAGAAGAAAACAGAATAAAGGTGAAGTTGCTTGACTGGGCTGGGAATTAAAGGTGTTATGTGGACAGATAAATGGAGGGCCTGGACAGATGGGAGTGGGAGGGTAGAAGCCAGACTGAGTTGAGGGCAAGAGGGAGAGAATTCGGTCTTAGGAGAGCAATGACCCTAGGAGTGTAATATATTAAATATTGCAGCGATCGATTTCAATACCCCAAGTGGACACGGGAATAAAAATTCACCAACAAGCTGAAGTGATTAGGAATGCTTTGTTGTGAGGGAAAAAATGTGATTTTCTTCAAATCCTTTTTGTTCAGGTTAGAAGAGGCCCAGACAATCCAAATGTAAGCCCTGGACTCCCAATTTGGGATATAACCTGAAAGGTTAGTCATATCTCAATGGTACTTCTGCAGAGTGGAAAGATGAGCTTTGTACCAAGGAGGATTAAATATCAACCACAATTGTGAGCTGGTGACTCTAGAAGCTTTCCCCCCAAAAGAGAATAGGACATTTTGGAGAGGCCATGCATTTCCTATGCATTAGTCTTTGTTTCAACACTGGGACAAAGCAGTGGCTTTTGCACAATTCTTCTTTCATTAAAAACCAGGAGAAAATGCACAATATGGTATACAGAAGGTTGAGTCACAGTAGTGGGACATAAAAACAGCCTTTGGTGCAATGTAGGGGAGAAAGATTTTTGAAGTGTCATTCTGGGGACAAAAGTATGAAACTGTCATATAAATAGACACAAATGTCTGCTATCACACATGATTTTGTTAGTGATTTTAAGAAATGGGTGGGATTTCTGTTCTTTTTCCCCTACCAAATCCAGTTCTTAGAGATTCAAGCTATGAACTGTGTTTCTGAAGTCCAGGAATCTGCTTAGGGATTTGGGGTAGTCACTGTGGAGGCTGCTTGGAGCTGGGGAATTGTTTTCAGTCACAGCCTAATGGGCAAAGCCTGGGCTCTTCACACTGGGGACACCAAGTCTGCTGCTAGGGACACACTGCTGGATGCCTGGATGCAGCAGCAGCAGCTACTGCAGCTGCCTCCTCCTTCAGTGTGGCCGCTACAAATCTGAGAAAGAAATGCAGCATCATACAAAGGATTTCTTTAATGAGGAAGAGTTCCTTGGACTGACTTATGGGCTATGGCTGCTGCTCAGGCTTCTCCTTCCAAGAGATCTTTTCTTACCTTAATATGCTTCTTTCTTTGCTAGCTGCCCCCCACCCCCCACCCCCACTCCAACACACACATACTACTTATTCTCTGTGATAACCCAGAGGCTGATTTCTATTTTACCCTGGTAAGGATGGACTCAGAAGGTTTGATTCAGGTTGGATTGTAGTGCTGGGCAAAAGCAAATACCCCCATGAGCTCTCTCTCTCTCTGTGTCTCCTCTCCATGTATATATTCTCCCTTCTCTGCCATCAGTCATCTAGTCTTCTATCCATCATAATGATGGCTAGTTCCCACTTGCAGCATGGTCCTAAGGATCAGCCATATTTCTGTATGAGAATCTCTTTACCAGGGAATGGGCCAGGCAGGAGAAGGAACCCTAAGCCTCCCCATCTCTTTTAAATCTAATTCGGGCTGACCATGGCTGGGTTAAGGCTGAGATTGGTTGTGCAACAGAGCACTTAGGTTCCTGCAGCTTGAATCTCCCAGGCTTTCTGTGGAGTGATGAGTGGCTACAGGGAGGCTATTATGCCCTATAAAGCTGTTTATCTCCCTTAAGCTACATGGCTCTTTCCTCTCTTCAGGATGGGTCCAGTCAGGTGCAGGAGTAAAAAAATCACTCAAAAAAGTTACCTTGAGAAAATAGTTATTGAGACCAGTTATCTCTCTCCTTCAGTGTGGGAAAGGCTTAAGGGGACTTTGGGTAAGAAAGGAATTGTTCCATTTTACTCTGATCCTCTGTGGCCATTTTTTATTTGGTATCTTCCTCCTCCTCCTCTTCTTCCTTCTCCATCACCTTTTTCTTTCTTTCTGCTCTTCATTTTAAATCAAGTCAAAAGAAAATGCAGGTAGAAAGTACCAGTGGACCTGTACTATGGTTGAGGGCCTGCTGAAGCTGAAACAAGGACTGGCGGTGCCTGGGCAGGTGGGAGACTGCAGAGATTCTTGCTCTTGTGTGACTGATGGGGTAATCTGGAGAGAAGGAATCTCCTGGGGGGAAGACAGGTAGGTGGAGCCTCTGGGCCTCAGGTCAAGGAGGATCATGGGCCTAACCTCTGGGCTCCTGAAGGCCTTCCCTGGTGTAGGGTACCTGTTGCTCGAGGCTGTCTGAGGAACCTTTGGGTTCCTGGCCTATTGTAAGTCTTGGGGTTAGGTCGGGCTCCCCCGGGAGCTTCTGGATTCACCTGTCATTACGCTTACTGCCCAGGGACCCTGACAAACTTTCACAATGTGGGTCTGAACAAGGGCGCTTAAGGTTCACTGATCTGTGTGTAGAACTTTGCAAAACTGCAAATAAGCGAGAAATTTTGTCCATTCTTGAGAAGGGAGATACAAGTTTGCACTTAACATGGAAGCATGAGAAAAAGAGGAGGGGAAAAACGTCTGGCCAAAATCCCCACTGTAATCTCCAGAACAATTTCATTTCCTCTGCAGCACCCTGGCTACCCTAGCTCAGGCCTCAGAAAGGTCAGGGAGGGGATGGAGCTTAAAGAGCGGGGGTGGGGAAGACAGAGAGAGAGGCTAGGCCTTTGGCTAGGTCACAGGTGAGGGCTGAGCTGTGTGATGCGGAGGGAACTGAATGGAAGGCTGCAGGACGGGGGGAGGGGTAGAGCCACGTCGTTCAGAAGGGTTTGGCGTTTTCCAAAGGGGTTTTTCTCAGGAATTCACACAGCCCGCCTCCGGGGCAGCTTGTTGGGCTCTCCCCCGCCCCTTCTGGCAGAGCAGGTCGCAGGGAGCTCGGGTTTCTGCCGAGGACCCGCGTTGCCGGGCCGCCCGCGCTCTGCCGGCTCGGCAAATAGGCCTTTCCCGCTTGCTGAGAAAGGGAAAAGCGCGTGGCCGGGGCCGTGCGGACAGCGAGTGTGTTCGTGTCGAGGGAGCCAGGTCGTCCCCCAGGAGCCAAACTGCGCCTGACCACGGCGTAAACCTTGCCCGGCCGCTCCCAGGCGGAGAATAGGTTCTGGGGAAGTGGAGCCTGGAATCCGCGGCCGACATCCCCAGAGGTGGCGCGGCTGCTGGGAGCCCGCGGGTAGCCGCGAGAAGCAGGCCGCGGGAAGCTCTGCGCCTCTCCTCCAAAGAGGAGCTTGGAAGTTCTGAACCCTTTACTTTAAAGTGATTGAGCTTGTTCCATTGGACAGCGGCTCCACCCTGTCCCAACCGCCGTCACCTTCCCTTGTCACTCTAAGTGTGCGTGTAAGACGCTCACGACTCGCGGACGGTGCGTTTGGAGACTGTGCTGCAAACGGGAGCATCCAGCGCCTGAGCTGCTGTCGCGATTTTGGATGAGTTCTGATGTGAGAACCCAGACCTAGAGGATTGGTTTGTGCTTTTTTGCCCCCAGCCCTGTAGGTTAAAGTCGCTAGTGATAGCTTTTCCCATGAAATCTGTCCTTCCGTGCCTGCCTCCCTTCAAGGAAGTCCTCGCAGGAGCCGGGCTCCACCCTGGGAGCCTGCGGGGAAATGAGGATAAAGGCTCAAGGCCTTCACGAGTTGAGATGATTATTAATTTGGGCTGCTCAGAGCGAGTGTTCGACGCCTTCTGCTTTTTGAGTTGTCCCAGGAGCTGGGACCGAGGCTTGAATAACCCTGGGTTGCAACTGGGAAAAGCGAGTTGAGGAGGCTCCCGGACTTTTCTGAATGGCTTGGGTAAAGCTCCTGGGGCAAAGGTTCTCTCTTCTTCGTCTCCAAATAAATTCTTAACTAGTGTAGACTAAACACATTAGTATTATTAAATGTGTGAAGTAGAGGGAATTGAAAGTGGGGGCATGCCAACTGGACACAGAACCCTCGATACTTCTCTGGTGACAAACTAGGGCACTTCCAACATGAAAATAGAAATGTAACATTCGACTGGATGAATTAATTTTTGACGGATTTACGGTATGATTTTCTTTCAGGCAGTATTCATTGGTTCTTTCGATCCATAGTGCAGCCCAAAGACAGAAATATAAACAAGCACTTTCTGCTTTGCGGAAGCCCCTTAACAGTATCTCCCAAAGAAAGATCAAGACACTTTGTGAATTTTCTCCAGATAATGCCTCATATTCCGAATGACTGATCAGAGAACTCCGGTATTGTTAAATAAAATGAGAGGAAGGCGAGTGACGTGGGAGTCGAACAATGGCATTTCTGAATCAGTTTGCTTGATTGACATTTGGGAGCTTCATGACCCCAGGGAATTGGACTCATTACGGTGAATACACCAAAACATCAACCAAGATTAGAACTCTAGATCCAGTTTTAATCCCATTTCAGTCTAAATTATAGTGGGAAAATATAAAATCCAAGAGAGAATTACTCCATCATATATTGACCTAAAGTTTTAATTGTAGTATGGGGGAAATAAGAGGAAAGATGATGTACTTTTCAACCCGTTAGGAATAGCAGTCAAGTAAAATACATGGATTCGGTAGGGTAGGTACTAAGAATAATTGTGTGGCACAAAACATCTCATACTTATTTCGGGGAGACATCTTACTGGAAGAAAATGTAGAGAGGCTTTTTTTAATGAATGAGATAAATTTCATAACCCCTTCCACTGGTTAAAAAGTGAGGGTCATCAACAAATTGATGCTAAGAAAATCAGATACCTTAAAGCTAGAATCTAGGTTTCATTATTGAAAAGAGTTCCCTATTACTTGAGGAGGATTTTTTTTCTTACAATATAAGTTGTGTTATCTTTAAATTTAACACAGGAAATTGTGAGAATGATCTTCTATTTCTGTTGGGAAAAGAAAATTTGTTTCTTAAGTCTGTTTTAACAACAGAAAGTTGTGAGACATTATGAGATAATATGGGCTGGGTGTTAGTTGGGAGCCTAATCTATGGCAACTTCACTGCACAAAAATTTTTGATCCAACTGAACTCACCTCAACTCTTAGAAACTTAAAAACTGAGTCTTAAGTTTTATGCATTAAACGGAATCAACAGATGACAGAAAAACAAAGCTGTGGTAAAGATACTATAGTTATAGTCTCACATTTTTAAGTAGATAAATTACTGCAATGGTGAATGTAACAGGAAGATACGAAAATAGAGCAAATATGTCATAAATAATGGAATAGAGTTGCTGCAAATATAGCTTCACAATCATTTAGTGGTAGATTTTAATGAGAAGCCTCTGTATTGCATGGGAACTGGGAGTCATAAGAATTATTTTTCAGCAAGGAGGAACTAAAATTAATTATTAGGAGCTCAGTAATCACCAAATAAACTCTGAACTTTGAGGTTAAAAATAGACAACTATCTTCATGTTCAATTATACAGTATCAATTGCTAATACAACTGATGTTTCAGCGTCTCAGCGAGACTAGATACCATCTTCTATGGAGATATCTTGGTATTAATTAATGACTTCTTTATTCTCATTATTCACAAGGAAAAATAGGGGTCGTGTCACATTAAAATTAAGATTATCTTAGTTTATCTGGGCTCTTAAACAAAGATCACTCAAAGTAATTATATTTTGAATTAATAGAGGTAGGCAATTTATCTTTCTCTCTTTTTTTTGGTTCAAAGACAGAAAAATAAAGATCAGAAATAACCAAAGTTTCATTTTGAAGACAGAAAGAAGCAAACAAACATGTCTTGACTTTTGCAATATTTCCCTTGCTAAAGGGGGAATGAGGGAACTGTAAAAGACGTGACTTTGCAAAGTCAAGTCCTTTTTAAAGGACTCGGATCGAAATTCTTGCTAAGCAACAAGGATTCAAGTTTGATTAATTTTCTGCAAGCGACGTGACAGCGGTGTTTTAAAAGATTAATTAAAATTTAAGTGATACGGAGCAGGAATTCAACCTGCAGAGGCGTCCCTGGCGCCTTGGGGGGCTTTACAAGCTAGTCCCAAGCCCGGACTACGGGCTTTCCCGAGCCTGGGACGCAATTCTCCGTCTCCTGGAGAGGAACGCGGAATTTGGCAAGGCGCCCGTCTGGCCGCCTGGCATCCCGAGCTGGCCGCCAGCTCTCGGGGGGTGGGGACAGGGTGTGTCCCCGGGAACCCGCGGCCGAGAGAACTGCTAGCGCGGTTCTGGACTGTCAGTGAGGACCAGGGTCACGCCAGAGGCCGGAGGGGACTCCAGGAAGCTGGAAGTGATGGCCCCGGGACCGGCCCCCTACTCCTGGGGAGGGAGGCACCGACTTTGTTACCCCGTTGGTGCGGAGCCCCCTTCACTGTCGTGAGCATGCAGGAGTGCGTGGATCACACTCTGCGGAAGCGCGTCTACGGAGCGGAGGGCAGGGAGGGCTCCGCTGGGGTCTGCGGCTGCAGTGCCCAGAGCGTGGGCCTAGATCAGCAGTCCTGCCTCCTGAACTCGGGCCCGGGACACCAAGCGGCCCTTTAAGGTGTTGCCGCCCGGGCCACGTCCTCCCTCCTCGGTGCTCGCTTTCCCGCCCCAGCTCTTCCCTTCCCCGCGAATCCCCTTGCCCTCGCTTCACTCCGCGACGCCTTCATCCCAGTAAGAAATTAAGCTGAACACAATTGTAACTGTACTCAGGAAGATATAATCGCAGGAGCCCTCGGGGTCGCGCGCGGCGGAGAGGCGACGCGGGTGGCGCCCATGAGGGTGGGTTTGGGGGAAGGAGACCGCGTTCGTTTGCAATTAGCCTCCCCAGGGCGCGAGCTAGTGTCCCCTTCTTTCCAGCTGGAGGGGGGTGGTGAGAGGCCGCGTCGCACCTCGTTGCTGGTGGGGGCGCGGCCCAGGCGGCCTCCCCTCTGGGGCTGCCCCTCCGACCCGAGGCGGCGCGGGGAAAGCCCTTCCTCTGCAGCGGGTCCCAGGGGTTGGGGCCTAAAGGGGTCCCGGGGGATTCTCCGCGCCAGGAAGACTACGTGGTTTCTCCACCCCCTTTCCCACCCTCATCCCGGAGACCTCGGATGTGCCAAAGTGGGCAGGGAGGCGGGAATGCCGGCGGTGCAGGCTTAGAAGCGAGAGCTTAGGAGATGAGGGTGTCCGCCCGAGTGAGAAAGGAAGCAAGGAGACGCGAGAGAAGGGGCGGTGGGGAGAAAGGGACGCCGCTGGGGAGGGCTGGGGGTTGGAAATGAGGCGACAGTTCCTTCCTCTAAGAGTGGCGCAGGGGGATCTCTTCCCCGGGGAACCCCCACCCAGCACCTCCCAACCTCTAGAACAAAGGGTCTGGGAAGCACGGTCGGGGTCGGGGAACCGAGGTGGAGGGAGGCGGGAAGGCAGGCGGTGGGGGCAGGGGAGAGCGCCTCCCCACATTTCCTCTCGCGGCCGAATGTGGAAAGCTCTCTCCAGCAAACGCCTCGCTGAGGTCGCTTCTAAATCCGGGAGGGCTCGGGTTCCTTACCTAACGGCTGCACTCGCGCCCTTCCTCCCCCAGCGTCCCCACCCCCTCCGGGAACTGCGGCCCGGGATCTGGGAGGCCAGCGGCGTAGGGCTGTGCGGGAGGAACCGCGGGGCAGCAGCGCCCCCTGCAGGTTCGGGGCGACTCCGCAGCCGCCGCGCCGCCCCGACTCTTAAGGTGGAATCGGCCTCATTCCCTTCCCGCGCTTGTGTTTTTGGGGGCCCCGAAGCTGGCAGCGCTGGCACTACCTGATACTTGTCTCCTTTGCTAAGCGGGACGACACTCCAGAACGGTTGGAGAGTCTGCTGATCCTTGCTAATTCCTGATCCCATGGCCCCACTACCTGAAGGATGCTCTGCTTTCTGGACAATCAGGAATAATTACCTGCGGGTATAAGAGGTTACGTAAGTCCCGCGTCTGGCGTTTATAAAACACAAAAACAAACTTTTACTTTTGTTTATTAAAAGCGGAAGGTCAGTCCGAAAGGGTCGCCAAGGGTTGATATGTTCATGGGTCTCTCGGATTAAAAGTGTTCAGGATGAAACTGGAGGGTTCTGGAATCTCCTCTAGCACTCACACCCCGCAAACTCCCGACAAGTGTGGATTCTAGAGGCCGGGACCAGCCGCAGAACAGCGAAAGAGCCTCTAGTGCGCCTCAGCTTCAGCGCGCTCTCGCCCGGATGCTTTGTTTATTTGAGGAGACCAGGGAACGTGGGGAAGATCGAAGAGCAGTTTTTCTTTTTTCTTTTATGCTTTCCTTGAACAGAATGGTATGTACATGAGAACTCATCGTCTCTTGGAAGTATCTTCAGATTCTTGGAGAAAACCTATGAGACCTGGGCAGGAAAGGATTAAGCTAATACAGGTTATGGTGCTGTCTCTGCTTTAAATTCCGTTCCTTTGGTCTTCCTTCGCATCCAGGAGAGTGCGGCCCCAGGCTGCTCGGAGACTCGCGCACACCCAAGATCCAGAGGCGCAGAGAGCAAGGGTGCGAGGGCTGAAAGGAAGGGAGCCAGACTGCTGGCCCTGGGCGCGCAATACTTTCACCGTGGGAACTACCCCCTCCCCTGCGTGTGCGGTTGGGCTCCGCCCCAACGGGCCCGGGTCTGAGCGACCCACCGGGTGGTTCCCGCTTGGGGTAAGCTGAATCCGCGGGTTAGGCTCCTGCGGGAAAGCTAGCCTGGGCAGGTGCCGTGGGGTCAGATCTGCCCCGGGGGTTGCAAACCGCAAACGAAAGTCGAGAAGGGCGAGGGCTTTCCGTCTAATCCGTTTTACACAGTGAAAACCGCAGACCTGTCGCCCAGGCGGCCACTTTTTAATTGGGAAGCAAATAGACGAAAAACCAAAACAAACGCGCAAGAAGACTTTCTTTAGGCTTTACCTTTTCAATAAAAAGATCACTTTCTGGTAAAGAGGAAAACTGATCTGCGCTCACTATTGCTCTGGGGATCTGGACACTCAGGAAGCGCGACTGCGATCCCCGTGCGTGGAGCAACTCAGACTGTATCCCTCACACCATGCTCCTCCAGCTTCTCGGTGTGTCGTTCTCCACTGGCCTCCCTCCTCTCCGCGGGTCCCGCCGAGGCCATAGGCTCTATTCAAGCCCTATCTCGCGCTTTCTTGTTGGGGCTGAAGGGCAAATATGAGCGTTGGGATGTTGGGGTTCCGAGTGTATTGAGTTATTCTTAAATCCAGATTCCTTCTGAGTTCGGGGCACATGTTTTGGAACTGTTTTGGAAAACTTCAGGCAGAGCAGCAGAGACTATTGCAGACGCATTTCTAATCTCCCAGTTTTTCTTGGGAGAAAACTGAAGTTGCTAGGTGCATGCAGCACCGCCCAGGCAAACTCCATTTACCGCGCCCCCTGCCAGGGATGCCCTGAGAAGCCTGCAAAGAAGCGAGGATAGCTGTAATGGGTAGAGGTGGGGAACTCTGTGAACAGGTAGGCTGAATCCCGGAATGATGATACTCACTTTCCCATGTTCATGTATTAAGGTTCCTACGTAGGGGGAAAAATATTTTTGTCAAGCTTCTGATCATAGAGATGGAAAGGTAAGGAAGGCAAAAGAAGGATGGAAAAAAGAACTTTATTTTAAAAGGAAAAACTTGCTTGGACAAATTGTGGGAAGGGAGGGAAGGAAGGCCCTACTTCTTTGTTCTTTGAAAGCTGGAGCACTTTCAAAATCAAAATGTAAAGAGAGACAGTCAGTGTTGGAGCAAGTTTGTGCAGTTGAGAGAGGCTGCTCATTAGTTCATTTTTAAAGCATTTATTTGCTGGGTTGAATGAAGTTTGTAGAAGGTTCTTTCTCACTCAACCCCTGTTTGAAGTTCAGGTAATTTTGATTTAAAGCAGGTTTGAGATAAAAATTTTAGAAGAGAGAATGTGCAATCTACATCTGTGTATAGATGTGCATGCAACAGGGTTTATAGTTCTGTTTCTATGAGGAGGTTTTATAGTAAATTATACATGATGGCTGATTTTTTTTTTCTAGTATTATAATTGTCCCTGGAGAGGAGTCCTGAGTTCTCTCCATTTCCCATTAATAAAGCTGCTAAGAGAGATAGCAGGCAATTGTGGCTCCCCCTCATCCACCTTCTCTTTGGCTGCTTGTTTCTCACATATGAACACACATATAGCATACACATCGTGGGTTAACTTTTAAAAATCTGCATTTAATGTACAATCTGTCAATCTGGAACCATGTTTTAAGTTTTCACAGAAGTTGAGGAAACTGTTGAGGGCCTACTTTATTCTTCCCCATATGTATGCTTTATCAAGGAAGGATCTTTGGTAAATTGACCATGTTTGCTCTGAATTTATTTCTTTGTGATTAAGTGGAAAATATCTGTTGAACTGTCTAAATAGCACTTTTTAATCAAAATATTAAAATATATAAAAGTGAGCCATATCTATTCCGATAGTTCAAAATAATGCCTTCTCATTTGCAGTCATGTTTTGGCAAAGTAATTTCATATTAATTGAAAATGACTGAACAGTGCATGCATTACATAGAGAGCCACACTCACTTCACTGTAACACTGATAACTGAACCTATGTGGTTCAAATGACTTAAGTAATGCTTAATGAAGAAGCAGTTGGAAAATTAGGAACTGTGCAATTATTGGTGTATTTTTTGACTTTTCATGATTTTTAGTTAAATCTGATTTTTATGTGTCTGGGGGAAAGAACTAAACAATACAAGAATCCTTAAATGGTCTTGTAACATATTATGTGATTGTTAAAAAAAAAGTATTGCCAAAAGAGAATTTACTAAAACTATATGAATATAACTATTAATCCTTTCTTTCCAGAGGTTATTTTCTCTCTCAAATGTCAAGACATGTAGGACTCCAGAACACATGCTTTAATTTGTTCTGAGACTGGTTTTCTCAGAATGTCGCAGTTATCAAGGGTCAATGCCAAAATCATTAGATAAGCATCATCTTTCCTATCACATTACTGTTTACATGAAAATATACAAGAACATTGTATTTGCTTCAGAAGCTTGAAAGTACAATAGAATTTCAAGTGCTGAAAATATGATTCCTGGTTGACAGTATCTTAGAAGTGGCTAAGGTATCTCTTTTTGAGATGACTTTAATAATGACTGACTTTAATAATATCAGAAATGAAGGAAAGAGTTCAATGGAAGGCAAGATATGATGAATGAACACAAGGAACAAGGAAGCTATTGACAAAACACACTAACTTTTAGAATTCTACCTAAATTATTATTTTTCTTTCCAAGTGCATCAGTGTTCATCTGATGCAGGGTAATAAAAATGTGAACGACAGGTAATGGCCTTCGACTGGACTGTGATTGTTAGTGTGGGTAGGTAAATGCACTGCATTATTCTTCCTGTGTAGGGAAGATCATTGGTCCAAAATGGGTAAAGTTTATACAAAATTAAGGCCACAAAGGAAAGAAGACTAAAAAAAGAAAAAGGTAAATTCCAAAATTAACAAATTGTTTGTTTTCTATTTTAGATTTGACTCTAGTCAATTGTTCCTGCTAGCTATTTAGATGAAATAAATGGAATATTGCTTAATAGGCAGAGGCGCTGATGCAATTTCCTCTTAAAGGATCTGATTCCTAGCATCCAAAGGAAACGAATTCAAGTTAGTATTAGAACTTGAATTTGTTCTGCCAGAGTGAAAATTGGTTCCATTAGGCGTCAGTCACAGAACTCTTCCAGACCTGGCTGAGCTGTAGATATGATACATCCAAGTAGCTGAAACAATAAAGTCTTAAGTAATGTTTGATGTGCTTTGGGAAACCAACCAGGGGTTTTTAATTTTTTTAAATGAAAGTTTTCTAATTTTATAGTCTTCGTAAAGTCTAATTAAGGTCATCTAGGCCAGTGAAAACCTAAGCAGTGACTCTTTGGAGATAACATAAGAATAACTTAAAATAAGAAATATTCATTTGTGTGCCGTCTTTCACAAGGATTCTTTTCTGAGTATTTTGTTCTTACTCACTTGCGCATACTTCCTCTTCGCTGTAAATTAGTAGTTTTTTTGGGAACCTCCCGAAAGAAATAACGTATCAGACAAATATGCCACCCAAAAGCTTAAAAATTAGTGTCTGACTATATGAATAGAAATCTAAACAACAACCACAAAAAAAGAAAATCAGCTTTACCTTAGATGAACAAGTATACCCTACATACAAAGAGAAATGAGAAAAATATGCATATCATCCAAAAGTTCATTATTTATTAAATGTATGAGGGTTTCAAATAAATTTGCTTCATAATACACATGTAGATCTATATACATAATACACATAATCTATACATAATACACATGTACATCTAAATATACTGATTTTTTTATCAATTAAATGGAATGAATTAATTGGAAACTCTGGCATATTCCTTCTATGAAAATATTTAATAGCTTTCATGAAATAATTGTATATTATAACAATTTAAAAATCACTAATCAAAAATAGAATATTTGACTCAGTGAAAAATAAAATAATTTAAAATTCTCCTCAATTTATTCTGGAAATTTGTTTTCTGTTATTTATTTATTTATTTTTTGTCCTCTCAGGGCTGAGGATTAAACCAGGGGCACTCTACCAATGAGCCATATTCCTGTCCTTTTTTATGCTTTTTAAAAAAATATTTATTTTTTAGTTGTAGTTGGACACAATACCTTTATTTATTTATTTATTTTATGTGGTGCTGAGGATTGAACTCAGGGCCTTGCATATGCTAGGCTAGTGCTCTACCGCTGAGCCACAACCCCAGTCCCCCCACTTTTTTTTTTGATACAGGATCTTGCTAAGTTATACAGTCTGGCCTTGAACTTGTGATCATCCTACCTCAGCCTTCCCAGTAGCAGAGATTACAGGTGTGCATAGTGGGCTTGGTTTATGTTTTTCTTTGAGTAGAAAATTTGTAAACTTACTATTTTGGCATCAATTTCTCCTAATATATGTTTTGTTTTATTTCTTTCTGGAGAAATGTTATCATCTAAATTAATAGTACCAAATATAGTAATCATAAAATCTCAGAGGTAATCATTTGACATGGATAGTAATTCAAATTTAGAAGTTATGGATAATCCAGAAAACTTACTTCAATTGTTTTCTTAATCATTTCTTATTCTGGATTCATCTTATTGACTTTTTTTTGTGTGTGTGTACAATGACAGATACCAGTATTTAAAAAAAATTTTAGTTATACATGGACACAATTTTGTTTATTTATTTTTATGTGGTACTGAGGATCAAACCCAGTGCCTCACACATTAGAGGCAAGCACTCTGCCACTGAGCCCCAGCCCAGATACCAGTATTTTTAATACTTGTAAAAAAAAAAATGCCAGGTGCACTGGCACATGCCTGTAATCTCAGGTGCCTAGGAGACTGAGGCAGGGTAATTGTAAGTTCAAGACCAGCCTGAGCAATTTAGCAAGACCCTGTCTCAAAATAAAAGTTAAAAAAAAGGACTGGGAGCTGGGCGTGGTGGTGGCACAAGCCTGTAATTTTAGCGTCTTGGGAGGATGAGGCAAGGAGGATCATGAATTCAAAGCTATCCTCAGCAAAAGTGAGGTGCTAGCAACTCAGTGAGACTCTGTCTCTACATAAAATACAAAATATGGCTGGGGATATGGCTCAGTGGTTGAGTGCCCCTGAGTTCAATCCCTGGTACCCCAAAAAAAAAAAAGGCCTTGGGATGTAGCTCAGAGGTATAATGTTTGCTTAGCACATGGGAGGCCCTGGGTACCCTAGTACCATGGGGGTCAAGGGAAGGAAGCAGTTTGCATTTCTTTCACTGAAAAAACAAATTGAGGAATCTTCTTTAGATTAAATTTATTTATTTACTTTTAGTTCTGGCTCAAATGTATGTGTGTGTGTGTGTGTGTGTGTGTGTATGATACATATATATAATATAAATTTTAAAAAGCTCCTTTAAAGTTGATGCTCACCTGGATTATTAAAAGTAGTTCCACAGACCTTACCAGAAGTTGACTGTCAGAGTCAAGCTCTTCCCAGTTTTCTTTCCGAACTCCTTTCAAAGGAGATTGCTTTGCCCTGTGGGAGTCATGCTCTTCCCAACAAGGGTGGAAAAAATGCAACAGGCAGTTCCAAGAGTGTTGCCTTTGACAGCTTGTCTCAGGGGACTTAATATTCTAGGTGGCATGTGGCCAACATGAGTAGGAAACTTAGGTAACTGCCAAGCTACTACTGAAGAAAGCACTGCCACAGCTAACTAGAAAGGGGGAAAGAAAATTTCTCTGAGTCTGTAATCCCAGCTACCTCCGGGGCTGAGGCAGGAGGATTTTGAGTTAAACAAACTAGAAACTGAATGGCCAGTGGTGAGGTAAATTACTCTTGATGTGTGTATGTGTCCTGGAAAGTCAGCACCTGTAGACTTTTTTTTTTTAATATTTATTTATTTGTTTTCAGTTTATAGGTGGACACAATACCTTTATTGTTATTATTATTATTTTTTTTTTATGTGGTGCTGAGGATAGAACCCAGTGCCTCATACATGTTAGGCGAGAGCTCTATCTCTGAGCCACAACCCCCACCCACTTGTAGACTTTTATAACAGTCTTATAATTTGAGAATAGCTTTGAATTATATCACTACAGTTTGGAGGTTTAGCTCAGTGGTAGAGTGCTTGCCTAGTATGCTTGAGCCCTGGGCTTGATTCCTATTATGACAGAATAAATAAAAAATAAATAAACAAACAAATGTATCATCAATTATGACAACATCAGTCTGAACTATAAAAATAATAGAATGCCCTACAATTGTTTTGATGTCCCCCAGATCTTGCTGTTCCAGAATGCATAACCCTTTTGCAATGTGACTTTGTTGCTTCTTTCATTCAAAAGTGGAATCTATTTTCTACCCACTGGAATGTGGGTTGGTCTTGAGACTTGCTTTGACTAATGGGATAAAGTGGAAGTGAGGCACGGTTCCAGAATTTAGGCTTTTGGAAGCTTTGCAGCTTCCAATTTTGTCCTCTTGGAATGCCCTGTCCCAAAGAAGTTTTGGGATGAAGGATCACATGGAGAAAGGACCCAGTCCCCAACATAACCACTAACTGAAGGTAGCTACATGAGTAAGCCCCACAGAATAAAGCAGAAGAACCACATAGCAAGAGAATCATGAGATATATGACTTTTTTTTTTTTTTTTGCTAAGCTTTGAAGTGGGCGATGTTGCCCAGGCTGGCTTTGAACTCTGGATTCTCCTGCATCAGCTTCCTGAGTAATATCCTGGGTTTTTATACATGGTGATTTCAACATTCCCAGCAGCAAGAGAAGGCAAGACTCAATGCATTTTCATTTTCCAATCACCTGTGCAAGTATTCTGTTGGCCAAAGCCAGATTAAAAGAGTAGAAAAAGGACTTAAATCTCTGTTACAAGAAGTTGCAAAATCACATAGCAAAGGAACATATATAGAGCAATAAGAATATGTTACCATTTTTTTTTTTTTGCAGTACCTTGCAGTCTATACTGTGGCTACAAATTATATTTTCCCACATGTGAAATAGGCTGATTCACATTCTAAGTCCCTCAAAACTCTCATGACAATTATCATATCAGACTTGATATTCATTATCTTTTTTTCTGCTGTGCTGCACGGTAGGCAAATGCTCTACCACTAAGCTATACCCCCAGCTCCTCATCTTTTTTTTTTTTTTAATGCTTTTGTTAATGCATTATACTTGGGGTTCATTTATACGTAATCATACATGCATGGAATTTAATTGTCTCCATTTTAGTCCCCAGTGCTTCCTCTTTCTCTCTTCTTCTCCCTCTTCCTATTCCCCTTTCTCTATTCTACTTGTCTTCCTTCTATTTATTTACTGTTTTTAAAATTGGTGCCTTATAGATCTACATTAAGATGAAATTGACTGTGATATATTTATCCATGTACATAGTGTAATTTTGTCAAATTCATTTTGCACGTCCTCTCTTTTCCTGTCTCTCCTTCCTCCTCCTTCACATCTCCTTACTCTACTCTACTGATCTTCTCTCTATTTTCATGAGATCCGACTCCCCATCTTTTTCTCCCTTATTTTGCTCTAGCTTCCGCATAAGAGAGAAAACATTGGACCCTTGACTTTCTGGGTCTGCCTTATTTCATTGAGCACAATGTTCTCCAGTTACATCCATTTACCAGCAAGTGCCATACTTTCATTCTTCTTTGTGGCTAAGTAAAACTCATTGTGTATATATACGACATTCTAAAATTCGTTAATCTGTTAATGGGCACCTGGACTGGTTCCATAACTTGGCAATTGTGAATTGTACTGCTATAAACATTGATATGCCTGATAACTATGGTGTGATTTTAGTTCCTTTGGATAAATACTGAGGAGCGGGACACCTAGGTTATATGGTTTTTCTAGTTATAGTCTTTTGAAGAATCTCCATACTGCTTTCCAAAGTGGATGTAATAATTTGCAGTCCTGCCAACAATGTCATGAGTGTACATTTCCCCCCATCATCCTCTCCAGAATTTATCATGATTTGTATTTTTTTTTTTTTTTTGGTATTGGAGATTGAACCCAGGGGCACTCAACTACTGAGTCATATCCCCAGCCCTATTTTGTATTTTATTTAGAGACAGGGTCTCACTGAGTTGCTAAGCACCTCATCATTGCTGAGGCTGGCTTTGAACTAGCGATCTTCCAGCCTCAGCCTTCCAAGCCGCTGGGATTACAGTCATGGCCACAGAGCCTGGCTATGATTTGTATTCTTGGTGATTGCAATTCTGACTCGTGTGAGACTCTTATGATATGCATCAGATATAAATTGGCCAAAGCTCTTGTGTATCCCTATACTATTTTTTTTTTATATTGTAGAAAAACACATATCACACAAAAACTACCATTTTGGCTATTTTCAAATGTTTAATTCAGTGTCAGTAAGTACATTCACATTGCTGTGCAACCATCATCACCACCTATCATCAGAACACTTTTCATCTTGCAAAATTAAAATTCTGTTCCCATTAGATAATACCTCCCCATTCTCCTACCCTTGCATTTGACTGTTATAACTACTTCATATGAGTGGAATCAAATAGTACTTGTCCTTTTGTTACTGGCTTATTTCACTTAGAATGATGTCTTCAAGGCTCATCATGTCAAAATTTCTTTCCCTTTTACTGTTGAATAATATTCCACTGTATGTTCATATCACATTTGTTTATCCATTTACCGATTGGTGAACACTTGGGTTGTTTCTACTTTTTTACTACTGTAAATAATGCTGCTATGAACATAAGTATACAGATACCTATTTGGATTCCTGCTTTTAATTCTTTTGTGTATTTGTCCAGAAGTGGAATTGCTGGGCCATATGGTAATTCTTTTCTTTTCCCTTCCTTCCTTCCTTCCTTCCTTCCTTCCTTCCTTCCTTCCTTCCTTCCTTCCTTCCTTCCTTCCTTCCTTCCTTCCTCTCCCTCTCTCTCTCTCTCTCTCTCTCTCTCTCTTTCTCTCTTTCTTTCTTTCTGTACTAGGAGTTAAACTCAGGGGCACTTTGCCACTGAGCTACATCCCCAGTCCTTTTTATTTTGAGACAGGGTCTTGCTAAATTGCTTATGCCCTTGTTAAGTTGCAGAGGGTGTCCTTGAACTTTCGATCCTCCTGCCTCAGTCCCCCTATACCTTTGTGGGGATTATAGGCAGCGCCACTGTGCCTTGTAGGTGTGTTTTTTAATTAGAGCCTGGTTCTGCTCTGTTGGGGTGGTTCTGTATACATTGTTCTTTGGGGCTCTTAGCTATACTCTTAGGGATTTGGACTCTACTTTATCCTCTTTTCCATAAAAAAATTTAAAAAAAGCATTTGTGTTTATAGTTGAGTAGGTTGCTCAGCTTGCTTTCTACCACAGAAACTTGGTGTCTAGAGGTCTACTTGAAATTTGATAATATTGTTCTTTGTTAGGCTAAGCTGATATAGGTTCCTTATAGTACCTGTGAGATATCTATGTATGAGATTTATGGTCCACTTCATTAGACAAAAGTCACATCCACAATTATTATTATTTCTTAATTTTTTTTTGTAGAATGCCTTTATTTTATTTGTTTATTTTTATGTGGTGCTAAGGAACCTGGTGTCTCACACATGCTAGGCAAGTGCTCTGCCACTGAGCTACAGTCCCAGACCCATAATTATTATGTCGTGGTACTGGGGATGGAACTCAGGGCCTTAAGCATTCGATGCAAATGTTCTAACACTGAGCAACATCTCAAGCCCAACACTCACTGTTGCTTTCAAGACAGACCTATGCTTTAAACTGATTCACAGTTATTTGGGGATTGATCTTCTTTGGAACTATTTCCTTATGATTCCTAGAAGTTCTTTTTTCTCACTGAGGAGGTATACTAGGCTCTGCCTTTAATATTTCTGAAGTCCTAGTCAAAGGGTCTTAGAGCCTAACTTTGATTTGGTTTTTACCCTGAGGCCATTCCTTACTCTGAGAACCTTCTGCTGGCTGAAACAGGACATGAAACAGTTTAATTTTCCATCATAATCAAGTCCTATATTTTATTTCCTCTAAATTATTATTCTTTAAATTTACAAATAAATTTGTATACAGGACTGGGGATATAGTTAGTAGAGTGCTTGCTTAGTGGGTACAAGGCTCGCTCTTTGATCCCTCAAACAGAAAAAAAAGTATACAATTGTCCCTTGGTATTCATGGGAAGATTTGTTCTAGGTCCCTCCATGGACACCAAAATCTATGGCTACTCAAGTTTCTTATGTAAAATGGTATAGTATTTGAGCATAACCTACACGTATGTCCTATACACTTAAAAAAAATTATGAGATGGGGCTTTGCTATATTGCCAAGGCTGACCCAGAAACCCTGGGCTCAATTGATCCTTCTGTTTCAGCTTCCCAAGCAGCTGGGACTGCAGGCATACACCACCCTGCCCAGCTTAGACCACATACTTTAAATCTTCTCTAGATTACTACTAATATAATGTAAAAGCTATGTAAATAGTTGCTATACTAAATTGTTTAGGGAATAACGACAAGAAAAAGGTCTATACATGTTTAGTACAGGTACATTTGATTTTCAATCGTAAAAAATTTTTTTCTTTTGTACTGGGGATTGAACCCAGAGGTGCTTTACTACTGAGCTACATTCCAGTCCTTATTATTTTATTTTATTTTGAGACAGTGTCTAGCTAAGTTGTCTAGGCCAGCTTCAAACTTGTGATCCTCCTTCCTCAGCCTCCTGTGTAGCTGAGATTACAGTTGTGTGCCACCACACCACCACACCCTGCTATTTATTTATTTATTTATAGTGATGCTGTGGATTAAACCCAAGGCCCAGCACATGCTAGGCAAGTGCTGTACCATGGAGCTACAGCATCTTGCTGCTTTTTGAATATTTTTGATCCAAACATGGTTGAATATGAAGATGCAGAAACCATGGATATGGATGCCAGACTGTATATTTATCATGTATAACATGTTATTTTGAAATATGTATACATTGTGGAATAGCTAAATTGAGCTAATTAACATATGCATTACACCATGTAATATATGGTTATTAACTATAGAATCTGTGTTGTATTTCTTGAATTAATTCCTTTTAGTTAACTGTAGTTCCCTCTAACTACAGTTAGCAAGTGATAAAGTACAGTTTGGTAGTACTTTATTATGTGCAGCTAGGAGTCCAACTGGGGCTTTCAATATTATGCTTGGAAATCACTGTAGCTAAGTCCACAAGTTGATTAGGTATGTTTTCTATCTTCTCTATTACCACAGGTGACAGTGTTGCCAATTGTTTACTGCAGTATAATATGAATCATCATTTCCAGCCCGTGATAATTTTTCACTTTCCAACCTCTACAAATGATTTGTTATCTGCTTTTCTAGCTTTGACTAACCATTTCCATTTTGTTTTTCCAAATTCTACCTAGTCCCCAAACTGTGTATTTTTTTTCAATATTTATTTTTTAGTTGTAGTTGGACACAATACCTTTATTTTATTTATTTATTTTTATGTGGTGCTGAGGATTGAACCCAGGGCCTCGAGTATGCTAGGCGAGTGCTCTATCGCTGAGTCACAACTCCAGCCCCCTTATTGTGCTCTTACTTCTCTCCTGAGGTACTGGAGTGAGGTGGACAATCTAGAGCTGCAGAAAAATCAGAGAGGCCAAGCACCATTCAGGTCCATCAGTGGGACCCCCAAAGGCAGAGGTCACGGGTCTTTGGGAAGCTATTGTCTCTGTGGGTCTGTACCCATACACCCAGTGGTTAGCCTCAGCCTCCTGTTGCTCGTAGGGCTGATGTCTGGGAAGACAGGGTGGATGTAGAGGGAAAGAGAATGATGACCAGCTGAGACTCATGAAGTATCTCGAGTCTGTTCTCCATAGCTGACAGTGGACCACTTGAGGATATTGGCTGCTGCTTCACTTCTGGCTCACAGATTCTCCTCAAGTTCCTCTTGGCCAAATTTAACTTGGAACATACAGGGAAAGGGATTCTGGGAATTGTAGTTAACCAAGCCAAGAATAGCACCATCCAGCACACACCCATACATTTTCTCATGCCTCCTGGGAAAATGGTACCATTTTATTTGAGGTCTGTAGTGAGAGGCTATAGAAATACAGAAATCCAGGCATTTATGTGTATGTGGGGAGTGGAATGGAGGGCAGTTATGCTTCTGAAAATAAATAATGCTATTATGGTTCTGAATATCAGTCCAGCTTGATTTTCTTTCTTTTCATTTCCTTCTTGAAGTGCTAGGGATGACTCCTGGGCCTTGCAAATGCTAGTCAAGCACTCTATCATTAAACCACATCCCCAGCCCCCGATTTGATTTTCTGTTGGAAAATAGAATTCAGTCTTCTATACTTGTGTCCAAGAATGATCTACACCTATAGTTTCAAAGATATGGTTTCACATTTATTTCTGGGCCCACTGTCATCTACCTTGTGTCCTTGCCACTCCATTGAAATTGATCTCATTAAGGATACTAATAACCTCTTGGGTGCTAAATCCAATGAACACTTTTTGGTTTTTATCTTATTTAATCTTGGCAGGGGAGGGTGTGAACAGACATTTCCTCCCTCACATTCTTTCTTTCTCTGGTTTCTAGAATGGTTTCTTCTTTAGGATTTATTTTGTCTTGTCCATCCTTCAAATAACCATGTTATAATCATATGTGGGACTCCCTCCTATTCATTGGGTGCTGGAGCCAGCTCTCAGTATCTCACAAGACCAACTGGGTGTATCTCTTCACAAGTCAGTGCTCAGTGATGACACATTGGTAGCTTGAAATGGGTGGGAGTGTTCCCACCACAGACACGGGCAAATGCTACAAATCAGGCCTCCTGTAGCTGGAGAGATGAATGCTAAACACTTAGCATATCATGCTTCTATTCTTGCTCTTCACACACTCCCTGAATAATCCACAGTTATAATCTTAAGCTTCATCTCTATATTGATGACTATCACATCTTTCATCTCCAGTTAAGATCTGTCTTTAGGCCCAGTTTTTCAAATACCTTCTGGTTTCGCTTGGCTGTTCTACAAGCATATCATATTTCTTCTTAAAATTGCTCTTTCTTTTTAAAATTCTCGGTCTCCGTGATTGGCACTGTCCCCGCCCTCTCTCTCACCCCTCATCTCTCTACTTCTCATTCAAACAATCTCAAATATGCTCAGTTAGGACTCCAATTCTTTTTTGAAACTCCTGTGCTCTTCTTCATACCCATTGCAACATCCCTGGTTCCAAGCTTCTCTTCCTGAGTATTGAAATTATTTTCTCTTGATCTCTCACCTCCACCCAATCGGCTCTCTACGCTATAGCTAGAATTGTCTTTCAGAGGCAATAGGATCATGTAATTTCATTGTTTGAAATCCTGGAATAGCTCGCCACTGCTATTAGGATGAAGTCCATGATGTACAGACTGTTTATGACAGGGCTTTTTCAGTCTCATACCTTATTACCACTTCCCCTGACATCTACTCCAAACCTTTCCCACCAACATCTTTTACCTCTGGGGCTTTCAGTGTGCAATGCTCTGTATTCAAAATGCTCTTGATTTGGGGACATAGCTCAGCAGTAGAGTGCTTGCTTAGTATGCTCACAAGGTACGATGGTGCACACCTGTAATCCCAGTGACTCAGGAGGCTGAAGCAGGAAGATTGCAAGTTTGAGGCCAGCCTCAGCAAATTAGTGAGGTCCTCAGCAATTTAGCAAGACCTAATCTCAAAAACCAAACCAAAAAAAAAAAAAAACATAAAAATAAAAATAAAAAGGGCTGGGAGTGTGGCTCGGTGGTAAAGCTCCTTTGGGTTCAATCCCTAGTACCAAAACAAACAAACAAACAAAAAATCCCACATGAAACACTTTGCTGCTTTATTGCTATCTTTTCCATTAATTCCATTCATCCTTTAACTTAGAAATTGCTTCTATAGAGCCCAGTGTGGTGGTGCATGCCTGTCATCCCAGCATCTCTGTAGGCGGAGGTGGGAGGATCACAAGTTGAGGCCAGCCTCATCAACTTAGCAAGACCTTCAGCAACTTAGTCTCAAAATTAAAAATAAAAGGGCTGGGGTTGTAGCTCAGTGGTAAAGCATCTCTGGGTTCAATCCCCAGTACAGAAAAAAAAATTGTTTTTCTGTGAGGCAGAAAAAAAATGCTATGTGGCTACCAAATCATTTCATTTTCATTGTGGGACACAGAAAAACTTAAATTACCCATCTCTTCTGATCTGGAGTTGCTAGTCCTGGAGAACAGAATATAAATCAAAGTAGTGTATGTTGCTAGTCCTGGAGAACAGAATATAAATCAAAATAATGTATGTTACTTCCAGGCCCAAGTTGTTGAGTATCCTATGTGACTTTCTCAACGTCCCCACTCTGGCCCTATATACCAGTTGGATGCTGCTGCTTTGAAGCTATGAGCTGGGGTGAAGGCAAGGTAGAAGCAGCTTGGGTCTCCTGGACACTTCTGGAGGACAGAACCTAGAAATCTGCTAGGGCTGAACAAAAATATCAGTATTTATTGTGTTAAATCACTGACATGTAGGGATTGTTTTACTAGCTACAGTATATGTCCTAGTTAATGTAGTTGGGAGTCTGTTTCTACATCTTCTGTAGATTTGGTTGGATACTTCTCTGTCCTTATTGCTGATACAAAATCACCACTATAGTCCATAAGTGTCTGTTTGCTTCTTTCTTTCATTCTTTTTTTAAAAAAATTGTCAATGGACCTTTATATTTTTATTTACATGTGATACTGAGAATAGAACCCAGTGCCTCAGACATGCTAGGCAAGCGCTCTACCACTGAGCCACCACCCCAGCCCCTGTTTGCTTATTTCTGTCTGGCAGCTGTAAGTTTTTTGAGGCCAGGGATTCTATCTTGTTTACTGCTGTCTAACACAGTATTCTGCACAACTGTCACTGTTTGTCAGTTTACTACACAAATAAAGACACATCTCCCTCCCTCCCTCCCTCCCTCCCTTCCTTCCTTCCTTCCTTCCTTCCTTCCTTCCGCACTGGGGATCAAACCCAGGGCTTGCATGTGCTAGGCAAGTGGCCTTCCACTGAGCTACAACCCCCAGTTCATCCTTCCTGTTCATCCATTGGCGCCTCACATTTTGCATGAAGTCCAGAATCTCTCTTTTGTAGCTTTCCATCCCCTCCCTCCCCCGAGTTTCCCAAGAATAACAGAAACTTATTCTGTCCAAAGGAAGGAGTTCTGGACCAGGGATGTGGCTCAGTGATGGTGCTTGGTGTTTACCTAGAATGTGTAATCCCTGGCACAGGAGGAAAAAAAAGAAGGGGGATAAGTTCTGTTTTCAAACATTAGGTAAAGAAAAAGTTGGAGAATTATTCGGTTCCTCTGGGCCCTGGTTTAGGGCTGTAGGCCTCACACCATGGCGCCGAGGCATCACCAGCGAAGAGTCAGCCCAGATCTGGCTTTACCATGGAAGAAGGCCCCTGCTAGTCCAGGGCTCTGCAGAGGCCCAGTGTGGACTCCCAAAGAACAGTTCACTTTCATGTGTAGTCGTTCTTCCCAGGACCTGACCACTGGGAAAGGCAGGTGGAGAGATCTTTGCCATCAGGGGTTTCACATCGTAGAAGCTGCTCCTCTTCTGTGGCGGTCTAGATCCTGGGCCACCTGAGTGGCATTCTTTCTCTGTCTAGTGTGAGTTGAAGCCTTTGAAGACTTTGATCTCCTTTGTTCCCACCATTCTCAAGCCTTCAGAGTGGTTGAAAGAACACTGGATCTCAAAGAGGAGGGCCAGTGTTGGGGACTCCATTCCTAAGATCCTTCTGCTCCCCTTGTGGATTAATCGCCAGTGATTCCCCACTGTATACTAAGTTTGAAGGACAGACTTTGTCCTTGAGCTTTTTGCCCAAGCAGTAGGTGCCTGCTCCTTATGTATTTATGTAACTAAAAATGGCCACTCACTGATTTTTCAAAAAAAAAAAAAAAAAAAAAAAAAGAGAGAGAGAGAGAAACAAACAAACAAACACGAACAACAACCCCAAACAGATCATTCTAAAGTGATTTTCTCAGTTCAGCAGAACAAGCAGTTCTCAAACTTTTGGATCTCCAGGACCAAAAGTTTTTTTTTTTTTTTTATGATGTTTTAAGGATTAAACCTAGGGGTGCTTGAACACTGAGCTACATCCCCAACCCTTTTTATTTTTTAGTTTGAGACAGGGTCTCACTAAGTTGCTTAGGACCTCACTAAGTTGATGAGGTTGGCCTCCAATTTATGATCTTCCTGCTTTAGCCTCCCCTATTGCTGGAATTACAGGCATGCACTACCATGCCTGGCTAAAAATTATTGTGCTTTATTTTTTAAAAAATTATTTTTTATTTTTAGTAGTTGTAGATGGACAGAATGCCTTTACTTTATTTGTATATTTTTATGTAGTGCTGAGGATGGAACCCCGTGCCTCATGCGTGCTAGGCAAGCACACTGCTGCTGAGCTACAGCCCCAGCCCTTATTGTGCTTTTAATTTGGAGTTCTATTCATCTGTACTTAAAGCAAACAAAAAGACTTTATAAAAATATACTCATTAATTTTTCATTTTAAAACGACAATAATACACATATGCATGTTAATGCACATAACATACATTTTATGAAAATTACTCTATTTTCCCAAGAAAAATGGAATTAGAAGAGCAGTGTTATTTTATATTTTCTCAAATTTCTCTAATAGCTAATCTCAAGGAAAATATTAGATTGTTTTATTTGCGTTTGCATTCAATTTGTTGCAGTATGTTGTTTTGGTTAAAGTAGTCAAAGGAAATCCAGTCTTATAGACAAGTAGCTGGAAAATGGAGGAGTGTGTTAGCAGCCTTTTTAGGTAATCATTGGGATTATTCTGTGATACCATTTCAAAACTCGACAAGTGGTAATTTATTAAAATTTAGTTGCAGCAGGGAGCCGTGGCACATGCCTGTAATCCTAGTGGCTCAGAAGGCTGGGGTAAAAGAATAGAGAGTTCAAAGTTAGCCTCAGCA
This sequence comes from Marmota monax, assembly GCF_021218885.2. Taxonomy (NCBI): domain Eukaryota; kingdom Metazoa; phylum Chordata; class Mammalia; order Rodentia; family Sciuridae; genus Marmota; species Marmota monax. The sequence goes on from NW_026694639.1 coordinate 1,963,540, forward strand.
AAAGTGAGGTGCTAAGCAACTCAGTGAGACCCTGTCTCTAAATAAAATACAAAATAGGGCTGGGGATGTGGTTCAGTGGTTGAGTGCCCCTGCGTTCAATCCCCAGTACTGCACCCCGCCCCCAAAAAATAGGGCAGAGAAACTAGATTTAGTATGTCTGAAGGATAGGAATAACAAGGAAGGATGCTTTAAAAATGAGATTTTTAAGGACTGGGTAGAGTGCTTGCACCACATAAAAAAATAAACAAATAAAACAAAGGTATGCTGTCCATCTACAATTACAAAAGAAAATTTTAAAAAATAAAAGAGGTAAATAGGGAGCCTACATCATGGGAACAAATTTTTACTCCTCACACTTCAGATAGAGCCCTAATATCCAGAGTATACAAAGAACTCAAAAAATTAAACAATAAGAAAACAAATAACCCAATCAACAAATGTGCCAAAGACCTGAACAGACACTTCTCAGAGGAGGACATACAATCAATCAACAAGTACATGAAAAAATGCTCACCATCTCTAGCAGTCAGAGAAATGCAAATCAAAACCACCCTAAGATACCATCTCACTCCAGTAAGATTGGCAGCCATTATGAAGTCAAACAACAACAAGTGCTGGAGAGGATGTGGGGAAAAGGGTACTCTTGTACATTGCTGGTGGGACTGCAAACTGGTGCGGCCAATCTGGAAAGCAGTATGGAGATTCCTGGGAAAGCTGGGAATGGAACCACCATTTGACCCAGCTATTGCCCTTCTTGGACTATTCCCTGAAGACCTTAAAAGAGCGTACTACAGGGATACTGCTACATCGATGTTCATAGCAGCACAATTCACAATTGCTAGACTGTGGAACCAACCCAGATGCCCTTCAATAGATGAATGGATAAAAAAAATGTGGCATTTATACACCATGGAGTATTACGCAGCACTAAAAAATGACAAAATCATAGAATTTGCAGGGAAATGGATGGCACTAGAGCAGATTATGCTTAGTGAAGCTAGCCAATCCCTAAAAAACAAATACCAAATGTCTTCTTTGATATAATGAGAGCAACTAAGAACAGAGCAGGGAGGAAGAGCAGGAAGAAAAGATTAACATTAAACAGATACATGAGGTGGGATGGAAAGGGAGAGAAAAGGGAAATTGCATGGTAATGGAGGGAGACCCTCATTGTTATACAAAATTACATATAAGAGGTTGTGAGGGGAATGGGAAAATAAACAAGGAGAGAAATGAATTACAGTGGATGGGGTAGAGAGAGAAGATGGGAGGGGAGGGAGGGGGGATAGTAGAGGATAGGAAAGGTAGCAGAATACAACAGTTACTAAAAGGGCATTATGTAAAAATGTGGATGTGTAACCTATGTGATTCTGCAATCTGTATTTGGGGTAAAATTGGGAGTTCATAACCAACTTGAATCTAATGTATGAAATATGATATGTCAAGAGCTTTATAATGTTTTGAACAACCAATAAAAAAAAAAAGAAAAAAATAGTTTCCAAAGTCTGAGAACTTACTGAAATAATTTGAGATGGTCCTTGAAACTATAGTTCAAGAAGGGAAGTTTAAGGCAGAAAGTATGAAGTTTTGTGTGGGTTTCTGAGAGTGATCAAGACCAAGAAATTCCCTGCAGAAGTAACAAATGAGAGAAGATCCTGGAAACTAGGGTGCCATGGAATTGTGGCTACAGAATTCCTTGGTAGGTGGGTTTTGACTGATGTTCTTACCCTTCTCCTAGAGGCTGGTCTCTACTATAGGGCAAGCAACTGGACAACCGCAGAGCTTCTGGAAGGAAATATTTGCTTCTGGAAACTTAGTACTGTGTCGGGAGCTGCCACATAGGAGTGACCCTTAGCCTTGAGACTGGGCATCATCCAATGAGATTGGGCTACACCGCCCTGAGACCCAATCCTTCGCCTCATTTAGGTGGAACTTTCTTAAGTGTCTTTCTCCTCAATAAAAAGGGTCTCAGGTGTGCTCTCTCGCTCTTCCCAATGGACCCCTAAGGTTGAGAGCTGTCCCGGATTTTGAAAAGGCATTTCTGTGTGCTTGCTGCTTTCTCAGTTATTGACGTAGTCAGACTTTGTGAACCCAGCATAGGTCGCCAGCCAGGCTTGCTGGCAACAGTCGTATTGCATTGGTCCAAGGGTTAAGGATTTTGATGTGTGACTTGGCCCCACCACAGAGATGGTACAATAGCAGCACATATCTGGGAAGGAGAAGCAAATGACTATGACAGAAGGTTACTTACAGAAATCATAGCTGCCTGGGAGGCTGTGGCTGGCAGCTCATGCCACTTGGATGACTATTCGCTATTGTTGTCATAGATAGCTTGGACTCACGTACTGAATTTTTTGATGGTGCACTAACTGGAAGGAGATAAGACTTCTATATTTTTGTTACTAGTAAACAGAGTTTGTGTGTGTGTGTGTGTGTGTGTGTGTGTCTTGGCCGGATGGTGGTTTGGGGTGTTGAACCCAGGGCTCAGGGCTCCATTCACCGAGCTATATGTCCATTCTTCTTCTTCGACAGGGTCTTGCTAAGTTTCTGAGGCTGGCTTAGAACTTGCTATTCTTCTGCCTTTGCTTCTGGAGTCACTGGAATTACAGGTGGGTGTCACCACCCAAGACTGTAAATAGATTTTTGAGAAAAGCCAGGAGCGATCACTGTAATCCCTGTGATTTAGGAGGCTGAGGCCAAAAGAATCACAAATTTGAGGTCAGCCTTCGCATCTTGTCTAGATTCTGTCTCAAAACTAAAAATAAGAGTAAAAAAGACTGGGGATAAAACACCCCTGGGTTTAATCTACAATACCAAAGAAATAAACAACAACAACAAAACAAACCAAAAAGCCAACCAAACAAAAACCCTCCAACTCTGGGACTGGAGGACTTTAAAGGAGAAAATAGGATTAATTAGAGCCAGTGGCTGTTGCTGCCCTTGCTACTGTTCACAGTGACGGGCAGCAGAGTAGGGGGCACACCTTGGAGCTGAGCCTAGGAATTCAGAGCCGAGGACTCTTAGGCTAGGAGAAATGATAGTATCCTCTCTCCCTTCGGAATCCTTAGAAATATTGAGAGGGACACTAGATTTCCCCTGTATATAGAATGGGGAAGTAACTCACTTTAAATAAAAATATTTTTTCATCTTGTTTACAAACATTTTCTCACTTAAAAAAAAATCTTGACTGGGGGTGGAGCTCAGTGGTAGAGGGTGTGCTTAACATGTCTGAAGCCCTGGGTTCAATCAATCCCCACCACCACCACCACCACCACCACCACCAAGAACAAACACAAACCAGGCAAACAAACAAAAACTTATATAATTGCTCATTTTTAAACTAACATTTTTTTGAACAGATCTTACAACATATAGTATGAAATTCAAGAGGGGGCTGGGGTTATGGCTCAGTGGTAGAGCGCTTGCCTAGCATGTGCAAGGCCCTGGGTTAGATCCGCAGCACCACATAAAAATAAATAAGTAAAATAAAGGTATTATATTCAACTACATCTAAAAAATAAATCTTTGAAAAAAATTCAAAAAGAACAAAAGAGCATGTGATGAAAAATAAGTATCCTCTCTTAGTTTCTAACTGTTTACATCCATATTGCTATCAATTTCTTGAGTTTTCTGTAAGAGATATTTCAAGAATTTTGTTAATAGTGAGTTGTTTTTTATTATTATTATTATTACCATTGTTTACATATTCGGTTCATTTTCTCTCTCTCTCTCTCTCTCTCTCTCTCTCTCTCTTATGTTACCAGGAATTGAACTCAGGAGCATTTAACCACTGAGCCATATCTCCAGCCCCTTTTTGTATTTTATTAGAGACAGTTTCTCTCTGAGTTGCTTAGGGCCTAACTGAATTGCTGAGGCTGGTTTTAAACTGGAGATCCTCCTGCCTTAGCCTCCTGTCTGGGATTACAGGTGTGAGCCTGTGGATGGAACTCAGTGCCTCACACATGCCAGGCAGGAACTTTAACACTGAGCCACAACCCCAGCCCCTTCACTTTTCATTTTAAATGGATTTTGGGCCAGGTTTGGTGACTCATGCCTGTAAGTAATCTCAGTTACTTGGAAGGCTTAGGCAGGAGGATCTCAAGTTTGAGGTCAGCTTGGGCAATTTAGAGAGACCCTGTATTAAAATGAAATAAAATAAAAAGGCTGGGTATATAGTTCAGAGGTGAGTGTTTGCCTAGCATGCATGAGGCCCTGGGTTCAATCCACAGTACCCATTAAATAAATGATGTACTTCTTGGTACTTTTTTTTTTTTTTTTGTATTTAGAGATTTTAGTTCAGGGGTGATTTTCCACTGAACTACATCCCAGCCCTTTTTATTTTTTATTTTGAGAGAGCATCTCACTGAGTCACTTAGGGGCTTGATAAATTGCTGAGGCTGGCCTTGAACTTGTGATCCTCTTGTCTCAGTCTCCTGAGCTGCTGGGATTACAGGTGTGCACTACCACACTCAGCAAATGATGGTATTTATTTATTTTTTCATTTTTTAAAAAAATTAATTTGTTATATATGACAGCAGAATACATTACAATCCATAGTACACATATAGAATACAATTTTTCATATCTCTGTTTGTACACAGAGTAGAGTCACACCATTTTTGTTTTCTTACATGTACTTAGGTAATGATGTCCATCTCATTTCATGGTTTTTCCTACCCCCATATCCCCTCCCTTCCCTTCCCTCCCCTTTCCACTTTGCCCTATCTAGAGTTCATCTAATCCTCCCATACCTCCCACCCACCACATCCTTAAATCAGAGAAAACATTTGGCATTTGGTTTTTTGGTATTGGCTAACTTCACTTAGCATTATATTCTCTATCTCCATCCATTTACCTGCAAATGCCATGATCTTATTCTCCTTTTTTTTAAAGAGAGAGAATTTTTAATATTTATTTTTTAGTTTTTGGCGGACACAACATCTTTGTTTGTATGTGGTGCTGAGGATCGAACCCAGGCCGCACGCATGCCAGGCAAGCGCGCTACCGCTTGAGCCACATCCCCAGCCCATCTTATTCTCTTTTAATGCTGAATAATATTCCATTGTGTATATATACCACATTTTCTTTTTTTTAAGATATTACTTTTTAAAAAAATAACTTTATTTTATTTATTTATTTTTATGTGGTGCTGAGAATTAAACCCAGTGCCTCACACATGCTAGGTAAGTGCTTTACCACTGAGCCACAACCCCAGCCCCACATTTTCTTTATCCATTCATCTACTGAAGGGCATCTAGTTTGGTTCCACAGTTTAGCTGTTGTGAATTGAGCTGCTATGAACATTGATGTGGTTGTGTCCCTGTAGTATGCTGATTTTAAGTCCTTTGGGTATAGACTGAGGAGTGGGATAGCTGGGTCAAATGGTGGTAAATGGTGGTACTTCTAACCATGAAATATTATGCAATCAAAATCATTTATCCCCCTATTTTGGGCCACTGGGGATTGAGACTGGGGCCTCATTCATGCCAGGCAAGTGCTCTACCATTAAGCTATATCCCTAATCATTTTTCTTTTTTTAATTTTTCAGATAGGTTCTTGCTAGATTACTGAGACTGGCCTCAAACTTGTCATTCTCCTGACTCAGCCTCCCAGGTAGCTGGGATTATACGTGTGGACCACTGAACCTGGTACTTAATTAATCATTTAAAAATAATTTTGAAAAGGTGCTAACATGTTTATTGGAGAAATTCCTATGAATAGAATTACTACCTCAAATATATGTATGCTTAAAATATCAATAGATATTTTTAAATGATGTTCTTTTTAGGTTATACTAACTTGCATTTCCACAGGCGAATTTCAAACTTCAAGGAAGGTTTCACCCAAGGTGACCAAAAAAAAAAAAAAAAAAGGTGGGGTTGCTGAATTTTGGATTACATATGAATGACCTGCCTCTTTGACCTATTTGGGATAACTTTGGGACTCTTTGTATCTGTGGCTGTCCTTGACGGATATCTTGGAATGATCTTTCATTTCTTTTGCTGGCTCCATAATCTGTCCACTTTTCCAGCCTCTTTCTTCCTTTTTTGTATGTTCCCCTTGGTGATTGGATTCTTTTATGGCTGCATGCCACAGGGATGTTTTCCAGATCTGTGTCTTCAGATGCAAACCCATCTCCTCTTTGTCTCCATTTGTATACTATGGTGTAGAGAGACAAATCCCATTTCTCCACTGTAGGAAAGTCATCCACCATAGCGAAGGGAGTAAATTTTGGTGTACTGTGAAGGAAAGTGAAAGGGATATTCTGTTCACGTAAAGATGGGGTGGTTGTACGAGTTTTAGAAGAAACCAATGTCTCTGGTCAAGATCAAACAGCAGCAGGAGTTACCACAATTTGACGTCTGGGCTTTGTATCAGAGGGTGAAAATTCATAATCCCAAAGCTCTTAGCTGGAAATGGAAAATAAAAGTAGTGAGCTCATCATTGCTATAGCTTTGCAATGGGTCTTCCAGGCTCAAGTTTCTTCTTTTACAATCCACCCTCCAGCCCACTGTGAGAACTATCTTTCCAAAGTACAAGTCCTCTCCCCAGCTCGAATATATGAATATGTCTTGCCTTTGTCACCTTCAGAATAAAGCCTAAGTGATTTAGCACGAGGCCATCAGACATCCGGAATTCCATCTTCCCTCTGGGCTGCGTGGTATTCCCATTCTTTCCTCCCACTCTATTCCTGCCTTCCTTCCATCTTTGAGCACTGCAGTCATTCTGAACTTCTTACTGTTAGACGACTCCTTTTCCTTCCTAGTTCACCTACTGAATGGAGATTTGGTTAAAGGATGACTTGTTTTATGAGGTCTTTACTACTTTTTCTCAGGAAGAACCCTATTTTCTCCTCCTCCTCCTCCTCCTTCTTCCCGGTGCTGGAGATCTAACCCAGGGCCTTGTGAATGCTCAGCACATACTTTATCACTGAGTAACACTTCCAGCCCCATTTTAATGATTTTAAACTGTTTCCCCAGACGTTATTTCAATTTTATTCTGGAAGCCCATAATATTGGATATCTATATCAATTTGTAGATTTTCCCTATAACCAGTGGAAAAATGTGCATTGTCCAAGAGGCTTACAGAATTGTCATTACAGAATGAACAAATACACCATGTTTCAGAGCCATCTCATTTTTGAAGATGCCATCACAACAAACCTCACCAGAGGCTTGAAGGGTTGGGGACGTTGCTCAGAGGCAGAGAGTTTGCCTAATAAACCCAGGGGTTTATCCCCAGCATCACAAACAGAACAAAACAAATCACAAAAGACTTGTACACTTTAAGAGAGTTAATGCTCAAAGCCAAGATAAATATTTTAGTGAGGAATGAATTTGTGTGAGAATAGTTCAAACTTTAATTAGGTATTGGAAATTGTCTTTTTGGTTCTTAATCTTGATATTTTGTGTTCCTATTTTTTTCCCTCTCATCTGAGATAATCCAAACTTCAGAAGAAATTATTTTTTAATCAGTTTTATTTGTCATGAGAAGTGGGATTCTTAAGAGTGACAGCAGCTTTGATAAATGACAGTTGATTAAATCTGAGAAAGCATTCCAACACAAAAATGTTCTTGCTCTCTTTCTGAAGGATTGCCATGATGTTCAGGTTTAAACAGGGGCAGATTTCTTTCCCATTTTGTAGCTGGTGGATATTAGAGTAAATCAGTTCAGCTGTTTTCCTATAAAATGATTTAAAAAAAAATCCGGGTGACCTTTTTCTGCCCTCAAATAACTTTAAGAATAGTTGGACATAAAACCTTCAAACTCTACATATTCATAGCCCTCTGAGGAATACAATCGTTGTTAGTTTGAGAAAAAGCTTAGTATTTTTTCAAGCTGGAAAGCTCTAATATTACATGTTTGCACATGCTTGGTATGTTACTCTTCATCTGCTGATGAAAATTGATATGAGACTTTTATACCATATGTGTAGATGCTGGTTTTTTACTTTATTTACCATGTCATAGAACTTACAAAGACATATGGAATTTATGCTGTAACCTTTATATTGAAGTTAAAACTTTACATCTGTTAGGCAATATAAAAACGGAGACCCTACTACGACATTGCAGAAGTCATACAGAAAATCTTACAATGGTGACGCCAAAAAAAAAAAAAAAAAAAAAAAGATCTCAGCTCTGTTCACTTCTCATCCAAGCAGGCTAAGTGTTCTGGAATGGCATGGGAAAGGGTTCTGGGGGAGTCTCTATGAAAGATTTTCACACACATTCTGCATACAACCTTAAAGCAAAGACTGTTGATTGCTAATGTAGTCAGGCCTCCGACAGCTGGGGTTTAAAGTTCCATTTAGAATGCCCAAGGCAGTTAATTCCCCAGTTCCTCATATATATCCTGTGAAGGTTTGACTACCACCCAAAATGCAAGACTTTGGTATCATTCTCTCCATTGGATTAAGTTCCATATTGTTCTACCCATTCATCTTTTATCCTCTGGCTAGGATCAGCTCCAGGGTACTCACTGTACTCTAGGTTTCCTTAAGTGGTGCCTATACATTTTATGGATTAAATTGAGTGCTCCCCCATTCATATGTTGAAGTCCTAATCCCCAGTATATCATAATGTGACCTTATTTGGATACAGAGGCTAAACTGTGGTCATTAGAGTAGGCTCTAATCCAATACGGCTGATGTCCTTACGACAAGTGTAAACTTGGGTATAGAGATGACACATAGAGGGAAGACCATGTGAAGACACCAGAAGAAGACATTCATCCATAAATCAGGGAGAGAGGCCAGTCGCAGATCCTTCCCTCACCTCCTTCAGAAGGAACCAACTGTGCCAGCACCTTGATTTTGGTTGTGTAGCCTCAGAACTATGAGACAATTCATTTTTATCCATTAGCCAACAAACCTGTGATACTTTGATATTAGAACCCTATTAAACTAATACAACACCTTTATAAATTACTCTTCCATTTAACAATACTCACCTAGTCTGTCATGTGTTAGAAGCAGACTGATCTATCAACTATCAATCTTTTTTTTTTTTTTTTTTTTGTGGTACTGGGGATTGAACCCAAGGGTGTTCTACCTCTGAGCTATATCTCCATCCACATTTTTTTTTTTCTTTTTTTTAAATAAAAATCAAAGACAGGTATCAATTTATTTATTTATTTTTAAGTTTTGGGCGGACACAACATCTTTGTACGTGGTGCTGAGGATCGAACCCGGGCCGCACGCATGCCAGGCAAGCGCGCTATCACTTGAGCCACATCCCCAGCCCCACATTTTTTTTTTTTTAAGACCGTCTCAGGGCTATTTTTTTTTTAAAAGACAGTCTCACTAAATTGTCCATGCTGGTCTCAAAACTTGGCAACTTGGAATCCTCCTGCCTCAGCCTCCCAAGTGGCTGGGATTACTATGCTGGGCTAATTTATCAATCTATGTCTTATTTGCTTCAATTTTTTTTTTCTGTTAAGAAATTGAACGCTAGCTGGGTGTGGTGGCACACACCTATAATGGCAGCAACTCAGGAGACTGAGGCAGGAGGATTCCAAGTTTGAGAGCAAATTAATGAGGCCATCAGCCCCTTTGTGAGACCCTGCCTCAAAAGGGGCTGGGTATGTAGCTTAGTGGTAGAGCGTCACTGTACCACAAAAAACAAACAGATTCATGTAGATTCATGAAACCCTTTCTTTTTTCTTGTGGTCCTGGGGATTGAACCCAGGGAGGCTTAACCGCCCACTGAGCCACATCCCTAGCTCCCCCTTTTTTTTCCTGAGACAGGGTCTCACTAAGTCACTGAGGGCCTCCTAAGTTGCTGAGGCTGGCTTTGAACTTGCTATCCTCCTGTCTTAGCCTCCTGAGCCACTGGGATTACAGGTGTGCGCCAATGTGCCTGGATATATGTGTGTGTGTGTGTGTATGTGTGTGTATATATATAGATATATATATATTTTTGTTCATTTTTGTTTTTGTTTTGTTTTGGGGTGCTGGTATTGAACCCAGGACCCTGCATGCTAGGCAAGTGCTCTATCATTGAGCTACATCTTTAGTCTTTGGAAATAGCTTTTATTGTAAAGATACAATATATTTGTTAAAGCGCTATAGTGCAGATCTTTTACTTTTAAATTGTTATTTATTTGTTTCCAATAATTCATCGAATCCATTTCTTTAAAAAATTTAAAAGCATCATTAAGGGTAAATTTTGATGTTTCTGTTTTATTTTATTCTATTTTTTTTTTGCAATACTAGAGATTGAACCCAGGGCCTCAGAGCTGAGCTACACCCCCAGCCTTTTTAATTTTATTGTGAGACAGTGTCCCCTTAAGTTGCCGAGGCTGGCCTCAAACTTATGATTCTCCTACCTCATCTTCTGTAATAGCTGGATTCTGCTTTTTTTTTTTTTAAAAAAGAACAAAAATATAAAAAGCTTTTCACTGGAAATATTCTATTAAAACCAACTCCTCCTCCCTCCCACCAAAAGAAACAAACCAAAACACCTTTCTCTGCCCAATTAAAATTTAACACTATAAAAATAATGAAATCAAGTTTCATGCTCACTTGCCTATCTTGAATAATTAGCAAAGCAGGTCTTTCAAACAGAATTAACCTAAGAAGAATGAATAATTTAGGGGAAAAGAAATGTAACAGCCCTGGGGAAAATATAGGTAGAAATTGAAAATTCAATCCATCTTATATTTGAGCTACTGTATGTGATTTGACTATATGGCCGGGTCCTGGTAAATCCCTCAACCATTGTCCATCTTAAAACATGGCACTGAAAGCAGTGCTTGTCACTTAGGCCACTATTTCACTGTGGCTTTCAAGATAATATGCTGTCCATTTTTTAATAACATTTAACATGTTCATCTCCCTTTGACTGAGCACTTATAGCAAAATTATTAGTGCTTATGGCTTACTGCAGACAGTATTTATGCTGCTTTTCAGAAGTCACTTTTATCAGTTGGAAAAAAAAAAATCTCACCGTAGGATTTCCAACCTTTTAGACTAACATCTGACTCTATTAGCTCCTCAGGAGAAGAACCATAAATAATCTCCCCATTCTACATTCTATGCTTTTAGCTAAAGCATTAATCATAGTGGCTTTTCCTTTGCCTCATGAGAAAAACCAGTCATATAGTTTAAAATTTTGGTTTACAAAATATGGTTTTTAGGGGAGGCAGTAGTGGAGCTAGAAAGAGTGTGTCTTGGCTGGGCTTTTTGAGTAAAAAAAATATTTGGGAACAAATGAGTGTTTTCTTGCCAGAGCCAAATAATATCTCAAAGATTTCTCTAGTAATAAACTTGGGGGGGGGAGGGTCATTATATTAACTCTTTCAGGTCATTAGGCTGCCATTCCTTATAATAGCACTGCACTCACCATCCAGTGGCCCTGAGCGATTGATGGGCCTTCTGAAGAGAAACCTAGAACATGATTAAGGCTGATTAACCACAGTTCTTTTTGTATGGCCTTTCTGTGAATTTGCACACACACAATGTAATAATAATTATTTTTCTTGTCATTGAAGTGGGAGGTATTCTTGAATGTATTTCACTCAAGGCATAGGCATTTTCGGCATTTTCTTACAAGGTGATCATGAGAGACCAGTTTTTTTTTTTTTTTTTAGCACAATCCTGATTTTTTTTTTTTTTTGGTAATGGGAATTGAACTCGGGGTTACTCGGCCACTGAGCCACATCCTCAGCCCTATTTTGTACCTTTTTTGTATTTTATTTAGAGACAGGGTCTTAGTGCCTCACTTTTATGTTTTAAAAACTTATTGTAGATACCTTTGAATTCAAATCATTTGAGAAGTTTTTCAGCTTTGAACTCACAATCCTTCGGCCTCAGCCTCCTGAGCTGTTAGGATTACAGGTGTGCGCCCCCTTGCCCAATGATTGTTCTTTTTTTGAATGAGTCTTAGGAGTTAGCAAGGCAGGACCAGATGGTGGTAATTTTGGTTCAAACATTTATTCCCTCAGTTATTTGCTCACCTTGTCCTTCCCTCCTTCTTCCCTTCCTTCCTTCTTCCCTCCTTTCCCTCCCTCCCTCCCTTCCTTCTGCTGGGTATTGACCCTCGGGCTGTAGCACAGGGTTAACATGCACTCTATCACTGAGCTGCACTCCTAGCCCCTGCTGTTTGCTTCTTGAACTAGGTTTATGCTGGCTCAGTAACTGACTTTTGAGCCTTGACATTGCTTTTTTTCCCCCTTGGTAGTCTTGGGATAGAACCCAGGCTTCGGTGCACGCTAGGCAAGCCCTCTACCACTGAGTCTAATCTCCAGACCAAAAATTGCTTGTTCAATTTTATTTTATCTATTAACAAAATTTACTTTTTAGGTTTATTACTACTTCAGTTTTATTTCTGATTTGACATACCTTAGCTCAGACTTTTAAGGAACAATTCAATTGACTTGGATTATTAGCAGTAATAACATAATGAGTGTAGTATTATTCATCTTTAATATGTATCTGGTCTTGAAGGCTCCAATTTCTGATTAGGCTATAAATGGGAATAAAATGACTAAACTACCACATACAAAATTTTCCTACATTTTCCAAAAATGCTTTAAAAAATCAAACATCAGATTTTATTTTTTGTGAATCTCAGCTTCATGACATCATTTTAACTTCAGTATCCCTTTTATTCTGTTCACTATTAAGCTGCGATTCTCTCATTATTTGAATATTGATGTCCCTAAGAGACTTAACTGATAAGGAAAGACAGGAAGTTTTTCCATTAAAGAATGGTGTATTTTTTTTTTTTTGGTACTGGGGATTGAACTCAGGGGTACTTGACGACTGAGCCACATCCCCAGCCCATTTTTGTATTTTATTTAGAGACAGGGTCTCACTGAGTTGCTTAGCACCTCACCATTGCTGAGGCTGCCTTTGAACTCTCGATCCCCCTGCCTCAGCCTCCTGAGGCACTGGGATTACAGGCATGCACCATCGTGCCCGGCAAGAATGGTGTATTTTTTCTTTCTGATAATGTTATGTATAGACTCTTAATTTTTCTCTATTACCTTGGCTACATAGGTGCTTAGAACAAAATGCTATTCTCAGTTCCTAGAAATATTTTTTCTTTGTTTCCTCTCAATTCTTTTGCATTCTTTTATGTTTTAAAAACTTATTGTAGATACCTTTGTATTCAAATTATTTAAGAAGTTTTTCAGGTTATAGAAAAAGACATTCTTATTAAATAATTATGTGTTTTTCCTAAAACATTATATTAAAAAGTATTTATTAAGTAAATGGTATGTCATAAGAACAATATTAGGTGATCTGAGGAATGAATCACTTCTTTAATGCTTTAGTAGAAAGTTCCCTGGCATCTGGACATGATAGGGGAGGGGTTGGAAAGTCCTGAAAAGTCCAAAGTTAATGTTGCCTATGAGGTTAATGGAATGAAGATTCAAAATAAAAATTAAATAGAGATATGAGAAATAAAGTTGTAATTCTTAATTGCCTGAGACTATAAATCAAGACTTATGCTCACTATGCATAGCATTAGATAATGTTAGTGTTAGCAGGTCATAATGTGAAATAGCCACATGCTCTGATTTTGTACTGATTCCCATTAAAATCTATGCTGCACAAGAGCAGGAATCTTTGTTTCATTCACTCGAGTATCTCAAGTGTTTAGAACAATGCTGGGCATATGTTGGTGATCAGTAAATCAAATCAGTTCAGTCAGATTGAACCTGTTTTTGTTTAAAAAATAAATTCTTTATGTTATCTCTTCAAACATTATAAACATAGGTATTTTGAATTTGCATTTAATTATTTCACTAAAACCAGTTCCTGAGTACAAATTATCATCTTTATCCTATTGCCAAATTTTTCTCTTGGTGGTTATTTCATGGTATAGATTCTTAATTTTTTTTTTTCTGTGTACTTGAACTTGTCTTCAGCATGGATTCTTAAAAAAAAAAAAATCAGTACTGGGGATTGGACCCAGAGTTGGTTTACCATTGAGCTACATCCCCAGCCCTTTTTATGTTTTATTTTGAGACAGGATCTCCTAAGTTGCCCAGTTGAACTTGTGATCCTCCTGCCTCAGCCTCCCAAATTGCTGGGATTACAGGCGTGCATCCAGCTTGATCATTCTCTTTTGACCAATCACATTTCTACCTGGCTGCCCATCCTTCATTGAAACTAAGCATAAAAATGAACAGTTTTTCCTGGGTCTTCATTCTGAAGGCTTGTGTGCATATAAAAACTTTAATTACATGAATTTGTTATGGTTTTCTCTCCTTAACCTATCTTTTGTTATAGGAGTGTTGAATGCATCTATTATGATGGGTGAGAGAAGGTATCATTCCTTTCTGCTCCGTCATTATTAGTGAGGAAAACAAGTCCTTGCTGGTAAGGAGTGCTAGGAAGCTAAGCCATACATCATGCCATGAATTCTAAGATTCTACTTTCTTCAAATATTGAAATACTTAGGTTTTTGCCTTAGACAGAAAAAAAGAATGTGTGTGTGTACATACACATGTATAAATCTATCTCATTTTAAAATTGGTTTCATTGATAAAATGTCATGTCATACTTTTGTTTTTTGTTTTTTTTTTTTGGTACTGGGAATTAAACCCAAAGAGATACTTTACCACTGAGCTACATCCCCAGCCTTTTTATCTTAAAAAAAAAAAAAAAGATTTTTTTTCAGCCCTTAAAAAAAAACAAAACAAAACAGGGTCTCACTAAGTTCCTGAGGCTGGCCTTGAGCTTGCAATCCTCTTACCTCAGCCTCCTGAGTCATTGGGACTGTGCTACTGTGCCCAACTCATATGCCATCCTTTTTATTTTTAAAATATTTTTTAGTTGTAGATAAACACAATTTATTTATTTATTTTATGTGGTGCTGAGGATTGAACTCAGGGCCTCACGCATGTGAGGCAAGCATTGTACCACTGACCTACAACCCAGCTCAATATGCCATCCTTTAATATTTATTATTACAAAAATTAATCTTGGAAAACTATTCTGATATTTTTTTTTTTTTTTTGTGGTGCTGGGGATTGAACTCAGGGCCTTGTACTTGTGCAGTAAGCACTCTGCCAACTGAGCTATATCCCCAGCCCCCTGATACTGTTTAATTGGGATCCTGAATGAGTTGGAGGAGATTTTATTTATTTATTAATCTTATTTTTGGTGGATTTCTTTTCTTTTTTTTTTTTTTTTGTCTTTTTTGGAACTGGGGGTAGAACCCAGGGCTTTGCGAATGCAAGCCCGAGTTGGAGGAGATTTTCAAGCAGCTGCTATGATTAGGAATTTGATTAGTCAATAAACTCACATAATAAAAAGCGATAGGGGCTGGAGTTATAGTTCAGTGGTAGAGCATGTGTTTAGTATGCTCAGTCCTGGGTTCAATCCCCAACTCCAAAAGAAAAAAGAAATAACAGATTATGGACACACTCTTCCATTCTGACCCAGAAGTTTGAGAACACCTAACAGATGAGACAGAGCTCTGTGAGATGATTACACACTGGTTAAATGACACAGATAGAATGGGTGATTGGTGAGGGCAGGAAGTCCCCACCAAGGTGGCAAGGACTGACAAATGAGGCACTCAGCCTGATAAACCTGGCTCAGGTTGGAATCCTTGAAAGTATCATTAGTCCCAATCACTGGGATCCAGTGGCAGAATTGGCTGGTCTCCAGCTGGGCACAATGGTGCATGCCTGTAATCCCAGCCGCTTGGGAGGCTGAGGAAGGAGGGTCGTGAGTTCAAAGCCAGCCTTTGCAATGTTGAGGTGCTGAGCAACTCAGTGAGACCTTGTCTCTAAATAAAATACAAAATAGGGCTGGGGATATGGCTCAGTGGTTGAGTGCCCCTGAGTTCGATCCAGGGTACCACCCCAGCTCCCTGTAAAAAAAAAAAAAGATGGGCTGGGGTTGTAGCTCAGTGGTAGCGCACTTGCCTAGCATGTGTAACGCACTGGGTTCGATTCTCAGCACCACATACAGATAAATAAAATAAAGTTCCATCAACTACTAAAAAATATTAAAAAAAAAAGAGAGAGAGAGAATTATCTGGTCTCCAACAGTGACCCTGCTCTGCTCTGTGGGTGTATGGAAGGAAGTATAATCTGAGAACAGGACCAATCTCATTTTAAAAAACAATCAGGGAGGAATAGGGACATAGCTATAGTATGGAGCCCTTGCCTAGTGCTCCATAGCACTAGCATGCATGAGGTTCTGTGTTCAACCCCCAAAACTGCAAAAAACACCCACCCCCAAATAAAAAAAGACCCACCAGGGAGCCAACTCCCTACTGAACTTCTTGCCATCATACTTTGGGGAGAGCTGAGAACTGACTTTGGAATTGGACTGGGACTTAGCTGCAGCCACTCTTCAGTGCTTTAAACAATGTAATTTGGAATCAATCAGGGATTCTTTCTTGACCTCAGATTTTCCACGTTTGGTTCTGTATATTTGGGTTAATCGTCTGACCTTTTTGAACTTCAAGTATTTCATCTCAGGTGTTTCATCAGCAAAATAGGGATTATGCAGAAGTTTCTGTGAGAATTAAATAAGGTGCCTGGCACCAACAGACTCTCAATAAATGGTGCTTATTATTTGGATAAATACCTTGAAAGAGGTGAGTGGCAATATTGAGCCAAGTTAAAAATATCCTGTCCTCAAAGAGATCATCCTTGACCCTCAATCTAAATTAGGTTTCCCTCTTATATTCTCTAATAAATCGCTTTCCTTTCGTGGCCTTCACGCTGTCGGCAACTGTGCAGTTCTTATTCCTGTGACTGTTAACACGGCAGTTGCTAACTCAGCGCTCAGGGAGGGAGGTTGCATGAGGACTGGGAAGGACTCTATGTCTCTGGCCAGGGTGGTGTGCAGTGGGATCTGCCAGTTGTTCTTTTGAGAGAGCAAGAGGCTCAGGGCTACAGGACTCTCCATGTCTTCATATTAGTCAGAACTCCGACTTTTTATGTGAAATGTCCTGATGTTAAACTCCTGGGGAATGATTCAAAAGACATTGTGTGGGCTAAACAAGTTCCTCGTGGTGCTGGAGATGCAGCTTGGGGTACAGCACTTGCCTAACATGAGCAAGGCCCTGGCTTGGGTTAAAAAGCAAACAAACCCTCAAACCATTACAAATTCCCAACATCTGTGTGGCCACAGTAGACCTGAAAGCTGTCAGTTTACAATCTCTGGTTTATATCTGTCTTATCTCTAGACTACATTATGTTCATTATTGTTCGTGCAATACCTGGTACAGTGAGGGCACATAGTAGGCACTAAATATTTAAAGAAAGAAAGAAGGAAGGAAGAAAAAAAAAGGAAGGAAGAAAGGATGGAATTAAAGACAAATTGTTTTCCTTTTTCCTCCTATAAAGAATAATGTTGGGGCCTGGAGATATTGTTCAGTGGTAGAGTGCTTGTCTAACATGTGTGAGGCCCTGAGTTCTATCCCCAGCACTGGGGCAAAAGAAAGAATTATATTGGGAAAATTGCCTATATTAAAAACATTAGCCAGGTAAGGTATATTTAGGAGTTCTAAGTTAGTTAATATCAACTAAAAAGAAAAGCCATTCACTGCTTCTCTGTTTTCACTTTAGGGAAGAAAAATAAAATTATTTTTGTTGCTTTTATAATGAAATGTTAAAAAAAAGAGAATATTTATGGCAGAAGCAAAGTTTGCCATTTGTAAACATTGTATTAAACAGACTGTTGGTTGTATATTGTCAAATCAATTTTTTGTTTGCTGTGAATTAGAATTTAATCTCGGACCTCAGGTTTTATTGTGTAATGAGCTGGCCAAATACACAGAACTGCAGATTTTCATGGTAGTATGATTTGTGTACTGGCTTGAACTCTGGAAGTCATTGCAGCTGTCATTTGGTGAAAAATAGGAAAAAAGGGGCTTTGGGGAGCTTAGGTTTCTAGCTGATGGAAGGGAAAGAAACCTCAAATGCTAGATTATTTAGAGACTGTCTAAATTGAAGTGGCTATCTTTGACATATTTGTAAGTTTAAGTATTCCTAGAGATTTGTCTTTGGGGACACAAAATATGCATCAGTAACTACAGTGGTCTACTGGTAAGATTACTGAATTGCAAAATTGAAGATCAACAAATGTTCTTAATAGACACTTACCATGAATCCTGCACTACTACATTGGTACTATTGTCCCCAAAAGTAAGTATTGGAGGGGATGTTTGAGGAGTCCGTCTCTATACTCAAGGAATTTACAGCCTGGTTGGGAAGCCAAGACCAATAATTGGGGAAGGATAAAAGACTCTATGATTAAGGGCTAAACCATGTGTTAGACACTGTAAGTATTACAGGAAATCAGAAGGTAAAAATCACAGCAGGCTTTATACATCAGGTGAGAACTCAGCTAGAGCTCAAAGAAGTATTGTTAGGCTTTCGAGAAGGAAAGGGAATCTGGATATATTGGTCCTCTCTACTTTTGCAACTATGTTATGTTAATTCCTATCCTGTGCTTTTCTCAAAAAAAAAAATCTTTGTCTACCATAAATTTACATACTTAAAATATTTTTCTTTAACTCTCATATTTAATCAGTCAACAGATCTTGGTTTTTTAAATTATTGATGAAAAATTATAATTTTATTGATAGTGCCCTAGTGGAGGATTTTTTTTTTTTTTTTTGGATACCAGGGTTTGAACCCAAAGGCTCTTAACTACTGAGCCACATCCCCAACCCTTTTTATTTTTTACTTTGAGAAAGGACCTCACTAAGTTTCTGAGGCTGGCTTTGAACTTGCAATCTTCCTGCCTTAGCCTCCTGAGCAACTGGGATTACAGGTGTTTACCAAGCAGAGAACTTTTTTTTTTTTTTTTTTTTTAACTTCACACAGATTTTAACTTAAGTTCACTCAGCAAGTGGCAAAACCAAGAATAGAACCAAAGTCTTGTACTTTGTATCTGATTCCATATGGTATTGCCCTCATCAACTAACTTCAAATAGTCTCTACTGAAGCTGACATGATGGCACACACCTATAATCCTAACTACTCTGAAGGTTGAGGCAGAAATTGAAAGTCTAAGTCAACCTGGGTAATTTACTGAGAGCATGTTACAAAATGAAATGAAATAAAATAAAATAAATGACTGGGCATGTTGCTCAGTGGTAGAGCCCTTGCCCAGCATGTAGGAGGCCTTTGATTCAATTCCTAGTAATAAACACACACACACACACACACACACAGAGTCTCTACTGATTCATTAAATAAATTATAGCACATCCTTATAGTAGAGTTCTATGTGACCATTATGATTATTATTTTACAGGACTAGGGATTGAATCCAGGGGTGCTCTACCACTCAGTTACAGTCTAAGACCTTTATTTTATTTATTTATTTTTAAATTTTGGGGCATGGTCTTGTTAAATTGCTGAGGTTGGATTCAAATTTGCATTCTTCCTGCCTTAGTCTCTCAAGTAGCTGGGATTAATTAATTCAGCGTAAGATTCATTAGCTCCTTGTATTACCTTAGATAATTGACCTTGTAAACCTCCATGTCCTTGTAAAGTCTTCCATGCCCTAATCGCATCTGCAGCAATTTGTGCGTATACGCCAGGATCATATGCAATTTGTTGCTACTGATCCTCATAAGGTCCCTTTCCTAACAACATATCTAGATTTCTCTGAGGATAACCAGCTGCTGCATTTCGCCTAGCCGTCTCCTTGCAAAATTCCTCATTGGCAACCTTCCATAACAGGTATTGTCCTCCATTTAGCACAGCTTTACACATATTAGCCCAATCTGCTGGTGTCATGTTCAAGTTGTTAATGGATTTGACCATGCTTACAGTGAAGGGTGCTTGAGGACCATAGGTTGTTACAGCCTCTTTTAGCTGCTTCACTGTTTTGAAATTTAAAGCATTGTGAATTCGCTGCCCTCCTGCCTCAAATACAGGGCATGTTAATATTTGAGATCCTGTCTCAGGATCCCAACTATCAACTGCAGGGGTTGGGGGCCTCCCAGCATATGGAGGTGGCCTTGTTAGTTGGACACTTACGTCCTCTGGTGATAGAAAGGTGTTAGTAGCAGTCTCCTGTTGTAACTTTACCCCTGATGGCTTTTTCTGCTCTACACTTTCTTTCTCTGTCTGACTAGCTCGAGAGACCTTCTCTTTTACTTGAATATTTCTACTATAACTATAATACAACCCAAGAAGATAACGTCAAACAAAACTGAAACAGAGTGAAACAAAATTGGAACAACAAAAAATCATTATAGCCTTTCTATCCTCCTGAAATGTCCATCCATCCTTTCTCCCTATCTGTTCCTCAGATGTGAGCGGTTTTTCTTCCATCTTACACATCTCCAGGGACAGGCAACTTAAAACAAAAGTGAAGCAAAACAAAAGAAGAATCTTAAAATGGCTACCCATCCTCTCGCCCTGCTCATTGGGTAAATCCGTCCTTCACTCATACTGATTTGGTATGTTAAATGGGAACCAATAAGTTTGCCCAAGCACATATAGGTTGTTAATTTGAAACAACATTGCAATTAATTGTACTGCCATAGTTACAGGAGGTAGAATTTACAAATGGTGGATAAGAAGACATTATTACTTTAATTAATGTCCTCTTACAAGCTGGAGGGCTGGTATTGACAGATTCCCTGCACCATATCCCTATGTAGACTTCAGACTGGGGCTTATGGTAAAAGACTGAGCACCACTGGAAGCAACCACTAAGATTTTTGGACCAGAAAATTCCCATTTGAGAGATTACTATTGGACATTAATTGAAACTGCCCCTATGACTATAAGATGTAAAATAACATTAAAATCTGAAGTACTCACAATGTTTTGGGTGATGTTAGAGAAGATTAGTAGGGAAGGCAACGTAATAAAATGGAAATGGTTTGTATAGGAACATGCAACTGGGGGGAAACTAAGAAATATACATCATTTTGTTGTAAGAAAACTTTGGCCCCAAACCAAGGGGTGACCTGTATAGTACAGAATTTAACCTTGCCCATAAAGAGATCTGTTTTTTTTTTTTTTTTCTTTAGGATTCTGGGAGTAATCTCTAAGCCCCTGGAATATCATGTTTGATAGAGTATTTTTGTTTGCCTGGGGTCTTTGAGTCACACCAAAAATGTGATTTAGAATGGGGGCTTTGGGTCATGCAGAGTTAGTTTGACCTCTTGAGGGACTGATGACTGAAATCAGCCGAGTAGGCAGTCAGCCATGCTTACGTGGTGGAGTCACAATAAAAGCCCTGGATACTGATGTTTGGAGAGTTTCTCTGGTTGGCAATTGCCACACCTCAATGCTGGGAGGAGTAATGGGGTCCATGACACCAAGTGGAGATGGCAACTGCAAACTCCAGGTTTGGAACTCTCCTAGATTCTGCCCTGTGTGATTCTTTCCTTAATAATTTTTTTGGGGGTACTAGGGATTGAACTCAGGGGCACTCCACCACTGAGCCACACCCCCAGCCCTATTTTGTATTTTATTTAGAGACAGAGTCTCACTGAGTTGCTTAGCATCTCACTTTTGCTGAGGCTGGCTTTGAACTTGTGATCCTCCTGCCTCAGCCTCCCAACTAGCTGGAATTACATGCATGCACCACCATGCCTGGCTTTGTGGTGTCTACCCTTTATATTGGAGTCTTTCCTTGGATATCTATTGATCTTGGATATCTATTGATCTCTGGGTATCAGCTCCCAGGTAAACATCAGTGACTACAAAGCTGTACTTGTTGGGTACATTTCACTGTACTGGGTCTTCACTGTACCTCCAAGTAGGTCTTTGTTCTTGGGCTGGTCAAATCCTGTAAAAAAAAAAGACTGTAAAATCTTGCTTAAAAGAAGTGGCCTGGTTGTTAACATTCTGCAAGCTGAGGAGGGAGAAGGTCAACAGTCTCTGTTTCTGTGTTTTCCTTTGCTTTAAATAATTCTTTGGTGCCCCTAGTCCCAAGACCTTCGCTAATTCCCCTTCAGAAATTAAATCTTTAAAAAAATTTTTTTAGTCATAGATGGACATAATACCTTTATTTATTTATTTTCATGTGGTGCTGAGGATTTAACCCAGTGCCTTACATGTGCTAGGCGAGTGCTCTACCACTGAGACACAACCCCAACCCACCCAGAAATTAAATCTTTTGCAGGGATGAGGCAGTAGCTTGGTTATTAGGAAAGGGATGAGGACCCCCATCACTCCTCAGACCTCCAGACAATTCTTTTTTCTTCTTTCCTATATCCTTCCTGCTCGGTTTCATCTCTACTTCCAGAGCTGTCTGATGCACCAGTTCCTGACTCTTGGAGATCTGCTGCTCTGAACCCAGTCAGTTCTTGACTTTCCTCACTGTTGGATTAGGATTCAATTTTCTCAGGATGCTGAATCAGCCATCACTCACCTATCTGCTCTCTGAATGTTGGTGCTTTGTTTCATCTCCAGTTGTCCTGTCCTTATGGATTTATTTTTATTCATCTAAACCCTTACAGCTTAGTAAGGTCCAGGTTTAGGATTTCACTTGATTTTGCCTGAGATTTTTGGTACCGGAGCCAGAACCACTCTCAAAACTGGCAGGGACATGTGAGAACATCTATGTGAAATTGAGGCCTAGAGAGGAGAAGAGATTAGCTTAATGTCATGTAGCTAGCTAGGGACGGGGCTGGGACTGAAGCCCAGATCTGGCGATTCCTAGGCTACCAGCTTTTGCTACTGTGTCCACTTGCTTCCTTGAGACTGTAGGGAAGGCCCATTATAAAGCTCAGCCAAAGGTTTTCAAATCAGGCTCCATAAAGATGTTTTGAGTTTCTGTATCTGTTTGCCTACAATTTATTTTTTTTTAAGAGAGAGAGAGAGAATTTCAATATTTATTTTTCAGTTTGCGGCGGACACAACATTTTTGTTTGTATGTGGTGCTGAGGATCGAACCCGGGCCGCTCGCATGCCAGGTGAGCGCGCTACTGCTTGAGCCACATGCCCAGCCCTAATTTAATTTTTTTTTTTTTTGGCACTGGGGATGGAACCCAGGGACTCCTTACCACTGAGCTACATCCCCAGTCCTTTTTATTTTTTATTTTCTGTTTGGAGACAGGGTGTCACCAAGTTGCTGATGGTCTCACTGAGTTGTTGAGGTTGGCCTCAAACTTGTGATCCTCCCACTTTAGCTTCCTGAATCACAGGAATTACAGGTGTGCACCGCTGTGCCCAGTTTTATAATTTAATTTTGAAATAGATTTTCAAGGCTAGTGTTTATATTTTGCCAATTTATACCAATAAAATACTATTTTTATTGGATTAAAAATCCCTTTGCTGTTATTTTAGCATATTTTAGGAGACAATAGAAGCAAATGCAATCTCTCAATCTGCCATCTTTACCCAAAGGTCAGGACTTGTTTTCTGTCTTTTCTGACCTTCTCCACGATTTAAGGTAGCAGTTTGGGCAGACAGGAGAGAGAGCAGTGTTGAGACAAACTCCTCAGGAAGTAAAAGAAATGTGGGCTATTCAAATGATTCCTAATGTTTTAGTTAAATGGGTTATAGTCTCTTTAATTTTCTCCATGAGAATCTGGGTTTGTGCTGCTTGATCTCTTCTAACACATGGGAGGAAAATCAAGTTTCCAGGGGGGATGGGGGGGAATGAATAAAAGCTATTGGAGAATATAAATCTACAAGCAGAAAACAGCAGGAGAGAACAGAAGTAAAAACTCTCCTTCCTCTGGCCCTCCCTTCCCTTTTTCCTCTCTCCTTGAGGAGCATAAATTCAGTTAAGAATTTATTCTCAAGGCTTAATAAAAAAAAAAAAAGAATAAAAACTGTCGTAAAATTTTACAATCAGTCTTTAAGGAGAATTAAGGTCTTGTAGTTATGCTATACTATTAATTAATTAAGAAGACTTAAGCCAGGCACAGTGGTGCATGCCTGTAATCCCAGCTACTCAGAAGGCTGAGACACAAGTTGGAGGCCAGCCTGAGTAACTTAGTCAAAATAAAAAATAGTAAAAAGGCTGGGGATGTAGTCGGTCTCTCTCTGTCTCTTCCTCTTTCTCACATACACATGAAATAAGACTTAATGTTATGTTTCTGACATGTGTTGTTATACCCTTTTTTGTTTTTGGTGTTGGGAATGGAACTCAGAGCCTTACGTGCTAGACACAAGCTCTATCATCTTGCTATACCCCAGGTCAATTTCACAGAATGTGTAGGCCTTGTTTGGATCCTGGTTCGAGAAAATGTCATTTTTTGGGGGAAGAAAATCAGGATATTTGATTTTGGATTGGGTATTAGATTACTTAATTTAAAAAATACAGTTAATAATACAGAACTGTCTTCATTCTTCTTCATCCCTGCCTCTCCTCCCCCACTATGCTGGGGGTTGAACCCAGGGCACATTGCCTGTAATCCCAGTGGCTTGGGAGGCTGAGGCAGGAGGATCGTGAGTTCAAAACCAGACTAAGCAATGGTGAGGCTCTAAGCAACTCAGTGAGACCCTGTCTCTAAAAAAAAAAAATAAAAAATCGAGCTAGGGATGTGGCTCAGTGGTTGAGCGCCCCTGGGTTCAATCCCTAGTACTGAAAAAAAAAAAGTATAAAAGTAACTGTAGTTCAATTCTTGCACACTCACTTTTTGGACTTTGTAGGATAACTGTTCAAATTCACCGCTAGCAGTTCTGATTTTATTTCTCCTTGGTGGAAAATATATTTTTTCTTACCCACTGGTAAGTGCCAAGTAGACTCAGCCATGCAGTTGCCCTGTACAGTCCTGGGAGAGCGGGAGAGTTTGTAGTTGGTAGAGCTGTAGAATTTTGTTTCACCTAAATTCTTCAAGGCACATCAGCTGGCTCATCTAAACAAAGGGTTTCTCTACAGACTTTCTTTCTTTTTTTTTTTTTTGCTACTGGGATTGAACCCAGGGGCACTCAACCACTGAGCCACATTCCCAGCCTTTTAAAAATTTTATTTAGACACAGAACCTTGCTAAGTTGCTTAGGGCCTTGCTAAATTGCTGAGGCTGGCTTTGAAACCTCCATCCTCTTGCCTCAGCTTCCCAAGCCGCTGGGATTAACAGGTTTGGGACATGGCGCCCAGCTTCTACAGACATTTTGATAGGGAGCGAGGGCTTGCTGCCTATGGCGCATAGAAGCCAATAGACTGATAATCGTTTTCTTTGCTAAAAGAATTTTATTTTGTGGTAGATTGGAATGGGGAATGGGAGCAAAAATCTCAAATCTCTCCCTGATTGGTAGCAGGGAGATTTATAGGAAGGGAGTTGGGGAGGGGGTGGTATTGCTTGTTGATTGGATGACAGGAAGGGGGAGATTGTGTGTGTGTGTGTGTGTGTGTGTGTGTGCACAGATGTAGATAGTTTTTATGCTTCTTTATAGGCCACAGGTTTCTTTTTTGGGGGAGTTAACATGTACTGTGGGGGGATTTTGAGCTTGTCATGTCAAAATGCCATTGACCAGTGAAGCTGGCTTTTTTGAAAACCTTGTTTCAATTGGTCCTTAACCGGGTTCTGGATGCTTTTCCTAAAAATCAACTTAAACACTTTTGTTATTTAAGGAATTTATGTCTGGGTGTATCCAGGCCTTAGCCAATTTCAATTTTAATAATATTTTATTTTACATTTTTCCCCGTGGCAATAGAACCATTACAGAAATTAGTTACTATAGAATAAGGCACCAGTGAACAAGACTATCAGAAAGTACACTCTGTGGGAAAGTAGTAGCAACCTATTTGATGAGCTTATTTATGCCCTCCTGACATTTTCTGTCCACTGTACTTGTGGGGGCTCATAGTTAACAAAGCTTTCCCTACACAGAAAAGTGGCGAATGCTCTTTTGAAAAGAGGTAGAATCATCACTGCTTTTTAAATATACCCGAACCACAGGTGTCCATGGCTTAAAAATGACTCAGGTGTGCACTTTGTGCGTGTGTTGTCAACTCTGAGATTTTTTGCATGAGCAGGAAGATGAAGAGCCAATCATGGTGATAGGAGATAAGAGCCGTCCTCCCAGATGGTTAATGTCATGGGGGTTCACTCGCCAGCATTTGAATTGTGAATATTGCAATTGTAGAAAGAGAAGAATGAAAATAAAAACAAGGAATGAGGACGATAGAGGAAGATTATAGGTTCTGCCTGAAGAGTTTCTAGCATAGGAAAGCAGTGGAGTCTAGCTCTGGACCGAGGTATGTGCAGCAGAGAGCTGCAGGTAGTAATTGAAATTTATATAGACTTTGGCTAAACTGTGACCATCACCCACATTATCCCCATAATCTGCCAAGCCAGACGTACCATTATGTGTGATATGATCACTCTCACAACAGGGGCTACTAGTTAGAGAGAGCTGCAAAATGGTAACTGAAATGTCTGATGAAAGCAAAGGACAAAAAGTACACCTTGATGCCCAGAAAGGAAAATTAGGTGCGGTTTGCTGCAGGCTCTCTGGATGTGCCACGTGACAATGCCGGGGACATTCCCTGAAGCTGGTTCCAGGAATATCTCCCCTCATAGCTTTTCCAGGTTGGGATCTAAGTGAAAGAGAATAGAGAACATTTTTGTGGGAACATCTGTCATTGTATTTACCATGATATTGTAGATTTCTTTCTGTTGCAGGGACTTAAGTATGTCCTAGACAGCTAGTAATATAATCATAATTAATAAAAACCCACCATTTACTGAGCCGACACGTAATTTAGGGAGGGTATAAATCCCCAGAGGAATGGTTCCTGCCAAGACCAAAATGATAGATGCTCATTATATTGTTACCATTTCCATTTAACAGAAAAAAAGTCTGGAGGCAGGCATGGTGGCGCATGCCTATGACCCCAGCTACTCTGAAGGCTGAGGCAGGAGGATTGTATGCTTGTCAGTCTGGGCAACATAAGTGAGATTAAAAAAAAATGGACTGGGGATGTAGCTCAATGGTAGAGTGCCCTTGGGTTCCATCTATAGTCATGAGAAACACATGTGTACTCACACACACACACACACACACACACACACATACACACTCCACAACTGAGGGTTGGAAAGGTTAAGTAACTTGGCCAAAGTCATACACTTGGTATGTGAAGTTCTGGTGTGTCTGATTTCTAAGTCTAGGCTTTTGACATCCCCTACCATGATCTAAGCTTGGGCATTTACAGGAGGAAAATTTAATGTATTTATATAAAGCATACAAAAGGTACTCTGAGAAGGTTCCATTGTAGTAACCCCTCTGGAATAAAGTCTGCCCCTACCATCTTTTTTTTTTTTTTTTAAATTTATTTTTTTAGTTGTAGTTGGACATAATACCTTTATTTTATTTTATTTTTTTGTGTGTGTGGTGCTGAGGATTGAACTCAGGGCTTCACATGTGCTAGGTGAGCGCTCTACCGCTGAGCCACAATCCCAGCCCTGCCCCTACCATCTTAAAAAACAAACCAACCAACCTGGGGCTGTAGCTCAGTGGTAGAGAGGGCTTGCCTAGCATGTGTGAAGCAAATACATAAATATAAATAAATATATTGTGTCCATCTACAACTAAAAAAAAATAAAAAAAAGGAAAGACGGTAAGTTTTTTTTTTTTTTTTTAACATGATGCTGAGCTTTTTGTTTAGATTGCTCTCGTCAGTTGTTCCTGGTTTTCAAGCTGAAAATGATTAAAAATGCCTGGGGGTCTTGGTTATCATGACAAATATAGCTGGGATCTGATACGGGATGGTCTCTGTTCCTGCAGTTACATGTCCCCAGATTAGGTTTTGTTAATTATTTTGAGATGGGGTCTTGCTATGCTGCCCAGGCTGGCCTTGAATTCTTGGGCTCAGGGAATCCTCCTGACTCAGCATCTCAAGTAGCTGGGGTTTCATGTTCCTGCCACCTCACCTGGCTTATTAAGTCGTCCTGTTTGTTCCTTTTGGCTTTTCTGACTCTTCCTTTCTGTTAGGTTTTCTATGGTCATTTTTGCTTTCGTCAGAGTATTCAACACCAGCAGTTCTTTTGCTTCTTTTGGATTAGCTCCTTTTAAATGGGTTAGCAAGCCAGTAGACCAAGCTTATTAGAATTATATGTGCATCCTGGGCCATGAACCAAGGTCAAAAGAAGGTAATGAAAAAAAGATTACAAAACAAAACAAAAACAGCAAGAGTAAAAAGAAAATAGAAAAAAATCTAAGGATAAGGTTTGTTTTTGCTTCCATTTTTTCTTTTTAAAATAAAATAATTTGACACATAGTAATTGTACGTATCTGTGGGGTACAGTGTGACATTTTGATACATATATTCAATAGGTCATGATCAGATCATGGTAATGACCTATCTCTAGCTTCAATGCACATGTATCATTTCTTTGCATTGAGAACATTCAAGAACAATTTATTTATTTATGTTTGCAGTGCTGGGGATTGAACCTAGGACCTTGCACATGCCAGGCAAGTGCTCTACCACTGAGCTACATCCTAGCCCCATTAATACTTTGATTCAGTTTTCACCTGCATCATCACAGGAACCCCAACCTCATTCACATTTCCACTTATGGGCAAAAAAGGTAGAGGTTTTGGCACTAGGCAAGTAGTGCTTACAACTTAGCTGTATCCTGGCCCTTTTCATTTTTTATTTTGAGACAAGTTCTTGTTAAATTGCCCAGACTGGCTTCAAACTTGGGATCCTCCTGCCTCAACCTTCTGAATAGCTGGGATTGCAAGTGTGCACCCCCACACCCAGCTCAGCTTCCTTTCTTTGCAAGGTCATGGACTCTGGCCCCTGCATGGCCAATGTGGTGCACTACCAATGGGTACAAAGGGTGTACCCTTTCCTGAGGTATTGCTGTCCCTGTCTCTGTTAGCCAAAGGAGTGGATTCCAAGGTACTGTGGGACCCCAATGAGTTAGGCCTCAGTGACTCCCTTGCAAATTCACTTTGCTACTCTCTCCATCAAGATAGAGGCTAGCACCCACCTCTTGGATGAGGGCTGATTTCTGACTTGCTTTGACTAACAGAATGCAGTAGAATTGACATTGTGTGAACCCTGAGGGGGTCCTGTTGTTTTGCTTCTGCTCTCTTGTGAATGAGCCTGGGCTAGCCCCTTTGAGGAGGAGAGACCACATGGGGAGAGAGAGGCACAGCTGTCCCTGTCATTCTAGCTATTTTAGACACATGAGTGAGGACATCCTGGGGCAGCCAGTGCCAGCTGGCTCCCAGCTGCCCCATCAACTGAGTGCAGTTGCATGAGTTACCAGAGACAAGAGTAGGAAAAAACTGCCCAGTTGGTTCCAGCTCAACTGCAGAACTGTGAGCAAATAAATGGCTTGTTGTATGAACTCAATGGGTTTGGATTATTGCAACAGGAAGTTAGGAAAATACTCCTGTCAACTTCCGTAGCATTTATGGTGCATCACGGGCTGGCTGGAATTATCTTTGTTTCATGCAGAATAAGTGAGAAAGGTTGTGTTTTCCTTGTTCTTTGGTTACACGCCAAGATCCCAAAGGTGCTGGCTCTTTATATTAGGAGGGAGGTCTGAGTGTTTTGCTGTCATCCAATTCACACCTGACCACCCGCCTGAACAATACCTGCAGAACTGATGGTGGTTCTTGCTCCCCTGGAGAGGTGGGGTTCTTAACTCTGAGGGCTGCTAATAGATCTCAAATGGCCCTTAGGAACCTGGAGGATGAAAATAGTCACCCTAAAATGTCTTCTCAGACACTGGTGAATTAACAAACATGCCCAGGGTCTCTCTGTACACTGAGACTCTCTTCCATGTATTTGAAAGAAAAGTGATTCTACTCCGGGCAAGATATTTTGTTGGTTTTTTAGGGGCCTTTTTTAATGGTGGAGATACTGGGCTATATTCTGGTTAGCTAAAATTGTTAGAAAGTGAGAATCTCCAGGTATATTGTTCTTTGTCTAAGAAGGTTCTTTTTATGGGTGTGTGCTGGGGATTGAACCCAGAGCCTCCTGCATGCTAAGTACACTCTTTACCACTGAGCTACCCTCCAGCCATAATGCCTTTTTTTTTTCCCCTTTTGAATCCCGGGGATGGAACCCAGGGCTTGGCACCTGCTAGGCAAGGGCTCTACCACTGAGCCACACCCCAGCCCTTTTTTGTTTTTAATTTTGAGATGCGATCTCTTTAAATTGCCCAGGCTGGCCTCAGACTTGGGATCTTCCTGTCTCAGCCTCTGGAGTAGCTGGGATTGCAGGCATGTGCCACTGTATGGCCAAGAAGTTTCTATTTGAAAACCAAAATTTTTGAGATCTTTCCATTTGATGATGGAGATGAATGCAATTTCAGCACCAGTATAACTGTACAGAAAAATGGCTTTCTTTGATACAGCTTGTATGCTCTTGTAGAAGAGGAATAAAGTTATAAATCATCAAGTATAAATGATCTGAAATTAGAACTAATTTACTATTATACCTGCCATCAAAATATTAGTCAGAAAATGATATAATTACACCTGTAAGAAGTAAAACAAAAAGGTTATTATGTATACATATGTGTGTGTGTGTATATCTATCTATCTATCTATATCGAGATTATGTATATATTATTGAAATTATTATATGAGACTATAAAGAACATCTTGAAAATGCGGGTATTGGAATATTGGAGCTGTGGATGTAACTCAGTGGTAGAGCACTTTCCCGGCATGCTTAAGGCCCTGGGTTCAATCTCCAGCAACACACACACACACACACATACACACACTCGGGTGCACAAATGCACAAGCACACACAGTGAAAAACGCAGGTAATAAACCATTTTAAAAAGAAAATAATCACTCAATCTCATGTCCAGAGATAGTTACTATTAATGTTTTTAAATGTGTTATACGGCACTTTTTTTGTTTTTGTACTGGGGATTGAATCCAGGGGTGCTTTACCACTCAGCTATACCTTCAACCCTTTTTATTGTTTATTTTTGGACAGGGTCTCACTAACTTGCTGATCTTGAACTTGTGATCCTCCTGCCATAACTCCCGACTTGCTGGGATTAGAGGCGTGTGCCACTGTGCCCAGCTGTTCTGGACATTTTAGGGAGACACACTTGCTTTGAGGATGAAATGCATGCTTTCCCCCCTCCTTCTGGCATGTATCTTAATCCAATTATTAGGTTAAAAGCCACCATGGGAGAAACTGTCTACTTAATTTTAGGCAATTACATAATTTTTATGGTTGTTGACTTGTAATCTTTGGGGAAAGAGGGTAAAATATGACGACTATAAGACCAGCAAATTTAGCAGTCTGGCTTCCATCATTCTGTGATGGAGGCTGCACACCAAGAAAACACACGTCAATTCATTAAACCAGGGGGAAATAAAAAGACAGACTTGTGGGTAGCCATCAAGTCCACCAAACAGCCTGTCAGTTGACTGCTTTCCTTCTTCCAACTACAAACCATGTGGCTATTGGTCAGTATTCTAAAAGAGGTGAATATTACACTCAAAGAATTCCATTGACTCAGCTGACTCATGTATGCTTCAAAGCACTCACAACTTATTGGAATCCAAAATGAAATGAAGCAAGCAAGCCGCTTTAAAAAACAGATGGCTTTCATTAAGTGTAACCATTAATCTTGTCCTGATTACTTACTGCAATGTGTTAGACTGCAGTGTTTCCTTAATCTATTGATGAACTATCACCTCAAAATATGTCACTGAAGTAAAATAATTGTTGATGTGTTCATAAAAACCATCAGATAGACCAGAACCCCTCCACTCCACCCTGCAACAGAATTAGGCAAAAGAAGAATTTGAGAAGAAAGAAGGCATTGTTGTATTATCAGATTGCACTACCTCTTTGAAGTATTTTTTAGGATCATGAAACAAAAAGCACAAAGCCGTATAAATGAGCAGTTGACGTATAGGAGTGCTTCTCATCAAGCACTTCGTAATGAAAATCTCAGTTTTATAAAAGCAATTAAGATCCTAGCAACTCAGGAGCTGAGGCAGGAAGATCACAAGTTCAAGGCCAGCCTCAGCAACTTAGTGAGACCCTGTCTCAAAATTTAAAAAAAAAAAAAAAAAAAAAGGTCTGGGGATGTAGTTTAATAGTAAAGTACTCTCGTTTCAATTCCTAGCAACATCCCACCCTCCACAAAAAAAGCAATTAAGTGATTTTTTTAAAAATATTTTTTTAATTGTAGATAGACACAATACCTTTATTTTATTTACTTATTTTTATGTGGTGCTGAGGATCGAACCCAGTGCCTCACACTCACACATGCTAGGCAAGCACTCCACCACTGAGCCACAACCCCTGTCCTGAAAAAACAAAACAAAACAAACAAACAAACAACAACAACTATATATATCTCTGACTCCTGGACTCAAGTGATCCTCCTGCCTCAGATTCCTAAGGTGCCCACCACTTTCCCCAGCTGGGGATAATTCTTCATTTTTATAAACAATCCATGATAATGATTTTTAAAGGATTATTCATCCAGGAGATTTAACATAACATTTAGATTTTAAAAATCTGTGAGTAACATACTAAGAATATATCTTAGGTGTAAAGTAAAATAAACTAACAGGATTCAAAAAGTTTAAAATGGAGAAAACAGATGGCTAGTGGGCATCAGAAGGCCCTCAATTTTGTCTGTTGGGCTCAGAGCACCATTTGCATGCTGATCAACAAATGATAGTTGGACTTTGTCTCTATTTCTTCTTCAATTCCTATATTCTACATATGTGGAAATGGAAGAGGCTTAGTAAGACCCTTTTTCCTAAATAATTAAGGAGACTGAACCCAGAGAAACTAAGATTGCCCTAGTCAGGTTTTCACAGTGATCAGAAGTAGGAGTTCTGGAGTCTGACCACCAAGTTCACATCCTGGCTTCTCATTCTATTAGCTGCATTTTTGTGTTAGCTTTTCATTATGGTAACCAGAATACTGGACAGGAACAATTTAGAGAAGAAAAAGTTTATTTTGGGTCATAATTTCAGATGTTTAGTCCAACTTGGCTGGTTCATTGCTTTGAGGCTGAGGCGAGGTGGGCCATCATGGCTCAAGAACCTGGTGGAGGACAGCTGCTCAGCTCATGGTGGAGTCAGGAAGCAGAGAGAGAAGCGGGTAAGGGGTCACAGGGAAGATGAGACCTTCCAGGGACACCCCCAGTGACCCACCTCCTCCACCCCTCCATGCCCCACCTGCCTAGCCAGTCCATTCAAATCAAGATGGGCTGATAGATCACCATAATCTCATCATTTCCCTCCAGCATAAACAGAGGAGCTTTTGGGGGACACCTCATATCCAAACCATAACAATGTCTTGGGCAATTAATGGCAATTAATTTTATTTCTCTGGGACTAAGTTTCCTTATCAGAACAGCAGAAGCCAAGAGTATTTACTGCCTTAGAGTAGCTATGAGGATTTAGGGAGATGTTCCAGATAGCATGCTCAGGGAGATGCCTTATTTGTAGTAAGCACCCAATGCTACAGCAATGGCTGTATTCTTCTTCTTTCTTTCTTTCTTTTTTTTTGTAGTTGTAGATGGGCACTTTATTTTATTTGTTTATTTTTATGTGGTGCTGAGGATGGAACCCAGTCCCTCATGCATGCTAGGCCAGCGCTCTGCCACTGAGTTTTGCCCCAGCCTGGCTGTATCATTCTTAATAGCAAACACAAGGGCAAGGACTCAAAGGTCCTGACCGGAGGCCTTTACATATGTAAACACAGATCACATTCAAATATTTATCCTGGCTTGGGTACAAACTCATTGGAATGAACACACACAACCAAGATGGCAGTCTGGCATCCTCCAGCAGGAAAGTTCCATGTGTGCCTTCATTATAACACAGTATGTTGGGCAGCTCCATTGTTCTTGGGAGGCATTAATGACTGCAGGAAGCAGAATAGGAATTATTTGTTGTGGGGCTGTCACTGACCGTGACACCTCAAATAAACCACACACCTTCTCTGTAGCTCACATTTCCTCACACTTAATGCTCTGACAATGTGCAAAGTTGTTATGGGGATCAACAAGGATCAGAAATGCAAAAGCCCTTTGAAAAAGGGTGAGTCATTATAGGAATGCAGGAGATTTACAAAATACCTAAACCTTCAAGTAAACAGGTCCCAGGGGGAAATCAGCTAAGATCTTCTATCGCTTCCATTTCCTGGTAACCTTGCATTCTAAACCTGTCTCTGAGATTCAACACGTTACACCTTACATCTTCATTTTTATATTAGCAAAGTCAATCAAACTGAAAAGTTTCTTGTAATTTTCCCCAGAAAGTAGAATTAACTTCTTCCTATTAATAAGAAATGATAAATTAATAATCATTTCCCTGAAATTTTGCTTTTTTCTATAATGTGAGGTGCTATTTTATAATAGTCTAGGTTTATTAAAACTCGCAAACTAGAAACTATGTTCTTCTGTGAGTTTCTTTTTCAATCTGAGCTACACTTCATTCACATGTGTATGGGTTCTATCTACACCCATTCAAGGCTGGTAAACACAGTTTTAAACCATATTACAGAGATGGTAATTTTTCAGTCTCATGGCATCATAGCAAACTGTTAGAATGGTTGGTACACATCTATTTTCAATTTACTTGTGCCTCTTCAGTAAGATGTTGGCCTTTATCCTCTGCTGACTCCATTTCCTTTCTGTCTCTTATCCTTTTTATAGATTGTTTCAATCTGTCTCACTTCTGAGCCAAAATTTTTGAGATTGAGTTCCCATTTGGGATCCTTTACTTACCCACGTCTTGTGTACACATGCTACAAACGTTTACACGGACACACATGCACACAGAGTTAATTACACAAGGACTCAGCTTAAACCTTTAATCACATGTGTGTTCATAAATAACCAAAGTGCATTAGGAAATAAGGAGACAGCTTTCACAGGCTGTCACCAAAGTCTTTTTCTTTATGGTGACATATCATGTACTCTTCTGCATGACTCTTTATTTAGATACCCAGAGATGCAAACTCTGTATCTATCAATACTTGTGATTGTAGAGTGAATTAAGACATTTGGGGGGTCATCGCTGCACACCTGTAATCCCAGAGGCTCAGGAGGCTGAGGCAGGAGGACTGCAAGTTCAAAGCCAGCCTCAGCAAAATTGAGGCTTGCTAAGCAACTCAATGAGACCCTGTCTCTAAGTAAAATGCAAAATGGGGCTCAATGGTCAAGTGCCTCTGAGTTCAATTCCTGGTACAAAAAAAAGACATTTGGGGGTCCTGACCCTGCACAGGCAATGACATCCACATATATAAAAACAACATAAGGCTGGGCAGGGTGAGAAGTTCTGGGGTCTATCACCAGCACTGCAAACAAAACACTCTGGCTGTTTCTTTGGGTCTTCACTTCCTATAGTTCCCATGTCATGTAAAACTCATATTAAACAGTTAACAAACTGTTTTTTCTTGTACAAACTGCTTTTCTCTTGTAATCTGTCTGTTCTTGCAGAGGTGTCAGTGGTGACCCTAGGATGTGTGAGGAAAAGACAGTTGCCCTCTCCTACACAATAAGAATAACTTAATTTTTCCAGTGAACCTCCTTGGAGACTCTCCCTCTCTCTTGAGTGCTGCTGCTTTGCCAGTGCCCAAATCACATACTGATTCCCCTCTCAAGTCATTAGACCCAAAACAAGCATCTGTAGCCCACACAGGTAGACAGGCATATTTCAAGCCTTTCTGGGCTTCAGGCCTTCAACCTTTCTGGTGGTCTTTGCTAGCTTCTGGGAGATGTCGCCTCTGCAGTCCTTCTCTCCCTTTTTCTCCCCACTGCTTCAGGCTCTGGGCTCAGACTCTTTTTCCCATCTCTTTGCTCTTGGGGATGGAGGCTCTGGATTCCTGCAGAAGGACATAACAATTCTGCATGGTGGGGAGAGAGACCATGAACGCTGTCACATCTACACTGCTTGTCCTGCCTTCTAATGATGGGGTGGGCTGAAGCTTCGCTGGTGATTTCATTCATTCATTCATTCATTCACTCACTCATCTATTCTCTTGAAGGTGTGCAGAATATGTTACAGTGGCCTCAGGGTTATTTGGAACTGAAGATATCTGGGAATCCACAGCTGCAGGAAGAGGCTTTTTCTGGGCTTCCATTATTTTCCTGAAAGCAGGGCCTCCTCAAAGAAGCTCACTGTCAAAAATTCCCTCCCTGGAAGTTTCATGACCAGGGTAGTTAGACTCTTATTTCTGAAGAGAGAATCTGCATGAGTCAGCATCTGGATGAGAAATCACCCGGACACACAGACACTGTCATAAAACTATTGCTGTAGTCTGAACGTTTGTGTCACTCAAACCCAATCCCCAATGTGAGGGTATTTGGAGATGGGACTTTTGGCAGGTGATTAGGTCAAGAGGGCAGGGCCCTCATAAATGGGATTAGCATCCTTATAAAAGAGGTCCTAGAAAGATCCCTCACCACTGCCATCATATGAAAGGATGACCATGTATGAACCCAGAAATGGGCCCTCACCAGACATGAATTTGCCAATGTCTAGATCTTGAACTTCCTAGCTTCCAGAATTATGAGAAAGGAATTTCTACTATTTGTCATATTTTTGTTATAGCAGCCTAAATGGATTAAGATAATTATCCTGTCTTCTATCTATTCTTTTAAGGGATCAATGATTTTTTTCCTAGAAGTCACCTGTTCTCCCAGAAGTGCCTCTTAGCCTTGCCTTATCACTTACTAAGATAGTGTAGTTTCAAATTCTGTCCCCTTGATTCACATATCTTTGTGAACACATATATACATATATATGTAGTTAAATTATTTGTTTCCTCTTGCTAATCTTTTGTCAATTTAACTTGCAAGTCCCAAATACAGAGCATTATGTGGGTACAGTTTTTGCTCCCTGACATATTCATTTATACACTCATTTGTCTACTAAAGCAGTTTTTGAATGAAGTGTGTGTTCCAGTTGCTGTGGTAGGTGCTGGGAAAGGAGGGAGGAGGAAATGTCGAGTACACTGTCCCTTCCTTTGAGGCATACAGAGGTGAAGGAAATTTCCCTTCCTTTCCTGAAGGTTCAGATCTGCTGAAATAAACTGACAATAGATTAATGGCGGAAAAAGTCATACATGTTTTTTAACGCACACATGGGCATGGACCCATGTAAATATAAACCTCAGGAAGGGCCAAATGGTTGAGGCCTAAATATCCTCTTAAGAGGGGAGAGGGAAATAGGGGGCTTTAGGCAGTTTTAGGGGTTGTAAATGATTTTTAGGGTTGACGAACTGGCCCAAAGAAAAGACAATGGTCTGGAACAAATTTCCTGCAGGCTCTAGGTGATTAATTCTTCCTGATTAAGAAGATTTGTTAACAATTTCATTTCTTCTGGTCTTTGGAAGGGAACTTTCCTTAGTCAGATAATAAAACTTCAGTGAAAACCTCTGACAGCATTGCAGGGGAGAAAGAGAATCAAAGATGGAGGAGAGATTGGAGGAGGAGGGTCAGAAAGACCTCAGTTTTGAGCCTGTTTTTCCAGCTCAGCACATCAAAGCTCATACTTTAGTATTTTGTTTTCTGAGCCTCAACAGGAGCAAATGAACTGGGCTGGATGGCCAGTCAGGAGGCTGAGGTAGGAGAATCATGAGTTCAAAGCCAGCCTCAGTCATTTAGCCAGGTTCTAAATAACTTAGAGAGACCCTGACTCAAAATAAAAAATAAAAAGGGCTAGAGATGTGGTTCAGTGGTTAAGTGCCCCCTGGGTTCAATCCCAAGCATCCCCACCTCCAAAAAAAAAAAAAAAATAGGAACAAACACAAATAGTCACACACAAAACATAGTAAGGGTGAGTGAGGAGCACACGGTGGAACAGGCAAACAACCTTGCCTGGGAGAGTGAGTGTTATTTTTCCCTTCACCCAGGAACACTTTGAAAGACTGGTCTTTTGGAATTTTGAAAAGTTCTGACAGGAGTTACAGAGGGGCCTGGGCATTCCTTAGAAGACAATGCCAGTGTTACCCAGGTTGCTTTGAAGTGAGCATAAATTCAGATCTTTCTGGTCAGTTGAATTTCCAACTGTTTCAAGTTTTTAAAACAGATTTTTATATGTGCAAATGGTTTGCTTATGCTTATCTTCTCTTTAATGGACATTTTCCCTTTAAATCTTACACAGATGACAGAAGTATGCCCACTCTGAGAGCAAGCTGGAAAATGCACATTGTAGTTCTGAATGTGTTTGATGCTCAGTTTTGCTTTTGGATACTTGGCCTCATGAGCTTAGATTTCTACGGCCTTCTAAATCAGAAATGGTTCCTTAGGGTGATAACGACATCACTCCTCAGATACAGAGGAGGAAGCACAGGGATTCCACTTGTCTTTCTTTCTTTTACTGTGGATGGCAGGGGGAAAAAAAAAAAAAAAATATATATATATATATATATATATATATAATAAAAAATAAATCTGGAGCTAGAATAAGACAATTTTGTTTTTTTATCTCTGATCAAGAAAATAGGTTTTTTTTAAACTCATTTTCAACATAGATCAGGTTTACATTGCTAGTTTAGAGTGTCTTATGAAGACCAAATAAATGGTCTTGAGGAAGTAGGTAGAAATAGTCTCTTGTAACATTTACTTTGTTTGTATTTCTGGGTGGGGGATTAGAAACTGAAGTTGGATTTTTAGAAAGGCAGGTTTTAGGGCTGTTTTAATCAGGTTTTTTTTTTTTTTTTTTGCTGTTGTGACTAAAGGACCCGACCAGAAAGATTATAGAGGAGGAAAAGTTTATTTGGAGGCTCACAGTTTCAGAGGCCTCAATCCATAGACAACCAGCTCCATTCCTCAGGGCTTGAGGTGAGGCAGAACATCATGGCAGAAGAGTGTGGCAGAGGGAAGCAGCTCACATGGTGATCAGAAAGCAGAGAGAGAGGTCTTCCCTTACCAGGTACAAACATATAACCCCAAGCCACATCCCCAATTCCCACCTCCTCTAGCCACACCCCACCACTTTAGTTACCACTCAGTTAATCCCTATCCTTGGATTCATTCGCTGACTGGGTTAAGACTCTCACAACCCAATCATTTCTCCTCTGAACCTTCTTACATTATCTCATATGTGAGCTTTTGGGAAACACCTCACATCCAAACCATAACAAGGGCTTACACAAGTTAGATTGGGTGTTCTTTGTATGCTATACACCCTTCAGCTGTAAGCAGAATGCTCAATCCTCTTTTAAGTAGTAAAGAATATTTTATTGTTTCTTTCTTTGAGGTACTGAGGATTGAATCCAGAGCCACTCTACCACTGAACTACATCCCTAGTCCTTTTTATTTTATTTTGAGGCAGAATCTTGCTAAATTGCCCAGATTGGTCTCCAACTTTCGATCCTCCTGCCTCAGCCTCTGGAGTAGCTGGGATTATAGTCTTGCACCATTGAGTCTGGCTAAGAATATTTTTTTTCTGATTATAATTAACCATCTCTGAGCATATTTGGAAACAAAATAATAATAATAATAATAATAATACTTTATCAAGACAGATCCTTGTGCCTATATAAAATATAATTCCAAACTAGTTGGAATTATACTTTTTCAACCAGGTTTGGGAGGCCCAGTGGAACAGGTCTGCTGTGGTTTGGCTGTGGTTTGTCCCTGAAGGCTTCCCTGCAGGAAATAAAGTCCCACAAAAACCAGACAAAAGGTGTCTAGAAAGGATGACCTAGGACATGAAATTTCTTTTAGGCTTAGCAATTTTTCCTTTTTCCCACTTTGGTTTGGTTTAGGGATAAATGACAGTTCTTTATCATATCTAGCCATCAAGTGCTTATTTGTTTGGTTGCAATTTCATCATCTAAAATAGTCTTTCTCTCTGTACACATTGCTCTTCTTTAATAGAAACCTGATGAACTTCAGAATTTATTTGAAATATGTATTCAATATAAACAGCTGTTCATTTTTTTTTTTTTTTTTGCAAAAATAGAGTAACACAGCAGCCTCCATTTGTTTTCAATTTTTTTCTCTATTCTTTCATTTTATTTCTCAGAGCAGCCCCGTTCAGGCTGAATGGAAATATTGATAAACATGAAAACATACTCAACTTCCTTAATAATCAAAGAAATGTGTATTAAAATGAGATGCTACTGTGTCTCCCATCATCAAGACAGAAATAAAAGATATTAATCATATCCATTGTTGGTGAGGAAGTGGGACAAAGAGAAGTCAGAGAAAGCATGACCTCCTTTCCCTATGTGCATACCAGAGCATTCTAGCTCTGGTCCTTTCTGAGAGCCTGATCTTTTCCACTCCTGTGGTCTGTAAATCACCCCATATTCGTGTTATAAACTCCTTCTCTTCTTTTGCTTCCCTTTTAAATTATTTATTTATAACGAATACACTTTATATGTACATAAATAATAAAGTATATTATAAAGCATATGTAAAGTGAATTAACTAATCTAATGAATACTTTCGCCTTCATTTCAACTGTTTTTCCTTTGTGGTGCTTATTACTTTTACAAATTGATCACTTGTGTCTTCTTGCTTTCATTGTATTAAGGATAACAAAAGGTTCCCTAATTTTTTCCTGCATTCTGCATTTCTGCATAGGAGCCTTCTCAGTTGAGGCTTTTGGGTGAGCTTTTGAGTATTCCACCCCCCTTTTCTTTTATCTAGTGTGATTTTGCAGACCTCAAGTTTTTTTCCCCCTCTATTTTCTGAACTTTAAACAAAAGAGCTATTCATACTTGATGATTGCGTTCAGACCAAAGTATTAATTGCTCTTGGCTCTGCTCATTAAGTGCTTCTCCTTGCAGCTAAGGACAGAATTATGGACTCAGCTCCCTATCCATACTCTAACATAGACTCAAGTGGGCTTCTTGTGACAGGCCTGATGCTTTCCAAGCCAGCCCTCAATTGTCCTTTGATTATTTGAACCAGCACCTGTAAGCTTCTAGGTAAACTGTATACCCCAGGCAAGATGACAAACTTCCATGACAGATTGCCATGCTGTCATGCTGCCTCCTGGATTCTTCTTTTCTCTGACTCTACTTTTTAGGGGAGGAAAAATGTTTTTCTCTTTATCCTTTGTAAGGAAGGAACAAATATCCTTTCCTTACCCATTGCAAGGTTCAAGGCTGAGATCTATACAATAAAAGACAGAGTAACAAGAGAAAACCATCCAAATTTATTTAGTATGAGAAAAGCATACAAATTTATTTAATATAAGTTTCATATGACACAATCCATTTAGAAATGAAGTTCCAAAGAAAGAGGAAATGCTGTGTATTTTTTTTTTTTTAACGGTACTATAAATGGAACCCAGGGCCTTGCTCATGCTAGGTGAACACTCTACTATTGAGCTACACTCTGAGGCTGGTCAGACAGTTTGTTGATGGCCTGTGCCAGGGGAGAACAGTAGGTGCAGGTGAGAGACCTTCCTGCTTCCATTTTTTTTCAAATGCCAACATGCCATATTTGGGGGTAGCATGTCTTGAATCCCTATTGTATACTTAGTTCAGATGGACCTCTGTAAGAGAAAAACAAAGAGAAGTTTATTAATATGTGTACCTCATCTATACATGGGTGACAGCCAGAGGAATGGATAACACCTCATTGAAGCAGTGTTCATTGCAGGGTTAATTTCCTTTACAGATATACTTTCCTTACAACAGGACCACTTTTACTCTGTTTTCAGAATTCCTTCTATGACTATGAGGTCTGCTAAACAGGCAGTTTGGGAGAGTGGCATACTTTCTTCTTACGCTTATATTTCAGTGGGCTTACTTTGGGTCTCTAGAATTTTTTTTTTTTAAAGAGATGAGGTCTCCCTGTGTTTCCCATGCTGGTCTCACATTCCTGGGTTCAAGTGATCCTTTTACCTTAGCCTCTCCATTAGCTGGGACTACAGGGGCACATCTTTATGCTGGCTCAGCCTAGAGAGTTCTATTGTGGGGCTTATGCTCAGAGGATGCAGTGCATCATTGCTACCAAACCCCCTTTCTTGCCCTGAGTTTTCAGGCAGAGAGATGGGCTACATGCAGGGATCTTATTCCGGCTCCTTCTCTCTCATTATTTAGTGTTTTGGTAGCCACATACCCTTGGTCTCTGAGACAGGAAGTAGACTTGGAGGGAGGTATAACATGTTTTCAGTCTGGCTCTGATTAGATTTTTCTCCACCCAGCTCCATGGACAATAACGGTGGGTGGAAATTTGTAACAGGTTTTGGCATGAGTTTGTCTTTTGGTCTGGGTTTTTCGGCAGAGGGGAAGGAAGCGGATGAAGAAGCCATTTATCTGGATGGCATTAGAGCAGATTATGCTAAGTGAAGCTAGCCAATCCCTAAAAAACAAATGCCAAATGTCTTCTTTGATATAAGGAAAGTAACTAAGAACAGAGTAGGGACGAAGAACAGGAGAAGAAGATTAACATTTAACAGGGATAAGAGGTGGGAGGGAAAGGGAGAGAGAAGGTAAATTGCACGGTAATGGAAGGAGACCCTCAGGGTTATACAGTGGAGGGGGTAGAGAGAGAGGAGGGGAGGGGAGGGGAGAGGTGGGGAGGGGGGAGGGTGGATGATGGGAAAGGCAGCGGAGCACAACAGACACTAGTATGGCAATTTGTAAATCAATGGATGTGTAACTGATGTGAATCTGCAATCTGTGTATGGGGTGAAGGTGGGAGTTCATAACCCACTAGAATCAAAGTGTGGAATATGATATGTCAAGAAATTTGTAATGTTTTGAACAACCCACAATAAAAAATTAAAAAAAAAAAAAAAAAATGTGTGATTACATTTTCAATAATTCAAAAAAAAAAAAAAAAAGAAGCCATTTATCCTTCGCACAATGATCTGGCCATGTCTTCCTGCCACATGAAGTCTATCTTGTTCTTCAGGAGTTTCAACCGTCTGCCCCATCTCGTCTAATCCCATAATCCGCACCCTCCACTCCTGGCTGGTTGCCCTTCTTCTCCAGTTTCTTCATGCCACTTTTCTTCCTTGCAGGTTCTCTTTCTCTGCTCAGCTAAGTCATTTCTTGTAATGCTGAGGTCAAATTCCACCTCCATCATGAAGCCTTTGGGTGACTCTAGCCTACCATGAAGTTCTCCATTTTTAGATGATTTTTTGTTTTTGGTGGTGCTGGGGATTGAACCCACGGCCTTGTGCATGCTCTACCAGCTGAGCTATATCCCCAGTGAAGTTCTCCATTTTTATTCATTCATTCACTAAATAAATATTTATGAGATGCTTGCCCTATGCCAATCCCAATGCTTAGTGGGAATCCCACAGCACATAAAGCAGACTTGTTCCCTGTCTTCGTGAAACTAAGAGTCTCGGAGACCTAGGCATCACACACACACAAATCACATAATAGATTCTTTCTGTCCTCCTTGTCATCCTTATTTATTAAGTAGGATAATTTATTTATTTCTCTCTCTTTCTCTCTCTTTTTCCTTTCTTTCTTTCTCAACAAACCCAATTCTGGAATGCAGGTTGTTATGGTTTGGATTTTAAATGTCCCCTGAAGTTTCTTATGCTATAAACTTGGTTAATAGCCTGTGAGCTATTGGGAGGTGGTGGACCTCTATGAGTGGGGTCTAGTGGAAGAAAGTTAAGTCATTGGGGGCGTGCCCTGGGATTTTGGGACCTGAGCCCCTTCCTCTCTCTCTACTGCCTGGCCCCCCGTGAAGTGAGCAGCTTTGCTTCACCTCGTGTTCCTGCCACGAAGCTCTGCCTCACTGCAGACCCAATACGATGGGGGCCTAGTGACTATGGACTGAAACCTCTGAATCTGAGCCAAGATAAATCATCCCTCCTTAGAAGTTGATTTTCTCAGGTGTTTTGTCACAGTGACAGAAAACTTACTAAAACACAAGCCAAAACATGCATTTCCTAGGAAGGTCATGGGGTACTACACAGAACTGAGGGGAGGGCTGGAACTTTGGTTTCCCACCAGCAGGATCCCTTTCAGGGATCTCACCTGCAAAATCATCAAGACTTTCTCTAGAGGCACTACCACAGATCAATGATGGCTACTTTCTATATCTATGCCAAATATCAATCCCAGGAGAAAAATGAAATGTTTAACCTTGAGTCAGGTGATTATCCCTAGATCATCTAGGTGGATAGAGGTGGCTGAGGAAACTGGTGTTACTGAGGGCCTTCCTTTGTGAATAGGATCCTTTCCCTTAGTGGTGGAAATTGTTCTGCTCTCGAGCCCTCCTCCCACAGATGCTGGGCTACATTGTCCAGATTCTCCCTTCAGGGTGGAGCTTACTCCCTTGGGTGCTGGGAGCCTTTCAGGCTAGGTAGGAGCTATCCTCAGGAAACCT
The DNA here is from genome assembly GCF_021218885.2 of Marmota monax. Classification (NCBI taxonomy): domain Eukaryota; kingdom Metazoa; phylum Chordata; class Mammalia; order Rodentia; family Sciuridae; genus Marmota; species Marmota monax. The sequence continues at coordinate 2,007,676 of NW_026694639.1, forward strand.
GAGAATTGCTTCCTCTTAATGTACCCTTTGCCCTTGGCCACGATTCTTTCTGGACATGCCACACCCAGTGACCGGTGGGAATGTGTGGAGTGGTCTAAAGGTCCAGTGTGGGACAATTTTGAAGAACATCCCGGCTTCAGAACTCCCCACAGAGGGCCTGTACCATAGCCCAGCTTCTCCATCGGCCCTGTCCTGAGTCCTTCCTATCCTCCATAGGTGTTGGCTCTGAGCATCTGTCTAATAACTTTTCACCCTGATCTCTGCCTCAGGGTCTGCTTCCTGAGGAGCTTAGCCTACAACACAGCCCAGTGTAATTCATAACACCTTCTGATGGTCACACCATTCCTCTCTTTATTGTATATGACCTGGCATAGTGTGTTAATTCTTCCATATCTTCTTTATGTTTTCTATTATGGTCTGAATATTCATGTCCCCTTCAAATTCTTACATGGAAATCTTAACCCCCAAGATTATAGTATTTGAAGGTGGAGAATTTGAGAAGTGATTAGGTCTTAAGGGAGAAACCCTCATCACTGAGATTTGTGCTATTATAAAAGATGCCCCAGAGATGGGCATGGAAGTGCATACTTGTAATCCCAGCTACTCCGGAGGCTGAGACAGGAGGATCACAAGTTTGAGCCAGCTGAGCAATGTAGCGAGACCCTGTCTAAAAATAAAAAATGAAAAGGGCTGGAGATGTAGCTTAGTGGGAGGGTACCCCTGGGTTCAAACTCTAGTACTGCAAAAAAGAAAAAAAAAAGCAACGCCCCAAGGAGCTATTTTACCTCTTCCACCAGTTGCTGGCCTGTCATGAGCCAGCGATAGATTCTTCTATGATTAGAAGACTTAGTTCTCTGATATTTAGCCCATCCCTAGTTGCAGTACATTAAGTATCACTTGAAATTATGTGTTCATTGATGGATTGTCTTTAGCTGAGGGACAAAGTCATGCTAAGTTTAACATGTCAAAATGTTGCTCTCTTAAATGAACCTAAATGGACTCCTAAGAGAATTTTAAGCTGGGATCAATAGCATTTTTTTTTTTGTACCAGGGATTGAATCCAGGAGTGCTTAACCACTGAGCCACATCCTCAGCCCTTTTTAGATTTTATTTAGAGACAGGGTCTTTCTGAGTTGTTGAGGCTGGCTTTGAACTCGCGATCCTCCTGCCTCAGCCTCCTGAGTCGCTGGGATTACAGGGTGCGCTCAGCCTGTTGTTGTTTTTTATTTTCATTTGTTCAGTAGCTCTTGCTTTTAGAGACTAGAAAATTCTAATTAGAGAGGCTAGCTATCTCTGCTGTAATATCTTCTCTCTGCAGTCAAGGTTTTCCTTCTCTTCCATCTCTGGGGATACAGCAATGTAACCTTTCAAAGCATGCTCAACTATTCATGACTTTGGGACATGTTTCCATTCTTCATGAGCATATGTGTGTGTGGGTGTGGGGGGAAGAATGTGCATGCTAGACTCTGACATCATATGTCTCCATGCCTATATTTGGGAGCTGGCTGGGTTCAAAATAGCCATGTGCTAAGAAGAATGGAAAGTTGATGATAGGCTCACAGGCTTTGATCTCTTAAATAAATATTTTTCAAGAAGAGGAGATTTAGGAATAAACCATCTCTACTACCATCTTTGTGGCCATCTCAATTTTAGGATAGATCAACAGTTTCCTTTTAGCCAGAAAATGTTCAGTTTTAAAAATCAGAAGTAAACTGATTTTCTGGTCCTACAGACATCCCCACCCAACCCTGCTCAGAGCCGATGCTTGTAAGGGGAAGTTATTTCCTCTTACCCATTGGTTTCTGTCTGATTCTGATAAGGTAATAATATTTCACACAGCTACCCCAGGATGCAGGCACATTTTCCTCACTCAGTACACATGTGTAGTTTCCTTTCATTCTAGACAAATTATGCTCTGAGCACAGCAAGGAGAATAACTCCTATGTTTTTCCTCTTATAAGGAATGTGCTTTTATGATATGTTTTTTAATTGATTAAGAGGTGAGGGTAATAAATGAACATCTGATCCAAGTTTCAGCAAAGGACTCTTTATTGGAGTACAGACTCTAAAAAGTTATTTTAGGCAAGTACCCAGAGGCCATTTTTAAAACCATGAGGCTGGATAAGGAGACTATGATTCTAATGAATCCTGGCACTCCTTAGAAATAAATTAAGGGTTTCCTTCCAAGCAGAGTGGCTAGCAGGCTGAGAAGACATATTTTAAAATGGTGGAATCCAAACATAAGCTGGATTTACATTTTTAAAGTTTTTCACATTTTCTCTCTTCCCCAGTGACTCTGGCATTGTCCGGTCTAAGTTGCTTTCTTACAATGGTACCTTGGGTTCATTTTATGAGGTGTGGAACAGAGAGCCAGCCCCAAGCTTTGACTGGCTGAACTTTCCATCCTGCTTTAAACAACCTGAGAAAAGTCACTGTGATTTATGACAGTAGTTACGACTACTCTTTTACTTAGCCAGGAACAGTCTCATGTGTATATGTATGTGTGGGTGTGTGTGTGTGTGTGTGTATGTATATTTTTTTTAAAGCATGTTTTGAACCACTGCAATTTCTGTGATTCTTGCTTCTTGACAAAACATCTGAATGGTTCGTTAATTAGTTTATGCAACTGTGGGGCCTTCCTTACAAGTGAGGGCAGGATGAATATAGGGGAAGGTTTACTTTTTTCTTCCAGCTACACTCAGTTACAATCTTGAGGAGGGTCAACTAAACAGACCCATGGTGTGAGCCTGCTGGGTTATTTCCATTCATTATGTCCATATGTCCAGCAAATGTCATTATGTCCAACATAACAGCTCACAATCATGCAGCAGGTGCTGGTGTCTGTATCATTCACTGAGGTCCTTTCATGCTGGTGTTTTAGGTTGTGTGAATCCCTTCCACCATCCAAAAAGATTTCCCACCCCTGCACTGAATGTTTCTGAAAAATTAGGAGGCCAGGCCTGTGTTTGCAAAGGTTTTTTGAGATGATTGTAAGGTATTAGTACAATACCTTTTAAATTGTGTGATGCATTTTCTGTATAGTAGCTTAAAGAGCTTTCTTCATATGTTCTATGTGCTTTACACAGAACACAGGACAAAAATACTGCTATTTTGAATAGAGGTGAAAGCCAGGTGCATACAAGCTTTTGCAACAGTGATCCATATGAGAACATGGTCATGCATCCTTGGGCAGACTTTCTGCTATCGACAGAAGATAGGCTGATTATTATGTGCAATTCATTGCCAGAGCTGATTCCTTGCCTTTCTCAGACACTAAAGAGAGCTTGGTGGAATGCAAATCAGTTAGATGAGAGTAAAGTTAGTCAACTTAGTAAAATCAGATTCTTCTTTTTAAAAAGGGAAATCTTTGCAAAGAGTGTTAGAGAGCTACTGCTTGTGGTCTATCTTACAATGGACACCAGTACCTCAGGTGCCAGGACCTTCCTGCTGAGGACTTTTACTCCAACTAGAACAGTAAAATCAGAGCCATCAATTATCATAACATAGAATTTTATACAATTTATTAGGGATTTATATGTTATTAAGGAATATCCTAAAAAGGATAGTTTTTTTTTTCAAAGCATCAAAATAGCTCCTAATTCTGGCAAAAATGAGTTTCTGCTTAAATATTAGGTGTTCCTTAGCTTTTACCTGTATTGACATGTCGGAGGGAGCGGAGACCCTTTGCAAGATGACATGTGGATTTTTGAGTTATTCCATATTTTCCCAGCCATATTAGATTATGTAATGTGCGCTGGATAGATTTTATACTCTCTCCTACCGTGTCCAAAGGAAATGCTGCTTCGGCTTACCAGAAGGCTCTTCCAGTCGGTGCCTGCTATGCTGAATCTTATGCCTCTGCTTTCTTTGATTCAGCCTTTCCTGATCTCCTCATCAGGAGTGATCTCTTCTCTGAAACTTCATGGTATTTTAATCATTCTTCAATGGCCTTTAACAAGTCCTCTTTTGCTCTATTGCTCTTTGTGTTCTTGTTCTCATAAGCTATCACAGAAGGGAATCAGGATTTGCCACTCCAAAATATGCCACTTGGGCATAAAAATTACTTTAGGCTGAAGGCATTTGAGTTGCTGAAATCCATTATATGCCCACCATCAGAGCCTTCCAAAAGAACTCTGTTATCATAAATCCCTTCCCTGAACCAACTCTATTTTATCTTCTCAAAGAAGAGAGAAGTCAGCGTAATACCCCAAGCAGACGTGGTCACAAAGCTATTACATCTCCTATCTATTCTCCTAAGGGTCCATTTATCTTTCAGAAAAGTTCTTTGTTGTTTCCATAAGTGCCTTTTCTGCCTACCTTCTAAAAAGTAATTTGTTCTCACAGAAGGGCACTTCTGCTCCTACTCATTCTTCATTAAGATGGTAAATAGCCAGGCATGGTGTCACAGGCCTGAATTCCCAGCTACTTGGGAGGTTGAGGCAGGAGGATCACAAGTTTCAGGCTAGCCTGCGAAATTTAGCCTGTGAGACGCCCATCTCAGAATAAAGAAAAATTATAAAGAGAGCTGGAGATGTAGCTTAGTGGTAGAGTGCTTGCCGTTGTGATAAGCCTTGAGTTCAATCCCCAGCAACACCACCACCAAAAAAAAAAAAAAAAAGGTGAATGAACCTCAAATTCTTACTGCTTCCTTGACTCACATTTCCCTTTGCACTCCTATGTATGTGGATGAAAATCTGTCTTTTCTCTTTTGCTAATCTGTCTTTTGTCATTCAATTTGCAGCCCCTCAGATAATGAACCTAAGAGTTAAGAAAAAGTCTTTTCTCCATGATGCAATTTTCTTGCTGGTAAAATAAGAGGTAGTGCATGTAGTGATAAATATTCGACAGCAAGATCTGATAATTTTTAGAATTCTTGTATTGCCACTTCTCTTGGACAAATGACTCAGCCTGTTTGAATTTCCTTTATATGTGAAATGGGTACTTTTCCTACTTCTCAGGGTCACTGTGGGGATTAAATCAGATAATGTGTAGCATAGTGTTGGATGCATAGCAAGTTCCTTAAATAGTAGCTTTGGTTCATTATGATGTTTGTAGCCTTCCTAGCAAATATTTTATATTTTATGTTCTTGATGACTATTGAATTAGTTCGGATTGAATTTGCTGCATTTAGGCCTCTAAAAGAGCTAAAAAACATCTACTAGGGAGTTTTAATTCTTTCTTCTCTCAACTCCTAGGGCCCTTCAAACACGCACACTTGAAAAAGTGTGTTTGTTTTATCTCTTCTGTTGGATCTAAGTTTCTGTATAATATTTCATATAGGGTATAATGTAGGCAACTAATAAGTATTTACTTAATGAATGAATGATTCTCTTGCTGTACTTTGCCCTGCATTAACCACACTAACCAAATAATTTCTTTTGTGTGGGAGAGATCTGGTTTAGTTTCTTAATAACCATTCCTGACAGTCAGGGAAGCTTCACTCTCTGTACTGAGGTTTAAAAAAAAAAAAAATCTGTCCTTGAAAAGAAATCATTAGTAGAGCCAAAAACGGAATTCAGGAGTCCAGGCCAACAGTTATACACATTTTATCTCCCTTTTTATGAATGTGAATTGCTGTGGGCATCTGATAGGACGGCGACAAAAGCTCAATCTGCAGACCATTTCAGGCAGCAGCATTAGTGGGAACACGTTGGGATCAGATCGGGAATCACTGATGGAAAAGGTACAAAAGGTTATCTAGCCTCTACCCCTTCTGGTGCCACCACGGGGCTTCTGGGGGTTTTGTTCTTTTTATGCTTCAAAATGGGAATGGAATGAGAAAGAAGAGGACTTATAGGGGGAATTTGCATGAGAATAGGGGACTGGAGAGAAGGGTAATGTCAGAGAAATTTGTATGTACTCTAAAGGCCACCGGGGTGTGTGAGAAGTGTTATGTGAGGCAGAAGCTGAGGGAGCAAAGAGAGACCAAAATAATTGTCCATGGGGCACATCCTTTTTTTTTTTTTTTTTTTAACCTTTCTTCCTGATCTAGAAAATGACAGATTCCTCCTTAGCAGTTGGCAGCGCTGAAAACCTTTGATTTAATCCATCTCCTTTTTCTTCTAGAGCACTAGTTGAAAAGTGCATTAAGTAATTGTAACATTGGGCACATTCTGCAGGGGGAGGGATACTGCTTACCTGGTCCACCCCCTCGGGGCACCAGAATCTGGACTCTCACTGTCAGTCTGTTGTCTTTTTTTTCTCTGAATACAGCTGTAACAATACCTAGAGGGGTTCATTAGCTTGGAACTTTATAGAGATAATAAAAGCATTAATTACGGGTGCCAAAACCCACACAGGGAAGGAGACCCAGATTTACGCGGCACTGAAGGTGACCACCATTTTATATATAACAACCTCAAACACCTTACAGTGTGGTTCCGCTATTAATTTATTATTCTTCACTGCTGGGGATGTGTGCCTAAGGAAGGGTCTCCGCTGGGTGCATATTCACCTCTTTGTCAGCCAGTTCTGTGTTTTGTCTGCTGACCTTTCAGAATGTCCCATGCCACTCTTATTCTGCACCGGAATGGTCGCTTCCTCTTATCAGGGGCCATTTCTCTTTTCTGCTGCTAATTGAACATTCCCTACTGCAGATGTTCTCTGTTGAGAGCTCAAATATCAGAATCCCTGTTAGCTGACAAATGGCCACTACACATGCTCCAAGGTATGTGCCTGTAGTCTGCTTTTGGGGTTCAAAAAACTATAACCCTCAAATATGCCACATTGGACTTCAAATTAAGAGCCATTGGGGAGGGAGCCTCAGATGCAGGAGAGGTTTTGCCTTGTCTCCCTTCATGGCCAAATGCTCCAGAAGATAGTCAATTGTTGTGACTCCCTTCTCCAGATGTCCCACCAATCAAGGAAGACTGAGGCATGTTGCAGACGGAGGTTTGGAGTTGACATCACACACCGCACCCCAACAGACTTTGTTTCAGGTTTTGGTCTCAAGCTGTTGTCTCTTTTTGAGTACATTCATCTTCCCTAAAAATCATTTACTCTTCCTCTAAAATTGTCTATACCCCCCACTTCCCCTATCTAAGCTTACAAACCTCTCTGGATTTTTGGGTACTCAACCTTCTGCGATGCCCCTGGACACATGGTAAACTCGTTTGCCTTTTCTCCTGTTGATCTACTGTCTGTCAGTCTACTTCAGCAGACTCAATGATTGAACCTGCAGAGAGTGGGGGTGGGAAGTGCCCTTTGCTCCTACATTATTCTGTGCCGAGGTTTTCTCTGGCTGTTTTCACTTTAAGACAAAATGGGAGTGGTCTGAGTACTAGGCAGCTGCAGTCTGTGCACAGCCTGTGCTACTGGTACAGTTTTTTGGTTTGCTCATGGGCTCTGACCCACCTAACAAAATACTTGACTCACTCAGGCTGTTTTGGTCGTGAAATAATTAACTATGGGGCTCATGGTTAACTTATTGTCTCCAATGCTCAAGTGCCGGGAGGGCAGGGATCAGGGCTCCTCTTCATGGTCTATGGCATCGAGACCAGTAGGTTGCCCTTCATCAGTGGTTTGATCAACGGTCAGATATTCCACCCCTGGTTATTGGAAGTGTCTCTTTTACACTGGGGCACAAAAAGGAGGAGGCAATGTACTTGCTTATTTGGTGGAAGGAGTAATTTCCAGGCTGAGTTGGGCTTCTGTTGAATTTCCCATTAGGTAAATTCCTGGGTGCAGTTCTGTTTAATGATTTCATGTTCATTACCGTTATTATATTTCTTGAAAGGGGGAGGGACTACTTAACAAGACCAAGTGAAATAAAGAGCTTGGGTTGGGAGCCTGAGGCAGGAGGATCGAAAGTTGGAGGCTAGTCTGGGTGATTTGGTAAGACCCTGTCTCAAAATAAAAAACGAAAAAGGACTAGAGGTGTTATGTCAGAGGTAAAGAGCTCCTGTAGTCAATGTCCAATAACCACCCCCACCCCCGCATAATATTTTTCTAATATGTGTTTTCCAGAGTTATAATGTTCCTTTCCTCTCGGTATCCCTCCCCTGAAGATTTTATGATCTGCTTTAGGGGAGAAAGGAAAGGGGACTCCTGTTTCTGCTGTTTTCTCAAATGCCAACGTGCTGTATTTTGGGAGAGCACATTCTGAACACCACCTCCAGTCAATTTTTCAGAACACTTCATATTGCTATCTAAAATGATTTTTGAATTCATACATGATGTAAACTGGAAAGTCTACCCTGAATTACAAGTAGCCATTCATGTAATGTTAAGGCCAATGGGATTTTTATTTCTCTTCTTGGCTTCCTGCCTCATCCCTGTTCCCCCACAGTGTTTTCTATATTGCTCTAGGTGAGTTTTGAAAGGTTCAATTATGACAGATATCCAACTCTTACAATATTCATGCCCCCAGGCACGAATAATGTATAACAATATGCCTTTTAAAAATCAGTTTCATTAGGTTTTATCAATAAGCATCTAAACTAGTATTAAGTGAGGTTAGGTTAATGTTTTCCTTAAACTATATTTGGTAAGTCAAAATAAAGTAATGGAAAGAGTAATTTACAATATGAAAGATTTCAAAAGGACTCAAATGCAAGGGCCTCTTTCTTTCTTTTTTTCCTGTCTTTTCTGGGGCTAATTTTGGAAACACCTAGCCTTACTTTTGAGCATATGCATTTCTTTCTGGGCATTTGGGGGGTTTCTCATGATTTAGATTAGTCTCTCCAATGATGGATTCATTGGATTGTTCTTTGGTTCTCAGCCTTATGTTAAACAATCATTATCCAGCAAATATTTAATGTGCAATATTTTTTTTTTTTAAAAATATTTATTTATTTATTTTTCGGTGGACATAACATCTTTGTTTGTATGTGGTGCTGAGGATCGAACCCGGGCTGCACGCATGCCAGGCGAGCGCGCTACCACTTGAGCCACATCCCCAGCCCCTAATGTGCAATATTTATGAGTGATTTTTTTTTGTACTGGGGATTGAACCCAGGTGTTTTCTACCACTAAGCTACATTCCCAGTTCTTTTTATTTTATTTTGAGACTAGGTCCTGCTGAGTTGCTGAAGCTAGCCTCCAATTTGAGATCCTCCTGCCTTATCCTCCCAAGTAGCTGGGATTATAGGAATGAACCTCTGGGTCAAGCTTGTAAGTAATTTTTTAAAAAGTAATTTGTAATCTGACTTAGTTAAGATGAACATGAAACTAGTACTTCCATTCTCTAATTGTTGCCTTCCTCTCCCATTCCTCTTCTTTTCCCCTGATCCCTCCCTAATATGGTATGTTACCAAGGATACAATCAGGGAAATAGGGATCTTAGCTTAGAATCCGAGTTCAGGGACTAAGTCCCAAATTTTATTGATTCTAAGACTTACTCCCTTCCATTACCCACCCCACAGAAACATCTCTGATGTCAAGGTATCTCTTATAATTGATGGCTATCTAATAATTGCTGGGCAGGTCACAGTTGTTTTGTGGTTGTAGGAATCTGGTCATAGCTATCACATTGTTGTCCCCACTTTAAATGAGGCATTTGTATTTAATTGCCCTTTAGAATTTCTTCACAATAATCTCTATATGATTTGGCATAAAAATTATTGTATTTGCAGAAAGACATGGAAAAAGATTTATACAATTCATAATAAAACTATTGCTAAATAAGTCTAAAAGATGTTTTTTTCATAGGTATACAAAAATGCCAGGTGGTTAAGAAACCACTGTATCTGTAGGTCCTGCTCCTATAGATCTGAAGCTCTCCTGAATGGCAGCAGAGTGACCTTCAGAAAACCCAGTTTTCCTCCTCTGCTATCTGATGTCAGCCTGACCGCTGTCTGCCTACCCCCCCACCACTGGCCGCCCTTTATGGCAGAGACCAGGTAGTTAAGAAAACACTGTATCAGAGTTTAACTGACATCAGATTTTTTTTCTTTTTTCTTTTTCTTTTTTTTTTAGTGGTAGATTTAGGGAATCTGAAGATCAGTGATGCCTTAGATTTAGTGAAATATGGTAGTAGTTGCTTTGGATTGGAAAGCTCAATCTCACATCCTTTTCTTGGTAAACTTCATGTTCTAATGTGCTTAATATATTCTTAGCATTTAAGAGCACATTTAAAGGGAATTCTCTGTAATCTGTTTACTGCGAACTTTGTTCAAGTTCAAACTGCAGTTGTTCAATCATATTCTACTTCAAAGCATCACACTGAGGGGATACTGAAAAATCTGGTGACCATGTTGCAATAAGGAGTATTACTACTCATAAAGGTACAAGAAAATTTGTGATTATAGGAATGCTGTAGCTGAATAAGATCTGTGTTACAGTTTTCTCTAAAAAAATCTTTATGGCTTCATAAGGAATAGTTTAAAGACATACGTAAGATTGAGATCATTCAGTTAATCATCTGACACACATTTGTAGAAAACTACTAGATTTCAATAGTAGAGCTCAATATTCATTCACACCTAATATTTAGTGAGCCTACTATGCGCTAGGCATCGTGTTTGGCTCTAAGAACAAATAGGAGACTGACAGTCTTTCTGGAGCTTTTCTTTTTTAAAATTAATTAATTAATTTATTTGTTCTAATTTGTTATACATCCCTAGAGCTTTTCTATTGGAGAAGACAGGTCAATATTAGCAGGAGGTATTTACCTTTTAAAAAAAATAAGCTTTTTTCTTTTTTCCCAAGAACAAGGGTTTGAACCTAAGACATCATGCAAATTGGGCAAGCACTCTTTTTCACTGGGCTACATCTCTAGCCCTTTTAAAATTTTATTTTGAGACAGGGCCTTGCTAAATTGCCCAGACTGGACTCAAACTTGCAATCTTCCTGCCTCAGTCTCCTGAGCAGCTATCTTCACAGGTGCACAGCTATGCCTGGGTTGAGTCATTTTCTTTCTTTCTTTTTTTTCTTTCATTATTTAGAGAATAATTTATTAGTTTCTGTAATCAAACCCATGTGGATAAGATCTTACATATTTAATATAGTGCATGACCCCTGAACAAATGGAAAAAAATCAAGTTTAACATTTCTAGATCAATAAGGCTGTTAATTTCTGTACAATGTCATCTCAACATGGTAAACTGGGATACTTTTTCCATAATTGATAGCACAGCTCAAGTTTCCAAAAATTCAAATTTAATTATATATCTCGGCAACAGCTTTTTCAGGTTTTGTAGTTATCCAAACAAAATTATAGAGACATCTGGCATACTCCATTAAAAGAGGGAGGGGTGTGGGTAAAAAAAAAAAAACAAACAACAAACCAAAATTGGAGAAAAGAGCAAAGTGCTGTTACTGTTGTGAAACCTGGAACCATTTTTTTAAAATTAGCTTCTCAATCATTATCTGAAAAACAGAGAGTCACTTTCTTAATGATATTTGATTCTCTCTCCTGCCCTTTCTGGCTGGACAATGGCAATGATTTTGGGGTGTTTGAAAGCAGATTCACCTCTCACCTCTGAGTAGCTATGTGTTTTATGTAAGCCTTTTATTATACTTGATTAACTAACTCTTTTACTAATACATTGTGACATTGGACACTGAATCTACTGGAAACTTGATCTTGAACTTCCCAGCCTCCAGAATTGGGATAAGTAAATTTCTATTATTTATAAATTACCTAGCCTGAGGCATTTTGTTATAGCAGCCTGAACGAACTAAGACACTGAGTATGTTGATGAGCTTTCTATCACTGTGACAAAATACCTGAGAAAAACAAAGTTAAAGGAGAAAGATTTATTTTGGCTCAAAGTTTCAGTTCATGGTCAGAGCATTATGGTAGAAAGATATGGTTTAACAAAGCTGCTCAGTTCATGGCAGCCAGGAAGCAAGGAAGGGTGGAAAGGGTCTAGGGACAAAATATAACCTTCAAAGGCATGCCCCTCAGTGATCCATTTCTTCTAACTAAGCCCCACCTTATAAAGTTTCTACCATCTCCCAAGTGCCACCTGCTAGGGACCAAGCCTTTAACACATGAGCCTTTCAGAGATAATTCTGATCCAAACCATAACACTGAGTGTCCCATGAAATGAAACAGTCAGTGAGAAAACTCTTATGGGGTGACTTTAAGAATAAGTCTGGCTGGGCTTGGTGGCACATGCCTATAATCCCAGCTACTTGGGAAGCTGAGGCCCAAAGATCACAAGTTTGAGGCCAGCCTGGGTAACCTAACAATACCTTGTCTCAAAATAAAAAATGTAAAGGGCTGCAGATGTAGCTCATTGGCAGAGGGCTTACCTAGCATGACAAGGCCCTAGGTTTGATCCCAGCACCACAAACAAATAAATACAAAAACAAGACCAAATAAAATGTGAGGTAAGTTGTCTCCTTGGGTATCTTTTCTTTTCTTTTTTTGGTGCTGGGTATCTGACCAGGGCCTCCAGCATGTGAAGTACATTTCATACCAACTAGACCCCCAGCCCTAGCTAAGTTGTTTTCTGTGACTCACAAACTTCTAGTAACATGTTTATTCTACCAGTGGTGGCTTTAGAGAAAGGATCAATCATATAAGGGGCCGTGGCCCACATTATTTTGTTTTCTTTTTTTATATATTTATTTTTTAGTTGTAGGTGGACACAACATATTCATTTTATTTTTATTTATATGTGGTGCTAAGAATCAAACCCAGGGCCTCACACGTGCTAGGCGAGTGCTCTACCGTTGAGCCACAACCCACATTCTATTGTTATCAAGGTAGAGACAGAGGAACTGCAAGGTGCAGAGGCAGGATATTGAAGCCAGAAGTGGCCAGAGGAATATATGACCTACTGAGAATTTGAAAATATCTTGAGGAAGGTGGGTGCAGAGGGAGCTTTGTTCCACTGTGGGACTTTGATCTGAACTTATTTTAATCTGGAAAGACAGGGAGACTCCAGCGGGACATCTTTGTGACACAAGAAGTGAATATTTTTGCTTAATATTCTTAGACATATGTGTCAAATTTAACTACGGTAAATTTCTGAAATTGGGTCCAAGGGCATTTATTTTTAATGGTTTTGATTGCTATCAAGCCTGCTGTTTTTTTTTCTTGCTCTTTTTTTTTTCTTATCAAATGTACTGAATTTGTAATCACAGATGTTAACAAATTTTTAAGTAAATTTATTCTTCCTTGGTATATAAAACATAAAAATTGTATTTTAATGGGGGTAATGTGATGTTGTGTTACTGATATACGTTGTGTAATGTTTTTGCTTTTACTATTTATTTTTTAGTTGAAGTTGAACACAATACCTTTATTTTATTTATTTACTTTTATGTGGTGCTGAGGATTGAACCCAGGACCTCGCACATGCTAGGCAAGTGCTCTACCGCTAAGCCACAACCCCAGACCCCCTTGTGTAATGTTTTAATTGGGTTAAACATACCTATCTACTCAAACACTTATTATTTCTTTATGGTAAAAACTTTCAAAATTCTTCTAGCTTTTTGAAATGACCATACATTATTGTCACCTATGGTTACCCCTCTGGGCAATGGCACACAGGAATCTCTTAATCCTATCTGAGTATGCCCTTCCCTCCCTCCCCGCCACTCCCACAGCCTCTGGTTACCACCATTCTACTCTCCACTTCTATGAGATCAACTTTTATATATTCCACATATGAGTGAGATCATGTGCCTGGCTTATTTCACTTCATTTAATGATCTCCAGCTCCATCTATGTTGTCTCAAATGGCAGGATTTCATTTTTTTTTTTAATGGTCGAATAGCATTCCATTATGTATATGCACCACATTTTCTTTATCCATTCATCACCTGATGGACATTGAGGTTGTTTGCATTTCTTGGCTTTTGTGAGTAACGCTGCAATGAACATGGGGTGCAGATGTCTCTTTGACTTACTGATTTCATTTCCTTTGGATATATATCTGGTAGTGGGGCTGCTGGATCATATGATAGGTCTATTTTAAATTTTTGGAGGAACCTCTATACCTTTTCTGCTTTTATGCATTCTTTCAGGATTCTGCTTTTTTAAAAAAAATTTAAAAATTTAAAAAATTTTGAGATAGGGTATTGCTCAGTTGCTCAGACTGTCTCCAACTTGCCATCCTCTAGCCTCAGTCTCCTGAGTAGCTGGGATTACAGGCAAATACCATCGCATATGCTTTTTGTCTACCTTGGAAACTTTGGGCTGCCTTAGTGTTCCCTTCAGGCTGCCAAAGGCCGTAGTCTAATGTGGATAAACAGATTTTAGTCATGAAGGACATGGGTTGTCATTGGACTCTCCTGGTGTGTAGGGATACCTGAGAGATGGATGATGTAAATGTTCACGTGCCTGAGATACTTCTGCTGGAAAACTTTGGAGGTGCCCTGAGCTATGGGGATGTGATTTCAGGACACAGAATTGGAAGTGGTCATGGGGATGCCTTACATCCATGCTGTCAGAATGGAGTGTGAAATTACATTATGATGTGCCATCAGTAGGCGTCAAGAGCAATTTCAGGAATTATCAGAGAGACTCTGGCTAGCACTTGGATTTAATGGGAAAAAGACATTATGTCTTGTTGAATGCTCAAAAGCAACTGGAATAGGAGATATTCTGAAAGGTAATCCTCACATTTCTCTATTTTCCTCAATCAGGGGCAAAATTTATCTTGCAGCTCCTGACATTTCAGCTGTAATCTGCACTCCCAGAACTGTTATTGCTGATTTCTAGCCAGCAGTATTAAGTCTGTTTTTGTCTTAGGATCATGGTTAACCAAGCTACTTACTAGGGTCATTTTAAACTTGCTTATTTCCTACCTGTCTGTCTACCAGACTATTTACCTACATCTACCAGGTTTTCCTACTCTTTAGGCATTTGCACCTGAGACACCCCATTTCTCAGCCTCCTGACTCCTCTCTTGCCTTCCTCGAAGTTGGAAAGCTCTTGGGAGTCTTCCCATTGTTCCTCTGGCCTCAATTACTCTTCATGTCTTTATCTTGTTAACAACCAGGCCTCTGTTAGAACTTCTGTTTCCTGGGGGCTCTATTAAGTCAAATTCTCTGGGAAACAGACTCTGAGATGGAGATTTGCACACAGATCTATTGGGGTGCTTTGGGTTCTGGCAACTCTGAAACTGAGCAGAGAGGGGACTTCAGTTGCATTGTGGTCATAACAGAGGCCTCAGCTGGTCCCACGGGGAGCTCAGGAGCTGGGAGGGCTCTTTGGAGTTGTCCTAAATTGAAGCTTGGGCCTGGGTCATTGATTGGCCATTGAAGGAGGTCATCCCTGGGGAGGCAGCAGGACCCTGGGTAAAGCAGCTCCTTTGACATAGTGGGGGAACTCAGTTGTAACATTTAGCAGCCAATATTCCTGGCAGGTGAAAGAGCAAGGCCTGAGTTCTCCTGCCACCCCTGGTCCCTGGCGCACTACCCGACTCTCACCAAGGGAATCTGGGCCATGTTCCACATCAGGCACTGCTCAGCTGGATCTGATCCAACTGGCCATGGAAACCCTCTGTACCTTTGGAGTGTATAGTCACACTTTTGTTCTGGCAAATTCTTTTTTCCTGGTCACAGCACCTAAACTTTTCAAAATTTATTTAGTACCTTTTTATTAATGAAATTACATGAGAATTATATGTGGAACACTGGTTTGGGCCTGGAAAAAGATGGAAAGGTGAATTTAATTAGGTGGTCTTTCTTAAAGGGATTCACAAGTTGGGTGAGGGAATGGGGTTGGTGGGTAAAGGGGGTCATAGGAAAGTGCAGAAAAAGGGGAGGGTTTGTGCAAGCCAACCCAATGGGTCTTCGGCATCAGGGACTAAATCGTAATACCTCTCTGTAACTTTTTTTCTGGGCAATAGGAGTCCATAGAGAAAATCCTCCAAGTGGAGCAGGTTTGTGTCTGGGTAATCTTCTTTGTAACTCAGAAGACCATGAATAAGCAAATGAAGACAGCCCTCTGCATCTGGAGATTCAGCTACTCAGGATTCAACCAACCGGAGACAGAAATTATATTGAAAAATACAAATTGTGTTTGTCTTGAGTAATACTGCCTGTTTTTTTTCCTTGACATTATTCCTTAAATAATATAGTCTATCAGCTATTTATATAGCATTTACATTGTATTAGATATTATAAGTAATTTAGAAATGATTTACAGAACATGGCAAGAGTTGGTGATATAGCTCAGTGGTAGAGCACTTGCCTAATATGAGTGAGGCCCCTGGTTCAATTCCCAACATCACACATAGAAAGAAAGGAAGAAAGGGGAAAAAAAAAAAAGGAAGAAATAAGCATATGTGAGGATGTATGGGGCAGTGTGGTGTATGTAGTATTTATATACTATATCATTTCACATAAGGGACGTGAACATTCTTGGATATTGGTATCTGCAGAGTCCTAAAACTAATCTGAAGGACAACTCTACTAGAGATTGTTTTGTTATTGTAATTGAACCCAGTGGTATTTTTACTACTGAGCCACATCCCCAGCTCTTTTTATGCTTTATTTTGAGACAGGGTTTCACTAAGTTGCCTAAGTCCTCGCCAAGTTGCTGAGACTGGCCTTTTGTTCCTTCTGCCTCAGTCTCCTGAGCTGCTGGGATTACAGGCATGTGAATGAATGTCCATGATAGAAAACTATATTCATATGACTGAAAATCTGGAATATTTGGAAAGTGAAAGAGAAATAACCTTCTTACCTAGAGACAACCACTGTTGATCTTTGGATGCATTTTTCCTTGGTTTAAAAATGGAGAGAGATTAAAGATCTCTTTTTATAATTTTGATTCCTATGTTCTTTTGTTCACAGTGGTAAAGTTCAGGTGCTGGAGTCACACTGCCCACGTTCCAATGCCAGCTTTCCCTTCAAAATTTGTGTGACTTTGGACAAGTTAATAACCACCCTATGTCTTTCTTTCTCATTTATAAAAAGGTGACAATGAAAGGACTATTCTAATAGGTTTTTGTACAGATTGAATGAGTTAATGTGTATGAAGTTCATAACACCGTTCTTGGCTTTTGGAAAACATTCAGTAAAGGTTAGCAATGCTTATTTCCCATATTATTCTATCTTTCTGTATATTACATCTTTCTATGAAATGGTCTGTCCTGTGGTTGAACTCTGGTTTGCTTAATATTGCCCTTCTATTGGACATCTAGGCAGAATCCTTTCTTTATGGTTACAAAAAAATGTTACAGTGAACATTTTGGGGCATAAAAAATTTATGAATTTTATATTTCTTTAGGCTAGGATCCCAGAAATAGAATTATTAGGTCAAAGGGTAGGCTCTTGATTCTACATATGTGTGTCTTATTGTAAAATAAATTTTCTATGTTTAAAGTTTTGTTTATTTGATAGTGGTCAAGCCTATGAAATATTATTAGTTAATTTATTGCATATGTCTCTTAAACATTTAATAAAATGTTTAACTTTATGTTTAAAGGGTCTACCTTAAGTTTCCCAATTATGAAATCTTTTCTAGTCTCTAAATTTATTTTCTTTTTCATGGTGAGTTGTACATTGGAGTCAGGATCCAGGTTGTTGCTTAGATCATGATTTACCTGATATTTTGTTAAGGGCATGCTCCTTGGGAAGGGTCTAAAGGCTCTGAATTTTTATTTCTTAAACTCAGATTTCTTTAATATTTCTCTACATTTTGAATGGGATTTCCCCAAATTTATTTCTATGTATGTATCTCTTCATTTGCTTGCATGTTAGTTAAATCTATGTAGATGCTTGGATAAAGATATATGGGGTGAAAAATATTTATGTGCTAGACTGGGTTGCACTTCAGAATACAATTTCCATGTTGTAATGCCTAGCAGATGTGTTAGTTTACCTATCCAGGTGTCTTTCCAACATTTCAGACTCAATGTGCTCGAAACGAAGGAACACAGAGCTGAGAGCCAAGAAACCTGAATGCTGGTCCCAGCCCGCCATCTTTAGCTGAATGACTTTGAGCAAGACCCTTCACATCTGTCCTTTCTTAAAAATGAAAAGTTTTGGATGAGATCAGTAGTACCCTGCTTTTTCAGCAGGGTGCAGTTGTGCATGCCTGTAATCCCAGAGACTCGGGAGGCTCAGGCAGGAGGATCTAAAGTTCAAGGCCAGCCTGGGCAACGTACTAAGACCCTGTCTCAAAGTAAATAAAGGGCTGGGGATGCAGCTTGATGATAGAGAGCTTGCCTAGTCTGTGTGAGGCCTTGAGTTTAATCTTCAGCAAGGAAACAAAAGAAAAAAAAAAAGAAAAAAGAAAAGACCTCTATTGAATTCTTTTTGCTTCTTGACCACTTATTTAGTGAGCCTACTTCTGGACTTACTACCTTCTCTTAAATACCACAGCAATAATGCAATTTCTCCCATATTATTTTTTTCCTACTAATTTGCTTTGGTTCTTCTAAGTTATTTGCATTCAAATATAATTTTATTATTTGTTTATTAACTTACTGGAAGATACTTTTACAATCTGTTTACAATCTGTTTGCCAACTTCTACAAAAGAGCCTGCTGGGATTTTGAGACTGCATTGAATCAGTAGAACAATTTGTGAGGTACTGGCAATATGACAACAATATTAAGTCTCTTAATCCATGAATATTGTATATTTATCTATGTATTCTTTAGTTATTATTAGCAATGTTTTGTAGTTGTCAATGTATCGGATAGAGTTCCTGTACATAATTACATCTTTTTTTCATAATTACATCATTATTATTGTTTATTATAAAAGCCCTGGGCTGGGTATATAGCTCAGTGGTAGAACTCTTGCCTAGCATGAGCAAAGCCCTGGGCTCAATTCCCAGCACTGCAAAATAAACAAATAAATGCAAACATTTTGTTATTGATGCTACTGCAAATGATGTTTTATTTATTTATTATTATAATTATTAGCACATATGAATTGTACAAATGAATGGAATTCACTGTGATAATCATCATACATGCATACACTGTGCATTGATCTAGTCCATCCACACTTCTTTATTTTTATTTTATTTTATTTTTTTATATCGGGGATTGACTAAGGGTCCTTTAGCCATTGAGCCACATCAGCCCTTTTTTATTTTTTAATTTAGAGATAGGGCCTCCCTGAGTTGCTGGGATTACAGGTTTAACATGTGATCCTCCTGCCTCAGTCTCCTGAGCTTCTGGGATTACAGGTTTGCACCACTATACCCAGTTCACACTTCTTTATTTATTTTTATTTTTATTTATTTTTTTGGTACTGGGGATTGAACTCAGAGCCACTCAAATATTGAGCCGTATCCCCAGCCTTTTTTAATTTTTTAATTTAGAGATAGGGTCTCACTTAGTTGCTTAGTGCTTCACCATTGCTAAGGCTGCCTTTGAACTATCGATTCTCCTGCCTCAGCCTCCTGAGCTGCTGGAATTACAGGTTCGAGCCACCTTGCCCAGCTCACACGTCTTTATTTTAAAATTTTTATTTTCCAGTTGATTGTTGGTAGAATATAGAAATATAATTGGTTTTCTATGTTGACCTCTTATTCTGTGACCTTTCCAAGTTCAACTGTTAGTCCCATTCGATTTTTGTGGATTCTTCATGACATCTATGTTTATAATTATTTAATCTATGTATAAAATGCTTTTAATTTTTCCTTTCCAATCTGTATGCCTTTTATTTGTATTTTCTTATCTTATTTCAATAACTAAAAATATGAATGAAATATTGAATGTAAGTGGAAAGAGTAAACATCCCTATTCCTAAAGGGAAAACATTCTTTTTCATCAGTAAGTTGAAGTTAACACTTACTTTTTCATAGGTATTCTCTTTCTCTCTCTCTCTCTCTCTCTCTCTCTTTTTTTTGAGACAAGGTGTCACTAAATTTCCCAGATTGGCCTTGAACTTGTGATCCTCCTATCACAGCTCCTAACATAGCTGGGATTACAGGCATACACCACCCTGCTTTGCTAATAGATATTCTTTATTCCATTTTACTCAGTTTGTTTAGCATACATGGTCATTAGGTTTTGTTAAATTCTTTTTTCTGTATCTATTGAGATAACCACATGATTTTTTCCTCTTTTATTTTGCTGCCTTGCTAGATTCTATTGATTGAATTTTGCATGTTGAAACAATCTTGCACCACTGAGATAAACTCTACTAGGTCATGATGTTCTATACATTGCTGGATTTAGTGTGGTCCTCTTTAAAGATTGCATTTGTGATCGTGAGGGATATTAGTCTGTTGTTTCATTTTATTGTAATGTCTTTGCCTGGTTTTGATATAAATATAATGTTCCCCTCATAAAATGACTTAAGAAGTGTCCCTTCCTTCTCTATTTCCTGTAAGACTTGGTATAAAAGTGATAGTATTTCTTTCCTAAATGTAAGATAGGATTTACTAGGGAAGTCCTGCAATTTTTTTCATGAGAAAGATAAATTTTTAAAATACATATAGGACTATTTGGATTTTCTACTTATTTTGTGTTAGTTTGGTAATCATTCGAGGAATTTCTCCATTGTATTTAAGTTGTCACATTTACTGGCATAAATATTTTTATATCATTCCTTTATTTTTCTTTCATTATCTGTAGAACACACAGTGTTATCTTCTCTTTCATTCCTGATACTGAGAATTTATGTTTTCTTTTTTTTTCTGTGTTCTGTCTAGCTAGAAGTTTAGTTTATTTATCATTTCAAAGAACCACGTGTTAGATTTTACTATTATCTGCCTATGTTCTATTTCATCAATTTCTGCTCTTATTTTATTTACTTTCTCTCTTATTTTTATATGCTCTCCTCTCTTCCTCCTCCTCCTCCTCCTCCTCCTCCTCCTCCTCTTCTCCTTCTCCTTCTTCTTTTTGGTACTGGGGATTGAACCCAGGGCTGCTTAATCACTGACCCACATCCCCTGCCATTTTTATTTTTTATTTTGAGACAGGGTCTCACTAATTTGCTTAGGGTCTTGCTAAATTGCTGAGGTTGGCTTGAAACTTGAGTTCCTCCTGCCTCCGCTTCCTGAGTTGCTGGGATTATAGGCATGAGCCACTGCTCCCTGCAACCCTTACCTTCTTAAGGGGGAGGCATAGGTCACTGATTTTAAACATTTTTTCTTTTTGAATATGAATATTTAAAGTTATAAATTTCCTAAGCATTATCACTTTGGTTTGCATCCTACAAAATTTTAAGTGTTGTGTTTTCACTATAATTCAGTTCAAAAGATTTTTTCTTTTTTTCTTTCAGTGTACTATAGATATACATAATATTGGGATTCATTTTGACATAATTACACAAACATGGAATATAATTTATCCAATTCATTCCCAGTACTTCCACTTTCCCTCCTCCCTCTCCTTCTTCCCTTTCCTCTACTCTACTGATCTTTCTTCTATTTATTTATGTTTTCTTTTAAAAAAATATTTTAGTTGTACATAAAACTTTATTTTATTTATTTATTTTTCTATGTGGTGCTGAGGATCAAACCCAGTGCCTCCCTCACATATGCGAGGCAACTGCTCTACCACTGAGCCACAACCCCAGCCCTATTTATGTTTTCTTTTAATTAGTGCATTATGGAAATACATGAAGATGAAATTCATTGTGGTACATTCATATATGTACATAGGAGAGTTTGGTCAGATTCATTCCATTGTTCCTTTTTTTCCCCTGTCCCTCCTCCCTCCCTAGTTCAAAATATTTTCTAACTTCTCTTTTATTTTCTTCTTTGAACCACAGGGTCTTTAATGTTATGTTGCTTAATATTAAAATAATTGAATGTTTTCCAGATTTTTTTGTTATTGGTTTCTAATTTATTCTTTCAAGTTTATCAAAGCTTATTGTATATCTTAATAAATGCTCTCTATAGATGACTGTTCCATATCACTTAATTTAATTTATTGGTGCTAGGGATTGAACACAGGGCTTCAGGCATGCTAGGCTAGCATTCTACCACTGAGCTACATTCCCAGACCTTTATTTTATTTCCATATTTTTATTGGTACATTACGGTTGTACATATGGTGGAATTTAACATTACATATTTGTACATGCACACATTTTTATTTTAATTTTGAGGCAGGATCTTGCTTAATTATCTGATCTGGCTTTGAACTTTTGATCCTCCTGCCTCGGTCTGTTTAGTAGCTGGGATTACAGATGAGTGCTACTATGACTGACTCCATGTTTCTTTTTTAAAAAATGTGCATTCTGCAGTTATTAGGTATAGCTTCTATGAATATCAACTGGGTGAAGATGGTGGGTTTTTTTTCGTGCTTTTTAAAATTAATTATTAATTTTTGTATTAAGATTTGAATCTAGGTCCTCACACATGCTAAGGCAAGGGTTCTACTACCTAGCTATATTTCCAGTCCCTAATTTTGTTAGCTTTTATGTATTTTTATTGATTTTATGACACTTATTTCACTAGTTACTGAAGGGAGTGTTGAAATCTATAAAATAAAATAATTTGTTTCTATGTTCCTTTGGTTCTGTCAATTCTGGGGGTGAGGTGGGTACTGGAGATTGAACCCCAGTAAACCATAACCCGAGATTGCTTTACCAATGAGCTATATCCCTATCCCTCTTGAATTTTTTATTTTGAGATAGTCTTGCTTAGAGCTTTGCTAAGTTGCTGAGGCTGGGCTTGAACTCGTGATTCTCCTACCTCAGCCTCCTGAGTTTTTGCTTCAGGTATTTTAAAGTCCTGTTTTTAGGTACATATGCATTTCTTTCTTTCATTCTTTTCCTTCTCCTTCTTGTTCTTCCTCTTTTATTTTTCTGTTTTTTTCAGTGCTGGAGCTTGAAAGCTTGAACTCAGGCTCTTGTGCATGCTAGACAAGTAATCTACTATGTAGCTACGCCCCTAGCCCTATAAAAACATTTAAAATTGCCATGTCTTCATGATGAATTGAGGTTTTGTCAATATGCAATGTTCTCTTCGTCTCTGATAATATGCCTTAGTCTAAAGACTGCTTTGGTTAAAATTAATACAGATGGGCTGGGGTTGTGGCTCAGCGGTAGACTGCACGTCTAACATGCGCAGGGCTGTGGGTTTGATCTTCAGCACCACATAAAAATAAATAAATAAAATAAATGTGTTATTAAAAAAAATAATACAGATGTTCCTGACTTAACAATGGCTCAACCCAAGATTTTTGAACTGATGCAATAGTTTGAGAAAATTCGCAGCTAGTAGAAACCATACTTTGAATTTTGATCTTTTCTTGGAGTAGTGATACTAGGCACAATACTCTCTCAAAAAGACGGGCAAGGGCAGGGAGATGCAGCTCCCAGTCAGCCATGAGGTCAATATGCTACTACAGACTGTGTTACTAAGCTGTGACTTGGTAGTTTAGGTTTATTAAATGAATTTTGAACTTATAATATTTTCAATTTACTATGGGTCTATTGGGACATAACTCTATCATAAGTTGACAAGCATTCATATAGTTATTCCAGCTTTCTTTTGACTAGTATTTGCATGCTATACGCTATATCTTTTTCTGTACTTTATTTTTAATGAATCCGAATCTTAACATTAAAGTGGGCTTCTTCCAGACTGTATGTAATTGGGCCTTGCTTTTCTATCCTGTCTGATAATCTCTGTCTTGTATTAAAATGTTTAATCTGCTTATATTTAATGTAATTATTGATATGCTTCGGCTTGAATCTATCATTTTGCCATTTATTTTCTACATGCTTCAACTTTTACTTGCTATTTTTCACTCTCTGCTTTCTTTGCCTTGAGTGTATTTTAGTGTTCCATTTATCTTTTTCTCTATTGACTTTTTAATGAAATAACTCATCCCGAAAGATGACCCCTGTCCCCGAGTAAACCCTAACTTTCTGTGTCTCCATCCAATCAGGGACAGCCCTTTGACTCAATATAACCAGTAAAATGTGGTGGAATTAGTGCTCTGATAGTTTTGGGCCTAAACTTTAAGAAGGCCTAGAAGCTTGGGGTCCTGTGTTACTGTATAAGAAATCTGGCTACCTTGCTAAACAGATATTTGAAGAGGCCACATGCAGAAGGAAAATCACATGATGTAATTTTGTTTGTGTTTCTTGGGCTACTTGGCTATATGGGCTAATATTTTTCATCAAGTTTAACACATTTAAGAAAATATTTTTCCCTAATATTTTCTTTCTTCTTGTAACTTCAATTATTTACTTATTGGACTGCTTGATATTGTCCCATGGGTCATTAGGACTGCTCATTTTTTTAGACCTTTTCCTATGTGTGTTTCAGCTTAGATTGTCTTTATTACTCCATTTTCACTTTACTGATCTCCTGGAGGCTCACTCCTGTGTACACAGCTTAGTATTCCCCTGTACACTCCAGGATTCCATTTGCAGGTATCTGCAGCTCCTTTTCTTTATTTCAGTGCTAGGAATAGAACCCAGGACTTTGGGCATCCTAAGTACATGCTCTTCCACTGAGCTACATCCCAGCCTGCAGCTCCTTTTCTTTGGTATCCAACCCCACAAAGTTCAGCTACTTCATTAGACCAAAGAAAGACCCAATCTCTGTTTCTCAATCCAGCAAGACTTTTATGTTCCCTTTAGTCTTCCTTCTCTGTGCCAGTCTGAAAAGCGCCTCCAGGTAGAAAGCCAGGGTGATCCTGGTCACAGATCTCTTCTCTTCAGGAGAAAAGTCCTGCAGTGCTCATTATTCAACATCTGAAAACAGTTATTTCATACATTTTATCTGGTATAATAGTTGTTTATTGTAGAGAGCTAGGGCAATACCAATTATTCCATCATGGCTGGGAATGGTAGTACCATAGTTCCACCCCTGGCTCTTGGATCCATAGTTTCACTTTCTGAAGTTTCAGTTACTTGTGGTCAACTCTGATCTGAAAATATTAAATGGAAAATTCCATATTTTGAGATGCATACATATAGAGAGAATATTCACATAGTTTTTATTGCATTACATTATTATAATTGTTATTATATTATTATTAGTTACTATTCTTACTACTGTACCTAATTTATATACTTTATCATAGGTCTGTACATAGAAGAAAAAAGCATTGTATGTACACACTCACTTTATGTAGAAGAAACAAGATATATATATATATACACACACATACACACATATATCAATTGAAATAAATATATTTTGGTACTATTGAAAAGCATCTATTGGGGGTTTTCAAACATATCCCTTGAAGAGAAAGAGACTAGTATAGACCTGGGTGAAAATCTGTAGTTGGGATTTCCTACTTTTTAAGTTGGTGTCTAATGTATTGACACAGTAAATGTCTTCATTATTTATTGCTGCATGATAAATTGCCCCCAAGTTTAGTGGTTTAAAACAGAAACCTTAAAAAAAGAAATCTCACAGTAATGGTGGGTCAGGCATGTAGGAGTGGCTTAGCTGAGTGGGTCTGGCTCAGGGTCTCATGTGGCTGTAGGCATCTGAATCCTTGGCTGGGGCCGGGTAATCTGCTTCCAAGATGGCTCACTTGTGTGGTTATTGGCAGGAGACCTTAGTTCCTCACTGGAGGTTGGCAGGAAGCCTCTGCTTCTCACCATGCAACATGTTAGCTAACTCTCCCTAGAGCGAGCAATCTGAGAATGAGGAGGGAGCTACAGTGCCCTTTATGTTCTACCTTCCAAAAGTCCACCCACCACTTCCACTTTATTCTGTTTATTAGAAGCAAATCACTAAGTCCAGTCTATACACGAGGGATGGAAATGAGGCTCCATCTCGTAAAGAGAGAATTAAAAATTTGTGGACATATTTAAAAACCAACATAACTTTTTAATATGGTTCCAATGAGTTATGCAAGAAACAATCACAAAACCTCAGCAGCTTGTAACTTTAAGTGTTTATAATCATGCATCTCAGGGTTGACTGTGGGAGCTCTGAGGATCTCTGCAGGCCTCATTTGCACATCTGAATATGACTTCATTCAACCAGGGATGGTCTGCCTAGATCAGACAGGAGAACTTCTGATACCCATTTAACTTCTGTGTGAGGTTTATATCACTAGTATATGATTACACTATTTAAAATAACATATTGCTGAAAACATAAGATCACATTTATTTCTGAACATCATAAAATGTGTTGAAATTCCTGTTTTATTCATAATTTAAAGAGGATTTCATATGTCACTTGTAAAAATCAATTGTCTCCACGCTTAAAATTTACCCTTGATGTGATAATACTGGTGTTGTTGTATGTGATTAATTTGCAAATATCCTCCCTGCTTTCACATATTTTATAAACAATGTGAATATGTTCTTTGCTAGTACATATTTTATAGGGCTTAATCAATAAAATATTCTTATTTTTGAAGTATAAGCAAATTTTTTTTGCATACAACTTTTTATGAATGTTTAATTTCATCGATTTAAATCTTTGCGTTTTCATATACAGTTTTTTTATAGTTATAAAAATGTCATTCTGGAATTAATTTGTATATGTATATATGTATACAAATACATATATATATATATATATATATATATATATATATATATATATATAATTAAAATTCACTGAGGTATCAGAGGAATGGTTTGATTTTTCTAAGTTGTCTGGTTTCATTAGAGTAAGCAAGAAAGGTTTCCATTTTATTCAATTGAAAAAGTACAGGAAGAATGCCATATTGCTACATTATTTGAAATAAATAGTTGAATCAAATTTGGCATGCAAAATATAACACCTATTTTTGAAGTATCAGCATCCATCACTATTTTTGTTCACTAGTTTTGTTCTTTGTTTCCCTCCTTCTTGTAGCTCAGTGGTTAGGAATGTAGGCCCTGGGTTTACACCAGCAGGATTCCAATCTTGGCTTACCACTCTGTAGTCACGCATTTGGGGCAAGCCTCTTAACCTCTTAAAACCTCAGCTTCCTTATCTGTAAAATGGGAATAACAACATTACTCACTGCTAGGGTTTGGAGGTGGTTTGTTCTCCAGGGTTCACATGTGTGAGTGGCTTGGTCCTTAGTGTGACAGTGGTATAGACATGGGTGAAAATCTATAGTTGGGACCTTGAAGAGATGGAGCCTAATGGGAGGGTACTGGGGAAGCTGACCTGCGAAGGGATTAAGTACTTATTATAGGACCCTGAGTTAGTTTTCTCTCTCTCTCTCTCTCTCTCTCTCTCTCTCTCTCTCTCTTTTAGTTGTAGATCATAATACCTTTTTTGGTTTATTTATTTTTATGTGGTGCTTAGGATCAAACCCACGGCCTCACATGTGCTAGGCAAGTGCTCTGCCACTGAGCTACAGCCCCGGCCCTGAGTTAGTTCTCTTGAGAGTGAGTAATTTGAAAGATTGAGCCTGACCTTTAGTCAAGCACTGGCTTCCTGTCTTGCTGTGATCTCGTTTCCACACGTGCTTCTGTCATCGTGATGCCACATGCCATCAAGTGACATAGTCAGATGTGTCTTCGCTGGAGCTGCAGCATGCTGTTTGGATTTTCAGCCTCCAAAACTGTGAACTAATCAAACCTTTTCTTTGTAAGTTTTCCATCCATAGATGTTTTGTTACAGTAATGGAAAAAAGGGCTGCTACATTTACATAAAGGATGTTTGAATAAATAAGTGAGATAATTTTGTAAGTCACTAGCCCAATGCAGGGCCCTCAGTGGATGCTTAATAATTGTTAGTTGGTTACTACTACTGCAACTACTAGATTTACAATTTATAGAGAAGCAGAGATTTGCTTTCTATAGTAATTCTATTAACCTTTGTTGTATTTAGATTTTGGAACAACCCAATATTAGTTACTCCATAGAAACAATACAAATGTCCTATAGGAGTACCACCAAGTCACTGCCTTAAAAGGGAAACCCCATAAACAGGGAAACGGAAACACAAAGAAACAGTTGTGCTAACAAGCAGGTCCTCAAACAGATCTGTAGACCTATTAAAGTCTTAGTTTTATCATCTGTAATATGGGCCTAATGACATCTATCTTGTTGAGTTATTCAGAGAATTATAAATTACACACCCATGCACATACACACACATACAAAATTACTTTATAAATGTAATTGTATTTACAATGACAGTACTGGCCCATTATCTGATAGATAGTAAAAGTGCAAGAAATTGTGACATTGTTGTCTTAGGATGGTCCAGGATGATTGTCAGGTGAGAGACAGAACCAGGTCTGTGGGGGGAGGGTTTTACTTAGGGGTGGAGGTTGGGAGAGGGTGATGCTTTCCCCAGCATTTCCTTTCTCCATATTTTGGGGGGAACTCCTCCCCTTCCCTTGGGGAAACTGAGTCCCCCCCGACACAGTTCTTATTGATCTGCTTATTCCCTGGCTACAGGGATCAGTGTGCTCCAGGTCTGGCCAATTATAATGTCCCATTCCCTCTAGTCAGGGTGATGGGCCTAAGGATGGGCAGGTGATACAATCTGAACCAATCAGAACTTTTCATGGAGATGCACAAATCTGTATGTTGGGGGGAAATGACGTTCTTTTCTCTTCAGCCTGACTAAGCTGGGCTGGTAAGAGCTGGATCTGTCACAGGTGGGAAAACCTAGAGATGGGGAAAGGGAAGGAAAAGGAAACTGAAAATACCTTTAGGTCTCTACACCTTGACTGTTCAGTTATTGGAATCAGTACATCCCACCTTTTTGCTTATGCCTGAAGGAGTTGATTTTTCTGTCCCTTGGGACCCTGGCTAAGGCAAGCACTGACTCAGAATTCCAGATTCTTATCTCAGTGTGTTATCCCTTAGGTCAGGGCTTTAAGAGAGACATCCCCATCATATGCTAATTAGTCAAGATAATTTAAGACAGAATCTGGGGTCAAGCTGTCATGCTAAGTGAATAACAAGCATGTGCCTGCCCTGTGAGAACTTTAAACCCAATCAGGAATGCAAAATAATAAAGTTAACCGAGAAAAGAAAGCACACTACCAACAGAAATTGCTTTGAGAGTTCAGAAAATGAAGAGAGGGCTCATGATATTTGAAAACTATTGTCTTTCTCTAATTGTCTCAAAAATGTCTTTGCACAGATGGTTTGTTTGAATCAAACTCTAAAGATGATCCATGTAAGTATTTGTGTTTTCTGTCTTCTGCTAGCTACAATAATTCTCCTTACACACACACACACACACACACACACATATATATATATATATATATATATATATATATATATATATATATACTGTAGATGACACAATACCTTTATTTTGTCTATTTATTTATTTTTATGTGGTGCTGAGGCTTGAACCCAGTGCCTCACATGTGTTAGGCAAGTGCTCTACCACTGAGTTACAACCCCTCCCTAACCTTTTTTAAAAACTTTGTATTTGCTGGGCATGGTGGTGCACATCTGTAATCCCAGATATCTCGGAGGCTGAGGTAAGAGGATTTGAAGTTTGAAACCAGCCTCAGCAACTTAGTGAGATCCTGTCTCAAAATTAAAAACAAAAAGGGCTAGGGATGGAGACCGAGGTAAAGCACCGCTGGGTTCAAGTACTAAAAAAATAAGTAAAATAAATAAATAAAATAAAAATAAATAAAACTATGTGTTTGTTAAAGGAAACTGGCCATTTGTCCCATGGAATTTTCCACATTCTGGATTTGGCTGAATATATCATCAAAGGGTCATTCAAAAATGCCCCTCAGTTCCCTGTGATTCTTGTAAATTGGTAATAATGAGGTCCAGAGGCTTGATTTGATTCTGGTTCAGTTGTTATTACAGTTTTGGACAGAAATATTTTATAAGTGATATTGAACTTCCTAATACAGTTCATAAAGAGACAGAGTGTCTGGCTGTCCACTTCTAGCAATATTAAAGTTGGTCCACAAATTCTAGCAAAAGCTGCTATTGTTTTTCATGACCCTCTTGAGGATTCTGACATGAGTCCGTGGGGGCAGGGCTGGTGGACAAATCTAATTCACAGACCAGAGTGCACTGAGAATCACCCTTCCTCTGGGACCAGGGAGGTATTGTCACTGGGCCAGGCTCATGTCTGACCTTTGAGAGCTTCCCTTGGGTGGCAGAATTTCCCAGGAAGCTATTCAGGCCCTGCGGCAAATAAGGTTCCTGCCGGCTCATCCCACCAGGCTGTCAGGGGAGCTGGAATCTTTGAATGAAGTGAGGAAAGTCCAAAGAGATTTGTCAGGATGTGTGATATTAGATTTCTTTAGCAAGAATGCTTGTCACTTTGCTATTTTGTGGTGGAAAAATTTCCACTGATTGTGTCTAAAAATATAAAATAAAGTGGGGGATGAAGGCAATTTCACACGAAAATATTAAGCAAGGGAAACTTGTTATTGAGCAACACAGGGGGACTTTTCTTTTCCTTTATGGTCTTCACTTATACAACTTGCCCTTTGAGCTGGATAATTTGATTATATAGTCAGCTCCCCTGGGCAATTCAGTTTTGCCTCCTCGATGTTTATGACCCCAACCCATACATAAAGATAATTGTGTCCATTTCAGACTTTGCAAGTTTATAGTAGAATTTGGATTATGGTGGACTTTAAATATAGGAAAATTATTTTATGTAGATTGGTGAAAATGGTCATTTAGTTTATAATTCATTTGATTCAACTATAAAGAGTCCAGCTTTAGAAATTAAGAAACATGGTTCTGCATTTTATATAATTTTTAATTTTTTTCTTTTTTTAATAAACAAATAATTATATTGATGGGGTACAATGTGATATTTTGATACATGTACACCTCTTGGAATTCAAGCTTCTGTTTGTAAAAGAATTTATTTTAACTGACACACAAAAACAAAAATTATACATACTAATGTGGTACCATGTAATGTTTTGATACATGTATACATTGCATTTTATTTAAATCAGATAAACATATATACCTTTTCAAATTTTTGTCATTTGGTGAAAATTTTCAAAATCCTTTCTTGTAGCTTTTTGAAAGGTGCAGTACATTATTGTTCTCTGTAGTCACCCTTTGGGGCAATAGCACACCAGATCATTTTGCTCCAATCTAAGTGAAACTTAGTACCAGTCAATCATCCTTTTCTGGTCCCTCTCTGTCTTTTGTAAGATTTTTTAATATGTAATTTTGAGATCTTTTGCTTTCCTCTTAATTTCTCATGTTTAGGGCTGTTTCACCTCTGGGTTTCGTTGGGGGACTTGTTCTGATTCCCTTCTCCTGCCTTGGAGCCCACATTCAGGAAGGCTTCCTTTTCCAGAAACATTTGTTTATAGACAGTACTTTATTACTTTGAGAGGCATCATGACAAACCTTACATATTTTTGGTGCATCATTTTATAAAGTGGTTTCTAAAATTAAATTAATTTATTCCATTTTGTGCCTTCCTTCTTTTTCTCTCCCAGCAACTGAAAGCTGAACCAGACCATAATTCCCTTGGGGACTTTGTCTATTACATTGTTGTTCCCCAATTCCAAGCTCAGTGCTTGGCCCGTGGCAGGTGTCCAGTGAATATTATTGAATGAGTTAATGAGTGAAAATGAACTTTGGGAATTTCCCCTCTTTTCAACCCCAAATTACCCAAGTAGGGTGCTCTTATTTATATTGTTTTTGTTTTAAGTGGAATTCTGACTACCAGTTACAGACCACTTAATTTTTTTTAGGTGAATGCTGAGCTAAATTCAAACCACTAACTTTAATTTATAGATCATATTAGAATCAGTTGGAACATTTTGACCATGGGCTGTAGCTACGAAAAAATCACCAAGATTAAAATTAAAGACAATGTCACTGTATTAATTAGGGGTTGTAACCAATCACTACAGTTGGATGGCTTGTAACAACAGAGTTCTATTCTTTCACAATTCTGGAGGCCAGGATTCCAAAATCAGTTTCCCTGGGCTGAAATCAAGGTATTGGCCAGGCTGTTCTTTCTTGGGGAATCTAGGGTAAAATTGTGTTTTTGGTTCTTCCAGCTTCTGGTTGGCTGCTGGTACTATTTGGTTGGTGCATCTGAAGTGTTTGTCAATCATATTTGAAGTGAGGGGACAAGTGGACATTATAGGTGATGAACACCTATAATCCAGGATACTGGGAAAGGAAAGGCAAAAGTGTTGAAGTGGAGAGACTCTATTTTAAAATATACCAGGCGCGGTGGCACCCGCTTGTATTCCCAGGAGCTCGGAGTCTGAGGCAGGAGGATGCAAGTTCAAAGCCAACCTCAGCAACTTAGCGAGGCCCTAAGCAACTCAGTGAGACCTAGTTTTTAAATAAAATACAATAAAAGGGCTGGGGATGTGGCTCAGTGATGGAGCAGTTGCCCAACTTTGTGAAGCTCTGGGTTCAATCTCCACAGTAAAGAGGGGAAAAGTTAAAAAATAAATAATAAAAGATGGACAGAAAGCAATATAAATATTTAATTTAGAAATATTCCATTAATTGCCCTTTGTTGCAGAAACTGCATCTCAGGTCTAGCGGCCTACCTCTCTTTATTTTACAGTTGTGTAACCACCCCCCACCCACCCACTGAGGTTTAACAGGTGAGACTGGAGTTCTCAGATACTGGCTGTAGTGTGCAGCTCTTTTGGAGCAGGAGGGGTTATGTGACTAAGTTCTCACTCCTGGGTTGTGAGTCCAGGGTGGTATGCAACTTCCAGATTACGTTAAGTGCTGAGGATGGAACCCAGAGTTTACTGCCTCTGCTATACTACTGAGCCCTCTACATTATTTTCTTAAAGACAAGTTGCTTTCTTTTTTTTTTTTTTTTTTTTTTGCTTCTTCTCCTTTTCCCCTCCTTTGGGATGCAGATGTGATGGTGACACCCCACCAGGAGGCAGAACCACAAGATTGATGGATGACCTCCTGGAAAAAGCTGCTTTCACACACTGGATCACCTTGCAGTTGCCTCTGGGAATGACACAAGAGACAATAAACTTCTGTATTTGTTATAGCAGTTTAGTTTATACATAAATTAATACCCAAGCAAGCTAAGGGACCATACATGGTGTAATCCCATCTACTCAAACTGGGGCAGGAGGATCCTAAGTTCGAGGCCAGCCTGGGCAATTTAACAAGACCCTGTTTCAAAATGAAAAATAACAGGAGACTGCGGATGTGGCTCAATGGTAAAATGTCCCTGGGTTCGATTTGCATTGCTAAATAAGTTTTAACAGCAGTTCTTCTCTTGGGATTGTAGCTCAGTGATATAGTCCTTGCCTAGGACATGTAAGGACCTGGGTTCAAGCCTAGTACCATAAAACAAACAAAAAACAATTCTCTCCTAAACACTCCAAAAGAAAATAGTTATCCCAGCTGTGTCCTTGTAAGCTGATTGCTTTGTCCCTTCAACCTTGGACTCACTTAGGCCTGCTTAGAAAGTTCTGTTGTACTTTTACTTGTTATAGTGAACCTATTGGTATGTACATGTCACCCCTGTATGTCTACCCTGCAGTAGTCCATGGGGAATCAATTAATAATCTTCGTTAGAAAAGCTGAATTAATGTCTCCTAAGTGTGTTTAAATTCACAAGAATTAAACATTGACTAAAAAACAATGTCTCCTAAATCCTGTTGAAAATAAGTCTTTTTTTTTTTTCAGTGGGGGGATCAAATCCAGGAACTTGCGCATGCGAGGCAGGTGCTCTATCATTGCACTACACCCCCAGTCCTTTCTTTTTTTTTTCTACTGGGGATTGAACTCAGGGGTGCTTTACCATTCGGTTACATCTCCAGTCCTTTCAATTTTTTTTTTTTTTTGAGACAGGGTCTCACTAAATTGCTGAGGCTGGCTTTGAACTTGCAATCCTCCTGCTTTAGCTTCCTGAGATGCTGGGGTTACAGGAATGTGTCAGCATACCTGCACCT
Source organism: Marmota monax (assembly GCF_021218885.2). Lineage (NCBI taxonomy): Eukaryota > Metazoa > Chordata > Mammalia > Rodentia > Sciuridae > Marmota > Marmota monax. Next base: position 2,041,287 of record NW_026694639.1, read on the forward strand.
TTTTATTTTATAAAATTGAAAGATTATTTTTTTCCCCAACAAAAGCAATTCATTTCTATTATTGACAAATTAAAAGTGAAAAAGAGGAAATAAAAGTTTTAGAATATCACTATCCAGTTAGCAACTTAGTATGTATGTATCTTTTCAGTTCTTTTTTTAATGAATATATGTATATTTACCAAAATCTGACCATACTGTTTGGAAGTTTATAACTTTTCCCTTGAAAGAAACACCAAACATTTTGGTCAATATCTCAATTTGGACTGACTCTGGTCAACTTAGCTGTAGGAGTTGGATGCATGGTCTTGCAGAGGGAAGAGGGATATTCTGTTGGGTCTAATCTGCAACATGTGCTTGCACATCTTTTAGTGATGTGAGATATGGAAAGCAGGACCGTATTGGTTTATCATCTTTGGAAATTTTGCTTATGATTTATAAGCATGAGAATTTGCTCAGCCAGTTTTAGGACTATTCAGAATCTGAGTTACAAGCTGTTTGTTTTTTCTCTTCTTGATTATAATGATGAAAGAATTTCCCTAGTTCAGTCCAAATAAGAATTCAATATTATTCCTATGTCTCTTACAGCTTGTCCTTTTGAAAAAAACAGGGGCCAGGCACTAAGCTGAGCTCATCATACAAGGCTAGACCTTGCAGGATTCCAGGGGGCGGCTGTGCCTAGTCCTTTAGTCCAGTTTCTCAGGTTAGAAAATGGAGACCTAGAAAAATCAAGACTTTTTCCTAGTTATTAGAGCGAATAAGTATAAGAGCTGAAATTTAAACCTGGTCATCTAAGTTCTAAATCTCCTTTTACTCACCATACGTATTGTCTTCTATAGAAAAAATTTAGTTTTAAAACACACAAAAATTATAGATCATTATTGTGAGCCACATGCTATTTGAAATACATATATGTTGTGGAATGGCTCAATTGAGCTAATTAATATATGTATTATTCCATTATTTATTGTTATTTTGTGGTGAGAATACTTAAAATCTCCTCTCTGTGATTTTAAAAATAAAATACATAGTTATTAACGACAGCCACTGTGTTGTACAATAGGTTAAACTAATTTGCTTTTGCATCTTATTCTTCAAATACCCAAATTTCATCAAATCTATGACACCATAGATTGTAAGACATATCATTATTTTATATTCCAATTATAATGAAAAGGTGTATCTCAATTTCTGGGACATTATAATATAAAATGTAAACTTTCAAATTGATGAAATATGATAAAATTATAGGGCTACTTATGGAAAGAAGAGGCTAATGCTGTGTAACCCCACCCGTGTAGGCAGTGAGAACAGTGTGGATTCTTGGTGGGTTGAGTATATTCTCAGGGGTGAACTCTAGCAGGCAGGACTATATATAATTTTCAACTCACTTGCAGAAATAGTGGTTGTATGGTTGGATTTGTTGCTGCAGTTGGATAAGTCATTATTATTCCTGCCAATGGTCCCAGAAGCTAGGAAGCACCAAGCTGCCTAGAGCTACTTCAAAATAATAATAGAAAAAGAGAATAGGGGAATAATGGATGAGCTATGTGCAGCACTTTGTATCTGGGATTCTGAATGCAGGACATATACATCTAGTGGTTCTTTCTCTGTGATGATGTATTGAACAGCGACAATAGCAACATTTTATGATTCTAGGAAATATCAGCCAAGAAATTATAGCTGAAGAAGGAAATTAAATCAGCCCAGCAGAATTATTCTAGAAATAAGACCAACAGAAGGCTGAACACTGAGCCCTGAGAAATGCTTGCAGGGAGCGGGTGAGAGGGAGAAGAAAGGGCAGAAAGATGGGAGAGAGACCTGGAGAAGGAAACCCCTCAGAGGGCTAAGGTGCAGAAGGCAAGGAGGGTCAAGTTGCTTAAAAGTAAAGGTGGTAATTGGGGGTCACTTAACAGAAGGCTGTTGGTCGAGAAGTTTAATGGATCTGATGCCTATTATGAGAGTAGAAGAAGGTGATTTGAAACTAGAGTTAGCCCCTTTCTCTTTATTATTTTATAGAAATGTTATAAAGTTAAAGGAGGATGTTCTTTACACACTTTGCTGGATGAATCCTTACAATACTAGTATTTATCTTCTGGGCCTTCTCTCTAACATCTGAGCTCACTTTCTTCCACCTTCTGAAATCCTCTCCTTGATGCCCTGATGTCTCTTGCTGTGGATGACCTCCTACTTGTGGGGGTGAATTTTGACCTTTTCTTCCCCTACTCCTTATATCTCCAATGTTGATTTTTCCCTGATTTTATCCTTAGCCTTATTCTCTTTCCTATCATCTACATACTCTTTGGAATATCTGTTATTCCCATTGCTATGGTTTGAATATGGATAGTGTCCCTCCGATGTCCATGTGTTAAAACCTTGGTTCCCAGGGAGGAGCTGGGGTGTGTGGGGGGGCTGTGGACTTCCAAGAGGAGGGGCTTTATGGGAGGTCCTTAGGTCATTGGAGGCACTTGAAAGGAATTATGGGATCTTGTCCTCCTCTCTCTGATTTCTGGCTTAAGATGTGAGCACTTGCTCTGAAACTCACTTCTGTCATGATGTACCACCCACATAAGAGGTCCAAACCAATGGGTCTATCCATTGGATTTGGATCTCCAGAACCATGAGCCCAGATACATCTCTCCTCTTTTGTAAGTAGCCTGTGTCAGGTATTTCATATAGTGATGTGATGCTGACAAATATCCCTAGATTTCACAAATTACCATCTATTTGCTCTCGATGCCTAAAACACATTTCTAGCCTAAATCTCTTATTTTAATTTCCAACTCAGTTTTCCTTCCTGCCTTCTTCTTTTCCCCCTTCTTCCTCCCTCTTTTCTTCCTGCAGTTCCATTTGATAAATTTTGCAGTATACCGCTAACAAAATATACATGGCCCATGAAAATGCGCTTTAGGTACTAATTTTGCCCTTAGCTTGATCTTATTATTATTTTTTTTTCTGCACTCATTTTCCCTCCCATTTTCCAAAATCTTCTACTTGGACTCCAATCATTTCTTTATTCAGTTCACTTTTTTTTTTTTTTTCACAGTGGGAGCTCTACAGGCAAATTGGATCAAGTCTGATGAAAATTCTTCAATGTCTCACCATTGCAGACAGGTTGCAATGGGAATGTCTTTCCCTGGGACTCATACCCCTTTATGATCTGGTCCTTGCCTACTTATCTTACCTCCCTGTACCTGTTTCCCCCTAAGTTTTTGACTCAGGAATGCTGACCTACTTGTCTCTGTGGCTCTCATAGTTCTTTGCCTCTGCTGGAAATGCACCCGTTCCCTGTTCAATCTGCCAGGAGAATTGCTACTCATTCCCAGTCCTTCCTCTGTAAAGCTTTTCCCTGGCTTCCCATTTAGGTGCCACTTTTCTTAGGTTCCATCCTTACCCTGCACAAATCTCTGTTACAGTAACAATCATATAACTGCTTCTGCTTTTCCCTACCAGATGGTAGGAATTTCTGTCTCATCATTGTATCCCTGTGCCTGGTACAGTGGCTGGTAAATAAGAGTTTTGGTGTCCTTGAAGGTAGTTTGAACCAGAGAATAGTTCATTTGGGAATTTCCTTTGTTTTAAAAATTACCGTTTATTTTTATTCCATATTAAAAAAACCTCAAGGGGAATTACAAGGTGGAGCTCAGTGGTGGAGTGCTTGCCTCGCATACACAGGACCTGGGTTTGGTTCCCAGGACATAAACAAGAAAAAGAAAAAAAAATCAAGTGATTCATTTTAAGGTCAATTTAGAAATATTATTGTTCTATGAATAAATCTAGCAAATGTCAACATTAAAATTTTTTTTTTAGTTTAGTTGGACACAATACCTTTATTTTATTTAATTTTTATGTGGTGCTGAGGATTGAACCCAGGGCCTCACATGTGCTAGGCAAGTGCTCCACCAATGAGCCACATTCCCAGCCTACAAATGTCAACATTTTAAGGGGTCCTTTGAGTAATATTTGGTCCTATTTACAAGTGTAAACATTTACATATTTGAACCTGAAATTATAACCATTAAATATGTTGTATTTCATATGCCTGATTGTAAAATCTTCCTAAATGTTTAATTCTTACAAATCTGATCATTAAACATGATTATATGGCTGGCCTTAATTATTTTTAAATTAATTATAATTCTTTTCAAATGACAAAATATTTGAATTTTTTTATGGGGTACAGTGTTATGGTTCAATACATCTTTATAATGTCTAATAATCAAATTAGAGTAATTGGCATTTCTAGCTCCTTGAACATTGATTGCCATTTTTGTTGCTGGGAAACTTCCAATTCTTCCCTAAATATTTAGAAATGTATAATGAATTGTTATAGACTAAGTTACTCTACAATAGAATTAATTCCCTCATCTATCCGTATTTTAGTACCTTTCATCCAACCTTTCCCTGTCCCCTCCATCCCTACTCTTCCCAACTTCTAGTGACCTCTATTCTACTGTCTACTTCTATGTGACTGAGACTTTTAGCTTCCACAAATAAATAAGAACATGTTGTACTTGTCCTTTCGTGCCTGCCTTATTTCATGGCCAGTCTTTTCTGTTTTTCTTTCTTTTTTTAAAAATATTTTTTAGTTGTAAATGGACACAAGAACCTTTATTTATTTATCTTTATGTAGTGCTGAGGATCAAACCCAGGTGAGTGCTCTACCACTGAGTCACAGTCTGAGCCCCTTATGGCCAGTCTGAAGTCTAAATATCAATATTATATAGAAACAGTAAACTTCCAAATTAAAATCATCAGTGTAAATTTCTCAATTACATATGCTAAATAGGAATTATAGAATTCATAAATAACTCTAAAAGGCCAAATACTTTAAAATATTTGTTTAGATTGGGTTTCTAAAACAAAATACCATAAGCTAGGTGGTATATCAAATAGAAATTTATTTATGATGATTCTAGAGGCTGGAGTTCTGAGGTCAGGGTGGTAGGATGATCAAGTTCTTACGAGGACCCTGGTTTTGGTGATAGATGGTTGACTTCTTATGTATCTTCCCATGGCAGGCGTAGCAGGGAGATGTCACATCTCTTGTAAGGGTGTGATTCTGTTCATGATGACTCATCTTCATGACCTAATCGCCTTCTGAAAATCCTGTTCTCAAGTACCATCACATCAGGGATTAGATCTTTCTTTCTTTTTTCATTTTTTTTTTTTTTTGCAGTGCTGGGGATCAAACCCAGGGCCTCATGTATGTGAGGCAGGTGTTCTACTACTGAGCATAGTCCCAGCCTACCCTAGATAGATTTCAAAATAATTAATTTTCAGGGGGATACAAACATTTGGTCCATGACAAATATTATGAATGCTATGTTTTTAATAGGTATAGATTCCTTAAAACCAAGATATTAGGAGTGTGGAACTCAAACCCCAATTAAGAAATGATAAAGAAATGGAAATGTTAATTGCCCCTGATTTTATCAGTACTGTATATGTGTTGAAATATTACACTGTATCCCATAAAAATGTGCTGATGTTACATATTAATTAATAGTAATAATAATAATAATAATCTATTAGCAGTACAAGTTTCATTTTATGGACATTTCTATACTAAATTCTAAATCCACCCGAGGCAAAACATGTTTACTCTCTAAAGAACAATAACTATTAAGTTTTTGATTCCCAGGATAATTTTTTTTTTTTTTTGGATGCAACAAAATCCATGTCTACAATATGGTAGAAATACCCAGAGCCTTTCCTAGTTGCTATGCCAGTGACTCCATAACTTAAAGAAGGTGGTCACAGAATTCCACATGCTTTGATTCAAGTCAGTCATTACCAAATCTTCTTTTCCTTACAGTGTTGACAAGCCCACATATTTTGATTGGATTTTACATGATGATCTTAGCTCTAAAGATCTCTGAACTTGACAATATCCTGTATTTTTCCCCCCATAGATCTCCTGTTTGGGAGAACCATGCAATTCTTGCACATATGAAAATTTATTCCCAGTTTAATTCTGCAGTTCTCTCATGGGAGAGTTACAACTTCGACTGTCACCTGAGACACATTATAAGCACACAGTAAATGTTGGACTAACTTAATGGCATGACTGTGTGCAAAAAGGTACCAGGTAACAGGAGAGTTTTCATATCTGCTACTTGTTTTTCTCTCTCTTCTAAGTATAAAATAGGAGTTAAAAACATGGGCTTTTCAGTTGGACAGTCCTGAGTTTACATTTTCTGACACTTATTAAGTGGGCTAATTTTTAAGCCTTTCTGAGTTCCTTACAGGGTTATTGACGTCAAACGACATAGTTAAATAGATATAGGCATACACATGCATTTTAAACTGAATTGTGTGTCCCCAAAATTCGCAGATTGAAGCCCTAATATCCAGGTCCTAGGAATGTGACTCTTTTAGGGGACAGGTCCTTTAAAGAGGTAATTAAGTTCAAATGAGGCTAAAGGTCAGCCCTATTCTAAACAGACCGGTGTCATAAAAAGAGGAGGTTAAGATACATAGAGACACCAGGGGCCTGTGCTCACAGATGTAGGACCAGGTGAAGAAGTAGCTAGAGGGTGGCCATCTGCAAGTCAAAGAGAGAGCCAACCCTCCAGCACTTTGATCTGGAATTCCAGCCTCCAGAACTAAGGAGAAAATAAATTTCTGTTGCTTAAGCCACCCAGTCTATGATATTTTATTATGGCAGCCCAAACAACCTAATTGTGTGTGTATATATACATATATATTTGCGTGCTCGCGTGTGTGTGTGTGTTTGTGTGTATATGTGTGTGAGTGTGAGTGATCTCTGGATTATTTATTTATAATACCTTGTGGACTGGAGTGTGGTAGAGTGCTTGCCTACCATGCACAAGGCCCTGGGTTTGATCCCTAGCACTGTAACAAAACCAAACAAGAAACAATGTACTTACGATACTTAATGCTATATAAATAGCAGTCATGCCATTTTGCTTAGGGAATAATGACAAGGAAAGATGTCTGAACATGTTTAGTACAGACACAATTATTCTTTGGAATATTTTCAATCTGTAGTTTGTTGAATCTGTGGATGCAGAGTCCATGGATACAGGGCCAACTGGGTGTCTTAGTACCCGCTTGAATAATCCAGTTCAATAAAAGGTAGCATTAGAGACAGGGTACCATTGTGCCCAGTGCCATTTTGACTTTTATTTAGCTTTTTTCAATGAAACTGCAAAAAAAAAAAAAAAGATTATCGTACAAGTCACTGTGTATTGTTTTCCGGATTAAACTCAAGCAGGAGGAATTCCCTTCTTCCCTTGTCACCTGAACTCCAGCATCCCTGGCTGTGAGCCTTTCTGATCTCCAGGTAGGTATGTTTGCTTCTCTGAGATCTGCCTTGGCCATTCTCCAGATACTGACGTCATGTCTATATAGCTGTTTCCCTCTCTGGACTGTACCTTATACATCCTTATATCCCCATCACCTGGTGCAGTGTGCCAGAGAATTCAATTAAAAAAACCAAGATATAAGTTCATGGAGAGTTTAGGTTTATTTACTTTATCTTGTTAACTACTGCAAAGATAACATTGCGGGTTAGAGAGCAAATTTCATGTTTCGTCTCAAACCTTTCCCAGGAGCCAGTGCTGGGGCCTCCAAGCATTCTGGTGAGCTGGGGGCATTCCTAGCTGCTGCAGAGGACAAGACACAGTCTGTTTAACTTGCCAGGGCTCATATAACAGGGGCCTGGACACATCTGGGCATGTACAATGCTTGCTTCATTTACCTGTAAATTGCAAATCTCTCTTCTCATAATGAGGTTTCTGAAATATTCCTTGTTTTTTCAGAAACTCAAACAATTAGCCAAGTAGGAACAGGCAATAACTCTTAACCAGGGGCAAAAGGGTCAGATATTTCCTGTGCTAGTGTTAGTGTTTATAACTGGGGTGACATAGTTTACTAGGAGAAGAAAGATTTTAACTGTCATTATGGATTTTATTCCCTTGTGTGTGAACTGGCAGGATGCTGACATTGTGTCCTCTTTGAAGGTCATCTGGAACCATGTGTATGTATCCCTAACTTGCCTTCCAACTAAGCAAAACAGCACAGTTTCTTGGCTGTATCTCATTTGCTTTTTAGCAATGGCAAGCCATCAGCCATCCCAGCCCAGAAATAATTGGGGTGTCTTTTGTTTCTTTGGCAACAATTACATCTCTATTGGCTTTATTTGATCAGAAGGTAGTGGGAAAAAAATAATTATGATTATCTTACACAATACGTAGGTATTTTTACAAAGCCATCTTATATTTAAAAATAATTCTAGAATTCATTAGAAAAGTATAAATAAAAATATATGGAAAAGGGAAGAAGAGAATTATTATAAGAAAAAGTAAAATACCATATGGCTGTAAAAGAAAAATCGACAGTGTAATTTAATGAGTCAGTATCAAAGTGTTTTCTTATTACTTAAAAATTTTTTAATATATACCACTAAAAATTGTTGGTAGGAATCTAATAAATGAAATGTAAATTTTTCAATATTTCTTTTAGATATCATCTCACTAGCTTACTACTATTTTGCTTCTGATATTTACTTTTTTTTATATATATTTTTAGTTGTAGGTGGACACAATACCTTTATTTTATTTTTATGTGGTGCTGGGGATCGAACCCAGTGCCTCACACATGCTAGATGAGCGCTCTACCCCTTGAGCCACAACCTCAGCCCCCAATAGTTACATTTAAAGAATTAAGTACTATCCTAAAGCAGAGCAGAAATACATCAAATATATATATTGCCTATTAAAATCTATTTATTTATATTTTAACATGGCTTCAATAAACCCCCAAAACAGATTATGCTAATAGGGCAATGGTAACTTTCATTATGTAAAGTAAATACTTAATTGTTATATCTTGATTGCAATTTGAAATAAACATTCAACTGATCTAGTGATAAACTGGGGGCACTTTGTTTAGCAAAAAGAGAGGGAAAGAGAGTCAGGTATTTCCATAAAGGTGTTGACTAGTGACAAAAGCTGTGGTGGAGCGTGCTAGCTGTCCCCAAACTCCATTCTCCTACATTCCACAGTGTTAGAATAGTCCTGGGGATCTTGGCTGCATTTCCAGGGGCTGTGTCTCTCCGGCCAACCTCCCCACTTTTCAGAAGCAAAGTGTGGCTACGAGACTTTACTCTCACTGATGAAATGTGAGCAGAGATGTTGGGGGCAACTTCTAATTCACATGCTTAAGAAGAAATCTCTGGCCCTAGATTCATTTCTTTTCCCCTTCCTTGCCATGTGGCATGGCTACAACTTTGGCAGCCTTGGAAGTTGTGAAAAGAACTGCCACTGGCTGTCCTGGAATAGAGATAAACCAGGATTCCCAAAGTGGACTGTTAGATGAGCAAGACCCAAACTATCTTGTTTGAGTCATTGAATTTTTGGGTCCCTTTGTTATACGAGCTCTCATCACCTAACTCATACAGTACACCATTACATGTATAAACCAATGACGTAGCCCATGATCCTACAAGTCCAGCACCTTAAGATGGCCCGAGAACCCCTCCTTTCTCCTGCTTCCCTTCTAATATGAGCTTTCACATCCATCTGTAAACCTATTGTTACCCTTCCTTTCTTTTTTGACCAGGAAAAGTGTCTTTGTACTTCTCTCAGTCTCTGACTTCCAACTTGTGGGCTTATATTCTCTTTACCTCCCTTGCACTAGTACCAAGAGTATTATTATTATTATTTTTTCTTTTTTCCCCATTTCTTTGTGTATTATAGTTGCACATATTGAAGGGATTTGTTGTTACACATTTGTCCATACATACAATGTAACAACATAATTTGGCCAGTATCTTCCCTAGCATTTCCCCTTCCCTCCTTGCCTCAAGAGTATTATTATTAATTTTTTTTAGTTGTAGGTGAACATAATACCATATTTTTAAAATCTTTTTATGTGGTGCTGAAGATTGAACCCAGGGCCTCACACATGCTAGGCAAACGCTCTACCCCGAGCCACAATCCCAGCCCCAAGAGTATTATTTTTGATGAAGGGTGAAAATAGCAACCCATAGATATGTGTCCCAATGCTTCTTTTCTTTTCTTTCTTTCTTTTTTTTTTTTTTTTTGTATTGAGGATTTAACTCAGAAGCACTTTACCACTGATCCACATCCCCAGCCTGTTTTTTTATTTCTTTATTTATTTTGGAGACTGGGTCTCGCTAAGTTACCTTACTAAATTGCTGTGATTGGCCTCAAATTTATGATCCTCCTGTTTCAGCCTCTCAAGACACTGGTATTATAGGCATGCACCATCATGCCCAGCTCCAATGCTTCTTTCTATTGCACCCAAGAGATGGTGCCTCTGTGGTAGCTACAAAACCTAGACTTTTACTGACTCTGTGTCCTCTCCACCCAGGGACATTTACACACACTGTAAAGTCTTAGCGGGCTACCATGGGACAAAGGCCTGAGCACTAGAGGCTGCATAAACATGCTACGGTGATGGAGACACCATGATGCTGAAGAACATTTCACCACCTTAGTTACATCATTCTTCCACCTGAAAACTTCTTTCCCCGTTTACTTTCCTCTTTGTACTTCTCCATTGCATTCCTTTCAGCAGACATCATCACCCTCTTCCACAGCGAGAAAACTGCGTGTTCCAATCTCATCTACAATCTTAATCACTCTTCACCCAGTCCACACTAAAATTCAAACATGCACATAGAAGTTTGACAGGGCGCCATAGTATCAGCCTGTTCAGATGTCCACATGCTCCCGTCTGTGGTATCACTATTGACCTTGAACCTGACATCTTCTGGAGATCTTGCTCTGGGTATTATTCCCCTTCTCTTCCCTAGCTTTTCATTTGCACGTTTTAAAAAGATCTTTGCCTTCACTCTACAAACATGTCCAAATATTTTGCATTTTAAACCTCCTCTCCCCATTAATCTTTCTTCCGTCTCTTACTATTGCCCTCTCATGCCAGTCCTCAGCCTAGCAGACTCATGGTCTCCTCCTGCTCACTTCCCAGCCCCTGTCCTTAAGACTCTAGCCCCACCAAGGTAGGGGTCTCCAATGGCTCTCATCTTGGGAGATGGCTCTTTCTGACACAAAACACTGCTCTCTAGGATTCTCTAATGTCCCTTCTGTCTCAGTCTTGGGGATCCTCCTGTTGAGCTCTCCCTTCAAACGATGTGTTCCATGGGGTTTGCATGAATCTGTTCTTTCACGTTCCCGCTTTTCTTGGGTAACCTCCTTCCTTCCCATGGATTTAGCCACGTTCATATCTTCATATCTTCAGTCTTCCCAAGCTTGACATGGCTATCCATAACATATTTACTAAGCGTTTGTTATTACCCAGGCACTGTTTTAAACACTGATTCTTAGGATGCACTGATTCTTAGGTTGGGCTCTACTTTTAATACTGTTTATGGATGAGGAAACTGAGGCACAGAGTGTTTAAGTAATGTGCCCCACTAGTACGCCATGGAGCTGGGTTTGACCTTGGGTCCTGTGGCACCAGGGCCCTCCCTCCTAATCCCTCTTCTCACCCTAGTGGCTTATTTTTCATATGTCAATCAACCATCGTATCTCTCTACCTTCCCTTTTGAAATATCTGCTTTCTTTCAGTTTCTTTCTCTATATAATCTTCTCTAACACCACTGCCTAAGGTTGGGACCTCTAAAATTTCTCCCTAGACTCCTGCTATAGTTTTCTATCGGTTCCACTTCTTTGTCACCTTTATCTTCAAGTCCTCCCTCTGTTTGGCAGCTGCTATGTGCCACCTGATGTGGTCACCTCCAAGCTAAGAACTGTCGTGCTCCCTCAGCCCGTAGGCATGCCAGGTGCTCTGTGTCCTTTCCCTCTTCCCTTCAGCTGGGGAAAATCCTCCCCATTGAAACTTTTCTAGATAAAGACTGAATTTTAAAGAAAAACCCTAGTGGGGAGGGCTGGGGAGATATGGTCAAAGGATGTAAAAATTTCAGTGAGAAGGAGAATAAGTTCAAGAGAGCTTTTATATGGTACTGTGTCTGTGGTTACTTACAAGGTGTTGTGTACTTGAGAATAGCTGAGAGTGAATTTAACTGTTTTCATCACAAAAGGATGATTTATTACTATTATTATTATTATTATTATTATTATTATTATTATTTTAGTTATAGATGGGCATGATACCTTTATTTTGTTTATTTTTATGTGGTGCTGAGGATCGAACCCAGGGCCTCCCTTATTCGAAGAAGCGCTCTACCACTGAGCCACAATCCCAGTCCAAAAGGATAATAATTATGTAAGGTAACACATATATTAATGAGCTCTATTGAGTCATTCCACAACATTTACGTATCTCACAACATCATGCTATATATAATAAATACATGAAAATTTTATTTACTAATTAAAATTCATTTATTTATTAATTAAAAATAGAAAGGCTCTGGCACCATGGCACTATATTCCAAAAATTAAAGGCCTTTTTTCAAAGGACAATAAGACCATGGTCATATCTAATAAAATTTGTACAAATTCTTTAATAGTTTCTATATTAAGTTCATATTTAGATTTTCTCGGATCATTCCTAAAATATATTTTTACCGTTGATGTTTTCCAATTAGTATCCAAACAAGGCCCCATATTAATTTTGATTTTTATATCCCTAAAATGCCTCCCCCCCATATAATGCTTGTCCTGCATTTTTTACTTTTATTGATTAGTTGGTAAAATCAGTTCATTTGTCTGAACAAATGAATACCCCTGGATTTGTCTGATCTCTTTGTTATAGTGTTGTAGCTTACTTTATTCCTCTGGGGCATACATTTTTTCCCCTTTCTTTTTGCAGTGCTGGGGCCCCATGCATATGAGGCAAGAGCTCTACCACTGAGCTACACTCCCAGCTCATATATCAGATGTATTAGCAGACATTTTAGCCTAGAGAACAGGTTATGAGTTCTGCTTCTGACACTGACCATGTCACTTTGGGGCAGGTTACTTAACTTCTCATCATATTAATTTTCCTGCCTGATTTGTGCCTTCATTTTTCTCTGGGAAAAATTGGGACAATAATAGTTGTCTTAGGATGTCATTGAGAACGAACTGAAGAGCTCCGCGTGATTATTAAGTTTCTTGGGAAGAAAACACCATACAGGAAGGTTTAGAAATACTTTGACTGGTGGGAACAAGGTGAATTTAGAAATGCAACAGCTCTGGTGACCGCAGGGAGAAGGCATGAATGCACTGGATATAGAGTTCGATCGTGTTCTTTTCCTCTCCGCACGTATATCAAGTTGTCCAGACTTAACCAGTAAAGGGGGTGTGTGTGCCAAAAAAAGCAATACAATTCAATTAGAAGTGTCGCATCACATTAAGCTCATTCTGTTTGCCTTCTTCATTACTACTTCCAATAACTGTGAGTACCAGGTAGGGACCTAGCTGTTTCTTTACTCCTGATGATGTGATAGCAGCCAAAGAGAATAAAAGAACATTCTGATGCAGAAACCTGCGTCGCCCAGGGTGATGGTACAATATCTGGCTGGGCAACAGGAGACCTTTCAGCCTGCCTTGACAGACCTCCTGATCTCCACCCAGGAGCTGCCGTCCAATCTCTGGATGCTGCCCTGCTGTCCTTCCTGACGCCTCCCTGCCTACTGCACTGTTTCATTTTGGAATGAGGATTCCTGAGCATGCTCTGTTGCAAGGCTTCCTCTCCAGGGTTTAACTTCTGGGTCTCCTGCCCTAAGTAAACATGGAAGCTTGTTTTAGTCAGCTTTTTTATTGCTCTGACTAAAGGACCTGACCAGAACAACTGTAGAGGAGGAAAGGTTTATTTGGGGGCTCACAGTTTCAGAGGTCTTGATCCATAGACAGCAGACTCCATTCCTCAGGGCTCAAGGTGAGGCAGGACATTGTGGTGGAAGAGTGTGATGGAGGGAAGCAGCTCACATGGTGATCGAAATGGAGAGAAAAGGGGGGATGGGGAGAGGGAGAAGGGCAGGGGGAGGGGGAGGGGTTGGGGTAGGGGGAGGGGGAGGGGGAGGAACTGGGGGAGGGGGAGAGAGATTGATTCCACTCTCCAGATATAAAATATATACCCCATAGCCAAGACGCCAGTGAACCACCTCCTCCAGCCACATCCCACCTGCCTCCAGTTACCACCCAGTTAATCCCATCAAGGATTAATTAACTGATTATGTTAAGCCTATAACCCTATCATTTCTCCTCCAAACCTTCTTGCATTGTTTCACATGTGAGCTTTTGGGGGGATACCACATCTAAACCATATCAAAGCTTTTTCTTACAAAAAAGATTGGTTGCCTTTTTACTCTGTTGGGATTTGACACCATAGCAAAATGTAAAGGCTCAAGCCAGCCTTTTAAGGCTGAGAGACCATATATAAATACACCATAGTGAATCTCAACATCATATACACCCTTAAGACTGGGATCCTTATTAGAATAAGATCTATTCCATGTTTGTATAAATATATCAAAATAAATTGTATCATTATGTTTAACTAAAAATAACAAATAAAAATTAAAATAATAATTTCAATATGTGGAACATGAGGAAAAGCATTTCTGATTTGAAGTTTTCCCCATTGTTCTGGCAGGGCTGCGTGCCAACCTCAGCTGCCTGTCCTAGCATCAGCCACCACATAGCATCATTTAGCTAGAAACCATGGGTTGTACCATCAGCATTTGCTAAGCATCTATCTGATTGGAATCTGAGATTGGGCAGGAAGCTTTTACTTGGCTGCATGGGGCCCCTTCCAAAAGATATGCTTACCGGAATCTCAGAATGTGGCCTTATTTGGAATAAAGAGCAATTGAGGTAAGAATCTCAAGATGAGCTCATTCTGTATTGGGCTGGGCCCTAATTTGAACAATGAGTCTCTTTGTATGAGTCAGCAAAGGGGAATACAAACAGATACAGGAAGAAGGTCATGTAAGGACAGAGGCAGAGATTAGAGCGATGTGGCCACAAGCCAAGAACACCTGGAACTACCAGAAACTAGAAGGGACAAGGAAGGGTCCTTTCCTAGAGGTTTAGGAGGGAGGATGGCCATGCCAACTCCTCATTTTTGGATTTCTGGCATCCAGAACCATGAGAGAATAAATTCATGTTGTTTTGAGCCACCACGTTTGTGGTAATTTGTTAACAGCCACAGCATGCCTGTAGTATCAGTGACTTGGGAGGCTGACACAGGAGGATTGCAAGTTTGAGGCCAGCCTCAACAACTTTGTGAGACTCTCAGCAAGTTAGTGAGACCTAGTCTCAAAATAAAAAGAATTAAAAAAAAATTTAAAAAAGGACTGGAGATGTAACTCAGTTCTAAAATGTCCCAGAGTTCAATCCCTAGTATTAAAAAGAGAAAAGAAAGAAGGAAAGAAAAGAAACTACTTGGCCTTTATAAAGACCTCACATTTTCCTACTGCTTAATCACTGATGAGTAATATAAGTTTGAAAGATTATTTCCCTGTCCAGATTGACCCAAAAGTGTGCTCTTCCATGGGTAAAAGCCAACAGTTCTTGGAATAGGTGAAATTTTCAAGAGAAATAGTAAAATGATAGAGGTTGCCTCTCTGACCAGTTAAATAAGACCTCATGGGTCTGCAGGGTCCTGGTGCTCAAATCCATTCCTTCCTAGACTTAGACTACTGGTCAACCCAAATTAATAATTGGATTGCTTGGTGTGAGAGGAACCATTGGTGTGAACACCAATGTCCTTTTCTCTGGCTAATTTGTAGACTACATTGTCTGTTTCTATATCCTGAATGTGGAGCATGACCTACTCCTGCCCCAATCCTCACTGGAGATATAACACGACAGAGAAATAAACTTTTATGGCTCAGGCCAATGATATTGCAAGGTTATCTATTTTAGCAGCTAGCCTAACTTGCCCTAGGTGCCAATATAGCACAAACACAGACATGTCTTGCTCTTTGAGACTCCTATTTATTTGGCTTACCACACTGAGTGCCCTTCTGCCAAAAACCACCCTGTGTTCATTAAGGTTCATCACAGTGATCTAGGCGGCAGCCTTCTTGGTTAGAATCACATCCAGCCAGGCTTTCTTGCCTTGATCAGCTATTACATTTTGAGATTCTCAAATTTCCTCTTTTGGGCAACATTTTCAGATGGCTGATCTAAACATTTACATAATTATACATATAACCATCTTTTCCCTTCTTTTTAATTGTAAAATTGCTGTGGTTTGAATCTTAGATACCCTACATAGGCCCGTATGCTAAGGCTTGGTCCCAACCTGTAACACTGTTGGGAGATGGTGGAAGAGGCGGGGCCTAGTTAGAGGAAGTTAGGTCATTGGGGGTGGGCCTTTGAAGAGCATATTGGGACCCCAGCCCCTTCCCTCTTTCGTTTTTTTTTTTTTTTTTTTTTTTAATTTATTTTGAGATAGGGTGGCATTAAGTTGTCCAGGCAGGCTTCAAACTTGCAATTATCCCGCCTCAGCCTCCTGAGTAGCTGCAATCACAGGCATGTGACACTGCAGCAATCTCCTCTTTTTCTTTTTGCTTCCTTTTGTCCTTGAGGTGAGTAGCTTCATCCACCACATGCTCTTACCATATTATACTTCCTTGCTACAGGTCCAGAACCAATGAGGCCTACTGACTATGAACTGAAACCTCTGAAACTGTGAGCCAAAATAAACCTTTCCTCTTAAGGTTTTTCTTTTCCTCTCTCAGGTATTTTGTTACAGTGATAGAAAGCTGACTGACAGACTAACATGGATATGAATATATGAGATGGTAAAAAGTAAAAGATTAAAACAGAAAGGTTTCTTTGTTTCACCCATCCTAGAGATAAGTCTGTTAATAGTCTTTTGTTTATCCTTCCAAAAAACGTGAATGCATATACATGCATATATATGTTATATTACTTAAAAACACAAGTAGATATTTCTCTATGCTTATATTTTTACTTTGCTATTTGGACTTTTCATCTCATAGTATATATTAGGATCCTTAAAAGATCAGAGATGAATACATGTTTCTTGCCTTCTGGGAATATGTTGGGGGCTGAAAAACTGGGAGTATAAATGACCTAAAATACATGATTAATATATGATTAGTATTATTAGTATATAATTAATACATATACTGATGTAAGGGACATGATGTGCTATGTTATTTAGAAGAACAAAATCATTTATGGAAGTTTTTTTTTTTTTTAAATATGCATTGTGAAAATTTTCAGATTTAAGATGGAGTCACTGGTGTCAAACTTTGACAAAACAGCCAGGGGGAAGTCATGACGGAAGGACTCCCACCCACAAGCTGCCTAACAAAAACTATTACAAAACACCCTGCCAGAACCAGTCTTGCACAAAAACTACTGCAACCGACATAGAAAATACTAGTGCAAGGACATCTGTCCAATCTTGAACTGATGCCACCCTTATTCTGGATCATTGTAGCCAAGGATAATTGATTCAGAGCCATTTATGTAATCCTCTTCGTTTTTTGCCCTTTAAAAACTGCCCCTTGCTTCAATCTCTTTGCGTATTCCCATTGGGATGTTTATTCTCAAATAAATTCATTATCTTCAGAGAATCTCTCTTTGTCATTTAGTTTGACAATGGAAAAGGACCCTCTCATTTACTGAGTACTTTCAAGGTGCCAGGCCCTGCACTAGGTGCTTCCTGTACAATATCTTTGGGAGACCAATACCTAAGTGACATGTGTATTATCATCTGACCCCATTGTGCAAATAAAAACATGGAAGCTCAGAGTGGCTAAATCACTTGTCCAAGGTCACATAACGAGCAGATGGCTTAACAGGAATTTCAACTTCAAAGCCCACCTATACTTTCCACTTTATCTGCCTCTCAACAAAAAACTTCAAAAGGTCTCATTTAAACTGGGACCAATCCTCTGAGTAGTAGATTAGAACCACTACAAATTACAATGTGGGTCTTTCACTTCTATGATCAACTGCCAGTTTATTTGAACAGGGAAGCTCTTCTGTTGTCTTGTTGAGAATAGGTGGCTGAGTGGCCTTGGGCAAGATCCTGAACACATTTTCCTCAACTTTAATATATGAAGAAAATGATAGTGAGTGTCCACCAAGGGGTGTGTGAAGATCAGTGAGTTAATACAGGCAAAGCGTTTCCACAACTGCTCTAAGAACAGTAGGAACAGTAGGGTGTTGGCTATTCTGACTGTTCTTGAAGGTACCTGTGCATTTGAGAACAGCAAGGGGAGGCTCCTATATCCAGGCCTGCAGGCAGGGTCCAAGTCTGAGAGGTGCTTCACGCCAATGTGGAGCTGGAAGGCAGAAGTTACAGGCAGTTGGCAGGAAAGTCTGCAGCCATCCAAGAACCAGCTACACCCTATGCTGTCCCCCTTCCCTCTCCTTGATGATTGGAGGTGAGAGGAAACAAGAGGGTATAAATCAAGCAGGAAACCCGTCCTCAGTCTCTTGCCAGATCAGAGTCTCTGGAGGAGGCATGCTGGTGAGTCACCCTGAGGTCATCGGTGGGAATGTGAAATATTCTGCACGACAGGGGCTCCCACTTTTGCTCAAGTCGTTAGGGCTCTCAGTAAAGAATGTGCTTCCATTTCTCCATGTAAGCATATCTGCTCAGGGTACCTCCACGGTACAGGACTTGGGGGCAGGTGGGGGACGTCTGATCTTACACAGTGGGTGTCATGGCCCTATGAAGACTGGACAGGCAGTTTTTCCTCTAAAGGAGGGCTGCCTCCTCCCTGCTTTGCCTCAGCATGTGGCAGAATACTGATCCCACGGGGCAAATTCAGGGAGCAGGGCAGGGGCAGCTGAAAGGGTGCAGCCACCTGCCCAGGGAGTGAATGGCAAAGAGCTGTCAACTGGAGAACGCTGAGCCTCCTGGAGGGCCTGGAGACAAGGGATGTCCGACGGAAAGTCCAGGCTGCAATGGCTCCATCTGCTCCTGAGCGGAGCAGGGCTGACCTGAGAGCTCCATGTCTGTGCCTTTTTGGGGTCTGGGGGGGCTGGGGGTCAGTTACTGTGGATTAAACTCAGGGTTGCTCTATCACTGACCTACATTCCCAGTCCTTTAAAAACTTACTTTTATTTTTTAATTTCTTACTAAATGGCTGAGTCTGGCCTTGAATCCTCCTGCCATACATGTTCATTGTTCTCTCATCTTTCTGTACAGCTGTCCCTTAGTCAGGCTCTGGAGAGAGGGAAGGAAATACTAATATCAGGACTTACTTTGGGCTGTTGATTATAGGTTATTGTGAATGGCACAGGTGCCCTTTACCAAGAGCAGATTTGATCTTTCTTTTTATCTGTCTCCTTTCACTTTCTTTCTCCTCATATACTTACTATCATTGCTGAGAATACTTGAAATCTCCCTCTTAGTAATTTTCAAGTATACATTGTTATTAACTATAGTCAGCACAAGTATGGATATGGTCACTTTCAACACCTTGGTGAGGAGATGGGCCAGTGGTGGGGCTGCGTGTAGTCAGACATATGCCCAAGAAATCTGAGAATTTGTTATTTTCTTGGAGAATTTTTCAGACTTGAGAATATGGTCCTTAACCTCAGAGGCACAGAAACCTAATTTATCAACCCACAGATTGTGGGAAGCGGAATGTTTCTCAGGGGTGGAGTCACATTCACCAAACTCAGAGAATGATAGATAGACCAAGTGCCTGCCAATTTTTTATGACTAAACAGGCCAAAGGGGACTGAATACTGGCAGCCTGTGGCCAATAGCAAAGGCAGGTTATGTGGGAAGTCAAATTCTGTAGGAATAGAGCTGTTTTGTGACCACAGAAATAGGAACAAGGGGAGTTAGTTCTCTAATTAAGATACTTAATGGTGCCAGACTGAGATGATCCGATGTGTCCGTCTTCATGCCTGTGACTCAATTAGTTGAGTTAGTTCCCCGTTCTCCCTTGGCCTCATCTGAGGGGCTACTGCCAACATTTGCCTCTGACACTCTATTCTTTTAAAGTCTCCTCTGACTCACCATAGCTGGATGAATACAGACTGTCTGGGTGATTCAAGCTTGGGTCTGGAAATCGTCCCATCATTTCAAGGGCAGTTTCTCAAAGGATGAGTTTTGAACACAGGCTTTAGAACCCAGCATGCTCCGGGACATGCTGTTTGCAAATACTTTTTTATTTTGCAAATTTATTTTGGCTCACAATTTCAGAGGTTTCAGTTCATGATCACTTGACTGGTTGCTTTTCAGCCTGTGATAATGCAGCCTATCATGGTGAAAGCACCTGGCAGAGGAAGTCATTCACATCCTGGAGGCCAGGAAGGGGTGGGGGGAGATATGGGGGATGGTGAGCTCCCAGCATCCTTTCAAGGGCACATCCCTGGTAACCTTCCAGTAGGCCCCAACTCCTAAACGTTCTGCCACTTCTCAACAGCACCACAGACTGGTGACCAAGACTTCCACACATAGCCATCTGGGGACAATTAGGATCTGAAAATCATTACAACATTCTTCACCATGTGTACTTGGCATTTGTGTGTGTGGTGAGAATTTAACTGATTCTGATCATAAAGGTGAAGACTCATTTTTTTAAGTTCAATTTTTTTAACCTTTATTTTATTTGCTTATTTTTATGTGGTACCGGGGATTGAACCCAGTGCCGCAAGCATGCTAGTCAAGCGCTCTACCACTGAGCCACAACTCAGGCCCCAAGATGAAGATTCTTATACTAAACAATTAGCATTTCAAATAGGACCATGGCAGGACTGTCATTTACTTTGTTCTCTTATTGCTAAGCCTTAGTGACTGTTTGAAGCAGGCACTAGGCTAATGCTTTTCCAAGAGCTCTGAGAAGACTGCTCATCATTTACCGCAGGAAGTACATCCTAGCAGAAATCTTGGGTGTGGGAGGGGGGGATATGCAACAGGATGAGCTCAGAAAATACTATGCTGTTGTTCATGAAGGTAAATGAATGTTAATATTTGACTAGAAGGGAGAGACCATTTGATTTTTCCTTCAGTACAAAGGTTCTCTGGGCTCCCTGACTCTGTATTCACCAGATCTTCTCACCGGTGATGGAGGAGGGGGTTCTAACCTCCCATTTTCACTTTTCCACATAATTATCCACCCGTGCAGGCACACGAGGAGTTAAACGTATTTTACTAACAGCCTGCTTTTGTTCATCTGCAGCTACATGAAGAAACAATTGTGGTCCTGGTGCTCAGCCAGATCAATCACAGGTGTGTGATCCAGGCTTACCTGCCTTTTGGAATGAGCAACTTCAGATTCACATCAGATCAACCGCGATGCATCCCTAATGATTGTAATGGGACTTCTGCCCTGTTATCTGAAAGGAAATGCAATGTCCAGAACATTCTTTAAACTCTTTTTTTTTTTTGGACCTCTTATGAAAAGAACATGATCTGAGAAGGAAGGGGAAAGCCCACCAATTAATTTTCTGGTCAAATAATGTGGCACTTTGCAATCTGCCTGCATCTTTGAGAAAAGGGAAACACAAAATAATGCTGATTTTGTGTACATCAGAGTAAGCGGTAACTTTTTTTTTTTTTTTTGGTGTCCTCTCTGAAGCCCAAATGGTGCACTATTTTTAGATCCTATTTTACACAGTGTACAAAATCAATTCCCTTTAGAGTGGATTTTCAAATGTAGATTCTAAGTGTGTTAACTCATCTATTGCATTAAACTAGGCCACATTTTTAAGCTTGTAACGCTCCCTCACATAGTCTTTTTTTGTGCATGTGGGGAAGGAAGTTAGACACTGATGTTATTCCGGAACATTCTCTTGCCTGATGCCACATTTCCTATTGTTAATCCCTCATCCTGATTCCCCATCAGGGGTCCTGCCTCATCCCAAACCTCTAGATTTTCTGGAAAAAGGATGTTGGTTGACAAAACACAAGGTTTACATTTTTTAAAGTGACACAAGGAATTTTTGTTCCTGTCTTCTAGAAGGCTGGGAGGAGATTTTTATCAATTTGATTCATCACTGTTAAAATGATCTCCTGAGAGGTTGAATTTCCTCTGAACTTCTTTTATGGTAAATGAATAAACTGATGCTTTTTTTTTAGTATTTGAGAAATGTTACCATAGTTATTTCTTGATTGTCCACATACAGTTTATGTATGTTGTAAGCTTACTCATGACAATTCAGCTTTTTACTATAACTTGGGGGCATTGGTACACACCTTCCTGATTTTGTTTACATTTGTCTTCAAAGAATATTTTAAAAGTCAGGCATGGTGGTGTACACCTGTAATCCCAGCCACTTGGGAGGCTGAGGCAGGAGAATTGCAAGTTCAAGGCCAGCCTGGGCAACTTAGTGAGACACTGTCTCAAAAATTATGAAAGGGTGGGGAATGCAACTCAGGGGTAGAGCTCTTGCCTAGCTTGTGTGGAGTTTGCTTCCCAGCACAGGGGGTGGTGGGGAAACAGTTAAAAATAGAAGAAACAAGGGAAGAGAGAGAGAGAGAGAGAGAAAGAATTTACCAGAAAAGTTCTTACATTCTGATTTTACAAAATACAATCCTTCCAGCAATTCTCCCATACCAAGGGGCTGTGGACATCCGGAGAATGCCAAGCGACATGAAGTCTGCCTCAGGAGTCTCTCGTTCGGTATAGCACTCCACCCAGTAAGATAGAAGAAACTTTAAAATAGGTAAAAAGATAAAAGGAAGGTAAAGGAGATTACAACTTTAACCCGAAAGCCACTACTAAAGTTACTCAGGTCTTCACTCCCAGGGTCACTACTCCTCTCAAACCTGATGCTCCTTACAGTATCAGTTCCCCGACACTCCTGTCACTTCCAAATTTCTGGGAAATCTACAGATCTTTGCTCACAATCTTAAAGATACTGGAAACTCACTCACTTATAAAAATTTTCCTCTGCACTGCTAATTAATCCATTAATACTTTTCTTATTTATTTATTTATTTATTTGGTACCAGGGATTGAACCCAGGGGTGCTTAACCCCTGGGTCACACTCTCAGCCCTTTTTACTTTTATTATTGTTATTTTTTTGAGACAGGGTCATACTAAGTTGCTTAGACTCAGTAATTTTTCTAGTGTACACCTTTCTTTCCTAAATAAGTCTCTGTGCCTCAATAGCTGAGGTGTACTGAGTTGAGGTCCCCCTCTCTGGGCCTCCTCAGAACCCCTCTGGTGACATATCCCACCCAGAAAACTTAAAGGCTGGGTAGCACATGAAGACTGCTGACCCTTCTCAGGGATGCTGAGGTCAGTCCTGCATCTGCAAGACCAGCACCGGTTCCAACTGCTCAGAGCAGTCTACCTGTTTGCGGGAGCAGGATGAAAGTCACATTCCAACTTCAGACGCTGTAGGGGCGGGTCTATGGTTCCCAAACCTGCCTGATTAGGAATGTCACCCAACATGATTCCAGAGCTCCCCGCTTCTAAAATCAGATCATCAAGACAATTACTGGGAATATGGCTTTGTTTTCTTTGTTTCAGATAAATGTTTGGGGCAGTTTGTAATGACCAGGAAAGTTTGGGAAAGAGTGGTGGGTGGCCAGAGTGTGGGCTTGCTTGCCTTCAAAAAGGGGCAAAAAGCTGGGGAGCAGAAGTAGGCATGCTCTTCTCAGAGACTGGGTGCTGTTAATGCCATTTGGCATCCCTGTTGAAAGGTTAGAGTGTGTCCCCCAGAATGCAAGAGGTCAATTTTTCTAGTAAGCATGGAGGTAAGGCTATATGTGAATGTAGGGTGCCGGTAACTGACTGATGTGGTCCCTGATTAGCAAGAGAGATGGGTTCCTATCCAATCTGTTGTGCTCATTGTGACTTCTGGAAAGTGGCTCTTTGGAAGGGTCGATTAACCTTAGGACCTCTCTGCTGTATAAGTATTAAGGCCCATCATCCAGTTGAAGCCATCTTTTTGGTAAAATCCATAATAAAAATAAAAAAGATATTATACTAAGAATTGGAAGATGCTGAGGTAAAAAAAAAACAAACTTCCTGTTCTATAGAAACTTAAAAATATCAATTCTCACCTTAGTTTTAAACTTGCAGAATGAAAGTATCTTATGTCATATTTATAGGATATATTTGGTGCTCATTAAAGTGATGATATTCATGTTGTAAGCTCCTAAATTTCTAGGAACTGGCAGGTATATTGTTTCTGGAAATTCAGAGAATGAGAAGGAACACAAACTAAGTTTTTATTTTTTCCATTTCAGCTGTGCCTCAGACTTCTAGTATCTTTGCAAAAAGACTCCAAGAGGGCTGGGGATGTGGCTCAAGTGGTAGCACGCTCGCCTGGCATGCGTGCGGCCCGGGTTCGATCCTCAGCACCACATACAAACAAAGACGTTGTGTCCACTGAAAACTAAAAAAATAAATAAATATTAAAAAAAAAAAAAAGACTCCAAGATTCTAGACTTTCTAATGGTTTCTGGATTCTCTTATATTCAGATCTTAGTGGTCCTGTTTGACCTGGATATTTGAATTTATACTAGTTCTATTTTTTAGGATGATCCCCCACTCCCAATTTCTTGGTCTGCAGAAAGTGCCATTTGGAGGAAAATTTGTTTTCCATCAAAAACTTGGATAAGTCATTCAGGCTATGCCAGATGTGCTTTTGGAAAAGTTTATATTCAAAGTTGAACCCCCCACCCCGACACATGCATGCTTGGTATATATACTTTCTCAGTTACTGAAGTTATCAGTTATTAAAGACAGTTGTCTGTCCTGTGAGTAAATGAATGCATACATTAGAATAAAAACTGTTTGCTTCTAGGAGTATTTGTAACCAGGTGGGTCCGATTTGCACCTAAATGTGCATTTTTAAAAGAATAATATAAGTTTTCCTGTCTTAAACTGCAATAAAAATGGCAGTAAATGGCATTCCTCAAAAATCCAGGAATCTCTAACAGGAATGTTCTCTTCATGGGCTGAAACAGATTGAAATATACATGGCCTTTTAGGAGGATTCTCTTGGACAAATGAGGCAAAATTTCATAAATTTCCACTTTTGTGTTCAACTTATGGAGCTCCTAACCACTATTCTACCACATGGGTAGTGAGGAGTAAGTTATGTGTATCATTAAGCAACCAAATCAATTTCATTCCTAGCATTTGCTGATGACACTCCGTTATTCTAAGGCGCTGGCCGTCATGCTAGATGTGGTAACTTTACTAAGCCTAGACGCTTGAGGATTCCTGCAAACCAGGGGAAGGATGCTTGTCTCACTTGTCTGGATATGGTTGTGATTTCAAATTGCTGCTTGTTATGCTTTTATTTATTATATTTTATTTTTTTAAAGAGACAAGTCCTCCTTTTGTTGCCCAGGCTGGCCTTGAATGCCTGGACTCAAGGGTTCTTCTTGCCTTAGCCTTCTGAATAGCTGGGCCTATAGCACATGCCACTGTACCTGACTTTATGTTTTTAATAATAAATTCCTATTAGTTTGAGAGATGTTTATGATGTTATTAGTGTTGATGGTACCAATTTTCATAAACAGTTTTCTTAGGCCTGTTATTTTCTTTCTTTGTTTTTTTCTTTTTTAGAGGGGGGAGTAACTAGGGATTGAACTCAGGGGTGCTTGACTACTAAGCCACATCCCCAGCCCTGTTTTGTATTTTATTTAGAGACAGGGTCTCACTGAGTTGCTTAGCACCTCAATTTTGCTGAGGCTGGCTCTGAACTCAGGCTGGCTCCTGCCTCAGCCTCCCAAGCTGCTGGGATTATAGGTGTGCACCACCTGTAATAGGCTGGTCTGTTATTTTCCAGTAACCAGTCTTTAGTGCATTTATGAATGTGCTGTATAGTTCAAGGGCCATTTGTCCATATGCTCACTGCTGAACCTGATGTTCATGGCATTCCCCTAATATTTGCTTGTGCCACATCCTTGGTGATATGCTACCAATGAATTTGTGTTCTTTAAATAACCTTGTAAAGCACTAATACATCATAAATTGTCTGGGCTATCTTTTTGTTGATGTTGTTGTGCTGGGGATCAAACCCAGGGTCTTATGCATGCAAAACAAGCACTCTACCAACTGAGCTACATTCCCAGCCTCTGGCTGGGCTGTCTTTAAAGCATTGTTTCAGGATGTAAAATCATGAGCACTCTGCCTTCTGATTCTTTATCACACTGTTCTTTTTCTCCTAGGAATGGGAATGGGTGGGGCAGGGTGGGCTTTCATCTTTTGCCTAGCATGAGAAGAATGTGGTTAGGAGCCACTGTTTTAAATCAAAAGATCTCCAGGAAGTGAATATTTGAATCTATTTTTATCACACATGATTTTCCTATATAAATCAGTGAATCCCAAGACTGGACGCACATTAGTATCTCCTGGGAAGTATTTAAAAAATATTGATGCAAAGCCCAAGTTTAAACCAATCGAACTGAAATACTGGAAGGTGGAGTCCTGGTGTCGTGTTTTTAAAAAGCATTCCAGGGCATGGGGGGTGGGTAGCTCAGTGGTAAGCACTTGCCTAGCATGTGCAAGGCGCTGAGCTCCTTCCCTGGTACCACACACACACACACACACACACACAGCCATCCCAGATAATTATGTAATTGTGAGCCACAGTGAGGTTTGAGAACTCCTACGGATGAACACACTCACCAACTTCTTAAGTCCATAAAGGAATCAGTCATTGTTATCAAGGAGCATTAATCTGATAGAGAGGAAACCATTAAAAGGGCATTCTTTCAAATCATTGGCTGAAAGGACAATTGATTGCATGGCAGTAATAGAAAATAGAGAAATCACAGAGTCCTTTACACATAGAATCCTCTAAGTGTGTCCTTTCAAAGTGATTCATATTAGCAAATGCTCACGTTAGAGATAGAATAGATGGGGAGAAGAAGAACAGCTGAAGGGAACCGGAAGAAGTGACGCAGGCAGAGCAGGGTATCAGGGGATGGGCATGGCAGGAGGCAGAGATCTTTCCCAGGGCACGTGGCCAGGGTCATGGAGAATTAGGAAGTGAATATTTGAATCTATTTTTATCACACATGATTTTCCTAACAGGTGGGGCTGCAGCCAGAGGTGGGGGAATGGTGACAGGGACAATGGACAACAGGCTGCAGACAGAGCCTAGCAGTGTGTTTAGAGACTGTGAAGCAGGATTCAGGGCCAGGAGAATGCGCAAGAAAAGGAACTGGGCAAGTGTCAAAGCAACTTCTTGGCCATAGAAATGGATGGAGACTTGGCTCCCCAGTCTGGAACTCAAGCACAAAGGCTTAATCACATGGAATCAGTCCAGAAGCCAGGTCAGGTGAACACGCCCTGCAGAGGCCCAGAACCAGTGAAGAGGTGAAACTGAATAAGCCAGACTCAGAACTCCTGAGGTGTCCCCTCTCCTGGAACTGGCTGGGGACCAGGGCCTGCCGGTTGCTGTGTGAGGAGCCTCACTTTCCAGCTTGTGATGGAACCCAATCCTCCCAGCGCATAGTCCAGACAAAGAGGGTCTCCACTCAGGGGCTGGGGCTTATTCCCATCTTTTCTTCCTAGGTAGCCATTTACAAGCCCAGTTTTCCACTGTGTTGTAGAATTCTTGGGATTAAGGGGTGTGGTGTATTCATGCTGGCTACTGCTCTCCGGGACAGAAAAAGCACTAAGATTTGTTGACTTGAATAAAGAAATGTTCTCCCTGGCCTTTCATCTTCTAACTCACAACTGAGCTGGGAATGAGCAGAGATGACTTCATCCTGATGTCCTGGCTTCAGGATGTCCACTCCCATGTGACCCAGAGGACCCTGGCTTAAAAGCATCCTGCAGGAGAGAGTAGAGACTCAGTGACGGGAACCATCAATTGGTGTAATGTGATGATCCTTCCCTCCCAAAGGGGAATGAGAGTAATAAAAAGGGGAGGGAATATAGGTCAGTCAGGCAGTGGGACAGTCGCTCACAAACTGGGTTATCTGTGAGAATTACTCATGGTGTTTTCAAAAGCATAGATTCTGGGGCCAACCCTCTGAGATTCTTATAGGGTTGGTAAACTGGGCCAGGACACAAAGGATCTATTTTTAAAAAGCCCCTGGGTGGTTCTGGGGAATGCACAGCCAGGTTTGGGAGCTGGAATCACCATCAGTTGGTGCTTTTTGCTCTGTGCCCTTCACCTCAGGGTGAGGACTTGCTGGCAGTGAGTGATGACCGTGTGCCCTGGGGCCTCCGAGAGGCCCCAGCTTGCTCCCGCCCCCGGCCCAGGGCTTGCTCTGTGTTCACTCCACTTGGGCAACGCTGTGTGAGTTCCTGGGGACAGTCAGCAGAATCTCTCCTTGGCAGAGGAGTAAAACTCTCATCTCAGCTGGTTCTGCTCCAGCTGGCTGTTTCTTGGCATCAACTCAAGAATTCAGGCGGGTGGTGGAAGGGGAGGCTCCTTTCAGCTCTGGATCTGGGGCTGAATGCCCATTGCCCAGCAAGGGTAGGGGCTGGTGCAAAAGGGTCTGGGGGAGGCCAGCCTCCACTAAGGGCCCAGAGGGAGGGGGATGCATTTACCCACTGGTACCCATTAACATATTAGCATGGTCTATTTGATTGGATGAGCTACTTATTTCCAGGGGTACAGGTGGGTCTTTAAGGGCCACAAACACTGGGAAAGGCCTGGTTCTGAACACCCTCTTTCTGGAACAAGAGGTGGAAATGGATGGTCTCCAAGCCTTTCCTGCAATGCCAATCATTATTTAGTCAGGAAATGCTTTTTTTGTTCCCTAAGTATGTTTCAGGCACTGTTCTAAGCCCTGGAGACACACACAGTGACCAGGACAGGTAAAACCCAGCTTTGCTGGGATTCACATCTCAGTACTCGCCATGACAGTGGCCCAAGGAAGGTAGTCCTGTGAGTGGACCATCCCAGGGACATATACTGGGATGGATGGGACACAAGGTAAGATCCCTTCCTTCTTGTGATTCCCAGGGTTTGTCTCTGGGTGGGAGTAGCCCAATTCTGGGGTGGCTCTGCCATCCATAGATAGAGGAGTGGTGGTTCTGGGGCAGTTTGGTCCAGCAGGTTTGGCTATGGCTGGAGACACATGTGCTTCAGAGACACTGGTTCTATAGACATAGAAGTCCATCTCTGGTGTTGGGCTTCATACAGAGGGCCCAAAGAATGAACAGATGTCCAAAGATCTTAAAAATAAGAAAAATGTACAGGCCAAGCATCTCTAATCTGAAAATCCGAAATCTGGAACTTTTTCAGTGCTAGCATGATGCTATGAATAGAAAATTCTATACTGTGAAACTTTGTTTTGTGCACAAAATTATTAAAAATATTGTATAAAGTTATCTTCAGGCTATGTGAATAATATTATATATATATAAAATGGGGCTGGGATTGTGGCTCAGCGGTAAAGCGCTCGCCTAGCGCATGTGAGGCCCTGGGTTTGATCCTCAGCACCACATAAAAATAAATAAATAAACAAAGGTGTTGTGTCCAACTACAACTAAAAATAAATATTTTAAAAAGATATATATATATATATATATATATATAAAAATATAAGTGAATTGTGTGTTTAGACTTGGGTCATATCCCCCTTAATAATACCTCATTATTTATATGTGCCAATATTCCCCAATCTGAAAAACTCCAAATGTGAAACACTTCTGATCCCAAGCATTTTGCATAATGGATGCTTTCCTGTGTAGGGGTGGGTCAGGTGCTGGGTTAGAGTTTAATGGATGGGTAGTGTTATGCCAAAGAATTAGGCTTTGGATTTTTAACAAGAACCGTCTTTGGATTTTGTTTGTAGGAAGCTGGAACAGGGTAATGTGGGGGCGGGGGTAAAGGGAGGGTATGAAGGACTCAAAGGGAGGCCAGGAATCCCGGGAAGAAAGGAAAAAAGGGCCAATTAGTGTTTTTTTTTTTTTATGTGGAGGCTTATTTTCATATGAGAAAGTGAGGGATTCTTACTTTAGAAACTGATAGTAACTAAGGACCAAAGTTTAGCTATTTGCAGGTTCGTGCTCCTTCTTCCATGGAAAATTAATCAATTTCTCTTCCTTTTTCCATTCCTCGAATGCCTGCCTTCTCTATCACTTCTTGCCTGACTCAATTCTGCAAATGCCAGAGTCTAAAAACTATTGTGTCACCGGACAGACCGAGAGGACAAAACACTGGCTATTTGTGAATATTACAGAGTCATGGAAGCCTACTGCTGCTGAGGGTGGGGCCTCATCCAGTCCCCTCCTCAGTCCGCCTGCCGGTGGAATTGCACCTGACCCACCCAGGAAAATGGGCCTCTTGGCTTTTCGAAGAGCTCCAGAGGAGAGCCCCTGATCTCCCTTGATAACTTATCCCAAGTCTGATATCCTCATTGGCAGAGATGATTTTCTAGCTTAAATCACTCATGTGGAAGCTGAAGCTCATTTCCTTTTGTTCTGGCCTCGCTGGAGACGGTGAACAGCTGGTCTCCATTCTCTGAGGAATAGCGCTTTAAACCTTGCAGGCCATTGTTGAATGGCCTCTAGGTTTTCTCCTCCTCAGACTAAGAATCGGAGCTTCTTTTCCCTATTCCTCATGGGTCCTATTTCCTAGCCTCTTTCACATCTTTGTTCTTTGAATGCTCTCGGATTTTTAAAGACATTCCCCTTTGGAAGATATTTGAAGAAAAACAACAGAAGGGTGGTTAGATGTACTTAGTACTGGCAGCCCTCTCGCCTCCCTACAAACCTGGTTGTCCCCACTGGTTGGGTGGCTTCTCAGACCTTGATTCCCGAGGGCCAGGCTATGCCCATGGGGAGAGGTCTGTGGTCCCAGCACGGGTCAGTGCTGCCCCACAAAAGCAGGAGGCCTTGGCTCAGCTGGAAGCTTCTGGAACCCCAAACTGAGCTTGATATTTGTATAGCTCAGGGATTGAACTCAGGGGCCCTCGACCACTGAGCCACATCCCCAGCCCTATTTTGTATTTTATTTAGAGACAGGGTCTTACTGAGTTACTTAGTGCCTCACTTTTGCTGAGGCTGACTTTGAACTCTCGATCCTCCTGCCTCAGCCTCCTGAGCCGCTGGGATTATACACCCAGCTGGTATGGCTCTTCAAGACTTTTAAATAGCCTCTCATTCCATATTGTCTCATTTATTCTCTTTTGGACTGAAAGGCAATCTAAACCCCAATTGCTTATGGGGAAAAAAAATCTCTCTCTTTTTCTTTTGTTGGAAATCAGGGTCACTCTACCACTGAGCTATATCCCCAGTTCTTTTTATTTTTTATTTTGGGACAGGATCTTGCTAAGATGTTCAGACTGCCCTTGAATTTGGGATCCTCCTGCCTCAGTCTCTCGAGTTATCGGGACTACAGGCATGTGTCACTACACCCGGCTGAAAGATTTCTTTTGTAGGAAAGAAAGAAAACGTTGAGTTCAGAAAGCTGAAGGTCATGTTGAAGTCAATGACGGCATATGTACTTTCCCTTGTTGGGTGGGTCAGAGGTGGTGGAAGCTGATGCGATCAGACAGTGGAGTTAGGGGATTTGGGGTTTCCCAAGATGGGGGTTTGAGGCTCCAGATGGATGATAGGATGGACAAGTGTGACAGATGCTCAAACAGAAATGAAGAAATCTGCTTACCAGACTTCAGGACCCACTGCTGATGGAGGCTGAGGAAGAGGCTTAGAATGAGGCAGGTGTGAAGGAGTAGTTCAGAGGAATCAGGGGTGGGGAGGTCAGGGTGGGGTTAGAATAATGCAAGATCTGAGGTCCAGGGATATGACAGTAAACTCTTTAAGGTCTGGTTGGCCTGAAAGGGAGGGTAAGAAGAACTGGAGAACTCAGGCAGAAAGAGATTTGCTTTTTCAGAGACTAAAGAATTAAGAAAGGGCTGGGGCTGTAGCTCAGTGGCAAGGCGCTTGCCTAGCATGTATGAGGCACTGAGTTCAATTCTCAGCACCACATAAAAATTAACAAATAAAATAAAGGCATTCTGTCCATCTACAAAAAAAAAAAAAAAAGAATTAAGAAAGAACTTAATTTAGAGACTGAAAGTAGAGCTAAGAAGTCAAATTAGCCGGGGTTGAGACCATCTGTTAAATGACTTCAAGTAACTAGATGTCATGTCTCTGTGATTTACCTAAAGAGTATAAGAGCTGTGACTAAAAAACAAAACAAAACAAACAGACAAACAAAAAACTAGCTGGGCATGATGGTGTGTCTATAATGCCAGCTTGGGAGGCTGAGATGGGAGGATTTCAATTTAGAGGCCAGCTTGGGCAACACTTGTTTTCAAAAACAAACAAAAATCTTGAACATGAACAAAAACAGTTGCCATCCTTCAAGAAATCACCTTGGATTTTTTTGTTCAAATAATACAAAGATTTCCACAACCCCTCCTTTAATTTTATTTTCTAAGCTTACAACATAGTTTTTCATATATCTTTATTGGTGGGGAATCAGCATCTTTTTGTTTGGAGGGACCGGGGTTGAACCCAGGCCTCAAGCATGCTAGGCAAGCACTGTACCATGGAGCTACACCCTCAGCCTTTTTATTTTATTTTGAGACAGGGTCTTGCTAAGTTGCCCAGGCTGGCTTCTAACTTGTGATCTCTTAGCTCAGCTTTCTGAGTATCTTGAATTACAGACATGTACCACTGTGCTTTGGTGGTCTATCTTCTAAGGATGTATTTGATTTGGAGGAACAGTTAGTAGTTAATTGGGAGCCAAGTCTGGGGAATAGGTGAGTGATTGGGCTGGGAGATGTAAAAGAAGCCACAATGGGCAGATGTTAAAGTGTTTAAACAGATTTTATTCAAGAACTATTGCAATCGGGGGAAAGAGACCTCAATATAGAATTGGGCTCAATTCTGAATAGAGCATGGACCAGTGGGAGTTTATAGTTGAGGAGCAGGGTGGGGGCCAGTGGATAGAAAAATCACTAGTAGGAATCATCAGGGATGAGGGGTGAATCTGGCCACACCAACTAATAGGATTTTCTCTAAGGCAAGTCAGGATCCTCAGACATCATGGAGGGGGATGAAGAATTTGACCAGATATCAAATTCAGGGATTCTTGCCAAGCTGGTTCAGCAGGATTTTTGCTAAAAATGGGCAATGCGAAGATCAACACAGAAATATAAAGGCTGGTGTCTGGCTGAGAAGGCGGCTCAGGGAGCCTGACGAAACTTTGGTCAAGGAGGGCATCTTGTCAGAAGTACCAGTTAAAAAAAAAAAATCAAAAGTACTTTACAGGCTTGGAGGGTAGCTGAGTAGCATGCATGAGGCCCTGAGGTCACCCCCAATACAAGCAAACAGAACAAAGAGTTGGAGCCTTAAACTAGAATTCCATCTTTTGGCAAAAAGTTGAGAATCTATCGAATGCTTTGGAATTTCTACATAAGTGGGATGGGCTGTTTGACTTCAGGGAATGAGTTCTGCACAAACAACAGCATTGGCAAAGTCAGCCCTGTGTCTGGTGTGATTTTGACACATTGGTTGGCTTTATGAATCCTTCCAGGATCCAGATGTTGTCACTTGTTTCCCAGGTCATATTGGAAACAGTGTGGTTCATGAGCACTTACTCATTTCTCAGGAATGTACCATTTACCCAACTTTTATCCTAAAAGTATGGACAAAGGAAACATACCTCCTTGCTATTTAAACATGTAAATATATATTTTTTGGTACTGGAGAATGAATCCAGGGGCACTTAACCACTGAACCACATCCTCAGCCATTTAAAAAAAAATTAGTTTTTATTTTGAGACAGGGTTTTACTAAGTTGCTTAGGGCCTCACCAAGTTATTGCAGCTCGCCTTGAACTTGCAATCCTCCTGCCTCAGGCTTCTGAGCTGCTGGGATTACAGGTATGTGGCACCCTTCATGGCTCTCCTTTCTATTTCTATCACTCAAAATGTGTGGTGAAACTTATGTTCGAGGAGGAATCTGTTGATCTTAATTTAATTCTTCATCTCTCTTTTCCTCCCAGTGTGGAATTAAAATATTGGCCACTTAAACATTTTCATTGATTTTTTTTGGGGGGGGGGTGAATGGACAACTGCATATCCATTAAGAGTGCTTTTTCTACTTTCTTTCTTTTTTTTTTTTTTTTGGTACCAGGGATTGAACCCAGGCACACTTAACCACTGAGCCACATCCCCAGCTCCTTTTTGTATTTTATTAGAGGCTGGGTCTCACTGAGTTGCTTGGGGCCTCCCTAAGTTGCTGAGGCTGGCTTTGAACTCACGATCCTCCTGCCATAGCTTCCTAAGTCACTGGGATTACAGGTGTATGCCACCACACCCAACTTTTTTTCTACTTTCTAAGTTGTTTTTGCTTAAAAAGGGTTATTCTGGAACAAATTCCATTTTCTTTCCAAACACAGCATTTATGGGTTAATTTAAGATATCATATTTTTTTGCACTGAACCTTATGTACACATATATTTTTTAGAAATTAAATGTTTTTCTTTTCTTGTTTTTTTTTTTTTTTGGACTTTGATGGACATTTATTTTGTTCACTTATTTATACGTGGTGCTGAGAATCAAACCCAGTGCCTTACACATATGAGGCAAGTGCACTATCTCTGAGCCACAACCCAACTCCATCTTTTCTTTTTATTTATTTATTTATTTTTGTACTGTGGATTCAACTCAGGGGTTCTCAACCACTGAGCCACCTCCCCAGTCCTGTTTTTGTATTCTATCTAGAGACAGGGTTTCACTGAGTTGCTCAGCACCTCTCCGTTGCTGAAGCTGGCTTTGAACTCTCATCCTCCTGCTTTAGCCTCCTGAGCTGCTGGGATTACAGGCCTGCGCCTGGCCTTAGAAATAAAATGTATTTCTTAATTACAATTTCTTAATGTTGATTAACTCCACCTTTAAAGGACTAAGGCAGGAAGTGAACGAGGGAGCCAGTTTTTCTTGGATTGTTGCTAACAACCAGGAACAAATGATCACTTCATTTAAACATTACAAAAACTTATTAGGTAGGCTTTATTATTATTGCCATTTAGCAGAAAGGGAAATTGAGACTTAGGCTAATTATTTGCCCCAAATTACCCAGCTGTTTAGTGGTAGAGCCAAGATTCTAAGTTAGAGCTGCTAGTTTCTCAATCTTAGGAAAGAGTTTAGATTTCTTAGACCCAAACATACAGTGGTCAGTGTTTGGACTCTCTTGTTTCAAAAATTGTCCTAACAGGGTGGGGGCAGGACACGGCTGTCATGAGGTTGAGACAAAAGGATGGTAGGTTTCAGGCCAGCCTCAGCAACTTAGTGAGAGTCTATCTCAAAACAATAAATAAATAAATAAATAATAAAGGGCTGGGTTGTAGCCAGTGGTAAAGTGCCCCCTTTAAATTAACCCATCTCACCCTTCCTAGTACCAAAAAAAAAAAAAAGTCTATCTGGTTACATTTGGAAGTTGTCTCTGTCTGTCTTCTATAGATGCAGCATTTACCTGTAAGTCCAAAGGGAGGCATTTGGTCAACCCTTCATCTTTTCTTTCTTCTAATCATTACAACTTTAGTCACAGGACCAATTTTTCATGCTTTTAATAGTTCATGGTGCACTTTTTTTTGAATCTCCTGAATGCATTCACAATGATATTTTTTTAAAAAGTCTGAGACCAAAATAGGATGAAGAACTCTGATAAAGATCAGGAAAATTGTATGGTTACTTCTGGCTCTAGGGCCTCACGGTCCTATTGGAATGCAATGATTTCATGTAGACACAGTCTCTACCTGCAATGGCACTGTACTGCTGAACGATACGTGCATGTAGGTATGTATATGTGTGCACAGGCACACACAGATATACAGTCATACTCTGTGTGTATGTGGTCAGCTCTGGCCCCTAAATCTTTTTCTGCTCTTCTTCCCTTGACACACGAAGGGCAAATATGAGGCATCCAGAGGCAGAAAGAGTATTTCCATGAAAGAAAATGTATGTGGGAAGACTTGGAGAAAGGGAAAAGAAGACTAAGTCTAGCTCAATTATAGTTAAGTGCCAGAGAGATGCCTAAGATGGTATCTAAGAGGCAGCCAGGTGCCCGAGCTTTCTAAGCACTTTACATAAATTAACCCATCTCATACTCAGAACAACCCTAACAACCCTAAAATAGATACTATTACTATCCCTTTTTTCACTAATGTGGAAACCAATACTCAAGATGTTTAGTATCTTTTTCATGGTAATTCACTTAATAAGTATTTGTTGAACGAAAAAAAAAAAAGCATTAATTTCATGGTGTTGGTTAGAACTTGGGGGAATTTTTCTCTCTCAGGGGGCAATTGAATTGATTTCTACATTTGGGCTTTAAATACTTTAAATTACTGTTTTGTTTTGCATTTGGAATGTTCTCTGAAAGTTTGTGTTGAAGACTTGATCTACAATGCAGAAATATCCAGAGGTGGTGCTTTAGAAATGTCATTGGATCATAAGGACTGTAATAAGGACTGTAGCCTCATCAATGGATTAATCCAGTGGATGGATTAATAATTTGAATGGAGGACTGGCAAGAGGTGGAAACTGTAGGCAGGGGAGAAGACAGGGACTTGCAAACTCAAGTTCTTGGTTTATTGCTGTTGTGGGGTTCCAGGCTTTTTCCTGCATGATTGCAGGAACACAAAGCTTTTGCCAGGGATGATGCCGGGAATTTAATTAAAGTAATGAGAAATAAGACTTTTCTAGCAAGAGGTGGGAGTTTATTTCTGCTGGCCTACACACGGGTATTCTTTGTGTCCATGATGTCCTGGGATTCATCCACTGATGAGACAGTTATGGAAGCTTTTTCCTGGGATGCTTTGCTTCTCTAGGAGTTGTGTTGTTCTAGGGCTATCACAAAGCTCTTGGTACGTTGCAACATTGGCCCTGGATTCTGGCCACTGAACTTTAAATCCAGGCAAGTCAGATATAATTAGGACATCAAAGGGCTTATAGATAAATAGTGTAAAGGCCATGGCCAAGACAGCGTGCAGCTCTACTTGATAACGTAACACAGATATAACACTGCCTACATCAAATATCTGCGATTGATGGGAGCCAGGCCCACACAATAGCCTCCTAAGATCTCTGGTCCTGTCAGCTGCTGACCTTCTGGGTATCTGTCAAGTATCTAACTTTCCCAAGTGAGACAATGCAGTGCATCTCTGGAAAAGCACTTCAATATTCTCTTAAGAAAGTATAAACACTGGGCTTGGGTTGTAGCTCAGTGGTAGAGCACTTGCCTAACATGAGCAAGGCCTTGGGTTCAATCCCAGCACTGCCAAAATAAATAAATAAATTTATAAATAAATAAATAAATAAAGTGTGAGCATTATTATTACAAGGATAACTCCTGGGTGGGACGTGGAAGTAAGCGATGGTTACATGTGGAGAACATTCTGGGGAGAAAAAAATTCATCCTAGACCATCCCATTGGCCTATTGATGTCTGCATTTTCCCTTCATCTCCCCTCTACCCCCCTGGCTGTAACCAGCAAGGATCAGGTTGTCATATCTTTGGGGAAAGACGAACAGACCAAGAGAGTGACATTCAGTAGTTCTGAGATTGGAACCCAGGTAGAGCTATCAAAGTATTGTCATATCTATAAGGTTGTGAAAGAGATGAGAGGTGTACATGTGTACTGAGGTGCTGGAGCTTTGGATTTGGAATGTCCCCCCAAAGCCCATGGGTTGAACCATGGGACCAGGCTTGGTCCCTAGTTCTGGCACTATTAGAAGTTGGTGGGATTCTTAAGAGGAGGGGCCTAGAGGAGGTCTTAGGTAACTTTGGGGTGTGCCCTGAAAGGGGATAATGGGGCTCTAGCCCCTTTCTCTTCCTCTTTTTCTTTTGTTCCTGAAGTTTGTTATAGCAAAGGAAAGTTAACACAAGCAGCTTCTTAATAAATCTTTGAAATTAAAAAACAAAAACAAAAACATGTTTTGCAAGACATTTTTGAGGAAATAAACCATTCTTATATAGTTGTTTTTAGGTGAGCATTTACATAGATTGACACATCATTTTTAAAATTCTGATAATAAACCTATTTTTAAATATGCAGACTGGGCCAGTGATAGAAGAAATGTTGTCTAATGAGAAAGAGGCAGTGTCCCAAACACTAATACTAAAAACTCTCTGTTCATAACCCTCCAAAGGCTTCTTATTTCATTCAGTGTAAAATCCCAGGTCTTCACCTGTGGCCTCTCTCCTCTAGCCTCTCTCCCACCTCCAATGCTGCTCCTTCAACTGGCCAGGGGGCTCCTACTTTGGGGACATCAATGCTTGCTCTGTCCTCTGCCGGTGGGACCACCCCTCCCCAGGTTTCCCAGATCTCCTGCAGGGAGAACCTTCCTTCAAGGTCACATTTCGGGCTTTCCACTTGCCCCACTATGCTTTTCTTTTGAAATACCTTCATCTGGCACATGCATATCTACTGTATACAAACTTCACACAAAAAGCAAGGGCCCCTCTTGGTACATAGTAGGCACTCAATAAACTGCGAGCAGGACAGGCTGAGTGAACATCCCTCACAGAGCATACTGTTTTGAGGAAGAGATAGGGGAAAAGAAATCTATGCTATGGCACAGCAAGTGACAGGTAGAGACAGTTGTCACCCTGGAGCAGGGCCTGGAGAGGAAATTTGTCTAGGAGCAGCTTCACTGGGGTGGGGGGGGGCAGGGGTAGCTAGAAAAGGCATCTTCTCCTTCTACCTCTCATCTCTTCTTTCTTTCCAGAATTTTAGGCTGAACAGAAGCATTGGAATTTGGTTCCTTTTGGGAGATCACTTGACATTGAGATAGGAATTGGGGAATAGGAGAATTACTGAGTCTCAAAGGAAGTGTCTAAACTGACCAGTGAGTTCATTTCCATCCTGTTCACCGAGAACCCTCTGGTCCTGAGTCCAATTCCCCTTTCTTTCTGGGAACTCCTTGGTCCCTTCTTCAGAGACATCTCTTCTCCCATGCCAGTATGAATGTTTTTCATTCACTCTAATTTGCCCCAAATTTAACAATCATTGTTTTATCAATTTAATCAATAGTTTCTTATTTGTGTGCTATTTTTTTGGTCTGACTCCTTCTGTAATGTATATGATGATAATGATAATGTTATGATTTAGGGGTGTAGTGGACCTCATAAACACTACTCTTTTCTTCCTGGGCTCATCCTTTTCCTTCATTGAACTCCTTCAGTACTCCACATGCTCATAAATTATTCTTAAAACAGGATCAATTGGAAATGACAGACTAGTACAGGGACTATTATTTTGATAACAGGTTCCTAAACTGATTGAATTAAGATAATTTTTTCTAACATTTGTCTGTCTTCCTCAACATTTAGAATGGCATTTTACACAGTAGATGTTCGAAGAATCAATAATTTGATGTCCTTAACATGCACAAAAGGAATCAAATATATTTGCACATATATATGACTATATAGAGCTTTTGCATATTTATGTAAAAGTCATGTTCATAGAGGAGTAGTAATTAGGAGCATTTTGCTTTATAGTGTAGTGTTCTATTAAAATCCAATACTAGCAAGACATGTATTCCTGGAAGAATTGTTTCTCATTTTATATTGACTAAGGCTACACTTAAGTTGTTTTCAAGGAGTTTTCTTCCAAAAAAGACAAGAAAACATAACTTCAAGCCAGACACAGTGGCAGGTGTCTTTAATCCCAGCCTCTTGGGAGGCTGAAACAGGAAGATTGCAATTTTGAGGCCAGCCTGGGCAATTTAGCAAGATCTTGTCTCAAAAACCAAAGGCGGAGGCGTTGGGGATATAGCTCAGTGGGTAGAGTCTTGCCTCACAAGCACAAGGCCCTGGGTTCAATCCCCAGCAACACAAACAAACAAAAACAACAACAACAAAAAAGAAAACAAAGGCCGAATGTTCTCTCTGATAAGTGGATGCTGATCCATAAAGGGCATGGTGGGAAAAATAGAGGAACTTTGATTGGCCAAAGGGGAGGGAGGGGCAGGGAGGGGGCAGGAAAGATAGTGGAATGAGATGGACATCATTACCCTAGGTACATGGATGACTGCACATGTGGTGCAACGCTATATCATGTACAACTAGAGAAATGAAAAGTTGTGCTGTGATTATGTACAATGAATCAAAATGTGTTCTGCTGTCATATATACCAAATAAATAAATAAATAAATAGGGCTAGGGATACTGTAGCTCAATGGTAGAGCATTTGTCTAGCATATGCAAGGCCTTGGGTTCCTCCCAGCACTGCAGGGGGTGGTGGGATTCTCAGAGTTCAGGATGATGCAGATTGCCAGCTGTAATAACAAGAGGATTGGAATAATTATGGAGCAGTGCTGACAACATAAAGTCCCATTTTAAATGCTTCACATAATCCTCTGTCTTCACAGGAATTATCATTCCCATTTTACAGAAGAGGAAAGAGAGACTTACATTAAGTGATTTAAATGAAAATTAGAGCTGGGGCCAGAGCAGTTGGGAGTCCTTACTGGTCTCCCCTGGAGTTGTCCCTATTCACTGGGGGAAGATCATTAACCTCTCAGGGCCTTCTATATACCTTGGGGGTTATTCTGCCCTGGCAGAGTGAGTCCACATGGCTTTAGAGATTTATTATATATAATTGTTTTAGAATGTTCTAGGCTTAAACTGTCAAGCAGCCTGATTCTTCCAACTCCGTTGTAAGAATTGATTTCCAAATTTGAATCCTCAACACTTCATGTATGGGCCAGAACTGTTTGGGTCAGGAATCACTCCTTAGGTCATGAAAATGGTGGTGCCCAGTTCTTTGGCTATAAACTGACAGTTTCTTAGACAAGAGAGAGCCATTTAAATGGAGCCCTGGGAGCTGCCAAGAGTAAACTCTCAGCATGGAAGAAGCAGCCCCACATCTGAAGCTTTGCAAACAGACCTGAGCGCTGCGGAGATCTCTTTAAAACCAATTGCTCTGGAATGTCTTGGACTTGGCTTCCAAGTCTGGGCTGACGTAGCCACTGTGAATAGGCACCAGGGCAAGGACCAGGGGTGGCATGGCACACCATCACCGGCCTGGAGAGATGTATCAGTTGAGCCCTTTGTGGCTGCCCGGGGCCACTACTGTCTGGAAACACGTTTGTCCGAGGCACAATTGGGGACATGACAGACATTTCCTGTGACTGATCAGTTGCCTCAACTGCCATTAGTAGTGAAATCCTGCTTTCATTGTCCTTGGAAGAGTTTCAATCCCCAGGTGGGAGAGATGGGAACACCTGGTGGGTGGTGGCAGAAAGCAGAGGGCTGGGCGGAGGAGGAGCATGCGCAGCACCAGCTTTCTGGGAGCTCCTTAGGGACTTGGGACCCCCGAGATACCGTACTCTTTCCCTCTTTTTGCTACTGTTGTTTATACTCTGTCCCCCTCACTGTGTAGAAATATTTGATCTTTGACATGAAGAACTATAGAACTGCCCATCAAACACTTGATCATTGGAGGTGTTTGTGCCCACAGATTTGTCTGAACCGCTTTTGTGCTAGAGAACAACTCTCTGGTATGTCTTTGCCCCCAGGATCTGTACAGTTTGTTCTGAGCAGAGGATGAATGTGGATCTCAGAAAAGATGAATTTGTGAAAATAAATGGCGCATGGCTGCTTCCATTTTAATAAGTGATGTTTTCTTTTCAAATATATAAGCAGGACTAGAGACTGAACCCCGAGTTCTCTACCACTGAGCTACATCTCCAGTGCTGTTTAAATTTTTTTTTTTTTTTTTTTTTTTTTTTAGATAGGGTCTGCTAATCTGCTGAGCTTAATACGATCCTCCTGCCTCAGCCTCCTGAGTTGGGGGAATGATGGGCGTGGGCAACGCACTCAGCTAGTGTTACCCTTCCCCAACATTCAACAATATTTCACAATACAAAGGGTAAGTTTTACGAGGGAGGCTGTAGATGGGGTGTATTTTATTGTTCCCAGGGAGCTGCCCTGTGCAGAAGAGAATCTCACTGAAAGTTACAGGCTTACCCTGGGTCCCATAGGAAGGGACAAAGTTTTAACTCTACCAGCTGGTCCTGGTGGGAAATAGGGGAGGTATTCAGCCCCCATGTTCCCACCTTGGTAGCAGCAGGTATTGTTTTATAAGCAAATGCCCTGAGATAAATGAGCTGTTCATCAGAGAATATATCAAAAACTTTTCTTCACCTTACGGTTTATAGAAATAAATCCACAAATGCCACATAGACTTTCTTTTCCTTCCTTCCCTCCCTCCCTCCCTCCCTCCCTTCCTTCTTTTTTTTTTCTTTTTTATAAGGCATAGAAAGAGGTTTATTTAGGAAGGCAGATACACATTAAAGGGCATGAGCATCTGCCACCACATGGACTGTCCAGTCGGATGTGACTGTCCATAGACACTTTCTGCCTCTTCTTAATTTCAAAAACTTCCTTTTCTAAAATTGGCCAGTCTGTTTTTCTTCCAGACCAACTCAGAAGTGAATTATGTTATTTGATTTCCTGGAAAAAAAATTATGTTATTTGAGCTCTCCCTGAACTTGGTAATGGTCTAATGCTCCTCAGTGTATCACTTGATTCTGTGATTGATAATTAGACAAACCAAGTTGACCTGCTCTCCCTGTAAATAACCTTGTGAATTTTTGGAAAATTGATCTGGGAACACTCAGTTAGTGTACTGTCAAGACATAGCCTCTCTGTCCTGCTTGGAAATGGACAGTGCTCTTCTTCCAAAATGGAGATGAGATCACAGGATATCCAGTCATGGATACTATCTGGATTTTGAACATATTGACACATCTACAGCACCAAAGAAATCCCAACTTGAAATACAACTAGGGAAGCTATGAACTATGAAGTTTTTGAATTTTATGGTAGAGCCTTGTGTGGCAAACTGGGTGTCAGTCACCGTTAATGGACCGTGACCAATGGGAACCTTTCTGCCTCTTTCATCTTTACCCTGCAGGTTTTTTTTTTTTTTTTCCCTAATGAAAATGTGCTAGTGAGGAAAGAATCGGGATAATAATTTCCTTTCTTTCCCTTGTGTTTGCTTCGCCTGGCAAGTTCTCCTTTAATAAAAGGCATGATAAGCAAGTGTGAGAATATCTACCTTGATGTTTGAGACAAAAACATTCTCAGAGAATGCCAGACTTCCACGAGGGGAAATTGAAAACCGACTGACTCCCTTCCCCACCCAAGCAGGGCACCACCACTTTGCAGCCCCTTCTTCTAAGCCCAGACCCTTGAAGCTGAAGATTTTCAAAGAAGTAGGGTGTGTCACTGCAGCTGCGGCATCAAACAAAAGCAAACAGATTAAATTAATTTAGGCTTCAAAATCAGTCCCATTCTCTAATTCATAAAATACTTCAAACACCGCAAGAAATGTCATCTCCCAGATGATTGGGGCTAATCCACTTTATCTCTTTTTCCTCTTGCATCTGAATGCAAACTATCAAGACATACCTCACCAGTCAAAATAAACTCCTCATTCCAAATGCTTCCGCCAGCATCTAATAAGAGTCTTCTCCACTCTGTACACAAAACCAGCTCTGCTTCTAAGGCACTTTAGGAGCTCTGTGCGAAAGAGAGGAACAATGTATTCATTACAGTCTGTTAAGTTGCCAGCACTAGGCAATTAAAAGGTAGGGCTTGTGGAAACACTGCAAAACAGCACAGTTAGCCCTATTGTCTTCTCATTAACAAGATTGTTATTTTAGCTCTCCAGGTGGAAGCTTAAGAAACAAAACATTCCTGGCTCCTAAGGCACTCCAGGAAAATAAGGCGATGTTGACAGCTAGGACTATGCAAAGAACGGGTAGACTATAAATAAATTCGCATATCTTCGTGATCGTAATAAATATAATTCCACATCCATTTTATTGGAATAGATGCAGAAAACACTTAAAGGGACATCAAAGTCCTCCCCAAAGCAAAGCGCTCCTGTCCCCCTGAATCGGTGGAAGCTGGTGCTGCTAAGTAACGCTTCCCCCTTGGGACAGAGAAATTTGGAATTTTTCCTGCAACATGCTATGTTGTCGATTGCCACAGACAGTGCTGGAAGGAACTGCTGAGACTCTTGTTATCTGCTCTCTGCCCGAGATCTGCACCGCTTGGCAATCGTTTAA
Organism: Marmota monax; assembly: GCF_021218885.2. Classification (NCBI taxonomy): domain Eukaryota; kingdom Metazoa; phylum Chordata; class Mammalia; order Rodentia; family Sciuridae; genus Marmota; species Marmota monax. The sequence goes on from NW_026694639.1 coordinate 2,085,162, forward strand.
AAATGATGGCCCACGTCTTCACCATTTGCCAAGCGTGAGTACTTTTGTGGCAAAGAGGAATGCGGCTCTCTTTGATTCTCGAATTCCTCCTGGTTTCCCTGTGTGGGTGGAAAAGCGGCCAAGAATGTCAAGGATTTGAATTCTTTTCTGTTCTAAAGAAACAAAATGAAGCAATGTATCCTGATACAGATTTTACATGCAATGCCAATGAGCTTTAAGTTTCACAAGATAGATAACTTGGTGATTTTTCTTCTGATTCCTTGACAATATAAAACATTAGTTTCCTTTTTAGGTAAATAAGAGAAAGTCCTGTAAGAATAGAATTAAGAGATTTTTTTTTCTGAATTATAAACCGTATTTACTGTAAGATAAAAGTATAATTGCCATTGCTTAAGGCGTGAACAGTTTCAGGGAAATTTACTTTCCCCGTAAATTTCTCAGGGACCTGATATTTATTTTAACCCAAGCCATAAATTTCTTCAGTCTAACATTAGGTAGTGTGAAAGACTAATACGAACATCATGCAGTTTCAATGATATGCTGGTTGGCAACTCACTGTAATGGCCAACTCAATGGCAGTTTTAGGATTTTGCTAAAGAAGACCATGCAATGCTTTGTTAATTAAAACTTGATATTGGAAAGCACATAGCTTTTTTAAAAAATGAACTTTTACCCAAACAAAGCCTTAAATTAGTGGTTTTTCATGAAAGCCTCCTCTAACTAAACTGGAGAGAAAAAGAAAAACTGTTAGCTAGAGAGAACCAAATACCAAATACCTCGAAAATCAAATGTTTTGCTCCTTATTAAGTCAGATTTAAGAGCATTACTAAGTTGCAGCTGGACTGATTTTTCACTTTTTGGGAAGAGAAACAAGTCCGGGCATTAAACGTGTAATAGCAATTATCATCTGCATGTGGATTTAATTATGAAAAAAATAAGGTTTTTATTTTTCATAATTGTCATCATCATGATCCAATTTCCATGTCAAGCCTGGCGCTGAGTGGGAAGGATCGCAAGTGTCTTCCAGCTCTCTTAGCCTTCTTAGCCCCCCACATGGCACCCCTGTCTTCTCCTTGCCCAATATTTCTTCTTTTAGCTTCTAGTAGGACCTGCTAAAAACTGATTATTTGGAGGAATTAGTAAAACAACAACAACAAAAAACGTTTAAGAAGAAAAACAACTTTAATGAAGTCTTGGAAAGAGGACGTGCCAAGACCCAAGACTAGAATCCAATATGGGTAAGGAAGATAGTTCTTTTTTACTCTGGCTGTAACTCCAGTACTGGGAAGATTATCTGTGCTAATAGCAGAGGTGGGGTGGATCCAATTTCATTGAAGACAGTTGTGTGTGTGTGTGTGTGTGTGTGTTTTGCTGGGCTTAGGAACTACTCTGAATCAAATGGCCCTCCTGGTCTCTCTTTAATTTTAGACTGTTTATCTCTCAAAATGGATTAGAGATTGGTTATAACACACACATAATGGGGTAAAAACCAAGATAATAAGATTAAAAGAAAATAAGTCTGTAGCTGGGATTGGCCAACTTTTTCTGTAAAAGGCCAGAAAGTAAAGATTTTTGGTTGTGGGGGCCATGCTGTTTCTGTCACAATTCTGCCTGTCTCTTAAATGCACTGGAACATTTTTAATGGAATAATAAACAGGCAGCTGGCCCGATTTGCCTGTGAGCTGTAGTTTTCTCACCCCTGGTCTAGACTCAGAATATTAAGATTACACTAAGGAAAGTATATTTTTAGTGAGCCGTATAACTAGAAGGGACTGAATCATTGCTCTAGGGCATCCAAATTTAGTTATGAGTTTCCTAAAGGTCAAAGAGGAAAACCAGACTTATGTTTAAAAATCACACTTTCCAAGCTGGGCGCAGTGGTGTAGGAGGATCACAAGTTTGAGGCCAGCCTGGGCAATTTAGCAAGACCCTGTTTCAAAATAAAAAGTAAAAAGGGCTAGGGGGTGTGGCTTGGTGGTAGAGCACCCTTGGGTTTGATTCTCAATAAGGGGAGGGGTGGGGGAAGAAATCACACTTTCCATGAGATTAGCATGCACTGGCTGCTCTGAGAGGTTCTGGCATGTGGTTGTGGTAATCTAAAGTCCCTGAGGCATAAGGGACAAAGTCCACAGCATCATATTTTTGACAGCCAGTTTCATATAGCTGGCTGTTAGGCACCCCTTTAAGTGAGCCAAGGGCCTGGTTCCAAAGCATGATTTTGAAGAGCTGCTTTGAGGACGTGGGGCCCTTGTGTGTATGTGTGTGTGTGTGTCGGGGGGGCGTTGGGGGTGGTGATCCAGGCTCAATGAAACCGAGGTGAGGTGCAGAGACAGCTGATTGGCTACAGCTTGGTGTTGTCTTATTTGAACATGGTTTGAACACTTGGCCACCTGCTTGTCATTGGCTGAAGCTCTACTGCTATGATTGGCTGAGACTCAGCTCTTTGTTCCTCCCAAGTTCAGCTTTTGGGTACTAGGTTACTTTGCAGTTTGATATATAAGGACTCATGTTCACAGGATCCTCAGGCCAAGTTTAGTTTGATTTAACAGGTGTCAGGATTCTTCTTAACTATAAGGCCCTGATTGGACCACATATAATTATATTCCTGCTCATTCTATTGGGGTTTGGAGACCAACTGGGCTGAGGTCCCGATTCTTGCTTTACCATAAAACATAGAGGGAAGTCTAATGGCAATTATTTTCATGTCTTGCTATTACTTCACTCCCTTGGGATGGGGATATAGCTCAGTTGGTAGAGTGCTTGCCTTGCATACAGAAGGCCCTGGGTTCAATCCCCAGCACCACACACACTATATATATATATATATATATATATATATATATATACACACACACACACACACACACACACACACACTCCCTTGATTACTGGTATTATATTAATATCCACTTATTTAATGGTTTCTTGGTGCCAGGTACTTGGCTAAGCACTCACCTATATACATTATCTGGTTTACTTCACACAACTCCATTGGGATATATTCCACTACTATTCTTTCTTTCTTTTTTTTTTCTGATGATGGAATTGAGACTCAGAGAGATTAGTAGTTTGCCCAGAATCATTCACATAGTATATGGATGTGAGAGTAAGCTGATTCTTCACCAAGACTCTTTTTTTTTAAAATCAAATATTCTTTTTTTTTTTTAAAGAGAGAGTGGGAGAGAGAGAGAGAGAGAGAATTTTTTAATATTTATTTTTTAGTTCTCGGCGGACACAACAGCTTTGTTTGTATGTGGTGCTGAGGATCGAACCCAGGCCGCATGCATGCCAGGCAAGCGTGCTACCGCTTGAGCCACATCCCCAGCCCTCACCAAGACTCTTAACCACCATTCCTTTTTCTAAAAGTTTTTTAGTTGTGGTTGGACACAATATCTTTATTTTATTTTATTTATTTGTTTTTGTGGGGTGCTGAGGATCAAACCCAGTGCCTCACATATGACAGATGAGCACTGTACCACGGAGCCACAACCCCAGCCCCCACCATTCCTTTTAAGAGAGTTCTCATGACTTCCTGGATGTCTGCCCTGACCTTCCTGAAGTCTTCCTGGTGTTATGATTTCCTAGAAGACACTGCTACTAGTTACTTCTAGTTGTGGCTTTTCAGCTTCTAGAACCCTTATATAGCCTTAGTTCTCATATTATTTATGAGGATCTTGACCCTTTGGATAATCTTCTGGGCCCCCCTCTCTGCCTCTCAACCACCCTTTCTGGGTCACACTGGTCATTACTGGCACTTCCACCCCAGTGTTATGGTTTGTGTGTGAGGTGTCCCCCAAAATCTCCTGTGTGAGACGATGTGAGATGGTTCAGAGGGGAAACGATTGGGTCACAGCTTTAACCTAATCAGTGAATTGCTCCCTGATGGGAGTAACTGAGTGGTAACTGGAGGCAGCTGGAATGGGGCTGGAGGAAAATGTTCTTTGGGGGGGCGTAGCTATGGGGTATATATTTTGTATCTGCAGAGTAGAGTCTTCCTTTCTCTCTCATTGCTTTCTGATCATCATGGGAGCTGCTTCCCTCCGCCACACTGTCCTGCCATAATATTCAGCCTCACCTCAAGCCCCAAGGAAGGGAGCAACCTTCTATGGACTAAGACCTCTGAAACCATGAGCCCTCAAATAAACTTTTCCTCCTACAATTGTTCTGGTGAGTCTTTTAGCCACAGCAGTGAAAAAGTCGACTGAAACACCCAGTATGAACAAAGATTGGATTTTTAGTTCACATACACTTTCTACAATCTTTATAGCTGTGTTCTATATCGGGTCTACTAAAGGCCAGAAAAGTAAAAGACCTGTTCAACCTCATGGTGATACGTGGAAGATAATACATGTATTAACAATATCTTTCTTAATATGGCCATTCTGTTTGCATGTAACATCAATGGAGACTTTATAATATCGGCAACATTTCGCTGGCATGGCCATGCTTCCAAATGGAGAATGTTAGTAATTTTCCATGACCAGCTCTGGGTTACAAAGAATGTTATTAAATAAACCATCAAAGATATAAGGATTACTGAAATGACAAGTATTTTCTGTCCTCAGTGATGGAAACCAAATATGCTGTTCACATTGCAGACATATATAACCCATTGGACTGTTTCAGGAACACAATAGGGTGAAATCAGGGACGAAGAGAGAATGGAAAATAAAATCCATTCATTCATTCAGTTACAGATAGGCTGAGAGAGAGCCAAGGTCATAGCTAAGAAGATAATCGGAAGGCCAAGCCTAGAGAGGGGGAAGCAGAAATGAAAAAATGAGCAATGATGTAAAAAGCCAGAAGGCATTGAGAACCGCATGGAATGTGGCCTGAGGAATGGGTCAGGGTGAGAAGTTCAAAAGTAAGACTCTGGACTGTGAAGCACTCAACACTCATGGGCCACGGGGGCCAGCTTGGCTGCATAGAGCATCGCAGCAAGCGTGGCTTGTTGACTCAGGGGCTCCTGTATGGGATAATCACAGGTCACAAGAGTTATTCCTTGGCTGTATCAGTTGGTGCCTGACTTGATTCCGACAGGATCTGAAATCTCATTATAATGATAGATTTAGATACTTTCTGGAAATGGAATTGCTTATCTTGAAAAATTTCAATGGAGCATTACAAGTTGTGCCAATTATCTACTGGTTAATGACACCGTTTTGTAATGCTGACTCTATGCTTCAAAATGCAGAACAATCAAAACAGCCCTTGCAGACTTAAACTTTAAATAACATCATAGGGACCTAGTTAGGATAGAGCTTCTTAATGAGAAAGGTTGATCGGTTTGCAAAAGCAAGATTAAAAAAATATCATGGCTTGCTGGGAGGTCTGTTAATGTTATGCAAAACACAGTGGAATTTTTGAAGCTCCAGGTTTGGATAGACCCATGGGGGCTGCTCTGTCATGGGCTCTCTACCTGTTGTCCAGTTTTGAGGAAGCTGCATTAGGGAGAGTGAGGAAACCACCCTCAGCCCTTCAGGGGAAAACTTCTTCAGAGTGGAACCAAGTTTGGCAAGTCTCTGAGGTCTGGAGTGAAATACAATAAAATTTGCATTTATATAGCACTCCTTATGCTCTTGCTCTATATGTGCTATCCATATTAAATAAAAACACAATTAAGAGTTAGTTCTAAAATACCAGGTCAAACATATCAAACAAAATCAGGAATGGCAATTAGTGCTGGAATACCAGAACAAACAGATGGCTATTGAGTTTGGATTTAAGAAGAGAAATAGGATGTGCCAGCTGCATATCAATAGAGAAGGAATTCTGGAGCTTGGGTGACAAGGGTGGGAGGTTGGGCTACAGAAAGGGACAAGTTGGGACAGTGATCAGGCCTGTGCAAAGCAATGATTAGAAATAGTAAAAATTCAGTGCAGCCGAGATAATTGGACAGGCAATACATGCCAGCTACTATGCCCTGTGCTGAGGGTCCAGATTAATCAGATTTGGATTCTGTCTTTCAACCACTTTTAGCCCAGTTCAAAGGAAGAAAGCCTGTGTGAAACCACTTGGGGGCCCTTCCTTCTTCATGGCAGCCTAAGACTTTCTTCCAAGCATAAAAATAAGGCCATGATGTTCTACCTAAAAGTTGGGGGCGGGGGAAAGGCTCAGGTCTCTTCTCTGTTGTGGAATCAAAAAAAAAAAAAAAAAAACCTCTGAAAACCCAAAGGATTTTCATAAGATGGAGGTGAAACTTGGTGTGAATATTCATAGGATTCACTGTAGAAATACCAATGCGTTTTATAATGGGGTCTTATCCGAGACTCTGCCGGGTGTATTACATCCATAATTATGTATTATATAATTATATAATTAAGTATGTGCACTGAATTACTTTTGTCACATCCAAAGACGTCTGGACTCTGGAATACATCAAAGTCCCACATTTTTGGGTAAAGATATGACCTGTCATAAAGTGTTCTCTCCGCGTCCCTCTGTTTCCTCATCCTGCACTCCCTTTTAATTCAGTATCTGGTTTTGTTCCACGCTCCCGCTGAATTGCTCTCCCCAAGGCTTCTTTCTGCTGGATTCCACAGCTTTCTGTTTGCCTTTCTTCTCCTTGCTCTGGTGGCAAAGGCATGGTATCCCCTTTCTTACTGGCTGAATCCTTGCCTTCATCCCAGGACTCAGCATAATCTCCCCTCCCCTCCCTCCTTGACTAAACCGCTTGTTTGTTTGCACCCTTCCGAGGTCAGCGCTCCCTGCAAGGCCTCTCTCCTCGAAGGAATTCCCCGAGGGTTGACCTGATCTAATCTCCCCCCTCTGTTTCTCCCCTGGAGAGCTCATCCATTCTCGCCTGTCACCGCTGGGCAGAGGCTCCTAAATCTACATATTCAGATTTGACCTGTCACTGGAATTCCTGTTGCTGCAGATGTTTGCTGATCGCATTCTCTAATTGTCTCTGTAGCACCTCATTTTCAACATCTCCCTTCAAAAATCACACCCAGGCCTCTGTAGGTGTGAAGAGGTAGAAACTGGTAGGCTGGATCCGGGACTGCTGGACAGAAGGAGGGAAACGGGTTTTTGACTGTATCTGTTGTTGGACCTCTGCATGTGTTGCTTATAAAGAAAGTTTTCAAAAAAGAAAAATCATTCGACATTTTAGAAAAGGTAAAATTATGGAGACAGTGACAAGATCAGTGGTTGCTAAAAATCAGACGGGCAACACTAGGTAGGAAACAATAATTAAAAAAAATTTTTTCAGTTGTACATGGACACAATACCTTTATTTATTTTTTTCCTCTCTCTTTTTTTAAATGTGGTGCTGAGGATGGAATCCAGTGCCTCACACATGCTAATAAAGTGCTCTACCATTGAGCTGCAACCCTAGCCCCAAGAACACAGGACTTTGAGGGCAAAAATTATACTGTATGGTACTGTAAATGGGGGATGTGTATCATTATGCATTGATCAAAACCCACAAAATGTACAACATAGAGTGGGACCTAATTTTTTTTTAGTGCCAATAAATAAAGTTTTATTGAAATGCAGCTGTGCTGATCCATTTACTGATTGCTTATGGCTGCTTTTGGGCAGTTGAGATCACATAACAGACTACGACTTGTACAGTCTAAATAGTTATTATCTAGCCTGTGACAGAAAAATTTTGCCTTCCCTCTGATATGAACTATGAGACTCAGAACACACACAAAGACATTCTTATTGCTACTGTGATCTTTCTGAATGGATCAAGAAATTTATGTTATCTAATTGTCAAGGCCTTGGAGTTGCATGACCCTTTAGAGGTGCCATTCACGTTCAATATAATGGGTATAGTGCCCCCTGGAGGAACTCTGTGTGATGGAGAGGCCCCTGCTGAGAATGAGGATGCCACCGCCTTCTTTTTTTTTTTGACTGGGGGGCACTTTACTACATCCTTTCTTTTTCTTTCTTTCTTTCTCTATTTTTTAAATTATTATTATTGACAGGGTCTTGCTAAGTTGCTGAGGCTGACTGTGAACTTGTGATCTGCCTGCCTCAGCCTTCTGAGTTGCTGGGATTTCCGGCAAGTGCCAACATGCCCAGCTGTATTTTTAAAAAATTGATATAATAATTATATACCTTTAAGGAGTACAGTGTGATGTTTTGGTATACTTATAGATTGGGTATTGATCAACTCATAGCACTTAATTCCGATAATAGCCCTGCTAAAAAGTCCCTGCCTGGGGGCTGGGGTTATGGCTAGTGGCAGAGTGTTTGCCTAGCATGTGTGAGGCACTGGGTTTGATTCTCAGCACCAAGATCAATGAATAAAACAAAGGTCCATCAACAACTAAAAGGAAAAAAAAATGTCCCTTCCTGTTAGGGATGATCCCCTAACTTCATATCTATAGATGTAGATATAGATATATTAGGGCTGAGGATATAGCTCAGTTGGTAGAGTGCTTACCTTGCATGCACAAGGCCCTGAGTTCAATCCCAAGCACCACTACAACAAAAGGAGAGATTATACTCTCAAACTAGAACTAGAACTCACTTCTTCTAGAACTTACTTCTTCTCTTCTTCCCCTCTGCCTTCTTCTTAACGGAATTCTTTAATCAAATGAATTCTTACCCAGACTCCTCCACATAGAGTGGAGCTTCTCTGCAGGAAGCCAGGCCAGCCAGGGGCTCTCTCTCTGGTCCATGAGGACTGCAAAAAGAAATCCCCAAATTCCTCCAGCCCTGAAAGCTACGGGTTCTGTGGGACTAGGTTCCTAGAGAGCATCCCAAGCCCAGAGACTGGACCAGCCCAGAGCTTTCCAGAGAGCTTGGTGGCAGTCCCATCACATCTGAGGCCACATATTCTGGCTCTGTTAACCAGAATTTTTCCTGGTGCTCATGCTTTCCCTCAGGAAATTAAGCATCACCCAGTTGTCTGCTTTAGTAATAGTAACAGATGAAGTTTCCTGAAACCTTACTACTTGCTGGAGACAGGGGCTAAGACCTGGATGGGCCTTTTGTCATTTAATTCAGAACAGAGCTCAATGTGGTGGGGACTATAATTATTCCTATTTTACAAAGGAGAAAGCCCTAGAGAGTCTTTTGCAAGGGTGTGCTACTGTTAGGGGTATAGAGGCTGGATATAAAGCCAGGCGGCTTGATGTCAGAGCCCATCTGTAGCGGGTATCATGGATGCTCAATTCTCCTGAATTGCTCTTAAAACAACAAGTGAGTTATATCTACTTATAACTCACTTGCTGAGTAACTTTGGGCAGATGCAATTTTTTTTCTTCCTCCTCCTCCTCCTCCTCCTCTTCTTTTTCTTGTCCTGAGGATTTAACCCAGGGACACTCCTCTACCACTGAGTTACATCCCCAGCCTTTTCAATTTTTATTTTGAGACAGGATCTCACTAAGTATTCCAAGCTGGCCTTGAACTGATGATACTCCTGCCTTAGTCTCACCAATTACTGGGATTATAGGTGTGCTCCACCACTCCTGGTGCACACTTAACTGATTTATTGAGGGGGTCTAACTCTTCTTACTTGCCCTAATGGACCAAGTAGCATTTTGTTCATTTTGTTCTAAGCCTCCAGCAGCAGTCGAGGTAAGAGGGGTTGGGATGAGCATTGCTCAAAGACCTGTGTGTTAAAGGCTTGGTGTTCAGCCTGTGGTGCTATTGGGAGACGGTGGAACTGTTAAGAGGGAAAGCCTAGTGGGAGGTCTTCTGGTCATTGGGTCCTGCCCTTGAAGAGCATGTGGCACCCTGGCCCCTCCCTCTTCCTCTCTTTCACTTCCTGGCCACTATGTGGTGAACGGCTTTGCTTAACCATGTGCTCCCTGCCATAATATGTGCCAATGAAGACTAGGGGCTATAAATGCCATAGATAGTGGGGAGGGGCACATCTCTAAAGCATTCCCCAGGCAGTGGCCAAAGATTTTTAGTATGTGCAGGTAAAATATTCAGGAATAGTTTTGTTTTGGAGAATTTGTCTAGGCCAGTCTTTGTGGACTGAGCTGCACATTGACATCACTTGGGAGTCTTAAAACCAACCAACCAATGCCCCCCAAACAAAACAGTACAATACCCTAAAAGCAGTGTCTCTTTCTGAGTAATTCCTATTGTAATTGCTCCGGAGTGTGGCTGGGCATTAAGATCTTCAAAATTCCCCCTTAACTTTCTGTAAAGATGGAAATGTCTAATATTGTAGCCATTAGTCCTAGGTGGCTATTGAGTCGTGGAAATGTGGCTAGTTGGACTGAGGAACTGTATTTTAATTTTAATTCATTTAAGTTTAAATGTAAAACAGTCACATGGGGCTAGTGGCTTATGTATTAGCCTAGAGTAATTAGTGGGGGCTATCTATTGATCTAAGCTCACTCTGCATAACTGAAATTGTTTCAATTAGCCCTCAAAACAGCCCTGTGAGATAGATATTAATATGTCTGCTTCACTGATGAAGAAGGTGAAACTCAGAGAAGTCAGGCCATGTACCCATAGTTTTTCCACTAGGGAATATCAGAGCAGGAACCAGCCATGATGCTCTTGTTGCTAAGAGATGAATCTGAGGCACAGCAGGGCTAGTTTAAGGACTTTGGACTTCCTTGGCCATCTCATGAGAGTATGGAGAACTATATACCCTTACCAAGGATCCTGGCCCACCTGATATCAAACAGCTCATCAGAGAGAGTTTGGACCAGGTAGAAGGTTCTAGAATAAAACCAAGGACTGTGTTTTGGAAGGCATGGCGGTGAAGGCCCCACTGGGTCTCAGTGAAGAAGCACTTTGGGTTTGAGGGCAGGGTAGTCAGCAGAGGAGGAGGCACCTCCAATTCTCACCCAGCTTTACTGATTGCCTGGTGTGCAACGGGGATCCATCTTTGGGAATTTTGATAACATAATTGCCATATTTAGAGTACATGAGTTCATCCTATTTGTATTGGGGATCTTTTCTGGAGAAACTGGGACAATAAACAAGTTCTGCATTATCTATGGAAATGTGGAGGGGCATCCTTTAGAATTAAATGCTGAATGGACAAGGCTCCCATCCAGTGAGGCTGAGAGAGAACTCCCAGGAAAGCCCAGCAGGATGTAATTAGCATCCAGAGCTGATTCGCCAACACAGACACTGCTGCAGAAATAAGCAGGAGTGGGAATGGGGGGACTGGCGGGCCTGATATTTTAATGATTTTTTAAAATATGCAAGGTGATCACAATGGCTTTTGCTTCCTTAACTCCTGTCTTAGTCCATTTTCCGTCACTATAACAAAATAGCTGAGACCAGGTAATTTATAAAAACTAGAAATTTATTTGGCTCACTGTTCTGGAAGCTGAGAGGCCCAAAAGCACGGGGCCAGCTTCTGCTTTGCATCTGGCGAGAGCTTTCTTCCTGTATTATAACATGGTGGAGGGCATCATATTGTGAGACAGACTCGCTCACTTGGGTCTCTCCCTTTTCTAACAAAGCCACCAATACCATCATAAGGGTCATACCCTTATAACCTCATCTAATTCTACCTACCTCTCAAAGGCACCACTTCCAAATATAATTTACAAATATACATTTGAAAATTAGGTTTCCAACACATGAACTTTTGGGTTTTTTTTTTTTTTTTGGTACCAGGATTTAATTCGGGGGCATTCAACCACTGAGTCACATCCCCAGCCCTATTTTGTATTTTATTTAGAGACAGGGTCTCACTGAGTTGCTTAGTGCCTTGCTTTTGTTGTGGCTAGCTTTGAACTTGTGATCCTCCTGCCTCAGCCTCCCGAGGTGCTGGGATTACAGGCATGCACCATTGCACCCGGCCCAACACATGAACTTTTTTTTTTTTTTAAATATTTATTTTTTAGTTTTCGGCGGACACAACATCTTTGTTTGTATGTGGTGCTGAGGATCGAACCCCGGCCACACGTATGCCAGAGGAGCGCGCTGCCGCTTGAACCACATCCCTAGTCCCCAACACATGAACTTTTGAGGGACACATTCAAACTACAACGACCTCAGCCTCTAAAATACCTGCAGACAGCTTGTGGGATATAAAGGACCCACTTAGAGATGTTGCCTGAGTCGGTCTTCCCTGACACTGGTGGAAGCACAGTGAATGAAGGGTGGGGCCCATTCCATTCAGTGCAGACAGAACTGTTAGGAATGAAGATTTCAGTGAAATATTAGGTACCTGTAGACCCAGGGCAGGAAATTTGACCACAAACTCTAAGCTCTCTTTGCAGCTAGCTCAGTTTGGGTGAGAAAAGGCTTCCCTGAGGAAGGGGTAGAAGATTTATGGGATGTGATGTGGGTCTTGAAAAACTGCTCCAGGGCCACGCCGGTTCATAGTGAGTCCAGGACTGCGGTGGGATGAGGCTTTTCCCCTCCACTGACCCTCAGGGTGAGGATCCAACTCAAATAGGGCTCTGACATGTTGGGAAAAGAGTCTGTTTTTATAAACCCAGAAAGGTGATAACAGATCTGTATTAAAGTTCTCCAAAAGCAGACAAGCATATGTGTGCAAGTTAATTTCTCAGAGGCAATCTGGGGAAACTCTACAAAGGAGTGGGGAAGTGAGAAAATGAGGGAGGAAAGCCAATTAAGGGTATTTAGACAAGAGGGTTACCTCTCTGAGCAAGTGGGGGCTCAGTGGACTAGAAACCCCTGGAGGGACTGTTTGGAGTCATCCCACTTCAGATCTGGAGGCTGGGGAATTGCATCCAAATCCAATGGTTGAAGGCTGTTCTTACAGTTGCTGGCTGGGGCCAAGAATGCTCCTGAGACACACAGATGCAGAAAGCCCATGTATTCACTAAAAGCTTAAAACAGTGCATACTTATTATCTCAGAGTTTTTATGGGTCAGGAATCTGGGCAGGACATAGGAGACCCTGTGCTTTGGGGGTCTCCCATGGGGCTGCAGCCAAGGCCACTGAATAGGGCAGTGTGCCATCTGAAGGCGTGGCCAGGGGAGGGCCACTTGTGAGCTCACTCACATGGTCATGGAGGGCTCATCTCCAGAGCTGATGGACTGGGAGCTTTGGCTGGGTTCTGTCCTCATTCTCTTGCCACTGGCTTCTCCCAATCTCACAGTTTGCCTTTAAAGCATGCAAGAGAATGTTCGAGTAAAATGAGAGTTAGAATGTTTAATAACCTAATCGTGGAAGTAACATCCCCTCGGAGTCACCGTATTCTATTGTTTTAGAAGCAGGTTATTCAAGGGGAGGGGATTACTCAGGCCATGAATATTGGGAAATGGGGATCATGGAAACCGTCTTAGAGGCTCCCAACCACCACCAGCAAGAGCAGAGGGAAGGTGAGTGGGAACTGGTGGCATTTTGCTTCAGGGCTAAGCAAAATCTGCCTAAGAAGAGGCGTGTTGGTGAAGAAGGATAAGGGGTGAATTGTCTGTGGGTAGAAATAGGCTGAGGACCCTGGGGAGCCTTTAGTCCTAGAAGCGGGGAGTCGGCCATTGGCTGGTCAAAGTAGCCCTTGGCATCACCCTGGCTCCTGGGACTGAGTATGACTAGGGCATGAGTGACCAGGGTTGTAGCCTGAGGGGCCCTCCACTCTCTGCCTGGTTGTCTTTCTTATGTTTCCCTGGAGAACTGTCCCCAGTGGACTACAGAGAAATACACAGAAGTGGCTGAAGGGCATGGAGAGGGAGGTTACCCTTCCACAAGGTCACACAGTTGGGAAATTAATCCAAATTGGATCTCATCCTGAAGCCTGGTCAGTTCTATAAACCCAGTGATGCTCCGCCCCACTGGCTGCCCTCGGGGGGAAGGAGACCTTGGGCTGGGGATCATCTTATGCCTGCTCCCTCCAGGACCTATAGGAAATTTATACTTAGATGAAAATAAATTCTATTTCCCAAAACTCCCTTAGTTATTCTCCTTCTGAGAAAGTCAATTCCCACTTTCACAAGACCAGCCCCCAAAGAGAGAAAAGCAACACTTTTCCAGACTCATTCTCCTGTTTGGGTTTTAAAGGTGGGTTCTCCAAGTTGCCAGGTGTCTCTGGGTGTGGTCAGTTCAGAGCAGACATGGGAAGGGCGAGGGGAGCTCTCACCTCCCCCAAAACTGCCTGTCTCTTAACCTTGTGCAAGAGCCCACAGGCTCCCATCCCCTTGTGACTGTCAAATTCCATCAAATGGAATCACCAATCAAATCAATGACCCACACCATCTTCAGTGAGCAACTCCCCAGTCAAATCTCCCCTACCTGGGTCTTTTTTTTTTTTTTCTTCTTCTTGTTTTGATTGGCATGAGAAGTGGGAAGGAGCCTGGTGCATTTTGTATGTCCAAGGAGAGAGAGAGTCAGTGTGGTCCTGGGCTTAACGGGAAAATTTATCTTGCACTTTTATGGTTAGATGATCATAGTGGATATAATAACAATAACTTAAAGCAAAAAAAATGCATATTGAAATGTTGAGGGAGGACGAAGGGACAGTAAAGGCAACTAACAATGACCTCACAATTTGTTCTATTCTTTCGCTCTGATGATCACATTTGATTTTCAAAAAAATGTCGTGGTGGAGCCATTAATATACCCAATTTATGGATCCAGAAACCAACTATCAAAGATTACCCAATGCCACACATACTAAATGGAAAATTTGGAATGAGAACCTTGGTATTGTGCTTTCTATTTGTTTATCGACACACAAAAATTGTCTATATTTAAGATGTACAATATAATTTTTATATAGGTATGTATTGTTACTCCAATTAACATATTGCCTCTTATATTAATTATTTGTGGACTTTTTTATTAGTTACACATGACAGTACAATGATTGTGACAATTCATACATTTGAATCAGATGGGGTATAATTTCTCATTTTTCTGATTGTACAGGTTGCAGAATCACACTGGTCATACAGTCACCTTTATACATACAGCAATCATAATGTCTATTTTATTCTGCTGCCCTTCCTATCCCCCCTTCCCCTCCCCTCTCCTCCCATCACATCTCTCTACCCAATCTAATATGATACACTTCTTTTTTTTTTCTCCTCACAACATCATACATGTATTCTGTATAACATGGAGGGTCTCCTTCCATCTTCTGTGCAATTCACCTTCTCCCTCCTGTGGATGTTTTTAAAAATTAATTTTTTTTTCAATGCTGGGACTTCTAACCCAGGGTTCAGATGTGCTAGGCAAGTGCTCTATCACTGAGCCACAGTTCTTAAGTGTGTGCATTATTTGTGTGTTGTGGGAACACTTAAGATCTACTCTATTAGCGATTTCAGGTACACAGACATTATTACAAACTATAGTTACCATGTTGTACAAGAGATCTTTAGAGTTTATCTTTTTATTTTTTGATTTTCTTGGTACTAGAGATTAAACCGAGAGGCACTTACCCCCTGAGCCACATACTCAGCCTTTTTAAATATTTTATTTAGAGACAGGATCTCACTTAGTTGCTTAGGGCCTTGCTAAGTTGCCAAGGCTGGCTTTGAACTTGTGATCTCCTGCCTCAGCCTCCCTAACCTCTGGGATTCACATTTGTGCCTCTATGCCTGACATAGTCATATTTTTAAAAATGTTTTTATTAGTGCTGGCCATATTCATCGTTTTGAAATTATTTTTATTAGTGCTGGGTGTGGTGGCACGTGCCTGTAATCCCAGCAATTGGGGAACCTAAGGCAGGAGGATTGTGAGATCAAAGCCAGCCTCTTCAACTTAGCAATGCCCTAAGCAACTGAGTGAGACCCTGCCTCTAAATAAAATATAAAAAAGGGCTGGGGATGTGGCTTAGTGGGTAAATACCCCGGGGTTTAATCCCAAAATTTATTGGTGCGTCCTGGTCATATATAACATTGGGGTTCATTTTGACATAATCATACGTGCCTGGAATGCGCCATTTCAGTCCCATGCTTGTCTTTCCTTCCCATCCTCCCTCTCCTTATTCTCCTTTCTCCACTCCACTGGTCTTTCTTCTATTTATTTATAGCTTTTTAAAATTAATGCTTCATAGATATACATAAAAGCGAAATTCACTGTGGTATATTCATATATGTACAAGGCATAATTTGGTCAATTTCATTCCACACTTCCTCCCTTCCCCTGACCCTCCTCCCTTCCCTGACCCTCCTCCCTTTCCGTGTCCCTCCTCCCTTCCCCTCAATCTCCTTCCCATGCTCCACTGATTTTCATGGGATCTCCCAACCCCCTTTTCCCTTACTTTGTTCTAGCCTCCACATATGAGAGAAAACATTCCACCCTTGACTTTGTGGGTCTGGCTTATTTCCCTGAGCATGACGTTCTCCAGTTCCATCCATTTACCAGCAAATGTCTTAATTTCCTTCTTATGTGTGGCTGAGTAGAACTCCATTGAGTATATAGACCACATTTTCTTTATCCATTCATCTATTGACAGGCATCAGGGTTGGTTCCATAATTTGGCTGTTGTGAATTGGGCTGCTATAACCATCCATGGGCCTGTATCACTGCAGTATGCGGATTCTTTCGTATAAATACCAAGGAGTGGGATAACTGGTCACGTGGTGGTTCTATTCCCATTCTCTTGAGGAATCTCTACACAGCTTTCTAGAGTGGTTGTGCTAATTTGCAATCCCACCAACAATGTATGAGTGTACCTTTTCCCCCACATCCTCACCAGCATATTATGACTTATCTTCTTGATGATTGCCATTCTAACTGGAGTGAGGTAAAATCTCAATGTGGTTTTGATTTGCACTTCCCTGACTGATAGGAATGTTGAACGTTTTTTCATATATTTGTTGGCCATTTATATTTCTTTTTTTTTTTTTGGGGGGGGAGTACTGGGGATTGAACTCAGGAGCTCTCAACCACTGAGCCACATCCCCAGCCCTATTTTGTATTTTATTTAGAGACAGGTTCTTACTGAGTTGCTTAGCACCTTGCTTTTTGCCGAGGCTGGCTTTGAACTCATGATCCTCCTGCCTCAGCCTTCCAAGTTGGTGGGGTTTCAGGCGTGTACCATCACACCCAGCTTCTTCATGCTCTTAATTGTTTCCTTTGCTGAGCAGAAGGTTTTCAATTTGATGCCATCACATTCATTGATTCCTTGTTTCATTTCTTGCCCTTTAAGGGATCTTGTTGAGGGAGTCAGCCCCTGTGTCAACATGTTAGAATGTTGGACCCACATTTTCTTCTAGCAGTTGCAAAGTTTCTGGTCTAATTCCTAGGTCTTTGATCCACTTTGACTCTTGTGCAGAGTGAGAGATAGGGATCTAGTTTTATTCTTCTACATGTGGACATCCATTTTCCCAGCACTATTTGTTAAAAAGGCTGTCTTTCTCCCAACTTATGTTTTGACAGCTTTGTTGAATATCAGATGACGCCATGTGCAGTGTGTCTGCATCTTCTGTTCTGTTCCGTTGGTCTTCGTGTCTGTTTTGATGCCAGTACCACACTGCTTTTGTCTTATAACTCTATGATGTAATTTGGGATCTATACGATGAAGCCTCCAGCATCACTCTTCTTGCTCAGGATTGCTTTGGCTATTCTGGGTCTTTTATTCTCCCACATGAATTTTAGGACTGTTTTTCTTTTCTAGTTCTGTGAAGAATGTCATTGGTATTTTGATGGAGTTTGCATTGAGTCTATATAATGTTTTTGATAATGTGGCCTTTTGGATAATACGATTTATTTATTTATTTATTTTGGCACAAAGGATTGAACTCAGGGGCACTTCACCACTGAGCCACATCACCAGCCCTATTTTAAAAAATATTTTATTTAGAGACAGGGTCTCACTGAGTTGCAAGTTCCTCATTAAGTTGCTGAGGCTGACTTTGACCTTGAGATCCTCCTACCTCAGCCTCCTGAGTCGCTAGAATTACATGCATGCACCACCATGCCTGGCTTCTCTTTTGTATTTTATTTTGAGACAGGGTCTCACTGAGGTGTTTACGACCTTGCTAATTTGCAAGGCTAGCTTTGAACTTGTGATCCTCCTGTCTCAGCATTCCCAGTCACTGGGATTATAGGCGTGAACAACCGCACCTGGCTGACAATACTAA
Organism: Marmota monax; assembly: GCF_021218885.2. Lineage (NCBI taxonomy): Eukaryota > Metazoa > Chordata > Mammalia > Rodentia > Sciuridae > Marmota > Marmota monax. The sequence goes on from NW_026694639.1 coordinate 2,103,095, forward strand.
TTCTTATAACTGAAATTTTGTACACTTTGACAAAAAGTCCTCTCACTCCCATTTCCTCTAACTTCTAGCCCTTAGCAATCATCCTTCTACTCTGCTTCTATGGGTTTACTTTTTTAGATTCCATGTATAAATGAGATCATGCTGTATGTCTTCCTGCATCTGGATTATTTCACTTAGCAAAATGTCCTCCAGATTCATCCATGTTATTACAAATACAGGATTTCCTTCTTTTTTATGGCTGAATAATATTCCATCATATGTATATTATATTACATATCACTTTTAAATTCATCAGTCAATGGAATTTTATTTTTATATCTTGACTATTGTGAACAATGCTGTAAAGAATATCTGAGTGCGGATACATCTTGGAGATACTGATTTCATTGTCTTTGGCTATGTACCCAGAAGTGGGATTGTTGGGTGTTATGGTAGTTCTATTTTTAGTTTTTTGAGGAACCTTCATACTGTTTTCCATAATGGCTGTACCAATTCATAATCCCAACAACAGTGTACAAAAATAACTCTATTTTCAGGCCTCCCTCCAAATTCTGTACATTTTGAATTGCATCCTCTGACCTCTTTAATATAGTTGCTCATGGGGTCTGTAAATTATTTGGTCCTTGACCAGTTCTTATTGAGAACCTACTACTAGGAAGTATAAAGTGTAAGAAAGAGGGCAAAGACTTGCCCTCAAGGAGTTCATAACCTTTTGAGGTGATAAGATCTCTACACGAAACAATTAGAAAAGTATAGAGACAGACTCTATCAGCAGATACTATTTTACAGTAGCCTGTAAGTGCTGTATTCCTTGGGAGATGTGTAGCTTAATTGAAGATGCTTAACAAAGATTATTTCAATGGTTTACAGGAATTCCTGAGCAACTTAGCACAATTAAGACATGAATATTTCTCATGGCAGGATGACAAAACTTTCAGGGGAAGTGCAGTATCACCAATGTCCACCAGATGATGCCACTATTCAGTGGAATTCTAGAGTTGTGCCTTGGGGATGCAAGCACAATTGTGTTTGAGATAATGGCTAGAAAGATATTTCCACCTGTTACAGACATTCGTAAGTTTCTTACTGTAATTTTACACGGAGTTGGTGCATATTAGCCATTGAGACTCTAAAAACACAGAAGGTCTCAAATTCCTCTTAAGTAAATTCTGTACATGGACTTTATTTTCCTGGCGGAGTTCCACCACCTTTTAGCATTTGCTCTGTGCAAGTCAGGTGACTATGAGGTTAATAGAAGCTCAATTTCAAGATCTAGGCGTGGAGACCAAAACTGGTAGAGGAGACCACCACCTTAGAGGTAAACTTTTTTACTCTATTAGGCATTTACTCTTAGTAGATATGCAAATATATTCCCTACTGAAAATCTTGATAAACAACAGATTTAGCCCAGTGGATAAGCCAGTATGGACAGCTTGATGCAATTATCTTCAGCATTAATGAGCTGTGGCTTCCATCCTAATGTGTTGATATTTAGTAATCTCTGATAATGAAGGAGAATATAGCCTTTGAAGTCAAAATGTTCTGGTGTGGCTGGATATTTCTAACCATGAGCATTCATTATTTTGTTTGACAAATTGGCCTGCTTTGGAATATTAAACACCCACTCTTTAGAGGGTAATAAAGATGAAAGCAACTACACTCCTTGAGCTCACTGAGGGTATTTCCCAAGAATCCCAAAGCTCTTGCAAAGGTTTATCTGAGAGGGCTCATCTCTGTGAGCCTAGCGTCATCTCTCTGGAGGAGTCTGTGACAGGCATGTTCATTGGTGTTCTCATCTGAGGCCAGGAAGGCCTACTGGCTTTGGCCCAGCCTGCCTGAGTCAGCTCAAAATCTGAATTGTTCCACACAGACACTCCCCCTCAGAGGGCTCAAGGACAATGGGGTAATGGAGGGCTAAGACCCTGTTAGGAATGCCCTCCTGAAAAGCCAGATTGGAAGGAGATGTGACAAGCGTCCTCTATTTCACTCTTGTTCTCAGCGGGGAATGGGGGAACCCCTGTGGTTCTTCTTTTGTATTTTTGTGAGATGCTCAGCTCTGGCAGTGGTCAAAACATAATTTAGATGCTGTTATTATTATTATCGTGAGATGGGGTCTATCTATGTTGCCTAGGTTGACCTTGAACTCCGGGGCTGAACTGATCCTCCTGCCTCAGACTCCAGAGTAGCTGGGACTATATGCATCCACCAGAGCGCCTGGCAAGATGTAATTACTGATCCATCAGATTTCCGTAGCTAAAATCCACTGAGGAAATATCATGTTCCAGGCACCAGACAAACCGCTTTGGTTGTATTATTTAACTCTCACTGACATCTAACAAAGTTATATTCGAACTCCAAATCTACCCTGTCCCTTTGTTGGTACAGTGTTGATTTTGTGATTTCTTTTCCCTTCTGAGTGGCCTTGAGCCATGGGAAGGGTCCAGTTTCAAATACCAGGTGGAATTATGATTAGTCAAAGCCAAACCACTCCTGAGAGTCTTGTCCTCCTTGCCAGTAATTGGTTAGAAATGAGCACAAGGTCAGGGTCAACACAGGTGTGTGTTCATGTGGAGCACAGCACAAAGATCCCACATCTAAGAGGCACACATTTAATTGTAGACATATATGAATGTTCAGGCATGGAGATTCTGGCCTTTTGGCTGAATCTTAAAGCAGTTCTGTCTCCATTCTCTATCTGTGATGATGAGAATTTTTGTTCCACTCTAGTAACCATTAGTCACATGTACCTATGGAGGACTTGAAATGTGGCTAGAGCAGTTGAGGTACTGAATTATAAGTTGTGTTTATTTTTAACCAATTTAAAATTAAATTGAAATAGTCAATTGAAATAGTGGCTAAAGGCTGCCATATTGAACTGTGCAGGTCTAGAGATAAAGCCATAGTCACACCTTCCCATGAGGACACACATGTAAACAGTCATCTGAAGGTCAGGAGCTGGATGTCCCCAAGATCAGGTCTTGGTTGAGGAAGTAGTGCCTCCATTATGCACAAAGGTGACATGCAAGTCATCTGCAGCCCTGAATGCAATCCACATCTGGACTATGAGCAGGGACGAGAGACTGCTGGGAAAAGTTTTTCCAATTTGAATACGAAATGTGAAGACTTTTGCTCTCCTCATTCTTTTCCAGAGCATGTTGCCTTTATCTAGATGGTGCCTGGAATTGCAGCAGCTGCGGGGCTTCCAGCCCCAAGATGAAGTCAACACCCAGGGAAGGAAAGATTGAGAAGCTGAGAGAAATTGAGCCAGAGCCCTGGTGAGCTGGCTTTGGAAGCTGCCCTGATTTGAGACTTCTTGTCAACATGAGATAAAAAAAAAGCCTTCCTCTTCTTTCAGCCTTTGAGTTGGGATTCCCTATTATTTGCAGCTGAAAGCAACCTAATGGATGCAGAAAACTGCTTTATTGATCTTGTCTTACAGATGGTGTAATCAAGGCTGAGATGATACCAATTTCTCCAAGTCATCAAGCCAGTTCATGGCAGATTTGGGTGGGAGTCAAATCCAGCTGTGCCAGACTCCAAAATCTGAATTGTATTACCATCTGAATGGTATTACCATCTCCACTCTCAAAAGCACTACTTTGCCCTTTACACTATTTCCTGTGAGCATGTAAGTCCCTGGTTTGGTAAATCCGGTGTGGGTCTCATATATGAAAACAAACAACAAACTCAAAGTGATTTTTTTTCCTTCTACTCTTTATTCAACCTCTCTGTGTTTCTGTATGCAGCAAACACTTCTGCACATTCTGAAGGGGATACCAGCTGGGTGTCCTCTAACTCAATTCTGACATTATCGACCTGGAGATAGCGTCAGATCCCCCAGGTTGAGGACCCAGTTTCACAAGATGATCCCACTTCAGATTCTAATTGCTCCCCCTAAGTTAGAACCTATGCTTCTGACTGACCTGCTATCAACTGGGGTTCCCACAACCCCTTCCCTGGGTGTGATTAACTTGATAGAGTTACAGAACTCAGGGGAACCTTAGTTAGGTTAACCCATTGATTATAGAGGATGATACAAAGGATACAGATGAAGAGCCAGGTGGAAGAGATGCATAGGGCGAAGCACGTGGGGAAGGATGGACAGCTGTCATGCCTTCTCTGGGCATGCCCTCCTCCAGCAACCTCCGTGTGTTTTGCTATCTGGAACCTAGTCCTTTTGGGATTTGACGGAGGCTTCCTCACCTAGGCATGGTTAATTAAGTCCTTGGCCATTGGGGATCAACTTAACCAGTAGCTCTCTTCCCTTTCCTGGGGTTGGGGCTAAAAATCCTTCTGGTGACCAGTCCCCATCCTGAGGCTATATAGGGTGCCCCAGCTACCACTCATCTCATGACTATGCAAAAGATACTCTTATCACTCCAGAGAGCCTAAGGGTTTCAGAAGCTGTGTTTTGGAAAACATGGACGAAGACCAAATATCTATTTCATAGTGTCACCGTTGGGTTGACTTTGAGCTGGGGAAATTGCTTACGTTGGATCTGCCCTGTCTTTTGGGCTCTGTGTAGCCACCTGTGGCCAGGACATGAGGTGCACAGATACCCAGTCCTCTTTCCTGCCCCATGGAGGGAATGTCTGGGGAAGGTGGGGCTGAGGAGCATCACCTACTGCTCCCAATTCTCTGTAATCTACCGGCAGATCTGATTCCCATTGAGGGAGGGTTACAATTCCAAATTCTCAGTCATGGTCTAGAAAGTGCTGGAAAGTGTTGGACGTACAGCGTTTTTCAGGACTCTGTGGGAGAGAGAAGGAAGAGATGTGGCAGCAAGTTGAAGGGACCGAGACAAGTTCAGTGATCCTGAAAGTTAACTCCAGGGACTGGACATGGAGTGGGAGGGGGAGAGGGTGGCAGCTGACCGGACCTCTGACTGGACTTCTGGATCTCTCCACTTCTGACCTTTTCTCTCCCCAGAATTTCCTTTTTCCCCACATGTAGAGTTCTTATCTTTTTTGGGTCCCTGATGCCCACTCCTTTTGTGTGTGTGTGTGTGTGTGTGTGTGTGTGTGTGGTATTGGGGATTGAACCCAGAGCCTTGTGCATTCGAGGCAAGTACTCTACCAACTGAGCTATATCCCCATCCCCCACCTTTGGTTTTTTAAGACACCTCAAACTACATTCAGTTGGAAACTGGACCCAGGATTTCTCCCTTGTTGAGTGTGAGAGGTATTAACCATAGTGCATTCCCTAGGGATTCTGGACTGATTAAGGAGAGACACAGGCATTCCCAACGGGTCACAATGGGGAGCAGTTTGGATACAAGGACAAATGAGGTTTCCAACAATATTCTCCCAAGCTTGGATCCTGGCACTCCCTCAAGGAGAGAGCCTCACCTATCCAGGGGTGTGGCGAGTTGTGGCCTGCCTTGAGCAGGAACAAAGGACAGGTTTCTGGACCTGTGTCTTAGTCAGCTGTTTTGCTGCTGTGACCAAAAGGTCTGACAAAAACAGAGGAGGAAAAGTTTTGGGGGCTCATGGTTTCAGAGGTCTCAGTCTGTGGATGGCCAGCTCTCTTGGTCTGGGCTCAAGGTAGGGCAGAAGGGTGTGGTGGAGGAAAGCAGCTCAGGACATGGCAATCGGGAAGCAGAGAGAGCTCTTTCACTAGGGACAAAATGTCGTACAGTCACCATCCAGTTAATCCATCAGGTGGATTCATGCACTGATCAGGTTAAGGCTCTCACAATCCCATCATTTGACCTGTAAACTTTCTTGTATTATCTCACAGATGAGCTCTTCTGGGACACCTAATATCTAAACCATAACCCTGCTTGGACTTGGCCTGGACCTGTGTGAACAGCGTGCAAGCTAGAGCCACAGGAGCGTGACCGCCTAGGGACAGCCTGTCTGGGTGGGGTAAACCATGGACTCCCCAGTCTCCAGAACTAAATTTCTATTTATTTTTAAAGTAATTTCTATTATTAATAAATTACCCAGTCATCTAGGTGTGGTGGCGCACGCCTGAAATCCCGGTGACTCAGAGGCTGAGATGGGAGGATGGCAAGGTTGAGGGCAGCCTGGGAAACTTAGGGAGACCCTATCTAAGAAAAAAAAAAAGGGGCTGAGATGAGCTCAGTGGTAGATTACTCCAGATTCGGTCCCCAGGACTGCAAAAGAAAAAAGAAATTACTCAGACTAAGACACCAGGGATTCCCAGAGGGACAGAAAGCATGCTTTGTTTTTATGCGCCTAACCAGGGGCTGGAGTCCCTTTGCATTACCTGTCACTCTTCTTTTTCTTCGAACTTGTAAATTTACGCAGTTTTTCTGTGACTTCCCCTCACATCTTGTAAGAACCTTCGTGGCCAATGCTTTGAGTGAGGGGGAAGGAGGATTGGGGTGAAGCCTATGGAAGGGTCTCAACGTGCTCCCTTGCCCTTTGTTTTTGTGGGGATGCCACGGCCTGCCCCTTCCATTCTTAGAACCAAGGTTCAGCAAATGCCTCTTCTCCAGCTCCCTATGGGCAGCTCACATGCTGTCTGGAAGCCACAGAGAGTGGCCCGTGGCTGTGCCATCACCATCGTGGGGGCAGGTGAGAGACACCCTTTGTGTATCAGCTCTATGCTCCCAGACCATGTCACCTCAGAACCACACAGCTGGGGCACAGGGTCAGGGGGCAGGCCTCGAACCCAGCCAGAGTATAAACTTCTTAGGGCAAGATTGGGACAGTGTTTAACTATAGGATCTGGAAAATAGGAACGCCTCAAAAAGTAACTATGACGATTGAATGGAAGAATTCATACTCACAAAAGTACAGGTTGAGTATTGCTTATTCAAAATGCTTGTTTCAGATTTTGGATTTTCTTTTTTAGGGTTTTGGAAAATTTGTATGCATTTTTAATGAGCTATCTTATGGATAGTATTCCCCAGACTAAACACAAAACTCATTATGTTTTGTATGTACTTCATACACATAGGCTGAAGGTAATTTTATTCAATATTTTAAGTAACTTTGTGCACTCAGCAAATTTCAGATTTTTGGAGCATTTTGAATATTCAGATGAGGGGTGCTCAACCTGAGTTTAGAATACGCCCAGAATCTAGTAAGTGTTCAATCTGATGTTGTCATTATTATTAATATTGCTACTGTTACTTTGAGAGCACCAAGCATGGAATGACATTTGTACACTGAGACCCAAAGTAAATAATACACATGTACCTCCTAAAATGCCTCTCTGGAGGGCTGTGGCCTCATGATTAGAGAGCCTCTTCTGCTCCTCGATACTGAAAGAGGACCCTACTCCTGTGTTAGTTATTTCGTTTGTATAATCTCCTGACTGGGTAATTGTCCACAACCATGCTATTTAGAATGTCTACATGGTACATTGAAAGAGTGCCTTGTAATCATGGTGTACTGGAAAATCACTATAGCCTCCAGCCAATTATCACAGAATCATAGAGCCGAAAGGGACAGCAGATGCCATTAAGATCAGCATTGGATCTCCAGCCCTAACCTTGGGGTAGGACCCTATGCTTGACCCATGTGCCTGGACTCAAGCCTTGTCTTATCTTGAAAATGGTGTTTTTCTGGGGAAATTTCTTTTTAAAAATATGACCTTGAATCTGATCACTTCCCGAGAGAAAAAGCCAGCCCAATACTTAACTGCCCACAGCTTTGAATTAGCCAGAGCCGGAGTCTAATTTCCTATCGTAGATGAATGTTGCTTCCTTTGGCTTCATCCAGGGTTTCCAGCCCTGGCGCCATGGGCCTTTGCAGGGCGGACACTCTTCCGAGGTCCCAGCGGCAACAGGCCTGGGGCCAACTGTGCCCTGGAGCCAGCTGAGATTCCCAAGATTCATGCAGCCTTCGTTCCCCCCAAGCTGAGTGGGACAGAGAATGTCAGTTTCTTCCTAAATCCTGTGACCTGAGGGCAAACTTCTTGCATTGACTTCAGAATGCAAAGACATTGCTCAATCTCTTTGACCTCCTCCCCAGCACAGCCTTCAGACGAGGGCACGTTCAGAGCCACATTTTCTCCAGCATTTTCCCCAGGCCAAGGTCCTTCATTCTTGGGGTTCATTTGAACGGTTTCCATAGTGACAGCCACTTGTTGCATTTTGAATCTCCCATCGAGGCCCTTGCAGTTTGCCAGCTAAGCCACCGATCACCAGGCATTCGTGCCAGGTTAATAAGACAAAGTCTGTTTTATTTTGTCCTTTTTTTTTTTTTTTTTTGGTCTGCTTTCAGTTGGGGGCAGCCTAACAAAAGAGAGGGCCTTTTGGCTTTCAAAATTCATGGACCTCTGTTCATTATCCCAGGCGATATTTTGGACTGAACCAGTGTGCACTCTATTTCCATGCTGTCTCCCGGCGGCTGCTCCTCTGAGCCAACCATGGCAACAGTGGGAGTGTGTGGCCCTGAGCAGGCTGTGAGGGCTGCCTGGCATGTGGGGGTGTGGGTCACAGCTGACATGCCTCTTTATTTTAAAGGTAGGGTGATGGGGATGAAAACAAATCCATTGTGAGGCCACAGCCTCTTTTATGGAAGAGTAGAATTGAAATAATATTGATTTCTTTTTTAGAGAATCTTCTGGAAGTTTAATGTCAGTGACATTAATCAGACACCTGGAGCTCTGTAGACTTCCACCGCCTTGATGCTTCTTCTGTGTACAGACTGGAACTACCCGCCATTTCCCTGGGGTGTGTTTAGTCTGCTAGGTCTGAGCCAAGACCTGCAAGAGGCATTAATGATTCCAGTGAACAATCCTCCCCACCAGTAGAGTTAAAGAAAGAAATCCGATAAGGGGATCAGCAGATCAAAGCACACATCACCAACCGCTGTCCCTTCTTACCGACTTATGGGGAAATACTTCCTGTCTACACCAGTGCTTCTGTACATCTCCATGAGGTTTTTAAGCATAGGGAGAGCCTGGGTCTCTCCATGTTTTGCAAGTGTTGCTGCTGGATTATGTTGTTTGCTGCTATTGAGCTTTCAGAAGAATCTCTTAAGAAAGTTCTTCTGATCTGATGGATGGGCTCTTTTGTGTGTAGCTAGGACTTTAGTAGGGGGAAACCGAAAGGCAACAATCTTTTTTTTTTTTTTTTTTTTTTTTTTTAGGAGATACTACGTACAGAGCAGAAACCGACTGAGGTGCAGGGAAGAAGGGCTCAACCTGCAAGAGGCATTAGTGATCAGAAGAATGCCGGAAAGCTCTGCCAGTCTGGTAGCATTATGCGTTTTAAATGAATACTTGAAAAGGGAAAACAGAGGTACATAATGATCCAGAGCCTGGGGCTTCTTGGCTGCAAATATACCAAATACTTGAACAAATGAACACAAAATCAAGGGCAGTTTATAAAGCAGCATCACACTGCAGATCTGCTTTAAAGGCAGGCAAAAGAAAAAGAGGGAAATTATCCAAATTAAAAGTAAATGCTTGTAATGCAAACAAGAAAATGAAAAATGTAATGTTAGAATAAAGGAGCCCATGAGACTGTCTGGAATCAGTAACCCTGTCAGCAGGCTTGGCACACTGTGGGCCCTGGGCTCTCTCCAGAGCCTCCTGGGCCTTTGGGAAGTGGCTCCTATGTGAATAGGTTTGAATGACCTACTCCTGTCTGGGCCAGAAGATGCAGAGGTCTGGGCTGGATTCTTGGAGGGGTTGTTTAGTTCTAGGGCTTCCTGTGGACCTCGATCATTAAGGAATGCTTGTGTTTCAACATAATCCAATGCAAACTGGTTCAAGCAACCAGGAAACATTGATTTGCTTCCCAGGAAAACCCAGAAGTTAGGCAGGGCTGGGCTGGATGGATTTGCTGGTTCAGTAATAGCAAGGGCCCAGTTTCCTGCTCTGCCTCCAGTGGGATGAGATTTATTCCAAGGTTGCTTTTTCTCTTGGCTTAAGGTGAATGCCAATCACTTTCAGGGCTCAGAGAGTGAGGGCTTCTCACTTCTCAAACATCAAAACAAAGTTATGCATCTTCCTATTCCACCTTAGGTTTTGCCTTCACCCCTCAGGAGGGCTCTCGCAATCACTGTGGTCAAGGAAAGGCTGAGGGCTTATTGGTTTAGGCTTCAATTACTATCCATCTCTGAATCCATCACCTGGGCAAGTGGGGTGGAATTCTCATGACTTGTTTTGGACAATCAGGGTGATTGTCTGAAGGTGAGGGTGAGGGCCAATCTTACCCCAAACACAGGGCTTTTCCACCAGGAGGAGTAGAGCTCCCCAAAGAAAAATCAGGAGGGACAAGGATGGGATTGGAGGTTGGAGTGGACACTGTTTAAGCAACAAGCATATATCCTCCCCAGGTCTGGATACTTTGGGAGTAGGGAAGGTGAGGGGTAGAGGGTGGAGCAGCATCCTGAGCCCTAGGAAGTAAGCCTGGGAGTGAACCAGGGACATATTTTATCATCTTTTTTTCTTTCTTTTTGGGGCGGGGAGGGTGCTAGGGATTGAACTCAGGGGCACTCGACCACTGAGACACATCCCCAGCCCTATTTTGTATTTCATTTAGAGACAGAGTCTCACTGAGTTGCTCAGCACATTGTTGTTGCTGAGGCTGGTTTTGAACTCTTGATCCCTCTATTTCAGCCTCCTGAGCCACTAGGATTATAGTCATGCGCCACTGTGCTCGGCTTATTTAATTATTTTCATAGCTGAACCCTTCTTTTCCCACACAGGTGCTTTCTTCCATTTCTTCCCCCAAGAGGGACCAGCACGGCCTAGTAATTAATACTGTGTGATCCACTGCGGGCTTTATGGTTCACCAGTCATGTGACTGGGTGTGAGTTACTTAATATCTTTAGTCTTTAATTTCCCCACCTATAAAATGAGTTTAATAAATAGTGCTTATCTCACAGGTTTGTTATTATGATTAAATGACTTAAAACACATGAAACACTTGGAATAGTGTCTGACCCAAAAAGGTTTTAGCTATTATAATTCCATTAAAAGAATTTCCTTGTCAGCTGGGTGCAGTGGCCTCATGCCTGTAATCCTAGTGGCTGGGGAGGCTGAGGCAGGAGGATCGCAAGTTCAAAGAAAGACTCAGCAACAGCGAGGCACTCAGCAATTCAGTGAGACCCTGTCTCTAAATAAAATACAAAACAGGGCTGGGGATATGGCTCAGTGGTTGAGTGTCCCGGGCTCATTCCAGTACCCTCCTCCCCGACCCCGCAAAATTCTTTTTCCTTGTAATCTCCAGCATTAGACAAAAGTAGCCATTGATTGTCTTTGATGCTTAGCTCCCAGCACAGGGACTGCCCACGTGGAAGTCTCAATGCATTTGTGCTGAGGGAACAGTGTTTTAGTGAGCTTTTTCACCGTTGCAACTAAAAGACCCTCTATAATTGTAGAGGAGAAGAGGTTTATTCAGAGGCTCAGGGTTTCAGAGCTGTCCATCCACAGACAGCAGGCTCCATTCCTTGGGGCTTGAGGTGAGATTGAACATCATATTGGAGTGTGTGGCCGAGGGAAGAAGCTCACATGGTGATCAGAAAGCAAAGACAGACTCCAATCTCCAGATAGAAAATATATACCCCATAACCCCCAGTGAGCCACTTCCTCCAGCCACACCCCACCTGCCTCCAACTAGTTACCACTCGGTTAATCCCACCAGGGATTAATTCACTGATTAGGCTAAGGCTACAACCCAATCATTTCTCCTCCGAACCTTCTTGCATTGCCTCACATGTGAGCTTTTGTGGGGACTCCACGTCTAAACCATAACAGACTGAATAAACGAGAGCCAGTGGTTTAGGAGACCCAAGTATCAAAGTGTGGATGGACTTTAATGCACTGCAGATTTGCAACGTGGTGTGCTTCAGGTACCTTCTGGTTCCTTTAGTTCAAGCGGCCCATTACGAAGGCAGAATGGCCCCTGGCCCCTTTCCACTCCTCTTACTTCCCATGTCTCCCTTTGACAAGGCTCTCTGTGCTTCTCCTTATCCTCTGTCACTCTCATGCTCACATCACTCACAACCTTGATCACATTATTTCCCTCGATCAGAAAGTCCTCTGAGGGACTGGGGATGTGGCTCAAGCAGTAGCGCACTCGCCTGGCATGCGTGCAGCCCGGGCCTCAGCACCACATACAAACAAAGATGTTGTGTCCGCCGAAAACTAAAAAAAAAAAAAAAAAAAAAAAAAGTCCTCTGACTTCCTCTCGCTGTCCAAATTCCACCATCTTGCAAGACCCAGACCAGACCCAGCTACCCTCATGAGCCTTCCCAGCCCAGTATGGCTCCTTCTTTTTCTGAATTTCTTTCATGCTGTGCCCCTTGGGCCCTCTTTAACTTTAGCCTTGGCTTCAGAGACCTGTTTTCTGCAAGTTTCAACTCAAGCCAACAGTATCCCACTACAAATGCAGGTCTTGTGTCACTTCTTTTCTTCCCCAGGAAGTCTCGAGGTTCAGAGGAGCTTAAGTCACATTGAGATCCTGTTTCCCATCTGCTAGCATGGCTATAATAAAAAAAAAATGAGGTAATAACAAGTGCTGGTGAGAATGTGGAGAAATTGTAGCCCTCAAACACTGTTGGTGGGAATGTGAAATAGTGAAGCAGCTTTGGAAAATAGGCTGGTATTTCCTTGAAAGGCCAAAGAGAGCTGTCCTTTGGCATAGAAATTCCATTTGAGGTACCTACCCAAGGGAAATGAAAACTTGTGTCCACACAGAAATTTGTATGTTCATAGCGGCATTGTGTATAATATCCCCAAAGTGGATATTATGACCCAATAGCCCTATTTTTAGGGTCCATAGTTTCAATGCTCTTCCCATAGCCACTTTCAAGCTACCAGTGTAAAGCTGGGGAGAGATGTGTGGTAGCACACCATTATACAGCACTTCTACTTGCAGATACGCTAAACTTCCATTTTGCATAGTTAGCAATACCAGTTATTCTACTTCTTGGTATATACTCAAAGGACTTAAAATCAGCATACTACCGTGACATAACCACATCAATGTTTACTGCAGCTCAATTCACAAGAACTAAGCTATGGAACCAATCTAGGTGCCCGTCAACAGATGAAAAGATTTTTAAAAATGTGGTGTATATACACAGTAGAATATTACTCAGCCTTAAAGAAGAATGAAAATATGGCATTTGCTGGTAACTGGATGGAACTGAAGACTATCCTGCTAAGTGAAATAAGCCACTCCCCCCCCCCAAAAAAAACCCCAAAGGTTGAACGTTCTCTCTGATATGCAAATGCTAACATACAATAAAGGGTGTGTGAGGGAAGAACAGAAGTTTATTGGATTAGACAAAAGGGAATGAAGGAAGAGGGGGGATGGGAATAGGAAGGACAGTAGAATGAATTATACATAACTTTCCTATGTTCATATATGAACGTATCACCAGTGAAACTCCACATCCTGTACAACCACAAGAACTGGATCCTAATTAGAATAAATTATACTGCGTGTATATATGATATGTCAAAATACACTCGGCTGTCATGTACATCTAAAAAGAACAAATTAAAAAAATGAAGTGTAGAAAACTATCTAGGAACTGTAGGGGTGATTATTAACTGCCTGTGTTCTAATATAATTTATTTAATAGCAAGCTTGTATAATTTAATTTTTAAGTATTGTTATGTCTAACAGCTGGCTTACAAAATCCTTGGAAACTTAACATTCAGTCACAGACCAGTATGAATCAGCATATCTCTGCACCCTGACTTGGAAAGGAAATAAAAAGAGACCTTTACTAATGAATTTACCTCCAGAATTTGTCTCAGAAAGCAGGAGGTGAATCACTTTTGGAGATTGGATTACTCCCTGATGCTAAAGACCTGAAGTGAAAATACTTATCCACAGTTAGGAAGGAAGGTTCTTTGACGTACGTAGCACTGCCCGTTGGAACTTACTACCGTGACACTGTCCAGTAAAGTAGCCATTAGCCACATGCTATCTCCTCAACATTTGAAATGTGACTAGTGTGACTAAGGAAATGAATTTAAATTTTTAATTTAACTTTAATGTATTCAAATGCAAATTTAAGTGACTGCATATCATTAGTGGCTACCATATTGAAGAGCACAGCTTATACTTTGCCAGATACTTTTTTTTAAAACAATACTTTTAGTTGTAGATGGCACAATACCTTTACTTTATTTCATTTATTTATATTTAAGTGGTGTTAAGTATGGAACCCAGTGCCTCACATTTGCTAGGCAAGTGCTACTGCTGAGCCCTAGCCCTGCCAAATACTTTTTAGTGGATCTTTATTTTCAAATGGCATATTAGCTCCTTAGCTTCTACTACCAGATTCTGGCTGTCTTTGCCTATCCATTTTTATCCCCTCTTACTGTCGAAGGTAGTTTCTCCATCCTGCTCCATTGGTATTTTTTTTTTTTTTTTTTTTGCCATCCCTGACACACGCAGTTAGCTGATTTCACATATCTGGCCTTTGGACATAACAGTTTTGCTCTAATTCCCATATATGCCACTCATGGGTTGCACATGTACCCATGGGTTGTCACTCTCTTTGATTCCTGGTGGGGCCTGGTGTGGCTGGTGCTTTCTGGGGAGTCACCTAGAGATGCAAGTGGATTTGTTTGGGACCCTCCAGAGGGTGAGGGTAGTAGTTTACCAGACTGCCCTGCTGGTGCCTGGGCAGAGAGTCCCAATGACACGGGCACTGTGCTGTTCCACCACAGCACACTATATGGGCTAACGAGGCTCCCACCATCAGAACTTCAACCTTCAGCCAGCCACAGAGCAGGTCAGTGTCTGTTGAGGACAAGCAGCCCTGGTGTGTTCAGTTGATGTCCCAGATCCCCAGGAAGTAAGCACAAGCCCAGGTCAGGGAAGTCAGGAGCAGATGTGTTCATTTCAGCCAGGGGCTCCTGGTGGGGCAGCTTCTGGGGGAATCCCAAACCTTCTGCTTCACCTATTACTCTACTTCTGTCCATTGGGGCCTGGGCAGTAGTAGTGTGTCTAGACTAGCTGCCACTCAATTGCCTTAACTACATACATACGGGCGCTCTATGGGTCACAATTCCATTATTTTGAAATTTTATACATGAAAAGGTCCGATTGACTTCGGAATCCATCCACATTTTAGACATTTAAAGGTTACATTTATCAATAAAAACTATAAATAGCTATTAGAAGGCTTTAAATATTTCAACTGCTGAATGTTTTAGATGGGTATAAAAATGGCTTTAAGTTCTCCAGCACATATTTGTGCAGTTTCTTCATTTAAAACTCATAAAAGTTTTTCATTTAAATTGTTTCATTGTTGGCATTTTTTGCCATTATTGGCATAATTTGTTTTGAAAAGTTTATACTCTTAGATATAAGCTCAGTTTTCTCATTTAAATAATCAAAACGAGCCTGTGCATGCCTGTAATCCCAGCACGTAGGGAGACTGAGGCAAGAGGATTGAAAGTTTGAAGCCAGCCTGAGCAATTTAGTGAGACCCTGTCTCAAAATAAAAAATAAAAAGGGCTGAGGATGTAGCTCAGTGGTGGAGTACCCCTGGGTTCAAACACCAGTACCCGCGCCCCCCCCCCGCCCCGCCCACAAAAAAAGAAAAAAAATCAAATGATTTTGCTTGGAAATTTGTACAAATTCATATTTAATATATTCCCTATTAATTGGCATTTTCTTTTTCCTATTATAATTACAAAAGGTTAAGAAATGATTTTTTCACTAAATACTTTATAAGTAGCTCCTTCCCTTACTCCCTAGTTTATGCCAGCATACCAAGCCAATATTTTATTTCTCGGTGTGCCATGGCTTAAAAAGGATTGGGAAATGGTGTCTAGATTACCTCTCCCCCTTGGACCCTGCCTTCTAAATGCACTTTTATTTGTGATTTGTGCCTCCTGCTTTTGGATACCCCTCAGCCAGAAGTCTCTGGTTTCTGCTCTGCTTTTGTAGGGAGGATACGCTACTTGTAGTCAGCCTTCTGGATCTACTTGCTTCATTCACAGATTCAACCAGCCACAGATTGAAAATATTCAGGGAAAAAAAAATTGTGTCTGTGTTGAATATGGACAGACTTTCTTCCCCCTTGTCCTTATTCCCTAATCAATACAGGATAAATATAGGGTAACAACTTTTTACACAGCATTTGTGTTATTATTAGGTATTAAAAGTAATCTAGAGGATTAAAGTATCCAGAGGATGCATGTAGGTAGTACTATGTCATTTTATATAAGGGACTTCAGCATCTGCACATTTTGACATCCCTGGTGAGGTCCTGGAATTATCCTCCAAAGATACTGAGGGATGGCTGTATGTGCTTTCACGTGTGGCCTTAGTGTAGCTCTCATGTTCTGTATATTCATATCTTTCCTTCCCAGTGAAGTGGTCCATCTTAATTTTTTTAAAAAATATGTATTTATTTATTGGTACAAGGGATTTAACCCAGGGTCATATCCCCAGCCCTTTTTATTTTTTATTTTAAGAGAAGATCTTGCTAAGGTGCTTAGTGCTCTGTTAAGTTGCTGAGGCTGGCTTTGAACTTGCAGTTCTCCTGTCTCAGCCTTTCAAATCATTGGGATTACAGGTGAGCAAGCCATAGTGGGACATTTTTAAAGTGTACTCTATAAACTTGACACTTTTGGATAATTCAGTACTTTAAAAACTTGCAATAAGAATTATAAGATCCATGTCTGGCATGTGTGAGGCCCTTGGGTTCAATCCCTGGTACCTAAAAAAAAAGAAAAAAAAGTTACAAAATCCAAAACTAAGACACCTCAAATTAAGGAATGGATTTTTTCCCCCACCTTCCAATAAGGAAGGATATCTGCCTGTCTGTCTGCCTGTCTGTCTGTCTATCTGATGATCAAGGCACTTTTGCTTTTCTTCTCTGCCCTTAGTGCTTATGTGATTTTTCACTGACTCTGCCAGGGGCGCTTCCTTGCCTTGGGGAGGATTAAGATTATTACACAGAAATGCACAAAGGAAGAATCAATGTTACATGTTTGATATCCAAAATAGGATGTTTGAGTCCACAAGCAAGATGGTGGAAAGCCAGACTTTGAAATAGCGGAAGTATTTTCAAAGTTTCTTAAGCTCCCTTTAGTACATCAAAATCTAGAGACTTTTCTATAAGCCGAGTCTGTGATGTTCACGGGTGGTAGGAAAAGCTGGTGCCTCTCGGTCCAGAGGCTGTGGAATGAAGAGAGGTAGGGGGAGCGGAAGCCCTGAGTCCCCACTTTCCTCCTTGGTCCAGCATTCTGGGATATGGGGCTTATTTTAAGCAGCAAGAGAGGGAAGCTGAATGCCTCGGAGGTTTATACTTTTTTCCCATTTTGAGGTCTGACTCAGTCCTTTTGGGCTGCTGTAGCAAAATATCATATAGGTGGCTTAAGTGACAGAAATTTATTTTTTACAGAGCTGGAGACCAAGAAGTCCAAGACAAGATGCTGTCGATTCCTCGACAGTTCGCACATTGCCATCTTTTCTCTGTGTCCTCACATGGCAGTAGGGACAAAAGAAGCTCAATGGGCTCTCTTTTATAAAAGCACTAATCCACCAAGCACAGTGACACCCCACTGTGATCCCAGTTGTTTTGAGAGACCGAGGCAGGAGAATTGAAAGTTCCAGACCAACCCCAATGGTTTAGAGAGATCCTCAGCAACTTAGAAAGACTCAAAAAACAAAAAGGAGGGGGGTGTGGCTCAGTGGTAGTGCACCTCTGGGTTCAATCCTTAGAACATCATCATCATCATCATCATATTAATAATGGTGCTAATCCCCTTTGTGAGTGCTGTACCTTCATGACCTAATTACCCCCCAAGGCCCTACCTCCAAATATCATCATATTGATACTAGGACTTAACATATAAATGTGTGTGTGAGTATGTATGTTTCCAAATAAGATTACACTGACAGATTCAAGTTGGAATTTTGGTGGGAGGCAATGGTCAACCTATGGCACAGGTGGAGAAAATATTCAATACTGAACGTTACTTGAAAGAGACTGACCTAAATGAAATGGCCTATTTAACCTGATGAAGCTGAGATACCATGAATTGGCAAGTTTAAATAGCCTTCCCCCAGCCTGGCCATAGCTAACAAGAGGTTTATTAAACTGTTATAGAAAATGAATGAGTTATATTTTTGTATTTGTATCTGGGTAGGTTAAAATCGCCCCATCATTATAGATCTGGCTAGCTACTTCTCCAGAAGGAAATAAAGAAGCAGATACTACCAAATCAGTACAATTGAGGTAAAATATCACAGATAGAAACTGTACACTTGGAGTATAGGATGGGGCAGGAAGAGGAAACATGTACTAGAAAACATCAGTTTATGTGTTCTTAACTCTGAGTTTCTTCTCAACTGAGAAGGGAAAGATAAAAAGCCATAAGACCTTTTATTACTTTGTAAAAAGAGGCATACCATGTTGCCCAAAGATTTTCAAACATATTTTAAAGAGACTGAATATGAGAGTACTTTTGGCATTTATAGAGGGAAAGAGACCATTGTGAAATGTGATTTCTTTGATAGGAATTCTGCAAGAAATCCAAGGATTTTTTTCATGTGGCATTTCCTATGTAGAAATGGAAACTAAAGGAATACAAAATAATGCAGCTACTGTAGAGAAATAGTATGATGGTCTTTCAAAAAATTAAATATAGGAGTACCATATGAATCAGGAATTCTACTTCTGGGTATATACCCAAAATAATTGAAAGCATGCCCATGTTCATAGCAGTGTTATTCACAATAGCCAAAAAGTAGAAGCAACTCAAGTGTCCATCAATGGATGAGTGGATAAACATAGTGTGTTATATATTTATACAATGGAATATTATTTGACTTTAAGAAGGAGTGAATTTTTTAGAATTTTGTATTTATTTTAATTGACAAATAAAAATCATATTTAGTTATCATATACAACATGTTGTTTTGCAATGTATACATTTTTGAATGGCTAAATTGAGATAATTAACCTATGTACTGTATTTATCAATTTTAATGATGAGAATACTTTAAATTTATTCTTTGTAATTTTCAATAATAGATTGATATTAACTATATTTACCTTGTTGTGACTATAGTTACAACAGATCCCCAGAACTTATCCTAAGTGAAATTTTGTGCCCTTTGACCAACATCTCCCCCTGGCACACCCCCACCCTGGTAACCCTTCTACTTTCGACTTCTGTGAGTTAGACTTTTTCAGATTCCATATGAGTCAGATCATGTAGTATTTGTCTTATTTCTCTGCCTGGCTTATTTCACTTAGCATAATATTCTCTAGGTTCATACATGTTATTACAAATGATAGAATTTCTTTCATTTTTAAGTCATTTAAAATTCCACAATGTACAGAAACCACATTTTCTTTGTTCATTCATTCACTGATAGACCCTTAAATTGATTCGCTATCTTAACTATTGTGAAAAGTCTGCAGTGAACAAAGGAGTTCAGGTAACTCTAGTATATCGATTTCATTTCCTTGTAGATATGTAGCCAGTAGTGGGACTGTTAGATCACATGGGAGTTCTGTTTTAATATTTGGAGGAGCCTCCATGCTGTTTTCTTTTATTTTTTTGTTAATATTTATTTTTTAGTTGTAGGCAGACACAGTACCTTTATTTTATTTTTATGTGGTGCTGAGGATCAAACCCAGTGTCTCACACATTCTAGGCCAGCGCTCTACCTCTGAGCCACAACCCCAGCCCCTCCATGCTGTTTTCCATAATGGCTACACAATTTACATTTCCAACAAGTGTGTACAAGGGTTCCCTTTAATCTACATCCTCTGCAACAGTTGTTGTCTTTTGTCTTTTTGATTCTAGTTATACTAACAGGTGTGAGGTGATAGCTCCTTATGAGTTTAATTTGCATTTTCTGATGGTTAATGATTTTGAGTATTTTTCATACACCTGTTGGCCTTTTGCAAAGCTTCTTTTATGAAATGTCCATTCAAATGAGAGGGAAAAAATTCAGCCATATGGATGAACCTTGAGGACATAAGCAAAAATATGCAATACTTGTCTTTTTGTGTCTGCCTTATTTATTCCATTTACATGAGGCACCTAGAATATTTAAATTCATAGAGACAGAAAGTAGAATAGTGGTTATCAGTAGGTGGGGGAAGGGGAACAACCAGGAATTATTATTATTTTTTTAGGGGATACAGAATTATAGTATGGGATGACGCCGACAAGCCAACTTACTGAGAATAATGGGCAGAAAAATAGAAAACAGCCTAGTGTCTGGTAGTGTCAGTGAGTTCCGAAATCAATCCAGGAATAATGCTATGCCCATAGCTCCTGTTTTCTAAATTTTCTTTACTCATAAAAGAAAACTGTGTCATCAACTTAAGAATAGGTTTTGTTTTTACTATTGGAAATCTGGTTCTTTTTTTTTTTTCCTGGTTAAGATGGTTCTGTTACCAAAGAACAACCCTCAATGGAGAGCTTATTTCAAGATTAGGAAATATTAGTAAGTACAAGGATAAATCACTATTTCCTTGTTATCAATCCTTAATTTAATAGAAAACATTTAAGTTAAACTCACATTATCTGTTCAGTATATTAAAAATAGAATAACATATACACTAGTTCAACACATGTCTTGTCTAAATTGATTAGCTCTTTGATATTTTAGAAGCATGGGATAAACTCTGCTTCTTCTCACTTTTAAGCCTTCTCCTCTCTTGGGTTTAATATTCTCTCTTTCCCAGGTGTTTTCTTTCATGATGCAGCCCTTTAGAAATGCTCATTTATTCAGTTTTTCTAAACAGAGTTGCGGACTTCTTCCTTGGAGGGAGGCAGGTGAGGAACCCCCTTTCATGACTAGTTAAACTCAGTGACTCTCCCCTAAGCCTCCACTCCCAGCAAGAGGGGCACTGAGTTGGCCCCTTTCCATGCTCATTTGCTCATTGACTTTGCAATGGCCATGAAAGGCTAATTGTAAATTGATGGTCACCAACAAGAGACCATGTTCTGTGTTTGACGTTCTCCTTTCTGGAGGATTATTCCTTACCATTAACTTTATAGTGAGAATTTTCTTTAATAAATGAATATCTTTTTATGGTATTAATGAAGCTATTCAGGTTCTAGTACTATGTTAGTGAGGTAGTACATCATGGTGGAAGGGCATAACAGAACAAAGCTGCTCACCTCATGGTGGCCAAGAAGCAAAGAGAGGGAGGGAGGAAGGAGCCAGGACGTGTATGCCCTTCTGGGGCGTGCCCCCAGTGATGTTCTTCTTCCACAGAGGCCCCAGCTCCTAGAGTTTCCATCGTCTCTCGAATTAATCCATCAGTGGACTAACCCACTAATGAGGTCAGATCCTTCATGCCAATTACTTTCCAAGAGCCCCACCTCTGAATGTGGCTGCACTGAGGGACAAGACTTCAACACATGTGACTTTGGGGGAGATTTCAGATTCCAGTCATAACAGGTACTCTGGAAATAGGCGTTTCTAAATTAAAACTAAACATTGAACAAAGTGGAGGAGTCTCTCTCTCTCTTTTTTCCTCATCTTCAGATTGGCTTCATGGCTCAGTCAGGGCTTTGGGAGAATGGCGAGAGGTAGGCACTGTACAGTCTCACGTACTCTTCTCCAGTGAAGTGGAGATAGCTCTGGCCAAGCAGGAAGGGCACCTGATCCATAGAGGTCTGTGTTCAATCGACCAGTGGTTCTCAAAAAGAAGTTCTGCACTGGTGCATGCTTGTAATCCCAGCAGCTCTGGAGGCTGAGGCAAGAGAATCACAAGTCAAAGCCAGCCTCAGCAATTTAGCAAGGCCCTAAGCAACTCAAGGAGACCCTGTTTCTACATTGTTAGAGTCTGTAAATAAGTCAAAATAACACCTGGCATTTTGTCAGGGGAATGTTAAAGTTCGTAAACAAGTCTGGATGGTGCCTGGCAAAATGCCAGAGGGAGTGGTTTGAGAAGTAACAAAAGCGAGCCATTAAGTGTGGAGATTCCTGATTGGTTGACTGCTGTATCTAGTTTATGCTAATTAGATAAGCTGTGTGGAATGTATAAATACTGCTCCTGTCCTGCAATAAACGGCTCCTACTCCTGCTGTATCAATCTACACAAGTTATTCGTCCCCCCCCCCCCGTTATTTTGCTGCAGCCGGACTGCAGCAGATGGTGGCCCGTACGGGGAGCCCCGGGACACTCGGGGGTAAGTGACGAAAAATGCTGCCCGTCCATAGATAGGACTGGAGCAAATCTGCTCGTCCCTAGGCAGATAGGGCGAAAGGAAAAATGACAATTTCGAGAAAATGGAGAAGATTGATACAGTATGTTTGTGTCTTGTTTTTTCTCAGTGTATTGTATTGTCTTTGTGATGAAAATATGGAAGGGGTGAGAAGTAAATTACTAAGGGAAGAAGGCACCCCAGTGGAACCAAGAATAGTTAGGGCATGTGTCGATAAGAGCCCAGGAACTCTAGTCAGAAAGAAAAAGAAAGTTCAGAAGAAGAAAGATTATCAGAGGAGGAAGGATTATCAGGAAAAAAGTTGCAGCAAAAGGCTATTACTAAATACTTTTCATTACCGGAGGGTGCGTGAAGCGGAGAGGCGGCTGCCGAGTGTGCAAGCTGGTCACAGCGCAGCAAGGATTTTCCAAGAGGCGACTGGCTCTTCCCTGCCTCCTGGCCTGGGAGCTAGCTCTTCCACTGCCGGAGCCCAAATCTAGACCTGACCTGGAGGCACAGTCTCGCAGGCTCTTGCTCCCTGTGCCCAGTAGCAGTTTGAGTCCGGGACACTCCCCAGGGCCATCTGGGGCTGCCCAGGACGCTACAGCTGATGTTTGGTCATTTTCAATGCCAATTAACTACAATGGTTCTCCCACACCTGGAAGCTAATGAGTAATAAGCACTATTAAGGCTTATTTCAAATGTAAAAATCTTGAGATAATGTACTAAATTGTTCAGAAGGTTGTTTTCTTAGTAGAATGCTATAGGATTTTCTTTAGCCATCCGGAGTTCCTGCCTTCGTCCCAGTGCCGGTAAAGACCAAGGTGGAAGAATTTCCAGTGTTGCTGAGAACCGGACTGAGATTTCAGCTGAGAACCGGACGAGACTTCGGATCAAGCTAGCTGCCTGCAGAACTTACCTGGACTGTGATTTAAGCTAGCTGCCTGCAGAACTTACCTGGACTGTGATTTAAGCTAGCTGCCTGCAGAACTTACCTGGACTGTGATTTACCTGGACTGTGAGTTAATCTATTGAGACACTGCTTTACCTGGACTGAGACAACAAACTGTAATCTATAACAAATTGTAACTCGGTATCTTTGCTAACAGTGTCATTGCTGGTATAATTTTTCCAAGGGCTTCTTGCACGGAGCCATCAATTGGCTTGGTATTGTGGCATTTTGTATCCTCCCTTTCTGTTTGTAGCAGGTTATTTATGGTGTTTCTGTAAAAACCACTATGGTTGTTATTTAAATTAAACAAAAGGGGGAAATGTTAGAGTCTGTAAATAAGTCAAAATAACACCTGGCATTTTGTCAGGGGAATGTTAAAGTTCGTAAACAAGTCTGGATGGTGCCTGGCAAAATGCCAGAGGGAGTGGTTTGAGAAGTAACAAAAGCGAGCCATTAAGTGTGGAGATTCCTGATTGGTTGACTGCTGTATCTAGTTTATGCTAATTAGATAAGCTGTGTGGAATGTATAAATACTGCTCCTGTCCTGCAATAAACGGCTCCTACTCCTGCTGTATCAATCTACACAAGTTATTCGTCCCCCCCCCCCCCCCCCCCCCCCCGTTATTTTGCTGCAGCCGGACTGCAGCACTACATAAAATGCAAAATAGGGCTGGGGTTGTGGCTCAGGGGTTGAGTGCCCCTGGGTTCCATCCCCAGTATCTCCCCCCCTCCCCCGCCAAAAAAAAAAACAAGGTAGTTCTGTTCCAGCAGCATACTTGAGAGTTGGATGGAAAAGTGAATTCTCTGACCCCATCCCAACCTACTGAATTGGAGTATCTGGGGGTGGGGCCCAGGAAACTGTTTTAATAAACTCTATAGGTGACTCTTATGCACATGGAAGTTTGTGAACCACTGGTTTAAAGGTACCCAGAGACTATAGTATGAGATTGGCCCCTTGGAAAATTGTAGCCTGGGTGTTGACATTATCTCCACCAGAAAAGCAGTTGTTGGGAACATAGCCCTAAAGGCAACAGTCTTCAATTTTACTGAGACCTACCACTTAACAGCCGTGTGAATTTAGGAAAGCTATTTATTCTCTCTAAGCCTCAATTTTTTAAATCGTTTTTTATCGTTAAAATAGGTAGAATGGATATAAAATTTTAGATCACAGTTTAGGCATGCCAAAAATTAACTTCTTCTTCTTTTTTTTTTTTTGCTACCTTATCTTTATTGCTATACTTAAACCTCATTCTAGAAGGTGGGAAAAAATCCATAATCTTAGTCAATAAAGACTAATAATTATTCAAGAAAGGAAATGTAATCATAGTATACTACCTGGCCATGAAGCAAAATAGCATTTCACAAACAAAAGAATGTAAATATAAAGTATTGATTTAACTAATTATTATTTAAATAATTCTATCACATGCTTTCTATTTATACTTCATACATATATCGGATGGTTGGGAATGGGAAAGTGGAGATGGTGGAATGTAAGAGCTATATCTTGACTTATTATAGCAAGAAATCAATAGACAATGTTAAATGTTACTTATTATTATTTTTTAAAATTTCTTTTCTTTTGTGGTGCTGGGGATCAAATCCAGGGTCTTGTGCAAATTAGACAAAATGCTCAACCACTGAGCTAGAGCCCCAGCCCCCAAATAGTAAATATTGACAAATCAATAAATTACCATGTAAGTTTATAATTGAGATTAAGAAAACAGGCAGCAGGTGTGTGGTGGCACACACCTGTAATCCCAGTCATGTGGGAGGCTGAAGCAGGAGGATTGCAGGTTGGAGGCTAGCCTCAGCAATTTAGCAGGAAGTTAGTGAGACACTGTCTCAAAAAATAAAAAAGGGGGGATGTGGCTAAGTGGTAAAACACCCTTAGCTTCAATTCCCAGTACCAATAAATAAATTAAAATAAGATAAATAAGCATGAAAGCAAGGCTAAGGAGTTGAAATTTGTGACTTTCAAGATTTAGGTTGGGTCTGATCATGGATCCCACACCTGTAGCCCCAGCAGCTTGGGAAGCTCAAGATAAAACAATAAAAATGTCTCAATATAAAACAATAAAAATGACTGGGGATGTAGCTAAACAAAAACCAACCAAACAACCACAAAACAAAGATAAAAAAAGACTTGGGCTGGAGAAGGTTTGAAAGGATTAGGATTGTGATTTACTGATTTTTATTATAATTCTCTCAGTTAAAACTTAAAAAGCAAATCACAGCTTGCTTTTTGCTGCATCTACAGTAAGAATGAAGATTATTCTCAGCAGACTATGGTGGACATTACAGAAAATGTCAACATTACTCTGGATGGATGCACAGTTATCCCAAAAGGACCCCAGAAGATGCCTGCGTCGGCACTCCAATCACATCAGTGTAGAACTTGGTCTCCTTGGAAAGAAGAGGTTCCCTGTTGACTAATGGTGGGAAATAGAACGCTGTCTGAATTGTACACAACACGATGGAGTTACATGGGCCTTCAGGTACTAGGTGAGCTTTGTGTCTGCTGGTTTCCCCATCAGTGACATTCTTCTAAGAATGGGTTTCTTGTTGAAATCCAGAAATTCTTGGGTGAAAAACAAATCCTCATGAGTTGGATGAGGCCCGGTGTTGCTTGTTCAGTATCTCAAGACCAGAAAGATGAGTCAGTCCTTGAAGGAAATGACACTGAACTTATTTTGACTTCAGCAGCTTCTATTCAACAAACTTCAACAGTCAAATACAAGGGCATCAAAAACCAAAAAACAAAAACAAACAAACAAACAAAAAAACCCCACAAAAAACCAACCAACCAACCAAACAAAAAAAACAAAAACCAACCAACCAAACAAACAAAAAAAAACAAAAACAAAAAAATTGGGGGGGGCGGATAGAATCTGTATCTCTGATAAAGGAACAACTCAGCAGGTGGATGAATAAGACCTAGGGGTTGTCCAGCTACAGAAAAAAGGTCCCCAGTTGTTAAGACCAATTTGTGATATTATAATGATGCAATAAAAGATCTCTATGAATTGGGGGGGGGATAAAATCTTGATAAACCACCTTTTCTTCTCAAATTCTTTTTTTTTTTTTTTTTTAGTTCTGAAAGTGTATTTGGACCCGAGAGTAGACTTTTCTTCTTTTTGCATTCTAACGCTGAGGGGATTTGATGTAGTGTCTATGCATTGCTGCTGGACCCAGGGAAGGATGGGAACAGAAACACAGGGTGATATTTGCAAATGTTCTGTCCCATAGGGATAAAACAATGGCACCTACCTGAAATGGTTACAGTGCGTGGGTTTTTTTGTTTTGTTTTGTTTTTTTGGTACTGGGGATTGAACCCAGGGTCACTTAACAACTGAGCAATATCCCTAGCCCTTGCTAATTTGCTGAGGCTGGCTTTGAACTTGTGATCCTCCTGATGCAGCCTCCCCAGCCACTGGGATTAGAGGTGTGTGCCATTGAATCATCAGGTACCCTGATCATTCATTCCTTCAGGTGTGCATGGTTGAAAAAGCAAAGGGTCAACAGACTAGGACCCTTCTAAGATAAGAAAAACTCTTTAAAACCCTGCCACCCAAAGGAGCCTGCTCAGGCAGGGATATGCTCAGGATTCATTGTTGCTTTTTATTTATTTTTTAATCTGTTCTTCCCTCTTTGATCCTGTGCTGTTAACATTTCATTTGCCTCTGCAAACCTGTGTCTTGGTGGACAGTGTCCCTAGATACAGGTGCTTGGGTAAGCTAGCTCTTTTTCCAGTTCTGGCTTGAAAACAATCCATCCTCTTAGCCATTTAATGTGTTAAAATGCTCCCAGTACTTTGAAACAACAAACCGTCTATAGGATTATCAGTACCATGTCCTCTTTCCTCTGTTTGCCCAAGTAAATTGTGCATCCCTCAGCCGGTACCCTGAGACACTTAAAGAAGGTACATGTCAAATCAAGGACCCAGATGTACTGAGAGCTGGAATCCCAGGGTTGTAAAGAACTGGCTCATTTCACATCTTCATAGGTTTTTCACCTTTTAATTCATCTTTAAAGCTGGATAGTGTTGTTACCACCTTGCTGGCCACACCGAGCTCAATGCCCCTGTGGCTTGGTTTTTCTGTAGGAAGAGGAACCTCTTCACCTGGGATCTTGCCCTCCAGATATGGAAATAAGTCTTGTAGGTCATTCCCCCCACCCCCCACTCCTAGCAAATGACTTCTTGTGAATATAACAATGAAGCATAAGCCACATAATAGTGTGTATGCAAAACATACAGAGTATGAAATAAAAATTTATGGCAGGCTATTATTTTGGTCTGAGCTTCTGCACTGGCCCAACAGACCAACCCAAATGGACTAATTCAAGATCTATGTCACCAAACTGAATCTGAGCAGTTTAATCTGAACTTCCAAGAAATCAGGAGAATGTGTTAATCCTTACCTAAAGGTAACCAGATGTCTACCAGTCAATTATTTCTCTGTTACTGTTTCCCTGTTCCCACCTTATCAAGATACTGACTTTGAAACATCCAATCTACCTTATGTTCTCTTTTTTGCTTTCTTTAGCCCTTATTTATCGATAAAGTTAAACTTCTCTGCAGGGCTCTTTCAGAGTTTTCATTTTATAAAATAAGTTGCTCCTCTATTCTAGAATTGCCACTAAAACCAATTTAGATTTGTAAACTAAATTTGTCATAGTGTTGTCTTTTGATAACACTGAGAACACTGCCTCCCCCCGGCCCCTCAGCAGGAAGATAGAAATTTCAGCCATGATTTTGTTAGTGCTACTTTTTTTTTAATATTTATTTTTTAGGTGTAGATGGACACAACACAATGCCTTTATTTTTACGTGGTGCTGAGAATCGAACCCGGATCCTGCCCGTGCTATGCGAATGCTCTACTGCTGAGCCACAATCCCAGCCCCAGTGCTACTTTTTTAAAAAAAAATTGATTTTATTTTCTTTAAATACGCGACATTGGAATGCATTACAATTCTTATTACATATAGAAAACACAATTTTTCACAATTTTTCTTTGTCTATAGAGTATGTTCATGCCAATTCATGCCTTTAAACATGTACTTCTTTTTGCATTACAGTTCTTATTACACCTATAGATACAATTTTTCATATTTCTTTGACAGCATGGCCAAACATCCCATCCTGCAGGGGGCTCCTTGTAGGAGAGAGGTTTCCAATGCTGCAGGAAGAACAGCCTTTGGTAACAAACCCAACCAACCCCACCCCCTCCTGCCCCAGGAATGTAACCTGGGCCCCGAGCAAGCTCACTCCCCTGGCAGCCTGGTGGCCTGGCTCAGGCTGGCTCAGCCTTTTGCTTCTCTTGATACTTTTTTTTTTTTTTTTTTGCTGACACTAGAGTTTTCTAGCTTGTGAACTGTGTGAGGGAGGAACTCATTCCATGTTGGAGAGATACTAACCTAAAATTGGGACATACGCTTGACTGCCGGCCAAGGAATAAACACACGAATGGATAAAGAAACATATTTCAATTTGGGAAGAACTCTTGTCACAAATCTGTGAAGTTGATAAAAATAAAGAAACAGAAGAAGCTGGAAATATGATAGCGCCCAGTAAATGGGGCGCCCTAAAAATGCTCAACCTGCCAAAAATTGTAGACAGTTTGATAATTTTTTTTTCCTTCTCCCTGTTGTGTTTTTGAAAATGAATGTCCCTCCTCCTCTTTTCCCAGGAAATTGGACTCTCATCAGTGTTCTCTTCTAACTTCACAATTTTGCTTACTTCTTCTAAACCCATAAAAGCTAAGAGATGGTATATTATTTTATATTCTGAGCCTGTGATGCCATTTGTGATAAATTTTAAAACATTAAAAAACAATCCAATCAGACAGTGTGACACTACTAAACGTTGTTTTTATATTTAGTACATCAAACATAATGACTTTGCTTTAAGGAAACCAAATGATTGATTTTCTTCAGAGTGTATTTATAGCTAATGAATCTTTATGATCCTAAACTAACAAAAGGATTCCCAATGGCAAAGTTCATTGAAAAGCTAGATATGAAGGTAGAATCCAATTTATCTATACACTTATTAGGTTCTAAGAGTTTGCAACTTTGCTGATTTGGATTTAGAAAATGTTTCTGGTAGAGTCATATCAGGCATACAGGGGTTACTAGACTGGTCTGTTAAATTCTGTTTAGTTTATATTTTATTGTACCTATAGGAATATAGCTATTAACAATTGTTGGTGACATTTTAAAATAGGAAAGTATGTTCTGAATTTGGACAAGACTGGCTAAGAGCAGGTTTTGGTTAGCAATCCCAACAGAGATGGATTGAGGTCCAAGGGGTTCTAAAAGTTGGGGTAGGGGAAGAAGGGAATTAAAGAGCCACTTCCATTTAGGGAAACATTCCAGAGATTTTGGTTTAGGGCTACAGGGTCTTACAGATAGGTCCTCCACTGAGCCTGCCCAGTACTGGAAAATTTTCAGGCGGGAATGAGAGAATATCTGGGATATGGGGCTGCAGAGTGGGACAGAGGGACAGAGTTTCCGTGTATCTCTGTCCCTTGGTATCAGCAGCAAGTGATTCAATTTTGGAGAAAATAATTTGATATCTTCAAATGACTATTTCTTGGCATTTTTATTTTTAATGAGGAGTAAGATTTTTATAGTAGTCCAAAGCTAATTCTACCATGCTTGTTAAGAAAAAAAGGACTGCATTCTGTCTGCCATCTCACCAGGGCAAATTGGAACAGAATTGGAACTATTATTCAGGGAAGTGGAGATTATTTGGGCAGTAGCGATAACCAACCCAGGCAATTCAAGATAGGAGACTTGGCTTATCAGAATTATTAAAGCTGTGTAATGTTATCCATGAAACAAAAGATATATTTATCCCAAGAACCATTTCTAGTGTGGTTTTAATCTATCATAGAAACAAGAGTTTCAGGCATGTAGTTCTGATAAAATGCTACTAAAGCTACCAAGGCTTGAAAGGGAATTTAGAGTCGAACACCCTGCAGGCCTGGGTTTCTGGTGTTGTCAAGGTAACCAGAGTCTTCGTTTTTTTTTTTTTTTTTCCTGCTAACTTGAACCTTCCAAATCAACATCAGAGACACCTGGTACATTAGTTAGTCAGCCATCTGCCACTGAGAGAGGCAGTCTTTGGGGAGATAAATATCCCAAAAGAAAAGTACAGTTTCTCCTCTTTCCCCACTCTCTCCTCCACCCCCACTTTTTTTTGTGGTGTTGGTGGTGGGGGGGGATAATCCAGGGCCCTATGCTTGCTAGGAAAGTGCTCTATCACTGAGCTACATCCCTAGCCCAGCCTTCTTCATTTTAAAGAAAAAAGCTTGACTCTGTCTCTAAGCTCTTAGGTAAAAAAGTACTATTTCAGACACATACCTTGACCTTGGTACATGACCATCACCAGTCTGTACAATCACCCTTTTCTTTCCTTGAAATGACCGACTTTACCAAAAATAGGAATACTTTCTTGGCTTTCTGCCAACTGGTCCTGACTCTGACATAATGCAAAGGCAGTCCACAGGATAACCTACCTGGATCCTGGGACCCTCCTTCATTCTGTCCCCCAAGAAAATTCAGACCCACACAACAAAGAACGGGTTCATTAAATGAACACATTTTATTAGAGCTCTCAAGGTTCAAGGGATGCTACTGCCTGGGATGTGGGGATGGAGGCATTTTAATATCTATGCCGAGGGTCCAAGGCAAGAAACTCAACAACAAATAAAGGTAGAATATAATTGACGAGTATGGTGGCACATGACTGTAATCCCAGTGGCTCCAGAGGCTGAGGCAGGAAGATCTCGAGTTCAAAGCCGGCCTCAGCAACTTAGTGAGGCCCCAAGAAACTTAGTGAGACCCTGTCTCAAAAGAATAAAAATAAATAGATAAATGAATTAATAAATAAAATGGGCCAGGGCTGTGACTCAGTGGTTAATGCCCCTGGGTTCAACCCTGGTACCAAACAAATAAACAAAAACCCCCAAAGAATATAATTAAGGTCACAGGGAGGTAGGAAGAGTTGAGGAAACTGCTACAAGAGCTCCAAGAAATACCAGATGTCAGTCAGAAGGGAGTAGCCGAGAAGATGTCATGAAAGATGTATTTTTTTAAATAAAAAAATTAACAAGAACATAAAAACAAAAGTCGTACATATTAATGGGGCACCATGTAACGTTTAATATTTGTATACATTGTGTAATGTTTAAATCGGGTTAAACATATTTATCTCCTCGAATATTTATTGGTTTGTAGTGGTAAAAACTTTGAAAAAATTGCTGGGTACAGTGGGGCACACCTGTAATTCCAGTGGTTTGGGAGGCTGAGGCAGGAGCATTTCTAGTTCAAAGCCAGCCTCAGCAACTTAGGGAGGCCCTAAGCAACTTAGTGAGACCCTACCTCAAAATAAAGTATAAAAAGGGATTGGAATGTGGCTCAGCAGTTTAGCACCACTGGTACCCAAAACCCCAAAACAAAATAAAACAAAACCCCCCAAACCAAACAAACAAAAGAAAACTTTCAAAAACCTTTCTTCTAGCTCATAGTTTCTTATTATTATCTATAGTCTCTCTGCTGTGCTCCTAACTGTAGCTTAGTATCCTTTGATGTGGTTTTTGATAGGATTTGGATAGGAGAGGACATTATTCAAGAAGCAAGATAGAAGCAGATTCAGGGAACAGGTAAGTTCAAGGGATGTAAGTGACCAAGATCAAGTATTTGGGCTTAGATGTCAAGCCTCCAGGGTTTAAATTCTAGTTCTAGGATGGGAGTTTGGAAAGGTCTGTAGTTTATGCCTCTTTCCTTTATCTATAAAGAGGGGATAAAATGGTACCTATCTCTTTTTGCGGGCATGCTGGGCATTGGACCCAGGGTGAGGGTGCTTTACCACCAAACTACCTCCCTAGCCCTTTTCACTTTTATTTTTTAATTTTTGAGACAAAGTCTCTCTAAGTTGTCCAGGTGGGACTCAAAATGGTGATCCTCCTGCCTCAGCCTCCTGAGTGGCTGGAATTATAGGCATGCCCCACTGTGCCTGGCAAGATGGTAACTAACGTATTGTGCAGTATTGGGGAATAAATTATTTAACATCTGTTTCACTCTTGGAGTTGTTCCCACTTAGAGCTAATGCTTTCAAAATGTTAGATAGTCTTAACTGTTGTCATTCTGCCACTGGTGGAGTGTAGGAGAAGGTGCAGTGTTTATGAGACCATCCAGCGTTTGGAGTTCATTTTATGGACTAAAATTAGAAGATTTAAATATATATTTTATTTGCTAGGCAATAAGGGGGCTCCTAAAAAAATGAGGCGATAATAATAAAACATCAGGAAGCAACAACAATGCTGTGAAATTCATGTTGTTAAGTTCTTTAGTGTAGCCTTTTGTTATAGCCTCAAACTGCTAACAATGCTAATTTTTGCCTCCTGTATTAGAGACCAGGAGCTGTTGTGAGTTGAGTGGATACAAAACACCTGCAGGGAGAATTACTGGGTGCTCATCTTGTACAGGTGAAGAGAAAATCTATCTGGAGAGGAACAACTTCTATTTTGTCATATAAATAAAACCACAGGGGCTATGAATGTCAAAACCTGTGGCCTTGAACCCTTCTCGACCACAAGGAGCTACAAGACTGTACAATATATCATTTTAGAAAAAGTCATTTCTTTTCTAGTTTGTAATTTGTTCTGGGAGATTTGACTGATGACCCATATTTCAGGAAGTGTGAATGATCTCCAGGTTCTCCGATGAGAGAGCTGGGTCATAAATCAACACGTGTTTGTGGTGGAACACTTCTGCCTTGACATAGCCCCGATCCCCAATTCTGGGCGACAATAAGGTCAATTATTTTTTAACAGCTAGTCATCTGAACGAATTTTATTGACCCCAAATATTTTTATTGGCCATTTTCAGTTCAGAGATGCTCGTTAATCGGTGTTGAATTACTTATGCCACCCCATAGTCACATACAGGCCAACAGTTTCTGAGTTCCCCAAACATTCACTCTTCCAGTTCTTTTGACCTTTGGGTACATTGTTTCGATAGCTTCATGGCCCTTGTTTTGCAATCTCTGTAGGCCTTCTCCTTTCTCTCTGTTAAAGAGGTCTCCTCTAATTTTTAAATTTTAATAAAATACACATAAAATTTACTATCAATCTTAGCATTTTTAAGTGTATAATTCAGTGGTATTTTATAAAATAATCACCACCGTCCGTCTTCAGAACTTTCTTCTCATATTGAAACTCTGTGCCCATTGAGCAATACCTCTCCATTTCCCCTTGATCCAGCCCTGGTGTGACCACTCTATGTCTCTGTGTCCGCCTACTCTAGTTACCTCATGCAGGTGGAATCCCACAGAGTTTGCTTTTGGTGACTGGTTTATTCACTTAGCGTGATGTCCTCAGGGTTCATTGGTGTTGCAGTATGTGTTAGAATTTCCTTTTAAAAACCGTATTTCCTTGCATGCACGTATTGCAGTTTGTTTATCCATTCTCCATTGATGGACATTTGGGTTCTTCCACCTTCTGGCTCCTGGGAATAGGCTGCTATAAACACAGGTGCACTGCTATGGCTTCAACTCCTTGCTTGCTTTAAATTCTTCTGAGAATACACACAGAAGTAGACTCGCTGGAAGTAGGTGGCTTTTAGGTCTGCACTTGGCTGTTTCTTTTGTATCTGGCTCACCAATGCTACCACGTTAAAAAAATTTTTTTTTTGGTAGTTGTAAATGGACAGAGTGCCTTTATTTTATTTGCTTATTTTTATGTGATGCTAAGGATGGAATCCAGTGCCTTACACATGCTGCTCAATTGCTTTGCCACTGAGCTACAGCCCCAGCCCTCTACCACCACTTTTAATTGGTGGCATTTTAATACCCCTTAATCCCTCCCATGTTCTGACTTCACATCTGTCAAGCATAAGTTTACCATTGGGAGAGTCAGTTTCTTGACTATTCTTTCAGTTCTCTTGTAGAACATCAACCCTGCTTTTATCCTATGTCAACTTCTAGTTTCCAAGCCAAATTTTCTGTTCTCTTTGGAAGTTGAAAATCTTCAAACTACTATCCTTCTCCTTCCTCCTCCTCTTTTTTCTTCTTCTGTTACTGGGGATTGAACCCAGAGGTGCTATACCTCTGAGCTACATGCCCAATCCTTTTTTATATTTGAGGCAGGGTCTCTCTAAGTTGCTTAGGCTGGCCTCCAACTTGTAATCCTCCTGCCTCAACCTCTGAATTATTGGGATTATAGGGTTGTGCCCACACTGGGATCCCTTGCTCTCCTGGCTTCCTCCTGTCACTCCGACTGTACTGAATCTGTCTTAAAATGGCTCATCTTCTTCCTCCCTACCTCTTAAAAAATGAGTGCTCATTCTTCACTCCTCTTCTTTTCTTAGTCTCTGGAACTTCTCTCTGGAAGTTGTTTTCTAGTCCCATGGCTTTAGCGACTCCCAAATGCTGGTGGATCTTAAATTTATCGTTAACTAAGATCCCCTCTTAACTCCATACCAGCACATACCACCGCCTCCTCACCATCTCATGGATGTCAAATAAGCATCTCAGACTTTCATCTGTCTAAAATAGAATTACTGACTTTCTCACTTAAACCTGACTGCTCCCCAGTTTTTTTCTTTCTCAGCAAACGGTATCCCATGTCACCCAACTGCTCATGCCTAAAATCTAGGCTCTGACATGAATTCCTGTTTCCCCCTCCCATCCCACATTCAATTGCTCAGGGAGTACTATTGGCTCCATCCTCAAAATAGACTCCAAAATATGGCCACTTTTCATTTACACCATTCCAGTTCCCATGGGAATTGCCTCTAGAATCATCTTTCTCCTCGACTCTTCCAACTTCCTAATTGGTCTCCTGTTTCTGCTTTTGCTCCCTCAGTCTCAGAAACACTCAGTGGTGGTTTAAAGGTGGTAGTCAGACCATGTCGCTCTCCTGCTCAGAACCCTCTGAAGGCTTCCTAGAATATTTAAAACCAAGTCCAAGTTCTGTGGTGGGAGACATCCCTGCTCTGGCTGCTGCTTTGCTCTCTGATCTTGTTTCCTCGCCTCTTTCTGCGGCCACACTTCCCTCTCTTGCTGGTCCATCTTGGCTCAGGACTTAAGCCGTCTTCTCCCCTCTTGCAGGAATGTTGCTTCTCCAGATCTTCGTGAGCTTGCTCACGGCATCATTTCCTTAATGTTCTCTCCTGACTCTAGAATTCCTCCCTCCATCCCTCTATGTCTCCTTCACTAGAACGGAGCTCCATGAAGGTGTTTTTGCTGTCTTTCTCGTTCATTCCTGCACCACCCACCCAGCCCAGAAGTACCAAGAATGTGTCCATCAACTCGGGTCCTTATGCCTCTCAGCAATGCAATATTGTGAATCAGCTGACTTTCTTTTGGTCAATGGATCCTGCTTCCTTTGGACAGAAAACACAAAATAAAGCAAAATTTTAATAGTTTTTAGTTTTTAATGGATTGATTAAGAAGCCAATTTTCGTGAAGGTTGCTTTTGTTTCTCAACCCTAGTTTACTATTAGTTTCCCATTTGCAAAGCTTAAAATTCAAATGGGCTGGGTGCAGTGGTGAATGCCTTTAATCCCAGCGGTTTGGGAGGCTGAGGCAGGAGGATTGCAAGTTGGAGGCCAGTCTCAGTAACTTAGCAAGAGCTTGTCTCAAAATTTAAAATATAGTGGGCTGGGGATGTAGCTCAGTGGTAAAGTGTACCTGGGTTCAATCCCAAGTACAAAAAAGAAAGAAAGAAAGAAAAAAAAATCAAATGGAATTATTTTCCTTGAGGCAAAGGGGAATAGAGAGTTCTAACAAGTAAGAGACATTCAATCCTAAAATCATCATCCTCTTCAGAATAATTTAAATTTTAATAAACCATGTCAAACTTCAAAAGTACAACAGGGAAAGAGAACTAACATATTTCTTGCTTTTTTTTAAAGTCACTGAATTCCAGGCAATATGAGATGACATGTATACTCAGTTCATTTTTATAACAATATACTAGTGTAAATATTATTATCTCTTTCAGTGGTAACAAAGTTTGGTTGCCATAGGTCATAATTAAGGGCAGAACTGGATTTTTTTCTTTTTTTAGAGAGAGAGAGAGAGAGAGAGAGAGAGAGAGAGAGAGAGAGAGAGAGAGAATTTTTAAATATTTATTTTGTTTTCGGTGGACACAACATCTTTATTTTATTTTTTTTATGTGGTGCTCAGGATCGAACCCAGCGTCCCATACATGCCAGGTGAGCCACATCCCCAGCCCCAGAACTGGAACTTGGCCCCTGGCCTGACTCCCTCCCAAACCCAAGTTCTTTATATCTCCTTCTACTGCCCCCCTGGGGGAACCTAGGGGGAGAATCTCATAGGTGTACTTGAAGTTATTTTTATGAGCTATCAAAATTCTCATTTAAAAATGAAATTGAATGTTTGCATTTAAAAACCCCACAGCAGGGATCTCTAACCCAAGAGATGGAATTATCTGATGAACCATGAACCAGAGAAAGAAGAGTTGATTTGTTTTGGAAAATATTGTCTGACAACTGCAGTCACCCCCGGCAGGACACAGAGCTGCTCAATGTGGGTTAAATGTCAAGGGGAAGGACCTTGCTCTGAATAATTTGTGATGATGTCATAGGAGGCTCACTGTGTGCCAGTTAGGTTTACTGCCCACCCAGCTCCGTCCTATCACATGATTCCCACTTGACATGTGAAGGTATGTGCTGTGGTCAAGGTGACCAGCTGGTGTCTCAGAGAGATGTGACCAAATCCAGGTTCAACTGCTCCTGGGAACACCCTTGCCTGTTTGGATGGTTCCCCTCCTATCTACTTGAGAGACTCAGAGTAGAAATGAAACAACTGGGAAGAAACCATTGACAGTAACACCATTTATCCTCCAGTCAAAGGAGGGCTGAAAGAATTGCAGTCGTCAGTGAAATCAGGTGGGGTTAATAGCCTAGGAAGCAGTCGTCAGGGGTAACATGCTTTTCTTAAAAATTCTGTAATGCAGATAAATG
Source organism: Marmota monax (assembly GCF_021218885.2). NCBI lineage: Eukaryota > Metazoa > Chordata > Mammalia > Rodentia > Sciuridae > Marmota > Marmota monax. The sequence continues at coordinate 2,140,130 of NW_026694639.1, forward strand.
ACTAACTCATTTTGATTTTTTCTTTAAAAAATTATTACAAATTGGTAAAATTAAAAGATATTTTATTAAAATTAAAAAAAAATACACAGACGACATTTTAAGATGCAACAAATGATCCCAAATCTTAATTGCATAAAGCAACAAGTGTTGTTTTCTCACTCACACTGTAGGTTCACTGTGGGTTGGTGGGGGCTCTGCTTCATGTCATCATTGTCCTCATTCCAGAGTATAGGCTGTGACGGAAAGGAAAGAGTTCTGGAAGCTCCCACAGTTTGCTTCTACCTCCCAACCCATAAGCTACTGCTAACTCTTGGGTCTCATCCAAACACAAGGGCAGTAAAAAGTGCAGCGAGCTATAAATATTCCATGCACAAAAATGAATGATTACTGTAATACTGGAGTTAATGGTGAAAGTTTCATGAGGTGAAATTGTTTCTTCAACCTAATATCATCCATTATGGTATATTACCATCCATTATGGTTATACTTTAGAAATCATGAAAAAATAATAGGATAAGATTCAGTTAAATGTGTGATGACGGTGTTTCGTTTTTTAGTTACTTTGTTTTTCATTAAACATTTAAAAATGACTTTTAAAAATTATTCTGCTTTTTCTTAAAATTTGAATCTTAAAAAGTGCCTGCTCTATGCTTGTCTTTAGAGATAACCCACACTACAGATAGTTCTGGCAATCACAACATGGCCTACCTGCCTTTGTTCAAAGAAACAACCATTGAAAACTGGCTTATTAGCTCCCCAAACTTCAAGTCAACTGTAAAACAAAATGCCCTCTCTGGATGTGCACATGATCCTTTTCTGCTTTTCTAATTTTGGTCCTCAAAATCTGAACATTCCAGAACTGCCTTTTTTTGTTTTGTTTTGGGTAAACTTTGTATGGATTGTTTGTGTCAGGGATTGAACTCAGAGGGCACTCAACCACTGAGCCACATCCCCAGCCCTATTTTGTATTTTATTTAGAGACAGGGTCTCACTGAGTCGCTTAGTGCCTTTTGTTGAGGCTGGCTTTGAACTGGTGATTTTTCTGCCTCAGCCTCCTGAGCTGCTGGGATTACAGGTGTGGGCTACCGCACCCAGCTGAAACTGCCTTTTAACAAAATAAATATTTTAAAAATCAGTGCTTATCACAATATGGTGAAACTTACCTTTGGCATTTTTACCAGTGCTCTCTCTAAAAATGTACCAAGATAAAAAAGTAAAAAACTTCCCCTAAACAAGTGGTTTTGAATGATTCTCAATAGGATGGTTTGTACCAGAAATCTCCAAGAGAAACAGTTCCCTGAACCGGGAGACCAGTTTCCATGATCACAGGGAGAATCAACATTTCCAACACAAAATTAGCGTTCATCTCATTTGAATTAGAAATGTGCCATGTGACACTTTATTTATTTATTTTTTTTAAGATAGATAGATAGATAGATAGAGAGAGAGAGAGAGAGAGATTTTTTAAAAAATATTTATTTATTTATTTAGTTTTCGGCAGACACAACATCTTTGTTTGTATGTGGTGCTGAGGATCGAACCCGGGCCGCACACATGCCAGGCGAGCTCGCTACCGCTTGAGCCACATCCCCAGCCCGTGAGAGAGAGTTTTAATATTCACTTTTTTAAAGTTTTCGTCGGACACAACATCTTTGTTTGTATGTGGTGCTGAGGATCGAACCTGGGCAGCACGCATGCCAGGTGAGCTCGCTACCGCTTGAGCCACATCCCCAGCCCCCCATGTGACACTTTAAAAAGAGAATTTAACATCACATATTTATATACCTAACAGATAGTTATCTAAAATATACACTAATGTTAAAACTCCTAAAAATTTGGGGATTGTTGAAATAAACAAACAAAAGTTTATTTCAACAATGGAATCAGATGAGCTGAGTGGAGGCAGGAGGGTGTCCTGAAAAGGACTCCTTTACCCTGTGTAGGAGAGAGGATGCAATGAGATCAAGTTCACAGTCAGAAAATTCCCAGATAGTAACAATTTGTTACTGATTAGAAATGTCAACTATTTAGCTATTTTCATATGGAAATATGATACAAATTAAATTGGGTGAAATCAAGCCTGTGTGATCCTAGGGGAGGGAAATGTAAAATATTTGAAGGAAATAGAAGTGATTGGCAGGGTTAGAAATTTTATATTTAGCAGCAATAAAGAATTAGTAGCAAAATTTTATCTCTTTAATCATATCAACCCAAATCAACAAAACAATTAAAATGTGAATTTCATAAGAGAAGATGAAACTTGAAGAGTGAAAACAAAACAAAGACAATTTGTAATTTAAATAAGTGTATTCTCTGGGATGTAAAAAGGTTGAGAGTGTAAAAATACCTGGTTTCAAATAATTTAAAAATTTTAAAAGTGCATCTTTTTAAAAAATTTCTTCTTTTTAGTTATATATGACAGCAGAATGCATTTTGACACATCATACATACATGGCGTATAACTTCCCATTCTTGTGGTTGTACATGATGTGGAGTTATACTAGTTGTGTATTCATATAGGAGCATAGGAAAGTTATGTCCGATTCATTCTGCATTCTTTCTTTTGCCATCCTCCCTACCTTCCCTTCATTCTTCGTTGTCTAATCCAATGAACTGCTATTCTTCCCTCCCCTGCCCCCTATTGAATGTTAGCATCCACATATCAGAGAGAACATTTGGTCTTTGTTTTTTGGGATTGGCTTATTTCACTTAGCATGATAGTCTCCAGTTCCATTCATTTACCAGCAAATGCCATAATCTCATTCTTCTTTATGGCTGAGTAATATTCCATTGTGTATATATATAACACAGTTTCTTTATCCATTCATCTGTTGAAGGGCACCTAGGTTGGTTCCACCATTTAGCTATAGTGAATTGAGCTGCTATAAATATTGGTGTGGCTGTGTCACTGTAGTATGCTGATTTTAAGTGGGTATATGCTGAGGAGTGAGATAACTGAGTCAAATGGTGGTTCAATTTCAAGTTTTCTGAGAAATCTCCATATTGCTTTCCAGAGTGGTTGCACCAATTTTCAGTCCTACAAGCAATGTATGAGTGTACCTTTCCCCCACATCCTCATCAACATTTATTGTTACTTGTATTCTTGATAATTGCCATTCTGAGTGGAGTGAGATTAAATCTCACTGTAGTTTTAATTTGCTTTTGTCTAATTGCTAGAGATGCTAAACATTTTTTCATATATTTGTTGACTGATAACATTTCTTCTTCTGTGAAGTACCTGTTCAGTTCCTTTGCCCATTTATTGATTGGGTTATTTGCTTTTTTGGTGTTAAGTTTTTTGAGTTCTTTGTATATCCAGGAGATTAGTGCTCTGTCTGAGGTGGGTGTGGTAAAGATTTTCTCCCATTCTGTAGGCTCTCTCTTCATATTCTAGATTGTTTCCTTTGTTGTGAAGAAGCTTTTTAGCTCTATACCAGCCCATTTATTGATTCTTGATTTTAATTCTTGAGCTTTAGGAGTCTTGTTGAGGAATTCATTTCCTAAGCCAACATGATGAAAATTTGGGTCTACTTTTTCTTCTGGTAGGTGCAGGGTCTTTGGTCTAATTCCTAGGTCCTTGATCCACTTTGAGTTGAGTTTCGTGCAGGGTGAGAGATAGGGGTTCAACTTCATTTTGTTACATATGTATTTCCAGTTTTCCCAGCACCATTTGTTGAAGAGGCTATCTTTTTTTCCAATGTGGGTTTATGGAACCTTTGTCTAGTATGAGATAACTGTATTTTTGTGGGTATGTCTCTGTGACCTCTATTCTGTTCCATTGGTCTACATGTTTTGGAGCTGATACCCTGATGTTTTTGTTACTATAGCTCTGTAGTATAGTTCAAGGTGTCTGGTATTGTAATTCCTCCTGTAAAAGCACCTCTTAGTGTTGAATGTACCACAGTTTGAAAATAGAAACTTCAAAATAAATAATAATGGAAAATCTGTTGAAATGAGCAAGGCATGCTTCAGTCTATATCTGGAATGTCCCCCAAAGGCTCATGTGTTAAAGACTTGGTCCTCAGGCTGTGGTGCTACTGGGAAATGGGAACCTTTGAGAGGTGGAGCTTAGTGGGAGGTCTTAGGTCATTGAGGGTGTGTCCTTGAAGGGGATTACAGGACCCCCACTTCTTCTTCCTTCTCTTTCTTTATTTCCTGGCCATGAGATGGACAATGTGCTCTGTCCTGTGCCCCCACCATGATGTGTCATCACAGGCCCCGAACATTGGGCCAATAGTTCATGGACCGAAACCTCAAAAACTGTGAGCCAAAGTAAACCTTTTTTCTTTATAAGCTGATTATCTCGGTTATTTATTATACTATTGGAAATAGACTAACACAGGCAGCAAAGAGAAAAGACTTGCTTGCTCAGATCCTTACTATTTCATTCCATAAGGCCTCATGCTTTACTGCCAAAGGACATGCAACCAGAATGGGTACCAAAGTCTTTTTCCTTTTTTTTATATCCAGGGTTAAACTCCAGGGCCCTTGACCACTGAGCCACATCCCCAGTTCTTTTTTATTTTTTATTTAGAGATTGGGTCTTACTAAGTTGCTCAGGGCCCCTCTAAGTTGCCAAGGCTGGCTTTGAACTCACCATCCTCCTGCCTCAATCTCCTGAGCCTCTGGGATTACAGGTGTGCATCACCCTGCTGGGCACTGGGTACCTATGTCTGAATGTTTACATGCAAAGGGACCATACACGGATGGACATGAGGGGAAAGAAGCCAGGAAATCCATAGTGTTTTGAAATGTGAACATTCAATTCCCTGATACAACTTGCTTAAAAGAATTTTTAATGTGAAAAGAAATTAGGTATGACTACTGAATGATAATGTGGCATGCAGTGGCTGTCAGTTCTTGGATACACAGCCAGTAGTGGGACTTCTGGATATTATGGTAGTTCTAGTTTTAATTTCTTGAGGAACTCCCATGCTGTTTTGCATAAGAGCTCCGTCAATTTGCATTCCCCCTAACTGTGTACAGGAGTTCTCTTTTCTCTATGCTTTGTCAGTATTTATTATTGTGGGTATTTTTGATAATAGCTATAGAACAGGTGTGAGGTGATAGCTCATTGTGGTTTTAATTTGCATTTTCCCCCTGATTAGTAATGTTGAACATTTATTCATATACCCGGGGGACACTTGTAATGTTTTTATTTGAGATGTGCCTGTTCAGGTCTTTTACCCATTTTTAAATTAGGTTATTTATTTTCTTGCTATCGAGTTGAGTTATATATATATATATATATATATATATATATATATATATATATATATATATATATTTGGGTATTAAACTTCTGATCAGGCATATGGTTTGCAAATATTTTCTTCTGTTTCATAAGCTGTTTCTTCATTCTATTGATTGTTTTCTTTGTGCGCAAAAGTTTTTTTTTTTTTTTTTTTTTTTTTTTTTTTTACTAGGGATTGAACCCAGGGGCACTTTACCCCTGAGCCACATTCCCCAGCCCTTTTAAATTCTTATTTTGAGCCAGGGTCTCACTGAGTTCCTTAAATCTTGCTAAGTTGCTGAGATTGTCCTTGAATTTGTGATTCAGGAGATCCTTCTCAATCTCCTGAACCACTGGGATTACAGGTGTGTGCCACTGTGTCTGGCTCTGCAGAAGCATTTTAATTGGATCTGCTTTTGCTTTTGTTATGTGTAGTTTTGGGGGTCATATGCAAAATAACAACAATAGTGAAATGACAACAAAAACAATAATAATATTAATAATAGTCCATACAAATGTTGTGGAGCTTCGTCCCTATTTTCGCCTAGTAGTTAAAGTTTCAGGTATTATTTTTGAGTCTTTAATCCATTTTGAGTTGATGTTTGTATGTGGTGTGAGATAAAGGTCCAAGTTCATTCTTCTGCATGTAAATATTTTATTTTCCTTGTACCATTTATTGAAGAGACCATTCATTGTGTCTTATTGGTAAATTTGTCAAAGATCAATTGACCATAAATGTATAGATAAACTCTGGGCTCTTTATTCTATTCCATTGGTCTGTATGTCTGTTTTTATGCCAGATATAAACTGTTGAAAATAATAAATTCATTCAGTGAAGCTACTGGGTTCAAAATCAACATAAAAATTCAATCTTATTGAGAGAATATTATTAAACTCATTTAATACGTGAGGAAACTGAGGCTCCAAGCAACTAAGCCCCTTATCTAGATTTATATGGCCAGTGAGAAGCAAAACCTGGATTTGCATCCACAGCTCTGTGATCTGCAGAAGTCTATATGTTTTTTTTTTTTTTTTTTAGTAGCCAGGTACTGTCAACTTTAAGGTTTTCACATTATCAGTAGGGTTTTTTTTTAATTTTTTTTTTTTTTTTTTTTTAGCATTCACTGGTTTTGCTGGCTATATTCAACACCCTTAAATAAATTACTAGCTGCTGCTCCCCATTCAGGGTCAAACCAGATCCAGTTACCCTTGCAAGAAGCGGCTGCTTTGCCAATCTATGCCTGAGTTGTCCCTTGTGACTTTTGAGCTGGGGGCTCATGTTTTCTCTTCTCCTGGCTGGCCATGGATTTCTCTCTCTAAGACTTCTCAAGCAAATTGTGTCAAGGTCACCCCCTGCCACCTTGTGACCACCCCCTCACTTGTTATCTCTCTGGCGATGCCAGTCTCTCCGGGATGTTGAAAAAAGCCCTCCTCAATAAGTGAACACACCCTGTGCCCCGATGTGCATGACCCTTCCAGGAACATTGTATTTGTACAGTAGGAATGTTTGTAAATTAGCAAAAGTACCTTTTGATGGGGTTGTCTGAGAATGCTGTCTTTCTCTTCTTACTCTCTTTGTCACTGTTCCTCTTGAGCTGGGTGACACTGGAGTGGCCACAGACATTATGGGATCTGGCTAAGGAAAAGTAGAGCTGGGGTTTTGCAGGACATATTCTTCAGAGTCAGATGATTCAGAGTCACTCCATAGACAGACGGTCGCTGGCTGTCCAGGGAAGGAATGGGTTTCAGAAGCGCCTACGGCTCACTGGGCAGCATGCCTGGTTAAGGCAGAGAGCCAGAGGCTGAATGGCCATGAGAACCTGTCACATGGTATTGACCCTGCAAGGAGGCAGGGCATGGAGGAGGGACAGGTAGAGCCAGAAGCTCATCTGTGGAGAACTGTTTCAGCTATGGGCCAGCAGTTAACAAGTTTTCAATTCTTCAGGTATTTCAATGAAATTGATGCAAGTGCATCATGAGTTGGAAATCATGACCTAGACCTATGTGTCATATTTTTTAAATTAATTTTTAATTATTTCTAATCAGTTATACATGACAGCAGAAAGCTTTTCAATTCATTGTACACAAATGGAACACAACTTTTCATTTTTCTGGTTGTACACGACGTAGAGTCGTACCACATATGCAATGTGTCATATTAATTGATATTATTATAAATATTGCATTATAATTGTATTACCATTATATATACTATATGTAAGCATATATAGTATATATCATATACTGTATTTACCTTTCCACATGTATTCCACATCTTGGACAATGGGGCAAAATGAGTTTTAAGAAATATATATTTTTTAAATATTTTGTGGTATTTATCAGCTTTCAAAGATGTGATATTCATTGTAAATTCTTTTCTCATTCTGAATACTTTTTTTTCTTATTACCCAGAAGTTTATTAATCTTAGTTCAGTGAAGTTCTGCTATTTCCTTCTGGAATATCTTCATAGGAGTCTTGTTCTGTTTCTTTTTTTTAAATTAATTTTTTATTTATATATGACAGCAGAATGCATTACAATTCTTATTACACATATAGAGCATAATTTTTCATATCTCTGGTTGTATACAAAGTATATTCACACCAATTCGTGTCTTCATGCATGTACTTTGGATAATAATGACCATCACATTCCACCACCATTCATTCTGAATACTTTTGTGCTCCTTTTTGTATTTATGATTTTGTATACTTTTTTCTTGAAGAGCCCCTCTTAACCAAATTGTGTAAGTTTCAGATCCTATAAATATTAAGTCTGTCCCTTAAATTTAGTGAAAATTCTTTTCCAGAGGCAACTATACCAGAGAATCCCCACAAAAGTGAATTTCGTGAACACTCTGAAATGCTTATAAAGCAGCCCACAGAAACATATATTCTATATTTATATTGTTATTGGATAAATAATAATTGTGTAGAACAAACAAATTCTTAATGTGTGAAGACCTACACAAATTATATGTAAGGGAAGAACAAAGAAACCAAAAGATTCTGATTATTTAGATCTGACTTTCCAAGTTTTGGGGATTAGGACTTTAGCCAAGGGGAACTTGACATCTCCTTCATGGGAATGGAAGGATCAAGGTGAGTGGGGTGTGGTGGCACAGGGGATGGGTGTCCTACTCTATTGCCACTCACCAGCAGGTAGAAAGGGAATAACCCTGAGGATTGGGAGGCAGGGAGAAGCCGTAGTTTCCTTTAAAACTTTATTTTTATTTTTTTTTTTGTTTGAATAATACAGGATAATTTATTTATTTATTTATTCATGCATTTTTCTTTTTCAGTACTGTGGATTGAACCCAGAGCAACTCTACCATTGAGCTACATGCCCTGCCCTTTTTAATTTTTATTTTGAGACTGGGTTTCACTAAGTTGCTGAGGCTGGCTTTGAACTTGTGATCCTCCTGCCTCAGCCTCCCGAGTTGCTGGAGTTATAAATGTGGGCCACTATGCCTGGTGTGAGATGGTTTTTAAAAAAGAATCATAAACATATCAACAGTGGTTAATCTTGAGATGTTAAAATAAAAGTGATTTTTATTTGTTTCCTTTCGACTACATAGCTCCTGATCTTTCAGTAATAGCATATATTAGCAATAAATAAAGGAACCCCTGAATCTGATGCTTCTCCCACTGCACCCAACAATTGTGTATGTGTGTTGTGGGGGCAGTTATTATATGGGGAGATCACTTTCCTTCCTTCCCTCCTTGTTTTTTTCCTACAACTTTCCTCCTTTTTATTTTTATTTTTTTGCTCAGAATAAATGCACAAAGGCTTATTTAGGAACTCAAAGAATGCCTCATTATATACCTTTAAAAACGTGTGTTAGATTTTTTAATTTGAAAAAACCCAGATAGGAAACACTGTTTGACTGGCATTTCATGTGAGCATATATGAGATGTACGCAAAGGAGAAACTCATGGGTAAAGCACCAATTATTTGTTGAGAGAGAACTGAGGAACACTAAGGCAGAAATTAGGATCTAATTATCTATCTATATTATTGTCATTCAAGACATGAAACTGCTGAGTTTTATAATTGTGGGGAAAAACTATTCCATCTGTGACAATTCCCTGCCCGGGTTTATATTTTTTTGAACATCTAGGGGAGGTGGTTTACTGCTTTTTAGGAGGCCTCTTTCTCACCTCAGGAATGGTTGGAGGTGTCCCAGGATTGGATTTTCTTTGAGAACAGGAGGTACAAGACCAGCAAGTATATAATGTGTAGATATTTGCTAGTTCTTTATAAATGTCTAGAGTAAAAATAGAATACTTCATTTAAAGTATAGCCTCTATTTATATTCCCTCTAAAGATGGCTACAGACCTGTTTCTGAGGGTTTTTATTTACTCTCTGCGTCTCAGGCCGCCCCAGGCCTTCTCTGCCCTGCTTCTGTGCCTCAGGACATTCTAATTGCTGAATCCTAAAATGTACCTTGGCTAAATGCCTCATTAACACTCTCAGGCTACTCCTTAGCAAAGATAGTGTCATTTCCAGGGCCCTTAAAAATCTCTTGGTCAGTTCTGTACTTGCATACAGTAGGCATTCAGACAGTGCTGTTTTAAACATGCATGTTATAGATACTGCTCTTTAGGTTGCAGCCTCCCCCAGGCTCCCTAACCTCCCTGTTCTTCCTTCCTCAGCCCTTTCTTTTTCCTCTCCTCTCCTCTCCTCTCCTCTCCTCTTTTCTCTCTCTCTCTCTCTCTCTCTCTCTCTCTCCCCCCCCCCTCTTTTGCAGTAGTGGATTGAACCCAGGGTTCCAGGCACAGTATTTGTGCTCTACCTTTGAGCTACACCCCAGGCCCTCTATATCTTTCTTTCTTTCAGACAGGGTCTCCCTAAGTCTCTTGGGCCCTCAATAAATTGCTGAGGCTGGCTTTGAACTTGCAATCCTCCTGCCTCAGCCTCCTGAGCTGCTCGGATCATAGATGGGCCTCACTGTGCCCACTCCTTTCACTTATTTCTAATCCCCTCTAGCATTCACTTTCTCTGTGTAAATGATATATGGAGACCAGACACTCTGCATTCCAATTTGAAGGAGCCATATCGGTTTGCCACACATCCCAATACAAGTTCAAGGACATTAAACCATGCAGTGAAACTTGTCAAGCCAATCTTCTTCTGCATCTTTGGAGTATTCGTGTGTTAACAGGAGCTCCAGGCCATTTTAAATCCAACTCAGAGTGATGGTCAGCAAGAAGAGCATGGGTTATTGTGAGATTTAAGGAGATAGAAAATGGATAAATTCTAGCACGGTGCCTGGCACAAGATAGGCGCTTCAGTATTAATTCATTTCCTTTCTTTTGACATGGTGGTCCGGTTACATTTGTAGCTTTTACAGTGTGTAGCTCTGCTCCATAAAGAATCATTAAGAACTTAATGAGCTGTATTTCCTCCAATGCCATGGGCTGTGTCAACACAGTGCTAAACATTGTGACAATTTTTGGCTGAATTGAGTTAACTGACTGAATGTTTTGAAGTATTGACACAGCAGATAAAAGAGTGCGAACTGTAGTCAAGCCAGCTATTTGGTTTGATGAGAAACAGCAAATGCTTAAACAACAAAACTGGAGCCGAACCGTGAGAAGCTGGGGGAAGCTGTGAGTAGCCACAGGGTCCTGGAACGTACCTGCTCAGGGACCTGGCTCAGGAGGCATCCATGGGAACAAGAAGGCAAAGATACCCCTGGGTCACCCAATGAGTCAGGTGAGGCTGAAGGACCATGCTGATTCCAAGCCTTTTACCGAGGCACACCTGCACCTCCTTGCTCTGATCTCTGACAATGGGTAGGGGATATCTAGAGGGTGGTACCCCCAGAAGGGCTGGGTATTGGAGATCTTCGCAAGAAAAGTTGGAGCAAGGATTGTATTAATTGGGAAATATTTATTCATCCATTTGATTTTCTATTCCCTCCCTTCCTCCCTTCTTTCCTTCCTTCCTTCCTACTTGGGATTGAACTCAGGGGCACTTTACCACTGAGCCACATCTCTAGCCCTTTTTATATTTTATTTTGAGACAGGGTCTCCCTAAGTTGCTTAGAGCCTTGCTAAGTTGCTGGGGTTGCCTTTGAACTTGTGATCCTCCTGTCTCAGCCTCCCAAGTGGCTGGGATTATAGGCATGCACCACTGCACTCAGCCATCCATTTGCTTTTCAATCATATTCTTAAAGTTGAAAAAATTTTGTTTTAAACTACCAGCATATATAAATCTATGAGTTGTTACATATGTATGCTAGTTACAACATATAATAATACATTCATATTATCTGATACACATACAATATACATAGCATTATATATAGTTATACTTTTATTTCTCAGATAAAGAGATAATACTGTATGTACATCATATATAATTTAATATATACATTATGTATAATATATGTGCAACATATAGTATATTCACATATTGTACACATATATGTAAGATAACATTTATATCTTTCTCACAAATCTCTGTTTATATATATAGGTAGACAAAAAATTTAGTAATTTGAAAGCTTGAAATGCATTTACTAGCATGGATAACTTCACCTAAGAGCAAATACATGTGATAGTAACTTGGCACATCATTTCTGGAAAGTTTTTGACCAAGACATCAGTGATCAATTCCATGCTCCCTCAATTGCCGTGGGAGAACCCATGAAACAGGTCAGTTTCCATCAACACATTAATATTTGGTTTGAGGATCCGTCCCTAAGAAAAAAAGATCTTCTGCAATGGCCAACTTTGTTGACACAACACAATTTTACCTCCACAGAAGTACCGAGAGAGGTATTGGGGGTTGGTGTAGCAGGGTTTGGCGTCTCTATGTGACAGGAGACACAGCTAGTTGGAGGTGAGACTCTTCAAGGGGCCAGTCCAGGGAAGACTGCATACATCAGACAATTTAGGAAAATCACCTTTTAGGCTGGTTTTCATTCCAGGACTTTCCTTCCCCACACGGCATTGATTGGAATGATCAAATCACTTTGTGTAGACATAGACTTGAGATTTAGTCTATCACCTCTTCTCCCTTGTGGCCTTTATTTCTCCCAAATCTTTTTTTTTTTAATATTTTATTTTTTGGTTGTAGTTGGACACAATACCTTTATTTTTTTAAAATTTATTTTTATGCGGTGCTGAGGATTGAACCCAGTGCCTCGCACATGCTAGGTGAGCGCTCTACCGCTGGGCCACAACCCCGGCCCTCTCCCAAATCTTTCACATACAGCTCCTGCCAAAGAATAGCTCACCAAGGATATGGGTCATGGTGTGTGTGTGTGTGTGTGTGTGTGCACACAAACCACAGTATTTTGCAGTGTTTCCAAAGGACCTAGAGGGCATGCATTAAACAATAAGTGCAAACCATCTAAAATTAACTCCTGCTGGCAAGGATGGCTATAAATGTCAAGCTAAGGATTTTAAAGACTTACAGTAGCTCAGACATAGCTTGTACATTTATAAGCATTATTGAGTTGGAAGATAATGACAGTCACATGTGGAGAATAGAATATGACATCTTAACGTATGTTCTTCCTCTCTATGAGTCTCAGGAGTCCAATTATTGAAACTTAAAAATGCAGCACTTTACTGCATGAGAACAGAACCAGTGGGAATAATTAATATTAAAATTTTTAATCTATTTACAGGCCTTACAAAACCACATAGAATAATGGTATGGGGGGAGGACCTGCTTCACAAAGACATTTAATTGTGGGATTTCACTTTGAATTTTTGTTTTTAAAAATGGATGTATTCCTACTGCCTGCCATGTTGTATCTCCTCATGTTAATGTTATTTCCGGGTCTTGGTATAACGAGATAAATGTTGTCAAATCTACTAGCAGTGTGTGTTTTGGGCTGAAGAATCTGGCTTTATTAGTGAGGATATTTTTTCCTACAAGAAATAAAAAGTCTGACTCAAATGATCTTAAACAATAAAGATATTTGATGGCTCCTATAACTAAAGGTGAGGTGGGCCTTAGGGTCAGCTCATCCTGGCGAACCTGGCTTGGTTTGGAGAAATCCCAGCAGCTGTCCTCTAGCAGCTCCTGGCTCCACATCTATAATCATGAAATAAAAACAAAGATGCATATCAGTTGGGACATATTCTGATGAAAAAAGGGGGAAAATGGGGAGGGGAGAAAGGGGGAAAGAGAGAGTGGAAAGAGAGAGAGAGAGAGAGAAGGAAAGAATAAACCATATAGCAACAGCTTATCAAAAGAACTTTGACTTTTTTCATAGAGACAATGTGCTTTTTTTTTTTAAATACACATCTCCCTAGGCTAGAGTTTCCAGAGTGCACAGCATACATTCTTATACTAAAATTATTTGTTGTTTATCTGAAATAGAAATTTAATTCAATATTCTGTATTTCGTCTGGCCTCTCTCCCCCAAGGCTATTGACATAGCAACATGGCCATGATAGAGTCTGTAAAATGGGCTTCCAGAAAATCTTTTTAAAAGATGGACCAGCTGGAGGCATCCCAATACCTAACTTTAAGTCATACTGCAGCACTCTAGTAACAAAAACTGCATGGGACCGGCATGAAAACAGACCCGTAGACCAACGGTACAGAATAGAAGACACAGAGACAAACTTACATGGATGCAGTCATCTGATCCTTGACAAAGGTGCCCAAAACTTACATTGGAGGAAAAGAAAGCCTTTTAAATAAATGGTGCTGGGAAAACTCACTATCCATATGTAGAAGAATGAAACTAGATAGATCCTTATCTCTCACCCTGTGCAATAATCAATTCAAAATGGATCAAAGCCCTAGGAATTAGATCAGAAACTATGCATCTCCTAGTAGAAAATGTGGGCTTAACACTCCAGCAAACGGGCACAGGCAAAAATGACTTTCCTAAAGCTTAGGAAATAATGCCAAGACTTAATAAATGAGATAGCATCAAATTAAAAAGCTTCTGCACAGCAAAGGAAACAATTAGGAAATGTGAAGAGAGAACCTACAGAATGGAAGAAAATCTTTGTTAGCCACCCTTGTGACAGAGGATTAATACCTAGAATATATAAAGAACTGAAAAACTTAGCACTTAAAAAAACCCCAAGTAACCCAATTAATAAATGGGCACACAAATAGACACTTCTTAAAGAAAGAAAAACAAATGGCCAACAAATATATGAAAAATGATCGACATCATTAGCAATTAAGGAAATGCACATACCTGTAATCCCAGGAGCTCAGGAGGCTGAGAAAGAAGGATCATGAGTTCAAAGCCAGCCTCAGCAATGGCAAGGTGCTAAGCAACTCAGCGAGACCCTGACTTTAAATAAAATACAAAATAGGGCTAGGGACATGGCTCAGTGGCCAAGTGTCTCTGAGTACTAGTACTCTCCACCGCTCCCCCCAAAACAAACAAACAAACAAACAAAAAACTACAGTGAGATTTTATCTCACACAAAGCATAATTGCAGTCATCAAGAACACAATAAATAATATAGCCAGTTGTGGTGGCACACACCTGTAATTCCAGGAGGCTGAGGCAGAAGGATTGCGAGTTCAAAGGCAGCCTCAGCAACTTAGTGAAGATCTAAGCAACTAAGCAAGATACTGTCTCCAAATAAAAAAATAAAAAAAGAGGACTAATGTGGCTTAGTGGTTCAATCCCTGGTATCAAAAAACCAAAAAAACAAACCATATAATAAAGCATATAATATACATATATATTATGCATGTATAATGTATTATATATGATATAGTGTAATTTTGATTTGCATTTCCCTAATTGCTAGTGATGTCAAACATTTTTTTCAAATATTTGTTTCTCTTCTTTTGAGAAGTGTCTGTTTGTGTGCCCGTTTATTAATTGGATTATTTGTTTTTTCAGTTATTTGCTTCTATCCATATATATGTGAATAGAACTGGAGAACATTATGTTAAGTGAACTAAACCAAACTCAGAAGGTCAAGGATCATATGATTTCTCTCATATGCTAGAGAGGAAAAAGGAAAAGAAGGTGGGGGGTGGGGTGGGGTGGGGATCTCACTGAAAACAAAGGGAAATCTGTAGGGGGAAGAGAGGAGGCGGGAGGTGGGAGAGAGTAGGGAAGTGCTGGGGAATGATATTGGCCAGATGACATTGTCATATTGTGTTCATGTACAGATATGTAGCAACAAATCCCACCATTATGTGCAATTCTAATGCACCCCCCCCCAAAAAAAAAAGTGGAAAAGAGGAAAAAAAAGATGGATCAAACTTGTCAGATGCATCCTTGTGTTCTTTACCAGTTTGGCCTGCCGCACAGTGTGTCATTTCAATCTCTGAAATGACAAGTTTTGCAAAAGAGAGTTTATTCATGAAGTGGCCAAGCATGGAGAGCTGGTGGAGCAAGATAGGGTTAGGGGTATTTGTGGGATAAAGAGCAGAATGATCTGCAGCTTGGCGGAAGGTTAGCAAGAGTGATGTGATTGAAGATGTGTGCACGTGTCATCAAACTTCATGGCTCCTCATAGGACATGTTAAGAAAGTGGTGGCATTCGCATGACCTGAGGGTGGAGATTTGGCTTTCTGATGTCATTCACCAGACATTTACCCAGGCCCAAGTGAAAAGGTCTCCTGTTCAAATTGGTTTAAGCCACCTCCAAATTCCTGAAAAACAACTTAGCAGCTGATGGTTATCATGGTGACCCCTAAGCAGGCTAGTTGGGGGCTACTTTTTAGCTATGTGACCACTAAAATGGGTGATAAAAGCAAGTAACTAAAAGCAAACAAAGTTGGAGGGTTTATGCAGGTTTTCCTTCACTTCTCTTTGCCCTTCCATTTTCTTCCTGCCTGGAATTTGCAGATTCTCTTGCAACCTAGGGATTTAGGTCACACTTTAAGAATTGCAGAAAAGAAGGGAGGAGAGGTCAGATTCCTCAACCAGCTCTGGATCATCTACTCCCAGATTCCTTGTTGTATAAAAACAAACAATGAAGCTCCTATTAATTAAGTCACTGGAGTTCCGTTTCTGTTACATCCCGACAGAGGCAGTCCTGACCCATACAGCTACCCGCTGCTGGAAGAATGAGACAAAGACTTGCTAGTTGTTCACCAAAAAATTTTGTTTTCTTCTTGGCCACACAGCTAGACTACATTTCCTAGGCCCCTCCAGGAAGGTGGGAGCCCATGGCTGAGTTCTGGCTCATGGAATGTGAGCAGAAGGATATGTACCTTCCAGACCTGGTGCTGGCCTGCACCCCGTCTTCCCACCTGCAGCAAGAACACTGGCCCTGGGGAGGGTGGAGACATTGAATGAAAGCAGCCTGGGCCCCTGGCCCTGACCCTGTGACATTATCTGTCACAAGAGAGATGGCCTCAAGCCTAGGATTGCAAGCAGGAATCCTGAGATGCATCTTGTTTGATCATAAATCCTTTGCCCACTCCTTAATGAATGGAATGTGCTGATTGGCTTACACAACCCTTGGTGAATTCCTGGAGCTGGGTGTGGGGGCACTTTTCCCTCAAGGCCTGTGATCAGTCAGGTTCCTAGCAGGAAAGAGATGACACACTCAATTGAGTAATTGGAGCAGAGTTTAATAAAGTGACTATTTATGAAGATGGAGGGGGGCTGTTAGGGATTCCACAGAAGGCCACAGGACCTGGTGACTGGTGTCAGCCAAGGCTCGTATCCCTAGGCCTGAAGAGTGAATTGGTGAATGAATTCCAGAACCCAGAGATGAGTGTACCTAGTGCAGATGGTCTGTGGGCAGGGGCCTGTTTCTCTAGTCCTAGAACTATAGGTGGAGAGATGTTGCCAGTCTGTAAGGAGGGAGTCTGGGAATAACTCTCTTGGTGTGGGGCCCCCCCAGTTCCCCACAGCTTTCTTTCTGTGTCCTAAGTAAAAAAAACCAGTGTCTTGGCTGCACTGTGACCAGCCAGCTGCGGGTTTTTCCCAGCAGAATTGAAACCAAGCCAGGGCCTTGAACATTCCTAGGTGCTGATAAAAGTATCCAGGCTGTGGCCAAAACACTGAAAGACACTGGCCCTGACCCTGCGCCAAATTCCTTAAACCCTCCTGACCTTCTTGGTGTGAACCACGCACAGGTAGGACATCTTGCTCCTGCTGTCCATTGGCAGGACGTTGTACCCTGCTCTGTAAGCAAGTTCCTCCAGTTAATGCTTTGAACAGATAATCCTGGAATTTAGTGCTTCTTTCTTTGGAATCCCAATTGGTCTCATCTAGGGAAGGTTTGGGACACTCTCTTGTGGGAATTACCTTATCATCACTTTTGGGGTGACTCTAGCCTCAGGTGCAGCCAAGAGGAAACATTGAGCATTATCCTTCCTACCCAGTGATCTCCTGTGGGTGCTCCCCACTGGCCAGACCCAACTAGAAGATCAAAGTCACAAGAGCCCATAATGTGGTTCATAAAGGTCAGGCTCCCAGGGCAAAGAAAGGTGGAGAAGAGAGGACGGTGCAGGCTGTGTGTGCATGGAGCCCAACCTGAACCAAATCTGAGTTCTGTTAGGATGGCAGAAGGGGCTCAGGGATGGTGGGGAACAATCCACAGTTACCCCCTCCCTCACTGGTCCCCTCTCAGTCCCTGGGGGCTAAAACATGACGATCAACCATGGCCATTTGATAAGAACAGAGAAGGAATGACTTCTGAATTTCTACTCCCGTGTCATAAATCCCAAGTTCTGTAAGATGTCAACTAACTTATTTATCAAAGCATTAGAGTTGCCAGGACAACAGAATTTAATTTAGTAGTATTCGATTTACACATTTGCTTTAATTCTTCTGCCAGAGCTCCTAATTTATTTCTGTCTCCTTAGGATTTGAAAGTGTTCCGCTAACAGCAGTTATACTATCCATAATATCCACTGATTTATTAATATTTTTATGTAATTCAGTGACTTTTATTGGCCAGGACTTTTTGATCTCTTGTAATTTATTTTATTCTGGAACATCTTGATGCAACTGACACTGAGACAATGTAAGGTTTGTACTTTTTGTACTGAATGAATTCCCACATTGATTCACACTTGACGGCTAATTGTACATAATCTTCACATAATTTTGGGGCCTGCTGATATCAATCATGGCAGTCCTAGTAATTGATTGTTAAATTACATGCCAAATTGTTTTGAGGATCTTCACATATATTCTCCTGTGGAAGCTTTCCTTAATTACATGTTTATAAAGTTTTTAGTGACAATCATATTTTCCTACCATAGAACCTCTCTGTAAATGAGGTACAGCAGGTATTCCTAGTAAGTAAAAATTGGTAACTAATGCTTATTATTGAGCAATCATGGATATATTTAAATATAAGGTGAAAATAAAAATCATTTTTGTTCTATTGCTCAAATATAACTTTTATTAACATATTGGTATATGTTCTTTCAGAGTTTTCTCTAAGATTTACATATTTTTTTTCTTTACAAGATGGGATTTCACTGAATATACAGTTTGTAACTTTTTTTTTTTTGGCTTATACTGTGAACATATTTTTGTGTTAAAAAGCTTGTTTGGCCAGGCACAGTGGCACACGCTTGTAATTCCAGGGGCTCTGGAGGCTGAGGCAGGAGGATTGTGATTGTGAGTTCAAAGCCAACCTCAGCAAAAGCAAGATGCTAAGCAACTCAGTGAGACCCTGTCTCTAAATAAAGTACAAAATAGGGCTGGGGATGTGGCTCAGTGGTTGAGTGCCCCTGTGTTCGATACCCAGTACCAAAAAAAAAAAAAAAAAAGCTTGTTTGTTGGGCATGGTGGCACATGCCTGTAATCCCAGCAATTTGGGAGGTAGGTTGTAAGTTTGAAGTCAGATGCAAGCAATTTAGTGAAACTTCACCAGACCCTATCCAAAAATAAATAAATAAAAAGCAAAGTAAAGCATCAAAGCATACTATGCCACTTTTTATTTTTTTCCTATCAAGGATTGAACACAGAGGCACTTAATCACTGTGGCACATCATCAGACCTTTTTATTTTTTGTTTTGAGACAGGGTCTCACTAAATTGCTTAGGGCCTAGCTAAAGGGCTGAGGCTGGCTTTGAACTTGCAATCCTCCAGCTTCAGCCTCCCAAGCTGCTTGGATTACAGGTGTGTCCCACTATGCCTGCCGCAGTCTGGCTGGGCACAATCAGGAGCCACTTGTCAAAAGAAACTAACTTTATTTTTAGAACCACACACGCCAAACAAAACAGCCTCTCAGGAAAAACCCTCAGAGCCTCAACTGCCACCACCGGCTTTCCACAAGCCTCTCTCTCCCACACAAGCTTCTCCCCACCTCCCACAATCCTCCTGCTCTTGAGGCCGATTGGCTGGGTCACGTGGGCGGAGCCAAAAAAGTCCCCCAATGAGCAGCTCCGTGGTCTGAAAGGGCAGGGAAACAGCCCAATGAGCATCACCGCAGAGGAGCCAATCAGCTAGATGTTGCTGGGGCCGAGGAGCCAATCATCAGCTGGCAGCTGGAAGTTTGCTGGCAGCTGGAAGTTTGCTGGGGCCCCTTCGGCTGTGGCTCTCAACATCTCCCCCTCTCTGTTTAAACAACAAGCATGTGGCTTAGGGACCGTGTCTGTTAGGCAGTCCAATTCAACATATGGTCCTTACCCGTCATCGGATGAACTGACCTCTAGGCGTCAGCCTCCTGTCTTAGGTTGGTACCACTGCAATTGGATCATACCCGTCACTGACTACCGGTCCAGCATACAGCTATACTTGTGGATAGGCCTTTGCACCAGTGGGGGGGTGAGGTTCTTTGCCTCACCTCTGTTGGCCCCCAAATTTTAGACCATCACTAGTAGAGGAGGATGCAAAATGCCATGACATTAAGCCAATTGAGGGCTCCTTTGAAAAATTGTACCACCGGTGACATCATCAGCAAAAATACCCCAACACTACCACAAGTCGCTGCACCAACAGATAGTTCACAATGCATACAGGTGAGCTCACAATGTGTCCAGGCAAGTTCTGCAAGCAGTTCAGTGATGGCTGTTGTAGAAGCTGTAGATTGGTTTTATCTTTGACTTCACCAGCACTGGGATGAAGATAGGAATTCTGGCAATAATAGCTAAAGAAAAAATTATGTAACATTCCAGAAGCCACTAAAAGAAAACAATTTTCTTAACAATTTATATTATCTTTAAGAGAATTATTAAATATAATGAAAAGGAAAGGTGAAAGTAAACAAACAGATCTGTTAACCTTCTTTTTTGTTTACATATTAAAACAATCCTCAACAGTTGTTTACCCAATTTAAATTAAACCATATAAATCACTTGAAAAAAAAAATATTTGGATCCATTTTATCATGAGCGCTCATCATATATGATATATAGACATACGTACATTCAAACATATAACACAAAACACAAGTGTGCACACATAATATAATACATACAACACATAACATTATAGTAAAGGCCTTATAACTTTTTACAGGTGAAATCTCCATTGCAATGTTTAAAAACTCTATAGTCAAAAAATAGAACTGATCAGCAAAACATTAACCTAGGTCTGTATGAGCTCAAAAAACAAAATAGAACTTCATGATATGGCAAAGGGCAATAATAAAATAGACATTGAAAAAAGCATCCTGGTTCTGTTGCAGATGTAAGAATAGCCAAACTGGAGTTTTGGATATCAGTTGTTATGGATTTGAGCCAAATCATCTTCTTTTTGGTCTGTAGAAATCGCTTTAGTTAATCTTTCTGGAATCCAAATCGGCTGCTGTTCTCCCTGTGGAAACACATAAACAGACCCCCGACTCCAGACAATCACTGGGTCAGGACCTTGGTTAATCTCTCTGGAATCCAAATCGGCTGCTGTTCTCCCTGTGGAAACACACAAACAGACCCTCGACTCCAGACAATTACTGGGTCAGGACCTTTCCATTGTCCTGTTAGAATATCCTTCCAAAGTACCTTGGGCTTATGTACATTTTTTGGACACATATGCCTTTCCGCAGCACTAAGTCCTGATGAATCCAAATTTAAAAAGTTTAGAGTAAAAAGGGTTATTTTAAGTTTATCTTTGGGGAATATATACCCCTTCCCAATTCCTTCTTTTTGCTTTAATAAGTACATTTTAATAGTTTGATGAGCTCTTTCAACTATGCCTTGTCCCTGTGGATTGTATGGGATTCCTGTTATATGAGTAATGCCAAATGTTGAGCAAAATTGTTTAAAAGAGGTAGAAGTATAACCAGGGGCATTATCTGTTTTTAACTGTTTTGGAACACCTACAGTGGCAAAATTTTGTAAGCAATGAGCTATAACATCTTTAGTTTTTTCTCCGGCATGAAGGGAGCCCATCAAAAATCCAGAAGAAGTATCAACTGTAACATGCAAATATTTTAATTTTCCAAATTCTGGCAAGTGTGTGACATCCATCTGCCAAATATGGTTAGGTATCAATCCTCTAGGATTGACTCCAAGATTAACTTGTGGTAAAAAGGTCACACAATTTTGACATTGTTTTATTATTTGTCTAGCTTGTTCCTTAGTTATTTTAAAATGCTTTTGTAAAGTATTAGCATTGACATGGAACTTTTTATGAAAATTTATAGCTTCTTCTAGTGTAGAGAAAATATGTATGTCATGTGTAGTTTTATCTGCTAAATCATTGCCCAAACTAAGGGCTCCAGGCAATCCTGTATGTGCCCTGATATGTCCTATAAAGAATGGATCCTTTCTGTCCCAGATTAGACTTTGTATAGTGGAAAGCAAAGAGAAAACAGTAGAAGAAGGGGAAATCCTACCAGCATCTTCAAGAGATACTATAGCATTAACTACATACTGACTATCAGAAAATAAATTAAATACAGAATCTTTAAACATCACAAAAGCTTGTAAAACTGCATTAAGCTCTACCTTTTGAGCTGATTGTTTGGGTACTAAAAATGTAAAAGTTTGATCAGGGGTAACGACTGCTGCTGTACCATTATTTGACCCATCAGTGAATATATTTGGAGCATTCATGATAGGTGTTTTTCTTGTCATTTTTGGAAAAATTACAGGATGCAATGACCAAAAAGACAATAAAGGATTAGATGGTAAGTGGTTATCAAATGAAACATTAGATTTGCACATGATTATTGCCCAAGTATTTAACTCATTAGCTAACTCATCAATTTGATTCATAGTATATGGAGTAATAATTTTATGGGGATAAATTCCAAATACTCCCTTTGCTGCTTTTATTCCTTTGAGTATTAATTGTCCTACAGCCTCAGGATACCTAGTAAGAATAGTGTTAGGAGAATAAGATAAATGTATCCATAATAATGGACCTTCTTGCCAAAATACTCCTGTAGGAATATTTTTTGTTGGTAGTACAATAAATAATAAAGGCAAACTTATATCAATTCTATCCAAATGCATATTTTCCATATATGTTTCAATGATTTTTAATGCCTTTCTTGCTTCAGGCGTTAACATTCGGGGTGAATTTGGATCTGATGGACCTTTTAGGATATCAAATAAAGGTCCCAACTCTCCTGTTGGTATACCTAAATAAGGCCTTATCCAATTTATGTCTCCTAATAACTTTTGAAAGTCATTAAGTGATTTGAGTTGATCTACTCGTATTTGAATTTTTGGTGGACGGACCATGGTTGAGGATAATAGAACTCCTAAATAATTAATTGGAAAATTTAATTGTACTTTATCTATTGCTATCTCTAGATTATAATTTTTTAATAAGTTTGTAAGTGTGGCATAACATTCTAGCAATGTGTTTTTATCTTTGTGTGCTAATAATACATCATCCATATAGTGAAATATTTGTAGTTCAGGATTTTGATTTCTAAGTGGCTGGATTACTTTGTTAACATAAATTTGACACATAGTTGGGCTGTTAGCCATCCCTTGAGGGAGTACTTTCCATTCATATCTCTGATCAGGACCTTCATGATTCAGTGCAGGGATAGTAAATGCAAAACGTGGACTATCCTCAGGATGAATTGGAATTGAAAAAAAACAATCTTTAATATCTATAACTAAAACATACCAGGTTTTTGGCAAAGCAGACAACTGAGAAATCCCTGATTGAGCAGGTCCCATAATAACCATCTCATTATTAATGGCTCTTAAATCTTGCAATAATCTCCATTTACCAGATTTCTTTTTGATGACAAAAATGGGAGTATTATGGGGAGATACAGAAGGTTGTATATGTCCTTCTGCTAATTGTTGTTTGACCAGGTCATGGGCTGCTTGTATCTTTTCTTTAGTCAGGGGCCACTGAGGAACCCATACTGGTCTTTCTGATTTCCAAGTAATTTATATTGTCTCAGTGGCCCTTTCTGAAAATCCAACCCATGTCTGTCTGTTCCTTGATCTATTTGTATTGGTGCTGCTATACCTTGTTCTTGTTTTTCTAATCTTTTTCCTTTCCTAAAACCTTGTCTAGTCATAATAGTGGGTGCATTTTGGTTGATGTTATTTGTTAACGTCAAACCTAATTGATCTAGGACATCTCGTCCCCATAAATTTACGGGAAGATGATCCAATACATATGGCTGTATAGTTCCTTCACATCCTTCAGGATCCTTCCAATCTAATACCATTGCACTTCTATGGGGATTAGTTGCCACTCCTAGGCCTCGAAGCGTTTGAGTGGCTTGTTGTAATGGCCAATGTTTTGGCCATTCTTGACGAGAGATGATGCTAAGGTCTGCACCTGTATCCAGTAGCCCATTAAATTCATGTCCTTGAATATTTAGTTTTAGCATGGGGCGAGAATCTAAATTTAAAGAAAGCATAGCCCAATCTACACCTGTGGAGCCTAATCCCTTGGAACCTCTTTCTACAGTACGACTGGAAAATTTATCATGTAGGCTGGGTATTATTAGTAACTGTGCTATTCTATCTCCTGGTGAAATTACTGATATACCCTTTGGAGAACTGGCTATAATTTTTATTTCACCTTCATAATCGGGATCAATTACCCCAGGACTTATCATAAGTCCTTTTAGAGTAGAAGAGCTGCGTCCCAATAATAAGCCTACTGTTCCTTTGGGAAGAGGTCCTTTCACCCCTGTGGGAATGATTTGAACTCCCATCTCTGGAGTTAGTACTGCTCTGGCGGAGGCGCAGATGTCCAACCCTGTGCTCCCTCTGGTTTGTCTGATGAGGGATCTGATGGACAATGTGTCCTGGGCACTACCCTGATGGGGTTGCTGGGTTCCTCCAGTGCTCCGTATATTTGTGGTTTTGGGCCCCGGAGCATTGGGCCCCCCTGTCCATTTTTTGGCAATGGAGCCCGATGCCTTTCTCCACGATATCGTGGATAAACACCTGGTCCTTGTTCGTTTTTTGATAATGGAGTACCCTCTACGGTGGTTTGAGAACGGCATTCATTAGCCCAATGTCTCCCTCTACGGCATCGTGGGCAAATACCTGGTATTCTACTCCTTTGATACCTAGTTTTGTTAAACCCTCCTCCAATGGGGCAATTCCTTTTAAAATGTCCTGTTTGTTCACAGTTGTAGCATGTTCTTGGCCTGGCATCTAAAGCCTGTTTTACTGCAGCTGCCACAATTTGCCCTTGTTCATTAATGTCTCTGGCATCTAAAGCCTGTTTTACTGCAGCTGCCACGACTTGCTCTTGTTCATTAATGTCTCTACATAATTTAATATATGTGTTTAAATCTTCATGTTTCCATGGTCTAATGATATCTCTGCACCAACGATTTGCTTGCTCATAAGCCAGGTGTTTTAGTAATGGCATTGCTTGTTCTGTATTCCCAAAAACTCTGGTAGCTGTTTGAATAAGCCTATCTACAAATTCAGCATAAGGTTCATTAGCTCCTTGTATTACCTTAGATAATTGACCTTGTAAACCTCCATGTCCTTGTAAAGTCTTAATTGCATCTGCAGCAATTTGTGCGTATACGCCAGGATCATATGCAATTTGTTGCTGCTGATCCTCATAAGGTCCCTTTCGTAACAACATATCTAGATTTCTCTGAGGATAACCAGCTGCTGCATTTCGCCTAGCCGTCTCCTTGCAAAATTCCTCATTGGCAACCTTCCATAACAGGTATTGTCCTCCATTTAGCACAGCTTTACACATATTAGCCCAATCTGCTGGCGTCATGTTCAAGTTGTTAATGGATTCGACCATGCTTACAGTGAAGGGTGCTTGAGGACCATAGGTTGTTACAGCCTCTTTTAGCTGCTTCACTGTTTTGAAATTTAAAACTTGGTAAAATCGCTGCCCTCCTGCCTCAAATACAGGGCATGTTAATATTTGAGATCTTGTCTCAGGATCCCAACTATCAACTGCGGGGGTTGGGGGCCTCCCAGCATATGGAGGTGGCGCTGTTGGTTGGACACTTACGCCGTCTGGTGATAGAAAGGTGTTAGTAGCAGTATCCTGTAGAGGTGGTGCTGTTGGTTGGACACTTACACCCTCTGGTGATAGAAAGGTGTTAGTAGCAGTCTCCTGTTCTAACTTTCCCCCTGATGGCTTTTTCTGTTTTACACTTTCTTTCTCTGTCTGACTAGCTTGAGAGGCCTTCTCTTTTACTTGAATCATTATGTCTTCTCCTTCCTCTACCATTGTCTGAACTGAAGGCTTTGGACTAAGCAAACAAGATATGAACGTCCACAATGGCAATGTGCCAACTGGCAGAGTCCCTGGGCTTTTCTTTTCTATTCTTTTTAAATCTTCACCATGATGGTTCCATTGTGATATATTTAACAACTCCTCCTTAAAAAGCCATGGGCTACATTTTTGTATTGTATCAACGTATGCCCTGATTGTTCTTGATTTTACTGAGATGCCTCCTTCCTCTAACAATTTACTTAACACTCTTTCAGTTTGTTTTTTACTAATTTCTGATCCCGTATTTCTACTATAATACAACCCAACAAGATGACGCCAAACAAAACCGAGACAGAATGAAATAAAAAGGGAACAACAAAAAGTCATTATAGCCTTTCTATCCTCCTGACATGTGCATCCGTCCTTTCTCCCTATCTGTTCCTCAGACGTAAATAGTTTTTCCTCAGATGTGAGCGGTTTTTCTTCCATCTCACTCATCTCCAGGGACAGGCAACTTAAAACAAAAGTGAAGCAAAATAAAAGAGGAATCTTAAAATGGCTACCCATCCTCTCGCCCTGCCCTCAGGGGCGAGCAGTTTCACTTACCCTCAGTCGCTCCCCGTGCGAGCCACCAAATGCCGCAGTCTGGCTGGGCACAATCAGGAGCCACTTGTCAAAAGAAACTAACTTTATTTTTAGAACCACACACGCCAAACAAAACAGCCTCTCAGGAAAAACCCTCAGAGCCTCAACTGCCACCACCGGCTTTCCACAAGCCTCTCTCTCCCACACAAGCTTCTCCCCACCTCCCACAATCCTCCTGCTCTTGAGGCCGATTGGCTGGGTCACGTGGGCGGAGCCAAAAAAGTCCCCCAATGAGCAGCTCCGTGGTCTGAAAGGGCAGGGAAACAGCCCAATGAGCATCACCACAGAGGAGCCAATCAGCTAGATGTTGCTGGGGCCGAGGAGCCAATCATCAGCTGGCAGCTGGAAGTTTGCTGGCAGCTGGAAGTTTGCTGGGGCCCCTTCGGCTGTGGCTCTCAACAATGCCTGTCTCACTTTTTTTTTTTTTTAAGTTTTAAATTAGCATTAATTTTGCCTTGGATAAATCTCACTGGCTCTGGTATTGCCACTGTGCAAACCAGCAATGCCACTTTTAACAGCTGCAAAGTATCCCACTATAGATATACTGTAATTAATTTTAATACTCATCTGAATTTGGACCTATTTCTATTTATTTATTTTGCTATTACTTACAATGTCCTGAAAAAATTATTGTGCATTCATCTTTCAGTTCTTATTCAATTATTTTCTTTGGACAAATTAGCTATAAATAGAACAGCTGGGTCCCATGATAAAATGTTAAGGCTTTTGGATACACAATTGAAGCAGATACTGTAATCTTAGGTAAAATTATCCCTTTAGGGTCATCTTGAATTTGATATGTTTTGGATGTAACAGATATCTTTGTTATCACAATTTTGGATCTTAAGATGCAGGGGACACTGACACATTTCTTGTTCTCATATCTGGATCTAACTTGGAGCACACAGTGAGTGTGTTTGGTTGCAAGCAACAGAAATGATCTCTGACTGAAGCAGAAGAATAATTTATGAAAAGGTGGTTCTGACTTTCTGGAGGTCAGGACCCCCATGCAAGGCTAGGCAGCCAGGAGGAGGGATGAGACCCATGCCCCAGAGCTGTTCTGTTGAAGACCTACGCCTCCTGCCACAGAACTCTGGTAAATGCTGCAGCTCCATGATGGAACCCTCACCTCGAGCCACTGGGCACTCGCAGCTTCTTCTCCAATTACCATTTCTGAAAGTACCTGTGATTCTCCACCTGGTGGCTGCCTCTGACAAGGCACCACCAACCCCAGTGGGGCAGGCTGAGTGTCATGGAGTGACGGGGCCTTGAGTTCAATAGAGAATCGGAGGATATGTTTGTCAGTTTGGGCTGTGTAACAAATACCATGGCCTGGGTGCCTTCAACAACAGAAATTTATTTTTTCACTGTCTTAGTAGGTTGGAAGTCCAAGACCAAGGTTCTGACCTATTTGGTTTCTGATGTGGTCTCTCCTCCTGGCTTCTAGAGGAGCACTTTCTTGCTGTGACCTCATGTGGCCTTTCTTCATACATACATGGAGAGAGAGAGAGAGAGAGAGAGAGAGAGAGAGAGAGAGAGAGAATATGAGTGAGCTCTATGGTATCTCTTCTGTAAAGATATTAATCCCATTGGATCAGGGTCCCACCCTTATGGCTTCATGTAACCTTAATTATTTCCATACTACAAATATAAGGCTTTAACATGAATTATGCTGGGGTAGGGCTTCATCATATGAAAGTGGGGGGGGCCAGACACATATACTTAGTCTATAACATAGGATAAGTAGGGCTATAATTTGGATATTTAGTGTTGCCCAAAGTCTTATGTGTTGAAGACTTGGTCCCATTTGCAGCAATGTTGAGATGGGGCAGTGTTTGGAGAAGTGTTTGGATCTTGAGGGCTCTGACGTCATCAGTGGATTAATCCCTTGATAACTGAATGGCCTACTGGGCAGTGGTGGAAACTATAGGCAGGTGGGTCATGGTTGGAGGAATAGGTCACTGGGGGTGTACCCTTGGGAACCATAATTTTTCCCTGGCCCTTTTGTCCTCACCACGTCCCTCTCCCCGATCCTGGCTGCCCTGAGCTGAGCAGCTTTCCTCCGCCACACCCATCCACCATGATGTTCTACCTTACCCCAGGCCCAGAGCCATGGAGTCAGATGACCCTGGATTAAAACCTCTGAAACTGTGAGTTAAAATAAATCTTTCCTCTTTTAAGTTGTTTTCCTCAGGTATTTGTTACAGTGATGAAACGCTGACTAATACACGTAGTCTGGATTTATCCCGTGTGTGTGTGGAGGGGGTAACATTGAGGCTTATTCTATACCATCTTCTAGGGTCTCCAGCAGGTCCCATAGAGGTCAT
This sequence comes from Marmota monax, assembly GCF_021218885.2. Lineage (NCBI taxonomy): Eukaryota > Metazoa > Chordata > Mammalia > Rodentia > Sciuridae > Marmota > Marmota monax. Next base: position 2,168,829 of record NW_026694639.1, read on the forward strand.
CTGTAGATGAAGAAACACTTTTGTTCCCTGAATGACCAGTGCTTCCTGACTTTAAATCTGACTTTAAAGTCTTATCTCAGGGTCAGCTTCTGGGGGCATCTGACTTGGCAGATGGTTTTGGGCTAAAAGACATTCCTGAGACAAGGCTGCTGCTATCAAAGAAGAAGCACCTCCAAGTGTCAAGGCTGACAGGCTCGGGTGACGTTACCTGCCTGCACAGTGGTGGCAAAGGAGCCTGGAAAAGCAAACCTGGTACAGGCAGCTGAGTTTTCTGGGCCAATGCATGGTGCATTGGTCTGCTTCCTGGTACTGGAACAAATACCTATGATCATCAAGTTCTGAAGAGTGATGGTTTACTTTGGCTCACGGTTTTGGAAGATTCATCCACGATTGGTTGGCATAGGATGGAGGAAGCCCATTCACCTCACAGCCAGGTGTGAAAGAGAGGAAGAGGAGAGGACTGGGATCCTCACATCCCCTTTGGGGACATAACCCCCAGTTTTCCAACTTCTTCCCACTGGGCCACCACCTCTCAAGATTTACTCTACCTCCTAACAGTGTCAGAGCCTGGGGACTACACTGCAACACATGAGCCTTTGGTGGACTTTCATCCAAAGTGTAGCAGGTGAGAAGGTCGTTAGATGCAGGAAAGCGCTTCAGAAACTGAGCAGACAAGAATAATAAACGTCCTCTTCAAGGGGCAGTCTGTGTATTTCTGTTGGGTTGCTCTATTTTCCTACTGTGAAAAACGTGTTGTATTCAGAGGTGTTGCAAAGGCCATTGTCAACATGTAAAATACTGATGTTTTCTTTTATTGGTCTTTATAATTCAGCTCCACTCCTGTTTCAATTAAGAGGGAGTAATAGGCCTTTACTGCAGTTCCACAAAAATAGAAATGATCCACTAGCCACTCTTAGGCTAAAAGAGAAATGAAGTGAGACATCTCTTCTGCCCAGATAAACACCCATGGGATTTCAGTCCTCAAGTGGGAGAACTTTTTATAAAAGCAATTTCTCAGTCTTTTTGGTACTAACTTATATGGAGGACTGTGGGTCCTTCAGGGAAAATACTTAGCTCAGGATTTCTGAGGTTCTGAGGTGGGTGCTTGTGGCCATCTGGGCCTGCCTAATGATGAATGTCTTGGGAGAGAGACAATTTGTTTGTAATAAGCGAGCTGCACCGTGGCATTCTTCTATCTCATCGAAAGCTTTTGTTGCAAGAGAACAGGTAGCATGTTAATCAATGCAGATTTTTAAAGTACCTTCAGGAGCTTAGGAACCATATACCTAATGATCTTATCCCCATTTGTGGAATATTATTTTTTTAAAATGAATATGCAAATATGCTTCCAATAAATGCCTTGCCAAACTTTTGAACTCAAATATGCCATTCCCAGTCTTTAGAGTTTTCTGTGGTCTTAGAGAGCTAGATAAACTGTCCCAGAGAGATGTTTACTGATGATACTATTATTAAAGAAAATATTTCAATATTTTAATATGTAGTTTGTAAAGTAAAGAAAAATTAGAAGATGAATCAACTCCATTCTGTCCAGACTGATATCAATTATCTTGTTATGTTTGTTTCAAGAATGTGAGTAGGTTGAGAAGAGAGCGTAGATAATATAAAGGGGAATTCCCAGGCTCTTTTTTATCTTAAAAAATAATAACAGAGGTTGGGGTTGTGGTTCAGGGGTAGAGTGCTTACTTAGCATGCATGAGGCACTGGGTTTGATCCTCAGCACCACATAAAAATAAAATAAAGATGTTGTGTCCACCTATAACTAAAAAATACATATTTTTTAAAAAAATAATAACAATGGTAAAAAGTAGCTGACTTTGTTAGTTTTCTTTGCTATAACTAAATGCCACAGACTGGGTAACTTATGAAGAATAAAGGTTTACTAAACTCATGGTTTTGGAGACTGGAAAGACAAAAAACTGGTGAAAGCCTTCTTGCTGGTGAAGACTCTTCAGAGTCCTGGGGTAGGGCAGAGCATTCACATGGTGAGAGGGCCACATGTATGAGACAGAGCCAAAGTGGCTTTTATCATATCTCACTTGCAATATGACCCATTGATCCAATGAGGGTGGAATCCTCAGGACCTACTTTTTTTTAAAAATTTTGATATTGGATATTGAACCTAGGGGTACTCTATTACTTGGCTGCATCTCCAGTCCTTTTTATTTTTTATTTTGAGACAGGTATCACTAAGTTGTTGAGGCTGGTCTTAAACTTGCAGTTCTCTTGCTTCAGCTTCAGGAGTCACTGGATTTATAGGCAACTCAGCTCCTAATTACTTCTTAAAGATCCATCTGATCCCACCTCTTGATACCTTACAACGAGGATTGCATTTCAACATGAGTCGTGGTGAGGATGTTCAAACTATATGATTCTGATCCAGCATCCCCAAACTCATGTCTTTCTCACAATGCAAAGGACAGTCATTCCATCCCAATAATTGCAGAAGTCTTAACCTGTTTCAGCATCAACTCAGAAGTCCAAAGTGTCATCCAGGTCTCAGGGCAAACTCCTTCGAGCTGTGAGCCTGAAAACTCAAACCAAGATATCTGCTTCCAAGATACAATGGCAGGACAGGCAGAGGATAAACATTCCTATTCTCAAAGGGAGAGAGAGGCAGAAAGAAGGAACAACCAGGCCCCAAGCAAGCTGAAACTAGCAGGACAGCCATTAAGTCACAAGAGTCCAGAATGCACCCTCCCACACACATCTGCATGTGTGTGTGTATGTATATGCCTGTGTGTGTGCATGTACCATTACAAACAATGGACTATTAATTTTAAAACTTATTACCATTTATAAAGTGATGTTCACATCTATTCACATTTAATCCTGACATGGAAAAAAAAAACTGTGTGAAGTGGTAGGGCAGATGGCATTCTCTCAGTGTCACCTGCATGGTCTTCCTCCTACTGCTAACATTGTTAAATTATCTGGTGTCATAAAATAAAGATGCAGGGAGAGATAGACATCATTTCAGAGTAGGATAGGAGTAAATGCAAGGTAGGGGAAGAATTCAGAGAGAGAAAAGGTTGAAATGCAGAAAGCCACACACTACTCTGCAGAATGTGCTTTCAAATCTATAGGAAAAAAAATATGTTTCAGCATATTTTCCCCAATTTGATGATAGTGCTAAAATTTACATGACATACCCAGAAACACTTTGTGAAATCAAGAATTTTCCTGAATTATCAATAGTAAAGATCAAGTTTTGATCAATCATGAGAGGAAAGAATTACAACATGAATGTTATTAAAGCATATATAACCAAGAATTGTAGGAAAAAAATATTATAAAGGTGTATTAGATACCTAATAATGAGTTAATAATAAACAATAATAATATTATATAGGTGTTACATAATAAATTATAATATTATAGTAAATTATAATTTACAGACTTTGTAAAGTCTGTGGAATTTGTACCTTTTTGAAATTTGTGACCTGTTGTAATCATTTTTTTTTTACATAATAAATATTCATGTTCACACCTACTTTTATATTTATACTTTTGTGTTCTTTGGCTTAAAGAAGTGCTCCAAAATTATATTAGCTGCAGGGCTGACAGAACCTGGATCTGCCCCTGCTTCCCACCCATGAAATGTTAACGTGCGAGTTATGCCTCACAGTGAATTCCGATGCACCCAGGGGAGAGTCTTTTTAGGTTGGGTCTTTGGAATTCTGCCTCTAAAAGTGTGAAGATCACACTCTGGATCTGGGTATCATGTAAGAAACAACTTTTCTTCCCACAACATACTCAGTAGAGACAGAGTCCAATACAGTTGAGGAAATTAGTCCTGTTTCCATGAAGAAGTGGACGTTATAGTCTATTTTGAACCTGGCAGGTCGTCAAAGGAATAGCCAGTTTGGTCTTTGTACCCTTGCCTTAACATTTGTCCCATTGAGACGGCAAAGAAAATTTTTGTTTCAGTGGGCTGATGGAATATATTTAAAGAGGCTTCCACAAGAATAGGCAGCGTTCAGGTATGCCACATTTGAAGATCCTAATGTGTAGTTGATAAAGACATGGGGGTTTTCCCCAGGGTTTGTAATAGGATGTCTTTGTAGTTATTAAATTGTTTAAGAGCTCAAAGAAGCTTACATATTTAAAAAAAATAATAGGGGACCATTTTAATTGGATAATTTTTTGTTGTTGTTGTTTTTTGTTTAGAAGGAAGGAATACTGTTCCTGAGAGAGAAAATGGTCATTCTCTGGAAGATACAATAACTTGGTTGCTTTTTGCAGGAACGGGAGGGAAAGGCCTGTCACAGACTCTGGACAGAGGAAGGGCTAAATTACCACCCTAGTGTAGATCTGGAGTGTTCCTCTGGGCCTGTGTATTGAAGGCTTGGTTCCTGCCCATGACCAGGAACCTGGAGGGTGGTGAAACCTTTCACAGGTGGGGCCTAGTGGAATGTTAGGTCCTTGGAGGAGATAGTGGAACTCTAGCCTCTTGTTCTCTTTTTGATTTCCAGCTGCCAAGAGGTGAGCACCTTGCTCCTCCACATGTTCCCTCCCATGATGTGTTGCTTGGCCATAGGCTTTAAAGCAATAGAACCAACTAACCATGGAATGAAACCTCCCAAACTGTTATCCAAAAACCTTTCCTTTTTTTTTTTTTTTTACAGGGGATTGAACTCAGGGGCACTCAACCACTGAGCCACATCCTCAGCCCTATTTTGTATTTTATTTAGAGATACTGAACTGAGACAACTCACTGAGTTGCTTAGCACCTCACCATTGCTGAGGCTAGCCTGAACTTGCAATCCTCCTGCCTCCATCTCCCAAGCTGCTGGGAATACAGGCATGCACCACCATGCCCGACCCTTTCCTCTTTTAAATTGATTATCTCAGGTGTTTTGTAACAGTAAGGGAAAGCTGACTAACACAGACTCTGCACAGGAAAAACAGCAGGCATTGGCAACTGGGGCTAACAGCAGAAAGGGGTAGAAGGGAGATCAGACAAGCAGTCCAGCAATGGGCAGGGTTCTACATGGTTTCTGGAGTAGGAATAACCAATGGAATTTCAGAACAAAGAAGAAAGATTTCCAAAAGTCAACTTGGAGTGTAGGTTTAGGCAACAGAGATGGGTGTCCCAGAGAACAGAAGAACTAAAATATCCAAGATTGTTAGCATCCCACTAGGTGATGGCAGTACTTTGGAGAAAATGGGTGTCAAATCTTTATCCAATGAGGTTCTGTGCAGAAAAAGAGCAGTGATCCCCGAGGCAAGACCAGAAAGCAGAGGGGGAATCCAGAGAAAACAGCACAGAGACTAAGCAGCTTAGGAAAAACGACAGTTTCCACCATTGCTATTCCTCTTTCCAGTAAAGTGATAAGACAAAGGACTTTGCATTTTTCCCGATTCATGGATGGAGTTTAAATCAATTTTATCAAGATCTCAGAAAAAACATGTGGACCCAGCAGGCTAAAGGATTTGTCACATGAAGCAACAGTTGTGAAAGATAGACAAGAGGGTGGTGTTCAGAGGCGTCTGGTGAAGGCAATGACCACTAGTATGCATAACTTTAGGCAGAACAAGATTATAATCCTCATTCTCTAGATCTTACTTTAGCCCCTTCTGCATTGGAATCATGACATAAAACTATGGGTCAATAGTGAATCGCTACTTACAAAACTTAGGAATTAATTCATCGTTATACTCACTTCAATCCCACAGAAGAAATCTTTGGAGACATATTGTGGAACAGCAGTTCTCAACTCTGGCTGCCCATCAAAATTACCTGTGGAGCTTTTAAATATACAAATGCCAGCTACAGGTTCAGAATTTCTGGCAGCAGGACCTTGGGCATCTGTATGTTTAAACAACCTTACAGGGAATCTGATGTATAGCCAGGGCTGAGCGCCACGCTGTAGAAAATCATCTGATAAAATTCACCAGAAGAGAAATAACCATTTTTTCACAAGTTGAAGAGCAAAATTAAATATGCCATGATTTTTTAGAGGAAACTGTGCCAATGTAGCCTCATCATGCTTTTAGTCTGTAAGTCTGAGATCTATCACAACTGCTAACTGGGAATGTGAGAAAATGAAATAACATCCTAAAAACTGCATTTCATGGAAAATGCTACAATGCATCTCCTCAGCTGCGAAGTGTGGACATGTATTAAAGGAAAGGTAGGACCTTTGCAGAGGACATTTTGAACAAGATCCTGAGCTTTTGGAAGAATGCTCAATTATGTTGGCACAGACTGGGTCAAAGTGACACCAATGAGTGGTTAAAAAAATTTCACCCCCAAATGAGTTAAAAAGAGTCTTGGGGACTGGGAGGATAGCTCAGTAGCAGAGTATATTCTTAGCATGTGTGTTGCCCTGGGCTCAATCCCCAGCATTAAAAAAAAAAAAAAAAAAAAAAAAAAAGGTCTTGGCACAGCAATAGACGCTGAGCAGTGTCCTTGAAGCCAAAAGACTTGAGAGATTCAGAAACGAAGAGCTGTTTCCAGCCTCAATTGTGTCAAAATAAAATCAGAGACACAAACAAACTCACAACTTTTTGGAGGGTTTTGTATACGTTTAACTTCAAAGGAATGTCTTAATGTTGGCTGTGCATAGATAGAGACCTTATGAAACAAATAAAACATTATCGTGCAGAATTCTTATGACTGATATCAAATGTCACCCATATTTTCATTTGATGACAGTATACTTCGGGAACTTTGAATTCACTTAGAAATAATGGAACAATAATAACATGTATATTTTAAACTCTAGGGATATTGGGGAGGAAGTAGATGGTTCTGTGATTTAAAAACAGCGAAGATGAGTTTGTTTTTCAACTCTCGGAATTACAGTTATGCAATTAAATGGCTGACATCCAGTGTTCAGCTAGTCTTTGAAAGCACCTGTCTCAAGTTTGAGGCTGCCTGGCAGGTTCATGGATGGAATGTATTCCGAGGGAATAAAAGTCCTATCTGGTGACAGATAGTCAATTTAATTACTAGAATATGTTGTGTATCTGGATATGTTGTGATTTTTATGCCGAACATCACCCTGACAATGTGGGGATTTATGTTTTTAGAAAACATCCTAAGTAGGGTTAATTTTATGGCTGTCACTCAAGCTGAGCCAGGTGTATTTCCTCATTTATTATGGTCTGTTTTATTTTTTTCCTTGTGGTTTAGTCTTGTTGAGTGAAGTCTCTCCAAAAATTTCAAGATCTTCCTTTTATGAGGATGGCTGTATCCACCTGACACTTCTAGTGTGACTGGATTAACTTAACAATAATCCTGATAGGAGAAAGGAGGGCGGGGCCAGACCTAGGAAATTTCTAATTTTATCTGTTAACAATTTATGAAACTCTAAAATGAGCTTAGCAATGGGAGTCAGTTTAGATTACTCCCTTGTTCTCCTCCTTTATGCCCCATGAGACTGCAGGGCCCACCTAATGGTCTAGCTGTTGACTGCCTTTTAAATCCATCTGCTGTAGGTGCTTTATGCAGACCAACCCATTTTCTTTTCTTTTCTTTTTGTTATTCCATCATTAGTTTCCCCCATCTAATTTCTCTGAAGTGTGGCTAGCAATCTGACCAGGTAACAGTTAAGATTCTTTTGGTTGCAAATAATTGAAAACCTGAACTAAAGTATTAAAAGGGTGGGGGGGGGGAGAGAGAGAGAGAGAGAGAGAGAGAGAGAGAGAGAGAGAGAGAGAGAGAGAGAGAGAGAGAGAATTTCTTTTTTTGGCTTGTAGAGCTGAATTGTGCAAGGGTTATTCTTCCAAGAGGTTTAATGTGTCCTCAAAGGATAGAGGTAGGAGTAGGACTTCTCCATTCTAATTTCTTTCTTTCTTTTTCTTTTTTTGATACTGGGGATTGAACCTAGTGGTGCTTAACCACTGAGCCACATCCCCAGCCTTTTTATATTTCATTTAGAGAGAAGATCTTGCCAAGTTACTTAGGGCCTCCCTAGGTTGCTGAGGCAGGCTTTGAACTCATGATGCTCCTGCCTCAGCCTCCCAAGTCACTGGGACTGCAGGCATGTGCCAATGTGCCCAGCTTAGGACTTCTCCATTCTTGACAACCACTTCCAGAGTTGCTGTGCACACAGAGCTGTCTTTTGATATTCTTAGAGGATTGGTTCCAGGACCCCTGCAGATACCAAAACCTAGGGATGCTGAAGTTCCTTATATAGAATAATATAATCTTTGCACAGAACCTGCATACATCCTATTGTATACTTTGAATCATCTCTAGATGACTTAAAATACATAATGTAATGCAAGTGCTATTAAATGGTTGTTACATTGTGTTGTTTAGGGAATAATGACAAGAACAGAGGGTTTGTACATATTCAGTAGAGACAACTTTTTTTTTCATAATATTTTCAATCTGTGGTTAGTTGAATCCATGGATTTGAAACCCATGGGTTGGAACATCAACTTCAATGGCTTTGTGAGACTTAGAAAAAGTGCTCTTTTCTTCTTCTGTAAACAGTATTTTAGTTACCACTGTTGAGAGCTGCAACCAAGTCAAGATGGCGCCTGGCATTTTGCCAGAAGGAGCGGTTGAAAAGTAATGCCAGCGAGCCATTAAGATGATGATAATTAAGTTAAGCTGTGTATAATTATTAAGATAATGACTGATTCTGTAACTGGATGATGCTAAATTGAAACAAGCTGTGTATTCAGTTGTGTATATAAACCTCTGCTGTCCGGCAATCAGGCGGCTCCTGCTACCTCGGGTACCCGCTACTTTTGAGTTCCCATTGGTTCTCGCGGAGTTTCGATTGAGTTCGTGTTGTGTTCCCGTGGGGTTCGGGAATAAAGTAGTTCCTGTTTGAACCTACAAGTGGCTCGTGACCCCGGTTATTTGTGCCCAGCCAGACTGCGGCAACCACAATTTATCTACTAACAATTATTACAAAACCATTCCGGAAAGTTATTCAGATCAATTATTAAAAATTAAGTCATAAAAGTAATTAGTTCCCACTTAGTTATTAGAAAAATCAAAATCTTTATGATATAATAGTTTGTTGTAAAATAGTTACACATCTTGCTTTTGGGATCAGTGCTTGGTTCAATAATTTGTTTCTATTAAAAAAGAGTTCTAGATTTGAGAGTATTTCTTGTTCAGTTTCTTGGTAGAAATGAAAATTTTTAAGGTTCATTTTTAGTTTTGATAAGATACATTCTTCAATAGGAAGAAACATTATAATAGCTTAGTATTTTACTTTTGAATTTGTAACATTTAAAAATAATATGTGGGCTGGGGATATGGCTCATTTGGTAGGGTGCTTGCCTTGCATATACAAGGTCCTGGGTTCAATCCCCAGCACTACCAAAAAAAAATTCATATAAAAAACAGCTAAATTTTGCTATTGAAGAAATCTCTGCAACAGGCAAACATTTCCATAATACTGTCCCTTGTCCACCATGAGTTCCTTCCAGGATCACATAAAGATTTAAGGGCATAACACAGGGAGATTGGAGGGTATTGTGCTCAGGTAAGCCCTCAAATCATTTGGCTATAGTTAGTATCAAGTATTACCAGATTTATGACTTGGAGTTCATATATATATATATATATATATATATATATATATATTTACTTTTATCCTTTTAGTTCTCAGTGGTTGTTTTTGAATTTCTATAGACAAAGGCTTTATGGTGCTGGGGATGGAACCCAGGGCTTCTCAAATGTTAGGCAAAGCCACTCTACCAGCCCAGAGCAGGGCTTTGAACCAGCAATCTAGGTGGAAGGAGCTCTGTAGGACTTGACTTGAAACATTGTTTACATAGCAAACTCAACCCTTCTTAAAAACTATATCACCCAAACTTGGGTGATTAGGGTGAGGGCTAATGAATATCACAAGTGGAGATGGGTCTTGAAACTTCCCCAGCTGTGGTAGTCAGCTTTCCATCACTATAACAAATACTTGGGAAATAAACTTACAAAGAAAAAAAGGTTTCTAATTGACCCATAGTTTTTGAGGTTTCAGTCTCTGATCAGTTGGTACTGTTTCTTTTAAATCTGTGCTCATCATGATGGGTGTTCATGGTGGAGCAAAACTGCTCTTCTTGTGGCTGGGAAGTGAAAGAGAGAGAAGGAAGAAGATTCTGGGATCCCAAAATATCTTTGTGCCTCTCCCAAACCTAAAGACCTACCCCTTGGCCCAACCTCTTAAAGTCTTTACAACTTCCCAATAATATTTTCCAGGGGACCAAGCCTCCAAAGCATGGGCTTTTGGGGGATATTTAAGGTCTAAACCATAGTTCCAACTCCTCACTCAACACAACCCTGCTGGATAAGGGCCTGATTTTTGGCTCTGGCTCTTGAAATTCTTTGCAGTCATCAGTCATTCAGCTTCCTGTCCAGTTCTAGCTACTATCGGGGGCTTTGCTCAGATGGCTGACTTCCTTGAATTACAAGGCTGCTGCAGCTTCCAGTCTCCACATCCCACATATTTCTGGCATGGCTCCTCTCTCCCAGGTCTCCCTCCTCTTCATCCTTGTAACTGGCTGGGCCCCTCCTGAGAGTACTGGGTGCCTCCCCAGTACTGGACATGTAATTCCTTCTGCTGGAATGTCCCGTCCCCTCTGGACTGCCCAGCAAACTTCTCCTTATCCTTGAACACTCAACTTGTCATCAGTTATGCAGATTTGCTGCCTCTGGAGTGAGGTCCCCTTCAAAGGTGGTCCTTTGGGGTCCCTCCATTGAATGTCATTGGTATTCAAGGTGTTTGTACAGACGTTCCCCCTCTACCTGCATTTTCACTTTCTGGGTTTTCAGTTACCTGTGGTCAAAGGAAGTCTAAAAATATTAAACGGAAATTTCCATATTTTGACAGACAGAGAGCAAAAGAGCGCATGCTAGAGAGATGACATTTGCATAACTTTTATTGCAGTGTACCGTGATACTTGTTCTATTTTGTTCTTGATCATTTTTGTTAATCTCTTACTGTGGCTAATTTATAATTTTTTCCCTATATACAACTATGTATGTAGGAAAAAAAATAGCGTATACAAGGTTTGGTTCCATCAGGCATCCGCTGGGGGTCTTAGAACACATGCCTTGAAGATCATGGGGGTCACTATATATTTTATGTTTTGCTGTTTTTAGATTTTAAGTGTCTTGGGGTCAGGAATTTTGTCCTATTACTTTTTATTCCTGGTGCTTATCACAATAACTGGTAATTAAAAAATACATCTGTCAAATTAGAGGGATGAATGAATGACACTCCTAGAATTGCCTTGCCTGGAAGCGTCTACCTATTCAGAAGAGGTCTCTTGAGACTCTGGGGATGATTAAGTGGCTCCTAAGACACCCTCTACTGTGTCAGTCATTAAAGAAACAAAGACCTTGGGGCCCCCTTAAGAAGAGCCATCAGTGACCCTCTTCTCTGTATTGTTCTAGCTAAGCCTGTACAAAGAAATTCTAAAGACTTGGCTTTACAGACCTTTCACTGTCACTCTTCGTGCCTCCCACAGTCCTCAGTTCTTCTGGGCCACTTCCAGTTTTACAAGTTGGGGAAGCTTTCTCTCCTCAAACGTTTGTGGGAAAGCACATTAGATCCACAAAGGGAAGGGCTGGGAACATCATCTTACAGTTGATGCAATGTGTTTCTTTCTTTTTTTTCTTCTTCTTCTTTTTTTTTTTTTTTTGATAAGAATGACTCACTGTATAGCATGCCCTCAGCTAAAAGCAACAGTGTTTTTTAAATGTACCTATTGTCAAAGGCTTTGGGCATATAGTCAAATAATTACATAATGGAATTGCAGAAGCCAGTAGCAGGTGCGGGATTCATAGTTCCTGAAGACATCTCTCCTACATACACCAAAATAACAATACAGTTCCACTCAGTAAGCTCAGTAAGCAGTTGTCCTGGCACTAGGATGGGACATTCCAAAGATGACGCTTTTCGTTAATGGGGAAAATTCTGGATCTGACTTCCTAATCTGGTATTCAAGGTACTATAAAGAAGTTTCAGCTCATTCCAATGCTGAACAGTGGGTGAAAATTCAAACTTCAAAAATAGGGGCGCCAGAGGGGCTGGGGTTGTGGCTCAGTGATAGAGTGCTTGCCTAGTATGTGTGAGGCCCTGGGTTCGATCCTCAGCACCACATTAAAAAAAATAATAAATAAATAAAATAAAGGTATTGTGTCCAACTACAACTAAATAATAATAATAATAATAATAATAATAAATAAATAAATAAATAAATAAATAAAAATAGATGTGCTGGATTAAAGTCCAAGTTCTTGCCTTTTTAGTTGTGTGATCCTGGGCAAATTACTTACAAATCCTGGGCAAATTCCAGGTACCTTATTTTCCTCAGCAATGAAGTGGGTTTCACCATCATAATATTATTGGGTTATGGAGGAGTACATTGGTCTGAGCATCTGAAGTGCTTAGGTGGGTGCCTGGCACGTAGTAAGCAACCTTGAGGTGCTGACTGATGCGAGGCCAGATTTAAGAATGCTTGGGGCAGATTCCCAGGTGGGAAGTTGGGAAGACTAAGAATATCTATGGATGTCCCTGAACCAGATACTGAATACATTTAAAACGGCATTGCGAGGAGCCAGCGCCGTGCCCCTATATGGACATGCTCCTGAAGCTGGCAGGCAATGTATATCTTCTTATATACAATGAAAGGAACACCCTTGAAACCCCTGACCAAGGAACGGCTCGGCTATGGGAGCAGATGGACTACAGGCTCCAGTTTACCTCTTCCGACAAATTCCTTAGCATCTCTCTATCATAGTCTATCTCCTGGCCAGCTTCCACTCCAAACATGATGCTACTCACTTCCTCATCAACACTCCTTCACTGCTCAGTGTACTGCTGTCTAAGTTACCCCAATTCATGGGACTTGTCTCTTTGGCATTAACAGATTCTGAGGGATGGGGCTAAGAACAGCTCCACAGCCATGGAAAAGACACTGGAACCAAAGGCTGTAACATCTCCCCTTCTTCTCCATACTACCTTGTGTGGTATACAACCTCTCCCAAACTCCCAGAAAGGGGAGAGATTGGGCAATGGGGCTCCTGGGCCCAGCCCTGCTAGGTGAAAGATTCTGTGAATCAGGAAAAGCAGATGGGGTTAAGAGCCAAATCAACAGGAAGGTAACCAAGTTTGGGCAGCTTGTAGGGTGCTGACATTTTTCCATATCTTCTACCCTTATCACCTTCTAGCTTCTTTTTGCTGTGTCTTTTCCTTATAATAAAGCATTCCTCTAGTCTAAATATTTTGTAATTTTCCTCCATCAATAGAAAACACTTACGGGCCTTTGTTTTTCTTTCTGTGGTGCTGGGGATTGAACCCAGGGTCTTGCGCATACAAGGCAAGCACTTCACCAACTGAGCTACATTCCCAGCCCCATGGGCATTTCTTAAAGGGTTTGTTTGTTTGTTTGTTTTAGTTGTAGATGGATACAACACCTTTATTTATTTATTTTATGTGGTGCTGAGGATTGAACCCAGTGCCTCACATATGCTAGGCAAGCACTCTACCTCTGAGCCACAACCCCAGCCCCACTTATAGGCATTTTTAAACACAAAGAGTTAACATTTAAAATGGACAAAATTAGCAGTGCCCATTTTTTTTTTCTGGAAAGGTAACTATTCTTGGTCTTCTGAAAGAGTAGAAAATTGAATTCTGAGAAGGTAATTGGGAAGCTTTCAGATATTGCTTCCCTCAAACACTGACATATAGCTGGCTGACAGAAAGGACATAGCTTTATTTACTTCCTGATTAAATTAGCATTTAATCTTATTCTATAAGCATCATAATAATTATTCTATGCTCTATGAGGACATTTCCATGATAGTAACAGTTTGGGTCTCTACATCTTTTGTTCTTAATGATCCTTTAAATATTTGCTACAAGCAGATTAAGACATCAAATTCCACTAAGAGATTAATTACATTGTTCAATTCACATCTAGTGAAATGGATCATGTACTTTAAAATAGTTTTGGATGACCCTGCTTTCCTAATTCTTATCTACTAATCAGAGAAGGAACTGTATTCTAGCATGTTAGTTTGTCTTTTTTTTTTTTTTTTTTGGTGCTGGGAATTGAACCCAAGGCCTTGTGCATGTAAGACAGGCACTCTACCAACTGAGCTATATATCCTCAGCCTTAGTTTGTCTTTTCAATCAATTAATAATCACATATTAAGTGCTGATAGTAGGCCAAACTCTGCGCTGTGGCAGCAAGAATTATCCATGATATCCCAACATCCCCCCAATTAATAACTTATTAGAGGAGATTGCTTCCATTTCCCTGCCCCCTAAAACAAAAAGACCTTTTAAATCCCAAATACCTCAATTCTGTGTGATGTTTGGAATTCTGAGAGATTTCAAAAGAGCATCTTGACTTAAGCCAGAGATGCTATGACGTAGGGAAGGATTCTGAGCTGGTGGTGCAGAATGAGAAACGTGGACAGTTTAGAAAACCCTCTTCAATTGTTGGGTGACTTTCCCAGTAACCCTGAGCACATGACCTCAAACAAGAAACAGCAGAATTTCTCATCCTTCTGGAGGGCTGAGTAGGAAATCAAGCTGTCAGAAGAGCCTCTGGAGGCTCCAGCAAAGACCTATTATTTTTGCTTCAGGTGGCTGTCAGCATTCTTTGGCTTGAGGTTGTGTGACCCTTCATTGCTTCTGTGATCACACAACCTCCTCCCCTTCTATGTCTTCTCTCAAATCTCCTTCTGCTCTTGTCTCATGAGGACATTTGTCATTTGATTCAGGGCCCACCCAGATAACCTTGGATAATCTTTTCATCTCAGGATCTTTGACTTTATTGCTCTTGCAGAAACTTTAAATAAGGTGACATTCCTAGGTGCTGGGGATTAGGAAACAAATATTTTGGGGGGCATTATTCAATCCACTACAGTTCTTTACAGGATATTTTCAATATTTTTTATAAAAAATATACTTAGAGAACCTTATACATTCTATTAAAATATAGGTGCTTTTCTATGCCCCTAAACCAACGGTCATCTTGACTACTCTGTTATTTCTCCATGCCATTTATATGAGTAATTAAGAATTTGTAATTTATTCACCAGTCACATGTTTTAATTTCATTTTGTATTTGCACATTTTGCAACTATTACATTTGTACATATTGCTTTTATAACATATGTTAAACTTTGAGGAGAAATAGATCAGACTTATAACTGGTATAAGGAATAAAAATTTCCAAACTGTGACAAGTCTCAGCTAGGAATGACAACTGTTTCTATATCGCACTTGTGAAAATGGTGTTGAGGCATTGGGATTTTTCTTGGTGTTCCAGACCACATATGTGCATCAGATTATGGGGTGAGGGAAAAGAAGCCAGAAAAAGTGTTAACATGGCAACTTCTGGTTTCTGATTGGGCATGGAAAGATCTGGAATAAGTTGCCGCTCCCAACCACACAACAACAACAACAAAAAAAAAACAACAAAAACTCAAATCAACTTCTCTTAAACCCATCCGAGAATTGAGGTCATAGGCCCTCTGAATTGGAGAGAAAGTCAGAGGGACACAGAGAGTCAGAGTGTGTGGGAGCAGGAGCTCCATGGACAGACACCTTCTCAGGACCCAGTACCATGGCAGGAAACCCTGACTTTAATTAATGAGTTGCTGGAGGCTCAGGGTGGGCAAGCCTGGAGGATTAAAACTCTAGGGGAGCCCAGTCGTATGGGGTCCCATACTTTGTGAATTTTACTTCTAGGAGAAATACCAGTCTTTGACAATGAAGATCAGAAGAAAATTCCCCTCATGATTCTGGGAGGGAGAGGGGAAAAGGGACTATTTTGAGGTAACCAGAGCACTGTGTTCTTCTTAGCAAGGTCTTTCCCCAAGAAAAGCTATTTTTACCAGAACCTAATTGAGGGATTTTGCAAAGCAGAACTGGATCACCCTGGGAGAAGGGCAGATCCCCAACCCCAACCTCTCCCCCCACCACCCCACTTCTTTTCTAATCTAAGGGGAGGATGTTGAAGACATCTGAGAAGCACCTCTGAAGGTCCGGCCAGGAGGCATAGGCTGATGGAAAGATGAGAACCAATCTTGGGACAATAGCCTGCTTCCCTTCCCACCTGACCTGCCACCACAGAGGGCTTCTATAGAACAAGGGAAATATGACTGAAAGAAATGTATCACTCGGACCTTATTTACAAAAAAGTTTCCTGGGAAACTCAAAGACAACAGACAAAGCAAAATCAAGGATGCCAGGGGAACTGGCACCTATAACTACAGGAAAGAAACACAACAGAATCCTCAGCCACACCAACAAAACCAAACCCCTCAGAAGGAAGGCCTCTTTACCCCCAGGCTCTTTTGCTTGATCCATCACACCCAGCTTCCAAGAAAAAAAATGACAAGGCATACTAAAAGATAAAAAACACAATTCGCAATACCAGATTTCAAACTGTACTACAGAGCAATAGTAACAAAAACAGCATGGTACTGGTACCAAAACAGGCGGGTGGACCAATGTTACAGAATAGAGGACACAGAGACCAATCCACAAAATTACAACTTTCTTATATTTGATAAAGGGGCTAAAAGCGTGCAATGGAGGAAGGATAGCATCTTCAACAAATGGTGCTGGGAAAACTGGAAATCCATATGCAACAAAATGAAACTGAATCCCTTTCTCTCGCCATGCACAAAAGTTAACTCAAAATGGATCAAAGAGCTTGATATCAAATCAGAGACTCTGCGCCTGATAGAAGAAAAAGTTGGCCCCGATCTACATATTGTGGGATCGGGCTCCAAATTCCTTAATAGGACACCCATAGCACAAGAGTTAAAAACAAGAATCAACAAATGGGACTTACTCAAACTAAAAAGTTTTTTCTCAGCAAGAGAAACAATAAGAGAGGTAAATAGGGAGCCTACATCCTGGGAACAAATTTTGACTCCTCACACTTCAGATAGAGCCCTAATATCCAGAGTATACAAAGAACTCAAAAAATTAAACAATAAGAAAACAAATAACCCAATCAACAAATGGGCCAAAGACCTGAACAGACACTTCTCAGAGGACGACATACAATCAATCAACAAGTACATGAAAAAATGCTCACCATCTCTAGCAGTCAGAGAAATGCAAATCAAAACCACCCTAAGATACCATCTCACTCCAGTAAGATTAGCAGCCATTATGAAGGCAAACAACAACATGTGCTGGAGAGGATGTGGGGAAAAGGGTACACTTGTACATTGCTGATGGGACTGCAAATTGGTGTGGCCAATTTGGAAAGCAGTATGGAGATTCCTTGGAAAGCTGGGAATGGAACCACCATTTGACCCAGCTATTCCCCTTCTCGGACTATTCCCTGAAGACCTTAAAAGAGCGTACTACAGGGAATCTGCCACATCGATGTTCATAGCAGCACAATTCACAATAGCTAGACTGTGGAACCAACCCAGATGCCCTTCAATAGATGAATGGATTAAAAAATGTGGCATTTATATACAATGGAGTATTACGCAGCACTAAAAAATGACAAAATCATGGAATTTTCAGGGAAATGGATGGCATTAGAGCAGATTATGCTAAGTGAAGCTAGCCAATCCCTAAAAAACAAATGCCAAATGTCTTCTTTGATATAATGAGAACAACTAAGAACAGAGCAGGGAGGAAGAGCAGGAGGAAAAGATCAACTTTAAACAGAGACATGAGGTGGGAGGGAAAGGGAGAGAAAAGTGAAATTGCATGGAAATGGAAGGAGACCCTCATTGATATACAAAATTATATATAAGAGAATTTGAGGGGGAAGGGAAAAAAAACAAGAGAAAAAATTAAATTACAACAGATGGGGTAGAGAGAGAAGATGGGAGGGGAGGGGAGGGGGGATAGTAGAGGATAGGAAAAGTAGCAGAATACAACTGTTACAAATATGGCATTATGTAAAAATGTGGATGTGTAATTGATGTGATTCTGCAATCTGTATTTGGGGTAAAAATGGGAGTTCATAACCCACTTGAATCGAATGTATGAAATATGATATGTCAAGAGTTTTGTAATGTTGTGAATAACCAATAAAAAAATAAAGTGTTTTAAGAAATAAAAAAAAAAAGTATAAAAAAAACAAACCACAATTCGAAGAGACAGGGCAAGTGTCAGAACCAGTCTTAGATAAGGCAGAGATGTTGGAATTATCAGAGTGGAAAATGAGAACAACTATCTCGATATGTTGATTGATTGGAATGTGTAATGGGAAAGGAAAAAAAAAAAGCCAGCATACAAGAACATGGTTAATAGAAGGAGAGAGAGAGAGAGAGAGAGAGAGAGAGAGAGAGAGAGAGAGAGAGAGAGAGGCTCTAAGAAAAAATCAAAACAAATGCTAGGAATCAAAAATCATGTCACAGAAATGAAGGATGCCTTTGGTGGAGTCATCAATAGATTAAACATGGGGCAAGAAAGAAACAGTGAGCTTCAAGTAATGTCAATCGAATCTTCCAAAACTAAAACTCAAGGGGAAAAAAGAATGAAAAAGACAAAACAGAATATCCAGGAACTGCGGGACAATTACAAAAAGTGTAACATATGCGTAATGGGAATACCAAAGTAGAAGAAAGAGAAAAAGGAATGAAAGAAGTATTTGAAGCAATAATGACTGAGAATTTCTTAAAATTAATGATTAACATCAAATCACAGTTTCAGGAAGCTCAGAGAACACCAAATAGAATAAATTTTTTATGAAAATTGGTACCTAGGCATATTGCATTCAAACTTTAGAAAATCAAAGACAAAGGAAATCTTGAAAGAAACCAGAGAAAACTATACCTGACCTCTCAAGGAACAAAGATAAGAACTCAATTGGACTTCTCTTCAGAAACCATGAAAGCAAAAAGAGAATGGAGTGAAATATTTAAGCTGTTGAAAGAAACAACTCATCACCCTAAAATTCTGTATCTGGTGAAATTATCCTTCTATGGTGGGGTAGAAACTACTGGTAGAACTTTTATAAAGGCAGTTTGTTGACAGTGGAACTGCTGTGCCAGAAATTTGAAAAGAAATTCTTCAGGAAGAAGAAAAATAACATATGTCAGAAACTTGGACCTACATAAATAAAGCAGAAGCGTTAGGGAATAAATAAAAGTAAACTAAAATATTTTTCTTTTTCTTAACTGACCTAGGTAATCGTTGTTTATTCAAAATAATAATAGCAATGATGCAATTCAGTGACTAGAGCTTATGGATAAATAAAATGAATGACAGCAGTATTACAATGGATGGGAAGGAAGAATGGGGAACATACTAAGCTGTTTACATGACTTGTGAAGTTGTATGGTGTTATTTTATTTTGTTTTTTGGTATTGGGGATTGAACTCAGAGGCACTTTGATCACTGAGTCACATCCTCAGCCCTATATTTGTACTTTTTATTTGGAGACAGGGTCTCACTGAGTGAGAGTTTAGCACCTTGCTTTTTGCTGAGGTTGGCTTTGAACTCGGGATCCTATTGTCTCAGCCTCCCAAGTCGCTGGAATTATAGGGATGTGCCACCATACCAGCTTGTATGGTGTTATCTGAAGAGGACTTGCATTAGTTGTGTGATGCAAACTCAAAAGTGACTACTAAAATATTTTTTAAAAAGTGAAATTGAGATAATATAGAAATAAAAGGTACAATGATATGTAATGTTTAAAGGAGAAAGCAAAACTAGTTGAAGATGAATAGAAACTAAGAAACAGGACAATGGATAGAAAAGAGTTATAAATATGGTTGATATTAATCCAAGTATGGAAAAAGTCTTGATAATTTCATAAGTCAAACTACTATTAGTTATATTTCCCACTTTATGGTTCTAGTTTTGCCATTTCCCCATTTTTCTTCTCTTTTAAGATGTGGTGCTGGGGCTGGAACCCAGGGCCTTGTGCATGCTAAGCAGCCATCCTACCACTCAGCTTCACTGCCCCTTCTCCTGTTTCTAACTCTCTGCCTTAATTTTTTCATCTTTTTTTTTTACAAGGGGGGAATAATAATCAATATCATAATGTTATAGGTTTGAAAGAGATAATATATATGTAATATATATAAACATATATATAAATTTATATATATGAAAATATATATATAAAACCTACTACAGAGCTTGTGGGAGAATTAGCACTCAATAAATGCTACCTACCTACTATTTTCTGAGAGAATTAGAAGAAAAATATTTATTAACTACCTATTCTGGGCTCGGTGGTAGAGCACCTGCCTAGCACATGTGAAGCACTGGGTTCAATCCTCAGCACCATGTAAAAATAAATAAAGCTATTGTGTCCAACTATAACTAAAAAACAAAAACAAACAAACAAAACAAAACAAACCACACACACACACACACACACTCACAGAAAAACAAAACAAAACAAAACCCTACCTATTCTATGTTAGACATAGTATAGGTGACATGCTGATACGATTTTGTTTATTTTCTTATATAAAAGTACCATAACAAAATGTATGTGTAGAAGATTCTGAACAGCAAATGTGTGTGTGTGTGTGTGTGTGTGTGTGTGTGTGTGAGAGAGAGAGAGAGAGAGAGAGAGAAATGCCACTGCTATGATTTACTTAGTTGTGCCCCCAATCAAATGTTGAAAACCTAACCCCCAACATGATGGTCTTATGATGTAAGGTCTTTAGGAATTGATTAGGTCACGAGAGTAGAGCCCTGTATTAGTTAGCTCTGTTACTGTGACAAAATATCTGAGATAATCAATTTATACGGAGAAAGGTTTTTTTCTTCTTCTTTTTTTTTTTAATCTTTTTTTTAGTGGTACTAGGAATCGAACCCAGCACCTCATGCACATTAGGCAAGCATTCTACCATGGAACTACATCCCCAACCCATGGAGGAAAGATTTATTTTTGACTTATGGTTTCAGAAATGTTGGTCCCTGGCTGCTTGGCCTTGTTGCTTGGTTCTGTGGTGAGGCAGATCATCGTGGCAGGTAGCACACGGTGGAGCGAAGCTGCTCATCTCCTGGTGGCTGGGAAGCCAGGAGAGAGAGAGGGAGGAGGGGCCAGAGGCCCAGGATCCCCTCCCAGGGCGCATCCCCCAGTGACTTCACCTCTTTTCATGAGACCCCACATTTTGATTGTTGTGCCACCTCCGTGTGGTGCCACAGGCTGGCAACCAAGCAAATGGCCAACATGTTGGGACATGAAAGAAAGAAAAATGGAAGGCCACAAAGGTCAGATACTGGGACTTATCTAATGACAAAATCTATTGCATAAGCTGCTAGAATTTTATGAAGGTCATGTATGCGTCCCATGGAGCAGAAAGAGAAGTTGGAATTCTATGCGTTTTGCTTGGGGAATCACATCCTACAGGGTTCCCTCACTACCAGGAGTTCCAGGAAGGGGTGGGACCTGTATTTCTTTCCCTTTAGCCTTTGCCCAGAAGTGACCTTTCCGTGCCCTTCTGCTCTTTTTAGCAGACAGAACAAGGGCTGTGGCTTGCAAAGCTTGGGTGTTACCTGGTACATTCTTAAAATGTGAATAAAACAAAACAGAAGCCCACACCCTAAAATCTGTCCCAAACTGGTCATTGTTTCCTCTTAGCTCCACTGTTTTCTCTAATGGAGCACGAGAAGGACCATTTGAGTGACAGGTAGATTTGCCACTTTTCATGGCACTTGAGCCTGGTGGGGTGTCAGGCAGCAATTTCAAAAACAAAGACTTGTTCTGCTTTATAGAAGAATTTACTTGTTACAATATTATTTATTGTAGAACATTTGGAAAACAGAAGGGAAAATGCAAACTGTAATCCCACCTCTGTTAACATTTTTAGTGTTTACCAGTGTTTCCTCTGCACATTTACTTGTATAAAATTCCCCCCCAAAAGAGATCATGGTGAACACATGTTTTTATAACCTGCCATTTTCACTTAACAGAATATCAGAAACATCTTTTCGTATCATTAAGCGCTATTTAACATCGTGTTTTACCTTTTCACTTTAATTTTTAAGAGGTACCCTGTTACAGCATTACATTTGTGTTTTGTTTTATTTGAGCATTAATGCCTGTTTTTATTGGATGAAGCTGCTAGAGCAGAGGCAAGCAGCAGGGGCTCAGATTTCCTTTTTATATAATGAAGGCTCTTTTCTCCCTCCATTTCTGTGAAGCCAGTTCCCATTCATTTCATTTAATTCCTATTACTCATGCTGAAGAACACTTACTTGCTCTACTGCTAATGGGCACATTTGTACAGTACACATTTCAAAAATGTTGGTAAGAGCAGGCCGCATGTTTTCCCTGTATGATGAGTCGCTGTCAATGAAGAAAAAAACACTTTCCAGATTTTCCAGTGAAATCTCAGCTCTTCACTAGCAACCAGTCAATGTTTCAGCCTTGGTTGCTTCTGATGTCCTTTTGCCTCAGGACATTTTCTTTTTTTCTACATTATTCAAAGCAGGAAACCATCTTTTGACAAGCTTGAACCCACCCATAGTCCACTGAAAAAAATGAAAAGCGTGATCAAGGAAATATGAAAAAAAATGTTGGGGACGTGAACTACTAGCCTAGTTTTCATTAGGGTTAGCCTTCACGTCTTCACTTGTAAGAAACTTGCCTGGCAATTATCTTCTATTTATATGAAGCCTGCAAATAGGCCTTATTACTAGGAGCTCAGGCCACTAGTCCTGAGCTCAAAAAACAGAGTTAGAGTGTAAGGGTAAAAGAAATTGAAGTTAAAGCGTAAAAGTTAAAGGGTAAAAGACCGGGTGTTGTAAAGTTTCTAAGCTGCAAGGTCTGAGTTAAAATGTAAAGGATTAGGCATTGTTAGGTTTCTATGCTACCTGCAAAACCTGAAATTTCTGTAGCTGTTAAGACAATGCTTGGAACTGCCCAGTAAATATTTCCCCTGACTATTTGGATTGTTTAATAAGGGGTCTGTGTGGTCGCAAGCAGGCATTGCAGGGCCTGGACCAATCAGTTTAAATGTAACCCCCTCCTTAGGAATGACCTATCACTCCAGCCTGACCTGTTCCCGCCAATGAATGAACCAATCATGTTTAGGAGTTGTTGTTCAATTTTCCCGCGCCTAATGATGATTTGTTCTGATGTTTACAAAGCCCTCCGCCCTCCCCCAAAAGTGTACTTAAGCAGTGCTCAGCCCCTGCTCGGGGCTCTGGGCTGCTTTCCCTTCTTGAGTGGGCACATTTCGCGGTATCCTTACAAGAGGATGCCCCCCCACCCCACCCCATGGTTAGCATGCTCCAGGCCCTGGGTTCAATCCCACCTGACTACCCCTGCTCTGCAAAAACAAAAACAAAAACAAAACCCCGTTGAGCTAGCTGACCAAAAGCAGATTAAGCAACTGAATTAAATCTTTAGTACAAAACAGAACATTCTACTTTCGTTAATGACACTTGTCCTTGACATGGCTTTGTTGATTTTTCCAAGCACTTGTTTTTTTCTTAAGAAATCCATTGCTGGGCCTAGCTGACTTCAGCTGCACTTGGGGCTCAGCTCAGAGGTCTCTCTGAGTTCATCCGGCCCTCCCCTGCCCCGTCCCCTTCTGTTTTTCCTGCTTGGGGCTCCCTCTATTGTGGACCCATCCTCCTCTCCCATGCCTACTCCTATCTAAGCTCATGTCTTTCCTTTTTCACTTTAGGTCTTCCTTCTTCATCTTCTGCCCTCTTCTGCCTTTCTCTCCTGGGAACTCATTCATTTGCCTCGGCTATCACTTCCTTTCCTGTGTTGCTGGGCCCAGGTCCCAGGAGCCAGGGGGGAGGTGATCTGGTCAGCAGTTTGGTTGTCAGCAGAACTTGGTGCCATCCTGGCTCCATATTCCTGGTGGAATCACTCCTGGTGGAATCACTCCTGTGGGGAACCTTTCATAACATGCAAACACCACCCCTGTCCAGTTCTTTGACCCTGACCCTCCTACTTGTTTCTGTCTTAGCCTAAATGAGCATCATACCGTCCAAGTAGCAACCAGAGGCTATGAAGCATTTGCACGTGGCTCTGCCCAATTGAGGGGTGTGTTAGGAGTAAAATAGACACTGGGCTTTGAAATCTTGGTATGAAAAAAAAAAAAAAGCCAATGTGAACTATCTCATTAATTCTTAAAATATCAATTGCATGTTGAAATAATATTTTGGATAAATTAGGTTAAATAAAATATATTACTAAAGTTCCTTCACTTGTTTCTTATTACTTTTTAAAATATAGTTACTAGAAAAGTTAAAACACGTGACCCTTGCTGTGTTTCTTTTGGACAGCACACATTCAGGTCTTTGAACTGTCCCTCAGAACTAGCAGTTTTCCAGTCGATAAGGGCTTATGCCTTTCTTTTGTGGCCATGATGGTTTCCTTGTTTTTATTCATTTTTATATCTTAGAAATGGGAATAGTATTTCTTAGAGATAAGAATATAAACACTTCCACTAATTCATCTTAAAATTTAAAAGAAAAAAAATACAAGCAGCCATATCTTATCTATGATTAGATTTTAGACTATTATAATAACCAATTTTCTTTCCTTTTTTTTTCCCCTTTATTCTTTTGAGGCAGATTATCTTCTATTTATATGGAAGTTAGTATAACAAAAGCAAACACAAGTTTAATCAGTTTAAAGAGTAAAATAAATTATATTATTTTACTCTTTAAACTTGTTTTACTAAGTTGCCCAGGACTTTGCTAAATTGCAGAGGCTGGCTTTGAACTTGTGATCCTCCTGCTTCAGCCTCCCAAGTTGCTGGGATTATAGGCCACCAACACCAACATGATATTCTAGTTTTTAAAAATTAGTCTAGGCCTTCCTTGTTTTTGTTCTCAAGCCTCCCTTAATATTCTGGGTAGGTGAGGCTATTAAATGCCCACTGTGACCACCACCTGGGCGGAATGGTGTCCCTGTGGTCATGTGGTCCTAATCAGTGTCACTCTTCTCTTCCAATAATAGCAGATGGCTAAAGTGAAGATTCTTGAATAGATTCTATTACAGAGCTGATTTCCTTTGTTTAACAAAAATTAATTAATTATTTTTGATTTATTATTTTTGAACTCAAGGGCACTCGACCACTGGGCCACATCCCCAGCCCTATTTTGTATTTTATTTAGAGACAGGGTCTCACTGGGTAGCTTAGCAAGCCTCGCTTTTACTGAGGCCTGCTTTGAACTCGTGATTCTCCTGCCTCAGCCTCCTGAACTGCTGGGATTACAACGTGTGCTTTAATTAATTCATTATTTTGAGGCAGTGTTGTTCAGCTTTTCTTGGGTTTCTGCATCTGAGGAACAAAACTGTGAGTCTCTTTTTACTGAGAATACTTGAATAGGTCTCTGTTTTTAATAACCAAAAAAATCTATAGGAAATACTACCTTCACTGGGGATTCTTTTGAGAATTGATATCTTCTTTCCCACTGAAATGCTTTTGAATTTTAGGTATATTCCAGCCCTTGGTCTCCTCCACTGGTGCTGGGGACTGAACCTAGGGCCTTGTGCATGCAATGAAAGAGTCCTACCAACTGAGCTATATCTCAGCCTCAGAATTTTAGTCAACTTATTTCAACTCTGTTTCTTTTTGAAAGCTACCTAAAACAACCTTTCATTGATCATGGCTAAATAGCATAATTTATTTTACTCTTTAAACTGATTAAACTTGTGTTTGCTTTTGTTCTACTAAGAGGAAAGAGAGACCTTAATTTATCACTGAACATAACAATAATTCTTGCCCAGCAGGTTGGAAACCTACTTTTCTTTGTAGTTTTAAATTGATACTAATTAGTGAGTCAGAGTTTTGGTGTAAAAAAAAAAAATAAGAACTTACTACAAGGCATCAAAAAACAACTTATCTTGATTTGTGTCACTATTTTTATTGGGTCTGAACATTTTCCTTGATCTAGTTCTCAACTGATTATCAGCCATGCTGAGGGAGAATATTAACTTGGGCTTCCATAACAAAATACCCTGGCCTGGGTATCTTAAACAACAGACATTTCTTTTCTGATGGTTTTGGAAGAAAGAAGTCTGGGATCAGTGTGCCAGGACTGTCTTCCTGGCTTATAAATGGTACCTTCTGGCTGTGTCCTCCCGTGAGAAGGAGTGGGGGTGGGGAGAGAGAGAAGAGGAGGGAGGAGGGAGGAGGGAGGAGGGAAGTGAGAGGAGGGAGGAGGGAGGAGAGAAGGAGAGAAAGAGAGATGAGAGAGAGAGAGAGAGAGAGAGAGAGAGAGAGAGAGAGAGAGAGATGAGTGGCCCCTCCTTGTTTTCTTCTTACAAGGGCATTAATCTCATGAGCCACACCCTCATGACCTTATCTAAACAATTTTCTTCTACTGGTCCCATTTCCAAAAGCTATCATATTGAGAATTAGGGTTTCTATATATGGATTTTGAGGAAAGGGATACAATTCAGTCTATAGCAGTCAGTGGAGGCAAATTATAGTCTAAATCACATATAACACTTTTTTTTTTCTTATATGTGTATCTTAAGAAAAGTATTTTTAATGCAAATTTTATGCTGGTAGCTTGATATTTATGAAGTTGGCAGATAACTGGGAAAGCAGTCTTGAAATACACAAAAACGGTAATAATAACTATAATCATAGTTGTTTCTTCCTGTCTGATTAGCTTAAAATACACTAAGGAGTTTGATATTCTTTTTCACTGTGGTTATTCAATGATTAAACAAATATTTATTACGTTCTTAATGGGGGCTAGGCACTGTATGAATTAATTTTCATTTAAAAATATAACATAGTATGTGAGGTCCCAGGACTGGAGATAGGTATTTTTCAATCTACAACATTTCTGAGTCTGGTCAAGGGAGAGTGAAATCCCACCTCCTTCCTTGTAATTTCATGACGACAAGACTTTTAGAGAATCATTGCAGAACAATCCAAGAAAGGCATAAATTGCTATGCTAAGCTAAAGGTCTGGAGACAGATTCAAGAATTATGTTGAATAAATAAATAAATAAATAAATATTGAATAATGGGAATAAATAAATTGGCAAGATTCAATAACTGGACAGGGTGGCTTAGGGAGAGAGGAGGAGTTTGGGTTGATTTTCAGTGTTCTGGATGAAAAGATGAGGATGTTACTAGGTTGCTCTATAAAGGAGGAGAGGAAAATTCAGGGAGATTTGGAGAAAAATATATTGACTGTGTGAACAATCTAAAATGTTTGTGTCTACATGTGCAAAATAAAATGGAGACTACAAACAAAGTAAGTCCTTTCATTAGGAGGGGGAGGAGAGAAAATGAATGCTTGTTTTACTTCACTCACTTTGTTTTCAGGTCTTTCCTAAAAGAGAGAACATGGAAAAAAAATTACAGTCATTTTGACTTTTAATTCTTTTTTGAACTCCTGGAACTGACTATGGCTCTAAAGAGAAGAGAATGCACACAGAGAAGGTGTATTAGTTTCCTATGATGTCTGCACATGTTTTTGGTAAATTAGGGGTTTGGAGGTTATTTTGTGGGGAGTTATATCATCTATCAAGAAATAATATTATTATTTGAAGCTCATTGTTAGTTATCAAACTAATTGATAACACATATCTATTGTCCAGTAGTTTTGAAGGCCAGAAATCCTAAAATCAAGATGTTGGTAGGGCTGCATTACTTCAGAAGACTCCAGGAGAGAATCTGTTTTCTTGCTTTATGCAGCTTCTAGATGGTGACTACATTCCTTATTTTGTGTTCCCTTCCTCCATCTTCAAGCCCAGTAGTATAACATCTGCAAATCAAGTCTCTGACCTCTGCATTTGTTGTCACATCTCCTTCTCTGACTCTGACCCTTTTGCTTTCCTCTTTTGAGGATCCTTTTGATTACAGTGGCTGACCTGGCTAATCTATTTTAACATCCTTAATAATCACAGCTATAGGGCTGAGGTTGTGCCTCAGTGGTAGAGTGTGTGAGGCATTGGGTCTGATTCTCAGCACCACCTAGAAAAATAAATAAATAAAATAAAGTTATTATGTCCAACTACAATCTGAAAATATTTTTTAAAAATAATCACAGCTACAAAGTACCCTTGCAACAGGTGTTAGTCAGCTTTCTGTTATTGTAACAAAATGCCTGAGGTAATCAACTTAAAAACAGAAAGGATTTATTTTGGCTCATAGCTTTGGAGGTTTCAGTCTGTGTGGCTTGGCCCCATGGCTTTTGTTGGTCTTTTTTGTTGGACAGCACATCATGATGGAGAGTGGATGGTAGTGGAAGTACATTCACCTCATAGCCTGGCATCAAGAGAGAGAAAAAAAAATGACGAGGTGCCAATCTCTCTTTCTCGCCTTCCCCACCCCCCTCTTTTAAAGTATTTTATTTTATTTATTTTTAATTTTTATTTTCCCCATGCCACTTTAAGGACACAACACAAATTCCTTTCATGAAGTTTCATCTCTTCAAGCTTCTACCTCCCCACAGTGCCACAGACTGGTGATATTCCAGATCCAAACTCTAGCACCATGTAAAGCAATATATTAACAGGGGATCAGGAGGAGGAACTCTTTTGAGGGGAATTATTTTGTCTCCCATGGAGGGTCTGTTTTATCTTTATCTTGGTCTGTGGGGGTTGGGGGGAGAGCTCAGTCCAGAAGGGCCCAAATGAGGAACTGTTTTTCTTCCTTCTTTTCTTTTCTCTCTTTCCAAATCACAGAAGATTTTCAGTCAGATTTGCAATTATGAGTTGATGTGTACACATGTTTTTGGTAAATGAGGGGTTTGGAGCTTATTTTGAGGAGTTATATATCATCTATCAAGAAATAATATTATTATTTGAAGCTCGTTGTTACAGCATGCTATGGTGGGAGGGAACACTGAAATGATATAAATAAATCTTCAGTATGTTCACAAAAGCAGAATAATCCCTGAAACAGGGAAAAACAATCACTCCAAGAATGGCTTGGATTCTTGGGGGAGGGGTAATTCCTACTTCTAGGGGGACATGTGGTGACGGCTTCCTGTATATAGCCTTTCCTAACTCTCCAGGCTGATGGAGAAGTTCCTCTGTTCTTCCATGGTTTCTAGAGCAGAGTTTTATTTTAGAGAATTAATCACCTTATGGTATAATTTTGCTTACTTATTTATCCCACTGTATTTTATTACAAGTAGAGATCAGACCTCATGCAATGCATCCCTTTTGGGCTTGGCATCTTGCCTAACAATGATTATATATTGAATGGAAGAATTAAATTGTTTCTATAACAGCTTCTGAATCTTGAATTTCCCTTAATATGTATATGTAAAAAAACCCCACATATTTTAAAAATATGTATTTAAAAATACATATTTTATATACATATGCATATATATTAACTTTCTCACAGACTTGCAGGAATGCTATATTGGTAAATGAGATAATTTCTCTAAATTGTTTAAGATCTTCAGAAAATGCTTCTTAATATATACAGTGATCAAATAAAAGTCTGAGCTAAAATTTACTGTTTTCCTTTAGCTTCACCTGCCAAAGTTGTTGGTTGGTAAAACTTGCCTCCAGGATGAAGCCAGGGTGGACTTGAAGCAATACACACAATTTTATGCAATGCCTGATAAATGGAAGCCACCCAATAAAGCTTTATAGAATGAAAAGATGAAAGTTAAGTAATTAATAGTAAGAGCCCCACCTGCTTTTTCTTCTTCTTCTTTCTTTCTTTTTTTTTTTTTGTACTGGGGATTGAAGCCCCAGGGGCATTTAACCACTGAGACACAATTCTATCTCTTTTTATTTTGAGACAAGGTCTCATTAAGTTACTTAGGGCCTTGCTAAATTGTTGAGACTGGCCTTGAACTTGTGATTCTCCTGCCTCCAGCCTTCTAGGCTGCTGGGATTACAGATATGTGCTACCATGCCTGACATGGTCATTACACTTTTTTTTTTTTTTTGTACAGGGGATTGAACCCATGGGCACTTAACCACTGAGCCATATCCCCAGCCCTTCTTTGTATTTTATTTAGAGGCAGGGTCTCACTGAGTTGCTTAGCACCTCACCATTGCTGTGGCTGGCTTTGAACTCGTGATCCTCCTGTGCCCAGCTTGGTCATTATACTTCATACGATGTACAGGATATTTTTTAGAAAAGTAAAAAAGAAAAACATGCTGAATCTTGGGTGTAAATTAATTATTTCCTTGTTGTTGATGAGGGAGAAAAAAATTCCCCTTCAGTTCTCATCACTGTGTATTATTCAGCTTTTGCTGCAGTAACAAATAACAACCCAAATCTCAGTGGTTTACAATGACAATTATTTCTTCTGCCCATTATATGAGGGCTATAAGCTTGCTGTAACTACTGGGTATGGAGGGGCTTACTGAACTAAGTTGGGCACTCATATCTAGTTAGGTCTTCTCATTCTTGGACAAAAGTCAAAAAACCATCCATACCTAAGATATGCTCTACTCAAGGTTAAGAAGGGTTGGAGTTCAAAGGCAAGGAAGAACAGGGTGAACTATGCAAATACATGTAAAGCTTTGGCTCTGATACAACTTATTTCACATTCACTCACATTCCATTGGCTAAAGGACATCACATGGTCAAACTCAACATCTCTGCATTGAGAAGGGGAATGTACTCTGCCCACAGGAAGTGTTGCCAGGGTGACAGGGGAAAAAACCTGAACAAATAACATAACCCACCACAATTGTGTCATAGGTAACGTTTGTCAAACCACTATTTGGCCTTTTGTAATATTAATTACTCCTTCAAACTTTGAATTTGGAGTTCAATTTACATAGCCTGAGTAATAAGATGATTGTAAGGTTTTCAGTCAATTCTGTATAAATAGACCTCAGAGAGAAGAGTAAACAGATTTGTGCATTTTAGGTAAAGAAAGAAATGTAACTTTACAAATACATAAATGTTTTATGAAGACAGTGATGGTCAATTATTTTCAATATTTATGCTTTATGCTAGCAGAAAGGGATTTGAATTAAAGCAGACATATTGGAGAATAGTTATCATAAGGGACAATTTCTTGACCAGTCAAGTGCAAAAAGACATGGAAGGCAAAAGGTCTTCCTAGCGGAACAATTAAATCATTCATCTACTTGGAGGAAGAAAGCTGGGCCAGATGACAGGTTACTGCCAATTCTCTGTTTATAGTACTTTGAATCTGGAAATAAAGAAGTCCTTCTAAAGACAGATGGTATTAAAATTCTTCTTACATCAGAAAAAAATGGCTTGATGTAGAAAACAAAAAGAGTAAGAGACACAGGAAGGAAAATATAATTCAGAAAACAACACAGCACATTTCCTACTGGTTTTAATGTATTCATTTGTTTTATTCATACTTTCAGTAAACATTTAATTTGTACCAACTATGTCAGTCACTGGGGTAGGAGACTGGTTTGGTAAGAGATTATGGAATTTATAGTTAAAACATTCACTATAATCAGCTATAAATATCACACCTCACTACTATTCTGCCTCTGAATTTTATGCTCATCATTTAAGAAGGAGAATAAGATATTTAAACTGTATTTTATGATTTTCAGTTGTGAAAATCTAAATGCTGAAAAAAAAATCACTGCCATTCAGGAGATCATATAAATACTTTCTACCTCAAGCATTTTTAATGAGCTCTGAGGTGTTTGTCAAAGATAACTGGTCCTCTCTGACAGTAAATTGTCCTTTTATTTGCTTTTGAGGTGGGTTTGTGAACACAACAGAGGGTTCAGAGGCAGTCCTGCTCCGTGAATACTTTTAAAGAAGTTACCTCTTCTAAAAAGACAAAAAACAACATAGTATCATTTTGAATAAGTTCATCTGCACAGCCCGCCTAAGAGGCTCAGAAATCAAGTTTTCTCATGAAAAGATGCAGGTCTGAATTTTTTAAAAAAAATGACAGAAATCTTTGTCACAATAGTTGCTATGTGGCATTACTTAGACTTAATCCGTGTGCTAGCAATGGAATGTGTTTGCTTCTTTGGTGTGACCAATTTATGATAATCCTGACTCTTATGCAGTGCTTACCAAGAGCCAGGCAGGCTGAAGCTCTTGAGATTTGCTGACTCACCTAATCCTCACAATAGGCGTGGAGGCACTATTTTGTAATTCCATCGTTATCCCCATTTTGTAGATTAGAAAACTGAGGCATGGAGAGGCTAAAAATTTGCACAAGGTCACAAAATTAATAACTGACGGGTTGGGCTTTCTTGATAGTATATCTCCATTTTACTACCTCGAACAAAGCGAATCGAATAACCTGAACTCTTATTAAAGTGATAACCGTTTTGTTTGGCTTCATCCTACCCTTCAGCTTGATGCTCTGACTCTTCTGGTTTGGACCATGAGTTTGTTATTGCTTCTCTCAACGCAGATGAAGAACTTTTCGCAGCTTCTTGTGGTTCTTCATGGCACAACAAAACAGTGTATAACACAGACTTAAAATAAGAAGAATCAAGGGAGGCTTGACTCAGGCCTAAAAACCCGTCGTTCTCCAAGGGCAGGTGTAAAGAGTACAGGACTGGGAGCCAGTAAGGAAGCAGGCTCTACCCCATCCAGGGTCCAAGGGCTTCACCGAGGCAATCGAGGGCGCGTCTACTCGGAAGGGGTCAATGCGAGCCGGCGCGGATCTACCCCGGCGCCACAGCGACTCGAATCTCCGAGTTCCCGGCTGGTTTTCTAGCTCCCAGGCGCGTCGCTGCGCGTGGCCGGGGCAACCTCTGCCGGGGGTCTGGGTGCTGCTAGGGGTGCTGTTCCCCTGAGCTGCAGGAGAAGCGCTGGCGCATCCTGGCCCCGGGGTCCCTGCGTCCTCTGGGTGCCAGGGACATCAGCCTGGGAGTGGAGGTGCGCCCTGCTGGGGACAAGAGAGAGGAAGGGACCAAAGTGCGCGGCCGTGAGCCCTTCCCCTGGGTCCCGCCGCCTCCACCCCTCACCTCCCCCGCCGCCGCCGCCCACCTGGGCGCCTAGGCTGCGGCGGCTGCCGCGGGAGGCTCGCTCCCAGGCCACACTGTCGCCGCCCGCAGCTGTCTGCAAGCTCCAGGTCCCTGCCCTCCCCGCCCCCCCCGCCCCCCCCACCCCTCCTTGCCCTCCCTCCCCGGGTGCCCGACGTGCTCGTTCACTGCCACTTCGGTCGGGGCGCGCCGGTGGGTTTGGCCTGCGCGGCGGCGGCGGCGGCGGGGAGCGAGTGAGCGCGAGGGGCGGGCGCGAGTGTCTGTGAGTCACTGGTACCTGGAGTGCGAACGACGCAGAGCCAGCGGCGCGGAACCCCAGCCGGAGCCGAGCCCAGGCACCCGAGTGCCGGAAAGCGCGGTCGGCCCCAAGCGCCAGGCCCCGCCGCGCACCCACCTTAGCCCCCGCTGCGGCCCGCTCGCCCCCGGGCCAGCGCCCACCCCCCGATCCCGGCGCTCGGCGCCCTCCCGCCTGCCCGGAGGCGGCGTTGGGCTTGCTGGGGAATGTCACAGAGGCTCCTCGGAGCCCCCAGACACAGCCGCCGCAGCAGCCACCGCCCGCGGGAACCGCGACAATGAACCCCCAGTGCGCCCGCTGCGGAAAAGTCGTGTATCCCACTGAGAAAGTCAACTGCCTGGATAAGGTGAGCTAAGGGGCCCCGGGCCAGCCTGGACCTGCCGGGCGCCGGGCTGCACCTGCTTGCAGAAGTTTTGGCACCTGGGATGGAAAGAGATGAGTGGGTCGCTGTGTTTGTGTGTCTTGGCACAGAGGGAGGGAGCGCAAGCTAGACGCCCGCTGGAGTGTCAGAGACCATTCTTGACGTTTGTGATGTAGGAATTGGGAAATGCTTTTGGAGGGGTGCAGGGCTGCTGGGCATAGCTGCTGTGGAGGGCGCACGGCGGTGGCGACCCTCGGCAGCCAGGGACCAGGCTAGGCACCCGGGGTGGGGGCAGTTCTGCACGCTGCGCTCCCCCCCCCCACAGTCTGTCCCTCACTCCCCTCCCTAGAGACTCCCCACCCTTCACCCTCAGTTCACCCCCCCCCCCAGCCCCCAGCGCCTCCGGTGACCGCCACGAGGGGGAAAGGCAAATAGTAATTAATATGTCACCGGGTGACCGCTGCCGCATTGCTAAGAATAATCCCCACCGGAGACACGGCTCTGCATGGCGAATCGGACCCACGAGTCTCTAATCCACCGGGGTGGGAATTCCAGAGGAAGTGGCTTTAACCGGGTTTCTATAGTTCTGCCCTCTGCCCTTCTTGGGTATGGATGGCGTTAAACAGCCTGGGAGAGAGACCCGGAGTGATCTCGAGTGACTTGACAATTGAAACTAGCCAAGGCGTTCCCAGTGAAATCTGTGTTAGATGCTACGAATGTCTTATTTGAGCAAGCCATTATCCCAACAGTCATCCCAGTCCGACCGTGGTCCTGCAGTTTAGTGAAAGCTGGGCAGGGATGGGGTGGGGGGACAAGGCCACTTTACATAGTCTATCTCGTTTTAGAGCTCTACAAACACTGCGTTTAGGTACTTTCAACTGGAATCTTTTTTGGTTTTGAAGTCACTCCATGGGCCCTATTTCGCTACTGACTGAGCTCAGAGTTCCTTTCTGGTTGCTCACAGAAGTGCAATGTGGATAGAGCCTTGGCAGTTCTTCCATCATGAATCTAGTTGTGGTAGGATTAATTTAAAACTCGAATAGCTGCCTGCTTTATTTACTGAACTGAAGGCAAACACATTGCTACTTCCATGTATTTCATTGTAGTATTTTCAAATATAACTGAGGTGCACTTAAAAGCCTTCCTTCTGTACCCATCCTGACCAGAATTGGCATTGTACTAAAATTTTAAATATTTATTTTTTTTTTCAGTATTGGCATAAAGGATGCTTCCACTGTGAGGTCTGCAAGATGGCTCTCAACATGAACAACTACAAAGGCTATGAAAAGAAGCCCTATTGTAATGCGTAAGTATTGTCAGTGTGGCATACCAGGTGTGGCACAGTGTGAGAGCATAAAAGTCAGTGGCCCTGCCTGTTCTGAAGAATTGACTCACTGTGTCATCCAGGTGTGCTGATGGCCAATTACCTGTTTATGCCACAGACTCTGGGGCCATGTACTTTGTTGAAGGTCACTGCATTTGTGTCTTGATAATGTGTAGTGTAATTTGCCTCCATCTTCTACCAGGTTAGTTTTTGAGGTTCACAGCACTGTAGAGTTAGGGACATTTATTAGAAGCTGCAGAACTTACCTACTGAGAATGTGTGGGCTCTGACATGCATGTCAGGTAGATTTCCATTTTAATCATATGTCAATTTCCATTTTAATCATAGCATGTTGCCATCTTGCAATTTTATATCTGAACCTAGTTGCTAGGGAGAGTCTCACTTGCTTGGCCTTGGCTGAGACCACTTCAGGCTTCTGGGAGCTTAACCAGGGAACCAAAGATTTGAGACATAGGTATTTCTGGCTAGTTAGTAGTAGGTCTGCTGAAGTTGATTGGGTACTTCTGTCTGCCTGGTAGTAGGTGGAGATCAAAGAAGGTAAGCTTTCTTTAGCACACTTTCCTGTAGGCACGCTTCTACCCTATAATACCAAATACTTAGCATTAATATATGGCTTATCATGTGTTAGACCCTTCCTGTTCTGAGAAGTTTATGCATATTGATTCAATCTTTACAATGACCCTGCAAGTAAGAAGGCACTATTATGACCTCCATTTGACAGATAAAGAAACTGAGGCATTGAGAACATGAGCCTCAGGAAGGGGCTTAGATTACCATGTTGCCCAGAATTTCCAACTGTGTCTTTTGTGCCTTGAAGTACATATTTTTCACTTTTGTGAGCATCCCCCACCAAAGACTGTGTTCATCTGTGGGCTCTTGACTCTGTTGAGCCTTCCTCATTGAGCCTTCTTCCAGTTCCCCCAGGGGACTGGCCTCCCCTGGCCTACAGGTGGCAGAGGGACCTCTGGATTGGGGGCCTTTTGGCTGGAAGTTTGCCAGAGCTTCATCCTCATCTGAGTCTTTGCAGCAGCTTCACTCAGGTCTCCTGGGGATGGAGGGTCTGGTTCCATGCTTTACCCCATACTGGGAGTCTGTCCTCATTGACAGCAAAAAATAAATAAATAAATAAAATAATTTTTTTTTTTTTTTTGTACCAGGGATTGAACTCAGGGGCACTTAACCACTGAGCCGCATCCCTAGCCCTATTTTGTATTTTATTTAGAGACAGGGTCTCACTGAGTTGCTTAGGGCCTTGCTAAGTGACTGAGGCTGGCTTTGAACTCTTGATCCTCCTGCCTCAGCCTCCTGAGCGGCTGGGATTACAGGCGCACACCACCATGCCTGGCTGACAGCAAATTTTTGATAAACAAATGTAATGTGCAAGAGCAATGTGCAAACCTTTCTGTGTTTTTTTTAAGATTTTATTCTTTCTGTTTTTCTATCAGTTTAGTTAGTGCTGATAGAGAGAAACTTTTCAAGAAATCAGAAAATAGGAACTTGAACAGGATTCAGGACATCCTTGAATAAGTGAAACCCACAGATATTCCCCAAGGTCCTTGACATCTTCAGTCCTCCTAGATCATGTCTCTTATTGGGGAAATGTGAAACAAAAATGGGATTTCCGTGTCCAGGTCTCCTGCTTCCTTAAGGAGAGGTAAAAATGCCTGGTTAGAGATCAAAGGCAGGCGGCAGTGAGGAGAAGGGAAAGGGCCTGACAACCCATAAACAGGGTAATTGTTCTTTGGTTAAAGGAAAGTGAACTGTTCTTGTGACTGCTTCAGCCTGCAGCATGACTCCATCAGGCTTTATGGGCCACATTAGAATTCTTTACAGCTCACTGCCTGAAGTTTAACGCAAGTGATAACAATGCCTTTGGGTGCTCCTGGTAGGCCTGGAGAGTTTGGGAGGGAAGGGGGAAGAGGACGGGGCAATAATGGCAATGAAGATGCTAGATGGTGAGTTGAATTCAAGAAAGAAAAAGAAACGGCAAAAATAAAATGTACATGAAAAGATGTAGGTGAAGTGGAGTTATGGATTATATTGGGCCACTTGAAAACCCACTACTTTCTGCTTACTTTCAGTTCAATTAAAAAAGTACCAGATTCTGCAGTGAGTCATGGATGAGTCAGGAGAGTTTGCACTCTGACTCAACGGTGCCCCAAAGTGTTCAGATGTGGACCCCAAAACCAAAAGACTCTACTTACAAATAGGAAACACCCTACGGTATTGCTTCATAGGTCTGAGTTTTATTTGAAATACTTTACCCCTAAATCTAATGTTCAGATGTTCTAACATTTCTTATGATTCCAGAACTTTATGATTAGTGTTAAGTCAAATTTTTAGGGTGGCTTCCCAGGGTTTTTGCTTAATATTGAACCTGGTAGTCCACTTTATTGAGCAGATTAAAAAAAGGAAGACAGGAACCCATTCTCAGTGGGTGAATGGTCAGAAAGAGCTGATGTTTTATATTTGTTTGTTTTTGCTTTAAGTTCAGGTCATAGCTTGATATGCTATCTTCAAATAACAAGGCCCGGTGAGTCTGCAGTGAGGGTTCCAAGCTCAAAAGCATCTGTAATTCCTAACCCATATTTTTGTAAGAGTACGTGTTGTCATGTAATCTGGTCTGTGTGGATTACCCTCTGGGGATCTCAATGCATCTGCTCTAATTCAGGTGGTGTATGTCAATCAGCTGTTCCCTGTGGTCGCAGCCAGAAGGGCGGCCATAATTTCTCTGGGTCAATGGTGGAAAATTGATTCTCTAATGTATACTGCCCAGAGAATATGAAACACTTGCTGCCTATGTAAAGCAATATTTTATCTTTACCTAGTTTGTTTCAGTAGTCAATCCACATATATGCTTAAATGAAAGTGCTATCCCTCTGTCACTTTTTATTATGAATATTTTTGTACACATAAAAAGATTCAATGAAAAATACAGTCATCCTTTAGTATCTGAGGTGGATTGGATCCAGAACTTGCCATGTCAAAATCAGTAGATGCTGAAGTACCTTAGAAAAATGGTGAAGTATATGCATATAACCTTGCACACATCCTTTTATCTATAGCAAATCTAATATAACATGTCAAGAGTACATGTTATACTTAATACCAGGTAAATACTATGTAAATAGTTGTGTTGTTTAGGGGATAAAGACAAGGAAAGTCTATACATATTTAGTACAGAAGCAATTTTTAAAAGAGTATTTTTAATTAATCTAAGATTAGTTAAATCTGTGAATGTGAAACCTACAGAGGAGAGCCTTCACATCTGTATATCCTTCCACTGAGATTCAACTATTAGCATTTTATATTTTAACCTAATTATATGTAGAATTTTAAAAAATCGTTGGTTCACTTCAATTTCACATATCATGACATTTTTACCCCTAATAACAATAGGCACTAAAAACAAGGACATTTTCTTAAAGAATTATAGAACTGATTGTCACACCCAGAAAAATTAACCAAGATTTGATAACCTCTGTACCCTGTTCATGTCTACTTTGTCCATACTGTCTTAAGAAAGTCTTTTACAGCTCTCTCTCTCTTTTTTAATCCAGAATCCAATCAAGGTACATACTTTATGCTTTGATGTTATAAAATGGCAGCTTTTCATGGTCATTGGAGATTTGATATCAATTATTCAAATTCTGGCATTTCTCTTGGCTTACATAATCTTTGAGATCTTAGGAAAAAGGATTTTAGTAGTGTATGTGTGTGTGTGTGTGTGTGTGTGTGTGTGTGTGTGAGAGAGAGAGAGAGAGAGAGAAAATAACATGCATCATTAACCTTTAGAAGAAGTATTAAAGATATGTTTAAAAATTTGAAAGCATGAATGTAGACATTTAGAATTTTAAGAAAACATAAAGATTTCTTATTTTAATCCATACCTAAGGGCATTTCTTAATGGAATGCAATAGTGAGTATGTACTTTTTCAGTTTAGATATGTTGCTTGTTTATATTCTCATGTGTTTGGAGAAGAAACAAGTATTCTGTTTGATTTCATGCAAAGGAGAACATGTATAAAATATAATTTATGATATTTAAATTTGGATCTTTTGATAGAATGATCAAAGTAGAGTACACACTAGATGTAAGATCAGACATAATACACGTTTAGTTTCTAACACAGCAGTGCACACTGTTAAAATATTTAAAAACAAATGGTCTTTGAGTACATGCCATGTTTTCATAAACCTTTATGTTTCATAAGCAGGCAATGGATTCGTTAGCACAGTCAAGATATTTATTTTTTCATCTTAGAACTTGCAAAGCAAAGAGGACTAAGCAATATTCTTATTGCTGAGAGGTGCTGAGAAAATAACACTAGATGATTAGACAAAAAACATAGCTTGTATTTCCACGTGAATTGATATGTCAAGGTTAACTATAAACATTTTCCTATTCAACATGCCGTACAAAAAATATAAACCCCCAAGGCCATTTGTCAAAATTTTAAAATTATTGTTTGTAAAAATCAATGGCATTTGCAAAACATACATCTATTCTTCAAATTTCTGAGCGAGATTACCACTTAGAAGTAGCTACGCCAATGACTGGCCAGTGAACTTGACATTTGGTGACAGCATATTATCTTAGGTCTGGGGAGAGACCAAGTAATGAGCGATGGTTTAATATGACCTTGCCCATCTTCCCCTAAATCTTCCCTTCTGCAGAATTTTTTTTATTTTTGGCTGAACATTTGTCCTGATCTGTTCACATTTAATATATTTTGAATCCATGTCAAATGTATCTTTAATAATGGGGCTAGAAGAACAAATACCTGTGTGAAATGTGTTCTGTTATCTTTCCAAATAAGATTCCCTCTCACCAAAGAGTCTCAGATAACATGATTTTGTAAGACTTTTAAAAATGAAGCAGCAGGAGCTGTGAGGGCATCTTCTTTTTCTCTGGCTGTGCCAGCAGTCCTTCATGTGAATATTCATTGACTGTCTCCAACCTTGGAAGATGCTGAGCCTGAGCCGGCTGCCGCTCATTATGAGCCACCCAGAATGGTCAGTGCACTTCCGCCAGCCTGTCTTGTGGGTGATTATCTAGGCCAACATTCTGCTGGCTCTCACTTACCATTCTCTGTTGGTCACTCCTTGTTAGTACCTTTGCTGAGGTTATCAGAGGGCAGGGAAGAAAATGCAATAAAACATAAATCAGAGAGTTTCCCCACTATCTCATTCCCTTCTCTCAGTTTGGGCCTCCCAAATTTGGTTCTGTAACACTCCAAGGACTTGAGTTATCTTGAGGGGAATGCATGAAATTCCTGCTATTAGGTTAGCTGTAATTGCTTAAGAGTCTTTTTTTGAAGTGCAGTATGTTGTAATCCGAGCTTTGGAGCCTGACAGAGCAGGATTTGAATTCTGATTCCATCCTATCCTACTGAGAAAGTATCTGGATCCCTGAGCTTCAGTTTCTTCATTTATAAGAATTGAATGATATGTCCACATTCACACAGCTGGGTGCGGATTAATGAGACTACGTATGGAAAGGGTCCAGCCCAGTCCCTGGCACACAGCAGTCAGTAGACAATGGCGCCCCAATTTCCACAGTGGTCCTTTTAGAAAGAGGATAAAATGAAGAGGAAGTGTATCAAATTATAGGCCATTATACCTGGTGAACCATTTATACCAAAGTTTTTCACGCTGTGGATTGCCACCTATTAGAGGGCTATAACCAGAACTGAAAGAAGGAATGGGGTGGGGAAAGCATGAGAAGAAAATCTCAGAGTGCACTTGAGTAGTAAAAACAGTATTGTTTTGGGCAACATTTTTAAATGATATAGGTTTACATTTGTGACAGAAATGATAAAGGTACATCAGAGGATTATGATGTAGAAAATATTTTTATTGGAAGTGGTACATTAAAAAATTGAGAAGCACTAATTCAGTTCCATATTCTTAATGCCTCCATGTATCGGGATGCACTGAAAATTGTCTGTAAAATGATGCTGTATAATATACTCATGGATTCAAGCTGCCATTGCTTTTACATGTTTCTGTCTGTGCCAGCCACATCCCATCGAGCCCAACACAGCCATCCCTCAGGTCTCAGCCTGGCAGGCAGAGTCTGTACTGCACTGTGTGGGAACCATGTGTTTCCTAAGATGTATCCCCATCCGAGGGGCCTGTCTTGTTCATCCGCATGTCCCTAGAACCTGACACTTAGGTGTTCAATTCTTATTAGCCATGACTGTGCAGATTAAGTTAGCTTTGCAGAGTGCAGTTTCTGCACTGAACCCCGGTTCAGGATGAGGCCCAGGCAAGTTTCTTCTAAGAAGGCAGACAGAAGTTGAGCAATCTACAGGAACCCGGTTGAAGTTAGGCTTTGAGGAGCCTTGTATGGTGATCTGGTAACCAGTTTCCACTAAGTTCAAACACCAAGGGATAAAATATCTCTGTTGATGTGTCAGGCTCATGAATTCCAATCCATAATGAACATGATGGAATTTACTTTTATTGCTTAGGGGCTCAGTTTCAAAATATGACATTTAAAAGTATTCCTTTTTGATGCTTGTTTTTTTTCTTCTGGGTTTAACTGTATTCTATAGAATGGGAAAATAATTTTTTTTCTAACAGGAACTTTATACAGAATAGGGGAAATTTTATAAGCTTTAGCATATCAAACGATGCCTATAAGATATCTAAAGTGTCTATTCACTACCTTGCTTATTATAAATTGAAAGTTGTCTCTCTTTTTTCCCTTATAAATAGGAGAAAATGTTACATTGTTAAAAGTAACAGTTGCTACGAAAGGTTATTGGGGCATATCAGAGTTCTAGTTAATATCCATTATAATGTGCTTTACCTGACTAGCTAAGTTTGCCAGGCCTGGCCTTGAACTAGTAATCCTCCTGCCTTAGCCTCCTGAGTAGGGTATTGCAATTTTATCTGACCTTTAAGTTGTATACCTCCCAGAAAAAAAGAGACCTTTGCTTCCTTGTACTATGAAAGAAGTCAGTATTGTTTTTCTTTTTTCTTTTTTTCATTATAACTTGTTGGTTGAAAAGTAGAGGACATATCTGGAGCCACAAAAAAAGTTCTAGTATACATGAAAAATGCTCTTATTTTTCAGTTACTTTATTGAAACATTGACAATATCTAATGCATTTTAGTATTTTTTGAAATCATATTAGAGAACCATATTGACAAATCATTCCCTGAGTTCTGTCCCATCTGAGAATATTTCCAAAAGCTTCCCTAGATGCATAGCTTCTGCATCTTATGATGATGTATTTATTATGGAGTGATGTCAGATTAGAAAAGAGTTCAAGATGAAGC
Organism: Marmota monax; assembly: GCF_021218885.2. Lineage (NCBI taxonomy): Eukaryota > Metazoa > Chordata > Mammalia > Rodentia > Sciuridae > Marmota > Marmota monax. The sequence goes on from NW_026694639.1 coordinate 2,210,925, forward strand.
ACAGCAAATATCTCCTGAATCATGGTGAAATGCAAGGTTAATGCAAGATATAGATGTGTGTGCTTAAAGGTGTATTGATTATGTGTCAAGGGGTGGTGTAAGAGTACATTTCAGTACGTCTTCTTTAAACGTTTTCAGATGAGTGCTTTACAAAGTGGTTCCTGGGAATGTCAGGGAGTAAGAGAAATACAGACATAGTCACGCGTGGCACACTGTCTTCCAAACCCTCAAGCCCCCTCAGAGTCTCTAGAGGAAAGAGATGTTGAATTTCTTTCCCTTTCTGTTTCTGCTTTGTAGTTAGCATTGCCAGACAGAACTAGGCTTTTAACAGTAGAGGTAGGATCTAGAATAATTTTTATGAGCTAGTATCTAGCACATTTCGGAGACTGAGTAAACAGATTATTATTGATTCTTCTGTGTTCAGGTTTGCTGTTGGAATTCAGCAAAATCCTGCTAATCAATCAAATGGTTCTGCAGGGCTCTCTACTTAAACTCAGGGGCACAGGTCTAACCATGAAAGCAGGACCAGGTTTGAATGGCCATGATTGTTCATTGCAGAACTGGAAACCCAGTATTAATTTTATTTATAGTTAGCTTTGCATTTTCTTAGTGGAGTCTTAGAGGAAGTGGCTTTGCATTTAGCTGTGTTTACCTTTCTACACTCTCTTTTGATTGATTCCCATAGAATTCTTGAAGGAATGAGAAGACAACTAGTTCTATGTGTACACTCCTGAATGGCACCAATCAATGATTAGACTGGTGGTCTGTTACCCCTCTGCTTCAGCTCAGCAGTCTAAAAATCCATTTAGACAAAAATACTTGATTAGCTCCCCTGATGCTCATTATCCATCAAAGGCAGGTGCAAACCAAACACAGGGAGCTTGGAGGAGTAGGAAGACTGCTCAGCCACGGGTCTTCAGATCTGGAGTGTAGAAGGGAGCTAAATGGTTGCTTGCTAGTGTTGAACATAGTCTTTAACATGACTTCATTATCCATTAATCGATCAAGTTTATAAATTCCACCAAATTCAGGCTGTGCACAAGAGCAATATCACTGAATAAATGTGCATATCAGTATAGAAGGGCATACCCTATACACAGGTGTTTTTTTTTTTTTTTTTTGAACTGGGGATTGAACTCAGGGCACTTGACCACTGAGTCACATCCCCAGCCCTATTTTGTATTTTATTTAGAGACAGGGTCTCACTGAGTTGCTTAGCACCTCCCTTTTGCTGAGGCTGGCTTTGAACTCGTGATCTTCCTGCCTCCTGCCTCTGCCTCCTGAGCCGCTGGGATTACAGACTTGTGCCACTGCTTTTGATGTGTGTTTTTGATGATCCGTTCATTTGGATCACCTGCCTTGATCTCTCATGGCAGCTCTCCCCACGGTGTCCCCAGGCTCCTGAGCCTTCCGCATCTCTGTCATCTTCCATGCTTCCCTCTGCCTTGTCCCTGTCCCCACCTACTCATTCCTCTGCTCTCACCTTGCTGCAGGCTCTTACCATGTTTGGCCAATAACCTTCCCATTGACCCCCTAACTGGTGTCTCTGTTCCAGTCTTTCTCCTTTCGAGTGTTTCTCTGGCCACCATGGTTATCTTTCAAAACATGATGCAGGCCACATTACTCATTGTGCAAACTCCTTTGATGGCAACAGAAAAAACCAAGACATATTGGGTTTTGACATCAGGAGCTTTCAGAACCTCCCTTCTTCTACCACTTTTCAGTTACCCTCTCCCCTCCAGCTCTGAAGCCTTCATCAAGTTTACCTGAAGTCTCAGTATCTCCTTACCTGTAAAAAGGGCATGACAAGACTCCATCTCATGGGCTTAAGGATTCATCTACTATTCAACTCAAATAGTAATCTTTGAGTTTCAGGCATATAGTAAGGAGTTAATAAAAGGCGAAATTTGCATCATTATTAACTGAGCGCAGTGATTTGAACCTTTATTCCTGCTGATATTATGCCTTCTTGCCTAAGTGTTTCTTTGATCTTTAAGACTCTGACTGCCTTTGTGAAGGTATTCTGAATCTTTCCTCAACTACTGAACTCTTCATGCATTCATGGTAGTTTTGTAATTGAGTATCCTTCAATGATACCACTTATTAAAAAGCCTGTCTGATTCTGTAGTTGTGCTCATCTACCCATTTGAGGCGATTTCCTGCTGAGATTGGACCATGTAAATTCTCAGCCTGGGGTTGGAGGCGAGTTGGGGGTGGAGTAAGCTGTAGGAGATTGGCTTCCTAAAGGGACTATTTCTGGCGAGCCTTTAGGTGCTCAGAGTGCCTGTCGAAACCACCTGGAGTTAGCACGAGCCCCACAAGTCCTGGGTGTGGTCCCCAATGAGACGGCCCTCACTTCAGATGCCACCCACAAGTTCAGGAGCTCTCAGGTTGCCCATTCCTGACCAACTGGCTACCAGTGGTTCATACAACCATCTCTGATGTGATAATTGGCTTGGTTGATTCACAGAGCCCAGGAAACAACTGCACTTAAGATTGTTTTATCATAAAAGACACAAATCAAACGAAGAGACATACAGGACAAAGTATGGGAGAGTCCTGGGCATGGAACTTCCCTCTTTGCTGTGTGGGATCAGGATTGGTTACCTGCCTGGCACATTGATGTAGCCATCATCCAGAAATCTCTGTCAAGCTTTGGTGCCCAGAGTGTTTATTGGGGGTTCATTCCATAAGCATGATTGATTAATTCATTGGCAACGTTAGCAATGAGGGAAGCTCCATGCCCAGGACTTTCTCATACTTTGCCCTGTGTGTCTCTTCATTTGATTTATAGTTTTATGATAAAACAATTGTAAGTGCAGCAGTTTCCTGGGCTCTGTTTAATCTCCAACCCCCTCCTCCCCTCCCTGGAAGTTATCATCTGATATTACCTTATCCAAAGCCCCAACCTGATCACATGGTTGGTCTTGGTGGAGAGACCAGCCCTCACTCAGAGCCATCTCGAAGACACATATTTGGTTCAAGCGGTTCTTGAATAATAGAAAAACATCCATTACTTGGGAAATTCCAAGTATTTAGAGTATCCCTCCCAGGAACTTGGGACCTAGGCCAACTTCTTCATTATACAACAGTTGTGCTCCACCCTGCCTCCCTCAAATGTACTGTTTGTTCACATTATGAACCTTCCTATTCCATTACAGCAAGAGTGACGATGTGAAGGCCACCATCTTTATTTAGTCAGTAGATGTTGGGTAAGATAAATGAACAGTTTGGTGCCTGCAAACAGGAGGTGGGTGGGAGGACCTAGCCACGGAAAGAACCTTAGAATAACTCTCTAGATTTGGTTTTTATAAACAAGCAAGTCTTTCATACAAGGCAAATTGTATTCTCCAGGGCAGGCATGGTTCTGATTGCCTTCGTATATTCCAATACTTGGTGTATGGGATGTTCCAAAAGCATCCCCTCGAGAGGGCAGATTTCGTACCTGGCTTTGTCAGGGGTATGATGAACCCTATTGGTTATCTGAGTAACAGAGCTCAGCCTTGTTCCAGGCATCCCTGGCCAATGAGAAGTTCCTTTCTTTCCATAAAGTTCTGTGTGATAGTCCCAGTTGGAGCTGGCCATGCTTAGGCTAATAATGCACATGACCAGTAGCAGGCACTTCTGCTTAAGGGAAATACTGGAACTTATAGCTAGATTTACAGGTCATTCACAGGCACCTGACAAAAAGGATGATAAGGGTAACGTCTATAAAGGTAGTTTATAAAAATTGCTTCCTTACACTCAGTTCCATGGTTTAGGCAAAGGGTCCTAAACACATTCACTTGCATATCACACATGTATATTTTTTTTCCCCTGAGAATAGGTTTCAATTACTTCATGAAACTTGATTTCATCAGGGATTAATGGATAATCGCTGATGAATGAAAGGTTTTTTATAGTCTTTTGTAGAAGAACTTAATTTTCTCTAATGTTCTGTCTTTCCATTTTCCCATTTCCAACACTTTATAAACAACTTATTGGGATCAGTGCTTCCCCCATCCCCGACCCCTCTTTATTCTGTTTTTCTCTCTCTGTTTAAAATATTTTCTGTTGCCAGTGACGTAGTTCTCCAATTTTCTTAACCTTACGTGAAATTCTATTTAAAAATTTCTAGATGCTTCAGGAACATAATAATTAAGGGTTATTCCTGTCAGGAATAGAAACACCATATTAGCACAGTTCTTCCTCCGAGACTGCTAAAGAAGGAAAATCCTGTTTAGAGGGTTTGCCTCTATGGTCTTTTTTTAAAATAGTAGTTATGTAATGTGAGGTTTAATTGGCCAGGAGTCGGGAAGCTGGTTTATTTGTGTGTCTCTTGTGAACTAAGCACCTGAAGTCTGGCCAGCGCAGGTACCTGGAGTTTCATGGGGGTCACTTTGCAGGAAGTGTCTTGTGCGATGGCTGTTGGGCAGATGTTGAAAGAAGAGCAAATTGTCATTTCTTTTATACAGTGATAGGTATATAACAGATGCTGAATAAATAGATGTTGATTGACTTTTAAAAGATTATTGATTTCAAATGGGATACAGCAGGTCTCAGAAGCCTGACTGATTTCTTTCTCTGCAGTATCCTGATGGCCCAGGAGAACTGGCCACCCAGGATTTAAAAATTAATTCCATAGCAGGAGGAAACAGGTGGTTACATAAAAGGGTGCCTGAATGGAGGAGGGATCAAGTAATTCTCAGAAGAGACCAACAGGGGAATATCTGTGAATTCCCATCGGTACCAACACACAGACACTAAAGAAAGCACATTAGATCCAGAAGCATCACCAGCCTGGGATGGGGATGGGCCAATATTAAATTGGGGCCACAGAGAGGTTTGCTGGGCTAAAAGGAACATGTCTGGGAGGTGAATCACCTACAGGAAGAAAGGAACTCCCAGGTAAAAAAATGTCAGGGAGCATTTGAATGAGATTGGAATGAAACGAAGGGGAAATAGAAGTGATTTCATGGCGAGGTGACTGTAACTTTTTTTCAGACTGGACATGTAATGGAGGCTCTTTGACATCTTGACACTTTGGCTTGGTGGGGTATCTGCTGAAAGTGTCAGAGAGAATATTAGTTGATTTCTTGCTTGCTTTGCTGGTGTTTCTCTGCTTTCAAGCTGCTTTGGACTTAATTTGGAGAACAAGTCAGAATTGGGTAGTGGGGTTGAAGTTGTGAGGACCTTGGGACACGTGGTTTCAGTTAGGTTGTATAAATGAAAGGAGGAATTGCTGGTCACACCACATCCAGACTTTAGGAAACATAGCCACAGTGTAGGAGAAGAAGGAAAGGCCATGTTTGTTCAAGAAACCCTAAATTCTGAGAACTCTGGATAGGAGCCATATACTTTTACTCCCACAGTATATTTCTTAGCTGACAGTTGGCCTTTAATAAAGATTTCCTGAGAACACAAAAGGAGCCGTGCTAGCTTTTCCTTACTATAACAAAATGCCTGCAATAAGTCAGCTTATATAGAGAAAAGATTTATTTTGGATCACCGTTTTAGAGGTTTTAGTCCATGCTTGTGTGGACCTGTCTGGTCTGTAGTGAAGTAGCACATCATGGCAGGGAGTATACAGAGTTGTAAAAACATTTAAATCATGGCCAGGACAAAAGAGAAAAAGAGGAAGAGCCCATGCCCCCAATGATCCAAGACCTCCTGCTAAGCCCCACCTTTCATTAGTGCCAAACTGGGGATAAAGTCTTTAACCTACAGACCATTGGGGGACATTTTAGATCCAAGTTATAGCAGAAAGAATAAAAAGAAAGGTGGCTTTGGAGAGAGAGAAGACTTTGAAAAATGAACTTCTGATAGAAAGAGTAGCAATTATTTTAGAGACAGAAAAAAGGGAAGAATACACCTTAAAAAAACAACAACAACAAAAAAAACCAACAACATTAAGGAATCCCTGGAGCTCTCTGAGCTCAGATTTGTACAACACACAGTTTAAAAGATGGATAGCAGAGTTCAGAAAAGGGCACAGACAGTAAGAAGAGGATCAGGGAAGCCCAAAGCCAAGGTGAGCTTGTGGAAAAGTCTAAAAACAAAGGAGTTTTCAAAGCCCTTCTGTTCTGAGAAACAGAGGTGAATCATGACTTGGGTAAGACATTGTGATAACAAAACTATGACAAAGAAAGAGAGTTATTTGAACCCTATTTAAGTTTCATCCTTTCAACAAAAAGAATAGAATTGCAACTAGGAACGGTCCACAGATATTAAGAGGGGCACTTAACCACTGAGCCACATCTCCAGCCCTTTTAACCAATTTATTGATTGAAAAATTTTTTTTAGTTATACATGACAGTAGAATGTATTTTGACATATTATACATATGTGGGGCACAACTCCCTGTTCTGGTTGTATGTGATGTAGAATTACATTGGTTATGTAATCATATATGCACAGAGGATATTAGTGTCTGATTCATTCTATCTTTCCTATTCCCATCCCCCCTCCCTTCCCTCCATTCCCCTTTATCTATCCAAAGTACTACCATTCTTCCCTACCCCACCCCCTTATTGTGTATTAGCATCTGCATATCAGAGAAAACATTCAGCCTTTGTTTTCTTTTGGGATAGGCTTATTTCACTTAACATGATATTCTCCAGTTCCATCCATTTACCAGCAAATGCCATAATTTCATTCTTCTTTCTGGCTGATTAATATTCCATTGTGTGTATGTACCACAGTTTCTTTATCCATTCATCTGGTGAAGGACATCTAGGTTGGTTTCATAGCTTAGCTATTGTGAATTGGACTGCTATGAACATTGATGTGAATGCATCCCTATAGTATGATGATTTTAAATCCTTTGGGTGAAGAGTGGGATACTTGGATCAAATAGTGGTATCATTTCAAGTTTTCTGAGAAGTCTCTATACTGCTGTTCAGAGTAATTGCACCAATATACAGTCCCACCAGCAGTGTATGAGTGTCCCTTTTCTCCCACATCCGTGTCAACATTTATTGTTAATTACTTGTATTCTTGATAATTGCTATCCTGACTTCCCAAGCCCTTTTTTCTTTTTTTGGGGGGGAAGAGAGGAGGTACCAGGGGTTGAACTCAGGGACACTCAACCACTGATCCACATCCCCAGGCCTATTTCATATTCTATTTAGAGACAAGGTCTCACTGAATTGCTTAGTGCCTCACTGAAGCTGAGGCTAGCTTTGAACTTGTGATCCTCCCATCTCAGCCTCCTGTGCTGTGGAGATTATAGGCATGTGTCACCGTGCCCGGCTCTCCCCAGTCCTTTTTAATATTTTATTTAGAGACAAGTTCTTGCTGAGTTGCTTAGGGCATTGCTAGGTTGCTGAGGCTGGCTTTGAACTCGAGATCCTCCTGCCTCAGCCTCCTGAGTCGCTGGGATTACAGGTGTGTGCTACTGCACCTGGCAAGTTACTGGGTTTGATCTCCAGTACTGGGAAAAAAAAGTGCAAGTTAGGATAGACAATAGTAAAAAATCATCAAGTCATTCTTCATTTGGAATAAAAGAAGGTTGAATCTCTAGATTCAGATGAGAGCATCTTGGTGACCTGAGAGCAGACTGCAGATGTGGTCCTGGGACTAAAACCATGGTACCACAGCTCTTAATAACATGAGATGTGTGAGGGAATGAGGGGAATGGGCTTTGGGGCACATGGGTTTAGTTACTTCCACTTTGCTATGCCTTAGTTCCCCTGCCTGTAAAACGATGGTGTTGTGTCTGCAAAACAAAGATGCTGAGTCTCACAGGATGGTTAAAAATAGCCTTGCCTACCTCTTCTGGTGCCCTTAAGAAATACATAAGATAATCTGCGTGAATAGTTGGCACAGAGTAGACACCATGCAAGCATTAGCTCTAATTATCATTGCTTATTCTTTTTGAGAAATTGTCCGCAAAAGAGAGCTTCGGGGATGGAAAAATTTTCCATTTAACTTTTTAGAAAGGGGATGAGACAGATTGTAGAAATTACAGCCTAATAAATGTGACATTAATTCCTGGCAACCTTCTCATATGGGTGAGCGCAGAGATGGTTTGGAAAGACTTCAAAATAAAAAGTCCTGATGGGCTCTGGAGTAGTTTGCTAGGCTCGCCATGACCAAGCACCATGAACTGCATGGCTTAAATGACAGCAATTTCGTGTCTCCGGGTTCTGGAGACTGGAAGTCTGGAATCAGGGTGTTTGAAGGGTCGTTTTTCTGGTAGGGCGGTGAGGGCAGCTGTCCAAGCCTCTCTCCTTGTGTCTTCATATCCTCTTTTCGTTTGTGTGCTTCTGGGTCCTAATCACCTTCTTTTATAAGGACACCAGTCCTGTGGAGGTAAGGCCAACCCTAATGACTTCATTTTAACCTGATTACCTCGGTGAAGACCTTATCTCCAAATAAGGTCATCCTGAGGTACATGAGTTAGGATCTAACAATATCTTTTTTTTTTTAAATTTTTTAATTTTTTAAAATTTTTTATTGTTGGTTGTTCAAAACATTACATAGTTCTTGATATATCATATTTCACACTTTGATTCAAGTGGGTTATGAACTCCCATTTTTACCCCATATACAAATTGCAGAATCACATCAGTTACACATCCATTGATTTACATATTGCCATACTAGTGTCTGTTGTATTCTGCTGCCTTTCCTATCCTCTACTATCCCCCCTCCCCTCCCCTCTAACAATATCTTTTTGAGGGGGCATCATCAATTCAACCTCTAATGGGTTCACTACAAAAAAAGCCAAGCAGAGAAGAACTAGCCTTATTTTTCATGGTACCAAGAAAGGAAATATATTCTCAGTGAACTTAGAATTTTGAAAAGCACATTTAATGTATATCAATTGTACCTCAATAAAGCTTAAAAAAAGGTTAGAGTTTTAAAAAGTGAAGAAGAAATAGAGACTTTCTCTGAATGACACGTTGGCCACCGTATCTTTCTTCATTTGACATATATTTTCAAGACTCACTATTCTTTTTCAGGTGTTAAAAACTCCTACCTAGGGTCTTGGCTTTGTGACAATACTACTACTACCACTACTAATATTCTTGCTTTGTAATATTATGATTATTTTTTGCTTCATAACATTTTATGTAAAAGCTTGTGAAACAATTAGGAGATTGTCTTCTGATGGATTGTTCTTTACTTGTTGGAGAAAGGTGTTAAAATATTTATAGGGAAATGAATTTCAGTTTCAAATGGAAAAGGCAAGAAGAAATATGGTTTAAAATTTCATGGAAAATGACAGTTCTCATCACTTTACTCCCCAAAAGGGGGAAAAGGAATCTCCTGACGGTGACCTTGGCTGTAGTTCAATGTAAATATTCTAGTGTGGAGATTTATAATCCTCATATGCCTGGAAGTTAGGATTTATATTCCAGTTTCAAATTTTAATAATTGATTTTGTCATGAAACTTTCTCTGCCAACTTCCCTTTCTTGAAACATATTATTTTATTGATAAAATTGCATTTTATCTATGTCTCGAGTTAGTTGGATAGATTCTGGTAACTGGCACTTTTGACCTAGCATAAGTAGTGGGCTCCTCAAGGCAATGCCTTCGTGAAGCTGTGTAGGTGCATCTTGCCACAAGCCCTGGGCTGGCCCTGCTTGGTTTGCATTGGCTGTGCCCTCTATCAGCCTGTTCTCCCAGGTGGACTTTGTGAGATATGGAGTTAGTGTGTTTTGAAGAGCAGCAGCCCTCCTCCACACTTGTCCCTGTCCCCTACCCACTTCGAAAACAAATCCCAAACACTCCTCCTCTCCCCTGCCATGATCAGATCTTAGCTTTTGTTGCCTCCCCAATACACCAATTAATTCTGTCTTGAATTAATTGTTTTTGCTAACTCATTGCATATTTGCGTAAAAGTATACTTGTACATTTTTTGCATTGTGCTTATAACCACGTGGGAAAGATGCCCAATGGAAAAATCTCTCCATGTCTTTAAAGAAGCTTCTTTGCCCAAATGACCCAAGAGTAATTCCTCCTCTCCCAGAATAAATGAATGCCTCTAGACTTTTCCTTTCATAGAGTTTCTACTGGTCCTTTCTATTTTTACCACTCAAGTGTCCAGAAATCCAATACATAGGGTATGATGGATATTTTTAACTTTTCTAAAAACCTTTGTTCTAAACTATGGGTCTGGGCCCCACTTGAGACTAGAGGGCGGTTACCCATGTGGTAGTTGAGAGGAGGCAAAGGCAGGTGGGCTGGGGCCAAACCCTCCTCTGGGGCCTCCATCCCAATCATGTGGTAGGTTGGTCCCCGAGAGGCACTGATTATAAGGAGGAAAAGGTAAAATGAATGTTTATAGAGAACTGGCCCAGCCCTTCCTCAGCGTCAGGAGCCTCCGGGACCAGCCGGGACTCCTTTTCCAAGACATCCCCTCCTTAGTTGGTTTTCCTTCTAGAACTGGGCAGTGCGCTACCTATTTCAGTATTCTAATCTTTGCAAATGTCACAGTTGGCACAGTTGTTGGAGCCTTAGCTACAAAGTGATTATCTGAGATATGAGTGTGAATTTTAAAGTTGAAGTGTTAAATTTTTTATAGGCACAGTACTCAATATTTCAAAAGTACTTCTGTATATTTTCCAAGCGGGAATGTGTTTCCAAATTATTTTAGATTTTTTGTATAAGATTTAGATTCTGAATAAGAGTTTGAGAAGAAAAAAAATTTTTTTTTCCTGCCTGTTAGGTTTAAATGTCAGCTCCTTAAAAAAAAAAAAATTACTCATGAAGAACATATCAAAGCGACTCTTGGCTGTGAAGATTTGTTTTATGATGTTGTTACTTAAGGAAAATGCGTGTATGCCGTCTCCCTAACATTTTGAATAGCGCAGAGAGTTTGTGCTGCTGTTTTCTGAGAGTTGTGCTTTTCTCATACCCTGTTTCATATGGTGGGCTTCTAAACATGCAGGTGTTGCTGGAGCCTGCCAGTGTGCAAGACAAGGTTAATAGTACAGCTTGTGATGTTGCTGCTGGCTTTCTCAACTTGACTTTAATGTTTGCTTTAAAGAGTAGCTATTCCCTGTCTGGTATGAACAATATGAAAAGTTCTCTGCCGAACTGGAGAATTGTTATCTTTTCGATTAAGTTGATTTTTAGCAAACAGAAACACTGAAGAAGGGGAAGTATGTTCCTGAAAAATGCACATCATGTCTGTGTTCATTCTGAACCTTTTCAGTTTTGCTTATTCTGTTTCAATGATGGGACTTTAAGTTTTGTACCATTGAATAAGCACAACACAGTCCTGTATCTTTTGTTTCAAGAAGTTAATTTATAATACAATAGCCTTTGCAAACTTGCTGTATAGTATAGTTGATATAAACTCAAGCTTCGAAGCCAGACTTATTTACACTTGAGATTTGGAAAGAAACATAGTGTCATAGTGTGGATCTTCAATGTCCCTGCAGAGGGACTGTAGGTTAAAGGTTTTGTCCTCAGTTTGGCTCTATTGAGAGGCTTTGGAAACTTTAAGAGGTGAGCCCCCAGTAGGGAGATTTTTAAATCATTGGGGGTGTGCCCCTAACAGGGGCTGTGGGTCCCTGATCCCTTCTTCCTTTTCTCTTTTGTTTCCTGACCATGAGGTAAGGGTTTTTACTCTGCTTATGCTTCCACTGTGATGTATTGACTCACCATAGATTCAAAGCAATGAGGCCAACTGACTATGGACTGAACCCTCCAAAAGCCTGAGCCAAAATCAGCCCTTTCTCTTTATAAGTTGACTTAGCTCAAGTATTTGTGATAGTGACAGAAAGCTAACACAGAATTATTTCTTCTTCAACCTCAGTTTCCTTATCTGTGAAAGAGGGTAATAGCAACAATTGCCTAGAGTTGCTGAGAGGTTTGCTGGAGATGTACATATACAGTGACTGATTCATCAGCCATTTCCATTATCATTGCACATTGATGACCTGGTTGACTCCTGGGGTGTGGTAGACAATTTGAGACAGTTCAGGGACTCTAGGCCAGAGGAAATCCACCAAGTCTGGAAAGGGAGGTTTCGACCCAGACTGGTCCTAAGTACATAAAGTGATGGTGTCTTTTTGTAGAGTTTTTCTCTTATCCATGTTGCTATAAACAGAGAAGTTGATAGTTCCCCCCCCCCCAAAGTCTCTTTTCACTTTAGAAGAATAAATAGGAAAAAATTTATGGTCATTGGACTCCTTGATCAGAGCTTGATGCATTCATTGATCTTTCTTCTTTATCTTTAAAGAAAGTTAAGTTACTGTTCTGAGGTTCTTGAATTAAGCATGGAGTTTGCACCTGGAACCAAGTGCAGTCCACTGTTAGCTGATATTTAATTGGGAAGGCTAGTTAAAAGTTTGGATGAAATTATACCTTCTTGCTTCTTATTGGTTTTTGTTGCTCTGGATTTATGTTGGATGTTTGTCAGTAGTGGATATCTTTGTCCTTGTGGCCTGTGATGTGAAGAATGCCCAGGGACATTGTCTGACATTGGGAATTGGAGGTGAATAAATGCTCATTGGGTGCCAGTGAAATTTTGCAACTAATGCATTTTAAGTACTATACCTGAGTCACTGTCCTTGAAGTCCAAACTATGCAATTAGTTTATGATCTTGGGGATAAAGGAGAGCCAGACAGCTGAGCCTGAAAGAAAATCCATTGTGATTGTCCTGTGTTGAAATCTCAAATTCTTTGGAAACTGACTGGGGTGGAGATAAAATCAGGCTTGACTCTGCCTACATGCCTGTCAAGTCCAGTAAGGCTTGCCTCCTCTGTACTAGTTCTTTTTTTTTGGAGTACTGGGGATTCAACTCAGGAGCACTTGACCACTGAGCCACATCCCCAGCCCTATTTTTTGTATTTTATTTAGAGACAGGGTCTACACTGAGTTGTTTAGCACCTCGCTTTTTGCTGAGGCTAGCTTTGAAGTCACGATCCTCCTGTCTCAACCTCCTGAGCCTCTGGGATTACAGGCCTGCATCATCATACCTGGCTGTCTTAATTCTTCATGGTGGGAATTTAGTTACTCCTACATTTTTTCAGTCAGTGGCAGAATTCATTTATTTATTTACTTAATATTGCTCCAGCATCTAGTGTGAAGCAGGTGCTGTCCTAAGCCCTGGGAATACAGTGGTGAACAAGGCAGATGAAAAACCCTGCTGTTATGGAGCTTCTATTTAGTGGGATGAAGTAGGCAAAAATCAATCAATCAATCAATCAATCAATCAATAAGCAATATTTGAGAAAGTGATATGTTCTACAGAGAAAACAAGCTGGAAATGGAGATAGTGGACTGGACAGGTGGCTTACATTTAGAATGAGTTGGCCAGAAACACCTGGTCCTGCGCTGGGGATATAGCTTAGTTGGTAGTGCGCTTGCCTGGGATATGTAGGTCCCTGGGTTTGATCCCCAGCACTATTAAAAAAGAAAAAAAAAAAAAAAAAAGAAAGAAAGAAACACCTAGACCCTATATTGGAGCAAATCTTGGTACATGTGTTGGTCAGTTTCATGTCACTGTGACCAAAATACTTGGCCAGAACAACTCAGAGAAAAAAAGGCTTATTTTGGCTCAGTTTCAGAGGTTCGGTCAGCGGTGGGCCAACTCCACTGCTGTGGGCCTGAGGTGAGGTGGAACATTCTGGTGGAAGGGTGAGGGGGAGGGAAGCATCCCTCTTACCTCATGGTAGCTAGGAAGCAGAGTGAGGGATGGAGGCGAGGAGAAGTGAGCCAAGGGGGAAGATATAACCCCCGAGGGCATGACCCCATTGACCTACCTCCTTCAACCACGCCCCACCTGCCTACAGTTACCACACAATAATCCATTCAAGTGATTAATGGATTAGTCCACTTCTCAGGATCCAGCTCTCGTAATCTAATCATTTCATCTGTTGCTACATTGACACAGCTTTGGAGGGATACCACATCCAAACTGAAATAGTGGAGATACAGGAAGGGAAGAGCAGGGGTGTGTTTGGAATTTGCAGGAAAGACCAGGCAGTCGGGGAGCCTGTGTAGATTGCAGGGAGAGGTGGGTGGAGGGTGAGCTGGGAGGGCAGCTAGCTAATGGGGAGGCGGGAAAGGAGCATGGATGGTGGGGCCTGGGAAAGGCCTGCAGAGCATCATGGGGCTGTGGAGTTGGAGTCGTTCCTGGTGAGGGGGAAGCTGCTGAGGTGTTAGCAGAAGAGTGACATGGTGTGTGACTTAGGGTTTTTAACAGGATCACTCTGGCTGCTGTGAAAAGAAGTGGGAACCTCCGAAAAAGGGCATTTTGTGTGTATGCTAATGGGATAGTCATGCCTGGTGTCATGACATCACCTTTGGTATAAGCAAGAGTGTGTTTTGCCATAAAAATGAACCCAGAGTTATCATGAGGCTGTGGACCTAGAGTGAGTTTTGTCCTCTGGAAATTGCTAGAACATGAGGGGCTGAGGAAAAGGACCACACAGGTGGTTTTCATCATGGTTTGTAACAAAGTCCCTACTGTTGGCTACTGCACGGTGAATTGCATGATGTATGTTGCTTTATGTGCAAAAATTTATCTTTTATTTCCTGAATGTTGGCCTAGATTGCTTTGGAGGAAGTCGGAAGTCTTCTAAGATGACTGGGTCTTGCTTATTTTCCTTCTTTCCCCTCATTCCATCGTCCATTTCCCTGCCCTTCAGTGATGACCTGGAGTTGGGGCTGCCCTAACAGACCATAATATTTCTGAGTGGTGGTCATTAATTTTCCTTGGCTTGGCTGAGGAAAGGTTCCTGTCACTTCTTTTGAAGGTAGAGTACCACCTTGGTGGGAATGAATTTTGACAATGAAACCTTGTTCTGTAGCCAGTACAGAGAGGTTGGCACAGTTCCACTTCCTGTTAATTTTTTTTGCGCAAGCTGGGCACCTAGGAAAACACGTGAAGAACGTTTTTATTCTGTGAGATACTAATAAACGCCATAAGCTAGTTGACCAATTTGTTGGCTTTGAGTATAACTTTTCCACATAAGATGTACAAAGAATGGGTCCTACAGAGGTTCAGTAGGAGCACATAAGGACTCTGTCTTTCAAACTTTTGAAACACGAACATTGATGCATGTGGATAACTGTTCTGAAATTTTCACATCCCATTTTTACATTAGTCAAACATCCCCACCATTTTCTTGGCAGTGCAAATGTTTGGGGCATTGTGGTGCATTCTCCAGCCTGTGTGCCTTCGCGATTCTTCCGCACACACTGGAGTTGGGCAGGCCCAGGGATGCAGCCTCACTGGGGAGTCCATTTCAGTTTTAATTGGTTGTAAAATATTAGTAGGAAGGCAGAGTTATTTCACATCGAAGTGATTTTTTTTTTTTTTTGGGAAGTGGCAAATTAAATTTTATGGGAGCAGCTGTTCTGAGCAGAATTTGTCGGAAAGTTGATGAGAAGTGAAAGCTTGCAATACTTGGGTCTAAATCCTTCGTTTAAAAAAGATTCAAGCTGCAAATAAACTAGGGTCTTAAAATATGGAAAAATATTTTTGTAAATATGTGTTTGAAAACCTAGGCTCCATCATTTTGCATTTCAGCTGAAGTCTTTCCAAAACAATCATTGCTCTCATTTGGCACTGGGAGCTGTTATTTACTTTAGAAGTCAATAATGATATGCTATAAAAGGAACATAACTTAGTAGAGAGACTCCCTGAGGGTGAGTATGCTGGATAAATAATGGGAGAAAGAGCCAGGACCTTTGCACATGTTCTACATCCTGGGACATCCCTGCCATGTAGCTTTGTCAAATGGGGGCCTTTTCATTCTTTGACTCTTAATTCTCAACAGGGATTCCTTCCCTGTTCTAACTGTTTTTCTTTACTTTATTTATTTGCAGTGATCAAACCCAGGGTCTTGTGCATGTTATACCAGTGCTGTGCTGTTGAGCTATATCCCCGGGCCTCTCTCTGTTTTTAAACTCTTATAGTATCATGTAGTTCTTCATCTTAGCATATATATAGTACTACTTTACCCTATAAATTGCATGAGATAAGGGATTACTTTATTATTATTTTTTGTTATCATATGTCACAGCCTAAAAACAATACCTGGCATGTTGATGAATCTTTGTTTCGTGAAGGAATCCATGAATGGATTGACATTGTGTAGTTACAGCATGGCCAGTTTGAAGATCAATGCATTGCAACCTCAAGTTCAAATGCCTGCAGGGCCAGGCAACCAAGATACATGAAGGAAGTAGACCATGGACAACCTGAGTTGTTCTGGGCAACCAGATAGATGTCCCAGACTGGTGCCCGCTGAGTGGATGTTCTCTTGCCTCTCCCTGTGGAGGCTGATTCTTACCCTAGGGGATCAGGCTTGGATTGTGGTACACTTGAAGTGCTGCCTGGGAAGATGGGACTTGAGGAGTGGAGGAGACTAGGAGGGAGATGCTGTGGAACACGGAGCACTATAGATGCCTTTTGAATAGAGGAAGAGAGATTGTCAGATTAGGAAGTGTTTAGGAAGAAAAATTAGGCAGCTCTGAGTTAAAATATGAAGGTAATGTACTGTCCACTTCAGCTACATGAATCAGGGTGCTGGGAGCTGTGTGACGGTAGAAGCACCAGTTTCCTATCTAAAAGCAGTTTCATAAATACAAAGAAAACATGTATGTGAAAAATAGATTTCTGGCCAGGTGCGGTGGCGTAAGCCTGTGATCCCTGTGGCTTGGGAGGCTGAGGCAGAGGATCATGAGTTCAAAGCCAGCCTCAGCAATTTAGTGAGACCCTGTCTCTAAATAAAGTATAAAAAAGGGGCTCAGTGGTGGGGTGCTTGACTGACAAATGAGATGCACTGGGTTCGATCCTCAGCACCACATAAAAATATGTAAATAAAATAAAGGTACTGTGTCCGTCAGCAACTAAAAAAACCAAAAATTTTAAAAAGATGGGGGGAGGGATGGGGCTGGGAATATGGCTCAGTGGTTAAGCGCCCCTAGATTCAATCCCTGGTACCAAAAAAAAAAAGTTCTGGAATTTATATTAATCTTAGTCTAAGCCTTTCTAGAAACAATAGAAATGGTGACTGGAGGAGGAAACCATGTGGTAAAGTCAGATTGCAGTGGGCTGAGGATGGAGTGGGAAGGAGGGAAGGAAAGCCAGTCAATGGAGGCTCCTCTTTTGAGAAGTTAAAAAAAAAAAAAAGCAAGAAAAGAGGCAGGAGAAGCAGCAGAGTTAGAGGAAAATACCAGAAAGACACAAGGGAGGGAGGCATTTACTCTGTCAACGAGGATCCCTTCTTCTGAGCTAATGGGTGAAGAGCCCGGTTCCTGAGGCAGAGCTGGTGAGTGATGGTGGCGAGAGACCTTGTTAGGAAGCAGGAGGAGGCCACCAGCTCAGGGAGGAAGGTGTGAGGGATGGGGGTTTTGCTCTGGGGAAGATGTGTGTAGGATGGTGTCCTAAAACCTATTTCCATTTCCACTTTTGCCACAGATTTTATTAACAGGTGCTGAAGAAATATTCTTGGAAAGATTGAGGCAAAGCTTTGCTTGCTTTTTCCTTCTGACTGAAAGCTCCACAGAAGCCTCAGGCACTTCTAAGATCTTGAATAACAAAAAGCACTGAGAACCACGCCAAGGAAGGATCTTGTGGACCCGGGGAAAGCCAGGAGCCACTATCTTTTCCATGTGGAATGTTGCATCCTAAAACCCTTCAGACTTATCACACAGGGCCCTGGTACCTTCGCAATCAGATAACTGTGTCTGAAATGGTTCTGAGCCTCATCAGTCACAAAGTAGCAAAAAACAAAACAAAAAAACCCCAAAACAACAACAACAACAACAACAACAAAAAACCCCAAAAAACGATGATTGCAGAAATTCAGGAATATCTTTGAGATGTGGTAATGCCCTAAGTTGGCAAATACTTTTGTAGCTAAAAAATATTTCGACTTTACTAGACCCTTACTATTTTTTTCCATAAGTGCATTTCACTCTCAGGTCTTTTTCAGATCGTCTCATAATAAGTCAACAAATCTATTTCAAATGTGTTTGTTCCTAAGCAACCGTTACTAAGAGCTCCTGTAATTAAGATGAAAGTTCCAAGGTAACAAGGCCCAAACAAGCACCATTTCCCCCATTTTCTGGTAATGCAAGAGGAGTAGGATGGATAAAGGTGAAAGGGGACTGTTTTGCTGGGAGTGCAACCTCTGAGATGGCCAACACAGTGCCTGTCCTCTGTCTGATCCCAGAGCGTGTGTGTTTTCTCAAAGGCAGCCAGTCCGTTTTTCCTGCTGTCTGGAGTGTCTGTCCCAGGCATGAACAGGCAGAGTGTGTGTTGAAGGCAGGTTTACTGCAGAGTTGTGTTACAACAGGGCCCTACGGTGATGAGCATCATGCTGCCCGGCACGTGCGGCCACGGGAGGGATGACTGGAGTACACGCCACGTGAAATCAACTTTCTTTGCAGCTATGACTGACCTAGATTAGGCGGTGATGCAGGTCCGTTCTGTTCTGCCTAACAACGCACAGTTTCTTTTTCTTTTGGTGATTTGTAAAGGAAGACTCAGATGAATTTTTCCCTATTCATCACGCCTGGCTCATAGCAGGCATTTAACAAATGCTCCTCTTTCCCTTCCTGCTTCATTTTGTTCCAGGGGCAAGAAGGGGGTTAGGGTTTCCATGACGACCTGTTGTTGAATGACCTCCTTTCAAACCTGTTGTTAGATGCCCAATGGGCCTGAGCAGTGGTCCAGAGAGCCAAGCCTCACCTAATGGAGGCTTTGCTGGTAAAAGAATATTCGGTCTAAGTCAGCAAGCAATCACTGATGATCCTCCAGCTGCCTAAAAATTTGGTGTGTCCCTACAGGGTTTGCTCGTAGGTTTGCCTCATTGCAGGCAGAGAGATGGCAGCCACCAAAGGGTACGGCCCAATGGACCTTGTTTTATTTTGGAACCAGGCCTTAGGTTTTTGGTCTTGGGGAGGTCAAAACCACATTGGTGTTTAATTTCCTCATGATTATCCCGTGAATAATAATAACTGCTTGACTCATATCATAGGATTATCCTAAGAATTAGATAAGATAGAATATATAAAGTGCTATGAGAAAGCGTGTATGTATTTGTTTATTGAACAAGTAATTATCAAGTGGCTCCTGTGTGTCAGGCACCAGTCTAGTTTCATAATATTCCATATCAGAAAAAATAAAATAAATCTATTTAATCTTCTTAATGGCAATTTAATATTCCACGATACAGGTGTTGTATAATTGATCTAACCATCTCTCAGTCAATGGACACTTCAGTAAAAAGTGCCACATGGAACATCTTTTATACATATGTCTTTGGCAGATGTAGGAGTATTTCTCTAGGACAGTGTTAGAAGAGATTTTGCCAAGTCAAAAGGCAAGTGCATATTTAATATTTTATTGGACAGTACCAATTCCCCTGCTAAAAAGCAACATCAACCTGCCTTTCCAGAGGACATGAGAATTCTCGTCTTTCCACACACCATTCTTAATTTTTCAAATTTTACCAATATCTTGGGTGAAAAATAATAGTAAATGATTGTCTAATTTTCAATTCCTTGGTCTATGAATAAGCATCTTTTAATGTTTTTGGCCATTTTACTTTCTATGTAATAGCCCTCTCTATCTCATTTTCTGCTGGTAGGTAGATCATCTTAATTTAAAGGGGCTTCTTATATATTTAAAATATGTTTACCTTTTTATTTTATTTAGTATACTTTTTAAAAATACCTTTATTTTTATTTTTATGTGGTGCTGAAGATTGAACCCAGCGCCTTGTACATGCTAGGCGAGTGCTCTACCCCTGAGCCACAACCTCAGCCCCTCATTTAATATACTTTTTAAAAAACATTTTTTTAGTTGTAGATGGACACATTATCTTTATTTTTAATTTTTATATGGTGCTAAGGATAGAACCCAGTGCCTCACATGTACTAGGTGAGCCTTCTACCACTGAGCCACAACCCCAGTCATCCTTTAATATGCTTTTAATTGAGATGATGGATCTGACACGAAGCACTATTTTACAGAGCAAGTGGATGGAACAGAGTCAGACCGTGAGCTCCAGGCCATTTGGCCAGTTAGTGATGGTACTAGGGCTGGACCTTGGCTCTCCCTAGTCCAGTATGTTTTGTTGGAGCAGAGGAAGCTCAGCAGGCTAGGGAGATGGGTTTCCTCTGTGGGGCAATTTGGTTGGCTGGAAGCAACATCAGAAAAGCCACTGGTCACACAAGGGGGCATGGCACCAGACACCAGCCTCTCCCCGTGCCAGCTGCCCTTTCAGCCCAACCTGCAGGAGTTACCTAATACTGGGAAAAAAGGGAAGGATTGAGGGCTATGACTGCCTCTTTGTTCCTTAGAGGGCAGATACAAAGGCAAAGGAGAACAAGAGTGAAGTCCCTGTGGGGTGCCACCTTTCTGCCTTCCAAGGGCATGAGATGTGCTACGGTTGCCTCTGCATGGCAGGCCAGGGAATGTTCCTGTTCTTAATAATCCCAGGAGAAGCAGATCGAAGATCCTCTCCTTATTTGAGTTTTCTGCTGCGTTTATTTGAATGATCACAATTTGTTTTTCCTGAAGGAATAATTACTGTTTCCCTTCTCCTTGCAAGGGAATAAACTAGTTGTCAAGTTTTTCTGGAATGGTCTTATTTTAGGCTTTTTCTTGTCTTATTTTGGCCTGGCTTGCGATGTAGGTTTAAGGGGACTAAAGTCCTATGGTGGAAATTCTGTGATTTTTTATTTGTTTGTTTAAGCTGATAGTGACGTGGGGGGCCATCTAGCTCAGTTGTCTTATTGAGTACATATGGAATCTGGGATCTTGGACAGTGGGGTGATTTGCCAAGATTATCCAGTTATTCCAGACCAACGATCAGAATCTTTTTTTTTTTCTTTTTTCTTTTTTTTATTGTTGGTTGTTCAAAACATTACATAGTTCTTGATATATCATCTTTCACACTTTGCTTCAAGTGGGTTATGAACTCCCATTTTTAGCCCATATACAGATTGCAGAATCACATCAATTACACATCCATTGATTTACATATTGCCATACTAGTGACTGTCGTGTTCTGCTACCTTTCCTATCCTCTACTATCCCCCCTCCCCTCCCCTCCCCTCCCCTCTTCTCTCTCTACCCCCTCTACTGACCTTCATTTCTCCCCCTTGTATTATTTTTCCCTTTCCCCTCATTTCCTCTTGTATGTTCTTTTGTATAACACTGAGGGTCTCCTTCCATTTCCATGCAATTTCCCTTCTCTCTTCCTTTCCCTCCCACCTCTCATCTCTGTTTAATGTTAATCTTCTTCTCATGCTCTTCATCCCTACTCTGTTCTTAGTTACTCTCCTTATATCAAAGAAGACATTTGGCATTTGTTTTTTAGGGATTGGCTAGCTTCACTTAGCATAATCTGCTCTAGTGCCATCCATTTCCCTGCAAATTCTATGATTTTGTCATTTTTTAATGCAGAGTAATACTCCATTGTGTATAAATGCCACATTTTTTTTATCCATTCGTCTATTGAAGGGCATCTGGGTTGGTTCCACAGTCTTGCTATTGTGAATTGAGCTGCTATGAACATCGATGTAGCAGTGTCCCTGTAGCATGCTCTTTTTAGGTCTTTAGGGACTAGACCAAGAAGGGGAATAGCTGGGTCAAATGGTGGCTCCATTCCCAGCTTTCCAAGAAATCTCCATACTGCTTTCCAAATTGGCTGCACCAATTTGCAGTCCCACCAGCAATGTACAAGTGTACCCTTTTCCCCACATCCTCTCCAGCACTTGTTGTTGTTTGACTTCATAATGGCTGCCAATCTTACTGGAGTGAGATGGTATCTTAGGGTGGTTTTGATTTGCATTTCTCTGACTGCTAGAGATGGTGAGCATTTTTTCATGTACTTGTTGATTGATTGTATGTCCTCCTCTGAGAAGTGTCTGTTCAGGTCCTTGGCCCATTTGTTGATTGGGTTGTTTGTTATCTTATTAACGATCAGAATCTTGCGCTTTCAACTCTACTAGGACTTGTGGTTGTACGGTTTAGGATCTTTCTGTTCTCTTCCTACCCTCTTCCTGCAAAATTTCTTAACCTTGAAAATGAAGCTGCTTGCATTGGTTTTGTTGGAGCATTGTGCTAAGCAGTTAATAAAGCCCTTTTCATGCTTACATTCTAACTCCCATTTGTACACGGTTTTGAAAGCTCCTCCTTTCCCCAGCTTGTTATGCTTATAACATATGCTTAGTTGGGACTTGGGGAACTAATGACAGCATAAGGTGATTGTTATATATCTCTATGCTTTAATATCTTTCCTTCTCTCTCTCACACACAAGGGTACATAGTCTATCTCCTATTTTCAGGCATGGGGATTTTTTTTTATTTTTGGTACTTGGAATTGAACACAGGGGTGCTTAACCACTGAGCTACATCCACAACCCCTTTTTAAATATTGTATTAGAGACAGGGTCTCCCTAAGTTGCTTAGTGCCTCTTTATTGCTGAGGCTGGCTTTGAACTCATAATCCTCCTGCCTCAGCTTCCCCAGCCACTGGGATTACAGGCATGTGCCATCATGCCTGCTGCCTGGGGGTATTTGAAATATTCAGTGTAAATAAATTCTATCATCATTTTAAAGAATTTAGAGAAGAAATCACAACTTCCCTTAGATGTTTGTTTTTATTTTTATTTAATTTATTTATTTTGTAATATTTATTTTTTAGTTGTAGGTGGACACATATCTTTATTTGATTTTTATGTGGTGCTAAGGATTGAATCCAGTGCCTCATACATGCTAGGCGAGTACTCTACCACTGAGCCCTAGCCCCAGCCCCAGCCCCTGTTTTTATTTTTAATAATTTGTCCTGTTGGAAAAATTTTCTTTGCTGTTGACTTTTGCTTTCTCAAATTCTGTCCTGAGAAATCTTAACCGGCCTGGCTGGGTAGTTTTGCTATGGGGTTTGGGCGAGGCAATCAAGACCACTGTCATGTTATCACATGGTACCATCAGAGTAGGTGAAGCGCCGGGAGCCTGTGTGGCTACAGAGTATGGAGTGGTCCAGATCAGGCTAATAGAGGGGCCTGGTTCTACTCTGGGTGAAGCTGTAAGTCTTTCTAAAGTTACTTGGTTAGTCTGTCTGGTCATTGTCTCAGAGAAGGGCCAGACATATTTTGAGCCAGATTATCTGTGTATCAGGAACACCACCAATGATGGGTAATATTACCAAGGAGAATGCTAAGAGAATTATTGTTCCTACAAGTTTCCCCACTGAATAAGGTCTTTTTTTCCCTGTTACAAGAGTGATTCAAAGCCCTTTAGTCTTGGCCTGGCTGGAGTTGGTGTGTGGACAGCAGGGGTGGGGTTGACCTTCCACCTAGGAGCCTTTGGTATTGGGCCAAGAGGAAGATTTTCCAGAAGAGGCATCTGTTGGAAATATTGTGGTGGGATGGGAGTGATCACTCTGTACCTCAAATGCCCTATTGGGTAAAACCTTGGGCGGGTATTTGTTGTGAACATCATACATTCTTGGGACCAGAGCCCTTGTTCCAAAAGGTTTAATTGACTTTGGGTTCAAGGTAGATTTAGGAAAGCTTAATATCCTTTAAGTAATGCCTTTTTAAATGTTCAGACTTTTATTAAGAAGGTGAAGTTTTCCTCTTATACATTTTATTTAATCCTATTATGGCATATACTTCTAGCTGTTAATTTTTTGTGCTTGTTTGTCAGTGGGTGATTTTTGATGTAAGATTAAAAAAATAGTTACTTTAAAAGTTAGTTTTTCCTCCTTTTAACTTTTATTTTGATATAATACTAGACATACAAAATATATTACAATGAGTTCCTATATACTTCATCCAGATTTTCCAAATGATGATATTTTAATACATTTCACTTGTCATTTTCTCTTTCTGTCTTAGTATCTATTTTTTTATGAACCACTGAAATAAATACAAAGGAGATGTCTCTTTGCTCCTAAGAAAAACACTTTGTAATTCCTACAAGCAAAGATATTCCCTCATGTAAATACTGTATAATTTTGAAAATCGATACCATAGTATTATCTAATCCACAGACTTTATTGAGATTTCACTAAATGAAACAATAATGTCACTTTTAGTCAAAGAAAACTTCAGTTCATGCAATTTATTGACTTGTCCCTTGGTCATCTTTACTCTGGAGCTATTTTTTCTTTTATTTCATGACAATGATATTTTTGAATAATATAAACCAGTATTTTTATGGAATAACTATTATTTTGCCTTTATTTGATGTCTATTTAAGGTTAGATTCAGGCTATGCTTTTTTTGCTGGACTACAATTGATATTAGTTTTAAATGGTACTAATTTTTAATATGGTTTGTTAAAGTTGGAAACTAGATTTATTTTCATCTCATACTTTTATTTACCTTAAATATATACATTCTGTATATAAATCTAATAAGTAATGTATAAAAACAAAACAGTTTCCAGGTGTTTGCTTTAAATAATGGTTAGTAAATTTAAATCAGACAGACTAAATTTCCATTAATCCTTTTGGTTTGTAATTTAAGCACATTTCCTTAAACATTTAAAGTTGTTTTTGTAAGTAAATAGATCCAGTTTGCTTTTAAATCACTTCGAACCTCCAATAAGGCAAACCTGAAGACCACAGCACTTTCCTAAGTACTTGAATTATTCTTGTCAACTAAAATTTAAATTCACAAATACAATAGATTCCTCATTCTTCTAAATATTCCAATAGTGTTTGAAAATACTGGTATTTTCATCTTTTACTCCGTCACAGGTTTCAAATCAATTGCATATTCTCAAAGATATTAGATTCTCCAGATTCTCAAACACTCCATACACTTCAATACCGAATTTACAAAGATAATTGCAAACTTCACACAAAGCTATTAATACCATGGATTTTATTTGCTTCAACATCTCTATATTTGATTCCATTCCTTTCCTAGAGCTGTTGAGACATTCATTTTGGGAAGCAAATCGATTGCAGGAGGTGGGCTGAGGTTTCCGTGCTGTGTTGAGGACTGGGCCGATAATATGTGCCAGTATACAGATGTTTATCTGGCAGAGATTTGGGGTTGAAGAGACACATGTCCAGCTTTCTTTGGGAACTACAGATAAATCCATTTTCTAATTACTATGGCAACATAAGGCTAAGCCCTATGCAGTTGCTATGACAACAGCAGTCCACACCCTTCCGTTGTGATGGATTTTCAACTTTGGTCTCCTGGGTTGATATTCTTATGTCCTCCTTTCATCTGATTTGGGTGGACATCTGTCTGTATCCTCATTAGGTTGCAACTTGATTTCCTCCACTGCTTGATTGCATTCTGTATTTCTTGGGCTCTTGGCAGCATCTTGTAGTCTTTTTTTCCTGATTGGATTTTACATTTTCTTTTGAAACCTTTGGCCACAACTCTAAAGATTCATGCTAATGAGAATGTCTTTCTCTAATTTCTTCATGTTACTTAGAATTATAGCCCTTAGAGCTTGACTTCGATTCCCAGAAAGAGGTTCACTAGTGCTATGTAACTTGATCATGAAAACTCCCAGGCCAGCCACCGCTCCTCACATCTGAGAGCTCTGTGTACATGCTGTAACTAGAGATGACTGTGTTCTTTTTTAAAATTTTGTTGTTGAATTGCTTTCAAAAAGATCTAAAGGCTAAATCACAATTGAACCAATAGAATCAAAGTAGGAATGGGTCATGTGTAAGAATATCAGTGTGTCCTGATAGTGACTTTCATTATGATGAACTATTTATACTTTGTTATTTTACATATATATATATATATATATATATATATATATATATATTTTTTTTTTTTTTTTTTTTTTTTTTTTTTTTTTTTCAGGCCCCAGGACCAAACTTGGGGCCTTGTGTGTGCTAGGCAAGCACTATGTCACCGCTAAATCCCCAACCCTGTCATGTTTGGTAATTCAGTTTCATTTTGCTTAGAGTGTCTTGGATAACAGCAGTGATCTCTGCTAAACTTTGTTCTTTTCTAGCTCTGTTTAGTGCGGTCATTTAAAAGTTTACATTTTGGAATTGGGGGGGCCTGGGTTCAAATTGTGGTTCTGGAGTTAATTAGCTGTGTGACTCTGGGCAAGTTGCAGAACCTCTCAGAGCTTCCTGTGGGTTCTATCTGCCTCACAAAGTTCTCATAAGCATTAAGTGGGGTGTTGCTTGCTGAACATCAGCATAGCCCCTGGAGTCTGTAAATGCTCAAAGAATCAACAGTTTTATTTGCATTTGGCCTCCTTGTTAGGTTTTTGTCACCATCCTTCATGTCTGGACTGCCTTCCCTGCTCTGACATCTTGTTGAACCCTGGCCCTTCTTTTGGTTTTTCTATAAGCTGGTCATTGCTTATATTCACTCTATATTCATTCTACTTGGTAATCACAGTGGAGACATCCTTGACAATACATTTATTTTAAACATTTTTTTTTCTCTTGTCTCCTTTCTCTTCGTTTACCCTCTGGGCCATCCCATGTTGAGCACAGAACTCAAAGGCCATGAACTCTCTCCATTTATTATTTCTATGTGTCCATCTGTCATCATTACCCTCCAGGAGGGGCGTCTGGCAGAGAAGAGCTGTTAGCTGGTTAGAGCTCACAGCTCCCGCCATCCCACCATGTCCAGGTCCTTTCCACTTCCAGTTACATTTTTGCTTAGGTGGTACCACCTATAGGAAGTGGCCCGGGAGGTCTCAGGCTCAGTGACCGCGATGTTGAATGGATTTCAAAGACTGAAAATTCAAGGAGAAAATTAGCAACAGTAGCCAGGGAGTGTTTAGATACTCAGTAGGAGTAAAGTGGATCAATTCTACAGATGTCACTGGTCCAGGGCAAAACCACGTTGGTCATGACCACTGTCCTCCCCAGCTTTTCAGAGTTGTAAATGAACAACACCAAGACTTTCTGAATAATGAGCCGTGATCACCACGCTCACAAGAATAATTCTGTGTAACTGAATGCAGGAAAGTTGTCAGATGAATATTTGTTAATTATGTATTCTTACAGTGTTGATAATAATAATTAGTTAAGTACCAAATGCTAGATACTTTGAAAAAAAAAACGTTTCTTTGAATTCTAACAACTCTTTGAGGTAAGTGTTATATTTACCTCCATTTCTACAAATATGAAGTCAAGTACATTGTCAGAGTCACATGGCCAATAAGTGGTAGGGAGGACTTAGACCTTTGTTTCCCTAAGACCCATGAGCACACTTTGATTATTTTCCTGTAGGCGTAGTGAATATAAGCAATGTTATAAGGAGTTGTATAATAGTCCTTTAGTGGAATTTTCCCTTGTCAAATAGAGAAAATTTTTGTGTCAGGGAAGTTAGTAGAAAATACTGATTCCAGTACTTGCAACTCTGAGACTGTTTTTCTCTCAATGTCCTTTAATCCCACTAATCCATGACTCATTGAGGTAGTAAGCAAGTCCCCCTTCCCAAGAGGAACACATTATATCAGTCATTTTGCCCTAGGTGTGAATTATTCTATCCAGATGGCTTTCCTAATAGTGAATTCAAATGTACTGTGTGAATAAAAGGTTTGGTGGTTGGAAGAGGAGAAATTGCAGGTGATTTTGGAACAGAGACCCTTTAGAATGGGTAGATTTGGGTGAATGTTATCCAGCCATAAGGCAGTAGGTGGTGATGGTTCTTGAGTGTTTAAAAAGGGGATTCAAGTGCTGGCAAGGATGTGGGGAAAAGGGTACACTTGTACATTGCTGGTGGGACTGCAAATTGGTGCAGCCAATTTGGAAAGCAGTATGGAGATTTCTTGGAAAGCTGGGAATGGAGCCACCATTTGACCCAGCTATTCCCCTTCTTGGTCTAGTCCCTAAAGACCTAAAAAGAGCATGCTACAGGGACACTGCTACATCGATGTTCATAGCAGCTCAATTCACAATAGCAAGACTGTGGAACCAACCCAGATGCCCTTCAATAGACGAATGGATAAAAAAAATGTGGCATTTATACACAATGGAGTATTACTCTGCATTAAAAAATGACAAAATCATAGAATTTGCAGGGAAATGGATGGCATTAGAGCAGATTATGCTAAGTGAAGCTAGCCAATCCCTAAAAAACAAATGCCAAATGTCTTCTTTGATATAAGGAGAGTAACTAAGAACAGAGTAGGGACGAAGAGCATGAGAAGAAGATTAACATTAAACAGAGATGAGAGGTGGGAGGGAAAGGGAGAGAGAAGGGAAATTGCTTGGAAATGGAAGGAGACCCTCAGGGTTATACAGTGGAGGGGGTAGAGAGAGAGGAGGGGAGGGGAGGGGAGAGGTGGGGAGGGGGGATGGTGGAGGATGGGAAAGGCAGCGGAGCACAACAGACACTAGTATGGTAATATGTAAATCAATGGATGTGTAACTGATGTGATTCTGCAATCTGTGTATGGGGTGAAGGTGGGAGTTCATAACCCACTTGAATCAAAGTGTGGAATATGATATGTCAAGAAATTTGTAATGTTTTGAACAACCAACAATAAAAAATTAAAAAAAATAAAAATTATATGATAAAATGAAAAAAATAAAAAATAAAAAGGGGATTCAGGAACTTGAGACAGGACAGGGATACAGAAGGAACAGGGAGGTCCTAGAGACAAGTTCTCCTCTCTCCTGCCTTTGCTGACCTTGAAGATTGCTGACATCAGAATCTTTCTTGTGATGGGGGTGGGTGTTTGCTAAGAAGTAGTCAGGACATCAGTCCTTGGATTTCAGTATTCACCAGACATATCCTATGCTTTCTGAAAAAAAAAAAATGGAGATTTCTGAATTCTCTATTATCAGAGACTGATTTAGCAAGAAGCCGGAGAAACTTGGACTTCATCAGTCTCATAGGGGATTCTATGCAGATGGTCTGAGCACCAAAGTTTTGGAAACTTGGGGTGGGAGTCTCTACCACTGGGTTAGTAGGCAAGTCTAATCCCCAACCCAGGAAATGATCCAGTGGCTTCTCTGAGGTTGCACACTCCCTGGCTGAACAACTGTTGGTGCCTGAGTAAAAGAAGGGCTTCTCTTGAGAACTGTGCTTCATCTAACCAATCAAACCTATTTAAAGCCTAAAAAGTTCTGTCTCAGGAACAAGCTGCCCTATTCCTCCTTACCTCTTTGCTAGTTTCTGGTGTCCTGTCTTGTATGGTCTTGGTTTGGAGGTAAGGTGACGAAGGAAGAGCAGCCACCATGGTGGCAGGATGGTCATTGGAAATGCTGGATTTCCAGAGCTGGGATGGGGACAGTCCCAGGCCAGCTGGGATGGCTGGCCACCCTCCTTGCATAGAAGCCCTCATTGTGTGGAGCCCTGGCCAGCTCCACTCTGCTGCTGAAGGCTGCGCCATGGTGTCTCAGGTCAGTGGAAGAACCCTGTGGGTATATTTGCTTTGCCTGTCAAAGTTGTTCCTTTTTTCTTTAGTAGAAAAATTCTTTGTGGTTTGGTTTCTTCGCCTCATTTCCTAGAGCTACAGGAGGCTGAAGGCAGGTAGCCTCACCTGGCCTGAGGAGTAGCTCCTCTATGCCTTATTTTTGTCAAATAGTATTACATTGAGAATTGGTCCTGGCTTTTTTCTTCTTTTTCTTTTAATTTCCACTGAGGCTATAACTAGGATGTGGGCTTCCTAAGACTGGAGAAATTAAGTCTTAAAACAGCCCCTTGGGAGGATAGGATGGGGAAGTGCCAGAGAACGGGGATCCAGGAGGATGGGCTGACCTGCTGGTAGGAGACCTTGTAGCCCACCTCGCCCAGTGGATTCCCTGTTTTATGAGCTGAGAGAGACCTTAGTGTATTCTTGCTGAATTCATTTTGGAGGAGGAAAGTGTATTTTCTTAAGTGAGGCAGGCCTCTAGGGTGGAGTTCAGGCTGTTTTGCTCTCAGCTTGGGCTCTGGGATGAAATAGGGTCTGTTACAGACAAAGCTCTGTTTGAACTGGAATGAGTCACAAGAGGTGTCCAGGGAGGAAATGCAGGAATTCTGGAACCGGACAGTGTTGCCCTCAGTAGAGATAGACTGGGTGAGTGATCAAGCTGAATAATCCCATTTTGGGTTTTTTAAAAAAGGTCTAAAATATTGAAGAGTGTGTGATGTGTGTGCACGTAGATAACTAATAGGGTCTGAAAGGAATTCTTTTTTTTTTTTTTTTTGCAGTACTGGGGATCAGACCCACAGCACATGCCAGCCAAGTGCTCTACCACTGAGCTACACCCCCAGTCCCGAAAGGAACTTTGAAGAGGAATGCTGAAAATAGTTTTAAGCACAGAAGCACTGTAGAATAAGTATAGTGTACCTTCTGGAGGAAAGAGAGCAATGTTTGGCTGGTCGAACACATCTTGACATTTGTCAGAACTCAGTAATCACCCTGTCCATGGTTTGATTCCAGGAAGTTTCCCTATCTAGCTACATTTTGCATTTGCTTGACATTAAAATGACATTAATTTGTAACTGCTAAATGTACACTAACTGGTGGCATAGTTGTGAGGGTCTAAGGAGAAAAATGTTCCAGAAACTTTCTAACTGGTAAGAAATCTCTTTTGAATAGAGACCTGTCCAAATCTGAATCATTAGGGATTCAGTATAAAAGATAGTCCTTAGAAGGGAGATCTCAAATTGCTTAGGATATGTGGGTTTACATTGATGGAATGTGTCTCTAAAAGCTTAGAAAGCATGTGCAGAAAATTCTGGAAAAAAAATCCAGCCCTCTTGACTCTAGGGTTATGAAGTATTGCTTTTTCTTTCTTTTTCTTCTTCTTTTGTAAATATTGTTTTAGTTGTAGTTGAACACAATACCTTTATTTTATTTTTATGTGGTGCTGAGGATTGAACCCAGCACTCTGCACATGCCAGGTGAGTGCTCTACAGCGGAGCCACAACCCCATTCCCCTTTTTTCTTTTGGTACTGGGGATTGAACCCGGGGACACTTTCCTACTGAGCCTACAACCCCAGACCTTTTTATTTTTTAATTTTGAGACAGGTACTCGCTAAGATGTTTAAGGCCTCATTAAATTGCTGAGGCCAACATCAAACTTGTGATCCTCCTGCCTCAGTCTCTCTGGTGGCTGAGATTATTGGCCTGCACCGCCATGCCTGGTATTATGAAGTCTTTTTAACACTGTAGCTAAATAACCTGAGAGCAACACTATAGAGAAAGGATCCAGAGAGTGCAGTATTCCTTAATTAAGTCTATTTTTTTTTTTTTTTTTTTGCATGGAAAATTTGTCACCTGGGTTTGTCTTAGGTAAATGTACAGGTCTGTGGAAAACCAATCAGAACATGAGCTTGTCTCCATGCCATTGATGCTCCTGCGGAGGTGGTGAGTGCTTCCAAAACCCATAAGAAAGTCTGTGAGAAGAATGGCGAGCACTGACCCCACAAGATGACACAGTGCTGAAGGACAGGAACCCTCCATGCCCAGGGAAAGCAGCATTGTGACAGGAAGCAGAGTGGCTGTGGTGGGCAGACCAAGTTGATTTTCCAGAAAAAGACTAAAACTCCTAGGAAGATTGTATTGGGTTGAGTGTGCCAAGCCCAAAGGCAGACCTATGAGAACACTGGTTCTTAAGAGATGCGAGCTTTATGACCGGGAGCAGATAGGAGGAGATGGGCTCGAGGAATCATCTTGAAGCTATGCTAAAAAGAAAAAAAAAGTTTGAAAATGACTTGTATACAGGACACAGGTGACCATCAGTATCCAGTGGTTCCCCTGCTGGGGAGCACTAAGGCTCTGGATTTAAGGAAATCATCTGGGAGAATCAGAGATGTTGTCATGGTAACCATGTAAACTATCCAGGCTCTATTATTTTGAGACATGTTTCTTGGGAAACTATACCTCTAGTGTTAATAGGATGGGACCTTTACTGATAATAATAGTTAGCATGGGTTGGGTGTTCACAGGGTACTGTGCATGGTTCTCTGTGCTTTGCCTGTATTAACTCATAATCCCTATAAGTCTAAGACGATGCTGTATTTTATTTCTTCTCATTTTAAAATCAGGAAGATCTGATGCACAGAGAAGAGAATAACTTGACTTTAATTCAAGTGGCTTGAAAATAGTAGAATTAAGATTGAATCTAGGCTGGAATTGTGGCTCAGTGGTAGAGTACTTGCCTTGCTTGTGTGAGGCACTGGGTTTAATTCTCAGCACTGCCTATAAACAAGTGAATAAAATAAAGGTCCATCCACAATTTAAAAAATTAAAAAAGAATAAAGATAGACGCTGGCTTTGGAGTGCATGCACTTCATCCCCACCTTGTGTACTGCCCTCTGTGCCATTGATTAGGGATCATAGGAAAAATTATATTTTACTCACAGTAGGCAACTCTTCATTGAGCTATCCTCCTAAGATACAGTACTTTCTTTCTTTTGTAATTTAATTGGTAGTTTTATTTTATTGAATACACACCTTCTTTTCTAACATCGAACCTGTGACTTCTGTTGAGGCAAAAGGTGTGTGAGGGCAGCAGCTTCACAAAACCAGAAAGTCATAAAAAGAAAATGGCAAAGAAATGAAGTTACCCCTACCTCACACCATATACAAATTAGCTCAAAATGGATCAATGACTGAAATGTAAGAGATGAAACTAAATCCTTAGATAAAAAAGAGGCATAAATCTTTGTGACCTGAGGCTAGGTAGTGGTTACACACACACACACACACACACACACACACCCCACATAGGAAAAATAAATTAGATTTCAAAATCACCTGTACTTCCAAAGATATTCTCAAGAAAGTGAAATGACTACTCAAAGAATGCAAAAAAATATCTGCAGACCATATATCTGATAAAGGATTTGTGTCCCAAATAGATACAGGATTTCTAAACTCGATAATTAAAAGGCAGATAGTCCAATTAAAAATAGGCAAAAGATTTGGATAGTTCTCCAAAGAAAATGTTAAAAAACACACTAAAAGAGGTCCAACATCAGTACTCATTAGGGAAATGCAAATTAAAATTGCTGTGAGGTACCACTATATAGCTACTAGAATGGATGAGGTAAAGAAGGTGGACCATAACAAGTGTTGGAGAGAATGTGGAGAAATTGGAACCTTTGCCCTTTGCTGTTAGGAATGTAAAATGGTGTAGCTATTTTGGGATATGGTATGGCAGTTCCTCAAAAAGTGAATGAAACAGAGTTACCATATGATCCATCAATCTACTCCTTGCTATATACCCCTTCATTAAAAACATATGTCCATAAAAGAACCCATACACAAATGCTCATAGCAGTGTTATGCACAATAATTATAAAGTGGAAACAATTCAAATGTCTGCTGACTGATGAATGGGTAAACAAATTTGGCATGTCTATACAATAGAATATTATTCACTCATAAAATGGAATGAAATATTGATACATACTGAAAAGTGATAAATTTTGAAAATATTCCATGAAAGAAACCCAGTAGTAAGGCCCCATGCTATATGACTCCACTGGTATGAAAAATCCAAGACAGGCAAATCCATAGAGACAGAATGTAGATTAGTGGTCAGCAGAGGGTCTTGGAGAAAGGCGAGAATGGAGAATGATTGCCAATGCATACTGGGTTTCTTTTAAGGATGATGAAAGTGTTCTGGAATTATATGGTAGTCTGGGCTATACCACTTTGAGAATATACTAACACCTATGGAATTATGTGGTTTAGGTGAATTTTATAGGATTAGGATTCCACTCAATATAAATAGATACATACATGCATACATACCAAAAAAAAGAAGATGGTGCCTAAGTGCAATAGCTGGAAATCTTACCAACTTCATTTTGGAGATAGGTACCAACAGGAGCTGGGACCCAGGTCCTTGCCAAATGAATTTCTTTTTCTTTTTTATTTCTTATTTCCTCTCTCGAACTTTGTGGATTGAAGAAATGCATAGTTCAGTGGGGAGGAAAGAGGATGGTGTTTTTATTTGAATATTGAAGTCTTGCTTCATGGTCTGCATACACACCAGAGCTCCATGTGTATAACAAAGTAACAATGGTTAGAAATGTTTCTCTCCATACTTTTAGTTTTAGGCTGTGCTGTGCTTTTCTTTCTCTTTTTTTGTTACTTCTGGGTATTTAGTTATTTTTATAGAGAAAGTCCTCATAGTAAACACAGTAAAAGTCCCCTGAGACCTAACTGTGGAAGATACATAGTGTCCTTTCTGTCTGGTTTTAATATTAGGGAAAGGCTGACTTCATAGAATGAGTTAGAAAGTATCCCTTTTATTTTTTGAAGGAGATTGTAGAGAATTAGTATCATTTCTTTTTAAATGTCTGGTAGGATTTACCAGTGAACACATTTAGCCTTGCACTTTCTATTTGGGAAGGTTCATTAAAGATTGATTCAATTTCTTTTATAGATATTGACCCATTCAGATTGTCTGTATAGGAATGGAAAAGCCCTTCCTTCATCCTCTTAAAGTTTAGGCTAGGTCTGAGGATTAAATTGATGCAATATTCACAGGAGAAAAAGATACATAATTACTTACAAGTTTTACATGGCGTGGGATCCTCATAAGAAAACGAAGACCTGAAGAAGTAGTTAGAGTCAGTTACTCATATATAGGATTGAACAAAGAAAAATTGTGAATAAGCAGCTAAATCATGCAGAGAGGTTTAAAAGATAACATTTTATTTAAATAGTCTGCACAGAATTCTGTTTTGATTTCTTATCCTTAAAGGTAAGGATGTTACATCTTTCGTGTATAGGAAGGACATCTTTTTACATGGGAATTTTATCTTCTTCTAAGAAACAGGGCAGAAGCCAAAGTGATCATTTTGTACCTGCTCATTTTCAAATGTCTTTAACTTAAATAACCAATATAACAGAATAGTGTATTTTAACCCCACTCACCTATTTTTTCTTGTGTGATTTTTGGCATATTGTAACTATCAAGGAATTGGTCTATTTCACTTAAGTTATCAAATTTAGGGCACAGAATTGTTTACAGTAGTCCTTGATTATCCTTTTAATATCTATGGCATCTGAAATGATGACCCCTCTTTTATTTCTGATTTTGATAATTTGTATCTCTCTTTTTCCCATCAGTTCTCTTGATTATATTAATTGTATTGATATTTTCCAAAGAACCAGTTTTTGGTTTTATTGTTTTTTTTCTCTATTGATTTCCTGTTTTCAGTTTCATCGATTTCTACTTTAATTTTTATAATTTCATTTCTTTTGCTTTCCTTGGATTTACTTGACCCTTCCTCCTAGTTTTCTAAAATGGAAGGTAAAATAGTTGATTTTAGATCATTCTTCTTTTCTAATATATGCATTCGATGGTTTAAATTTCCCTCTATGGCACATACCTGTAATCCCAGTGGCTTGGGAGACTAAGGCAGGAGGATCGCTAGTTCAAAGCCAGCCTCAGCAATGGCGAGGTGCTAAGCAACTCAGTGAGACCTTGTCTCTACATAAATACAAAATAGGGCAGGGGATGTGGCTCAGTGGTTGAGTGTCCCTGAGTTCAATCCCCAATACCCACCCCGCTCTCCCCCATATAAATAAAATTCCCTCTAAACACTGCTTTAATTGCATCCTGCAAATTTTGATAAGTTGTGCTTTCATTTCATTTAGTTCAAAATATGATTTCTCTTGAGATTTCTTCTTTGATCCACTTATTATTTAGAAGTGTGTTTGTTATTGATTTCTAGTTTAGTTCCACTGTGTTCTGAGAGTAGACATTATATGATTTCTATTTTAAATTTGTTAAGGTGTGTTTAATATGGTCTGTCTTGGTAAATGTTCCAGGTAAGCTGAGAAAAGTGCATATTCTGCTGTTGTTGAATGAAATGGTCTTCATGTCAATTATATCCAGCTGATTGATGGTGTTGTTGAGTTCAACTATTCTCTTAATGATTTTCTGTCTGCTGGGTCTGTCCATTTCTGACAAAGGGTGTTGAAATCTCCAACTGTAATAGTGGGTTCATTTCTTTCTCCTTGTAGTTCTATCAGTTTTTGATTCATGTACTTCGATGCTCTGTTATTAAATATATGCACCTTAAGGATTGTTATGTCTTCTTGGAGAATTGACTTCTTTATCACCAGGTAATGACTTTAAAAAAAAAATCTTTGATGACATTCCTTACTTTTAAGTCTGCTAGGGTCTAAAACTTCCATAGCTACTTCTGTGTTCTTTTGATTATCATTAGCATGGTATTTTTTTCTCCATCTGTTTACATTGAAACCTACATGCATCTTCATATTTTAAATGGATTTTTCAAAGACAACATATAGCTGGGCCTTATTTTTTTAATCCATTTTGGCAGTTTGTCTTTCAATTGGTACATTTAGTGCATTGATGGTCAAAGTGGTGATTGATATGGTTGGATTAATATCTGCCATTTTAATTTCTGTTTTCTATTTGTCATCCCTTGTTCTTTTGCTTCTATTTTTGTCTTTCACTTTTTTTCCTGCCATTTGTGTGTGTGTGTGTGTGTGTTTAGAAAAAGTTTTATTGCTTTTCTCACAAAGGAAAAACACAGGGGACTCTTGTCCCAAAGGCTGTGATTCTCTCATTTGTGTTTTTAATTGTAATTTTTAATGATTCCATTTCTCTCATTTCTTTGCATACCAGTTGTGCCCTTTTAAAGTACTTTTTTTAGTAGTTACCTTGGAGGTTGTAACATACAGTTATAACTTATCCAAGTCCCCCTTTAAATAACACTATCCCCCTTCATGAGTAGTGTAAGTACATTAAAATAAGAGTAATCTTAATTCCTCTCTTCAGTCCCTTGTACTATGTTCTTGTTCGTTTCACTTACACACATATTCACTTAGGCACATATACACACATATATAAGATCTATACCTAAGCACACATGATTGATTGAATGCATTGTTGCTATTTTATTTTGAACAAACTGTTATCCATTGGATCAATTAAGAATAAGAAAAATGAATTTTGTATTTTTATCTTTACTATCTTTTTTTGGGGGGGGGTATTGGGACTGAATTCAGGGGTACTCAACCAATGAGCCACATCCCCAGCCTTATTTTGTATTTTATTTACAGACAGGGTTTCACTGAGTTGCTTAATGCTTTGCCATTATTGAGGCTGGCTTTGAACTCACAATCCTCCTGCCTTAGCCTCCTGAGCCACTGGGATTACAGGCATGCACCAATGTGCCCGGCTTATTTACTCATTTTTGATGTACCTCTTCTTTATGTAGATTTGTTTCTGACTGTTATCATTGTCCTTCGCTCTAAACAACTTCTTTTAATATTTCTTGCAAGATAAGTGTATTGGCATCATGTTCCCAGAGTTTTTGTTTGGGAAAGACTTAATTTGTCCTTTACTTGATAATTTAGCAGGGTACAGAATGCTAGATTTTTTTTTCTTCTCCCAGTCAAAACATTTCCCTCCACTTCCCTCTTGCTTACATGGCTTCTGAGAAGTGGGTTGGAATTTGTATCTTTGTTCCTGTACTGGTTGTTTCCTCCCACCCCCGGTTTCTTTTAGGAGTTTTTGTTTTTTCATTATTTATTTATGAGACATATTCCACATCTCTTCAAAGGCTCTCTGAGACAGTGTTGTCATCGGCAGCCAATCAGAGAATGGGATCATCTGATGCACCCCCATCCTATGAATGGCTCTTCAGATAGTATAGGGCAGCTGTTAAACCTGCCTGTAAGTTTGTGAACTTTGGCTTCATTCATCTGGATTCTTTTTAAAAGTTCCCCATCAACCTTTCACCTAACAACTACCTATCTTTCCCAGGAGTGATAATATGAAAAATATCAAATTCCATCATTCTTTGCACATTTACTAGTTGGCATTCTTTATATGGATACATTTAACATCACCAATTATTTGATTATTTTGAAAAAATAGTTTGAAAAGGAAAAGAAGGACACATTCCTCAGTCTTTATTTATTAATTTTTAGAATATGCATTTGGGATCCTAGCAACCTCCACTTGGGTTCAACCAGAGTTTTTCTCTATTTTGGAGGCCAGGTGTGGAGAGATTGGGATGAACAATTTATCAACTCATTATAAATCCATGAACTTTATAGATTTGACATATTTGAATCAGTTGCAGTTATTTCTTTTTATATTCAAATTGTCATGTCTTTGGCCAGTGGAGCCTCCTTCTAATTGGCTTGTGTATTCCTTAGATACTACCATTAGTTCGAACCATTAATCTCTGGGCAGCAGTTTCTTCTTTAATTATATTAGTTGATTTTTAAGATCCCTTTTAGTTTTAGCTTCCTTTCTAGAGAAAAGATCCCATATTCTAACATGTTATACATTTAAACTTTTGATGTTGAAAATCTAGTATTTTTTTTCTCTTTAAGAATTCATCCAGTGGGTGAATCAATGCACTTCTAAATACAAAATATTTTTGTTTCAATATTTTAGCTTCTAGTTTCCTG
Source organism: Marmota monax (assembly GCF_021218885.2). Taxonomy (NCBI): domain Eukaryota; kingdom Metazoa; phylum Chordata; class Mammalia; order Rodentia; family Sciuridae; genus Marmota; species Marmota monax. The sequence goes on from NW_026694639.1 coordinate 2,249,198, forward strand.
ACATTGACTCAGGGTAGTTTCACACTCTAGTTATCCAGTAGTTAGAAAACAAAACAAATGATACAAATATTTATATACTTAAGGATATAATGAGGCTTATTAAGGAATTCCCTAAGTTTGAAGATAATTATTAACTCAAATGCGATTTCTTCCCTTCTGTGTGGGGTACCAGGCATGAAGAATGGACAGCTGTACCTCATCCCATAGGCTGCTGAGGCAGAATGTGACCTAAGAAGGGCCTGAGGCCCTGCAGGGAGCTGGTTAGGGGTGACCAGAAGGCTGTGGAGCTGGCCAAGGTGTGCCAGGTGGCTGAGAAGTCAGCCTCAGTCCCTATAAGCCAAGAGCTGGAGCCTGTCCGTCCAGGCACACCTGAGCCTGATCCAAGCGACTGGGCCAAGTCCCTGAGGCTGTCTCTGAGACCAGAAGGTATAACCAGAGGGAAATATGGATTTAAATTCCAGGGCATAAAAGAAAAGTGCAGCATATCCGAGAAGTAGCTGAAAATGACTTTTTGTAAATATTTGAAGGACACTGTCTCATATCAAACCATATACAATAAAATTTTAAACGAGCCTGAGTTTTGTTTCTGTCTGTGCCCTGTGGAGCACATGTGACTTCAAAGGCAACTCTGGAGGGTGCAGGGAGAAAAGAGCACGCTTTTATTTCCACTTTTGGCACAAATCCACCAAACTGTTTTTGATGGCCAGGAAGCAAAACTTATATTCCCTCTCAATTCATTTTGCATTTAGCAGGTCCACCTGTGTTTTTCTACAGGGAGCATTTCTACCTCTTCAGTCTGTTACTTTGAAGCTTTATTTTGCAGGAAAAAGGCAAGAGGAATGCTGGCGATTTCAAATGAAGCCTCCAACAGCCCCATTCACTAAGTGTTCTCTCTTCCCACCATAAGGAGGGTCTTCAGAGTTCAAAACAGTTGTTTCTAAGACCATCAAGACACGGCACATCACTTTGATAGAAGTCTTAAATGTAGATAGAAATCAGCATCTGGTTTCATTTCAAAGTGTTGAGACCCTTAAGTAATGAGTAAATATGGCTTCAACCCTAATGCAGATGAGAGCGTGTGTGTGTGTGTGTGTGTGTGTGTGGTGCACGCATGTGAAACCCTGAGATCCCAGTTATCATAGAAATCAGAGATGTTGAGCTTGTCCTCAGAGACACCATCTCTCCCTCTCCAACGTGGGGCTGTTCATTATGTCTTGTTTCTCGGGATTTCTTTCCTCGTCTGTCTTCACCTGCCTGGTCTCGTCACCCTTCCACACCTGCACTTCAGTGGAGACTGATTGAGCTGTGTGGCTTTTATTTCCTTTGGCCTGTTTATTTCTGATGATTGTTTTTACTCTTTCCAAACCCTGGGCATTCGCTTTCTTGTTTGCAACTTGGCTTCCGGGGTGGCTGGGCGGTAGGTCTGCTTAACTGGTTAAAGAGTGGTCCTAAGGAGCTGGAGCTGGTTTTATTGCCTGACTGGACTTTTGACTGCTCATGAAGAAATGATCACTCTGTATGAACTTATAACCTCTATAAGAGAAAGAAAGACCCAAGTCTGATTATTATGGGTCACAAAATATTGTCAACTTTGAGGTCTTAGATTTTTTTTTATTCCTGTATTAATTACTAATAACTCATCTATCTTTTTCTTATCTTATGATGTTGTCTTAAACCATATAGGACAGTGATTATAATATTAGTAACAATTACATCAATATGCTAAAAGCTTTACTTCCTTCTATCCCTTCTTTGTTCATCAAAATAGGATCTTTCTCTCAGTGGCTCAGGGAGAAAGATCAGGATCAGGCAGGAGAATTGTGAGTTCAAAGCTAGCCTCAGCAAAAGCAAGGCTTGCTAAGCAATTCAGTGAGACTCTGTCTCCAAATAAACTCCAAATAAACCCTACTAGGGCTGGGGATGTGGCTCAGTAGTCAAGTGCCCCTGAGTTCAATCCCCAGTATTCCACCCCCCACCCCCACTCCACCCCTCTTCTGAAAATAAGCTTGGTTATGTGTGGAATGAATTCATGTTGGCCTTGTAAGTAATATTATGATCTAAAGCATTTACCAAATGGCCAATGCATATAGGTGTTATATGAAATTTTATAAATGCCAAGAGGTATTTTAGTTACATGCAAATATTGTCTACATCTAAATGCATTAAATCACATAGAATGTGGCTAGTGAACACACACACACACACATATACACTCCACAGATGGATGTGTTCCCCCAAATAGCTTACTGGTTTATTCTAGTTTAGAGAGAGAGAGAGAGAGAGAGAGAGAGAGAGAAACTTACATGAAATATTTATAGAACAACATAAGAAAATTTAAACCTAAATGTTAAATTGATTGGAAATTTACATATAATTGGTAGGAGAAACACATACGTGAACATGCACATATATATTTTAGAGATTATACACATAATTAACAGAATCCGGAGAATGAAGCCTAAGGCTAGATGAGTTGGGGATGCCAACATGAAAGAGCGGGAAGAATCTGGATAATTTGGGTGCCGGGAGAGAGGTAGGGAGAAGGAGATGCTAAGCATTTCGGGGAGAATTGGCAGGTTCAAGGACAGGAACTTAACATTGAACATACAGGGCAGGCCCGGATAACCTGAGCTCAGACTATTGTGACATAAAAGATTTAATGAGCTTTTTACTAATAGCTGCAGCGGATGGATAAAGTTGATAACTAAGTTTTAAAATATGCAGTTTTGTTTATAGTTATAAAGTAAGTAGCATATTATTCTTGTACGATAAAAGTAGTTTATTTGCCAGTGTTGAAAGAAAATTTTAAAATTTCACTTGTATTCACACATATCTTGGAGTGCCCTGAAATGATACAAGGCACAAAATTACTTTTGACTTCGCAGAAGAATATTTGAATACTGTAAGATCTAGAGGAATGAGGACTTTGTGTGCCTCCCACAAGGCACAACTTATCACAACTTATCACAGTGCCATGCACATGGTGGGTTTTTTAGTTTTCATTGAATGAATGCATGAATTTAATATAAAGCCATCCTTTCATGTTCTCCTTAAAGAGAAATGACAAGTGACACACAAGGGTACCGGAAGAAACGGTCTTCATTCTCCAGGGAAGGCGTTAAGCATTGATACATCTCCACTGATATGAGCTATTACATACATATTTTTTGGATGGTAATTAGAAGCAGCCCAAATGATTTTACTGATTGTCTTCTTGGCACCCAGTAACCTAGGACTTGACTCTTGATTCTACCATACTTACTAGGAATATGATCATATTCATTGGGGGAAAATTAGAAAATTAAAACAAATTTAAAAATATAGGTCAGAAAGCCTTGTGGGGTATATAAGTAGATGCTTTGTTACTGTTCTTTTCTCTCATTTCTCTTTTCCTTAGACAATTGATTGGTCCTATTTTCAATTGCTATCTCCAGGCAGTGTTGATTGGGCATTTTATACCCCGACACTGAACGTGTTCCCATCATTGCCATGTTTGGAACTATAAACCCAGACTCTATCTCTCCAAACCAGGTTGCTTTCCTATTCCATTTCTGTGGTAGTGCTGTTGTTCTAATCGCCCAGGCTGTAATTATCTCTGCATAGCCACGTGTCCTTGTGTTTATGAGTGGCCATGGCTGCTCTGTTCTGGATTGTGGGTAATTCAAAGGTGTAGAAGAGATTTTGAATCCAGTGAGACCAAATGTGTAAAAGCAAGTGTGGGGGAGAGAAGGAAAAAAACGGATACTCTTGGACTTTTTGATGAAAGATACAGATGGTATCTGACTGACTTCAAGGTACTGAGGTCGATCTGTTTCAGGGCAAGAGACATGGCGGGAGAAATCTCCACATTCCTTGGCCTGAAATGTATTTGTATATATGTTACCTGTTGACTTGCTTCATATCTGTATGCCAACATAGCTTACTATTTAAAGGAAGCCAATTAAATTTGTATTTCCCCATTACTGTATTTTATGTGCCAAACACATCGATTCTTAGCTCCATGTTTCCAGGCTATCTTAGTGTAACTGTTGATTGATGAAATGAACTACCACGTGCCACGGACCATCTTCCACATTGGCATTGAAACAGAGATGGCAATACTATTTAAGATACTGAAGACATGAGCCTGGCCTTGGGGTAAGGGGTTGGACTAGCTCTCCAGTGACTCCTTCGAACATTAAGATTCACAAGATGAGTATTCAGTGATTTGTTTCTTCTATCATATATTGTGCTGGTGGTAATGTGCACATATTAATTTTGGCCTTCTCTTTGGCACCTTGAAAGGCACAAGATTAAACACTTAAGAACAATATTCCAGGGTAGCACCATTGGCTGAATGTTCATGGAATACACTTAATTACATAATTAATTTTTTTTAATTTGCCCCAATATTTGATGATATGAAACTCAGTGTTAGGGGATAAACCCACAAAGTGCTGGGTTTGGCATTACCATAGAATTAGGGTGATCAATCGCCAAAGTATGGTAGCCTATGTTTATAAAGTTAAGTAGTTATAAGGACTCAGGGTATCTTTCCATAAGAGAAGTAGAAAGGAATAGAATGGAATACTTTGTCCTTCTTTGAACTGAAGCTATGTGAGACAAAGGATGAAAGGGTATAATTTTGGGGTACTTGATCTACACTGTTAAAGTTTCAGAGCTAAACATATTTTAGAAATGATCTCCTGGATTTTCCAGCCAGGTCCACTTTTCTCTCAAGGCCTCCCTTCCACTTTAGAGAGGAAGTTGAGGGTATTGAATGGAGCTTGAACATGTAATTCCTTTAGATCCTTTGCCAGTACCCCATCCTCATCTTGACACAAAGTACATGGTAAACATCCACAGCTTACACAATGGAAGAGTCCCTTTGAAGCAGATCAACCATAGGGAAAATATCTCCATACACTTAGCCAATGCAGAGCTGACTGCAGACTTCACTTGGGTGTGTGAGCTTCCCTGGAGAGCTTCCTACTCCAGGAAGCTGCTGCTTTCCTTTTCTAACCCTCTCGTATAGGTGTTTCTGGGTATTTTTTGCTTTCAAGAAATACTTTCGAAAAGTGACTGAACGGAGAAGGATGATGAAAGAGAAAAAAATCACTATTTTAGAGCAACTATTGTAATCAATACGTGGTGCAGGCAAGAGGGATCAGTTGGTGCTAAAAGCAGTAAGTGAAAGATTGTTGGGGAGTAGAATAGCCTCAAAGTGTGACCACTTGGAAAGCCTCACTGCAAAGGGAAGAGATACCTTGACAATGAAGAATACCTTAAATAAGCAACAGATCATCATGAGCACAGGAGCAAACTGATGTCGTTAGACCCTCTGGTTCATTCCCTGCACATCACGTAAGCAATATTCCTGCCTGCAGTTCTTAACCTGAATTGAATCAGGAGGAAACAATGGAACAAACCCCCAAATGAACACTTGTACTGGTGAGAAGTGACAGTCCTCATAGACCAGAAAGGGTGGGGGCACTGATTGTTATTTAAAGGAAAATAAAGAGATGTGACATCTAAATGTAGCCTGTGATCCTAGACTGATATCTTAGATGGCGGGAACAGCTATGAAGGGTATAGATTGGGTCATTTGGGGAAAATTGAAAATGGGCTATATGTTAGATCATTACATTGAATCAGTAATACAATCTCCAAAGTGTGATAATTGAGCTGTAAAAAAAAAAAGTCTTTGTTCATAGAATATTCACAGTGAATTATTTATAACTAAATTGACATGATTTTTGCTACTAACTTCCAGATGGTCCATATAAGAGTTATATAAAAATGTATTTGATGGTATTTATTATTGTATAATTAATAAAAATATATACACAATATTTCGAATGTAGCATATTAAGTATATTGCATATATTTGCATCTTTCAGATGCATGCTTGTGTATATGCATAAAACAAATCTGGCTCATGTTGACTGGTGAGTGTTGATGGAGGGCGTCTTTGTTGTATAATTATGAGACATTTCTAGAGGTTTGGAAAATTCCAAACTAAAAGGTTGGGAAAAAACTTTGGAACTAAAGATGAGTTGGTGGACAAAATTTTGAGCTGTTCGATTCAGGTTTATGACAAAATAGTTTTTTATTGCTATCTGAATAAAGCAAAGTTAAATGATGCAGACTCTTAAAATTAGTATTTGCCAACAAACCTTGAAGTGAGATTAATTCAGATAGTCCAGAATCAAGTATTTTTAGAGTATAGAGAAATAGCTGTTGGACATCTTCTTTTTCTTCTTTTGTTGTGCGTCCTGAGCCCACAGGATTGTTGTAAGAATGAAGGAGATAATGTATGTGAAAATCCTTTTGTAAGCTGTGAAAATAATGTCTCTAAGCCTCTTTGTGTTTAGGATGTAACTGGTGCTGAATTATAATACCCAAGGTTGTATTTTATCTCTATATGGAACGTACATTCATAGGACAAGCTTAATTAGTGGCTTTATTATGAATCATTCCATACATATGTGATTTACAAAAATAAATCTGCCTCCGTTTAGATGAGATTAATATAGTGTTTCCTATAGCTTTTCTAGAACAGCATCTAAACACATATAACAAGTATTTTTCTTCTTCAGTAACAAAACAAAACTTCAGTGGCATTTTTGTTCATTTAACAGTTGCACTTATGGAAAAATCTTTCCCCAGAGGTTGGAAAAAGAGCACATAAATGCTTTAACATAAGTCAATGGAACATTAAATAGAGAAAAGCTTGGGGTGGCTTGCTGTGCTATTATTATGTGATAATTTCTGTTTAGGTTTTTGACTATGTGTTCAGAACGTTATTGTTACACTCAATATGAACTAGAGTCATGCCTGTGGAAAACTTGGCCTGAGTAAGGATGGTGAACATTTTGCCCCTTCTCAGGGAGGCATGCTGGAGTATCTATAAAAGGATGATGATGTGATCCTGATGGGAAGAAAGCCAGATAGAAAACCTTAGCAGGGTTCCATCTTCTGGAAGTGTCATTCCTTCAGTTTCTGAATTTCATGGGATTCTTCAACTGGTGTAGGCAGTTCGGGGTGTGGCCTCCAGTGGGCACCATTTCCATTGGTAATAGCTGTGGGGACCCTAGATCAACCAGACTAACACTATGTTGTGGTTTTTGTCTCTTGACATAGAGGAGTTTGTCTTTCTGAATATTGAACCCAGGGGGCACTTAACCATGAGCTACATTCCTTGCCCTTTTTTTATTTTTATTTTTTTACTTTGAGAAAGGGTCTTGCTAAGTTTCTCAGGGCCTCACTAAATTTGCTGAGGTTGGCCTTGAACTTGTGATCCTCCTATGTCAGGCTCCTGAGCTGCTTGGATTACAGGCATGCACCACTGTGCCTGGCTATGTTAACAACTATTGAAAGTAATTATGTTGTACTAAAATCAACACTGAATGCTGTGTGGGAGTTTTCTCACTCAAACCTCATAGCATCCCTGAGGTAGGCATAGATTTCTGATATTCTATAGATAAGGTGGACTTAGAGGTAAATAACTAACATAAGGTCACACAGAAATAGTTGTGGCTACATAGGTACTTGAGCCTGGATTGCCTGACTCCAGAGCCCAGGTTATTTGGATTATTAATATATATTTTTAATTTAAATTCATTTTAACTGGCGTGTAGAAACATAAAAATTACCTGTATTTATGGGGTTCCATGTGATACTTCAATAATATCAGGGTAAACATACCTATTTCTTCAACATTTTATTTTTATTTGTAGTGAAAACATTCAGAATCCTTTCTTCTAGCTTTTTGAGATAGACAGTACATGATTATGACCTGGTCACCCTGCTCTGCAATAGCACAATAGAGCTTCTTGCTCCTACCTGACTATAGCAGTACTGTTTGATCCCATTGAACTTTCTGTATCCCTCACTCCTTGCTACTCTCCTCTCTGGCGACCACTTTACTATGCTCAACTTGTGTGAGATCGGTTTTTTTTTAGATTCCATACAGGAGTGAGACCATGCAGTGCTCGTTTTTCTGTGCCTGCCTTATTTCACTTCACATAACGATCTCCAGTTTTATCCTGGTTGTCCCCAAATTATAGGACTCCATCCTTTTTAATGGATGAATAGTATTCCTTTTAGTATGTGTACCACATTTTCTTTTCGATTTCAGCCCATTTTAAAACCAAAATGCTATGTATTCAACTAACTCTCCAAAGTTAAAAAAAAAAACAGATTAAGATGTTATGAAGACTTTTTAGTGACATCTGTCTTGATGTTTGTTTCTTGAGGCGGAGGTAGAAGGATTATGCGTTCAGAGCCAGCCTCAGCAAAAGTGAGGTGCTAAGAAACTTGTCTCCAAATAAAATACAAAATACAGCTGTGGCTGTGGCTCAGTGACCAAGTGCCCCTGAGTTCAATCCCTGGTCCCCCCCACCAAAAAAATAGGGGGGACCAGGAAAGGGATCAAACTTTTTCTCTCATCTTAAAAAACTAAAAATAACTAGGCAATATATTTGACATCAATTTTCAGATTTAGACGAATGGCACAAGACAGTTATCTTTCTGGAAAGGGAAACAGATGAGATTATGCTGCTTACTGCCTGCAGAGAGTTCCAGGATGCAGCACAGGAATGTATTTTCAGATTTATAACAGAGCCCACAATAAGTTCAGAGTTTGGAGGGACTGAGGCCATTAGAATTCACAAGACAGGGTCTTGGATTGGAGAGAGCCACACTCAGAGATAGCCCCGAGATCTGCAGAGTGAATGAATGGGAGGAAACTGCCTAAGGCCAGCAAGACAGGATTCAGAATCATCCAGGGGGCTCAATACCAGTTGAGCATTTCTTATCTGAAAAGCTTGGGATCAGAAGTGTTTTGGATTTTAGTTTTTTATTTGCATATACATATTGAAATAACCTGGAGAGGGGACCCAAATCTAAACACAAAATTTATTTGTTTCAGGCCGGTTACAGTGGCACATGTCTGTAAACCCTGAGGCTGGGGAGGCTGAGGCAGGAGGATCACGAGTGCAAAGCCAGCCTCAGCAAAAGCGGAGGCTTGCTAAGTAACTCAATGAGTTACTTAGAGTCAATTTAGAGACTCTGTCTCTAAATTAAACACAAAATAGGACTGGGAATGTGGCTCAGTGGTCCAGTGTCTCTGAGTGCAATCCCTGGTACCAAAACAAACAAACAAACAAACAAACTTTGTTTTTATATATATATATATTTTATACACAAAGACTGAAGGTTATTTTGTATAATATTTAAGCCTAATTTTATGTAAAAAACAAAGTTTTATGGTGTGGAATTTTCCACTTTGGGCATCGCATTAGTATTTAAAAAGTGTCTGGTTTTGGAGCATTTCAGATTTGGGTGTTAGGAAGGCTCAATCTGTAGTTTCTTTTTCCACCTCCCAGAGTACAAAGACCTCCTGACACACAGGGTGTCAGCTAGAACTCTTGGAAGACCATTGCTTCAATGAAGGGGCCAAATTAGCCCTAGATTAATGGCTGTTCCGGAAAATTTAAGAGCAAGTCATGAACAAAATTTTATCCAGCAACTTTATTTTATCCAGTTCTAGTTCAAAAATATTTAAAAGGATATTAAAAACTTCAGCACAACAAAGTAAATCCACAAAAGTTTTGGATATTGGAGCATTTTGGAGTTTTAATTAGAGATGATCAACTGGTAACATGTATGTGAGTATTTCCAAACCTCCCCAAAACTCTGAAATCTGAACAACTTTTAGTGCCAAGTGTTTTGGATAATGGATGCTTCACCTCTAGTAGGAAAGTTGCAAGTTCTAAAACCAACAACCTAAACTTCTATCATAGAGAAATAGAAAAAGAGCAAATTATAGATGAGGAAAAGAAATAATAAAATATAAGAATAAAAATTAATGAAACCAAAATAATTGGTGAAAGCAAAAGCTAGACTGAGAATAAGAAAATTGATAAATATCAACCCAGATATTTATGACTAAGAAGTAAGTGGAACAAATAACCAATACTGGGAATGGCAGACATGATATTTATTATAGATTCCGTTCTTTAGTTTTGTGGTGCTGGGGATCAAACTCAGGGCCTTATGCATATTAGGCAAGTGCTCTACCACTGAGCTACATACCTAGCCCTTATTACAGATTCTTTAGGGGAATATTATGAAAAACTCTATCAATAAGTTTTCCACATTCTATTCTTTTTTTTTCTTTAATTGACACATAAAAAATTGTACATTTCAATACATGTATGCACTGTGGAATGTTCAGATCAAGGTACACGTATCTGTCTCCTCAAGCATTTATCTTTTCTTTATAGTGAAAACATTAAATATTCTTTCTTCTAGCTTTTTTGAAATATACAGTACATCGTTGTTATCTATAATCACCCTACTGTGCAAGAGAACACCAGCACCTATTAACCAACCTTATCCCATCCCATCCATCCCTCCTCTTCTCCCCAGCTTCTGGGATATATCATTCTGCTGTCAACATCTATGAGATCAACATTTTTAGGTTCCACATATGAGTGAGAGCATATGTGCCTGGCTTATTTCATTAAACATAATTTCTTCCAGTTCCTTCCATGTTATCAAAATTGACCAGATTTCATCCTTTTTTTGTGGCTGAATAATATTCCAACACACACACACACACACACACCAGAGACAGCACAGATCCATTTTCTTTACCCCTTCTCCTTTTGATGGGCATTTAGATTAGTTCCATACATAGGCTGTTGAGAATAATGCTGCAATAAATACAGGGGTGGAGGTGTGTGTGCCATACTGATTTCTTTTCCCTTGGTTGCTGGATCTTATGGTCATACTGCCTTTATTTTGTGAGGAACCTCTGAATTGTTCTCCATAGTGGCTGTACTGATCTACATTCCTACTAACACACCTTTTATCAGTACTTGTTATCTTCTGTCTTGTTTCCTATGCTTTGGGTGTCATAGCCTAAAAAATCCTTGCCCATTTCAATGTCCTGGAGGATTTTCCCTGTGTTTGCTTCCAGTTGATTCATGTCTTGTTTTGAAGTCTTTCGTCCACTGCGAATTGATTTTTGTATAAGGTGAGAAATAAGGGTCTGGTTTCACTTTTCTGCACGAGTGTGTCTCATTTTCCTAGCGCTCTTTGTTGTAGAGACTGTCCTTTCCCTAACACTTCTTCTTGTCACCTATGTGCAAGGTCATTTGGCTGTAAATGCTTGCTTTTACTGCTGGGATCTCTAATCTGTCTCCTTGATCTGTGTCTGTCTTTATGTCATACCACAAGGTTGCCATTACTTGGGTTTTGCAGTATGTTTTGAAGTTGGGTAGTGTAATGGATTCTGCTTTGTTCTTTTTGCACCTGATTGCTTTGTTGTGTGGTTCCACATGAATTTTAGGATTTTTTTTTTTTTGTAATTCTGTGAAAAGTGCCATTGGTATTTTGATAGGGGTTGCATTGAATCTGTAGATTGTTTTGGGTAATGTGGACATTTTAACAATGATACTTCCTATCCACGAACACTCAATGTCTTTCCATTTTTTGTGTGTCCCCTTCAATTTCTCCCATTCCATGATTTATATTTTTTATTATAGAGATTTTCACCATTTTGGTTAAATTTATTCCTAAATATTATTTGAATAGTTATTATAAATGAGATTGCTTTCCTGATTTTGTTTTCTGATAATTTGCTATTGTCATATAGAAAGATTATGGAGTTTTGTGTGCTGATTTAGTGTCCTGCAATTTTTGTTGAATTTGTTTATTAGTTCTAATAGCTTTTTGGTGGTGTTTTTGGGTTTTTCCTATAGATAGGATCTATAGAAGATGTTGTCTTTTTTAATGTTTATTTTATTTTTTTTATGTGGTGCTGAGGATTGAACCCTGTGCCTCATGCATGCAAGGCAAGCGCTCAGCAACTGAGCTGCAACTCCAGCCCCCATAGAAGATATTGTCTACAAATGCTTCCTCCTTCTAATTTGATGTCCTCTCTTTCTTTCTCCTGCCTAATTGCTCTGGCTAGAACTTCCAACAAGTTTTTAAACTAAATGGAAAATTTCTTTAAAAGATATGCTAAGAGCACTCACTAAAGAAAAAATAAGCAAGATGAACATACTCTTATTTCTATTTTAAAAACTTCAGTATCGCTTGGTGTGATGATGCACACCTGTAATCCCAGCAGCTCGGGAGGCTGAGGCAGGAGGATTGTGAGTTTAAAGCCAGCCTCAGCAACATAGCAAGGCCCTATAAGCAACTCAGTGAGACATTGTGACTAAATAAAATATAAAAAAGGGCTGGGATGTGGCTCAGTGGTTAAGCACCCCAGGTTCAATCTTCAGTAACAAAACAAAACAAAACAAAAAACTTCAGTATGTATTTAAAACCATTGCCCCAAAGAAAACTCTTGACCCAGATGCTTTCTACTAAACATTGAAGGAAGAAATATCAATTCGGCATAAATTCATTCAGAAAATAGTAGGAGCCATGAGGGCAGAATTATTCTAATTCAAAGCCAGCTAAAGAAATTATAAGATGGTATCTTAGGGTGGTTTTGATTTGCATTTCTCTGACAGCTAGAGATGGTGAGCATTTTTTCATGTACTTGTTGATTACCATCTCACTCCAGTTAAGATTGGCAGCCATTATGAAGTCAAACAACAACAAGTGCTGGAGAGGATGTGGGGAAAAGGGTACACTTGTACATTGCTGGTGGGACTGCAAATTGGTGCAGCCAATTTGGAAAGCAGTATGGAGATTTCTTGGAAAGCTGGGAATGGAGCCACCATTTGACCCAGCTATTCCCCTTCTCGGTCTATTCCCTAAAGACCTAAAAAGAGCATGCTACAGGGACACTGCTACATCGATGTTCATAGCAGCACAATTCACAATAGCAAGACTGTGGAACCAACCTAAATGCCCTTCAATAGACGAATGGATAAAAAAAATGTGGCATTTATACACAATGGAGTATTACTCTGCATCAAAAAATGACAAAATCATAGAATTTGCAGGGAAATGGATGGCATTAGAGCAGATTATGCTAAGTGAAGCTAGCCAATCCCTAAAAAACAAATGCCAAATGTCTTCTTTGATATAAGGAGAGTAACTAAGAACAGAGTAGGGACGAAGAGCAGGAGAAGAAGATTAACATTAAATAGGGATGAGAGGTGGGAGGGAAAGGGAGAGAGAAGGGAAATTGCATGGAAATGGAAGGAGACCCTCAGGGTTATACAAAAGTACATACAAGAGGAAGTGAGGGGAAAGGGAAAAATAATACAAGGGGGAGAAATGAATGACAGTAGAGGGGGTAGAGAGAGAAGAGGGGAGGTGAGGGGAGGGGAGGGGAGGTGAGGGGAGGGGAGGGGAGGGGGATAGTAGAGGATAGGAAAGGCAGCAGAACACAACAGACACTAGTATGGCAATATGTAAATCAATGGATGTGTAACTGATGTAATTCTGCAATCTGTATATGGGGTAAAAATGGGAGTTCATAACCCACTTGAATCAAAGTGTGAAATATGATATATCAAGAAATTTGTAATGTTTTGAACAACCAACAATAAAAAATTAAAAAAAAAAAAGAAATTATAAGAAATGAAAATTTCAGAGCATCAGTCTCCATGAACATGGATATTAAAGTTTTTTTTTTTTTTAAACTTAGCCAATCAAACTTAACAGTGTATGAAAGTATAACACATCAGGGCCCAGTGAAGTTTATCCCAGTAATGCAGTATTGGTTTATCATTAAAAGAGAGTCACTATCATTCATATCTGCAGGCTAAAAGAGAAAACCCATATATTTATGTTAATAGACATAGAAAGAAACAACTATATTCATTTTCAATTCCTGATTAACATCTCAGCAATGTAGACATAGAAGGGATCTTCTTCATCCTGAGAAAGGACATCCATGGAAAATGTGAAGCTCACGTCTTCCTTAAGGGGGTACAACCAGAAGCTTTCTCCTAAGAGGAAGAATAAGATGTGGTGTTTGCTTTCATCTCTTGTATTGAAAAAAGTACAGAGATTCTTGTCAGTGCAATAAGGACAGAGGAAAAATAACAACAACAAAGGGTAAAACTGTATTTACTAACAACGTGATTGTCTATGTAGATAATCTGAAGACTAAAGAGAAAGAATTGAAAAGAAACTACTGGAACTAAAATGTGAATTTAACAAGGTTAAAGGAAATAAGGCCAATGTTTAAAAAGTTCCTTTCTGTATATTATCAGTGAAAAATTAAAATCTGAAATTGAAAAACCATTTACAATAGCACCAAAAATTATGAAATAGAGGTGATTTTTACCAAAGATGTGTAAGACTTCTATGTTGAAAACTACAGAATGTTGCTGAGAAAAGTTAAGGCCTAAATAAGTAGTGATGTATCCTCCTCATTAATTGGAGGAATCAATATCACAGGTTGAGTATCCCTTACTAAAATGTTTGCCATCAGAGTATTTCCAATTTTTTTTTCAGATTTTGAATACGTACATATATTTTATGGTTGAGCATCCATAATCTGAAATGCTCCAGAATCTAAAACTTTAAAAATGTTTGGACTAGGGATACTTAATTTGTATTAAGATGTCACATGTCCCCAGATTGTTCATTGTTCTATATAGTTCACGTGATTCCAATTGAAATTCCAGTAGGCCTTTTGTTTTATATAATTTGACTTGCTGATTCAGAAATACAATTTTGAAAAAAGAAGAACAAATAACTTGGAACCCTTATAGTGGCTGATTTCAAGATATTAATCAATTAAAATCATCAGGACAGTAAGGTATCAGCATCAAGTTTCACAACATAGCCCAGTGGAGAGCAATGTCTTCCCACGAAGATGCCAAGTTAACTCAGCTCAGGGAAATTCACTCCGCAAATATTGCTGGGAGGATTTTGTAGTCATAGATCCATGTGCATGAAAAATAAATAAATAAAAAAAAACCCTAAAACCCTGACCTCACACCACATACAAGAATTAACTTGAAGTGCAGTGTAGGTTTCATGTATGAGTTAAAGTAGTTAAACTTCTAGAAGAAGGGTTCAGTGACCATGAGTTAGGCAAATATTTTTAAACTATGGCACACAAAAACACAAAGATAAAGACGTGATTAAGTTGTACTTCCTGAGTTTTGAGACCTTTATATTTTCAAAGATACTGAAAAGAAAGTGAATTGGGAAGCCAGAGACTGGGAGAAGTTATTTGTATAAGATACATCATGCAAAGGATTTATATCCAGAATGTATAAGAAACTCATAAAACTCAACAGTAAGAAGAAAAATAAAGAACAATAAAAAGCAGGTAGAAGAGTTGAAAAAAACGTCTTTTCTTCAACACCATTAGTCATTAGGCAGATGCAAAGTAAAACCTTATCTGAGATTCTACCATGTTCCTGTTAGAATGGCTGCCATTAGGAAGACTGATCATATCAGGAGTCAAAAATCTAAAGTTTTAGATTCTGGAACTCTGATATGCTTCTAGTAGGATCTGTAATGGAAAAAACAATATATAAAACAATTTTGGTGTTTCTCAAGAAGTTAGATGCCATGCCCTCAGTGATTCCACTCCAAGATGGTTAGAAACATGTACAAACATTGGTGTATACCGACTTGTATGTGAATGCTCATAGCAACTTTAATAGCCCAAAATGGAAACAACCTAAATGTCATTTAGTGATTGGATGAATTTTGGTCTAGCCATACTGCAGTACTACTCAGCAATGGAAAGAAACAAAATAGTCAATACATTCAACGATGTGTGTGAATCTCAAAATAATTAGATTGCGTAAAAGGCGGCAGACAGGCTGTGTATACATTATATTATTCCCATTCGATAAAATTCTAGAAAAGTCAAATTAATATATAGCAACAGATAGAATCTTGGTAGTTCTGTGGGTTTGGGATAATTTGGAAGAAGAGGTATGGATTAGAGAGAGGAATGAGGAAGCGTTCATGATGGAAATGTTCATTATCTTGTGATGGTTTCATGGGCATACACATGTCAAAGCTCATTAAATTGTGTATGTCAAATATGTGCATTATATTGTTTGCTAATTATGTCTCATTAAAGCTGAAAAAATTATACAGAGAATTTTGAGACTAAGATCAGCTTGTGCATCAAGCAAGAATCCTAACTTACGTCACTGGTGAGATGCTAAAGTAGCATATTAATAGTTGTGGTCAAAGCCTAGATATTTAGAAGCAGATGAGACCTTAGGGATGACCTTCCTCATCACCACAGAGAAGTGGAATGATTTGCCCCGATAGTCACTTGTCATTCAAGCAAGCATTTAACAGAATGTTATTTCATGACACTCCCATGAAAATGTTCCAGAAGACCGTCTGTCCTGTCCATCTTTGAGGCTTCCCCTCTGTCTTGACAAGTGCACTGTACCCAGTGGTGCCCAGCAAATAGATGCTGGCTATTTGAAAAGCATGATATTTCCTAAACTGAATTATAGATGAGAACTGCTTCACTTTCTCGGTATAATGGAAAGAAACGTCCTGTAAGTGGTAGGTCTTATTACAGTTTCACTTATTAAACTTACTTGGCATTTCCTTTGGACACAAAGTTTTTCTTGTGGCATGTTTGACACTTCTTGGGTCTGGGTTGAATCTATGAGGTGGAACATCAATTACAGGAGTCCACATTTTTTAGGATTTTGAACTTGACTGCAAGTGACAGAAGCCAAACAACAGTGACTTTAACAAGGCAGATGTGTATTTCTTAGTCACCTAAGTCAGAGCCGAGGCAGTGACTCTGCTCTGGAAGCCATCAGGGACCCAGGCTCATTCTATTCTTATTTCCCCACCATTTCTAAGTCTTGCTCTTGCCTAGATGTTTCCCAGTGGCTCCTACCAAGTACAGTTTTCCTCCAACAAGGAGGAGGAATGAAAGCTACTGTTAGGGAGTTTCACCTGTCATTTCTGTACGGATTGTTTTGTCCAGAGCTGTTTCTTGGCCACATTAGCTTCAAGGGAGCTGGGCCTGAAGTCTTATCTTGGAAGAACTGAGAAGAGAGATTGTGGGGGTGACTGATAGTCTTAGCTACGAGGAAGCATCTGAGTATTGCAGGAGTCTTAGCCTTGCAGTTGAGTACAAACGGTGGAAATCTGTGATGCTGTAATACCACCCAGTCATTCATTTCTTGCCTCGATTAGGAAGTGACAGAGAGAGGACAGTCTGAGCCCTGTGGCTGAAGGGCTGGCCCAGTCTGGGACTCCATTATTGGCCCACCCACTTCAACTTCAGCTCTGTGAACACCAGGGATGAGCCTCCCTTCTCTAAAGTTACATTCTGGTGGTTATTACCTCCAAAAAGCTACAAAGTTTTCCCATGTAAGGTCAATATGTGGGAATGGAACCTTTGATTAGAAAACAAAAGCCACAAAGGACCTCTAAGGAAGGTCACAGAATACATGTTATTATTTAATAGTTTAGTCATTGCTGAATACTTTAAAACACCATTGGAAAACTCGATTTCTTGTGACTTTCTGAAAGAAGCAACTGATTTGCATTTTTGCAGGGAAGCCACCAGGTCACGGAAGGGTATCTAATGAAGCAGCTCTGTTCAACCAGATCGGGACCAGAATCAATCCTGGAAACTCAAATTATGGGTTTGTTACCCATTTCTTTGCCGATTAGGTCATATTTCTTTTGGAGAAAATTACAAATGCTCTAAAAGAAAAGAAAGACAATTTAAGAACTTTCCTCTCCAAGACCTATATTAATAGAATCTGCATTTCTCTGTGACTGCACCGAGGTTGGCCCCCCAGAGTTTGTGGGAAGCTGGACCGCCTCGTCCTCAGAGCCTCGCATCCTGCTCTTTATCTTTTACACGGGGTGCAAAAGGGTTGCTTAGCAACATTGATTCTTCCAGCTTTTAACAACTGCTGCAGCGCTGAGCTGACAATAAAGTGGAGTTAGAGAGTGAGATCCTCATTTTTCAGCTTCTTCACTGTGGCGAGGGAGGAATAAAGAAAGAAAAGGCAAGTCGGATGAAAGAAACACAATCAAGAGCACGGTTCAGAAAAGCAGCCGCGGTTGGTAGAGAGCATTGAGAACCACGCATCCCACGCATGATTAATAAATGTTCCTGGAGAGAATTAAAAGGGTGTAATCACAGCAGCAGAGGTTAATTAGGAAAAGTAAAGAGTCAATCAAACGAGATGGCCAGGCAGTCTGGAAATTGAAGTTATTGACCAACGGGGTGTCCGAGCTTATTTATCCTTTCTGTGTTTGGGGGGCACTTTTGTTTCTTTTCTTTCTTTTTTTTTTTTTTTTTTTTGCTTTTAGTCCAGGTTATTAGGCATGTTTTGAAGGATAAAAGGATTGAGGAAGGCTTTTTTTTCCCCCTCTCAACTCTATTACTGATCACCCTAAAAAATAGGTTCAACAAATTCTTATGGGCTGGGAACGTAGCTTAGTGGTAGAGCACTTGCCTAGCATGTGCAAAGCTCTGGATTTGCTCCCTAGCACTGAAAAAAGAAAACAAAGCAAAGCAGCTTCTTATTGAGTAATGAGTGTTTAAAAAGGTGATTGGGACAGCTTACTTTCAAAACTTCAGTGATGGTTTTATCTCAGGTGGCTTCGGTACTGGCAGAGTGGTTTCTAGGTAATTTTAGTGTCAGAATTTTGCCCCCACGGCCTGATTGGTATTCTTCTTCACCCTTTCCATTCTCCCTCCTGGAGACAAACTGGAGGCGCATGTGCTGACCACTCACATGAGGTATTTGCAGTCTGGGAGATTACCATCTTTCCTATCAAATGCAGTGAGAGTCCTTTGTAGAGCAGTTTTCTGAAGTGAATCAGATGAGTTTCTCAGAGCAAAAAGGAAGTCAGAGGATGAAATAAATAAAAGCAGAGAGGAAATTGAAAGGGGTGGTGGTGGGGGAACATATGTTTTCAGATGATATTTTAAAATAGATGGAGAGTTGATGAGACAGAGATACTGAAAACTGACTCCAGATGGCAAGAATAGCAATGGCAGGCTGGTGTGAAGGGACAGAACGCAGGCTGGCACCAGACAGGGGGAGGAAGCGACAGGGGAGGGAGAAGGAGGCCCAGGGAAGCAGGCTGTCAGTGGTGGGGGGCTAAGAGTGTTTGAGGTGGTGTAGAGGAATATTAGAATCCCGGACTCCACACCCTGGCCTGTTAGTTTAATAATTTACTCAGTAGGCTCATGTCATATAATAGACCCTTTCTTTTACGATATGCTTATGAAAATGGTTTGTTTCACTCTGACTTCTTTGCTAAGGCAATAGCTATAGGCAAAATGACTATTCAAGTCATCATCAATGAGTGGCCACAGAGGAAGTAGGCCCGCAGGGGAGTCTAGCAAATATTTTTTCTGTATACATTCGAATTATGATTATATGTATATATTGGACAATATTTATGCTTTCCTCTAATAGCCTTGTAGGCCTCAAAGTGACCTGAATTCATCTTCATGAATCGATTGGAAAGGGAGGAATTACTGAGAGGAAATTAAGAAACAAGAAACTCGTCTCATTCTGGCACTAGGATGTCCATAGGGCTAGGCAAATTCATCCACCATCCCCTGTGCGAAACGATACACTTTTATTTGACTAAGTGTTTAAATGCCAAAGGGTTTCACGATTGAATCTGGCCGTATGTTTTCATTCAGTGCACATTTATTGACTGCCTGCTGTGTGCCTGGAGAAGTTCTAGGGCTACAAAGAGGAAGAAGTCATAGTTCTGACGTTGTTTTTTGTGAATGAATGAATGGAAATGTCCCCTTTCATATGCCCTCTGCACAGATGAGAGAGAGAGAGAGAGAGAGAGAGAGAGAGAGAGAGAGAGAGTGTGTGTGTGTGTGTATGTGTGTGTCTCACCTGCGAGGTGCCTTTGGCTTTACCTCCTGTGGCTGTGTGTAAATCCACACCCACCACTTTTTTTTTTTTTTATCTTTTTCAGGCTGACCCATCCTTATTGATTTCTGCCCCTTTCCAATAACTGTTTCCATTTAGATAATTGTTGATACCAGTACTTAGCTACCAGGGTTACAGAAGACATGGAGATTTAGAAGAAGATGATTCTAAATACTCATTCCACATGGGGCCAGGAATTAAAATGGCAACAATTGCCTGGACCATTTAACAAGGAAAATAATTTGAATGCGGAAGGTGACTGCCCTTATGTCCTTAAAGTCTTTCTTCCATGGAGCTTTGACT
This sequence comes from Marmota monax, assembly GCF_021218885.2. Taxonomy (NCBI): domain Eukaryota; kingdom Metazoa; phylum Chordata; class Mammalia; order Rodentia; family Sciuridae; genus Marmota; species Marmota monax. The sequence continues at coordinate 2,269,330 of NW_026694639.1, forward strand.
ATTAATATCCACAGAAAAGTCCAGTGTCTTCCTTCACCCGGTGGTCATTGTCCTGTTTCAGGAAAATGCCAGTAATTCCAGGTGTGGGAGTGCGGTGGTTAGCTGTCTTTGGGTGGCTCACATTCCAGTTTCTGAGGTTGACCCAGCTTTATCTTTTCTGTTTGTATTCCTCTTGGACTTTTTCATTTGTTCTTGTCGTTTGCCATGGAAACCTGATTGTAAATCTTTTGTTGGTAATGATGTAACCAGCATAGTACAGGCAAAGCCCAGAGCCTGACAGTATATAACATGACTCATTTAAGCAATGAAGAAACGCAGGCCGGCCTACTGCTTCAGGGAACAGAAGGGATGCACCATATGATAGAGTCCATATTGTTTTCTAAAATGCAACGAATAATTATTGTAAGTTTTATTTGGAAGTAATAAAGAATTGGCAGCTGTGTAGGCAAAAATTTCCAAAGTGAGGAGGTAAAGTTGTTTTTAAATAAAATAGAAACTAAAGACTATTATTATTATTATTATTATTGATTAAGGGAATTTGTGGGGAGCTCAGATGAAAGAGATGGGCTCAGAGTGAGGGGAAAAGTCTAGAAAAGCTAAGGAAAGATAGACTGATGTCAAGAAGCCAACCTAACTCTCTGTTAAAAGTACACACTCAAAACCGAGTAGCTCTAAAACTGTGTAAATGTTCTATTCTTTATAAACCCTTTGAGAAAAGAGCCTCTAAACAACTTCTTCAGGCTGATATAAGATACTACCCTGGAGTATTTTTTTTTTGAGGAATAAGTTTTTTAAAACATTATTTTTAATGGTGCATTATAATTTCATATAATGGGTTCATTATACCATATTTTTACATGCACATAACATAATTTGATCAATTTCATTTTCTAGTACATTCCTTTTCCCTTCTCTCTCTGGAAGACTAAGTTTTATATGCGAGTTATTTTGTGCCCAGCTCTAGCTAAAGAAATAATTGATTGAAGGTGAAGAGAGGAGGAGAGAGGGCTTTAAGGCAGGAAAGGACCAACGTCTTAGAATTTCAGTTCACGGTAGGTTTTATTTCTCTTGAGTAGATCCTCTTCCCCTGACAAGGTTATAATATTAGCAATGGGAAATTTTAAAAAAATTGACTGAATGATGTATTCTCAAATCACCTTAGTTTCTGGCTGTGTTCATGTATTTATGTTTGACAAATAATTATATACATTTCTCAGGTGCAATGGGATGTTTCAATATGTGTATACATTGGTGTAATGTTCAAATCAAGGTAATTAGCATATCTATCATTTTAAACATTTACCATTTCTTGCACATGCATGTGGCTTCATTCCCCCACCCCCCATAGAAAATAAAGCCCTCCAACAACAATAACAAAAACCATTTATCATTTCTCTATGATGAGACCAAACACCTTTCTTCTAGATATTTTGAAATATTACAATATGTTGTTGTTAACTCTAGTTGTCCTGCTATGATGTAACCAGCAAAAAAGTTAGCATTATATATACCATTGTGTGTGTGTGTGTGTGTGTATGTATCATTGAATACTCATCAGGAGTATATACACAATAACAGTAAAGCAAAAGTCAATGAAAAAAATGGAATGAATGAATGAATGAATAAATAAATAAATAAATAAAACAGATGAAAAAGTACAAAGATTTTATGTGACTGGAATTGTCAAATGTTGATTGTGGCCACCCAAATTTGTAAAGCTACATGGGAATGGTTTTATACTACCTACTGAAACATACTCTGTGAATTGTCAATTCCACTCCAAGGGTGGGAAGAAATAAACACATAACCCATCAAAGAAAAAAAAAAAAAGAACACCAGAATTTGTTCCTCCTGTCAAATAGTAATATTGTACCCATTTTCCCCTTACTTCTCCCCTCTGCAACCTCTGGTGATCATTATTCTACTCTCTACTTTTTTGGGGGCGGGGGTGGGGGGAGTACTGGGGATTAAACTCAGGAACACTTGACCACTGAGACCCATCCCCAGCCCTATTTTGTATTTTATTTGGAGACAGGGTCTCACTGAGTTGCTTAGTGCCTTGCTTTTGATGAGGCTGGCTTTGAACTCGCTGTCCTGTCTCAGCCTCCTGAGCCACTGGGATTACAGGCGTGTGCCTTGGTGCATGGCTACCCTCTACTATTGAGAGGACAAGTTTTAAGATTCTACGTATGAATGAGTGAGATCATGTGACATTTGTCTTTCTGTGTCTGGATTATTTCATATAGCATAATGTCTTCCAGGTTGACCCACATTGCTGCAAATGACAGGATTTCATTCTTTTTATAGCTGACTAGTATTGAACCGTGTATATGTGCCACATTTTATCTGTTCCTCCATTGATGGACACTAGGTTGATTCCATATCTTGACTATTGTGAACAGACATTTCCTAAAGGGAGACATACAAGGCCAACAGATCAATTAAAAAAATGTTGGTCAGCATCACTAATCATCAGGGAAATGCAGATCAAAATGACAACGTGATACCACTTCACTCCAGTTAGAATGGCTACTGTCCAAACATCAAAAGACAACAAGTGTTGGTAAGAATGTGGTGAAAGAGGGACCCTTACACATCATTGGTGGGAAATTAGTATAGTCATTATGGAAAACATTTTGGAGTTTTTTTTTTTTTAAAAATAAAAATAGAACTACCATCTGATCCAGTAATCCCACTATTGGATAAATATCCAAAGGAAATGAAATCAGTAAGTCAAAGAGACATCTGCATCCCCATGTTCATTGCAGCACTATGAACAGGATCATTTTGACATATTACATTTCTCTGAGGGGGAAATGATAATAAATTGATATGCCTGCCAGGTCTATCCTATTTAAAGCAAAAAAGCACAGCGTTGCCATTGTGAATCATGTTACCTTAGAATGTTGGAGCCAGAAGATAATCTGGTCTAACCTCTTCATTTTACTGATGGGGAAGCTGCAGTTTACCAAGGTTAAAGGACTTATTCAATCAAGTCAGAGGATTAGTGGAGATCAGAACCCAGGTGCTCTTAAATTCCAGCGCTGCCCTCTTTTCTATGGTCCTGTGAGTCCTCCTGGGGGAGGGAGGCATGGGAAGGAAACACCTGTCCCCATAGTCATTGTCTCAAGAACCTAAAGGGAAGAGCCTGCTCTGGCTGAGACAGAGTGAAGCCGACCAGCAGCTAGGACACAGGTAATGTTGGGATGTCCTCTGTCTCCAAATTCAGACCCCAGGTGGATCAATATATAAAATGTGTGAGACTGAAGAGGAAAAAGCACTCTTCTTTGGACCACACTGTCTTTAAAATCATACTCTGAAGTCATCTGGCTTCAGAATCCTTATGCTGAAAGTTAGAAGGGCATTTGAGGATTTGATTTTAAAAGGTAGAATTATAATAATATCTTAGTTTAACATTTTTTTTGTCAGGGTGCTGGGGATTGAACCTAGGGCCTTGTGCATATGAGGCAAGCACTCTACCAACTGAGCTATATCCCCAGCCCTTAGTTTAATATCCTTACTGCAGTGTTTTCTAGTTTATTGATTGAGAATTAAGGAAAAAAATCATAACTTGAGAATTTGTAGTTATTTTGGCCATCTTTCCTCGCCCATTTCTATTACTTTGATTAATCCCTCCTAGTGTTCCCTGTTCCTGTTATTCTCAGGCTAGAGTTTCCCCAACTCAATCAAAATCTTGACCAAATGTCCCCACATTTTACCACCCACGTTTATGGGGCCCTTCTTTCAGGGGAGGGGTTCTGAAACATTAGTGGACCTAAGAATGGTTGAGGGAGCTGATTTGTGGGCCCTACCTCTAGATTCTGAGATGAGGCTTTGGAACCTGGGAGGCAGGTATCCACTCACCACACAGCTTAGTGGTGTCAGCTCTTGAACACAAGGGCGCCCACGCTTTGGATAACCTTCATTGAATTTTTGGCAGCTCTGTCTGTAATTCTTTGTTAGTTTTTGTCAAAGTGACAGAAATTTATCTGAGAGAATCAACTTAAAAGGAGGCAAGGTTTATTTTGGCTTATGGTTTCAGTCCATGGTTGGTTAGCTCCCTTGTTTTGGGGCCTGTGGCAAAGCAGAATGTCATGGTGGAGAGCAGAATGTCATGGTGGGGAGTGCCTGGTGGAGCAAAACTGCTCACCTAATGGTGGTTCCAGGAAGCACAGATAGGAAGAGCTGGGGGCCCCACACTCCCCTTTAGGGCACAGCCCCAAGGACCTAACTTCCTTTCTCTAGGTCACATTTCTTAGAGGTCCCACTACCTCTCAGTAGCAACAAGCTGAGCATCAAACCTTTACACATGGGCCTCTGGGGGATATTCAAGATCCAGACTGTAGCAGGTTCTGTCTGTGGGCCTGAGTGTTTCTTCACCATGACTTGGGGGCGATTGGTGGGGAAGAAGTGTTCTAGACTCTCCTGCAGTGTTCCTATTCTGCCAGTTGATCAGTCTGGTTCAAGTGAAATTTGCTTTCAACAACATAAGGCTCAGAAGCCAACTGTAACCTTACTTTGTCATCTGACATTAACATGGATTTGTAAACCACATGTTATCACCAGAGGGACATTGGAGAAGGAGCAGGTTTTAAACAATAGCCGACTACAGGTGTTTAGATCTTTAAGGAGTCAAAAGAACAAATTAAGTTGAGTAATGATGCTTCCTGTGTCAAAGCACAGATAAATAGAATTTTCTGTAGAAAGCCTGGACTGGAAAATAGTCTTTCACAAAAATGACAAAATGTTTCCTGGTTCCAAGAATAAAAGAAGAAGGAAACAGCTATCTCTGTACAAAAGAAGGTCAGTGGGAACTTTAGCGTGATTCATGGAGTATGAGTAATGTGGGCAGCAGAACCTTAGAAAGCCAGTCCAGGACATTTCCCGAGAAGTGTATTGATTTGTTTAGTAGATTTTTCAGGAAAAAGAGCATTTTTTCCCTCTTCCAGTGGGTGAACTTAGATTTATTTAAAATCAAGATTTGCAGATACAGGAGCCACAGAGGCCTGCATGTCTTTTCCTTTGTTGATTCTACCAACTTGATCTTGAAGAAGTCACTTAAAAAAGACACTTTCGGGCTAGGGCTGTAGCTCAGTGGTAGAACGCTTGCCTGGCATGTGTGAGGCATTGGGTTCGATCCTCAGCACCACATAAAAATAAATAAATAGTCTGTCTACAACTAAAAATATTTTTTAAAAAAAGACACTTTGACCACCTTTAGTTGCACATTCTTTCTCTGGTTCCAGCTTGTTGGCAAGTGTGACGATTTGGAAATGCTCATTACTTTGCATGGGCTCAGCAGCTGGATAAACACCAACAGATTTTTCCAGGGCTGGTATAGGGGCTGATGAACTTGGCTCTCAGCCTCTGATTTCTTGCATGCTGTGCAAAGCAAGGAGGAGACAGAAGCAAGTTTAGAGAGAGACTAGGAGCCTCTTCTTCTGCCCATTACTTTCCTTCCCACCTCTGAAGTTTTGTCCAACTTCTGGTCCTCTGATAAAATGCTTCAGATATTCCTGGGTTGGTAGACCCTGGCATTAACATGTGTGTCTTTGCCAAGTACGAATTCTCACAGTCACAGAGGCAGACACAGCCATGTGAAGAGACCTAAATCTTGAAGACTCTTCATTTGGCTATATTAAAATGAAAAAAAAAATGGCTGGCTTTGGTTTTCGAATGAACAGAAATGCTGTTGTTACTTTCTTCTTGCATTTTCCTTTCTCTTTGTAGGTAAACAAGAAGCCAAAAACCAAATTAAAAAAAATGTAATACATTAAAAAAGGCAATCTATATTTTTCTTACTGTCATAATTCCCCCCTGACATCCCATCAGAGAGAATATGCTATGAATCCACTTTGGACCTTGTGCATATGGACCAGTTACTGCAAGTTCTAGAAAGACTTTGTTGTAATTTAATTTCATTGGTTGATTGGGATGGGCTCCTGACGGACAGGCCAAGAAAACTGATAACAGAAGCTGGCAAAAAGGCAGAGGCCTTTAATGTCTTATTCAATTCATTCTTCATAAGAAATATCAGATGTGAGGGACCTGGAACAGTTCCCAGTTTTGATGAGAGTAAAAAGAGGCAGAATAGAAAAAGAGTTAGACAGTGCTTTGAAGAACTGGAACTATTTGTATTAGTAAGACGTGCAGAGTATTGAAGGAGCTGGCAGGTGCCACTGTGGTGGTGAGCTGTTATTGTTATTTTTCCATTGTGGAGATAATGAGAAATTCCTGAGAATTATAATTTGTTCAGTTTTGTGTAGCTTAAAAAACACACAGCTAGGATAGATCATAGAATTACAGCTGTCACTGTTGTTGTCAGCTTTTCCATTACTGTAGCCCAATGACCAAAAGACCTGACAACAATTTTAGAGAAGGAAAAATTGATTTGGGGGCTCAGGGTTTCAGAGGTCTCAGTCCACTGAAGGCCAACTCCATTTCTTGGGGCTTGAGGTGAGGCTGAGCATCATGGCAGAAGAATGTGATGGAGGAAAGCAGTTCAGGATGTCAAACCAGGAAACAGAGAGAGAGCTCCACTCTCCAAGGACAAAATATATACCCCAAAGGCTTGCCCTCAGTGACCTACCTCCTCTGGCCATACCTACTTGCCTACAGTTACCACCCAGTTAATCTCTACCACAGTATTAACCCTCTTTCATTGTCTCACACATTAAACTTTTGGGATACACCTCACATCTAAACCATAACAGTCAGACTAACCACAAATACATAAAACCATATCAGAATAAATCATCAAATAATGTCATTTATAGAAGGAAATAGTAACCAACTGAATTTTGCATAGACTAAATAGCATTAGATGAATCTGTCTTCTATATATGGAAAGCAATGGGACAGTAATAGCTGTGCTCATGTTTAATATGCTAATGCTTTCTCTTGACCCTAGTAATGGTTCCTAACTGGATGAATGAATGTCACATTCACAGAACATTTGTCATTGTTCCCATGATCAAAAGGTCCATGTAAATAGCAATAGCTCACAGGGACTAGTTCTGCCTAATGTGCCTGTGGGTAACTTGATTAAGAATTTGGAACATAACTCATCAAATTTTCAGATTTCATGGCATTTCTGATACTGTAAAATATGAAAGAATTTGGCTTGACCTTAACAAATTGGAAAAATAACATGCTATAGGATTAAATTAGTTATGGATGAAAATGTCATTAGCAAATACGAGAGAGGAAAAAAACCTCACTATTCTATAGTCACAGTTTAAGCGTGAGATGATAAGAATCTCAGAGAGATGGGAACCAGTGACTGAATTTGGGAGAAATTTCAGAGGAAAAAGTTGAAGGTACCTGAGAGCTAATTGGATAAAGACGTGTTTTTGTCTTGTATTAACACTGTAATTTGTAGGCTGCCCGCTAGTCTTAAAGGTTATTTCATTGCAGTAGAAAGAAGGCAAAATCTAGCTAGGATCCTTGATTCATTCTTCCTTCCTTCCTTCCTTCCTTCCTTCCTTCCTTCCTTTCTTTCTTTCTTTCTCCCTTTATTAAAATGTTGCAGCCACATTAAAAACTTAAGATACTTGAGGAAAAGAAGCATCAAAGTTCAAATGTTCTGATAGGGAAATGTTATAACTGGGACATTATAAGGGGCACCTCCTCCCAACAATAACAGGATTGCCGGTGCAGGAGTTTAAAGGCTTAGCTCGTTGTGAAGTACTAACTTGTTTCTTTGCTTCTTGTTAGGGCATTGTAGGTGAGCCAGCAAAGGATGGTGGAAGCTTGAACCCAGGCCACAGTGAGAAGAGGGAAATGCACAGATATATTGGAGAGAGATTTAGGATATGGAGTTGACTTTGGGGTGTGGAGGAGAAGGAGCAGTCAAAGTAGTGCCAATGTTCATTTGATTGGGTGGTAGTGGGACTCTAGATTGGAGCTAGTATATTTTGGGATGGGGGTGGGTTATGAATGTGATCATGTTGAGTCTAAAGTGTCTGAAGGACATCTAAGTGGATCTGCTAGCCAGTTGGGTATGTACAGTTGTCCCCCCTTCAGTTTCTCTTTCTGTGGTTTCAGTTATCCATGATCAATTGAGGTCTAGAAATATTAAATGGAAAATTCCATAAATAAACAAGTCTCAATTGCAGCCATTCTGAGTAGGTGATGAAATTTTGCCTTATTGCTCTTCATCCTGCCAGGGATGTGAATCATCCCTTTGTCTGGTGTATCCATACTGTATACATTGCCCACCCGTTAGTCACTCAGGAACCTATTAGTTATCAGGTTGGCTGTTACAATATCACAATGCTTGTGTTGAGTAATCCTTGTTTTACTTACTGGCTCTAAAGTAGCGATGCTGTAAATTTTATTATATCATTATAATTGTTATTGTTAATCTTTTATTATGCTTAATATATAAATTATATGATTTATAAATTATGTAATATATAAATTATAATATATATACAAAACAAAAAACATAGGATTGTGCTATCTGAGGTTTCAGGCATCAACTGGGGGTCTTAGAATGTATTCCCCTCCTCCCCCGGGACTAACACATAGCTAAAGTTTAGGAAGTATTTCTAGACCAACATCAAATGAGAATTGAACTAACAATTATAACCATATGCTGTAATAAAATTGCCAGCATCACTGTTCTTGTGCTTGGGGGCCATTATTAAGTAACAGGGAAACCACTTGACTTTCTAATTCCTCAAAGCTGGCATTAGGCCCTAGGTGATGATGTATGACACAGATCAATTGGATAAGTACTACAATATTAAGAGAGACTACTTTTTTCATTGCAAAAATATATTATTGTAATTTACAGAGAAAGAACAAAGAAGAAATTGCTTATGTATTTGCAATTTAGAAAATAGACATAATGTCTTTGTTTATAACAAGAATCTGTTTGCTGTTTTATTAGGTAGAGATTCTTGGGGTGATAAACACTATTTGTAGTCAGTTTGCTGTGGAGCCCATAGCTCTTGAGCAACTTAAGTACCACATTGCTCAGCCTGGACAAAGAATTCCATTTTCCTGGAGCTCACAGTGCAAACAGAGTAATATGCAGTAGTTCTCCTTAGCCACGTTAAATCTGAAGCAGGATTGGGTCATTTGATGAAATGGAGTTTGAGTCAGAGACCTGGGTGGAAATATGAATCTGGGAGGCATTGACATAGAGGTAATTTGTGTACTTCACATATTTGCCACACTGTGGAAGGCATGATGCTACAAAGGGCTGATTTTGACTATTAGAACTATATATTTATATATATTGCACACACAGTTATCTGTTTTCATCCTATTTTAACTCTAATGGGAACTGTTCTGTTTTTTTTTTTTTAAATCCTGAGGAGTGTTTGATGTGTCTCTGGTTCAGGGAGGGGGGATGCAAAAGGAAGAACTGACTGAAGTCCTCTGCGTGTCTCGCTCTGATGGCTCCTGGCAGTCTCAAGACACCCATTCCTGCCTCTGTGGAGCTCAGCTCTCACCTTAAGCTCCAGGTCTCTTCTGCCACTGGGCCTTGGATGTCCCCACTGCAGTGCAAACTTCACATTTAGGACTGACCTCATGTTCCCCATAGTCCTGCTCTTCCTGCCTCTTGAACGTCAGCCTTGTCTAGACTGTACTGAAGCGAAATCCCAATGACTGCTTTCTCTTAACCTTCCCATAATCCAGTCCGATCAACTTGACCCCCTCAACACCTGTTGTGTCTCAATTTTCCACTCTCTGCTGTAACCACTCTCGATCAGGCACCATCTTTCCTAGCAGGGAGTGCTGTGTGACCTTCATTTTGTGCCACCCCAACTCACCTCTAGCATTTTGTCTGTGCTTCTTCTTGTGCCCCAAAGTCTTACCCTCTCCTCCTGCTTTATTTCCACCCACCCTAGCCTTATAGGGTAGTTCTCCCAGGAAGTCATCACTTAATCCTGAGAATTGGATTATTTGACTCTTGATGGAAAGATCACCAGCTACTATTAATTTTACCCACTGACCTCTCCTTTGGTTGTGGTTGTCTGATGGGAAGAAACATGGTCATTACTTTTTGTTGATGACACCTGTACCCTTCTCTTACAGTCACAGTAGTAAACTGTGCTCTGTTTCCTTCTCTTTCTTCCTTTCTTCCCTTCCTGGCTGTGCTCAGCCTGGCCACGAGACCTACTTTGGTGAATGAAATGAGGCTGGACAGAGGTGACGTGTGTCATTCTGGGCAGAGGTTTCATGAGCCAGGATGATATTGAGATAAGCAGTTGGGCCCTAGGGTCACAATTTAGATCCATAAATAGTTCATGGTGTGTATATAACTGAGTGAGGGGAAAAAAAAACCCAAAAAACTATCATCTGGGGAAGTTTGAGGATATTTTCTCCAAAAGTAAAATTGAACCCATCCTGGTACATAATATGTGCATAAAGTCGTTTAGTGGCATTTTGTTTTGTGAATGGTCAAATTCAGTATAAAAATTGATTAGCCCATTTTAGAATGTAGCAAAAGCCATTTAATTCAGTTTAAACTTTCAGTTTCTGTTCCTGAGTAATTTCCATGTAAGTCTTTTTTTTTTTTCCCTAAGGATGGATTTTGGTAAATCATATCGAAGGCACTCAACTATTGTAAAATCTCAATTATGTGAAGGCCAGGCTGAAAACTATGGTGGGGGAACCCATGAAGTAATTGCTAAGATGGCAAACAGCTGAAGTAATTGGTGTACCTTACAAATACCAAAGCCTGAAGACGTTATTACTTTGTAGGCACTGATTTGGAGATTTTTGGAGTTTTAGTCACACAGGTTCAACGTGCTTAGTTATCAAATTCCTCTGCCCTTATCAGATTAAAGAGTGATAATTAGGAGACTGTGTGTTTACTAAAGCTGAGAAATAGGGAAGTCTAAAGAAAGAAGAGAGACAGAACTGACGTGGTTTCCAGAATTCATAAGGCCTTGCCACAGGGAGTGCTGTGGGAATTCTGGCACACAGACCTGGACATATCTGTAGCCCAGGCCCTCAGTGTATATTTTATCAAGTAAAAGTGAACTTGGTTCATTAAGGAAAAAAGATTAGTTTTGTATTGTGCTCTATTAAGACAGGATTAGCTTACATAGTTTTTCATTAAGATAAAAATGAAATTATAAGAAGGTAATCTTTAATTTTCAGAAAATATACTGCTATAGTTTGAATCTTAAATGTCCCCAAGGGCCCATGTGTTGAAGGCTTGGGCCCCAGGGAGGCGCTATAGGGAGGTAGTGGAACCATTAGGAGTTGTGGCCTGGTGGGAGGTCTTTAGGCCATTGAGGGCTTGCTCTGCTGGGGATTGTGGGACCTTGACACCTTCCTTTTTGTCTCTATTGTTTTCTGGCTATGAGGTGAAAGACTTTGTTCTACAATGCCTCCATGTTATTATGTGTTGCCTTGTCACACACCCAAAAGCACTAGGACCAATTTACCATGAATGAAAACATCTAAAACTATGAGCTAAAATAAATTGCTTATTTCAGATATTTGTTATAGCAACAGAAAGCTGACTCATACACATACCCCTTTATTAATTTAATAAACAAATATTTATGGTTGACTACAATAGACATCATTCATCATTGGGGAAATAAAGAGATGGCAACTTTCTCTGTTCTCCAGGAGTTCGCAGAGATACTGTGGCATGTGTTTTACTGCAGGTGGGTCCATGGTGGGATGGAAGCTCAGAAGAGAGAGGGAGGCAAATTCTTGGTAAGGGAGATTGGTGGGGTAAGAGAAATTCCTTGAAATAGTGATAATTTTGTGGAGTCTAAATGGCTAGTTTAGCAGATAACCAAAGTGGTTGGGATTGGCTTTGGGGGCAGGGGTGGATCTTATAGGTAGAAAAGAGATAACCAGTGCTAAGGTGTGAAAGCATGTGGCAGGTTTGTGGTGAGGGAGGATGTACGGGTTCTGGAGGCCCGATGAGCTCAGGTCTTCCTGGGCTTGCCACTTCCCCTTCCAGTGGCAGACATATGAGGTGGTTGCTTAAGTCTTTAGCAAACTGGTATCTGTTCTTAATTTCTAGTTTCACAAGAAGTATAATTTCTTTTTATATATCTTCAGAAACAAAATTCTCTGGGTCATTCTTTTTCTTTGATATTTAGAAAAATGATTTTTATGGTGAGAGGAAACTGATAAGGAACATAGTGATACGGAAATTCCATCATCTTTTTTGAGTAACAGGGTCTTAGTACAATTGATGAAAAGAATTCAAACTCTGTCACATCATTAATTTCTCCTTATACAAATTGTGCAGAGTTGTCTAAGTTGTATTTTTTATTAGTTATACATGACAGTAGAATGCATTTTGACACATTGTACACAAATAGAGCATAACTTCTCATTCCTCTGGCTGTACATGGTGTTGAGTCACACCAGTACTGTTACATGTATAATGTAATAGCCTAAGTAGTATTTATTCCAGGGCAACTTCTAAACACTAAGACAAAAGAGCTCTGTGTTATAGTAGTACTAGTGACAAACAGCATATAGTTGGGCTCTTAAATTCCTGTGGAAATTATGATGTTATGTAACAAAGAGTATTGTCCCAGTCTCTTTTGCTTATTTTCTTTATCAACACCAATAGACCACTAAATTCTGCTATTTGAAAATGTACAGATTAAAAATATATATTTTATGAAATGTTGTGAAGACAAGGGAAAGTACATATACAGTTCATTTTAAGAAAATCCAAAGGGGGAAAAATAGATTTCTGTAAAGAAAAATCCCAATACACCTAAAATCGTTTTTCATCATTTTTTGAGTGATTTGTCTATCCTACAGAATAAGATGGAGAAGTAAATATATATATATTTTTTTGCCTCTTTTTAAATCTCCTGTTTCTCAGTTGCCAGGACAGTCTCCATTTATATATATTTTCATTGTTGGGCATTCCATATTAGAATAAAATTTTACTTTAGAAAGTATAAACTTTTTCTTCATATTTTTATTTTTTCCCCATATTTTTAATGGGTACATTCTCATTGTACACAATGGTGAGATTCACTGTTACATATTCATACATGCACACAATATAACAATATGATTTGGTCCGTATCATTCCCCAACTGTAAACTTCTTACTTTTTTATAGAGAAAATTGCTTTAGTGTATTAATGAGCCTTTATATGTTTATTGTTTTAAGATATGTGAACTGCAAATGTATTCTTAAAAAAATACAATGTCTCTAAAACAAGGAGAAGAAAGTGGATACGACTTAATAAAAATCTCTGAAAGTTGTTCCAGTTTTAGAGGAAACATAAAGATCTCAGGAGTAGCACATGCTGTGACGTTAGAAATAAATGCTTTGGTTGGGGGCTTGGAAGAAGCTCTTTGGGCACCGTCAGTGTGACAAGCACATTGACACTGCCACAGGATGGAGGAAATGGGATTGGCATAACCCTTTCACATTTTTCTGTACCAGCCCCCTGGTCTTTTTTTCTGAAAAGCATTCATGTGTGACAGACCTAGTCATGCATAACCTCCCCGCCAAGCTTCCTAATGAGTTGACCAAGAACCATGACCAGACCAGGTGGCGAAGCCGTGTCCGGCCTTGGCAGCCAGCAGGCTGCTCCGTGCTAGTGTGCATGTCCCTAGCATGTGGTTGGCTTGTATGTTGCTGGTGATTTAATAGGAGGGAGAAGACAAGGTTACTTCACTCGTGGAGTATTTCTTAGAAGTCTATCCTGAATGCTGTGACTTTTTAGTGACACATTGGTCAGCTCTCCTTTCGTCTTTCACTAAGCCTTGTCTCTATATTCTCTTTTTATACTTCCTATAACTATTTGATCTTGTTTATTGAGTGTCTGTTTAGCTGCTTGCAGAGAGAAATGAAGTGTAGATTCTTGCCCTTAAAATAGTTACAGTGTAACTGAAGAGACAAGGTGTATAAATGTAAAGCAATTTGTAAACAAGGCAACAATGTATACAGTTGCATCAACACCAGAATCATAAACCCAGACACCATAGCACAATCATTTGTGGTTAGGTTTAGGGAGTAGAGAAGTCTCAAGGCCACTCCCACCTCTCCCACAATAGCTACACAATTCCTTTTGGCAGCCCGTTTATGAAACCAGCTTGAGTCTATAGGTTGCTCTGAGGTCATCTGCACTGCCCAGCCTCTGCCCTCATAGCTCTCCTAACTTAAACGTCGTATTTTTATCCCCTGAATTTTTAAATCTTTTATACTCTAAGGAACTCTGATGGCCTTGTAAATGTTCATGTTTCTCCTTAGCCCACTGGTCCTTGGTCCATGAAGTAGCCAACAAGATAATGTACATCCTTCCTATATATCCCATTAAATTTTCTTTTTTTAAATAAATGTACTTTCAGGTCCTTTGTGATAGATAGCACCCCCCCCCCCCTTTGTGATTGCTCAAACTAGCAATGGAGTTGGGTGAAGAAATAGCCTCCTGCTGAATCAAATAATCTATTCTGCTGTTCCTATACAGTCTAAAAAACATTTTGGGGAATAATTTCAAACTTATAAAAAAATTAAACTACAATGAACTCTTTTTTTTTTTTTTTTACACCCCTTGAATCATTTGGGAATAAGTTGCCAGAATGATGCCTTATTACTACCAAATATTTGAGTGTGGAGTTTTTGCATGCAGGACATCTCTCTCCCACATCACCACAATGTGCCCATGAAAACCAGAAACTAATATTGATTTATCATCACTGTTATCTAATCCTCAGATTCCATTACAGTTTTGCCAGTTGTCCCTTTATTGCAAAGGGATTCAGTCTAGAATTATGTCCTGCATTCAATTGTCACGTCTCTTTAGCTTCCACTGACCTGGAACGATTCCTTAGTTGCTCGGTGACTTCCTTGGCTCTCTTGAAGGACAGTTAATGTTCCTCGATGCGGGTTTGTGTTGATGTTTCTCCATGATTGTATTCAGGGTAGGCGTCACCGGCAGGAATTTCACGGAAGTGATGCTGTGTTCTTTCCACTGCATTCTATCAGGTGACACATTTTGATTGGTGCCAATACTGGTGATGTTAACTTTCATCATTTAATTAAGGTCACATCTGCCAGGCTCCTCTGCTGTCAGATGACTTTAATAAGAATTTTGTGGGCTGTACTTAGAAACTATGTATGTATCCATGTTTTAATTTGTTTGTTTACCTATTTTTTTTTTAGCATGGACTATTTTATTTAAGGAGTATTTATTCATCACTATCATTATCTATTTTGATATTTAAATTGTTCCATCTCTAGCCAGTGGGAGCCCTTATAAGCAAGTTTCTGCGTCCTTTGGACACAATTCCAACACTCTTGGGGTTGGTTCTTACTTTCTGGCACCATAAGATGCTCCAGGATCATCTGATATTTTCCCTGACATTTCTCCAAGGACCCCTGGTTCATTTTAGTGAAGAATGGCATTTAGAAACCAAGCATTAGGATATTAAGTATACTTGTTGTTATTGTGTCATTGTTCCCAGATTATCTCAGTGGACAGAGCTAGGAAACGTAGTGTTTGTGTGTGTGTATTAAATATTAATTTCTATATCTATGTATAGATTAAAAATACGAGTTCACACCAATATCTGTTTCTACAGATTTGTAACTCCCTTTTCTCTTGGTGAGAAGCCTGATTCCTGTTTTTCTCCTATATTTTTACTTATTTGATCACCCCTGTGTCCCCATTATATAACTAGTCCTGTGCCCCTGTGGAGGTGGACTGAGTTTCTCTATCACCTTGGGAGCCCTGCCATCCTGTGACATCCATCAGAGCCTTCCCCCATTTAATGGTGGGCACATAGATTCAAAGCCCACTTAGAAACAAAGTACAACCAGAAGACTGGGAAGTTCCATTCCATTTATGTATGATGTGTCAAGATGCATTCTACTGTCATTTATAACTAATTAGAACGAACAAAAACATTTTTAAAAAGAAACAAAGTACAACGATTTCATATCACTTGATGTCTACCCATGACTATTGTCTGCAGGCTTGGAATGTGACTCTGAAGACAGACTGAATCAGAATTTGAAAAGTAACATGCATCATGATGTAAATATCTGGGTGAGCATTCTTGATTAGAGTCCCCCCTTGGCAGGTAGCACACCATTCCATTGAAGTTGCTGCTGCTCAAACAGGTTTGGCACTGCCTCCTTCTGGATCTGCTTTTATAACCACCTTCCAAGACAAACCAGAAACTAGCCTATTTTTTCTCCAGTTGCAGTCCTAGTTAAAAGCAATCAGAGCTACTTAAATCTCTTTGGGAAAATTTTTATTACAATTATTTATTTACATTCTCAGCATCCCCTCTAGACTGTGGGACCTCAAGAACTGAGGTTAACATCCTATTATGTAGCATCATGCAATATTTGTTGAATAATTCAGTGCATGAATCTTGTCTTTGATACAAACCATTTCCCTCAGCTTATGTGGCAGATTTAGTCCCAAATGACTCAGCTGTTCCCCAAAATGAAATCCACCCTCAGAGTATGAATATTTACCACAATTGAGAAGATTCAAAAAATATATATCTCAGGCATTGAATATGGAAGGAGAAATTTTCACAGTTTTTGGTAGTCTCAAGATCACAGAATATGTATATAATATTCCAAAGTATCTGTTTAGAAAAAAAAAAAATATATATATATGATCTATCTGTACGAATGAGTTGGGGCATTTGTTTAAAGACTAGTTTTATTAATTTACGGTCATCCATATTTATGTGCATCATAAACTAATTGCTCTAATAAGATTCCAGCCAGTAGAAATATCTCTATACGTTTTATACATCATGGGTGATGATTTGTGTTTGGAATTAGTGAAGGCATGATGTAATGCTACTCTCATCACTAAAGAACCACAGTACTTTTTGTTCAAAGCAAGAATGTAATAATTTTTGCAATACTATATATATATGAACATACACACACACACACACACACACACACACTTAGGGAATGATATTGGCCAAATTACATTGTTATATTGTGTGCATGTACAAATATGTAACAACAAATCCCATGATTAGGTACTACTACTATAACATCCCCCAAAATATGGAAAAAATTCCATATCTATATTCTGCTCCCCTCTATTGGTCATTGTTCCAGCCTTCTCTAATATCCTCTTATGACACAGAAACAGAGAGATCAATGTAGAACCCAGGCAGAGCTCCCCTGGGAGATGCAAAGAACCAATGATCTTGTGTCAACATATGTTGCTTTTTCCAGATGTTTACATAACTGAATCTTTAAAAAGTTAATAGTATTGGCCATTTCAAAGGAGGAAAAAAAACTTGAACAAATGAAGGAAAGTTCAGCCCAGTATATGTGTTTATGTGTTAATGGGGCATATGGAGCCTTATTGAGAGGTGGATTGTCCCACTTCGATCCTTACATTGGTGTTACATGATATTGACCTCTGTGTGTATCTATGTTCGGAGCCCTTTTATCACATTTCTTGGGTCAAGGTGGCATGGTGTTGGGGTCTTGGAGAAGAGGATGAGGCTCTAGTCCTGGATCCAAAAATTCTGGGTACCTGTTCTTGAGCAAGCACTTAAGCCCTGTATAAGGTACAGGGAGCTTTCTCTGCTCCAAAGCAGGATGCTCCCATAAATATGTCAGGAGGTTTAAATGAAAGTACCCACTTAACAATTTATGGAAATTAAAGTCTATTAAAGCACTGTTTTCCCTGCATTTTATATTGCACTAAAAAAAAAAAATCTCAAAATGAGGGTACGGTTTCCTTTTCATCTCTGCTCAGTTGTTCTCTTTACCAGGGTGGCACCCAAGAGAATTTCCCAGATTGCCATGCCTGATGGGAGGCTCTGACTTGAGTTAATAGGGAGGGTTTCACAGAGGCAGGCTGAGAGACCTCAAAGGAAAGGTTGGATATCTGTATTTGGAAGAAAGACAAGGGAACGCTGTAAGAGGGAGGACATTTATTATACAATTTGCCATTTAAATATGGAGGTGATAGGAATATAGATGTTCTGATGTTTCTATAAAGGCTGTCAGGGTTTAATGAAGTTCCTCATGGGGCAAGAGCTTATTATAAGGTTGGATCAATTGATACACCCATCCCCTGGATCAGAGAGCAAACTGGAATCAACAGTGCCACCTAGTGGCACCAGACTGTAAGCGAGTGGGAACACCAAGGCTGCAACTTATAGTGCTTTGTCCAAGGGTCTCTATCTCTTTCTCTCCCTAAAAATAAGATCAAGTATATTTTCCTTGGATGAATGTTGACAGAATGGTCTGGGACATGAACCTTCTTCTGGCATGCTGCAGAGTTTGGATATATAATTCTTCTTTATTAAGCAATCAAAACCTTTGAAGTCCTGCCCAACTGAGTATATCATAGGAGTAGATAGCTCTGCATGTGTATACAGGTCATTCATAAAAACAGAAGGATGGCGACTGTGTGTGTTGGGATTTGAGAAAATTTTCAAGGTGTATTTTCAGGGCTGGAGGGCCAGGATGATAAATACTATGGACAATGGTAATGGCATAGATGATACAAATGTCTCTATGTATGGAAGGAAACCATTCATATTATTACAATTTGTACCGTTTTCATTCTGTATTTATAGAGTTCTTGTTTTTCATATAAATGTATCAATTATAATAATTTGGATGATTTATTATATTAAAAACAACATGAGTTAGATGCCATTAAGCCCTTTGTAAATGGCACAAAATGTTACAATTTTTAGGATATTCAGCAACCTACTTGATTCTTTATTTTTCTATCACTAAGTATATTTTTGTACTTTTGCTGCTGTGTTTGTTAGAGGTCTAATTTTAGAAACAAAGTATGAGATGAGCTTCCAGCTTTGACTGTTGCACCCTCCCTTACTCTATCTCTTATAGAATGTGTTATCTTCTTCCTGTATCCACTTCCCTGACCCCCTCCTACAGAAACTGGTTTTCAGAATAGTACTGGTGATGAGAACCAGTGAGTCAGAGCTGGTGTCTCAGTGTCCCTGTCACAGTCTGGACTCTGCAGTATGCATTGGGTTTGATCTTTTGGTTGGTTGGTAACTAGACTTTTCTAAGAGCTAAGGCACTTTCCTGTGGTCATTAATTGTGTTGGGGAACCCATGACTTGCGCTATTGAAAGGGCCATAAATTCTTTTTTAAAATTTATTTTTATGTATATATAACAGCAGAATGCATTACAACTTTTATTACATACATAGAGCTCAATTTTTCAAATCTTTGGTTGTATGCATAGTATATTCACACCGATTCATGTCCTCATACATGTACTTTGGATAATAATGATCATCACATTCAATCATCATTAATTACCCCATGCACCCTCCCACCCCTCTGCCCTATCTAGAGTTCATCTATTCCTCCCATGCTTCCTCTCCCTATCCCACTATGAATCAGCTTCCTTATATCAAAGAAAATATTCAGAATTTGTTTTTTTGGGGGATTGGCTAACTTCACTTAACATTATCTTCTCCAGCACCATCCATTTACCTGCAAATGCCATGATTTTATTATCTTTTATTGCTGAGTAATATTCCATTGTGTATATATGCCACATTTTTAAAATTCATTCATCTATTGAAAGGCATCTAGGTTGGTTCCACAATTTAGCTATTGTGAATCGTGCTGCTATAAACATTGATGTGGCTGTGTAAGGGCTATACATTCCATTATGCCTTACAATTGTTGTTCCTAAAGTGTCAACCTCAGAAATTGTTTTTTTTCCAAGTTCTCTCAGATTCCCTTCTATTCTTTCTATACTGGTGGAGGGACCAGAGCTGGGGGATTTCTGAATGTTATGGAAAGTGAGGCACCAAATACAAAGAAGGGCAAAAGGGTGAATGGGGACCGACAGGGCATCACTCACATTCTAACTGGAAAAATGATAGTATGCTAAGTGAAAAAGCCAATCATAAAAGGACAAGCAGGATTCTGTGTGTATGAAATTGTGAAATTTTATTTTTAATATTAAAGGTACTTGAAAGCTTACTTTATTGTGTAGCACTTAGAAGGGTAAGTGAGAGAAAAAGCTTTTATTTCTTCCTTCTCCTCTTTTTTACTTTTGATAGAAAGGGGAATTATGATTCCCCCCCCCCCAGCATCATCCAGGAGCGAGCTAGATATCAACAATCTGCCATAATTTTGAATTTAATATTATAGCATAGATAATTTTTAGACTTGGGTGGCTGCTTTTTCTGTGTAATTATTGTGGTGAAATATAAATAACAAAGCAATCATTAATCATGTTTAAGCATACAGTTGGTGGAATTAAATACTTTCCCACCACAATCTCTGGAACTTTTCATCTTTCCCAACTGAAACTGTATACCTATTGAACACTAACACCCCCTCCCCAACTGCAAACATACACAATAAAATACATCCAAAACACAATCCTAAGTCCCCCCCGCCCCCAGCCCCTGACAACCACAGTTCCCCAGTCTCTATGAATTTGACCACTGTAGGTGCTACCTTACCTGCATGGAATCATGTGGAATCACATGGTATTGGTCCTCTTGTGACCAGCTTGTTTTGCTGAGCGTAATGATCTCAACCTTCTTGTCGTGCTAACGTGTTGTAGCATATGTCAGATTTCCTTCTTTCTGAGGTTACAATTATGTCATGTGTGAATCCATTCATCTGTCAGGGGTCACTTTGGTTGCCCTGATCATTGTAACTATTGTGAAGAAGGCTGCTATGAACATGAGAGTACCAATATTTGTTTAATTCTTTCAGTGTTTTGGGGTTAAAAACCCAGAGGTGTCATTCTGGGTCACGTGGTAATGCACAGGTAATGCATGAGAGTATCAATTGCTCCACATCCTCACCAATGCTTTTTTTTTTTTTTAATAATAATGATAGCTCTAAAGTGGTATCTCATGGCTTTGGTTTGCATTTACCTAATGATTAGTGATGTTGAGCATCTTTATTGCCATTGGTGTATCTCCATGGAAGAAATGTCTAGACAAGTCTTTGCCATTTTAATTTGGTTTGATGAATTGTAGGGGTTCTTTGTATTCTGGATATCAACTTCTTATCAAATATGCAATTTGCAGGTACTTCCTGAGTAGAGGTGAATTTAAGTGGATTGATGATGTAAGTGCATGGTTCTGTAGACTGAGAAGATCTCTGGGCTTGCGGTATGACGGGGGCTGTTGAAGCAAAGCCTTGAGTAAAATAGGGGTGGGGGTGGGATGTAGAGGGTGCCTTCTGGACAGACTTTTGGGCAACTGTATCAATCCTCCTGGAAAGACTGGGTCAGGGAGTTGAAAACAACCCTGATACCAGTTCCCCTCATGGTGAGAGGCTGGATATGTGAAGTCAGTACCATTTGGTGTAACCTCACATGTCACCAGTGTAGTCCCTGAGTCACCCAGTAATGGTGGAGCTGTTCATAGGTCTTATTATTTCAGGCTGCTGAAGAAAGCAAGCCACTTCTCCATTTATAGCTCCTCCTCTTAATGACAAGTCCTGGTCATTCTCCAGCTGTTGTAAAGAAGTGAAGAAACCAGTGGATGTCAGAGAGGGTTTTTGCCCTCACCATTTATGCAAGCCCAGTCTGCCCTCCCTCTTTGTTGATTCTGCATTTGCAAATTCAACCAACCACTGATTGAAAATACCAGGGAAAAATTGCATCTGTACCGAACCATGTGCAGACTCTAAAATTGTCATCATTCCCCAAACAATACAACCACTTACATAACATGTTCATTGTCTTAGTATTATAAGTCATATCGAGATGATTTAAACTACACAGGAGGATGTGCATAGGTTATAGGCAAATATTATGCCATAGTATATAAGGAACTTAAGCATCTGAGGATTTG
This sequence comes from Marmota monax, assembly GCF_021218885.2. Taxonomy (NCBI): domain Eukaryota; kingdom Metazoa; phylum Chordata; class Mammalia; order Rodentia; family Sciuridae; genus Marmota; species Marmota monax. Next base: position 2,291,103 of record NW_026694639.1, read on the forward strand.
GGGTGTCCAAAGAGGGTTCCAGAGCCACTACCCTGAGGATATGAGGGACAGCTATATTGTTGCTAGGCCCCTTTGTTAATTTGTAATCCAAAATGTCATAGTATTTCAACAACGGGCATGAAATTCTTATTTCAGAATAGGAAACATTTCTTTCATTCTATTTTTCTTTCTTTCTTGTTCTGATTTTTAAAATAGTCCTGAAAGAAGTTAAATGAGTAAATGAGAAGCAGCCTTAACTAGATATATGCTAAAATAATTGTCTCTCAGTTAACAACATCAAGCTATGGCAGGATTTTTTTTTTTTTTTTGCCTGTGATGAACTATCAGTCTCACTGGGCTTAGAACTAAAAAGAGTTAGGGTTGCATGGGGCAAATCTATCAATGAACACAAGCAGACGCTGTTAAAATAATAAATGTGCAGACAGGGTTGGTTCTTAGGCCTTGAAGGGGGAGGAATCCTGAAAGAGTGAAGACTTTGAAAAGAATTTTGAAAAGAAGGAAGTAGCGGCTATGGCATACAAAATGACAGCTGCGGTAGGCATTCTGTGGCATTATCATCTCTTTCCTGTTTTGTGATATATGTTAATAGGATGCCTAGGAATCCATTAAATGAGGCTGTTTTTCTTTGGAGCAGAGGGGTAAAGAATGCAATTTGATTATTGAATATAACGAAGGAAGGCCTTTTTCTAGGGCAGGGGCATGCATAACTTCTTGAGAGGAACCGGTAGGCCTTTGCAAACTGCGGTCCTTCTTTATAGAGGATGCATGACATGCACCTCTTCATCCCAGCACGGAGTAGACACTGGTGCAGTGTGCACCACAGTGGCCTCTCTCTGGACTCATTGAGTCTGTAACTAGAGGAGAGATGACCTGACTGACAGCTGAGTTCTGAGCTGTCTGTGGGAGTTGGCCTGGAGCTACCTTGGCACACTCTCGCTGTGTTCCCTCTTCTGTCTCTGTTTCTCTCTGTGCAGCTGACATCCTGATGGCCTGTCTTGCTCTGTGCAGTGTGCCTCTTAGTTATCCTATCTCCTGTTTCACAGTTTTTGTGACTGACTTAAAAGGGACACCTCCAATCTAGTGGGTTGAAGAGCTGTCCCCAAAAGGTAAATCCACCCAGAACCTCAGAAGATGACTCCTTTGGAATAAGAGTCTTTGCAAATGGAATTAAGGTAAAGATCTTGAGATAAATGCATCCTGGATTAGGGTGGACCTTAAACCCCCTAAACTCAATGATAGGTGTCCTCATAAAAGACAGAGCAGGAAAAGGCACACAGAGACAGAGGGGAAGGCCATGAGAAGTCAGGACAGGAACTCGAGCTGTGCATCATCAGTCACAGAACCAAGGATTGCCAGCACCTACCGTAAGCCAAGAGAGGCACTGAGCCAGTTCTGAAAAACTGCATCCTATTGAAATCCAAACTTTGGGCTTCTGATCTCTAGAAATGCGAAAGAATAAATGTCTGTTTTGTCTTAAAACTCTAAGTGTGTGTGTGGCAACCCTGGAAAATTGGTATATCTGGTACACTGGACAGGTTGGCTAAGTGGTTGTTAAATAAATAGATGGACGCAGAGCTTAGGGACCAGAAGAACCCCTGGCAATGCCTAGATCAGCCCTTAGAGTCACCTGGAGAATTTTAAAAAAGGATAAACGCTGGGAGTTTCACCCCAAAACCATTGAATCAGACTCTCTGGAGGCTGGGTCAGGGGATTTATATATTTGAAAGTTGTTCAGGGTTATTTAAACGTGTAGCCTGTGTTCAGAACCACAGATACCTTTCAGCTGTCCCATTGTATGGATAAAGAAGTGTAGACTCAATGATATTGCCCTGGGGATTAAAGAAAAGATTTTAAAAAATCCTTTTGTAAGGTCTGGGAAGAAGAAAAACAATTCATTCAAGGAGGACAAGGACTGTCTTTGTAAATTTAAACTTTAGGGAAAAAAAGGAAAGAACTTTAATCATTCATTTCATTTTTGGATTTTGTAGATGACATAATTAGGGGGAGACACAACTCATCTGCTAAGATTTCTCAGTGACCTTTGGCCAGCTCCTCTTTTTAGAGTGTTTGTTCATGTGAACCATATAAGCTTGTATGCCAGTTTAAATTTTTTATGATTTTTATTACTACCTAAATGAAGATTCTCTTTTCGTATTCCATTAAGAAATCTGAATAGAGCTTAGATTCCTGTACGGTAAAGGAGATGAATAATTGTGTTTGAAGTCTTGTTATGGGTAACTGTTTTAGTAAATTACATAGAAGATTTAATGTTCAGGGTAATTTTTTTTTTTTTTTGAAAGAGTGTTGAAACAGGACTTTGGTTTCAGAGATGTGGTATTAAATCTAATCGCCCCACTTAGGTGATCCGCCCTTTGGAGACTCATAAAGATAAGGGCAATGGGATAATTGGGATATTATGTACTCTTTAAAAACAGCATGATTTAGTCCAAGTAGGACTTGCTGGGGCTTTGAATTAATTCCCCAGGGAACAAATGAACAAACATATATGTGATATATTATTGAGGTATATATTTTGGTGCTTTGATATCTTGGAGAGACGTACATTAATCTGTCATTAATTTTAACCAGGGCAATCTGACGGTGATTAAAGCATATCTGGATAATCAGAAGCTAGAGAAGCCCACCGAGAGATTGACTTAAATGATCTAATCAGCTTTTCTTTTCATAGAAGACACAAAACTGAGGTCCTGACGACTCAAGGGCATTCACAATCCCTGGGCACTTTTCATAAGAGTCTGGGTATTTAGCCCCAGTGTCCTGGCCAAATTCCAGCTTGTGCGATGCCATTTTGCCTCCTGGAACAGTCCCCCTGCAGCTCCCAATGGCTACAGTATTATTCTCCCCTTCCTGTCCCGAAGTGCGAGGCTTTGTGTGGAGGTGGCTCTCTGGGCAGCAAATCGGATGCTTCATTTCTATTATGAGGGGCTGTGCTTCGGCTCCAGCAGTGCTTTCCCTGAGCTGCCATAAGTACGTGGTGAGGGGCTATTTACATGACTTGCGCTCCCAGGGGCAAATTGCAGAAGATTTATCCTTTTGGGAAACGTGTTTTAATCTTTTGTGAAAGACTAGGTTGTGATTAATGTAATGAGATAAAATGAGATAAAGATCAGATATGAATATATCATGTACATATTTATCTCCTGAGCCTTATTTTGTTCTATAGGAGCCTAGAAACAATTATTACCATCAAGAGTTCTATCCTCACCTTGGTCCACGCCAGGTTGTATTAAAATCTGTAAAACAAGCCATGTTTTAGTTTGCTGGGAAAATCTGAATAGAGATGTAAAAATGCTCAAAAGCGTGGAACACTTAATGTGTGAAATGATGAGAAGATTCAGGGGATTGGTTAATGGGCCCCAGGACCATTGAGAAAACTGTAATTCGGAGAGCAAGGGGGTGGTTCCTCTGGCCTGGGCAGTGGTTTCATAACAGTTAACCCGGACAGCTTGACAAGCTATTTCTGGAATTGTGTTTTTTTGGAACAATCTGTTCACTTAGGGGAATGTTGCAGTTGATCTAGAGGCTGTGGCTTATGTGACAAGATGCATGTGGGTACAATGCCACCATTAAGATTTATCTGCTTTTCATGAACAGGGCTGCCGAGGTACCATTGGAAGTACCCTGTTCCATTTCTTTCTTGGGGAAGGAGGAGAAACCAAGGGAGGTCTTCTGATTTCCTTATATTTATTTTATTGATGCATTGTAATTATATCACCATGGGATTCATTGTTACATATTTGTACACACCCATGACATAATTTGGTCAATGTCATTCGCCTGTACCTCTCCTTTCCTTCCCTCCTCCCCTCCCTCCTTCCTCTAGTCTACTGCTCTCCCTTCTATTTTCATGAGACCCTATCCCTTTTTTCCTTTTATCAAGTTCTATCCATGTTCCAGCAAATGACACAATTTCATTCTTCTTTATGGCTGAATAAAACTCCATTATGTAAATATACCACATTTTTTTTTTTTATCCATTCACCTGTCAAAGGATGCCTTGGCTGGCTCCATTACTTGGCTGTTATGAATTGTGCTGCCGCAAACATGAGTATGCTTGTATTTCTATAGTATGGTGAACTTTAATTCTTTAATTAATTTAGTTGGATAAATCCTGATGAGTGATATAGCTGGGTCACATGGTGGTTCCACTCCTAATCTTTTGCAGAACCTCAAGGAGACCTTTTTGAGGACTTAAGGCAACCAAGACAGTAAGTTAGGAGCAACATCACATTCAATATAAATTGGAAAATAGTCATGTAAAGATGATGAGAAAGTTTAAAGGGGATCAAGAAGGATACTCTGAATATTTCAAGTTTTAAAGAATGAAACTTACAATGAACTCGTTGCTTAGCCTATTCAGATATTCAAGTTTCCCTTGCTGTTATTTCCTCCCTTGACATTAGAATAGGACCTTTTGGTTGCAAGTGACAGGAACTCAGCATTAACTGGCTAATGTAGAAAAGAGGGTGCACTGGCTTGTGTAGCTGGCAGCTGAAGAGACCAGGCACTGGCCACTCCAAGGGCGGTCACCAGGATTAGCTCCTCTTCCCCTTTCCGATCTTTCCTAGGTAGCCTCTTTCCTCATGGTGGTGAGATGGGATTTAGCAGCTCTGTGCTTACATTTTGGTTATTTCAGCAGAAAGAACTTTGCTTGCCTAACAATTTGAATAAAATTTTCGAGATTATTTTGCTGGACCTGATTTTTGTCACATGCCCATCTCTGTAGCCAGAAGGATGCCATAGATGAATAGGTGAAGGTGGGTCACACTACTCAAACCAAAGGGACTGGGGTGCATTCTAAAAGAGAAATCAAGCTGGTATTACCAGGAGGGGGAATATGGATGCCGGGTACCAAAATACACATGTTCATCATGACATAAATTTATTTAAAAGTACCGACTTATACTTTCTTGGTCTTATAAAAGTGTTCAGTGCATTTGACTATACCCATGTAAATCAGAATCATGGAGATGGCCTTCTATTCCTGTTTCCTATGTAGGAGAGAAATTCAGTCTCAGGGTTCCTGCAAAGCAGTATTTCAGTTTCTAGCTGAATTCCTTTAGGGAGACTGTTTTTATTATTGCTGTATTAGTCATCTTCTCATCACTATAACAAACATGCAGGTAATTCGTGAAGTAAAGGGTGGTTTATTTTGGTTCATTGTCCTGGAAGTTCAAGTCCAAGACTGGGCAGCAGCGTAGTTTGGGCTTCTGGTGAGGGTGGCGCATCACAGTGGGAATGTGAGTGCCCACATCTGAAGACATCTGGGACCCTCAGTTCCTGATCCTTTCAGCTGCCAGGTACACAAGCTAGTACGTTCTCTTTTCTGCTTTAACCAGTTAATATTGAGTTTCTGTCACTTGCCACCAAAAAAGTCCTGGTCAATGTCAAAGGAGGAAATAATAAGGAGGAGAGCTTGGATGTCTAAAGGGGCTAATCATCTAGTTCATTTTAAGTTTCAATCTTTAAAACAGGAGGCAGAATGAGAGGGACAGACAAGTTCCACAGTCCCCAATGAGGACCTAAGGACCTTTCACCAAGTTTCTACTTCTTTGCTGCTGCTTTTTCCCTTCCTTCCTTCCTTCCTTCCTTCCTTCCTTCCTTCCTTCCTTCTTTTCTTTTTTTGTACTGGGGATTGAATCCAGGGACTCTCAACCACTGAGCCACATCCCCAGCCTTTTTTGTATTTTACTTAGACAGGGTCTCACTGAATTGCTTCAGGCCTCGATAAGTTGCTGAGGCTGACTTTGAACTTACGATTCTCCTGCCTCAACTTCCTGAGCCATTGGGATTACAGGTGTGTGTCACTGTGCCTGGCTCAGGTCCCTCTTCTTAAAGGTCCACAACACCTTCCAATACCACCACCCTGGAGATAGCCTTTACTTAGGGACCGGTTAGGGGACATTCAAACTGTACCCAAGCCATCGCACCTCATAGGGCAGTATATGCCACTTTCCTGGGAGGTTCCTCTGTCTCCTATTAAGACAAAGTTCCACCTGCTTCTCCCTTGACTTAGTTCTAATGGAACAGTTTCCTCTGTCTCTCATGTCATGAGAATTGTTGGATGTATGATGGATTTTTTTTTTTAAAAGATTCTGATGTTTCTTAATTACAGTTTGGAGCTCATTATAAAGAGTTTAATCACAAATATGAATTTTAAAAATAGTACTTTTAAATATTTATGTAATTCTGTTCTAAAAGTAAAGTCAAATTATTTCAGGAAACATAGGCCTTTAAAAATTATACATGTATATATGTGTGTGTTATATGTATATATTTCCTTATTTATTATAAGTATAGCAAGAATGAATTGCTATCCTTGTAAGAAATAGAGAATTTATTTATTTAGGTGGTGTGTATGCAAGTGTGTGTGTGTGTGTGTGTATATATATATATATATATATATATATATATATATATACACATATATATATATATACACAAATATATATATATATATATATTTGTGCATTCTTGATATTCTACAAGATGGAACAAATGGGATCTGACAATAATTCTGAAGTATTTATTAAAAAGTCCACGAATCTAAATATTCAGCTAAATAGAAAAACTACTGAGAAAATAATGTAAAAATCAATGTAAGAGGAAAATGATTTTATAGATCAGAAGTAAAATTTTAATATGCACTTGACCAAATAAATACTCTTAACAAGGGATGTCTTATTGTTCTTTGGGTTGCTAGAAACAGTAAATCCAAGCAAAGAATATTAGAATGTTCACTTTTTAAAAGAAAAATCCGAAGCTTAGCATTAAACTCCTTTGTTTGCTTTGGCCATTTACCTTTCTGGATCCGTCTTGCTTTCCTTTAGTTCATTATCTTAGACACATTTATCTTAGAGAAGATGTACATCTTTCTGTTTCCTATTTTTTTTCCGTTAAGTCGAATCTATCTTACTAAAGTTTGTTGTACTACTTAGCTTTTAGTTGACAATCATCAGCATGAATAAAATTTTATCAAGAATGAATTGCTGGGCTGGGGCTGTGGGTCAGTGGTAGAGTGCTTTCCTAGAATGTGTGAGGCATTGGGTTCGATCCTTAACACCACATAAAAAAATAAATAAGTAAAATAAAGGTATTGTGTCCATCTGCAACTAAAAAATTAAAAAAAAGAACTGCTCTCCTTATAAGAAATTTAGGCAGTTATTACAGTATTCATGAGAAGTTCATTGATAATATGAGATGATAAATAATTAGCATTTTTTTTCAGAATTCCAACATTTATGCCCTTTGTTCAGTAAAAGTATATGGGGAAGGGAAGTCAATATCTGGGTGTCTTTAAGAAGTATACGCTCCTAGAAGGTAGGAAGGAGAAACTAGGGGACTTGAAGTGGGTTCTCTTAGCCCGTGAGAGAGGAGAGGTGACTGAATGACAGGAGCGTGGTTCTTCACGTTGCTTCCATTTTCCATACAGTCAATGCTGACGTGTAAAGAATGATGGATCCTGAGTTGGTAGAACTGTCAATCTAAGAGGAAGGCAGATTGAAGATGAAGGTATGGAGGGACAAAGAAGAGCTAACCCAGAGCCAGGTAGAGCCGAGCTGTGCAGCTGCTGATGGCGAGAAGGGCTGCTTGTCAGATGTGATTTCTATTGAAACCCATCACCTGTCTTTGCTAATGTTCTTAGCTAGTGCAATTTCTTCTCCAGTGACTGTCCCAGGAATAAAGTGCCAGATGGAGGGAAAGTGTTACTGGGTAGGGTGATATGCTATTACTAGTCCCATCTGCTCACAGCCCCTAGGGCTTTTCAGCTGCGGGATTAAAGATTAATACAGAGTGACAGATGCAAGAGGGGCAATCCTCATACATAGTAGGTGCTCAATAAATGACATTAGTGGTGGAGGGGACAGGGTTTGCATTATGAATCGTGGGCTAAGGAGTTGGGGGCTTAGCTCAGCAGTAGAGTGAGTGTTTACTGTGAATGAGGCTGGGAGTTCAATCCCCAGCACCAAAATAAAAATAAAATCATATATTAAGACAATAGTGTATTTTCAAACAGTTTCTATCTACATTTCAAAAGTAAGCACTTTTTTTTCCTTCTAAACCAAATACCTTCTAAATGCTTAAATAATTTTGGATGTCATATGTCTCTTCTGCCTTTTAAAAAGAAGTTGAGGCTGTGTATCTAATTTTTTTTCCCTCTCGCACTCTTTTTCTCATCTCAGATTCTCCCTAAATATTGCAAAATTTGAAGAAAGCAAAATGGCATTTTAATTCCTTTGTTTATTAAACCGAAAATTGGGTGATCGAGTTCATGATTTAAATACCAAACAAACCCACATAGTTCTCTTTTCCTTGTAACTAAGGCATATGCTATGGGTCCAAATTTTCTCCTCATTCAAAGGGGATTTTCTTCTCCTTTATACTCACTTCCATGTTCTGGGAGGATCTTTTCCAGTGCTATCAAGAAAAAAACCTTTTGGTTCAGGAGACAGTGACGATGACCCCTTTTGGGGACAGGCTTGGGTATTAAGGAAAAATTACCTGTACTATATATTTGTTCCAATACATGTTCCCCAATCCCAGTTACAAAACCCCGACCCCCTTCTGTCTTCTTCTTTTTGCCTACCTCATTCCTAAAGATATTTCTTTCCTGCTTGCACAAACCACTTAATTTCCTTTTTCAGACTGCTTTTATTATCTGTTTCTACATCTCTATGGCACCAATCACCATAGCATCCAGTTCAATGGTATCTGTGCTAATTATCCTATCTTTCAAACACAATGGATTAGTGGAACAGAATGGATTAGTAGAATAGAATTTCTACTGCATTTCCAATGATGGGTATTTACAGGGAATTACTTAAATTTCAGGTAAAAACGGGGCTTGCAGTATTTTTCAAAACAGGAGTTAGAAACAAATCTCCCCAAATGATTACTTAGAAGACACTTAGCAATACTTAATAAAGAAGAAGAATGCGTTTAATTAGGATAAGTTTATAAAAACTTATAGTTGCCTTTAAATGGTTAATTAAACTAGCCATCTATAGGGAATTGTGTGCATTGTTAACTTGTTCTTAAGGTTGTGCCTTACCTACTGAATGTGAAATCATGAATGTTCTTTTTCTACATCCTTGGCCATTGTGTTTACCATTATTGTAATTGTTGACCTGGATTGTTTTTCTGAGAAGGAAACGCCCTTGCCAGATAAAAATCAGTGCTTATCTTGGCTTTGCAGTAAAATCCTAAAATTGTATAGAAGTTTGAAAGGCCAGAAGAAATCCGTGGAAATCAGAAAGGAAATATATGTATTTTTAGAGCATTTGTTTGAATGCAAATTGTTTTCTGACCTCTTTATTTAAATAGGTGCAAGTTTTCTATTTTAAGCCTCCGTCATTGCTGTGGTTTCAAAACAAGAAACACAGCAAAACAAAATAAAGCAAAAAGGCCAAGTGAAAAACAGCTTTCACTCCACAGATATATGTGTATATGTATATGTATATGTATATGTATATGTATATGTATATGTATATGTATTCCTCAGTGAGAGTCAGAGGAAAATATAACCAACACTGTTTTGCTAGGTTTGAATGGAAAACGGTGGTGGTCTCAGTCATGTTTCCGTGGATTTCATTTATGAGGCATCTCAGCTCTATGTTACTTACTTACTTATTAAATTTATTTAACTATGTTGTAACATTAGACTAAACTATTAGGTATCTAATGACGATTAAGTCATTTAATATTGAGAACTTGGAGCATTAGGTACTGTACAGAAGATGTAGCCCATGTCCTTAATGACATGGTCGTAAATGTGACTCATAAGGCTTGAGCATCTAGGATCAGAAGCAAGACTGAGTCATGGGATGGGGGGTGGGCAACAGTAGAACTGCTTGTGGGTGGTTGAGAGTCCCATTTAAATGTCCTCAGAGTAATTGATCACACCCAGTTGTGCTACAGACAGTCCCGGGCTGATGCCACTGTGGCCCTCAGGTACCCATACCCTTTTTTACAATCGTTATTGGTTCTTTTTTTTTTTTTCATATTCAACTTCTGCCTCCAGGTCTACTTTGCAAAAAAAAAAAAAAAAAATCTCTGTTCTGTGTTCATCTTTGCTCACATTTTAATCTCTTTTTTTTTTCCTTCTCTGTACCTTTTATGGATATATTCTTCTCCAGATTCAAATGCTTAATTGTTTTTCCTGGTGATATAGGCACACTATAATCCCAGAGATTCAGGAGGCTGAGGCAGGAGGACTGTAAATTCAAAGCCAGCTTCAGAAGCTTAGTGAGGCCCTGAGCAACTTAGTGAGTCCCTGTCTCAAAATAAAATATAAAAATGTTGAGGATGTGGCTCAGTGGGTAAGTGGCCTTGGGTTCAATCCTGAGTACCCGCCCCCCCCCCAAAATAGTGATAACTTCAAAGAAACATTTCAGCCCTAAGATGTTATGATTATCATGATGTATGGTAACATCCTAGTTGGCAACTCAAAGGGTTGGCCCAGTATTAAATTCTTCAGATAAAAATAAATGAACAAACAAAAATCCACAAAACCCAGTTTCTAACAGCAGATTTCTTGTGAGATTCCCTCTCTCAGCCTTATTGTGTTTTCCTTCTTTTCTCTCCCCCCCGCACTTCGGCTATCTCTCACCCTGAGATGCTATGATAGGGGTTTTCTTAGTTCAGTGGTTGAGAATTTTGCTGTATTGTTTTGTCCCATGGCACCTGCTGAAATCCCAAGGGGAAAAATTTAGCACACAAAATACAGTCAGTGTGATAAAATTAAATTCACAAACCCTGCAGCTGCTGTGTACACAGAACACGCCTGGACTCTTCATCACTGCCTGCCTCCGTGTTCTAGTTTTACATCACTGCTCTTTGCATCGGCTTGCATTTTGCATGTTAGGAGGGAGGAAGATAAATTTCAGGACGACCGTTCCCTCCCGTGGCAGCAGGCACATGAATTACATGGGCATGTGCTCACATCTACAGCTCGTGTTAACGTACCAAAACCAGGTGATTTAAAACAGTAGAAATGCATTGTCTCTTAGTCTGCGAGGCTAGAAGTCTGAAGAGTCAGCAGGTGCCACGGGGGAGAATCCTCCCTTACCTGTCTGGCTTCAGTGTTTCCTGCCAGTACTTGGCATTCTCGGCTTGTAGATGCCTAGCTCCAATCATGTGACCGTCCTCCTCCTATCTGGCTTTATAGCACCTTCCCTGTGTCCAGATTTGCCCTTTTCAAAAAAAAAAAAAAAAAAAAAAAGAATACCAGTTATTTTGGGTTAAGGCCCACTCTTTTTTTTTTTTTTCTTTTGGTACCAGAGATTGAAATCAGGGGCATTTATCCTCAGAGTCACATCCCCAGCTCTTTTTTTTTTTTTTTAATTTTTTTTATTTAGAGTCAGGATCTCACTGAGTTGCTTAGGGCTTTGCTTTGAACTCTCATCCTCCTGTCTCAGCTTCCTGAGCCTCTGGGATTACAGGCATGCCCCAACACACCCAGTTTAAGGGACTCATCTTAACTTGATTAAATCTTAGTTAAATCTGCAAAGATCCTGTTTCCAAATCAGGTCACCTCCTTCCGTACTGGTTGTTAAGACTTCAACCTCATGTTTTAAATGGGAAACACCAATGAACCCATAATAGCCAAGACATTGCTAGGAGAACCAAGGGAGCGTGGTGTTGTAGAAGCCCAGAATGTGCTTCGGGCCGGAATGATGGGTAAGATAAGTCAGGTGCTGCTGACTGACAAAATAAGGTGAGGACTGAGGATTGACGGTTGGGTTGAGTGACGTGGAAGTCATCGTCACCCTCGCAGTGGGTGGTTTCAGGTAAGTGGGGAGGATGAGAACTGGAAGGAAATTCAAGAGAGAATGGACAGAACACCTAGAGAAAGCAAAGGTGGACAGTTTTTATGGGACCTTTGCATATAGAAAAAAAGAGAAAAATGGAATAATGATGGGTGGGTAGAAGGAATTGTACAAAACAGCAGAAGTAAGGACAGATTTGTATATAAGCTAGTAGGAGGGACCGCTGCAGGAAAAAGGGGCCAGTTTTTAAACTGATGCCTTTGAGCAGGCAAGAAGGCACATGATATAACAGGAAACTCTTTGACGACTGTGTTTATCAAGACTTCTAGGGGATTCTGATGCTCAGCTAACATCGAGAACCACTGTTCCACATGATCTCTAGGATCTTCCAAAATTCTGTGTCTTGCAATGTCTTTTACTCCATTAGCTGAAAATGAAACACCCCTTTTATTTAGAATGATGATTTCATTTAGAATAATGGGTATAAAGAATGATTGAGATGGAAAATGGCCACAGTGTATTAGAGGAAGGTGTGCTGTAGGGAATGGGTGCTCTCCAGCCTTGCTTCAGTCTGAGCAACTTAATCAGCTGTACTGTCCCTTTAAACTACAATTTCTGTCATTTAGATACTCTGCCTCAGCATCGCCTGGGAGATAGATCAGGCTGCATCTCAGCTGCTATTTTTAGATGACCCTGCATCAGACCCTGGCAGAGTGAAGAGAGTGTCATGGCCACTTGAAATATTTGTATTTGGCAGGATTCAAACCTGATATAACAAATCAATGTCCTAATACCTAAATGCTATTATATCAACATTTTATATATCAAGTTTACTTCAAATGTGACCTAGTATTTTTCACGCAAACCCTCCCAAAGTCAGATCGCAAGTGTGGATGGCTTGACCATTGTATGCTTTTAATTTGTTCATTATAAATCGTAGCCCGAGGTTGGCGTTACTCTCTTAATGTGATTACTCCTTTGACCTCCTTTCATTCTAAACGAGACAGTTAACAATGAAATGATCTGACTTTCTTTCTCCAGTCAATTAAAGTTGTCTTTAATTTCCTTGATGTTGGAGGACTGAGAAGCATTGAGACAATGGAGAGTTTTAATCACAGCAGCAACTCACTTGAGTGGTAGTGAAATAACTTGGGAAGGAAGGAATGTTTGGCTAGCTCGGAGTGCTACGCTTCTCTACCTGTTAAAAACAGTTTGGAGATACTGATTGCACATTATTTAGTAGAAAAGTATGAGATTATTGAGGTTAGGTATCCATATATTGCCAGGATTAGTTTTCAAGAAGATGTTCCTTCTCCTTTTTTAAAGTAGTCAGAAACAAATTGAATTATCTTTTCTTTTTCACTTTAAAACATTTTTTATTTGTTCTAATTAGTTACTCATGACAGTAGAATGCATTTTGACACATCATACATAAATGGAGTGTAACTTCTCCTCCTTCTGGTTGTGCATGATGTAGATTCACACAGATCATGTAGTCATATATGCACATAGGGTAATAATGTCCAATTCCTTCCACTCTCCTTCCTGCCCCCAGACTCCCTCCTCTGGCTTCACTCCCTTCTGTCTAATCTGAAGTACCTCTATTCTCCCCCTGCCCCTGATTGTGAATTAGCATCCGCATAAGTTTATAATAATTTATACTAAAACCTTTCACATTTTTATACTTACCTTTTTATCCATTTATTTAACCCTCAGAAGCACTTAATATATAGGCAGATCAGAAGAGAAAATCAAGGCATAGGACCTTTGACCTGTTCACCTTCCCACCTGGTAAAGTAGGAGCCACACCTAACACCCAGGGCGCCCTATCTGAATCCTCATCTCACTGTTTGCATCCATAGTTAGGGGAAAGCTTTGGAAATGAACCAAATCATGTTCTAGAGCAACTTACAGTTTGACAGCCATTGAAAGGAAGTTTGAACTGTCTTTAAGTTTCTTTGAAATTGTGAGCCTTTAGTTGCTACTCTGAAATCACATAGCTTTGGGAAATTTTAAGAAAGTTTAGCTTGAGATTGATGACAAAGGCAATTTTGTGTTTAATGTTGTATTTGATAAGCATGCCCTAAAACATGTCCAGTTCTTCTCAAAGTTGATATTTTTAAAATGCACTGTATAACCTTATCCACTCTTGTGTCTGAAGTAGAAGGTTTTGGCTTGGAGTTTTCAAACGCGATTACCCTCCCACCCCCTTTTCCTTCCTCTTATACATTTTTAAAAATTTTTTTAACATTTTATTTTGTTTCCTCTTCCTCATGTTTTAAAACCCCATCTTTATAAGTGATTGAAGCTATCTTGTGTGTGTGTGTGTGTGTGTGTGTGTGTGTATGTGAATACTTTTGTTCATTTGCTTACTTTAAAAATGCTTACTTTAAAACTTAGAAGGAAACTTTGTTTAATAGATCAGTTGAAAGCCAAGTTTACCTTAAAACATCTTTTAAAAAGCTCAAAGAGCAAGAATGGACTACCCAGGTGTCCTACTAGGACAGAGACCATGGGACGCTCACAGGCAGAATCAAGGAGACAAATCTAACACCCTAACTGACCCAAAATGGAAGGAGCTCTGGTAGATTGTGGGGCTGGCAATCGGGTCTCATACCCTCTGGGATGAATGCTCTTCCTTTTGATAGTAGTTGTAATTAGCAATATTTCTGAGAAAACTCACCAAACTGACTGTAGTTGGCTATCAAGAGAACTTGACGTTTGCCTTGTTTTCACAATGGATGTCTGTTCCAGTAAAAGTAGGTGGGGAAGTTCAAACTTCCCCTTTTGGAGTTGGATTAAGCTGATTTTTAAGACTGTGATTTCCTATGAAAATCTGGGAAAGCAAAATAAGTCTGACTTTTAACATTCTTTTCAGGTCACATTAAATCATGCATAAATGAACAGTGGAGGCATTTCTGCGACTTACTTGGGAACTCAGGCTTGGGGATTTCTTAGGGGATTTATTAGGGGTCATTGGAACTCAACAGAATCTCAGATTTTGGAACTGACTCACGGAAACCTTGATCTCTGGCTGACATCCAAAGATCCCAATTGAACCATTGATGTTTCTTTGACACACCCAGGGCCCCTCTGCTGCCCTCTTTCAAAACCTTGCTTTCTTGGTCTCCTCATTACCACTTACTCAAACACATTGCCCAACCATACAGCAGAGTCAAAAAGCCACCCCTTCCAGAAATTGTCCTGCTGGTCAGCTGCCGTCTCCTTTCCTCTGAAACCCCATGTGCCCTTTGTACCTCTGTGTATGGATCACATCTGTGGAACCTTCTCCAGCTCGGGCCCTGGCACAGGAACTCCGGGAAAGCCCTCTCTCCTTTTATTTTGCCTTATTTTGTAGCTATTGTGCATTGGACTCTTTGCCTTTCAGCAATTAATAATGTAAATTGGGTTTTTAAAAATTTATTTTAAAATATTTTATTTTATAAAACTTATCATGCCCAAAGAAGATTATATAAATTAGATGCACAGTTGAAAGAATCCTAAAACCAACATACTTGCACCTGCCATTGAGCTTAAAGAGATTGCAGGTATTGTGTGAACCTCTCCCTGAACATATTTCTTCCCTCTTGAGAGAACCACCATCCTGAAATCTGTGTTGGTTATTTCCTTGCTTTCTTTCATAGTTAATCTACATGTAAATAATTCTGTGACTTGAACTCTTTCTCTAAATATTATGCTTTTGAGATTCATCCATGCTGCTTACTATGACTATATATCACGGCTGTCCTTTTCACTGTTGTAAAGTATTCCAGTATAGAATACATCCAGTTTTTTTTTTTTTTGATATGACAATGTGGGAGTAATTGTTCAAGAGTTCTGAGTCTGGATGATACACCTCACAATGCAATTGTTTGCTGTCTGCAGTTTCAGCCTTGCTAGGTTTGTTGTCATTTTATTTTCCAAAATAGTTGTACTAATGCAGTATCTTAGTGTCATGTATTTGTCCCTGTTGCTCCAAAATCTTTCCTACTGCTTTTGAAGGTCCTGGAGGACAGTTCTCTCTCTGTTTGCATTTCCAGGTATTAATGGAGACTCTTTCACAAATTTGGTAATATTGATTGTCTGAACTGATAATTTGGTTGGATTCAAGAATTGAGGAAGTTTCTCTCATCTTTGAAGTATTCTGTCTTAGTTTTTATTAATAAAAACACTGAGAAAATTCACAAAATGGAATCAAGTATTTGGTGTAAGTTATCACCCAGCCCCTTTCCACTCACTAGCTTCTTCTTTTTTTTAAATGTTTTATTGGTGCATTATAATTGTAATAAGAGTGGGATTCATGATGCCATATTGTACATGATATGACAAAATTTTACCAATCATATTCCCCAGGACTTTCCTTTTCTCACTGATCCTCCCTCCCCTTATCTGCTTGTTCTACTCTATTGCTTTACCTTCTATTATTATTTCATCTAGTGCATTATAATTATATATTACATATGACACATATATTCTGCATCTATCTGTTATATGTGCAGAATTCATTGTGATATATTCAAACACAATTTACGAGCTTCTTGATGGTAAAATAGTCTCTATTGAGTAAAACTGATAATTGTCTCTACGCTATGATGGAGACATGTCTAACATACTGTCTAGTCAATGTCAGAACTCCATATATACTAGTTGCTTTACAATTCCCATAGAACTCAGCTCTCCTGCTAATACAGGTCATTTCCAACGTGGTTCGTTGGTCTGTGCTGTGATGAGTTACCCAGAGACAACTAAGCCACGGGACAAAGTATGTGTCCATGTAGCCTCAGGGCAGCCTACAGCCAAGATACTCTGGCTGGTTTTAACGTGCTTCACTCTGGTGCGTCTACTTTGATTCGATTTGGATAATTTCTTTTCATCCTCACACGGAAACCCCCTGAGCTCGCTCATAGGATTTGTGGTTACTTTTGATGCTAATTTGGTTGGATCATCTGTGCTGCAGACTCATCGTGGAGTTGGGTGGCAGAAGCAGTTGCAGTTCATCTGACAAAGACCGTGCCAGACGCGGTGCGCCAGACCTGTTTACAGCATTTTACAAATGTTAATTCAGCTCTGGGAGGCACTTAGTGTTATTGCCATTTTGGAGATGAGGCAGGGAGGTTGAATAACGTGGCTGAGTGACATAGCTAGGGGTGTCAGAGCCCGAAAACAGTAGGATGCAGAAGTTAGAAGAGCAAGTCAGTGCCTTTTCATTTATGTCACCTGATTGTTTTATACTCTGATCTTTGTGTGTCAATGCAGTGCTGACACCAAACTTAAAAGACACCATGGTTGCTGGATCATGGTGATGCATGTCTGTAATCCCAGTGGCTTGGGAGGCTGAGGCAGGAGGACCATGATTTCAAAGCCAGCCTCAGCAATTTATTGAGGCCCTAAGCAACTCAGTGAGACCCTGTCTCTAAATAAAATACAAAATAGGGCTGGGGATGTGGCTCTGTGGTTGAGTCCTCTTGAGTTCAATCCCTGGTTTAAAAAAAAAAAAAAAAACCCATGGCTGACACCACAGACCACCCCACCCCACCCCCAACCCCAGCCCTGGTTCCTTTTAGTTCATGAATTAACAGATATAGAACATTATTGCTAGCTGAATATTAGTTTCATTGTAATGTCTTGAGGTCTCAGAATTCCTACCAGTACTGAGCGTGGTCAATATTTTCCCAGAAATTATGTATTTTAAAAGAGTTGCTTGGGCTCTTTTCCAATGTTGTAGTTTTAGCTCAAGTTATAACCTGTTACAATGTTTCTGATAAAATTGAGAAAGCACGTGGTTGTAAAATAGCAGAAGTTTAAAATAAACAGTACGAGTGATTTCCCAGGTATAATGAACCATGTGGAACTGAAATTGGTTGGATGCATTTTCTGGTTCAGTACAGAAGTCCGTCTTCTCAAAAGGAACACCACTTTGTTAGTTTATATTTTCAGCCCAGAAGTAAGAGCTCTTTAAAAACAACTTTGCTTTATAAAGTAATACTGAGACATCTAAATCTGTCTGTGTTTATAGAGCACTTATCTTGCAGTGCCTGGGTAATTAACTCTCAAGTTTAATGACAGTGCAATAGTTGGGCACTTTTGGAAACTGTAATTGTCCTATGTGACTTGGCGTCAATGCCAAGTCATACATTTCTTTTAATCCAGCTTTTCAATAAAATAAAATTTATTCAAATGACATTAATAGGGAACTCAGACAGAGCCGGCATTTCATAGTTTTTAAAAATTCTGAGAACATTTTGGAAAAATGCATTTGTGTTGTGGTTCTTCCCTTCATCTGTATCCAAGAGAATTTAAATGTAAGATGTGAATTGAAAGAGACTTAAAAAAAAAAAAAACTTCTTTGAATTTCCCACATTTCTTCCAAAGAAAACAGAAAAAGCTTATTCTCGAGCCAAAAAAGAAAAGAAAACAGACCCAGTGTCCTGCTACTGACCACTGTCACAGAGGTGATGCAGCTGCAGGACGGAAGGGGTGAGTGGCAGCTGGTCACCTACACGCCACCTGCCAACCTGGCTCAGCCTTCACTAGTGCTTATTGTCTTTCTTGTTAATAGTAAAGATAATAATAAAAATCGAAATGAAAAGCAACATTAAAAAGATCAGTTATCAGTGGATCTAAATAATTTTGTAATTCCTAGCTCCTTAGTCATTGTGCTATATTATTTATTATATAGCCTTGTATTATTATCAGTGGATTAGAAACTTATTTGAAGAAGAAATGTTGGGCTGGAATATAGCTTTGTGCTAGAGCATTTGTCCAGCACCCGCAAGGCCTTGGATTCTATCCCCAGCAAGCATGTATACACACACACACACACACACAAGTGTACACACACATATGTACACACACACACACACAGAGTTAGCAAAAATTTCCATTTGTTCTCATGCCCTGCTATCTGGATATTTGTTAAGTCCCACTTTATGCTCACACATAAACCTTCACATTGATTCAAGCTTCAGGCCACTCCCTTAAAAATAAAATGCTAAATATTTTATTTGCATATCTCCTTGGGAATTATTGTAATGAGGGATGATTCTATAAAGTCTATAAAGAAGCCAAGGCATTAGTTTATTTTTATATCTGAAAATGAAAACAGCTTTACTAATCTTTCCTCCTAAATACTAATGTTCATTATAAAGTTTTAAAATACTATCCAGGAATAAAGAAGGAAGAAAAAAAAAAACTGGAATTTCCCATCATTTAGAACAACCATTGGTAATGTTGTTGCCTGTTTTCTTCCAGAATTTTGAGAGTGGAAAACACCATGGGTAGATAGCCACAATTAAAAAAAAATGGAAAATGGAATTATTACCTCTTGGTTATAATCAGTCAACTTATCCCTCAGCTGTCCCCTGTCTTCCTCAGAAATCTCCAAACTACACATCTTGAGTGGCACAGGGTCAAGGTGGTTGGGGAAGAACCTTGCATTCTTTTTTATGGACCCCAGGTCTCTGGCAGGGCCTTCAGGGCACTAGGTGAGGACAGGCATTTGTGTTGTGGTTCTTCCCTTCAAATTCCTGTATCCAAGAGAATTTAGTGGCTGTGCTGGTGTGATTGTTGAGGCTCCAGTTCTCCCAGCTCTGGAGGAACCGACATCCCCACAGGTGGTGGGCTGGAAGGACCCATTCTGTCAAATCCCATCCGGAAGCTTAGAATGAAGCAGCTACTCCTGTTAGTGATTCCACTGGGTTCTCTCTAACTATTTCATCTTGGCTCTAGCATCTCTGTGCACTTTGCCATGGATGGCTTCTGTGTCCAGATGACTAACTGGGGACAATCAGCAGGTGACTGAATTTTCACATGTAGGGAATTAAATACTTAAAAACGGACGTGATCTGAACACAGAGCCCTGTCGAGTTCTGAAGGGATTCTTGCACAAGCAGGGCCATGGGGACGCGGTCATACTTGGGAGGAAGTTCAG
The DNA here is from genome assembly GCF_021218885.2 of Marmota monax. Lineage (NCBI taxonomy): Eukaryota > Metazoa > Chordata > Mammalia > Rodentia > Sciuridae > Marmota > Marmota monax. The sequence continues at coordinate 2,310,822 of NW_026694639.1, forward strand.
GTTCCAGGGGTTCTTTCCTATCTCCAGACACCAGTGTCAAAGACACTGCTTTGTCCTGGCTTAGTGTCAGGAGTGCATCATTTCCTCAAGAATACTCGGTGTATTTCATTTGTGATGGGAGTCTCCACAGTCATGGAGGCCAAGTCCAGGAACAAAGACTTGACAGAACAAATCACTTGGTGACTTGTTCACTAAGGAAGGGAGAGAAGGTTGATCCACTGTACCAAGGTCCAGTCAGTGGGAATTCTGCCGTGCTGCTGCACGGTGGGATGATGAAGATAACAATAACCTACTGTACCTTTAGAAAACTAGAAGAAAGGATTTTGAAAGTTTTTTTTTTTTCACCATAAAGAAAAGATAAAAGTTGATAAGATAGGTGTTTAACCTGGTTTTAAACATTAAATGATATAATACCACGTTTCCCATGTGCAATTTTAATATTTTTATCAGTTAAAAAATTTAAATTTAAATTTAAATTTCATTAAAAAAAGTCATTAAGGTTAGGAAGCTAAAATGCTATGTGACCAGAGAGAACAGAAACCCAGGCAGTGGCTAGAATTAGAGTGTCCAGGGAAGTAGAGTGACCACTCACCCCGTTTGCCAGAGAATATTCTGGTTTTGGTGTTGAAAATCCTACTTCTTAAGACATCCTTCAGTCCTTGGCTCCTCTAGCAGGAAAAATTTCCTAACTAGTTTCCATGTGGGATTTGAGGTAAGAAAAAGGAGAGAGATGTAAAATGCTCTTCTCATGTGATCAGGATGCAGAGCCTGGGGAAGGTGATGTACAGACTTGGGAATTCTAAGAAATCCAGAGTGTTAATCTTCTTCTTCTTCTTTTTTTTTTTTTGGTGGTGCTTGGGGATTGAACCCACACCCTTGTGCATGTGAGGCAAGCACTCTACCCACTGAGCTATACCCCCAGCCCAGAAGGTTAATCTTAATGTAAGAACCACTGGTATGTACTGGAGAGACCGCAGGCCTCAAACCAAGAGGCCTCCACAACTTTGGACAGAATGTGTAATGTCTCTTTTTCTTCTTTTGTAAAAAGGGAAAACAGTACTGGTGTCTTCCATGTTGGTTGCAAGGATCCATGTCAGTGCCTAAATTTGTTGTGATGCCTATTAAGTTGTGATGATGTAATGAAAGATGACGGACATGAGGGAAAGTTTAAAAAAATTGTGAGCTGAGGTCAGATAATCCCAGTGGGAATTATAAAAAGTAAAACTGGAAAGAATTTATCATTTCTCAGGCATTTATCTAGGGTTGTCCAGGGAAAAGAGAGACTCCATCTGGTGAGTCCAAGTATTGATTATAAAGAACAGCATGCTCTGTTTTGAGATGGTAGCAGTTTATCAGGTAGAATTATTTAGAACTTAGAGCCGGAAAGGCCCTAGAAATTCATTAGTCCCTCTTTCTCTTTGCTCCATCTCTCAAGGTCATCCAAATCCTGCAACTCATCAGTATCCTTGATTTTTCCTTTTGCCTTCTAGAGAGATAAAGCCCTTGTTTGCCAGGAATAAAGTGTTTTGGAGAAGGGATTTTTATAGCCTGTTGAGGTTTTATACCAAATAAGTCATGCTTACAATTAAAAGGAAAATCATGGGAGGGAAACATTATGGTATTAGTTCCCTGTGCCTCTCGATGACCTCCCTCTCCTCACTTCAGCTAAGAGAGATGTGGAGATGCTGTGAAGAACCAGGTGACCTGTATCTCTGGGGAGGGGAGCCACAACAGTGAGCTGGCAGCAAATCAGGATGAAGAGAGAGTAATGGGCAGAGAGGGTGGGTGGCTTAATTTGGGTCTAAGGAAGAGCTTTTGGACATGGTGACTTCTGACAGGAGTCTTAAAGGAATGGAAAGATCTCAGTTCATACACAGAGGGAGCACATTAGAAGAAGCAAAGCTGCAAGGTCTAGGTGACACTCTAGGCCCTAGACTGACGTGGAGTCTCACCCTATGTCATGGTCTCTGGTGCCGATACAGAGTCAACCCTCTCATGAGTTTGGTTAGAATAGATAAATTAACTAGGTTCTCACCAGACCCCTCAATGAACGATTCCCATCTTTTCTCTAAAAATGTAGAGTGGAGGGCCCCAGATGCTGGAGTGGGGTGAGCTGGCAGGATCATAGCTACCCCCAGAGCCATAGTGAAAGACTGTGAAAAGCAAGTGCGGGGTTTACTTTTGTGGGTCACCTTGGCTTGGCCACAGCACTCAATTTCTGGTCAAACATCAATTTAGTTCTTGCTATGAAGATGTTTTTTAAAGATGAGATTAACATTTAAATCTGTTGACATTGTGTACAGTATGTTTCTCTCCATATTGTGGATAGGCCTCCTCTGATCAGCTGAGGGCAGAGAAAAGACTGTGGGCTCCCAAAGAAGGGATCCTGCCTTTGAACTTGAGATGGCAGCATCAACCCTTGCTGGGTCTCTAAACTGTAGCGTGGCCTGCAAGGTCCTGGACTCTCTGTCACCAGAATCATGTGGGCCAGTTCCTTAAAATGAATCTCTCTCTCTCTCTCTCTTCACTCTTCACCCTGTTGGTTCTGTTTCTCTGAAGCACCCTGAAATTTAGTCATCAACCATTGCAACATTACCACTTTTATATTTTAAAATGCACAAGGCACTTTATCTATTATTTATCTCCTATTTGTCTAGGTTTATTTATTTATTAAAGAAATGTATCATGTCCATGTAGAATGGTCTTGAAGGAAGAGGAGCACTTTGGGAGATTTTCTTAGTGGCAGCGTCAGGAGCTGTCAGGGCACGTCTGTATTTACATGTTTTCCCAGTGTGTTGTGGATCTGTGACTCTCCTTGGAGGAATTCGGTATTCAGAAGTCAATAAACAAATTACATTGATCTTGTAATGTGGGGCTGTCACAGTGACGGATAGGATACCAACTCCTTCAGAGCAGTGTGTGAGGGGAAAACAAGAGACTGGAATTGCCCAGGGACGTGGGAAGAATTCAGGGCTGCCCCAGTGGGAAGTTTTGTCTTGGAGAGCTGTTCACTTTGCATTGCAACATATTGATCTGGGGCTACACCAAAGTCCTTTGTTGTGTGTAGCCTCTGGGATTTTATCAGTTGTGTAATTATCCCATGGTGCTTATGTGCCCCATGAAGAAGGGAACCTGTACACTACATGATGGTAACGTGTGGGATGAGAGTGGTGCTCTTGGCAGATTGAATAATACTTGAAATTTATATATCCCTCCATAATTCATTTCAGCGAGTGCCTTTGACAACATCACTCAATCAGGCGGGAGAGATTGAAGTCCCTCTTTACCACACGAAGAAGGGCACTCGTTCCCTTGAGATGAAGTGACTTGCCAAGGTTACAGAGCTGGTTGCTCATAGAATAAAGAGAAGACTCACCTTGATTCATCCAGTAGTATTTTAGGTACCATGTTTTTGTAAAACTCCTGTACATTATTTGGTCCCTTGATGTACTTAGTGAATACTTGTTTTGATGCAACTTAATTTATTTGCAGGGGAAAAAGTAGAGTATGTTCAAGAAGAAACACTTATATGTACAAGTCTCATTTGGGGAGATGTTAAATATTCTTTAATGAGCTTAGAAGGAGCGTGAGTGATATTATTGATAGGTCCTTCTTACAGCAAGAACTAAAACATTGCAGAAACCCACAGATTTTTTTTTTGTGTGTGTGTGTTCTGTCCCATCGTTCTTATCGAGTGCCTGACTGCATACTGTCTTTGGGTCTGAGCTCCTAGGCATGCTTGAGTATTGGCGGATGCTTTGACAGAGGAATGTCTTAGTCAGCCCTGGTGTGTTCATGACCATGGTGAATGTATATAACATGGAGACATCTCTTACTTTTCTTCTTGAGGAGCATCAGTAAGGCACACCTTGAGTAAAAGCAACTGAATCTATGATCTGCTTTCCCCCCATAGTTTAAATTCGTGGCTTTTTTATTATCAGGATGTCTTTCGAGATCAACTAGCAGTGTGTCTGAAGAGGCTGCATGACTGTCCCAGAACATTTTTACTCAATTAAAAAATACACTACTATAAGAGACTACGAGCTGAAACTGTGTATGTCCTTGTTTTTTTTCCCCATCCGAAATAGATATATCTCCTCTTTAGTTATTTAAACAAAGTAACAAGTGATAAACATGGAGATGAGGTTTATAACCTGGCAGTAAAGAATCTAAACATTTTAAAAGCAGGAAGCAAATGAGAAGTCATATGTCTGCCTTTCTTTCTTTTTTAAAATTTATTTATTTTTGAGACATTACACTTGTATTTATGGTGTACAACATGATGCTTTGATGTGTCTACATTTGTGGAATGGCTAAATCAAGCTGTATAACTTATGCATGGCCTCATATACTTCTTTTTTTTTGTGTGTGATGAGAACACAAATCTATTCTCTTGGCAGTTTTCAAGTATGAAATAGGTTGTTATTAACTGTAGACACTGTGGTATTCAATAGAGCTCCAGAATTTATTCATCTTGACAACTGAAATTTTGTATCCTTTGACCAGTGACTCTACTCCTATACCCCCAGCCTCTGGTTATCACCATTTGCCCTGTTTCTGTAAGTTGGACTCTTTTAGAATCTATATGTAAGTGAGATCATGGAGTATTTGTCTTTCTGTGCCTGGCTCATTTTACTTTATGTAGTGATCTGGTTCATCCATGTTGTAGCAGATGACAGGATTTCCTTCTTTACAAAGCTGCATAGTATTCCATTGTGTAGGGATGCCACATTTTCTTTATCTCTTCATGCATTGCTGGACACTTAGGTTGATTACATGCCCAGATGTCCAGGCTATTGTGAATATGCTGCAGTAAGTATGGGAGTACAGATGTTTCTTCAGCATGCTGCTTTCATGTCCCTTAGGTATATATCCAGTAATGTGATCGCTGGGTCATGTGGTAGCTGTATTTTTAATTTTTTGAGGACCCTCCATACTGTTTCCCATACTGACTGTACTAATTTACATTGCCATTGGGTTTCCTTTTTCTCCGTGTCTTGCCAAGATTTATCTTTTATCCTTTTCATAATGACTGTTCCAACAGATGGGAGATGATCTCATTATGATGATCACTTGAATTTCCCCGATGATGAGTGATGAGCATTTTTGCCTATACCTGTTGGCCATTGGAGAAGCAACTTCTTTGGAGAAGTGACTTTTCATATCCTTTGTCCATTTTCCATCAGGTTAGTTGTTTTCTTAGTATTGAGTTGTTGGAGTTATTTTCTGCTTGCCTGCCTTCTTTCCTTCCTTCTTTTGGTTCGAAGGATCAAGCCCAGGTAAATGTGTTACTACTAAGCTACATCCCCAGCCCTTTGCCTTTGATCAATAACGATCAAATATTTGATCAATAATTATCAATAATGATCAATAATGATCAAATATTTGTTATTTAAGTAATTGTACATTTGCAGTGTTTCGGGGTGTCATGTGTGTTTGTGATTACTGAGGAAAATCACATGAACGCATGTGCTTTTGCTTTTCACCTGTTGGTCTGGCCAGAAAGAAAGAAAGAAAGAGAGAACATTGTTTCTTTAAATGTGTAAATTGAATTCTCAACAAATTATGATTGGTTCAATACTTAAGTGGTTAGATTTAATCTCTGAGCATACATTTTTAGATTCTATTAATTTACCGCTGTATATCTTATAATTCAGAAACCATAAAAAAGGTTACTGATTTTAAACCATGGCATCGAATGAAGGCAGTAATTTTCAGGACTTTTAAAGATACAGTTTTAATGTTAACAATTTATGGAAGCCTATGATTTTCCAGTTACATTTGAAGGAAAGAAAGCTTAATTTCCTTTTTAGCAAAATAGTCCATAATGCACATTCATCCAAGAATGTCTACATTTCAAGCCTCATCTGCCTTTTTATCTTCCTGGGATTCCAGTGAGCTGTTGACTGGGTTGTCCTTTCAGTTGGTCTTTCAGTCATTTATTCATTTAATGTTTGTTGTAAGCACCTTTCCTCACTCAGGCAAGCTCACAGGAAATTAGAGCCAAGAGTGTACACAAATGGGGACACAGTTGTTTTTGTCAGTGGGTTGTTCTTTGTAAGAACACAGATGAGGGATCAAAGGGATGTTTGAACAGGGTGTGGAAGGGTGGCTGGGTGTCGGTCATTCAGCAATCACAGAACCACCGCATTCAAGGAATGGTGGGAGCCCATGCATTGGGCTGGATGTCTCAGTGCCCAGCAGAGGATCTAAGAACAACTATGTGACTTTATTTTTCATCCTTTCAAACATTCCATTCCTATTTAAATGCTTAGGCTCAAGTATTGTGTGAGTCAACATTTCTCAGGAGATGACTGCAGAATGCCAGTTGTATAAAACATTCCTGGAAAGAGAAGACCACATCTGAAAATTGCTCTTGAAAAATCCTCTTTGACTTTGCTGATCCACCATTACCCAAGCATATTTGACAGTAAAACACTTTTTGGACTTTCTTTTTTAACATTCCATGGCATCTCAATTCTGTGGAACACTATTTAGGGGAACATTTGTCTGAAATCGCATTATCCAGCATCGGCTTTCGGTATGAAGAAATTCTCTCTTGTTTCAGGAGAAATCTGCAGAAAGAGCTTTTGCTAGTGGGGTATGCATGTTGTGGATCAAGACTAGTGGAGAAGTGTGTAACTCACTTGATAGTTCTTGTCTCTTTGAACAGTCATCTATTTTTATTTTATATTTGATTGATGATAATAGAAAAATACACAGTCCTAAATATAATTATGTGGTCTGGAGCATCTATGGTGAATAAATATAACTATTAGATGCCTTATCTTTTGTTGAAAGAGTGAAGGAGAGACTGCGGTGTTCTGACTTGGCAGATGTTTTAATGGGGAGTCACAGCTACAACATATGAAACCATCTCAATAGGAGAGGTGATGATATTAAAATATTTCCATCTGTAACTGCTTTTTGAATAAAAAGAAAATGTAGTTTATAAATAAGTTAAGAAGATCTTATTCCTTTATTCCTATACGTATTTGCTGAAATTCACATCACATGCGCACTATTTTGTAGAAGAGCAAAATAAAATTTGAAGAATGATATCTTACAGTTGTCCCTTTTAATGGGAAAGTCAGATATTCTAGGAAAGGAGCTAATTATCTTGTTCATTGTGCAGAGAAAGCACACTGAAAGATCTTGGATCTTTGTAAGATTTCAGGCTTTTCAAAATCCTGACAAGGCTGCTTCTAAATTAGTCCATGTTGAGTACTGTCTTTTTGTGGGGTGACAACTGGTTGGTGTTGTTCCACTTAATTGAAAGAAGAAAAGCATTTAAAAAAATGGCTCTTCCCTCTGTTGGATGAGAAGTATCACAGGGAAGAATGGAGTGCCTGATGGGAACAGGGTGTGGCTGGGGTGTAAGCTCAAACCTTTTTGAAGATGCACAATTTACTGTACCAGAGATCTCCTGCCAGATTTGATAGAAGTAGGTTATTCTGCCAGAAGTGGTGTAAGTAGATTATAGGAAACCTACTTACACCTACTTATATGGTGGAAACATTCCTTTCTTGTTTGTTTATACTGCAGTTTTTTCCTCTTCCATCCTCCTCCTCTTTCTCCTCCTTTATTTCTTGGAGATTTTTTTTTTTAAACCAGAAAGAGAGGGTCTCCCTCTGAGAACTTAAATGGTCCAATGGAGTTAACTGCTTTTACTGTGGTTTAGTTTCAAAGTAAAGTGAAGACTCTCTTTGAAAACTATTTGCGTTAATTAAAATTAATGTATAATTCTTAACAGAAAGAAAATTGCAGAGTTATGAGATTGTGGTCTGCAAAGAAGACTCTAGAGATATGCTGGTCAATGTTTAACAACAGGCTCTCTGGGGAACAAAATGACTGATTGGCAGTGTTAATCATTTTGGTGGTGAAAAAATACTGCCATGGTGGTCAATTTCATTCTATCAACCTGATAACATAGAAACTGTATCTGGTAGAGCGGCACAATAACACATACTTATACTGTGTTGTCTTTTACGAATACAGTAGATGTATAGAATTCCAGGAGCATATGTAATAATACACTAATAAAATAATGAGATTTCATTTTATCAACTTGACTTGTTTTATTACTTATTTGTAAATTTATATAGTTTAATTTTAAATAATGGCAGTACTTAGCAACTCGTTCCCAAATTCTGCAAAATTGAACAGTTGACCCCCATGATCCAGTTCGTGAGCACGGTCTAGCACCTCGCTTATGTGGTGGACCTGGGTCACATTCCTGGATCCGACACTCAGTAGCAGTATGATCTCTAAGGCACACTTTCCTCAGTCAAAAAGTAAGGAAGGGGAGTACCCAGGCCACATGGTTGTTGGGAGAATTAAATGAGATGTTGCAAACCTGGTCCTGGCACTAAAGTGGGTACTCAATAATCATACAGTTTGATTTTTAATAGTCAGGGGTACAGTATGGCTCTATGTATAAATATCTTTCTAGTTCTTCTATATCTTAGATGAATTTAACAATGGGCTAAAAATTAGTTTAACCTTATTTATTTATTTAGTAAAAGCAATTTCTCTCTTTAGTTCAATTTTTCCATTTTCTTCTTGGTTTCTCTGTGTCCTCTGACAACCTTCCCTCCCGCCGCCCCCGCACCCCAGTTGTCACTGACAGTGATGGCATTGTCTTTACTCAGTCTTGACAGTGCTATTGCAGTATTGGTGCCATGGAAGTATCTTTGTGAGCTTATGAAGAAGCATCAGTAGCTCTAGAGAGAAGCTGGCATGTTATTCAAAAAAATAATGCAAGCCCTGGCATGAGGGTTTCAGGGTTGAGGGTAAAGTTGATTACTTAAAATTGAAATACTCAGAGAGGTGATTACAATTTAAAATTTTAACATTAAATATTAGAACCTTTTCAAATAACGAATACAGCTAAGTGCTACCTCATTAAGTTGGACCTCATTCATTTAGAATCTGAAAATTCAGACCAAAGTCCTTAACTTTTTTTTTAAGCAAAACATTTAAATAATTTTTTTTTTTGGTCTGAACTTTCTGAATGTAGCAAGTGAGCAAAATCTAGTTTAAAACACAGAATTCAGTGTATAATTTGTGCTTCAGTCCATTAGACAATTTTATTGATTAGGAATGTTCATGATTTAAAGTAACAGAAAATTACCCCTTCAGTGATTTCAAATAGTTCTTAATATTTTTAGTCTCAGGATTCCTTTAAACTCTTAAAAATTATTAAAGATTCTAGAAAGCTTTTGTTTATGTGAGCTGTATTGATATTTACCATTTTAGCAATGAAAAGGTTTATGATAGTTACATTTATGTAGTAATCATAGTTGAATTTTTTGTGCTTTAGCTACAGATTAATTCTACCAAATTAAATTCTACAAAAATAGGTTTGGAAGTACAGATTATGCACACAGTTCTTGTTGCAGAATTGTTTGTGTGGTTTGGCCCACTGGAAGGAAACTTAATGGTTGAAAGTCTAGCTTAGTCCCAGACTAAGTTGTGCCACAAGTACAACTTTATTTTTCTGTGACAACTTCTACTTAAGTTCTCATTCTGGCTTAAAAACTTAAGTTTTTGTAACTTATTAAGTTTTATAAAAACTTGACATAAATCAGTGTGGGGTTTCACCTCCTTTTTCCTGGGATGTGACTAGTTATTAGGGGTTTATGTATAGCCAGGACTTGGCAACAGGTGCCATCTTGATTTTGTTGCCTGGTTCTCAGTTCTGGATCCATTCAGTTCACTACCAAGGTGTCCAATGTCCCTGTGTCCAAAACTTTATTCTCTTTATTCACCTTTTTCAAAAAACTTGGTTCTTTTCAGTTATACATGACAGTAGAGTCATTTGATAAAATTATACATGCTACATGCATGGAATATATCTTATTCTAATTAGAGTCCAGTTTTGTGGATGTACATGAAGGTGGGATTCACTCTGTATTTGCCTCCTTTCTTAACCTGAGTGATATTGTCTTAGAGACACTTACTTCATGGTGTTTTTCCCTTGAGGGACAGCTCGTGCCTTCTCTTTAATGGTTGTAGGCATTAGGTAAGATGAAGTAGAGATTAGCTGGCAACTTCTGCCTTCTACCTATTGTCCTTTACTGGGACTATGGACTCTGAAAGGAGTGCCTTGCCTGAGTGAGAAGTTGAGGAGTTGGAGATAAGGGGCAAAAACAGAGTGAAAATTGTCAGTTGGTATTTCAAAAACCTCTGCCCACATCGTCCTATGCTGTTGAACCTCTGCCACTCAAAAGGAGCATCCCACATGCCAGAGTCTTCATAATCTTGATATATGTGTATATATATTATATATTTATATCTATATCTATATATCTTGATAAAATATATGAGATATTTGAAATATATATATATTCTGCTTGATTCTGTTAGGTCTTTGGTTTTTGAACTGTGGATTGGATCAGGACATTGATTAGTGGGTCAAGATCAGCATTAGAAAGAAAGAAAGAAAGAAAGAAAGAAAGAAGGAAGGAAAGAAAGAAAGAAAGAAAGAAAGAGAGAGAGACGTGTACTAGAATAAGAGGAAATGTTATGGGATATTACACAAAGCAGGCCTGGGTATTATTTTGAAGCTTTCATTTCATGCACATCTCTGTATGTACTGAGCTGTGAGGTCAAAAGCATTTCCTACGGTGTGTCTTTTGGATAATTTTCAAGTGCCACTGAATTTGGTATATCACTTAGTGCTCTCCTGAATTTTCCTATTGTCATCGAAAATATTTTATATTAACTTTTTAAAATTTAGGGTGCATGGATTATAATTTTGAGACCCAGCCTGACTGAAAATGTCATGTGGTTGTCCTCATAGGTAGGGCAGAGAACTATTTTCCCTCCAGATTCCAAAGGCATAGTTTTGCTGATAAGAAGACTGAAGATATTGTAGCTTTGTGTGCAAACTGTTTCCCTCTCTAGAAACTCTCTGTGGATTTACTCAGTTTTTGGATTCTGAACTCTCCCTAGGGCATGCCAGCTAAGATTCTTTGCTCTTTCTATTGTGCACTTAGTTTGTCCTTTAGTGGTAAGGACGAAAGTGGTCCTCCATTTACTGTTTTGTTTGTTTGTGAACTTCTTATTAAATTGATTTGTCCACAGATTTCTTAACTTTTCTTCATATTGTTTATCTTTTTGGTCTCCTTTATAGCAGTTTTCTCTGATTCATCTCAAACAACCCTAGTTTGACAAATCATCCATTATTTTCTCTCTTCATGGCTTTATTCCAACAACCACATATTTGAAAAATTCCTTAAAAAACTTTGCATAGAGTAAATTTCCTTTGTTTAGGAATCTGGTTCTATGTTTTGGCAAACACACATGGTGGAATAACCACCACCATGATCAAAATATAGAAAACTTCCTTACTTCAAACAATTCTTCTCTCCTGGAACCCCTTTTGTGGTTAGCTCCCGCATCTCAGCCTGTGTGAACCACTAATTTCAACAAGTATATTTTTATTTTTTAATTTTCCAAGAGTTCTTTGGTGTTTTTTATTTCCATTTTTTCCCCTTAGTAATTTGTTCTTTATTGATTTAATTTGATTATGTTGTAATAGTCAACATAATGCTATGGCATGTCCTTTTCAATGTTTTTTTCAAAGTTTTCATGCATGAATTTCTTGTTTCTTCTGGGGCTGGATGTGTTTTCTTGTGTCCTCTTTCATTTACATTTTTGTCCTTTTCTTTCTTGCAGCTGGGTTTTAACGATTGGTGTGGGAGGGGGTCCTTTGTCTCTGTTTTTAGGAACGAAGAGGAGACTGAGCAGCACAGGTAGCTGGCATGATTTCCTCCTCTACTGGGGAGGTCTGGCTCCCGAGGAGGTCTTACCTTGGGCTGGGCATGCTGACTGTGGGCTTCTACAAGGGCTGTGAGTGGCCCGAAGCATCGACAGGCCAGCTTCCTGAGGTGCACAGGAGGGACTAGTGAGGGTGAAGAACCCCTCAAATTCTGGAACACAGTCAGCTGGTGAGGATAGGCTTCTTTGAATAGTCTGACCATTGTGCCCCTGGTGACATTTCTGTAGCCACCCTCTGCCAGGTGTTTTTGACTGTTGTGGTTTTTTATCAGTCTGATCCTGTTGACTGTCAATTAAGTTATCTTCAATCTTTTTACTCTCAATGCTTTATTCTTTTAAACAATAATCTTTCTCCTTCTCTCTGTATGTTTGTGTATAATACGTACATTTAAAATATTTCAGTTGGGCTTTGGGGGGTAGGAGCTTGGTTTGCCATTTGAGTTGGAAGCATGTGTGTGTGTATTCTATACACACATGTTCACATAAACACACACACACTATATATATATATATATATATATATATATATATATATATATATAATTTTTTGTAGGTAATATGTATATTTCTTTTAAAATATGGAACCTAGTATAGACCATTCACAAATCCTTCTTTTCTTCCTATACCATTAACCTGCAATGGAAAAGGGTTAAAGCTGACATCTTTCTCCTGATCCGAGGCACTGAACACAGCAGAAGTATAATGATCTATTGAATTTTAGCTTAATTATATAATCAATGACCAGGGAAAAGTGCATTTAAAGAAGAGCTGATCTATTCTGTGGTTAGACTCTGCCTTGAGGAAAGGCGTGAGACCTGATCGGTGGGTTGCTCTCAGAGCCAAGGACACAGTCATGGTGAGGTTACACACAGTGTTCTGTTCATTTTCTTTAATACATACTGGTGTGAAAGATGCCAATTTGAGTATAATTTCCTTTTTTCTCCCCTCAGTCTGCCCACCCTGGGAAACCACATTTAAATAAACGTAATGTGCACCATTTGAAACTTAACAAATTGAAGTGTATTGAACAGTGTCCCCCTCTCCCCACGGATAGTTCTCTAATTCTGTTGTGGAGGCCAATGGTTAAATAGATTCATCATCAAGGAAAATTCACAAGGAAATTCGCCCTGTGGTCCAGAACGTTTATCAGCAGTTGCCTAGATTATTGTCATGAGAAGAAGTTGGGTCTTTTCTGGACTCTGCAGAGATCAGTGTGATTAGTAATGTCTGTCCTGAGCACACAAGGTAGCACTTGAGCTAAGTATGCTCCACTATGCCAGCAGTTGTTGTTGTTGTTCTTATTAATTCTTAGTTTCCCCTAATTTATTTGGCTTATTTTTTGGCCATAAGCTTTCCTGTGAGACTATACAATTATTATAGAGAACACACAGCTGAATGAAATATTACATTTCTAGTTTTACATGAGTCTTTTCTGGTTGGTTTTTTTTTTTTTTTTTTTGGTACTGTGGATTGAACCCAGGGATGCTTTACGACGGAGCAACATCCTACCCGCTTTTCATATTTTATTTAGAGACAGGATTTTGCTGAGTTGCTTAGGGCCTTGCTAAGATGATGAAGCTGGTTTTGAACTCATGATCCTCCTGACACAGGTCTTTTCTTAAAAATAGAATTATTCAATGCTTTTCTCTTCTCTTTAGCCCATAAATTATTATTTAAGTAATTATTTCTTATCTATATTGGGAATTTACAATAGTCACCATATTATCTTTATCAAAGGAATAATATATATGTGTGTGTATAATATGATATTTTTGTGTTTCTAATGTTCTGTTCTCTTATAAGCTTTGTTTTGGTAGTTTTCAGACTTCAGTAATGTCTCAGGTTCTCAAGTCTCAAATCTGGGTATATTCTTGGCTGTAATCCACAGTGACTTTTTGGTGTTGCTGGGTTACACATCACAGAGTGCTCTATGTCACCTACTTCCATGTAGTAGATGTCCCATGATCAATACCAGCTCATTCTTAAACAACATGTAGGTTATGTGTGTGCCCAAGTGTGCGCACATATTAATTTCTTGCTTTTTACGCCATCATTCAAAATCTAGATGACATTTTCCAATAGCTGATAAGCATTTCACAGTGTGGTAGGTCGGGTTTGCCGTGTAATCCTTTTGATAATGCCTTCTTTTGTAAATACATGAGAGAAGTTACAATGGAGTCTTGCTGAGGAAGTAAATCAATAGGTGGCAAGTTGTTTGACCCTTACAGCCAGAAAGAGAGTTTGGTAAATTGTTAGACAGGTTATTGACTGCCCTTTGGAGAGCCAGGGGTTTGGATTCTGTAACTCCTTTCAGCTGGGACTTGTATTTCATGTATGAGGCCTACATTATCATAATCCATTTTTCGCTTTTATGTTATCTATCAGCTGCTCTTGTAAGCTGCCTTTCTGAAAGGCATTCCCCATTTACTTGCTCTAATTCACGGTCTCTCTTTTTTTCTTTTTTTAAATCATAAAATTGATGTTTTGCGACCAGCGGCGGTAGTGTGTGAGTTGTTTATAGAGGTGCTGTGGGGAAAAAATATTAGTGGTAGAATTAAGAACGAGAGGATGGCTGCTGAAGGGAATTCATGAAAAGACATCATCGCACTGATGCCATAGCCAGGTATGTGCAGAAGAAGCACATTAAACCTGAAAACCCTGGAAGAATGTCATGATTAGAATTATGATATGTCTTTAGCCAAGGTGCTAATGGTCCACTAACAAATTTTTTTCTTAAGTGGTTCTATTAGGTACAAGATGCCTGGATTGACCCTGCATATAAAAAGGTATTATTTTAATATGCCTCTATTAAATGGTGATCATCCTGGTAGTTCCCAGACTGGAATATCAGTGGAAATAGGTAGAATTGCTAGCATATGCCTTATGAGAGGATTCAGATGTTTAATGTGAGAACTTTTTCATTTATGCAATTTTACATACCTGAAAAAATAACCCAAATAGGATTATTTTTTTCAAAATGATTAATAAAATTTCCTAGGTACATTTCTCCTTAAGGGAAAAGATTTTCAGGTTTTCTCTCTTTCGAATAACATGCCATTTTTTCCTTTATTGTTCTTTAAACTAACAAACACAATACTTCAGGTACAAGGAATATGAGTTTTAAATGATGCTTTGGGGGAATGAAGTCTTCACGAAGAATGCCCTTGAAGAATGAGTGAAGAAAGCCCGAGGCTTGGCTTTTGGGGTTCAGGCCTTCTGCTAACATTGGGTTCCAGGTGGAAAAGAAAAAAATGAAAGGAAGAGAAATGACAAGTTCAGAGTCAGCCAAAGCCTTTGCAAAGGCAAGTTCACGGCTGTTTTCCATTCTTGCTATGGCAGCTTGGAGCTGGCTTCCGTTCAAAATTTCTAGGCATCGGAGGAGGTCTTCCTTAAACAAATCTGTTAACATTTTCATTTTCTGGAGAACACAGCGCTTCATAGATGTAAATTTATCAGTTCATATTTCTGCCTGACGTTGCTCCATCTCCCCAGCTCCCTGGGCCTCCTAGCTCTTGGTGGGTAGGTGTGGTTTCAGGCCAGCCTCAGTGGCTCTGCCTGGCTTCTGTTGTCCTGCTGTTTGTTCTTGTTCCCTTTGCTGGTGACAAGCTCTTTGTGCTGGGTGTGTGTTTCCTTCCTGGTGCAGCCATGGCATGGAGTGTTCTCAGAGTTAGCGTGTGATGTTCTCTGCCTGCCCTGTGCTGGTTCTCTCTCCCTCTCTCTGTGTCCCCTGCCACTGCTGTCTCTAAGCCTGCATCATGCCAGGTTCACACTGTTACCTTTTCACAGTCTGGTGTCCCTAGGCCAGCTATGTCCAATGGTACAGGAGTTCACAAATAAGGTTGGCACCACAGCAGAGAGAACTGTCCTTTTTAAAATTTTGTCCACTCTGATTCCACATGGGCACTCCGGTGTCCTGCCTTTTCCTCTACATGGGGACCACTGGAGCCAGACTGACAGTTACCCAGACTCAGCCTTGAGACCCTTGGGTGGATCCTGGCCAGGTCTGCTCTGATTAGTCAGAGGTCCTTCCTGATTGCTGAGTGCCATGATGTACTGCGGTACATAGTTTGAATGTCCTTTATGCATGGGGACAGATCTGATATTGGCACAGGTTCCACAATTCACATGTTGCTTACCTTTACTCATTTTGCATCTGCTTGTTTGACCTAGTAAGAATTGGGATTGGGGTGTGGAAATCTCTCCTTATTGGTAAATATGCTGCTTTTCCTGTCTTACCAATTTTACATTTTCTCCCTGCCATGTATACATACATGCCCACTCACTTGAAAG
Organism: Marmota monax; assembly: GCF_021218885.2. NCBI lineage: Eukaryota > Metazoa > Chordata > Mammalia > Rodentia > Sciuridae > Marmota > Marmota monax. Next base: position 2,326,896 of record NW_026694639.1, read on the forward strand.
GCTTGAAGCTATAGTAGGTATACTTAGAGTTAGAATAATACCTTTATCAGTGAATTTAACCTTTCTAATTATGTGGTATCTCTATTTTTTTTTTTTTTTTTGGTACTGAAAATTGAACCCAGGGGGTGCTCTACCACTGAGCTATATCCCAGCTCTTTTTATTTTTTAATTTTGATTCACAGTCTTGCTTAAATTGAAAAGGCTGGCCTCAAACTTGTGATCTTCCTGCCTCAGCTTCCCAAATGACTGGGATTACAGGCATGTGCCACTGCTTCTAGTAATTATTTAGTATCTCTACTCTTAATGACACCTTTATTTAAATTGTTTTTGTCTTTAGTGCAATTATTTTATAGTGGAATTAAAAACTATGACAATATTTGTCTTTCAATGACCAAGTATTGCCCATTTAAAATTTTATGATAATTGTTTCCCCTAATTGCCAAATTTCTATTTGTCCTATTTATTCTGTACTGCTCCTCGGCCCCGCCCCCCGTCTCCTTCCTTTTTTATTGTATTTAATTAGATTTTTTGGTACTTTTCAAAAATTTTATTTTTTCTGTTTTATAGGATTTGAATTTATTTGGGCCATTCCCATTCTATATGATTATTGTCAAAATTTTACTACATGCATTTAAGCAAAATCTGAAATTTAATAATATCCCAACCCTTTTTATGAAGGACCTTAGAAAAGGTCAAACTGTTCTTTCAACTTCTGTAGTATTTTAGCTTTGTCTTAAAAAAATTCCCAGATACGAAACACTTTTATTATTCTACCATTGTGTAGGTATTTGTGCACATTTACATTTTATTTGCTTACTGATCATATTCTGCATTTTAGAGTTACTTTTCTTTCTTCCTGAAATGTGCTCTTTATAAATAGCTTCACAGATGATCTGATGGTAGTAATCTCTCTGACAGTCTTTTTATTTAAAAATGTCTTATTTTTCAATATTTAAGGATAATTTTGAATGATACAAAATGATCATTGTTGCAGTTGTTCAGATTAGGGAGAAATAGTTAAAATTATGTATGAAAACCTTCAATAATCTCCCTACATCCAAAACAGTTATACTTTTGGCTCTTGGATAAAATTACTCTCTTGGTTAATCAAATCAGAGTGTAAAGTTTGGGCCAAAGCAGAGTTGTCTAGTCCTTCTCCTTGCAAAGTTAGCACTGGCAAAGCAAGCTTTTACTTTTTAAATGTTCTTAAGAATTAAAGTTGCATTTTCTTAAAACATAGAGAATATACTAAGAAATGTTTAGACACTTCCTCTTTCATGAAGGAGACAAAGGCAGAGAGACCTTGGGGGTCCCCAAGACCTTCCCCAGGTTTGATCATTTCCTTAGGAGGTCCGTTCTTATCTCTTGGCAAAGTCAAACAGCCTGACCTCTCCCCTGGCTATATTAGGAGTCCTAACATAGGACAGAAGGCATGGGGGCATGACAAATGGATGCCAAGAGAACCAGGAATAAGTGATGGGGGGGCAGGACATAAAAGAAGCAGTGGATGATTGACTGACACATTCATAAATTTCCTGGAAGATAAAAATACATTTGTGGAAATTTGACACATAATAGATTATATGTCAATGGGATAGGAGTTTATTATGTGAAAAGATACCAAGCAAAACGGCAAACAGAAACTCATGCAGCACTCCCCGGAGAAGCAATGCTGCAAGCTTCCAGGGTCCTCTCCTAGCCGAGTCACATGCGATTCACTTAATTCCCTCAGGAACAAGTTGTGACAACACATGTCAAATGTTGCCAACTAGCGAAGCTTGTTAGAGACTCAGTGCCCAGGTTTTTCCTGGGAGTTTATTAGCAAATTCCAGACGCCCATAAGGAAAGCAGGTGTTTGTCTGTACAAACTGCTTTGGGCTCAGGGAGTCAGTCACTCTTATTGGTTAATGGTGGTGAAAGCCTTCCCGAAATTCAAGTTCTCAAACATCAGCCAGGGCCCAGTGTTGTAAGCAGGCCTTTCAAACGACGGCATATGAGACTGCTGAATTCACTCTTTCCTACAGAGGGCCCACAGGAAATCATGATATAATGATAGTTTTGGAAGCTAAATTCTGCTCTTGTTTTTTTTTTATTTTTTTATTAGTCTGCTCTTGGATTCTCTTGTTTGAGTATAACTGCAGCAGTGGAGATAAACAGAAAACCAGAGAGGGAGGGTTCAAGTGCCCTTGAGGCAGAGGATGGAGACAGGAGTTACTGCCCACAGGGTGGCAAAAGGGGAGAGGGTGGACTACTTGATTTTTGCGGGAGATAAGGATAAAACAAGAGATTTGCTAGAAAGGGCTAGCATTCTTAAAATTAGTGGCCTCCTACAACCCAAAATAGATGTATATCTATAAATGAGCTTCCTGAATCTTAGCGTGATTGACATTTCAGATAGGTTAGGTCCTTGTTGAGAGATTGGATGTCTGGTGTCCTGTAGGGTGTTTCCTAGCATTCCTGGATCTTCTTCATTAGGGGCTAGTAGCCTTCTCCTTTCCAGTAAATGTCCACAGTATCTACAGACATTAACTGCTGTCAAATGTCCACTGGGGCCATGGTTGAGAACCACTGCATTAACATGTAGGATTTAAAATAAATACATTTGTAAGGATCTTAGCTTTATGTGTCTCAATGGGTTATTAGTGTCTCACGTTGGCAGTAGTTTTCCATTTGTAAAAGCTCTTTCCTGTGTTTCCAGACACAACCTCATGAGAGAGTGAGGATTATTGAAGCCCCATTATACAGATGAAGGCAGTGAGACACAGAGGTGAAGTCACTTCACAGTAAAACAAAGAGAAAGTAATTAGTAATAATAATCCTATTATTATCAATGGTGGAAATTTGGTTGAATGTGCACTCTGAGCCAGTCATTATTGGAAATGATTTATGTGTTTTCGTTTTGTAACCAGCCTAGGAGCTATCATTATGTTTATATGAGGAAATCCAGGCCAGAAAAGTTAAGAAACCTACCCAAAGACACACAGCTGCTAGGTGGAAGAGGTAGGTCTAAACCCAGGCAATTTGGCTTCTTTTATACCTTTGTGAGCGCTGGACTCTGGGTAAGAAGTCAGCATTTGTAGGTTATCACTCTTCTTCCTAGTATTCTTTCTCATTCCCAGCTCCAGGAGGTTACCATTTCCTTATTCTGTTTTCTACACCCGCACAACTCTGCTCTAGTGGATTTCTATAACTTCTGTATTTTTTATCAACCAGGTTTAACAGAGAGAACAGTTTTGAGCTGGGTGAGGTGGTGTGACCTATACTCCCAGCTACTTGGGGGACTGGGACAGGAGGATTGTTGGAACTCAGGAGTTTAGGGCCAGACTGGGCAACATAGCAAGATACTATCTCATAATTAAAAAAAAAAATTGAAGTCATCTTTCTGTGACCTCACTTTGGTCTATCAGATTTAGCTTTCTGTTGTTATCTTGATTCTTCCTTTCATCATTTTGACATTGGCATTTCGTAGAAGTCTGGATCTGTTGTGGTTGTCAGCCCAGTCTCCATAGACACGCTCACCCATTCCTGTGTCCTTCTGCTGAGAGACTTCTGATTCGATGCCCAGACATTTCTCAAGGGCTGGGTGTGGCTCAGTATGAAGTGCTCACCTAGCATGCACAAGATTTGATTCCCAGCCCCTCAAAAACAAAACAAAAGAAAATATTTCACATTATCTTCTGGGTCTCTCGGCCAGCTCCTAATATATGTCACATTTCCACTGTTGTATTTTTATATTCCAAGAAATTTATGAATGTGTCAGTCTGTTATCCACTCTTTTATTTATTTTTTTTCTTCCACTTATTCCTGGTTCTCTTGGAGCATCCATAGGACACCCTATGCCCTGTGTCCTATGTTCGGACTCCTAAAAAGTGGCAAAAGGAAACATGTGACCCTTCCTTTTGGCGTGGTGAAGAAGTCCTCTTCTTTTCTTGATACTTCTACTCAAGATGTTGATGGTTGGGAGACCTTTTCACAACCATTTAAATGCAGCATTTGGAAGGAGTTAGAATTAATTGCATGGTTCCACCAATTAGTTTTAAAATACGTCACTTCTTTGTTCCTGTGATTTCATGGGAATCTGCTGGCCCCTCTGGTTTCCCTTAGCCTTTGCGGTAGTGGTGGGGGTGGTGGTGGGAGTCGAGACTGTGACTTCAGAGGGGAATGTTGTTGGACTAGTTTAGATGGACATTACTACATAGACGTGATATTGAGAAATCTAGTGTTTGACAGGATTTTCAGATGAGTTTGGCAGAATTAATTAGGTTTCTCCAGATATTGTAATTACTATTTTTATATAATGAAGTCCATGCTGCCATCTCTGTAATTACACTTATTCTACTGAGTCTTATGGTGCCAGCTCATGAGGCCATTCCACGTATTCTTGACAGGCATTTGATTTTTTTAGAGACCTTATTCTTTTGAATTTTGTTACCTCTGAATATAGCTTGGATCTCCCAGAGCCACAGGTTTTAAATTATTTTAGTACTCATGATTCCTTGTAGTTTTGGATATGAATGACTTCTTTTCTTCAGCATTTATTATTTTGGCTATAGTACTAAATTGAACTTTTCCTCCTATGTGAAACTTGTGAATAATTTCATCCTGTTGTGTATCTTTAGAGAAAAGTTCTGTTGTATGTGGCTGAAACACTATTACAAAATCATTACTTTTTTATTAATTTATTTTAATTAGGTATATATGACAGCAGAATACATTTTGATTCATTGTACACAGTTGGAGCACAACTTTCCATTTCTATGGTTGTATACCATGTAGCGTCACACCATATGTGCAGTCATACATGTACCTAGGGTAATGATGTCCATTTCATTCCACCATCTTTCCTGCTCCCATCCACCCTTCCTACTCTCTCTCCCCTTTGCCTAATCAAAGTTATTCCATTTTTCCCATGCTTCCCCCTTCACCATTATGGATCAGCATCCACTTATCAGAGAGAACATTTAGCCTTTGGTTTTTGGGGGATTGGCTTGTTTTACTTAGTATGATACTCTCCAACTCCAACCATTTACCTGAAAATGCCATAATTTTATTCTCTTTTAATGCTGAGTAATATTCCTTTGTGTATAAATACCATAGGTTCTTTATCCATTTATCTATTGAAAGTCATTTAGTTTGCTTCCACAGTTTAGCTATTGTGAATTGAGCTGCTGTGAACATTGAGGGGGCTGTGTCACTATAGTATGCTGATTTTAAGTCCTTTGGGTATAGACTGAGGAGTGGGATAGCTGGGTCAAACAGTAGTTCCATTCCAAGTTTTCTAAGGAATCTCCATATTGCTTTCCAGATTGGTTGCACAAATTTTGCAGTCCCACCAACAATGTATAAGTGTGCCTTTTCCCCCACATACTCGCCAATGTTTATTGTTGTCTGTATTCTTGATAACTGCCATTCTGACTGGTATGAGATGAAATCCTAGCAAAATCATCGCATTTTAGTGTTGAAATGGCAATTGGAAAATGCTCATTGACATCTTGTTATGGTTCTAGATATAATTGCAAGTTTGCACAGCTTGTTAATAAAAGTTCATTGCTCTGGTCATCAAGTCAACAGATCATGTCTTGTAAAAAACTGCAGAAACTTTAATTTTTAAAACTCTTTTTTTCAAATAAGCTTGTTATAGGATGCCAATATCAACCATTATAAAAGTGGCATTTTATTTATGTGTGTGTATTTCGTGAATCCAAACCCATCACACTTTCTCATTGTAAGGTGCAATGGTGATAATCATTAGATTACTTTTATGAAATGATACTTCACAATTAGAGGTATGGGTGGCAAGTGGAGTTTCATTAGTATCCAAACAAAAGTCAATTGTGCACCACAAAGAGGAAATTCATATATACACAATAAAGCACTTGCAAACTGTACCCCCCTCCCAGAAGTTTACTTCTCAATCTTAGTATGCTCTTTAAAAGTTAAATAGAATTTTTAATTAAGCATAAATGGCAAGAGAAGGTTGACTTTCAAATGAGTAAGCCTATAAGATAGTACAATAGGGTTTGAACAGGCTAAGGTTCTGCAATGCATTTGAGAATGAATTTAATTATGGTTTTAAAAATAGTCAAAATATATACATAAAATCTTTGAATGAAACATCATGGAACCATGAAGATCCGGCATTTTATTCCACAGAACATATTTCGAAAAACAAAACAAATCATGTGGAATTGTTATTGTAGCTTTAAAGTATAGGGCTAGGTAGTTACGATGTTTTGAAGTTTAGTGAAATTCAAATTTCAAGCTCTTCTCTCTCACTGAAGGACAGTTCAGAAGTAGCCACCAGAAGGGTGTAGCCTCAAAGTCAGAGAGACAAATTCTCTGACTTTAGGGCGAGGAGAGGTAGAGACCTAACCTACTTGAATGTATAACTCTAGTGTTGACCAAGGTTCAAAGCAATTGAGCTATCAAGTTTCTCATTGTGAGATAGAAAAAGAAAATGTCAAGAGAATATTATACAGTACTGAGGACTGTATGTGAGCAATGATCTCTTCACAGTCCAGTGGTTATAAAAACACAATGATCTTATATAACTTAGGTTATTTAAACTTTGAAAGTACCATGGCTTTATAACATAATCTGAAAATACCTACCAAGATGTCTCCAAATTATTATGAAAAAAATATGATTTGGATTTGTATATCCTCTATGAAGGCAAGAAAGTGGTGTAAGGGTTTTGAAGGATGTTAATTAAAATAGATTTGTTCAACAGTTACGGAGTTAATTTCAAGTTACACGGAACATTGACTTCCATGGGGCACTAAGTTCTTGAAGGATGCTGAAAAATACAAGAAATGAGAATGCATTTTCCTAGTATGCATGTGACTCAACGTGGCTACAGAATAGTTCACCTTTATTTCAGAAGGGCTAATGTACATCGAGTAGATTTTACAGAATTTATTGGTGCTGACAAAATCAGCCTTCTCATAGGATGTCAGGGACAGGGCTGCCAAAAGAACCTTCTACAAGGAGAGTAAACTTTGAAACCACAAAGTATGGAGAATGTCTGAGAAACATAGGCAGAGGCAAAGGTGGACATCAGCAAGGAAAAGGACTGGGGGAAGGAAATGGGAAGGATGTCCTTTGGGGAGCAGGTCTGAGCTCCATGGCTTTTGTGATGATGGAGTCATGATCAGAGGTCCCTTTCGTGCCAGTTGGGCATGGGAAGGCATGATTGGAGAGAGCTGCAGCCATGGGACAGTGTTAGGTCTTCACCTACACGTGGGGAGGAAGTGCTGTCTCTTTATCACCAGGAGTTCATCTCAGGACATAAAAGGCAGCTCTTATTATGCACATGTCGCCCACTGCAGCTGTCCTGTGGCCCACCGTGGGCTCTTAGGCTTTGCCTGATTATTATCTTTTCCTTCTCTCCCTCCCTTATTTCTTCTGTCTGCAAATATTTACTTGTTTGCTTATTTACATATTTCATTTATATACAAATATTTTTAATGGACACACAGTAATTGTGCATATTTATGGGGCACAGTGTGACCTTTCAGTACGTGTGTGCATGGTATGTCATTATCCATTTAAAGTAATTGGTGTATCATTTCTTCATGTTGGGAACATTCAAAATTCTCTCTACGGCTGGGCATGGTAGCACATGCCTATAATGCTAGAAGCTATGGAGGAGTTGCAAGTTCAAAGCCAGTCTCAGCAACTTAATGAGGCCCTAAACAACTTATTGAGACCTTTATTCAAAATAAAAAGTCAGGGGCTGGGGATACAGCTCAGTTGGTGGAGTGCCTGCCTTGCATGCAAAGGCCCTGGGTTCAATCCTCAGCACCAAAAACAAAACAAAACAAAACACCCCACAAAAACCCCACAAAATAAAACATCAAAAAAAAAAAAAAAGGCTGGGAATGTGGCTCAGTGGTTAAGCATCCTTGGGTTCAATCCATGGTACCAAAAATAAATAAATAAAACTCTCTACAGCCTATTTTGAAATAATTAATTGTTGTCAACCAAAGTTATCCTATTGTGTTGTGGAACACTGGCAATTATTCCTCCTGTCCAACTGCACCCCTGAAATCATTGTCCACCCTTTCCCCATCTATCCCTCCCTGATGCAAACATTTATTGAGGTCATACTGTGAATTAGACCCTGATAGGGACTGAAGACATAGACAAAACTGTGCTCTGACAAGGGACAAGATAGCCTGTTCTTGCTGCCATACAATTTTCACTGTACTGTGAGTCAGAGAGACATGTCAATCAAAATACAAATGAGTAAGATACTAAAATAGAGGAAGTCAAGTACATCCGGTGTCCATTCCTAACCTAAATTTGGGAGGCCAGGAAAGCTTTCTGGAGAGGGTGACATTTAAGGCAAGACTGGAAAGATAAACACAGTTATTCAGGGAAATGGGGAGGGAAGAGAGAGGGGTGTTCTAGGCAAGAGGAATAGCTTTCCAGGAGAGATGGGAAAGAGGGGTAAACTGCAGGGAGTGGAGTGGTGGCCCATGGTGAGGGAATGGAGTGTGAGTGAGAAGTCTGAAGATGCCTGGGCCTGGGGACCTTGGAAGACAGGAGGCTGGACTGTATTCTAAGATCTGTGGGAAACCACCAAAAGATTTTATTCAGAGAACAGTGTGACCAGATTTACATTTTGGAATATTTGCTTTGACAGCTCAGATCAGAAGGAAAAGACTGGCAAGTGTTAGAAGATAGATGTGGCCTAGAATAAAGAGGTATAGTGGAAATGGACGTGTGTGAAATTTAGATATATTTAGCAGACAAGTTAGTAAGTGATTGATTGGACGTGCGAGGAGTCGAGGTTACTCCCAGGTATCTGGAAGAGAGGAAGAAGAAGGCCAAGCAAGAGGAGAACTAGGACATGTTTGCTAGAAGTGTCCATAGGGAGTCATTATGACTTTGGGGAAAGAAACTTCTGGAAATAAGCTGCAAATCAGAGAGTTGAGGAGGGAGTTGGAGAGGAAATGAGTAAAGACAGTGAAGTTAGCCTCTTTTTATAGAAGTTTGGCTTAAGGATAGAATGATGATATACACGCTGGCCTGGTGGGTGGGTGAAGGGGAGGGATAATAAAAGAGAGGAGAGTTTTGAGCTTTGAATCCTGCTTGGAAGTAGCTAACACAATAGAGACACTCATGTTAAAATTTTGTGAGGAAAGTGGGGAAGTCCGTGCGATAGAGGATTGTGAGAATGGATGGGATCCAGAGATGACCTTAGCCAAGAGGACTAGTACCTCTTCCATTGTGACAGAAGCAAGGGATGAAACAGTTGGTGTTAATGATTTGTTTTGTAGCACAGTTATTTTAACTATGTTCTTTTAAAAATCTTCTCCACAGACACTACCCAAAGCAGTCCTTCACCACAGTGGCAGATACACCTGAAAATCTTCGCCTGAAGCAGCAAAGTGAATTGCAGAGTCAGGTAATTTCTGAAAGCTCTATTTTGTGTATATTGGTATAAAAGATTATTCTAACGGCCACTCTTCTAAAATTTTTGTCATTGTATTATTCATGCCAGTCACCAGCCAGCAGGGTGACTGACAGCAGGCCTGTTTGGGAATTCTGGGTGATAGTATTGAACATCTGTATTGTTCCTAGTCTTGGATCATCTTGATATTGTTGGTTCTGTTATTCACTTGGGACTAGAGCAGATAAATGAGTTCTGGTCAGAGTAAGTGTTTTCCAACAATATTGATATATTTGGCCCCAAATATTTAAAAACATTTTATAAATAGCTTTTCCACACCGCATATGTAGGGAAAACACAAGGTGTTAACTTGACCCAATTGCAGTGCATGTGGGGCTAACACCCCGTCTGTGTATCTCACACCAGCTACTAGCTTTGTTTTCATCCTGTCACTTTATTCATATTTTTTTCATATGTCACATTGACAGCATGAACAAAGATTAGAACACCACAATTGGCTCCCACTCAACCATTTTGGATGCCAACTTGCCTTCAATATGGTGAAGCACATCGGCTAAGACTAGGGTTTAGAATGGCAGGGTTTCCTACAGGGACACTCAATTGCTTTAAGAAACACAGGACATTCTTTCAAAGAAGGGACCTTGCCTGACAAGGTACGGGAAGATGGGCAACAACTTCATTTCAGTCCATTGATCAATGATGTAGTAAAGCCACACCAAGGAAGGAGGAAGGAAAGCTGGATGGTAGGCCCCCTTCAGCTGTTCATTAGTTGTGGCCTTGGGGCAGCTGCCCTGATTCTTTGTGCTTTTGTAAAGTAAAATGGTCTCTGTTGTCTACCTGCCTTGAGGTGGCTGCAAGTATCAAATGGGGGCAGTCAGGCGTGAAAGCATTTTGAAAAGTTAAAAAAAAAATTGTGACTGGAGAGTCTGATGATGGTTTCTGAGAATTCCTGGTGTGAAGAAGAAAAAGCAGAACATATGAATAGAAAGGTGCCTAGTTAATAGTCTTTGAAAATGTCAGTCTCAAGTTTTTCGTGAGAGTTATTAGCTTGTAATCACCAAGAATAAAATTATTTCCTTGGTGTCTTAATCACAGGGGAGATTGTGATTCCCTTCCTTCTTTTTCTATGGAACTTGGAGCCATTTCTAAGTCTATTCAATTACAAAAAATAGAACTCAAAGAAGGAGACTTGTTTGGGAGCCAAGGTTTGTTTTTCGTAAAATACTAATTGTTATGTTCTAAGCCATTACTTCTAAAAATTAAGTGCTGGTCAAAGAGATATACTGTTATGGAGGCCAGCAAGGATTCCCCTGCCCCTTTATGCTTCTGGGAGTACCACAACTTGGTTCCAGTCTGTGAAGATCCATGTGCCTTTCTTCCATATGCCAACTTAGCATTAATCAGAAAATTCTAGGTAAATACTTCAAACATATTCTGGTACTGTGCAAAATAATTTATAATTAGTTTATTCTCCCTTCATTGAGTCTGTAGGGCATTTATAAAAAACAAGAGCACTAACACACCTGGAATGACTACATTTAATTGAATGACTACTTTTAATTGAATTCACAGTAAGAACTTGGAAAGGGAGGGATGTGTGTGGACTGCGCTGGGTAGAGCTTCATGCTAGAGGTGGGGAACCCTTACATGTTCTCTCTTCCTTTATTTTTCTTTCTCTTTTATTCCCAGCCCTCCTTCTCTTTGAGAGGGTCATAAACACTACCAACAGTTTATACCTGGGGGCTAAATCTTCTCAAGCTTTGGGATCCATGTTAGGTACCAGGTTGTCATGATAGAATTGTATCAAATGAAAGAATAAACAAGGACACACCAAAGTGGATTCATGAAGGTTGAAGAGGATTTTGGTGTAAACACTGACTCCTTCCTTTTGAAGGCACACGCTCTTTTCAGGCCCATGAGTGGTTAGAGGTGCTTCAGTTCAGCTCAGAGGCAAGGGTTTGTTGATTTCCTACTATCTATGTTTGGAAGCGCAATGAAAAAAGGAGGTCATTGTTTTCTTAAAGGTTGTTTTCATGATTCCCCATGTAGCAAGCTTCAAACTTTGCAAGCCACCATATGCAGATACTTCTAGTTGGTGGGAGAAGAGGTAAGAGAGATATAGGCAAAGTATATGGGGTCACCAGCCAGTGGTCAGGAGAAGGCACTGGAGTCTCTTTAAGATTTTGCTCCACGTGGACATGGTGGCTCATGCCTGTAATCCCAATTACTAGGGAGATGAGGCAAGAAGATCCCAAGTTGGGGCAATGTAGCTAGACCCTGTCTCAAAAACAAACAAACAAACAAACAAACAAAAACCAAAAAACAAAAAACAATCAAAAAACTAAAAAGGGCTGGGGCTGTAGCTCACTGGTGGAGGACTTGCCACATATGCTCAAGACCCTGGGTTTAATTCCTGGTACTATGGGGGGGGGGGAGATATTTTGCTCAAATATGATCTTTAGAAAGAAAATGTAAATGTCATCAAGGAGGCAATATGGAGAAATTCTGTTCACTTCAAGAAACATGAATTGATTACCTATTATGCACAAGGAATCATGTTGAACACGGCAATATAAAGACATCTTCAACAGCCTTTTATTATTGCAAGCACATGATTTTTCGTGTATTATTTCATATTTCATCAACTCTCAAACAAACCTACAAGATATTTATTACTATTTATATGTAGATAAAGAACTCAAATTTTGAAGAATTTAAATAACTTGCCCTTGCAAGCTTAGCTGGTAAGAATGTGAACTTGGAATAGAGCCCGGATCTGTGAACCTCTGTTGTCCTAATTGTTCCCTGGTCTTGCTGCCCAGAAAAAGCCTACAAATGGATCAATAAGGAAATTATTGCAACACAAGGGATGCTCCAGTGTATTTAAAGGTAGGATTGGTCATAAAAGGGAAGTATGAAGAAATCACTGGTATTTTTTTCTGGATGAGAGGTTATACTTCAATAAGAGTATTTCCATTTTCGCAAAAGAGTGGAAAGATAGCTTTCCTAATGGTAATACTCAGTAATGGCACTTGATCTAATTTTAGCCCATTGTATGATTTGATTCTGCAACAGATCATTTCCTTAGAGTGTTGATATCTAGAATTGTGAACAGCTCACCAGTTGGGGTAGAGAATTGACTATTCATTCATTTTTTAATATTCCTTGTTTTGGTAATTTGTGATGGCACATGAAGCAAATAGGTTCATAGCTCCCAATCTTCAAAAATCTTGACATCTTTTAGAATTATTTGGTTAAAACTAGTTCTCTTCTCTCAGTTCATTAGTTTACCAAATGTGCAAATAGGGTGGAAAAGCGAAAATTAATTTTCCATCTACTTTAGAATGTTGTTTCTAATCACACATTGTTATTTCATCCTTTAGTTTTTCTTCCTTTTTTTTCCTTCCTTCCCTTTGAGAGGGTCATAAACACTGGAAGTAGTTTATACCTATGTGCTGAGTCCTTTAAAGCTTTTTTTTTTTTTTTTGGATCTGTATTAGATGCTACATTGTCATAGTAAAATAATATCAAATACTGAAGAATAAAGCAGCTTCCAGGAGTTCGTTTTTCAGAACTGGTACCAGGCAGTAGCGTACAGGCCTTTGTCCAGCTCCCAAACAACTTTTGGACATCTGCTTGGCCAGCTACTGACCACAGTGGATGTGGGCTGCCCTGGAACTTGGCCTTCAAGAGGAATAAAGGGTGGGGAAGGCCTTTTATCATCACTGGCTCCCTTTTCATCAGACATCACAGGATGAACTTCTTCAAAGAAATAACTTCAATGGTGCTTAGGAGCCCCGCTGGCCTGCGTAGCCCATTCAACAAGAAGCAAAAGTGAAACTTCACTCCCAGTGGGAATAATAACATCGTAGTTCACCTGTGAGGCGTCAGGGTTTTATTGCTTTCTTTAGGACCATTTATTGCTTTCTTTGGGCCTATTATTATTATTATTATTATTATTATTATTATTATTATTATTTTGTTGTTGGAAAGTGAGTCCAGAATTTCAAATTTCTGACTCACACATGGAACTTTTGGAATCCAAACTCTTTGTAATTTGGGGAATCCTTCAATTTTAAAAACTCAAGCCAGATGAAAAACCCCTTACAGTAGAAATGTCCTTAGCTTGTTATTCTAATACACTGTTGTTGAAAGCATTTCTTTTTCCAGGCTGCATGGCACACACTCTTGGAATCGAAGGCTCAGATGTTTTGAGTCTTCTAAGTCAGGGGTCTGCCGATTCCTTAAAGGCATGGAATTAGGAATTTCAAGTGGAAGCCCCTCGGCCAACCTCCAGAAAAGAGAATACCGTGGAGCTGTGTGGCTGACCGTGGGTGGGTGTGGGGGCCAAGCCCCTGCCTTCTCCACATTACCCCTGCTTCCTCATCCCAGGGCCTTTGGAAATCCTGGGCCTCTGGAGGGGACAGTTTGGAAAACTATTGCTCAAAATGAAGATGAAGTGTTAGCTGCTTCCCCACTTAGTTGTTTATATGATTGGCTTAGCTGTTTGCAATCATGCTGAAAATAATACGGATTGGGGATTCTTTGTGTTCTTAAATGGATTGTGGGTAATTTATGAGTACAGATAAGATAAAAGATTGAAGATGATTATGGATAAGATACAAATGAAACTAGGGCCTTTGAGTCTTTACTTTGCAATCTGTGTTGATCCTTTTTTAATCTTGCAAGTTTCTGCAGAGGCATATAAAACATGCTTTACAGGAAATATGATCTTTGATAGTGGTAAGGGTGAGAGGGTAACAAGATTTTTTAAAATAAGGAAGATGATTGTTAAACATCTTCATGGGAGGATTGGAGACACGTGTTTAATATAAGCATTTGGAAGTTCAAAAATGAGGTATTGTGGTGTGCTTGCCTTTTTCCTAACCCACCCTTAACCCCTTTCAGTATCTCTTCATTTTATGTTCCATTTTCAGAGGGTTTCTGCCTCAATTATCTGTCATCTAACCACCCAGTAAGGTGTTAATTACCTGCAGCAAGACCTCTGTTGGGTGGCAGTTTCATTTTAAAGAGCATCCACTGAAGCAGACTTCTTTGAAAGCAATAAATCCCTGACCAGGGACTGCAGTTACTATCAGATGATGACTGGTGCACCATTTTGAATAGCATCATCTGTATGTTTCAAATCCCATTTCCTGGTTCCTTACAATGTCATAAATTAGACCTAAATTGCAGTTGTCCCTGAGCACTGTGCCACATTCTATGCCATTGGGGATACTGCAGCGAGTGCAACCAGTCCCCTCAGAGGACTTATGGTCTAGAGGGAAAGAGGGTGATAGTAAAAACAACAGGGCTGGGGTGTAGTTCAGTGGTAGAGTGCTTGCCTGCCATGTATGAGCCCTGAGTTTGATCCCCAGTAATGGGGGAGGGGTGAGGAAGGAAATAGTAGCTCTGATAAGACCTGCAGAAAGAGCTGAGTGTATGTTAACTTTGTTCTTTTGGGGGTACTGGGGATTGAACTCAGTCAGAGGCACTAGACCACTGAGCCACATCCCCAGCCCTATTTTGTATTTTATTTAGAGACAGGGTCTCACTGAGTTGCTTAGTGCTTTTGCATCACCTGTATGTTTTTGCTTTTGCTGAGGCTGGCTTTTAACTTGAGATCCTCCTGCCTCAGCCTCCTGAGCCATAGGGATTACTGGCATGCTCCACCAAAGCTGACCTTAACTGTGTTTTAATTTAGTATTTTCTGGGAGTCGGAAGCCTGGTGCCTTTCTGCAGATGGACCCATCCTGGCATCTCAGAGTGCTTTGCTGCATCCTGCCCAGCCACAGACCCCATTTCTTCATGAGGGTGCATCTTGCCCTTCGTTTCCTCATCTTAGCTGACTCTACTCTTTGTTGGATCCTCTTACTGTCCCTTGTCTCATTGGGCTACTTCAGACTTCTAAACAGGAAGATAGACTCTTCACAAAGTTTTTGTTGGTAGTTTTTATGTTTCTGAGGATCTTGGACAAGAAAATGTTCGTACTTGCCTCTTAATTTTCTCATTCTTTTCAATTTAATTTTGACAGCTTTATTGGTCATGTCTTTAAAATTTTTATTTTTTTACCATTTGTGGCTGTCCTTGCAGCCCATGGCAATGGGATTCTTGTGTATCTAGAGGTAAAAGTTCATGGGAGAGAATCTTCAGCATGTTTCTCTTCAAGGTTTTGAGGCAGTGGAAATGATGAGGGATTATGTTTCACATCTCGGAAGGGATGAATGTGAATAAGAACTTCAAAGGAGAAATATGAATTCACTCAATGTGGTGCATGCCGAGCAGATGTTAACTCTAACCCCCACAATTTCCCAGAAGTCAGATTTCTTTTTTATATTTTACTCCTGGATAAGATGATGTAAGAGACAAAAATGTCAATAGCAAGAGTCAGGAAGACAGCCAAGATGTTTTGACTTGCTGTGTCATGACTGGGTTTTAGAGCCTTTAATCACAGGGGCCTGAAGTTCTACTCCTCACCCTCCTGAAAAGACCCATATCCTTTCCATGTGTTTCCAGAGTCTCAACAAAGTTGGTCTCTTGATTCTCTCCTGGCTCATGCTACCTGCCTTTCCACCATTCCTGCAGCTCATGGTGAAGGGCATGGATGGGTAAGCTGCAGGTTATTTGCTGCTAACAAGTAGACTGGAATCAGACAACTGGCCCTGGAATTAGGAATTTGAATACAAGCTTGTTCCTTCATATATGTGGGGTCTGCATCCACACATTCAACCTACGAGGGAGAGAAAATACTCAAAAAAGAAAATGATGTCTGTATGGAACATAAACTGGCTTTTCTCTTCCTCTTGTCACTTTTTCCTAAGCCACAGAGTATAACAACTACTTACATGGCATCTACATTGTAGTAGGTATTATAAATAATCTAGAGATGATTTAAAGTACATAAGAGGCTATGTTTAGTTACATTCAAATAGTATATCATTTTATGTTAGGAACTTGGACACATGCTGATTTTTGTACCCATAGAGGTTGGGGATGGTGCTGGACTTAATCCCCTGTGAATATTGGGGGATGACTGTATTGTCTATCCATTTTATGACTCTGAAGTCATGCCTCTAACAGCTGTGATGAGAAATTAAAAAAAATACTAAATCAATATATTTTTTCTTTCTCTCCCATAAATCATATTCTGCCATACCACCTCATTCATGGCCCTAGAGAAAGAAGCTGAGTGAATACCACTTTAGAAAGGAGGGAATATGGTCCCCTTAGAAAGGGAATACCTACCCCATAACTCCATCTTTTGGCTAGGATAGATTGTAGGAAGAAGGCAGAATAATCAGAGACTGAATCAAGACCACCCCTCTCGGCTGGCTGAAGTCTCAGAGAAGGAAGATGAGGAGACTGTTAGGTGGAGGAACAAGCCCAAAGCAGAGAAGAGCATCCCTGGTAGCCAGGAGTGGGCTGTGCAGCCCTGGGTTAGTTGGATGGACCTCAGTGAACAGCAAAGAGGGACAGAATCTACATGGAATACCACAAAGGCTCTTCTTCAGCCAAAAAAACCATACCATGAAGTCACCAGCCACAGTCTTCAGTGTCTGACACCAACAGGGTGTCCAGTGACTGACAAGAAAGATACCACTGAAGGACACTTCCCACCTCCCTCTGGGGCCACCAGAACCCTCCCCACTCACTCACGTTTGGAAGCCATTTTGGAGAGGAGATGGGAAGCAGGAAAATCTGAATTTACCAAGGTTGACTGTTTGAATCATTGACTGGACCGATTTTAATGCATGAAACTATGTTTAGTTCCTTCCACCTGAGTGTGACAGGGACTTGTGAGCAATCGCAAGCAATTATAAGAAATATTCTTCATTTTATTTTGTATCTGAATACATCGTAGGTAAATTGCTAATCTGTCACACACACTTTGATTTTATTTGGTAAAATATAGCACTTGACCAGTCATCAGGAGATCTGGGTTCTCTTCCCGCCTCTTCCACTAAGTGGCACTATGGGCACCACTGACCTTTCTCAGGGCATAAAAATGATGGGTTGTACTAGGTCATCCCTAAAATTCCTCCCAGTTTTAATGATCTATTTTGTATTTTATTTAGAGACAGGGTCTCACTGAATTGCTTAGTGAATTGTTCGATTTCAGAACAAAAAATGTTCTGCATAGCATCTCAAGTTAGTAATAAAATAACTTGAGGAAAAGAAACCTTTATTCTTTTCTGCCCAAATAGTAATAGCCAGACCTTGGGTTCCATTCCACCATTCCCTTAAAAGCTGTCTCCCTGGACTGGTCCTGGGTCTTGGCTGAAGGTCATGATCACTTAGATCCAGAGAAGTTGATAGACAAGTTAGTTTCACTTGGAAAATATGTCTAATTTTGTACAACACATGCTTAAAATCAACAGAGGACCAAAGAAAATAATGTCCATTCACTGAGAGCAACTAATTCTGGTTTCAGTCTGGAGTCAAGAGATCAAGCTGTTCTTCCCTGTGCCACACATCTGTTGGTGCTGAGCACTGTTTTACAAGGAATCACTAATGATCACTGCAGTAATACAACTTTGCCCCATCACCACACAAGTGAGTGGTGAAAACAGGAGAAATGGCAAACCGTTTGAAAACCAGAGTTGAAGGCAAAAATGCATTTCTAAGTGTTCATGTAAAAATTTTAATGCAGTGAGAACTGTGAGTCGTTTCACTTATCTCAGTTGTAAAACTTCTATAACTTATATTCAAGGTCATGTGTAACAGGGCATATATCTTTCTAAATTCTTCAGTAGATGTTTTTGAATTTTCTATGTGGCAATCACCAGAATAACTGTGCTCTTGTTATGCTTTCAGGAAATCCCCACCTATTTTAGTTTCTTTTCTTTATGAATTCTTATTTTTAAGTTTGTTTTTCTTGAATGGTTTTGATTTTGAGGGGACTTTTGAACTTTAAATGTTGGTCTTTACAGGACTGGGGATGTAACTCAGTGGTAGAACATATACTTAGCATGTATGAGGCCCTGGGTTTGGCTCCTAATACCATTGAGATGATAGAAAATGTTGGTTTCTTCTCTTTATAATATTTCAATCTGTTCTTTAGCAGCCCCATTTCCCATTTTTTTTTTTTGTGGGGGAGAGTACTGGGGACTGAACTCAGAGGCACTCAACCTCTGAATCACACCTCCAGTCCTTTTTTGAATTTTATTTAGAGACAGGGTTTCACTGACTTGCTTAGTACCTCGTGGTTGCCGAGGCTGGCTTTGAACTCGAGATCCTCCTGCCTCAGCCTCCCTAGCTACTAGGATTAGAGGTGTGCACCACCACACCTAACTCCCATTTCCCTTTTTAGGAACAGTTTGTTTTGCTGAGTCTGACACTTCAGTTGATTCCATGGACCCAAACAGTAGCTCAAAGATACAGAGCAGATAATCTAAAGCCGTCACATTTTATTAAATTAGTAGGTGCAGGAGGGAAACTGAGAATTTCTTAATACTCTTTTTTTTCTTTTTTAATTTTTATTATTAATACTCTTAATTAATTAAGAAAATAATTAACTAAGATTGATGGATCAGAGACTGAAGCATGACCTCTCCTTTTTCTGCTGGTTGATGTTGCCGAGAATGGAAATGAGAGAAGTGTATCAGCTGGATGGAAGAAGTTCAAGGCAGGTGTATGGACTGCCTCATCCTCTCCCGCTTCAGTGACAGACTTGGGTCCTGCACAGCATGGTGGGCAGGGTGGTCCAGCTCAGGTGATGAGTTGTATTTCCCAGCATCTTGGTTTCTCATGTGGTGTGGAAGATGGTTGAAGGGCCAGTATTCCTTGGGGGATGCCAAGGATGCTTTCTGGGGAGCTCCCAGGAACTAGCCTTTATTTCTGAAACTATTTTTAGAATGGAGGATGTGGCTCTAAAACCACTACTTCACGATGGCATCAGGCCACGAAGCCAAACTTGAAAGATGGTGGGTATTGGATTCAGCAAAGGCCTTTGGGGGCAATAACTCTAATGTCTACAGTACATTTTGGAGTACTGAATATTTTGACTCTCATTAAAGTCCATAGGTGCGTGAGTGATTATTATTTTCTTTATCAGAACTTATCTGGCCTAGTCATCATTTCACTTTTTCTTAAAGCTCTGTTTAGAGCTCTCACCTGACTTCAGAAAAACCTTTCAACTGGAATTCTGTGGGGGGCTTTTTCAAGAAATTCTCTGGGGAAAGATGACTATGGTAACTTCATACTTTAAAACATTTCCATTCAGGATAATCATTATGGTGTATTCTGAAACAGGACCTCTATGTGGACTTCCAAGACTATTGCTTGTACCTTTTTAATGAGTTTTTTTGCATTAAAAAAATGTTCAAATAGAGCAATTAGAATTTCCCTTCTTATTTTTTGTCTTCTGGTGAAGGGTCAGGATGATGGCAAATCAGAAATGAAAGTAACACAAATTTGATCCTAACTAGTATAGCAGTTCTGGGCCCTTTTTGATTGACACTCTGAATGTCTGTTTCGGTGGATTTTTTTTTTTTTTTGAAAGGGAATCTGTGATCTGTGGCTACCTTCTAAGAGAAATTCAAGAAGTATCTTCAGTTACAGAGTTAGCTTCCTCAGCACATAGTACTGTTAGGCAATAAATAGCTAATTATACTAAGAGTCAAATTCCATAAAACCTGAAGAATAGTGAAGCCAAGAATCCTAAACTGTTTTAATTCAAATAAACAATCTTTGAGCCCTAAGAGAGATTTTTAAAAATTTAATTCTAGAATGGCTCTATGGCTCACAAACCATTAAAATTAAAACTAAATTAAATTTAATTGTGTTTCAGCTATTAAGAATATATTATTTATAAGATTTCCCTTAAATTGGATAATTTGTGTCTGCAGCCATCTACCCTGGATGTGCCCGTTCCCATCTGATCTTGGAAGCTTAGGCAGGATCAGTAAGTCCTTGGATGGGAGAACAAGGTAATTTCCAAGGATCTGAAACTTTACATTCTAGAGCATTTAATTCTCTACAGGAGTGCCACTTAAGTCTTAGGGTTATGTGTGTGTGTCAGTATAATATGCATATATGTAGATATGCATATAATATATACAATATGCATATACATGTATATATATTTATACATGCACATTCTTATACATGTATGTATGTAGCTATGTATATTTATAAATCTATGTATAGTATGTATATATATTGTATATATATTGTATAAGATGAAGGGAACTTGAAAAATGATTTCCAGAAGACTGAGAAAACATGGATACCTTTTCTCTTTTGTTATCAATGGCAACATGTGCTTTAATTTACTGCTAGTTTTAAAAACAGCTGCACTTTTTTTTTTCTTTACTGCAGTATAAGTTCCCTGTCAAGTGAATCTTCTTTGCATGCAATTCCTGTGTATTTTAGTCTTTCCCCGTGTTTTAAGAAATAGCTAATGTGAGAAAAGTATAATAGAAATACTGTTATTTCTGGAAGTACAGCAATGAGATCTTTGCAAAATATCACCTCTTCCAGAGGACAGGACACCCATCTACCACTTAATAATAGGCATAAACGTAAATAAATAGTCTACCTGTTTGATGAGCCTTATTCTTTTTGTGTGGTTCGTCAACTTAATGTTTTTGGAACGTCTGTTTTCATCTCTGCCCTTTGTTTTAGATTTTAACTAGAAGCTGGTGGTCTTGGTAATTTAATGATTATTATTCAGTAACCCTGCCAAGCAATCATCAAAATTATAATACATCATTTAATGATAAAAGGGTGATAATGTATGAAACAAAGGAGAAAGAATAAAAAGTAGTTTCATGAAAATCAGGCTCTTAAAAGAATGAAAAATTAGATGTTTTCCTGAGAGGTGGACAGATGCCTGATCTTTCTTGGCACTAACTACAAATGGAGAAAAATCACAGCTTTCTAGATTTCAAACCTCTGCTAGCCAAGAAATCTCACCGAAGGCTCCACAAGCATTTCCTGTAATGGATTCTGTGTAAAGCTGCTTCAGTTATTTGTTGGTTTAATCTACATTCATTGAATGCCTCCCTCCCGGGACTCAGGGTGTGTGTGGAGGGGCAGCCAGTAGAGATGGTATGAAGTGCAGTTCAAGGATAGGACTGGTTCCTGATGTATATGTGTTGATTTGGTCTCCTCAAGAGATACTCTCTCAAATTCTGAGAATACTTTTTTTTTTCTGTATCTCATTTGGCGGCTTCTTCTTCTTCTTCTCCTTCTCCTTCTTCTTCTTCTTTTGGGAATGACCTTTGTTTTTATTTATTTGTATGCGGTGCTGAGAATCAAATCCAGTGCCTCACACATGATAGGCAAGAGCTCTATTACTGAGCCATAGCCCCAGCCCATGGCTTTTTCTTCTTTATATGGTTTGGATATGAGGTGTCCTTCTAAAGCCTCTGTGTAAACGAAGGAAGTGAAATGATTATTAGATTATGAGAGCTGTCACTTAATCAGTTAACTAATCCATTTGATGCATTAATTTGGGTGGATTCCTGGGTGGTAACTCTAGACAGGTAGGGCATGGTTGAAGGAGGTGAGTCACCAGGGGTCTGACTTGAGGATGATTTATTTTATCCCTGGTTCCTGGTGCTCTCTCTCTGCTTTCTGGCTGCCATAAGCTGAGCTTTCCTCTGTCACACCCTTCTGCTATGATGCTCTGCCTCACGTTGGGCCCAGAGCAACGGTATTGGCCCAATCACAGACTGAACTTCTGAAATTGTGAACTCAAGTTTTTCCTTCAGCAAGTTGTTCTCGTTAGGAATTTAGATCACATTGATGAAAAGTTGACTAATATACCTCTCATCTTCCTCTGAAATATTGACCCCATTCTTTGAGCCTCCTTTTTCTTTCCCTAGATGGATATCAAATTCTCTGAGAAGCTGTACTTTGGAGAAGACATGATTCTGTACCTAGTTTTGGAAGAAGCCCTTTGTATTTTTTTGTTTTCCCTCCCTCAGCAGCTGTGTCTTTTAGTAAATTATTTGTAGAACTTGGTCCTTGTTAAAACAATGGAGGTCAGACCTGTTTTTGATTGCTTTGTGGACAAAGGAAGCCTCATCCAATAAAAGCCATATTTGTTGTTATTTTCAGCAAAATCAAATTATGCCATCAGTAGTATCCCAACCCTCTTGTCATCCTCCAGACTGCACATGGGTGGTTCCTAACCCTCTTTGGGTCAGGGATCCCTTTGGAAATTCTGTGAAAGTCATGGAGCTTGCCCTCTGAGAAAAGTAGAGAAGTCAACTTTAGAATATGAGATGCCAACTTTAGAATGTAGTTTCTAGGGGTTCAAGGGATAGTGAAGGCCTTCAGTGGTACCCTGAAGATCCCCAAGCATTATGGGGAGTGGTCCGGTGGGTCCAGAGGCACAGGGAAGAAAAACTGGCTGGACTCACAGGCCTGGCAGACACTACAGACATTGCCACAGAAAGATGATGTATTTCCTGCTTTATAAGCACAATTTATTTTATCCTAAATTAAAATATTAACTGTTTCGTAAATATAATGTTAAACTGTTACTGCCTTTTTAAAAAAAAGTGATCTTGTAGTGACTGTTAAAACTTAAAAATACAGATTCTCTTAGATTCAGCAGTTCCACTCCTGGGTGTCTCTTTTGTAAAAACAAAATCATCAGCATTGAAGGCCTGTGTTCAGGCACCTCTATGATAGCATTGCTTCTAACAGCAAAAGACTGGAACCAGCGAGAAAAGGGGAGAGTGGAATATAGGATGATCATGCATATGGCAAGTATCATGCTGCCATTAAAAAGAAGGAAACAGCTATATCAAATACCTTGAGGAGGTACCCAGAGAGGGTGATTCAGTGAGAATCATAGATGCAGAGAAGTGTGTGAATGACAGAATCTTCCCTGTCCACACACGTGTGTCTGTATCTTTGCCTACATGTATCTGTCTCTTCTTATGCTTATATGTGTGTAGACAAAAATGTGGACTAATATAATCTAGGTTGTTAACATTGATTTCTGGGGCATATATGAACCGAGCATATAAAGGGAAAAAAATCATAAAAAGTAAACTACATTATATATAATGTCTCTATATATGTAATGTGTGTGTGTGTGTATTCATTTATTTGGGTGAGCATATATAAAAGGAAATAATGATTTCAAAAACATGTTGCTTGTATGTTTAGATCCCATTGTTTGACTTCTTTCACAGTCAGGGTGACACTGGAGGCTTACCATTCAGGCTAGGATTTGACTTGACTAGTTTGGCCAGCCTGAGTTCTTCCTATTGACTTTTTTTTTTTTTTTTTTGGTACTGGAGATTGAACCCCCAGATGCTTTATCACTGAGCCACATTCCCAACCCTTTTTATTTTGAAACAAGATCTCCTTAAGTTGCTTGGGGCCTCACTGAGTTGCTGAGGCTGGGCTTGAGTTTGCTAATCCTACTACCTCAGCCTCCTGATTCGCTGGGATTATAGGCATGCGCCACTGCGCCTGGCTCCTGTTGACTTCTTAGATGGATTTCCTGGAACTTATTACTCTAAAGCCATTCAGTCTGTCAGCAAATGTTTATTGGATGTCTTTTATGTCACAGAATGAGGTTTTGTGCTGGGGAATACTCCAAGAACTAAGATGTGAGGTGTGTGTTTGCACATGTCAGGAACTGTTTGCATGTGAACTTAATATCTTTTTTTGTGTGTATAGTGCTGGGGACTGAACCCAGGGTCTTGTGTAAGCAATTGCTCTATCACTAAGCTGCACTACCAGCCCTTTTTAAAAATATTTTGAGACAGAGTTGTACTGTGTCTTTGGAGGATTAACCTATGTCTATGAGATTGGATACCTGGAATCATGTACTATTGTCATAAGACTCTTAAAATTTTTACCACTGCTAAGCAAACTAAATATATACAAGAGAAGTAAACGTGTAATTCAGTTTTAAGACACTAAGGTATTTATTTGAGTCAGAAAATATACTTTAAATTTTTTAAAATATTGAAATGGCTTTGAATTTTCATTGTTTAATTCATTAATGATGTCTCTGTTTTAGAGGAGATTTTATGAAGAGAAAAGTTTTTCAGACAATACTGTTGTTACCAAATATGCCTAATATAATTTCTAAATATAAAGTTAGTGTAGGTCAGATAAAGAGATGAATGGTTAAAAAAAGAAAACCCTGCAATCCGATGTTCAAATTCAACTGTTGTTGACATAACTGAGCCAATCTATAGATGAATTTATGTATATACATACAAGAGAAAAAAATTCAGGTTATAATGCATTTTAATGCTTGTAACTATATGAGTGAAACAGAAATTTGTACCCATGATACATTTTTTTTGATTCTTGATTCTTTGAACTACTTTTGCTTTGTTTATATATTTTTATAATAGAGATAAGAACTGAAACTTTTTTTTTTAAGTATTTACAACTTATCTCCTTTCACATATTACTTCTCTGGGAAATGTAAAATTTGAGATTTATATAAAATGCCAAAATAAATAAAACAAAGTTTAATTTGTTTGAAAATGAGTGGTTGTGCCTGTATAGACAACAGCCTTCACTCTTCTCTGATTCAGTGGTGCTGTCTGAGAACCTTTTATCTCCTCAGCAGGATATACACAACCTAAGTCGATGCAGGAAACCCATGACATCATCCTCAATCAATAATCATTGATTGAAGAAAGCTGGTCTCAGAGCTATGCATTAGGTACCAGGAGGGAAGCAGAGGGAAAAGTCACCATTTCTGTCTTTGAAGAATAATCTGGCTCAGAAAATAGTTCAAGTGTACATGTTTTGACATGTTTCTATAACAAAGACCTTTTCAACTAACTAGGGAAATCAACATTAAAGTGATTAAAGGAGTGATTGTGGGACTGGCTAAGGGTTGGAGGGCAGGGACAATTGTCCTGTTCAGTTGTCAGTAGGCAATTGAACCAGAGACAAGACATGAAGGAGACATGAGCCAAATCTATAAAACTGTATCCATCCTAAAGGTGCCAGCTGGGTGTGAGAGGTCAGTCAGGTGAAGCTGTGCTCCTGAGAATAGGAGAAACATTAGTAGCAACAGCTGATATACTTGTCAGCTTTCCATCATTAAAATGAAATGCCTGAGATAATCAAGTTACATAGAGAAAAGTTGTGTGGTTTTTTTTTTGGTAACAGGGATTAAACTCAGGGCCACTAGACCACCGAGCCACATCCCTAGCACATTATTGTATTTTATTTAGAGACAGGGTCTCACTGAGTTGCTTAATGCCTTGCTTTTTTTTTTTTTTTTAATAAAGCTGGCTTTGAACTCACCATCCTCTTGTCTCAGCCTCCCAAGATACTGAGATTACAGGTGTGCGCCACACGCCTGGTGAGAAAAGGTTTATTTTGGCTTAAGTTTTGGAAGTTTCAGTCCATGATCAATTGACTGCTTTGGGTATGTGGTGAAGCAGCTTATTATGGCAGGAACACATGGTGATCAGAACTGCTTACCTCATCACCAGGAAGCCAAAAAGAAAAATCTTCAGTTTTTGGTGAGTTTCTGATTTAAAGAAAAATAATTTCTATAACCAAATCCAAGTAGATTTTTGATCTGGTAAATATCCTACAGTTTGGGAGTTTGTAGGATTTCACACAGTAGGTGGTGAATAAGAGCTAATGGCTGAATTCCAGTGTTTATCTTGCAAAGTAATATGCAATTCTGTATTTTTTTTTCCTGCATAAGACACAAAGCTCTACTACAATTATTTATGAATAATTTCACATGACTCATGTTGGTAAGACTATTGTAAATTAACATTTAAAGAAGAATGTTTCATCAACCTTAAAAAAAATGAATCATCCCTTCTTCCCACATCAGAGATTTTTCCTTCTTGTCTAAAAAGTACCTACTTCTTTTTAGAGGTTGACTTTTAGGTTGAGCTGGTAGTTTTCACCTCTGGAGAAGAAAAACAGAATCATGCTTAGAAAAACTCTGCTAGCCAAACAAATCACCCTGATTACTACATAAGGAGAAAAGGAGCTTACTATATATATACATATATATATATATATATATATATATATATATATATATATATATATATATATATTGTGCATGTTTTTAGATCAATGCATAAATGAGAAGGAAGTGATACTGGAAAAAAATGGAGAACCCATTTGGATTATATTTGGTGTAGTGGGTGTAGTGGGTACTTCAAACTGCTACCTAACAGAAGCTCTTATTTTTCATTGGAAAGCAAAACAAATGGTTGTTTAAAAAAAAAAAAGACTTTTGAAAGAGGGTGTTGGCTTGTTAAGGAACATCAAGCTTCTGCAATCTGGTCACATGTGGGGTGCTGTTAGTCACCTTCTAGTTACTGAAAATTGGGTTTTAACAATAATGGCATTATTTTTCTGTTTTTTTTTTTTCTGGAGAATCTATGATAGTGCCATATCATACCCTGCAAATTATTTATTTGGGGAGGCCAAGAAGTTATGTCCTTCTTATAACCTGGAAAATTCTTCTAATATCTAGTACATCACTTTGTGAGTGCTGGGGTTCCCAGCAGCCTGTCCTGGGGAATGTGTGACCCAGGGGCCTACTCCACCTCTTCTGATGTACCCAGCTTCCTCTAGTACTATGCAGCTGTTCTCCCCATGGGACCCGATGACCTGTCAGCTTTTGGTTTCTGGCTGTCGGTTCCTATCCCCTGGGGTAGGCAGTGGTTCCAGGCCTGGCTTTAGGCTTTCTTATCCCTGACAAGCTCCATCTCTCTGACACCTTTCCTGCAGTTTTCTGTAGAGAAAGTGGGATGTATAGGAACTAATAGGGGATCCTCTTTGGGTTCCAGAGGAAAGCACAGAGAAGCCCAGGAGTGTCAGAGTCAGTCCAGCAGGAGGGCAGATCTCCTTATTGGCTTGGCCACCTGGCCCTCTATCTCTACTCTGAGCTTCCAGTCTTTCCTCTGTCTTTGGCTCCCATGGTGGCCATTCATGGCCACCTGATTGTGGCTTTCTTCTCTGTCTTCATTGCATTTGATTTCTCTTTACTGTATTGTTTTTCTTCCACATCTTAGACTCCAACACAGCAGAGCACCCAGAGATTTCAGTCTTTTGCTAACTGAGAGCTATTTTGGCGTGTTGCTTTCTTGTTTTGGGTCCCTTTTATCTGTTTGAAATAAATATTTAATCTTTAACCTTTTTTCTTTTTTGTACTGGGAATTTAACCCAGGAGCAATTTACCACTGAGCCTCATCCCTGCCATTTTTTATTTTTTTATTTTGAGACAGAGTCTTACTAAGTTGCTGAGGCTGGCTATGAACTTGCAATCCTCCTGCCTCAGCCTACAGAGCCACTGAGATTACAGGAGTACACCACTACACCCTTTATCTAGATTCTTACCTAGATAATATTTTCTACAAATATTTTGTCCTCTCTTTTATAAATGCCAATCTCCTGCTTAACTCAAATGATCAGGA
This sequence comes from Marmota monax, assembly GCF_021218885.2. Taxonomy (NCBI): domain Eukaryota; kingdom Metazoa; phylum Chordata; class Mammalia; order Rodentia; family Sciuridae; genus Marmota; species Marmota monax. The sequence goes on from NW_026694639.1 coordinate 2,354,706, forward strand.
AGACTTCTCTTCAGATGTCTGTTACTTGCAGAAGGTCAGCATTCTGCAGCTCTATGTAGAAGGAGAGGAAGTTTGGCCAGAAAAAAACCCACTTTAAAAAAATTTGTTTTATACATAACAGTGGAATGCATTTTGATACATAAATGGAGTATAACTTCTCATTCTTTTGATTGTACATGATGTAGAATTATACGGGTTGTGTACTCATAAATGCATATAGGATAAAAAGCCACTTTTGATGGGGGACATAAGTAAAAACCATCTCCCCATCCTACAGCATTTGACACTTAACCATCCCTGAAACTGCATCATGGGGCCCAGCTGTAGCTTTTAACGTGGATCATGCCAGGGCACGTAAGCCAGTGCCGCATGATAAAGCAATAATTAACCTGCCCTGTGGTTTTCTGTTGTCCTTCTGCCTGACTTTTCCCTTCCCCTAGTGGCCAAAGTTTTCTGAAAGAGCATGATATCACTGCCACAGGCCACTTTCCACCATATAACAATTCATGCAGCAGTTAGAACTCCATTTTTTAAAAACCTTTCATCAGAGGAGGAAGTACTTTATAGTAAATGTCTGCATTGCTCGAGATCATTTACCCGTGGAGTCTTCATTAGATTCTTTAGTCATTATGGTTTGCATCATGTGATCTTTTCTCAAACATCAGCAGGGTGAACCAACGATGAAATTGCATTTCTTTGAATTAGAGTACAGATGATTATGGGAGGAAAAAAGACATTACAGGAAAAATGTTCATGTTTATGTTTGAATAAATGTGGCAAGCTTCACAGCCTCCAAGACAGTTAAAGAAGTGTTTGTATGAGACGTGGACTAATGTGTCGCATCACCTTAGCTGTGTCTCTGAATGAATGTGGGCACAGTGCTTGGACTCTTGGATCCTGTTTATAACATGAAGCCTTAGACATCTAACAGGTTTGGTATGCATTTCTTGTAGGGCTAGGAGAATACAACAGCTCATAGCTTTGATTTTGTCTTAAGGCTCTAATATACATTAGGCAATCTGTAAATGATTGTTGAAATAAACTGGAATCTACTCAGAGTGCCATCTACCCATCACTTTTTAATGCCCCTTCCAACCACCCCAACACACATGGGGGCTTCTCTGTAGTTTTTGGTAGGGTAAAGGGTAACCCTAGGATGAGAAAAATTTTAGCATCGCAGAGGATAAGAAACAGTTAAAGCTTCAGTTTGGAAAAAGAGAATTATTACTTCCTAGGGTTTATTTAGTTGGCTCTGACCCAAGACCTTGCTTGACCCTGAGTATCCAGCAGCCCTTCACTGGTTCCAGATGGCCAACCCTGTTTTGTGGTCAGCTCCCAGACCCTGTGGTGAGTGTGACCTGCTCCCATGTTGTCCTGCAATTGCAGCAGTGTCGCAGACCTCCTGAGCTATGCACTAGATAGACAGGAGTCCCTTAAAGGAAAGATAAAGTGACGGAGTTAAGTGACTTCATTGGGGCTGGTTGTGAATTCATATTATGGTTTTTATAGGTATCAGATTTTACATATTGCAAAGTGTTAAAAGAAAAGCCAATTGGATTGTTAATACAATATGCAGATAGGATAGTATTATTGCTTTGTGCTTTCTTATAATTTCTATTTTTTGTCATAGACATCTGCTGGGTTATATATATGTTTTATTATGGTGTCAAGAATGAGACATGGATATAGCACTTTTATTGTTCTACCATTTCTTCTCTCTCTATATATATATAAAGATGGAAGAAAAAAAAAATATATATATATATATATATATATATTCTTCCATCTCTTTTTTTTTTTTTTTATCTTCAGTCCCGGTCCCTGTTTTCTCAGTGCTTCCTGTTTGTGAGAGCTCAGGCTAGTACCGAGACTTTGGATTCTAGATGGTGTGAGCAAATGATTGCAAGCAATATCAGATGTCATTTAGTGGAGGTTCCAGATGAGCTAGTTATTTGTTAAGGGCACTTTGTCCAGGGTCTCATATAATCTTTACAACACCCTGCTTGGGTAAGTCTGATTGTTCTTTTGTAGATAAGAAGGAACCCAAGACTGAGAGAGGTCATGTAAAGTGCCTGAGGCGCAAAGCTGCTCAGGATTTTTTCCAAACTGGGCCCAGGACTTTTTGACTCCACAGCCCAAGATGTTATTACTTGGACAGGCTCACTGCAGTCATTATTCTGACATTTCTGTGACTTTCTCTACCATATTGTATCAGTGATATGACATTTTAGGTTTAAAAATGTTCCAAGATCTTATCATTAGGTGAAAATTTTATATTTGGATTTTAATATTGTGATTCCTGGTAAATGTCCTATTTTATTTTATTTTGGTGCTTAAATTGATTTTTATCATTCCTGAAAGTTTTTAGTACTTTGAATTGTTCAAATTATGCACTTTTTGTTTGCATGTCTATTATTTTACCCAATTACCTATTATTTTAATAGCTTTGGTATTTTAGTAGTTTTATCCATCCTAATTTGTATTGAATAAATATCCTCATGTTTTTTGAGCTTAATGATTTTTAAAATTGAGTTATTTGTATAGACTCATGCTCATACATCTAATTTTTCATCTTTTTACTTCTTTATAACACTGCTCAAGGTTTTGCCAGTTATCATAAAATAAATGAAAGAAGAACATTTCAAAAATGTTTTTACAAGTAAACCTGATCATACAAAGTACCTGGTTCTGTAGCAACTTGATTTTTTGTGTAATGACATTTTGTTCGGTAAGGAATTGTTAATGCTTTCATACAGAGTGTGTTACAGAATTGGTTGCTAATCCTAAACTCTTTACCTGTTAATTTTTTTAAAACAATTTGATGTCTTTTTATTTATTTATTTTTTAGTTGTTGATGGACCTTTATTTATTTACTTATTTTATTTATATGTGCGCTGAGACTCAAACCCAGGGCCTCACACATGCTAGGCAAGTGCCACAACTCCAGCCCTCACCTGTTAATTTTTATTGCCAAATATGTTTTCCCTCTCATCACTTCATGGTCTTTCTCTTCCATGACTCCTCAGCAACCCAGAGCACTCATTTGCCTTCCAGCTATTCCCATGCTGCTTTGGGGTGTGCTGAAGCTTCAGAGCATCATGAATTGAAGTTTCTGACTTTGCTCAGCATCTGATTGTCAAGTGAAGTTACCTAGGGAGAAGCTAATGTAGCCACTCATCTGATGGGTGCAGTTGACAGGGAACACAAGGAGTGCTCAGAGAAGGTTGAGCTTGGCTGCCTCCACTGGGCAGGGGTCACAGGATGTGGGGATTTTTCTCTGGGTGTGCATACTTAAACGTAAGTGAGATCTATTGTCTGCAAGTACCAAAGAGGATTTAAGGTAACTTTTAATGAAAAAACACTAAAAGGACATGTATGAGTTTAATCAGTAAGAAAATAGAGAAGGAAGTGCTTCAGTGGAGGAACAGGGCTTTGACAGGTGGCAGGAAAGAAGAAATGGCCCAGGATATTGCAGGTGGAGCTGGAAACGTGGTGGATGGGTTGGCTGACCATCTGTGGGCAGGTGACCCTACAGAAAATCTAGAAGAGATGAGGTGGGACTGCTTGTAGAGGACCTGGGTGGCTCACTAAGGAGGCTGGACTCCAACATTAGGTGGAGACATCGGCAAGTTCTTGGGCAGAAGAGTGATCTGCTGAAACTGATGTTACAGGAAGATGAACCCAGCAGCAAACGGATTTCTTGGGCAGTGATTTGAAGTTAGGAGCCCAGGTAGGAAATATTTGCTGTAGTGAAAGCACACGATAATGAGATAATTGAGCGGATGGAAGGGAAGGGAAGGGAAGGAGGACTCTGAAGGAGGCCCATTTGGAGGAGTGATTGTGTATGAGTGGAGAAGGTGGTGGTGGCTCTGAAATGTTCCCTGGAGGAACTCATGGTTGGTAAACCAGGGGGAGGAACACTTAGGCAACGTGTCTGGGTACTGTGATCACTGGTTTGAGGTAGGGGTTGTATAATGAAGTTGTGGTCACTTCCCTCTCCACCCCAGTCCTCCCTTGACAGTACCACAGGGAGAGGTGAAGGTCTCTTGTGATGGTTCTAGACCTGGGCAACTGGAATTATTGTTAGGACAGTGGCCAGAGATAGAAAGGGCAAGGATCCTGTGTAGTTCATTGTCTCTATAACCCCACATTTGTAAAAGTTTGAATGAAAAAAAGAAAGTGAAGAAGTGAGTTCAGGATCAGGTGTTCATTTGAAGAGATTTGAAGATTATTTAAGAGAAAATGACTTCCAGACAGATATGTAGGAAAAGGTCAAAGAGTAGTGACCAGAGCTTTCTAGAACCATGTTCTGTTACAGTATAGAAAAATGGAGTTTTGGAAAGAAAGTTTTTGATTCATGGGTATGAAACCCAAGTTTTACAGATTACACATAATGAGTTGTTATCCAGTTTTAACATTTGTTTTTCCACAATGGCCAAGGCATTGATTGATTGCACGTGCATTTCAAAATTGTTCTGGGGCTTACGTTAGAAAGAGAGCAGAGGGAAATCTTAGCCCAATATGGTCCTTGTTACTTTGCACTAATGTATTGGGCGTTGGGGCTGTTCTTTTGATTTGCTGAGCTTTGCCATTAGTGTTGACACTGAGATATCAAAGGTACCCCTGTAAAAGTTCTGTTTTTAGGCAATCAAGATAAAACTTTTAAGAAGGTAACTTATGCGGTTTAATAGCTTGGTTAATAAAGTTGGCCTTTATGCAGTATAACCCCCTGAGAACCAGTTGAATGTGAAGGAAAGAGTGAGGGTTTCAGAGCAAGTTGAACTTGGATTTCAATTTGTCTCCACCACTTAATAATCTTCCGCTCTGGACAGGTTACTTAACCTCTCATTTCACTTTAAAATGCTGATTTTTCTCTCTCAGAAGGTTATTGTGATGTTGCCAATAGTGTTTGTTTCACCAGATATTCAACAGGCCTTGGCACTTCACGGGTACCTAGTGCATGCTAACATAGTTACAGTTCTCAGGTTACTAGTCTGTATTTTTACATCACTGTCCATAGTGTTACTGAGGGGTATTAAAAATGGTGGCTGCTGTCCTTATTTTGGAGAGTGGAATGAAGATTGTGACCAAAAAATTATTCTGGAATTAATATCTAGAAGTTTAGTTTGCCTCACCTCCTGGGGTTTCCAGAAATTTAATGTGGGAGAAACTTTGAGGTTGAGTAAAAGAGAATGAATTCATCCTGGGTTAAAATACCAGCTCTGTCTTATAGTCATATGACTTTGGGGAGTGCTTTAACTTTTGAGTCTGTGTTTGCAAAATGTGCTTGTGGTACCAACATTGAATGGATATTGTGAGGATCACTGGAGAAAACTTGTCTAAGGAATTGAAGCCCAAGAGAGCCAGGAATAGATCTGGGGAAAAGTGGTTGAAAACAAAGCAGAATGACCAGGCCGGTACTAAATTTTTTAGGCGTTTCTGGCATTATTACTCCTGAAGTTCCAAAATAAAAAAAGAGGGGAAGGAAGGTATTACTTATTGATGGTTTTTAAGATTGGTGAAATTCTGATTCATAAAAAATAATGCATTTGATTATGAAATAAACTGTGGATTATTAAACAATTTATTAACTTGTTACCGAAAATATTTAAGGTGTAGATATAAGCTTGAGGGCCTAGAGAATGAGTCTCAGGAAAGGATAAGAGGTAAAGGTGTGCCAGTCAATTCCTTCCCATACCCACATTGTCCTTTTCAGTAAGGGGGATCTACCTTATTTTTTTGTGGGGGGTGTGTGAATGGTTAAATTAGTGGGATTTTAAAGTATTGAAAGAAACCAAACAAGTGAAATTACTTTTTAAATCCACAGAAACCTTGGAAAATCATCAAACATTATACATATGATGAAGGTACATTAGTTTCTGCTTGTGTTTCAACCAGGAACAAGATTTAAAATCAGACTATCAGGATAAGAACAAACGAATAAGAGTCTATTTGTGCTAAAGACAGTTTGAATGGCAAATCTCAGTTGTGTGAGAAGACATAATCTTTTGGGTATATTTAATGCAAAATGGACTAAGTTGAGAAGGAAATTGTTTTAATAGCCTGGGTGTTGCCTGATAATCTTAAAGCTCTGGTCTTCATAGTGGGTCACACACAGTGATAAAATAAACTGACTTTGTCTTGCTGTTTGTGAGGGGCATCTAGAAGACTCCCGCCTTCCTAGGTTCATGAATATGACTGACCCAAGAATCCCTGGTTAGTATCATCTGAGTTATGAGTTGGAATGAGCAGTTCTCTGGGTTTTGCTGGTAGGAATTAGTCGTGTAAAGGAATCTGGCCTTGGGAGAAAGAGGACTGCCTTTTTAAGATTAAAAATGGAAGTGCAGTTTTTTTTTTTTTAATAATTTCTAAGGGAAAAAGCATTAGTACTACCAAGGGTGAGCTGGTTGAGACAGCAGTGAGAATTGCCACTCACAGCATCTAGCTCCTTAGCTAGCCTTTCCCACTCAGAAATAATTATTTCAAACTGAGCAGCATTTGCAGAGAGTTCTGGAACAGCTTTGTCAGCTTTAGGATGTGTGAAAACCGCTCAAGAATAAACCGTAAAAGTAGATTTTGGAAATTAAAAAAAACAAAACAAAACAAAACTGACAGCTCTTCCAAGGATGTTTTGATGTGTATGGGTTTATTAACAACAGTTTACTAAAATACAGAACAGGAAAGTTGGGACTGCATCTGCTTTTTCCAGCCCCCTCCTATGTGTCTTGCTCTGATAGATTTGTCTCCTCCGTTACCGTAGAGCTGCTCATTGGTATTCCTCAGTGTGAGGTGTTGCCATGAACATCCTCATAATTACATTGAACTAGAGAATCTTTACTTCTAGGCCTTGATCAAGCTCAGGGGCCTTTTCCCTTTTATGTGGCAGCTTTAATTTTGTACAAAAATGACAACCACCGTCCCGTGCCTTTTGTCTCCCTGGCAGGGTGGCCAAGCAGCTACCTTCGCACCTGATGCAATTACTAATCTGTTGCCCTTCCCAAGAAGGCAGCACTGGCTGCTGTCCCCCACTCCATGGGACTGCAAGCATCATTTTTTATGTCTGTCCTGCACACAGGCTCTGACTGCCCTGGGCTTCTGCTCTCAGTTACCAGGAGGTATTGTGCATTTTTCAGAGGAGAAAAACCTTGCTTTCAAGATCATTCCCACTGTCCCAACTTAGGTCTTTGCTTCAAAGGTAGGGTGTTGCCTGTGCCCACAATAGTTTCCCCAACCCAAGATAAGTCTCTGTGGTTGCTCCCAGGAGATGTGATTGTAAATGCAGGGCTACGTGCTAATTACTTTCTTAGGCATCTTGGTATAACAGTGTGAGAATTGGCTCTTCAGAATCTGGTCAATGAAACAAAATTACTTTTATCCTGAATTTTGCAAGGCAAAAAAAAGACATTAAATTAATTACATTTGAATCATCTTCATATCCATCAATTACTGCAGTGATTTTGGGGGCTTAGATTAATGTGTGTTGTAGATGCAATTACTCTCTTTTTGGATCCCATAGATTAAATTCACTGAAAGATTCCCCTGGAGATGCTTTAGCTGTACTTTGCCTGTAGCTTCTCTTCCATGGAATCCGTTTCAAGTTCAAATACATTTTGTCTGATAAATTGACTACATATGGAGGGACTAAAGAGAGCAATTAAGTATGACATCAAATAAATGACTCAGTGACAAGGTATATTCCATTTAGGTCAGTGTAATTCAGAATGTGAGAAAACATGATTTAACTGGCTGGACTGAAGGATGGTTTAAATTATGGGATGGGGAGAATCACTTTGCATTCAGAGGTTTGGTAATTGGAGGTGTATAATATTTATTGTGTTTGCTGTGGGAAGATGCTGTTGAAAGACGGTTGTAGTTGTTTACGTGCAGCTGTTTAATTGACATTGTGGGGGTTTGGTCTAATCTTTATGCGTACTATGAGTTGCTATTTGGTAGATGAGGGTGAGTGGGTGATGTGTAGCTGAGGCCCACTAAACCATGATAAACCGATGTGTTTTCTCTTTAGACAGTTAACTGGATTAGAGAGGGGGCCTTCTGTAATTGGTTGTGGTGTTCTGCCTAATTCCTTACCACCTCCTTTTAGAAGTTTGTGTCCACCACTTTGCCATGTGACTTTGTAGGACCTTCTGTGAGGTGAAGAACCATTGCCACACTGATACTGGGCATGGCCATGGGACTCATGCTAGCCGGTAGACTTTGAGCCGACATGATGCCAGCAGAGGTGCTTTAGCTTGGCTTCTGGTGCTCATACTGCCCTCTGTGAGAGAGTGTTCTAGGGAGCTGCTGGTCTGGAGCAGAAATGAACCCACCTTGAAATGTAGGGTTAAGTAGGCTGTGATGGATAACTTGTGAACTCATAAGCAAGAAAAGTAAATGTGGATTATTATAAGCCACTGACTTTGGAGATAGTTTGCTTGGCAGTATAATCATGGAAATAGTTTATACAAGTGCATATTAAAAATTCTTCTGTCTTTGTAAGAATGTCAATGGGATGAACAAGCTCCTTTTACATTCAGATCCTTTTTTCCACCCTATCAAGACATGGATGTCATTCATACCTTGGTGGTATCCTTTGGCTATGACGCACCTAATTGACGGTGCCTGGGACACGTGTAAGTCCTAGCTGCAGGGGAGTTTGAGAGTGAATTTCCAACTTCTACCTTGGGGAAGCAAGACTTAAAAAAATGTGGAAAGTCAACAAAATGTGGGAAGGGTGTTCAAAAGATGCGAGGTTGTCATAAAGCATGAAAAATGTCCATATAAATTGCTAATGCATGTATCTTAGAATGAACTTTTAGTTACTATTAATTAGTATAGTAATTAAAAAAGGTAATTTATCCTATTTTTTAAAAAAATGAGTATTAGTATAAAATAACAACAATAAACCCAATAGAAACTGTGATCTTACGGGTATTTATTTTCAACTGGTACTTTATTCAAAATATTCCCAAAAAGTAAATAGCAAGTAAATTTTTTCCCTTTGTATCAAAATCTTATTGATTTAGATTCCATTTACTCAATATTTGTGATAATAAACTTGACTAAGTTGGTTTATCAGTTTCACAATATGGCAGTGTTTATAACGCCAAGTTAAACTCTCAAACTTTAGCACCCTCTAAAGTTATAGATGGAATATAAAGTTATATTCCATTATAGATGGTCCTCCTAAATTCAACATTCTCCATTTCTTGTTAAGTTAATAGCATTGTTTGATTTCCTTTAGGGTTTGACAGTCATAAATGTACCTCTAAAAGTCTTCTATATAAATTCTTCATTAAGTCAGAGACCCAATTCCCCATTTAGGTAATAGGAATAAAGTCTAGAACATTTCATTTGCTGCAGAGAAAATTGTTAAATGAACTAGTGTGAAATATCCCATATCCCTCTGTGCATTTTGTATATTAAATTATAGCTCTTGCATCCCTGTAGAGAAGAGCTGTCAAATGTCAGAGTTTGTGTTAGAGATACAAATTTGTTGTGTGGAGCACAGCTTGATTGATGGACAGCATGCTTGGAGTGTGCATGTTTGTGGACTGAGTAGAGGGGCAGGGGGTGGTGTAGCATAGGAGAGAATAGAATCTGGAGAGGTTGGAGCAGTCAGATCAGGAAGCAGGAGGGCAGAGGGGGTTTCAGAGCAATCAGAAACTAATGGATTATATACTGAATGTGGTAAGAAGTGGCAAGTATTTTTTTCTGGCCAGAGAAGTGAGATTGAAAGAAAACAGTTATTTTACTAGGCTGGCTAACCTGGATCTGGTGAGCCATTTTAACTTGCATCAATTTTTTATCTACTAGTGTCAGTTTGAAGATTTCTTAGGCCTGAAGGTGTCTTAGTTCAGGCTGCTATAATAAGATACCATAGACTGGGTAGTTGAAACAATATTCCTTACAGTTCTGGAAGTTGGGAAGACCAAGATCTGGGTGCCAGCACATCTGCTTCCTGGTTTGCCGATGGTGTCTTCTCTTCTTATCTTTAGTTGGGGTAGGGTAGCAGGGAGTTAAGGCATGTGTGCACAAGGGAACTATAGAAATCTGTTCTCTTCTTATAGGGATACCAATGCCATTCGTGAGGGCCTCACCCTCACAATCTGATCACTCCCAAAGGCCCTACCTCCAAGTACCTAAGATTAGAAGATTAGGCTTTAACCTATAAATTTAGGGAGTACATAAACATTCAGTCTACATATTGAGTATTGTTACATTCCAAAGCAGAGGATTTTAACTTTTGGTGAGCCAGGGATGCTTTCAGAAGTTTGAAACGTTTGTCTGCTTTTTTTTTTTTTTAATGTTTTTAATTGCATAAAACACAGTGGGTCATGCTGAAATACAATATATTAAAATATATATAGTCTACCAGCTCAGGGGCAGAACTTGAAGAACTTGTGCTTAGCTATTGTGCGGGGCCCTGGGTTTGATTCCTTAGCACCACAAGCCAAAACAGATATCCCTAACAACTGCTTTGTGATAGAAAATGACCTCTGATGTTTGTCAATGTTAAGGGCACAGGTTCTGCTAATACTTTATCAATACTTGGCAGAAGTGTTGAAGTTCATTTAGAAGTGAGCAAAAACAAAGATGCCCCCCTGTTCTCCATCTGAATTCAGGCATACTCTCTGAATTCTTTCTCACAAGCCCACCTTCAAGCCTGCAGCCCTCAGGGTAAGGACCACTGCTCTACAGGACTGACCAAATGTCTCCTGAGCAGGTGATCCTCTATGGAAGGGGATTCCCTCAGTTGTAATGGTTGTGCACAAGTGTCTGTGTAAGTGTGATTCTAGTACTGTGATTTTCATTGATCAAACTATCTGTGTCTCTGCCGGTCCTTCACTATGGCTGTATCATACTCGGGCTACCCAGTCAGCAGTTCTTTCTCCTCTGTCTTCTCACACTTCAGGGATTTATAGCTTCTTTTTCTTCTTTGTTCTTCCATATAAATTGCCAAATTCTAAAAAACAATCTGTTGGGATTTTATTTGGAGTTATATTGAGTGCATATATCAATTTGAGGAAGAACTGACAAGCTTTTTGAGTTTTTAAGTTCATGAAGATGGTATATATTCTCATTTATTTTGGTGTTCAGGTACTGCTCATTAAGATGAAAACATATTTTGAATGATCATCTTTGAAGGTCTCTTCTACGAAAACAAAAAACTTCCCCCCAAGTAAAGCCGATTATTCTTTTTTAACCTAGGTAAGTTGGGAGAAATAGTGCTTTTGAGAAGATTTTGATGGCCTCAAGCAATGAGTACTTATTATGCACACACTTCCCGAGATTGCAAATCTTCTGTTCATTTGTATTAAAGGCACCACTTTAGAAAATTGGCCATTTATTTAAATAAGAGATAAACTAGATTCTGGCAGCTTAAAATTCTTAAAGCATTTGCTGTAATTTCATAAAGAGAATATTTAGTATGAAACATCTGAGCAGTCTAAATTTAAGCAGACAATTTTATTTATTCATTCAGAAAATATTTATTGAGTATCTAATGTGCCCCAGGCATGTCTCTAGATTCTGGGATGCAGCCAAGTGAAGAAAGTGATTTAAGGGGGATGAGGTTGTCTTCGCTAAAATGCTTCTGAGAAGTTGATGGCTGAGAATTGCCCCTGGATTTAGCAACATGGAGTTCACTGGTGACTTTGCCAAGAGTGGTTTCCATGGTGTGGTCGCACAAAAGTCTGCTTGGAATGTGATCATCAAGGAAGTAAGAAGTCAAAGCTGTAAATTCAGACAACTATTGAAATAGTTTTTGCTATAAAGACCAACAGAGAGACAGCGTTTTGGGTGACAGAGTGTAAGGAGCATCTGCCATAAACATGCTGAGACATGCTGGGACTCACTAAGTTGCTAACCACAAGGAACAGTAGCCACTGGACTGCTTAGTCATTTCTGCTTGCAGTTGATAAGGAGCTGTAAGGGGCACTAGCCATAGGTATGCTTAGCAATGACTGGTTACAGTTGATAGGGAGCACAGCTCCGTGGACATGGGCAAAGAACATGTCCAGTTGCAATTACTTCACCTCAATGGACATAACCAATGGACATTGACTTTTACTGGGTGTAACCAATCACCAATGTACACCACCAACTTGGAACTGTATTTAAATTGCTTGTCCTGCCATATTGAAGAGTTTTGCTCCAAGGACATTGGTAGGACTGGCCACCTTGCTGTCTGTCCCTGGACTGACTGTACCATTCCCTGACATCCAGCCATCTGCTGGAGAGAACCACCAGATAAGGACAATGTCTGCTCTTTGGCCAAGAGAAGTCACATGGCGTCAGGGGGATTTTGGGGCTCGTGTTTGCCCTAGGATTGTGTGATTTGCTTTTGGTGTTTAATTAGTGTGCATTGAATGCTAGTTGGGGTGCTCCTGCATACCCAACTCTTTTTGTATTAATTATTTACATTTGATGATTGGTGTGATCGAATATATGCTTGCATTTAAAGACAATCTGCCTCCAAGTAATTATTAATAGTGTCGCTCGAGACACATAATAAGCTCACAGACTAATGGCAAGGGTCCATTAGAGGGAGGGGGCAATTTGATAATGGAAGAAAGAGGTTAATGTTTGGTGTGCTGTGCTTTACTGGACAGTTTCAGGAGGTATTGGACTCAGTCCACAGTGGAGGAATTGTCCTTAGGTAGGAACCAGGACAGTTTATTCTTTGAGTCAGAGAGAAGGCAGAGGCCTAGTAAAATTGTGTGTGTATATAAATGAGGCTTTTTCTCCCTGAATATCCCCTTTCCATGGTGAAATAAAAATTATATGGTTATACTGTACATTTGGAACAATCTCAAATATGCACACAGCTATGCAGGTATTAGAAATTCTCAGAGGGACAAGGAACTACCATATAGTACTGCCTCTGATGGGGACCCCTCATTTAGTAATAGGACTACTTGTTGTTGTTCATTTCCCCTTGTAGGGCCCATTCTTCATGCTTGTGATGCCAACAGGTGCAGAATATGTAAATAACCTGAAGGGATGTGTATTTAAACTTTCAGTTTTTGCATAACTACTTTTAAAACAGCAATAGTGGAAATAAAAGTCCAAAATTATTTAGGGACCCATCTTCTAAGGATATAGTGCATCTATGTTTTGATTTTTCTTTTAATATGCATAGATGCTTTTTTCTTTTAAACATCGTTTCCATCGCAGCTCACACATACCTTTGTATTCAGTGGTACTTCCTGTCCTGCTTACTGGACGTTTGCCTTGGACCAGTACTTGTAGATTGTGGAATATGTTTTGGAGATGGAGTTTTAAATTTTTTTTATTGTCATCAGACTTTTTTCATGACTTATGGACATGTCTGAATAACTGAACTGAGGACCAGGATTCAAGGAGAAATCTTGCTGATTATCCTGACATTTAATTAGCAGCTTAGATGAGGTTTCATGATAATAAAGTTAATCCATGCTTCGATATTTCTTGTGGGAGATAACCTTAGTAGAGTATTAAAGACTCTGAGTTTTAAAAAAATACACTTTTTGAACAGAATACTTTGCAGGTAAGTGTAGAAGGCTTGCCTTGCTTCCTTGCCTCCTATACTTGGAGATGGATGCACTTGAGATTGAAGACATTTTGGAAATGGGGAACATTCTTCTCTTTCTCTCTCTCTCTCTCTCTCTCTCTCTCTCTCTCTCTAGTGCATAAAAACCAAGGCTTCCTTTGGCATGGTAAGGAAGGGATGTGTTGAGCAAGTGCTTAGGAATGAATGGCAGGAGATTTCCCAGGGCTTCTTTTATACCCTTGTTATGGTTGGGATATGGTTTGAGTGTGTCTCAAAGGTTTATGCACCATATACTTGGTCCCCAATGTGGTGGTATTGATGTGATGGAGCCTTTAAGATATGGGTCTTTGAGGAGTGTGGTTAGGTCATGGGTCTCCCTCCCTTGGAAGAGATTCATGCTGATCTTGTAGATAGGATTAGTTCCTGTGAGAACGGATTGTTATAAGGGAGACAGGCATCAGAAAGCCCTTATGAGAGCCCAACTAGGGTTGGCTCCATCCTCTTGGACCTCCAAACTGTGGGCTAAACAAACCTTTTTATTTTGTAAGTTACTCTGCTTCAGGTATTTGTGACAGCAATACAAAACTAAGACACCCCTAGGATGAAAAGGGGACCCCAGCTTATAGAATGCCTCTAGTTCTTCTCTTTTGTAGCTTAACAAAATTTAAGTTCAGATTTTTGTAGGGTAAAAACTTTCATTGTCAAAACTTGATGAAACAAGAATACACTTCTTGGGTCAAATGGAAAGTTTTTTTAAAAAATTTTTGTAACAGTTTTCTTCTTTCTAGAAATAATATTTTTTGTTCAATATTTTATCTTGTTCTACATGAAAAACAACATTCCAGTTCACTAAATTATTTAGTTTTTTCCCCTGGACCTTTTCAAAGAAACTGACAACTATATTCTTCTGATAGCATAGAAACAAATTTGTTATTAGGTTGAAATAATATCAGGGTGGTTTGGTTTAAAATGAGGATGGAAATCAATGAAGCTTACACAAGCTTGATATTAAAGTTTTACTATGTGTTCTTTGTGTACCTGTTTTTAATATAATCTTTTAGAAGTTTGAAGAGTTGTTTTTTTTTTAAACTAAACTTCTGTTGGAGTTTTGGATGTTTGCCTGGAAAATTTCATTATTAGAAAGTGCTCTTTCCCTTTCTTTATAGGTTTTGATTAAAAATTAATTATTGAGTGAGCTGTTTAATATTTTTACCTTTTGATAAACTACATGGATTTACAAAATAGATAAATTAGAGTCAATGACTTTCTCTTTAAGAAAGCAATTGCTGTAGAAAAATTTTAAATCCCAGCTCCCTGAGGCATTTAAAATAGGACTTGATTAACTAAGGTGCAACTCAGAGTCAACTGTAAGAAACCAGTGTTTCTTAGTGCCTGATATGTTCAAGCATTTCCCCCTTGTTGTGTGTATCACGTGTAGCTTTCCTCTGGAGTGTGTCATGCACAAGGTAAGTGGATATGTCTCATTAGTTCATGGCTGGGCGGCTCAGTTAGCTTGGCCATTATATTAATGAGGCCAAGTTTGGGTTCTGTCCCTGGACAGGCCAATTACTTTAAATGTTCTCTTCCCCATACGCAATTCCACTGCAAAACTTATTCATTATGAATACCTGTGAAAATTATTTTGGACACAACTCTTTGCAATTTGAGAACAACTAATAAGTTTATTGCTATAGAGAACTGGAAGGATGAAGGATAGAGGATTTCCATGTTCAGTGTTACGGCTAACTAAGGATTAATCAGGAAGCTTCCTTTGCTTCACTGATGATTTTTAAGAATAATTTTAAAATGAACCAAGTCATAGTTGAAGTTCAGTGCATACTTTTGTGTTAGCTTACTGATTTTAGGTTTATTTGATGATTATTATAAACTGCCTCAGGATAATTGTTTTCACCATCTTTCTCTAGATATTTTATGAAAAGGTCTCTAGATAATTTTATAGAACAAGTCATAATGTCGTAATGTTCTATGAGACCCACAGAGATTAACTAATTTAATTTTCTCACCTTCTAAGTAAGGAGACACACTCTTCAGAGAAGCTGCTAGGGTCTTGCCACTGGATGTTTGGTTCAGTTCAAAGTTTGGAATCGAGAGTTTTTTTTTTTTTTTTTTTTTCCCTCACCAAATTGTCTACTCCCTGCTTCTGTTGCCCCAGAGCAGGGTCTTTGCCCACCCTATTATATCACTCTCCAATATTACCATTTTCTTTATTGAAATTAGCTTATTGTCAAAACATCAAATGAGTGTTCCTAGGTCTTCCTGTGATCCATTTTAACACTAAGTTTATTATCCATCTGCTGAATCCATGTAAAACATGGCATTGTTAGGAGATGATTGCCCTAATATCAGAATATATCTATTGTCCCTTTTCTCTTGGTTGCGGGGGCGGTTATCAGGAATTGCACTCAGGGGCACTTGACCACTGAGCCACATCCCCAGCCTTATTTTGTATTTTATTTAGAGAAAGGGTCGCACTGAGTTGCTTAGAGCCTTGCTTTTGCTGAGGCTGGCTTTGAACTCCTGCCTCAGCATTCCAAACCGCTGAGATTACAGGCATGTGCCACCTGCCCCGCTTCTCTTTTCTCTTTAATGGACATTTCTAAACACAAATATCATTGAAATATAAAAGTTCAAGTTGGTGAGAGAAAAACAAAATTAGTGAGAAAAGATTCTTTTTTTTTTTTTTTTTTTTTTTTGAGGAGAAGGGGATAGTAACTTTCAAATACCTATATTGTGTTAAGGGATGAAAAGATATAAATGAGACACTTGTCAGATCCTGTTAGGAATTTGGCACAATGGAGAAAATATCTTTCAACAGAAATCTGAAATCCGTAGGTATATACACCTAAATCACAGTTATCTTGTTTTCAATCTTCTTAGGAAATGATTCCCTCCTCTGGAAATAGTTTTAAAATGACATTCTGATGATATTGCCATTTATTATGATTAATAAGTATGGTTATCACTGGCAGCTTAAATAGTAACATCCCAGCAAATTCTTGAAAACTACATTTACAACTACAACAACAACAACAAAGACAAGATACCCTTGCTAAAATGGCTACTTCGCATCAATTTGTATAGGATCTGATACTAGTAGTTTATTTATCTGTATCTATATCTACCTATGTATCTATTCATTTAATTTTACTTCTATGCAGTAGTTTGTTGGGAACTCCTATTTAAGGATTTTTTTTTTTAAATGTTTAAACAGCATTTCATGATTTTTTTTGTTTGGTGGGGGGGGTTCTGTAAGTAGATGGTACATTCTCAAGCTGTATGCAAATACTTTTCCAGTATCCACTGGAAAGGATTATCTGAACTTCTTTTCTGTTAGTTTGGGTAATTGAGCTTTGATCACAAACAGCTGTGTTATCTTAGCCCAGCAGATGGAAGGTATGATACTGAGAGGAAAGTAATCTGGAAGGCTCTAAAGCCCATTTAGATATTTTATATGCAAACAAAATGTAGATGAGCACATCAGGGCTATTTTTGTTGCTAGTGCCAGAAATCTCATTCAGGCTAGCATTAGAGTTGTTGGCTCAGGTGTCTGAGGGGTCCGGGTAAAACTGGCTTCAGGACAGGCAGCCAAGCAGGGCTCAGAGGATGTCACCAGGGCCCAGTTTCTCTCCATCTCTCAATTCTGTGTCTGCTGGGGTGGCCCTGTTTTCAGATTGACTTACCTCCTGTGTTTATAAGGTGGTTACCGTACCTTCAGCCAAATAGTAGGTGACAGATCTGCTGCACAGAGGCCCCCAGTAACAGAGTCACTGGGTCTCTCTCTCTCTCCCTGATTGGATGTTATGTCATGCCTGGTCCAATCGTTGAGATGGGGATGCAGTACTCTGATTGGCCAATTCCAAGTTCTGTTATTTCCCATAGGCAAGAGATGAGGAGAGCTCAGTTTACAAAAGGAAGTAAGCTGTTCCCAAAAGAAAGGGTGATGGATACTAGGTGCTTAAGGAATGAAAAATGCTAATCATAATACACAAGATATTTTGTTTTCTACCTTATAAAATAATCATTCAAAAATTTTGCATTTCTTGTGACATGCAATAAGATTCATAATAATACTAGGAAGGGAGCCAAGAGAGTCAGATAAACTCTTTTCCTATATTTGTGAAGTCAACATCAAAATGCTTAAATGCTTTTTTTTTTTTTAAACAAAACAAAACAAAACAAAACAAAAAAACAAACCTGCCTTGCTGTTTAAAGCCACTTTAGACAGAATGTCCCTCTGGTGGGATGTATCCTTCAATCAGTAGGTCTGTTTTTTTTAACTTTGTGTTCTCTAGCCAGTGTTCCCTCTTAAAAAAAAAAATTGAAACATAATAGTAATACATTAGTAGTTAAAACCATAGTAGACAAAACCATACTTGCATGGAATTTGATTTCAGTTCCTGTTTTCTCCCTCCTCCTATTCTCCTTCCTCTGCCTATCTTCCTTTTTTCTTGTTTATTTATTTATTTTTGATGGGCTCTTTCTACATATACATAAACATAAAATTCCCCAATGGTGTATTTATATATAAATAACATGGTGTTGTTCAATTCATTCCATATTTCCTCCCCCTTCCTCATACCCTCCTCCCTGTCTCTTAATTTCCTGCTCCATACCTTGATCTTCCCTATATCTTTATGATATCCCATCCTCCCCATTTTCTTTCCTTTATTTTGCTCTAGCTAAAACCTATAACCTTTGATTTTTTTTTAATCTTAGCCAGTGTTCTTAAGGGCTAACAAAGATCGAGCTGGTACGTACAAAGTAAGACTGTTTTATTTATTTTTTGGCAAACACTGTATATGTCCCAGTACTTCTTGACTTACAAACTAGCTTATATTTGTTACTTCTTTGTTCTAATAGGTAAGAATTTAACGTTTTTCCAAGATTGATAAGAACGATGCTCAAAACAATCTGTTGAAGTCTCAGAGTTGCATCCAACAAACTGTTTCATTAAAGCTACTTCCTTAAAATGCCACTTTAACACCCAGGTGACTTAATTTGATAAGGAGATGTGGCACCATATTGCTCCCAGAGTTGCTCAGTTTTTACTTTTATGAGTAGTTTCTTTGGTTACTGGTTACACTTTTTCAAACTTTTGATATCATCAAGTATCTCTTTGTGGTTTGTAGTAACCTTTTCTAGTTATTTTAACTGATTAATGTCCCCTGAAGAGAATAGATGTGCTGACCAGTAACTTCATACAAACAAGTTGTATATTCTTTGGGGTTTTACTGATCTGTCTTAATTTAGAAAAGTAAAAGGATGTGGTGTTCTCATTAGGGTATTTAAGCCTGGATGAGCCTTTCTTGGGAGTGGGATTCAAAGGTCTCAAGCTGGGGGAGTGTCGGAAAAGCTGGATATTTATGGTACGATGAACTGAAATCTAATTTTGAGTCTGCCCTTTCATTGGAGGGTTGCCTAGCTTAGTACGTATTTCTTCTCCTAATTTCTTCTGCATTTCTGTATTTCCAGAAGTGTTGGAAGCTTGAAGCATTTAAACTGAAGAAAAACAGACTTAGGTTTCATACCATATTTCATTTTTTATGTGATATATTGCCTAAAACATTCTTTTTTGGCAAACACCCTTTTTCTTATTTGTTCCTGAGCAAACACCAGAGAGGGGCAGGGAGTTTCAGGATGAGTTACACATAAAATCGAGGATAGGTTTTTCCTTGCATTGCTCTGCTGGATTAGGAAATGGAACTTCATAACATGACTTCGTGTATCAGCGCAGACTGTAGTTGGCAGAGAACTTGGAAAGGTTCCATTCTGATGCCTTTGTTATGTTTGCCTTTTAAGTTTCAATGCTCACTGGAGCAGACAAACACCACTGATTCCACAATTTTTTTCACCCCTGGTGTGGAGCCTTTTGGTTGATTTGATCTCAGGCAGAAGAATGGGAGCACCGATTGGATTTGGTAGAATGAGTCTTTTATGTTGCCGGACCTCCTCCCTTTCCTGTGGGCTAGCAGGCCAGCAGGCCTGGAGTGGCTCCCCCTTTCCTGGGGGCCCAGCTCTTTGTGTGAGCTGTTATCCATTTCCGTGGATATGGTTTGTTACCTCTATTTGTACTATAACTAGAAATTTGATAAGGTTATGTGCCTGTCAAATGATTTAGATGTCAGGTACAGATGAAGCAAAGCAATTTTGACAAGTCAAACATTGGTGCAAAGGGGGTGGGGGCGGCGGGGATGACCCGCTGGGAGAAGAAAGTAAAATCTCTTACAGCCTCACTTTCTTTCTCTTTTAACTTTAGGTCACTACTTTAACCTCTTTAATTTGTCCCTTCTTAAGTGAATGTGACATGGTGACTTCCGGCTTCTATCTAAAGGGCAGGGAAAAGGAGGCCTGCCTTTGGAGGAGAGGCGCTGGCATTTAGGAAGGTTTGACACTGGGTATTCTGATAAAAGCATCCGGGCCTGGAAACTGTGTCTGTGACTGAAGCTGAGATTAAGGTCTGAGGGGACAGGGTTTATTAATGCCAGTGTCTGTTCACATGTGTGTCTTACAGAGAGTCTCGTATATTTGGTAAGCTCTGCTCCTTGATTTTAGGAATAGGTAGGGGCTTGGTGCTTTGTGGCACATATTTGGTTGGTATCCTGTGTTTTTGTCCAGGCAGTGACTTGATGAGTATCATTGAATGACTTGTCTTGTTGTCCATAGGATGAGGAGTCAGTAGGGCCTCTTGATTCATTAGATCTAAGTTTCTTAGAGCACCCCCATCAACCCTTTTTTTTTTTTTTTGAAGTGATTAAATAACACCTCTGAGCTTTCCCAATATCTAAATCTCTTTACAGCCCACACTAAATATATAGATTAGCTTTGGCTGCTATCTCAGCAGAAAGTTCCTCATTTTGCTGGTGATGGGTTGGCCAGTAGTGGCCCTAGTAAAGGTTAATGTGGCCACAAGATGCTGCTGGAGTCTGAGGGGGACCTCTAGTCTTGGGTACTGCATTTTGTGTAGTTCAGTAATGGATGTAGGTTTTTGAGCATAACTTGTCTCAATATGGGTTTCAGTATAGTCTGAAGGCACAATTCAAAGAAATAACAAATTTACATTCAGGGTAGTTTTGTTTGAGTTTATTTAAAGAACTGAAACACACACAATCCTCATAATAGCTTCTGCTATTGATATATTGATGGTGCTGACAAAGAGAAAACTCAGACCAGATGGTTTCCAAACAGTGGGACCACCTGGCTCATTGGCAATGCCAACTTACTCCTATTTCTCAAATAGCTGTATTCTCCTAGATGTCGAGATGTCTGAGTGAGATGTACATGGGCTTAGATACAGGATTAGCAGCAGAGGTAGAAACACCATGTTAACCTCAAACTGGCCCCTCTCTCCCACATCTATTATCTACAAAGTACCATTTTTTTTCTTCTTTTTCTTTTAACTATGAAATCTGCATTACCAAGAAAAATAAAATCTCCTCTTGAGACGTTTATTCTGGAAAGAAAAGAAAGGCTCTAAATCCTTTTGGGAAACTGACTCAGAAATTGATTCATCTGGACCCCGTTAGTATCTTTTGATGAAGGATTCATTTTAGGTCGGCAAGAGAATAATATAATTGCACCTGTAACACCATAAATTTATACTGAATCTCACAACTTGGCACTTAATGTAATATATTAACCAATGTATTATGCAATAGCTTTTCTAGTTATAACATTAATGTATCTAATTTTCCTATTGAAAAATCATAGTTTACATAAAAGTAAAAATATTGAATTAACCTACATACTTTTTGAAGTTGGTGCCTTAAGATTACAATTATTGTTAAGTTTCATTTTAAAATCATTACCTTAGTAACTAACTCATTTGATGCATATCGAGTATCTCATTGGTAGTATTTGTAACCATTAAAGATTCAATGATGATTAATGTATGTAACATGTAAGAACAGTTAAAAATTATTTACAATCTTGAGTACACTGCTGTTTAAAATTGAGTCTTTTTAAAGAAATAAGGGAATATTTTCATCAAAACTAGGTTTCAATGTAAGTGACAATCTTGGATGTTTACAAGATGGTTGAATTGGCATCTTGAAGCATGATAGGTTGGGAGAGAAACGACTGTAAGCAGATCTGGGTTTGAATTATAGTCTTTGGGCCTCAGTTCCCTGTATTAGTTGGAATTCTTGGCTGTAAGTGATTGGAAACCCAACCCTCATTAACTCAAACTAAGTGGTAATTCATTTTGAGGATATTTGAATACAAAATCCCAGGGCAGGAATGTGCCTGCTAGTTGACACCAGGATTTAATTGACACAAGGCCTGAACTCTCTTTTTCTGGTAGATGAGCTGCATCTAACCCTCTGGGTTCTGTTGGTGGCAAGCAATGGCTGTTGATCATTCCAAAGACTTGTATCTTACACTTTAAGTTTCCAGAGGAAGAGTCTCACGGTACATTTTAGGTCCCAATCCCCAAGTCTCCCAGACATCTTGACTTGAACTACTTCAGGCCAG
Organism: Marmota monax; assembly: GCF_021218885.2. Taxonomy (NCBI): domain Eukaryota; kingdom Metazoa; phylum Chordata; class Mammalia; order Rodentia; family Sciuridae; genus Marmota; species Marmota monax. The sequence goes on from NW_026694639.1 coordinate 2,376,727, forward strand.
ATGATTACCTCTGGGCCAATCCATGGTGGTTAAGGAAGTGGGTCATGTAAGAAAATGGTGCTTCTTGGGAAAGATTAGATAGATTGAGGGAGGGATAGGAGGGAGGTGTGGGGTGGACCCAATAATAGATTTCCTATATATTTTTCAATGTAAAAAATGGCCAAATATCTCTTATAATAAGGGTGATCTTGAAGATGAAGCAAGAAGATTTGTCAAGTACTTAGTACAATGTCTGATACCTTTAGGTCTTCAGTAAATCATAACTGCTATAACATAGCAGGGAAGAGACATACCAGCATCTCTTAAAACTGACACTATAATCAATGTGAAGCTCTCATTGTTAGCTTAAGATGCCTGAGAAGCCATAATTCCTCACCTGATTCTTCAGCGTTTCTAATATATTCATTTTAATAGTTTCTCTCCCGTGGAAGATCTGAATTAGTATTTTATTTCTAGTTGTAACATAGATTTTTTTAATAACCTGTAGAAATTTCTGGGAGACTTATATTTTAGATGAAATTTTGTATTAAGGAAATAATCTTTTCAATTTTTTTGATGAAAATGACTTGCTGAGATCCATGGTTTTTTGTGTGTGGTGAATGCTATCAATCATAGAAGCTATTTTAGTATTGTTTGTATATACATTAGTTATAATGTATTTACTTTTATATTTGCCTTCTTTCTTTTTCATTTTTGTTGTGTTACACATTTTTTTTTTCCCCTTCAGTTTCGTAGAAGTGGAAGAGGTATGTTTTCTTTTTGAAAAACAGTCGGTGTTTGTCTGGGTAATGCCATCACAGGTGTGGGAGAGCTGTTAGGAACAGTTTTAATGACATTATCAATCTGTTAAGGAGCAAGCATATGTAAGAAAATTGAAGAATCGTCTGTCACTTTCATCTGCTATGACACTTTGAGATTAAGGACAGGTTATTTTCATTTTGTGACTGTTTTGGGTTAGTTTAGCTCTGTTTGTGTACAGTGCTGATTTATCCTTATTTCTTTTCTTCATAGTTGAGATGTAGCTTCTTTTCTGAATTACTAATTTCCTAATCAGTTGTTTCCTAGCTGGAAACTACTCATTTCCTAATACTTTATAATTCAAAATAGGCACATAAGAATGTTCGCTGTTTTTCTGTCCTTAATTTAACCTTACATGATACTTCTGATTCAAATAATTTTAATACATTCTAGTCTGTGTATGAATTAAGCTATTTATATTTAAAAGCCACACTCATGTCATAAGATGTGAGAGGAGCTTTCTCTAAAGGATTAGTGGTGAAGAGAACATGTTTGTCCAGGAGTCAAAATTCATAGATGTCTGAATTATTAAATTCTATTTGTGACATTCTTGGTGAAAAATATGAATTAAATCTGTATAATGTAGGTATGATTTTTTTTGCTGTGAATCAATATTTTCATCAATATTGTAATTTTGGCAGTGCTTTCTCCAGCCTGATCTTCATTAATTGAAATTTTATATAACCATTGCCTTAAAAAAACTATCTAAACAACATTTTTTTGGTGAAGTATAGTTTGTGTTAATTTTTACTTTGGGTAATTATTTTTGTTACTTTCATGGCACCATAGGATTCATTACAAATAATGAATTAGTTAAAAATTTAAGATGCATCAGTCTTTGGATATCCTCTACTAAGAAATATTTAATCAGTTCCACTTTCTTCTCTGCTTGTTTATGGGGTACTCTTTCTATCTTGTGTTCACTTTGATATTTTTCACTTTGCCACTTTTTTTTTTTCATTGTCAGATAAAGTGAAAGATAATGTCTGGGAAGTTTCCAGAGTGATGATGCCCCTCCTTAGCTTTGTGACTTCCTCTAAGTTCCTTTATCTCTAAGATGGGCCATAATGCGTACCTGCCAGGATTTATGTCAAGATACTATTTGTAAAGAAAATTTACATTTTTAAAAATTTCCTGTATTTATTTATATTCTATTTTGATCCAAAGAAGACGGAAGGAACTTCCATCTGCAGAGATGGCCTGGTGCCTGCATGGGCTAGAGGCGTGTTCTCTAGGTATTTGGTTACCATGACTGAGGAAACTCACGCCTAAGGTAGTGGAGTGGTGAGCACTTCTTACACACCACCTGCTGGCCTTCCCATCCTGGCTCTGCTCCACAATATGGAAAGCACTCAGTATAGGGCCTGGAACCAAGTAGATGCTTAATAAATGTCAGGCATTATAACCCTCATCTGGTTTAATCTCACAAAAGGCTATAAATGTTGCATTACATTTATGCGTATTTTGTACTTGAGAAAACTGAAGCTCAAAAAGATTATGTAACTTACCTAGGGTCACAAAGCTCATAAGTGGTGAAACCAGAGCTCAAGATGAATTTGTCTGATTCCTGAACCTGTGCTGTTAACCACTAAGTTACACTTGAGTGTCTTAGATGTGATTTTTTAATTATCTAAGCTGATTGAGAAATTAATTAAAATATGCTTTCCTTGGTAGGTAGAATATTTGTTTAGAACAAAATGTAGACCTCACTATTTTTTTTTTATGAAAGAACCCTAAATCTGATAAAATTGGGTTGTGAATACACATGGAAACCTGACAAATTTGTAAATATCACTAAGTACCTCTATGAATGTAATGGAAGGCTAATTTAAGGCTTAGAAATCTATGGAGATTATTTTTAATGCTTTTTAATTATGTTTAAAAGGTAATTATAATTTTAATTTTATTTAATTAACCACAAATTTATAAATTATGAGACTAATTTAGAAAAAAAGCAAATTTACTTTTGAGCTAATTTCCTTGACTTAATATTTGTTAAAATTAACTTCACCTTAAAAAAAAAAGCCCTCAATCAGATTTTCCTTTGTAGCATTTAGTTCTCATCTAGTATTGTGAGATTAACCAATTTTCTGCATTTTAGACTTTAAAAATACAAAACCTAATAGTAATCAATCATGAAATCGTTATCAAACCTTTAATGTATGCTTAGCACCAAGCAAAAAGCAGTGAGATAGAAAGAAACATATGGTCCACATTCTCTAGTATCAGAATCTAGTGAACTATACAAGAAGGTACGTAATTGAGCACTAAATTTTACAGATCAGACTTAAGAGTTTTGCATGTAGTTTTAAAATACTGTGACCCTCACAATCGCCCCTTGAAAAATAATGTGCACTATGTATCATGTCACGGGAGATAATGAAATTGGTCATTAATTTCACTATATCAGAAATGTATGAAATAAAAGCAGAATAACACAAATCAGTAATAAATGTGCCTGAAGATTTTAAGCTTCCATTAAACACATTCCAGCAAGCTTCTGTGAGTCTGAATCTCCTTCGCTGCTCTGCTTACCCTTCTGTCCCTGGGTACTTACTGCTCTGGCTCATTGTGACCCACTCCATGAATCCCCTTGAACTTCTACTCCTCATTCATCTGTGTTTGGGATTCCTTCTCTAATAACCTTTCACACTCTTTTTATTTTCCCCAACTTTTTGCTTCAAGTCCTTGTTTGCTGATGTAATTAAACAGCTTCATTAAGATACAGAAACATAGAGTGACTGACTTAACTTTCTGCAAATGGATGTGTACTAAATAGATGATTTGTCTTAGCTTACTGAAAATATCAGCTGAATTTCTAATTGCCATGTCATTGTCTATTCTTCCACTCATGATTTTGTTTTTGACCTCTGGGTAGAAGATAAATGTATGTAACTGTGTGTTGTACCTATACATATATGTACCTGCACACACCTGTCCATGAGCACATATATCCACACACATGTATCCACACATAGAATTTTAACGTGCACACATGGAGTGTCAATATTCTACAGCATCCAATATTTGAAAGAAATACATTTTTAACTTAGTTTTGAAGACAGACAGATGGAGTTTTCTATTGTGTGAAGTTCTTGCGTTTGACTTTGAGTGCATTTTCACAGTGCCTTTATTCAGCCTTGAAGGGATAAGACTGTGGGAAAATCAGACTGCATTAGTTCCCAGGTATAGCACTGTTTTAATTAACTTTTTGTTGCTGTGACCAAAATATTGACAAGAACAACTGAGACGAGGGAAAATGTCTTTGGGGTCCCCAGTTTCAGAGGTCTCTAACCATAGATGGCTGATTGCATTGCACTGGGCCCAAGGTGAGGCAGCGCAGCACAGGGGAGGGCCTAGTAGGGGAAAGCTGCTCAGATCATGGCAGGGTGAGGAAGCAGAGGGGGCTGCAGGAAAGATGCAATCTTCTAGGACATGCCCCTAGTGACCCACCTCCTCCAGCCATACCTGCTTGCCTACATTTACCACCCAGTCCATTCAAACCACGGTGGGCTGATTAGGTTACAGCTCTCACAACCCAATCACTTTACCTCTGAACATTTCTGAATTAGCAGGAGATTTGGGGGAACATTTCACCTCCAAACCATAACAAGCATACTCTCTCAGGTTGGCATGCATCTTAGTTCTGTCCTCTGTACTTCTGTGTTCTTCCTGTCCCTTTCTGACAGGAGTGTCATGGGAATTAGGGTCTTGAGGATGGGCCCAAGAACTCTTGCTATTTCCTGGCCCCAGGACTGTTTTACGATGGAGGACAGCTGAGGAAGAAGATCCGACATTGCCTGCCTCTGGGTCTCCTGGCTTCATAATGTTCCCCCACTGGGCTTGCAGACAGCAGCCAGGGGGAGCCTGTTAAGACTCCAGTCAGCATCTGGGATGCTTCTCCAATGACTTCCTGTCTTGGGGCAGGGGGTGGGGGTGGGTGGAGGTGGTGGGGGAAGCCAGTGTCCTCAGGGCCTGCACATCCCATGCTCACTCTCTGCCTTCCTTTTCTCCTCGCTTGGGAGTTTGCTGCATCTGTACCCTCACCTTTAAAGCTCTCTCTGAACATGTGTGTGCCTCCCCCAGGATTATTGCAATGTCACCCTCTCTTTGGGGCCTTCTCTGGCCACCCTAGGAGGCCAGTGTTCCTCCCACTGTGCACCCCACTGTCTTGCATTATGTTTCTCTTAGCACTTTTCACTCACAGGCCATTTTTTGGCTTAGTTGGATCTTATATTTTTTTCATCTCTCGTCCTGTAACATAAGCTCTTTGAGGGCATTGAGTGTAGACTGCTTTCTTTGTTGCATGGTCCCCATCCATGGGACAGCACTTGGCCATATTGTAGGTGCCCAATAAATAGTTTTGAAAGTCAAAAAGGATGGAATCAAGGAACATGTGAGGGGGAGATTCCAGAGAATGGCATTCCTAGAAGACGGTTGTTGTTATTCATGGAATCACTGTGAATCACTTTCTAAGAGACCAGACATGATTCTTCCATATCCAAGGCTGAACACAGGGGAAGGAAAGTATTATTATTATTTTTTTTCCTGGCTTAAGAGGCAGGGATTCCAAGGGAAGCTTATAGAAGGCTTAATAAATATTTACTATGTTAATGTTAATTTTTAAAAGCAACATGACTAGCAATTTGTTTCAAAATCTATTTAGAGCTATGAGTCTTAGCGGAATGTTCTGGCCTTTACCCACTCTCCCCAGAATCCCCCTTTCCACCAGATGTTCCAGCCAAGTGGAGCCATTTTCCATTTCCTAAGTATGAATTTCCTCTCTTACTTGTAGATCTGACAAGCAGTCCCTCCCTCTTGGCTTCAGATCCTCCTCCTCTCTCTCTCTCTCTCTCTCTCTCTCTCTCCTTCTTTCTCTTTCTCTCCCTTCACTTTCAGAAACATTTATTGAGCAACTCTGATGAGCCAAGGCTTTGTAGATAGGGTGTCAGTGGGTGGGAGTATGGAAAAGACAGCTGACTCCAAGGCTCCTATCCCATGTCATAAAGAAATGCTGGTGGGTTGGTACTGAGCACATGAGGTTTGGTTATGTACCACACCATTGAAAAGGAATAAATATCTTTTAGAATGCTGTGAACCATTTATAGAGATCATTTTACACTTTTCAAAACTAGTCACTTATCTAAGCAAGCCCAAATCAAAGGATTCTCATGTGTCTCATGAATGTGGCAAGGATTGCCAAATGGTAGTCTGCTCCAAATTGTGATTCTAGAATTGAATGTGTTTTTTTCTTTTTTTCCTCTTTCTTTGCACATTACTGTTTTAAAAGGTGAAACAGATATCAAAAAGAATACGTGATGGTGCTTTCTCTGAAACTGGCTTTAGGGATGTTAAGATTTGTCTGATAGACTCTTCTTATATTTCCATGTCTGCTGCCATCACAGAGCTGGGTCCTTCTGAGAAACTGAGGCAATGAAAAGACCCCCTCTTCAAACCCCAATTCTTGCAAACAAGTCAGAAATATTTCAGACATGTTGCTGAGAGTAACAGGAATGAGTTTATTACAGGGATAGGAAAAGGAAAAGGGGACACTCTCAAGGGAGAGAGTGGGTCCTCTCAGAGAGGAGAGGGACAATGTGCCTCTTCTGCATTCTAGTTTTATTGGGGATCCCAGAGAAGTTTACAGAGAGTCCCACCCACAACCACCTCTTGACTTTTGACTGACAGCAGAGTGACATCAGACTTTCAAATCCCCACAGTCATGGCAACTTTACGTTGCCTTGACCTATGCCGACCAGTTCTAATTGGATTCTTAACCATATGTTCTTACAGATTTATATGATTAGGAGGAATTATCCTTAACTCCAGATTTTCAGGATCTAGTCACAAAAAGTCTCCTCCTTCAGGATAACTTGGGTTCCTCTTATCAACATTATTTGGGGCCTGCATTTCTCTTGCAGTGTGACAGGTAGGTTGCTGAAGAACGTGTCATAACCTGTCCACTTAGGCCAGGCAGGGTTGCAGGTAAATTGCTTCTTGGAAAAGAAAGCATGTGGGGCTCAGCAGTGTGGGCCCATTTTATAGAATTATTCCCTTAACCTCCTGTTCTCACCATCCATATCTATCTGTTCTCTAACACCGCCAGCACAATCTTGTCATCTTTCTTACTTTTATTATTTTATGGCCCTGCACGCTGGTGCTTATTACCAGTCAAGCTAAATGGCTTCTCTGCTTAGTTAGGCATAAAACTCTGAGAAAGTGCCAGTGTTTGTGTCTTCACACGTGGCGGGAGATTGAAGGTTAGAGGGCTCAACTCAGCATTTTCTCTGGAATAAAAATATTGCAATTTATTGGACCTTTTATTTATGGGAATAAAGTAAGTGTTTTAGTATTTTAGTTGCGGAAGCTCAGTTCTTGTCCCCCGATGCCAATCTAATGATGAGGATGTGATTTTGACAAAAAGGAAAAAGCTTTCTTGCTTTGTTAGCAAAGGAGAAGCATAGGGGACTCCTGTCCCAGAGGTTGTGATTCTGCGCCTCAGGGGGAGCAGGGGGCTTTTAAAGAGGTGGTTCAAAGGTTACTTTCCACATGTTCACTGTTGGAGTTGTAATTCACTTGTTAATTTGGAAGATAGTCATTTCTGAGATCTTCTGGTGCCATCCCCAAAGTCTGGATTCAGGGATAGATAACTTGCCTAGAATGGGGAAGAAAGATAATCTTGTTTTCCCCAAGATCTAGGGGAGGAGAGATTAGGGAGGGAGAGGGAAAGAGGAAGAAAAAGAAATATATCCCTTAATTATGTATTTATTCTAATTAGTTATACATGACAGCAGAATGCATTTCAATTCATAGTACACAAATGGACCACAATGTTTCATGTCTCTGGTTGTGTCATCATACACATACCTAGGGTAATGATGTCATCTCATTCCACCATCTTTTCTACATGTCCCTTTTAAAAATAGGTTGCTGTGGCAGAGCAGCAAGGGCTATATTCAAGGCATAAAGTGGACTACCGTTACAAATTGAGTATTTAAGTACAGATGTGCTCAACAAAAAAAGTTGCTCCATGATCTCCTAAGTGAACTTTTCAAACTTATACAGAATCTTCACTTACAGAATCTCGTTTTTTTATAAGTTGCTTTATTATTATTATTAGTTTTTTTAGTTGCAGATGGACACAGTTCATTTATTTTATTTATTTATGTGGTGCTGAGGATCTAACCCAGGGCCCCACGCATGCAGGCAAGGGCTCTACCACTGAGCCATAACCCCGGCCCCATAAGTTTACTTTTGAGTGTCAGTTTGAGCCCTGTAATTCTGAACTTAAAAGGGGGATTCTTTTGCCATCAAAATCTGTTTCCATACTTCTTGATATTTAGGCTTAAGAAAATAAGAACAAAGTGATACGACTGTCTCAGTCATTAACAGGCACAATATTTAGCTGTTATGCTAGTAACATGAGATGGGACCCAGTAGGATGAAGCAATGACCGTCCCAGTAAATTTCAGTAAAATTCGACCTTACTGTGCTGTTACTAGGAAGAAAGTGGATCAAAACACTGGGAAGAAAATCATAGGTACCTCGGCATACACTCTGCCAAGGGCATGTGTTAGAGGCTTCTTAAGTCCCGAGGTGTGGCTTATTTTATAAATATTTTCATAAGAATTATGTACTCGCCATCTGGCGGTGTGGCTTTGTGTAATAGTGTCCATATGCTTTGCCTTATGAGCTAGAGTGAGAAGAACTTAGGTACAGGACTGTTGATTTTGTTTGTGTCCCTTCTTCAGAGAGCAGTTCAAGCTCAGGACAATGCTTCGTCATTGACAAGACAGGCCCTGCGGGGAGAAGATTTAACTTTGTTTTTCCCACTTTTCCTCTTCTTTAGTAGCAGTAATAGTGTTAATATTGAGGATGATGATAACTATTACAAAGTACTTACCTTTTCCCATCAGCCACGTACATGCGTGGAATCATTTGATTCTACCCCTACAACCAATTATATCACTTCTGTTGTTGTCACCGTTTGACAGATGAGACCACTAAGGCCCAGAATGATGAAGTAACTTGCCTGAGATTGCACAGATAGGAGGTGGAGTTGCTGGGTCATAAACCAGGTGGCCTGGCTATGTGCTGCTAAGTTTCAGGGTCCCTCTTGCTGAGATCTGTGATTGTGGGCATTGCTTCCAATCCTAGCATGTTTTTGGGCTCTTGCTGGATGGGATTTGTGATTCATCATCTATTTACTTTTCTTTTTCCATTTTTCTCCCCTTTTATTTTCCTCCTCCTTCTTAGGTCAAGTACAAAAGAGATTTTGAAGAAAGCAAAGGGAGGGGCTTCAGCATCGTGACAGACACTCCGGAATTGCAGCGGCTGAAGAGGACGCAGGAACAAATCAGTAATGTAGGTGCCTGTGGCTTAGTGACTTGGCAGCACTAGAATGTGTTTGTGGAGGGCAGCGTGAGTCTGGGTGTCTTGGAGGAGTGTATGTAGCTGTGGTGTGCGAGGAACAGAGTCCTCAAACAACTGCGCCTGTGAGATCCCTTCCCTCCGACTTCACTGCCATCTAGAGCCTATCAGTTACTGTCATATAGTATCTTACTACACTTTAAATAGTTCTCAGCTTTTGAATCTTTCCAAAATAGGATTTTTATAACTAAGTTAAAAAAAGTTTTTTCTTCCTTGTGGCTAAACATGCAGAATATATATTAAAGGTTAAGTATCTTGAAGAATCTTACGTTTGCTAATTACATGTATGAATAGCTTAATACTTTAAATTAGATATGTGTTGAATCATGCATTCTATCTAATTTTGGAGATAAACATTTGTATATATAGTTACTCTGGACTCGAAAGCTGCATCTTGTTTGGTACTATGTTTTCCTTTAAAAAGAAAATTGGGACTTGCAGAAGTTTAAAACATATTAGAGACAGGAAAATGTTGGTTTAGTACTTATTAAAGATGGCTAAATGATTCATTCTTAATTTTTTGTAACTCATATGTGTGATTGTTTCTTCCAAAGTACTGTATGAAATGTACCAAAATGTATTTTTTCTACAAAATTATTTCAGTGATAGATATCCAAGAGGAAATATGAATGAAAATCAATAGCTGCGTGATAAAATTAGAAGCAAACATGCAAAACTCATACCGCTTTTCATGAGAAGTGGATTTTGTGTGTCACATGTACAGATTTGAGAAAAAAATTTTAATTGTCCAAAGTTCAAAAACAAAATATTTGATTTCTAAAAAAAATGTATTTAGGGAGTGGGAGGAGGAACAGCACACAGTTTGTTTTCAAATCATATACCCTAAGGTTTACCCATTGTTTGGTCTTTAAATGGGCATTTTATATTAGTAAGGGCTTTTTCCTTTGAATAGAAAGAGTTGAATTTTAAAGACTCATGACATTTGTCGCTTAGTTTTCCTACTGCATTCCAACAACCTGCCAATCATGAACAGTGAAGACCACTCTTCTCATTTTCCTTCTCCTTTATTCTTTCCTTAAAAATCCACTTTTGCTTTTAAAAATGCAAATCAGAGACACATTCCACAAGCAGTGACATTCAGTAGCATTTCTTTCTTTTGATAATTTTTGGAAATTAAAAAAAATAAAAGCAATGCTGTAAAAAGCAAAGTTGTATCGTAAGTCTTCAACTATCATAGAAATTTATTTCAAAAAGAATCCAACATTTCTACTCAAGACATCTACATGACAGCTACTGGAAAGATTGCAGTGGATTCCAAGGTAAGCCTTTTCATTTATATTCAAATTAAGTCAATATTCATATTTAACTAGAACAGAACTGATCACATTTCCATCCTTTATCATTAGCAGGCATATACATTTTATTCAATACCAGAGGTCGTAGCCAGATCCCTTCTTAAATATGCAAAGATGCCTTATGACGCAGGTATGTATTAATCTATATTTATCATATACATAGCATTATATATAAAGCCCCAATTAGATTAAGCCTATAATTTAGAGAATGCTAAATTTTTAAAGCATATAATTTAGACATATGTGTATATATATATGTATATTTTATTTTTTGCTGTGTTTTGATGTTAGCAACCTTAGCAGACTTCTTTTAGTCACTTTGAGGCTTCTTAACATTTGGGTAACAGTAAAAAATACATAGATTTCACAATGTTACTGTTCAAGACCTACTCCTGAGAATGGGAGGCTGTCAATTATTCTGAGGTCTAGAAAATTTATTATTCATTTCTAAGCTTCTAACTTCATAAACTTTTCCCATTACCTCACTGGGTTTTCCATATTACTAAAAGATCTTTTCCTGTAAGAAATTGGGGATTGATCTGAAAAGTCATACTTTGGTTAGTCTGGTTTTCCACACCCGGGGAACAATATTGGCTCGAACCCAGATAGGTTTGACAGTGGCCTGGTGTCTGTTTTAAGAGGAAGAAGGTACGAAAGTATCTAGACTGGGAAAACTCTAGTATCTTCTTGCTGGAGATGCTGGGAGGGAGCTGACTCATCTTGAACATTGTAAGGGATGTGAGATTTGTGAGTCTTAATTAGAACTCCAAGTGCAAAAGTGTTGATCTAGGTGGGTTAACTAAAGTGTCTTCATGATCTTTATTTCCCCCTTTGTTCCATGTTCTTATATATTTTTTGTCCATTTTATCTTTAAATATTATATGGCTCATTCTAAACTGCCATTAGTCCCCCTTGGACTAATGGAAGTATAAAGACATAGAGCAGTGACAACTCCTAGGTGTTTTGGGTAATATGTTATGGATGAATGGGCATTTTTGATTGCTTGTGTCTGTGTCAGTGTTATGAATTTTTTTTTCAGTCACTTTCACATTCATTTGGGTAGGATTTGAAATCATTGGGATATGCCCCCTCAGCCTGCATATGTTACTGAAGTGTGGGATAAAGTACAACTATAAATTTCAAATTGTGTGTAATAAAAGAGGTGAGAGTGGGTTAGCCCTGCCTTCTTTCTTATGGAACCTATAATGACAGCGTATTGAACAAGGGAGATTTATTAAATCCTGCAATTTAAAATTCTTCTGCTACGTTACCCAGAATAGCTATAGAAAGAAAAAGAGAAGAGGTATGATTTTAGAATTCATTTAATGGTTGGGAAGAAATAGAACTTGGCTTCTGAAATAAAGAATTGTTCTTTTATTTTCCAATTTTGTTCTACAAGATTGTCTTCATCTTATTCAAAATATTACTATTCAGGTAGAGTTTAATAGTGGTTATTTATGAAAATAGAGTATTGGACTTGCAAACAGATTTTTATGGGAAATCAGGATATCCAGTCAAACCATTTAATTAAAGATATTATTTAGAAGTTCCGATTTTGTTTCAGATGCATCACTTCAACAGAATGCAGCCTGACAGCCTTTGTGGACAGCGTCAACAGATTTTCATAGCTAAATCACTTAACCATCTCCTCCCTCTAGGTCCCAAATTCTGTGGGTCATTTTATTTTGTTCCTATTATTATTTTTTGTAGTGTCGAGATTGAATCCACAGATTTGTGCATGCTAGGCACGTGCTCTACCATGAAGCCACATGGCCAGCCCCATCTTTGCATTTCCTTTAATAGTGTTTTAGGAAAATGTTCTTGAAGGACAGTGTACAAATATGAATTGAGGAATGCTATGCCCTTGGGGATTTTTATAAAACTTTTTATCTCTTGTTATTCTAGCTCTAATCTGTGTGGGTAATTCTAAAGGCATTTCTCTAGTTTAGAGTGGTTCACCTTCAGGTTTGTAAGTAGCACACCCCAGGTGCCCGTAGTAGGATGGTGTAGCAGCATCCTTGCCAGGCATCCAAGGTACCCAGTGTAGCCTGACAGAGATTATTGATGCATTTTCTTCTGCCTGTTTACACACCCATATAAGCTGCACTTTCAATTAGCTGAGACAGCCTGGGGATCAATTGTGATATAAAATGGTAAAGTCAAACCCCAGGAGACTTTTACAGACTTTGTGCTGTGGGTAAAAACTAGGTGTTTATTTTCTCATTTATTTTTGGGGAAAGAAGAATATCAGGTGAAAAAGGGAAAAATACCCAATGAGAAAATGATATATTTTACAGACCGACTGAAATAGTAAGTGGATCATTATTTGATTCGTCAGGATTTGTGCTTGTCCTTGATACACACAGGAAGTGTTTTTGCATGACTCTGCTGTGTGTCTGGCAGTACCCTCTTTGATCAGTGTTCTTACCATTGTTGTATTCTTTGCCTTGTCTATAATTTTGGTTATACATCCTGTTTCCTAAATACCCTTTTTTGCTATCATTTTCCATCAAGTGTATCCATTAAATAAGAAATTCTTGCTTGCTTTACAAGAAAAGCTAAGATTAGAGGTTTTTTTTAACATTATAGAAAAAAATCTTTCAGTAATTTGATCCTAAAGTGTAATTACTTTTAACTGTTTTTTGATAACAACCACATAATTTTTAATTGACTTCTTGGAATTTAAAATAAATTATATGCCCGTTAATAAGTTTGCATTGATACTGCTGATTTAGTTTCCTGAAATTTTATGAGTTAGCTTCAGAAATATTAGATTATTAGAACTAAACATTATGTAATAATTGAATACAGTGTCTACAGACTATTAAAAGATTTGATTCAAAGTTAGGTTGAATGTAAGGGTGAGCATGTGAGGGTAGAGATGATTATCTAGGGATTTGGTCTCTGTTTGTAATTTAAATAAATCATTTTGACAGAGACTGACTGTAACCATGTTCAGGCTGCTGACAGTGTGAAATTGAGTTGTACGGTGGACAGAAGACAAGCAGTCAAGAGAAATCCCCAAAGGCAAAATTTGTTATGTAATTGGGTCAACTCATGCATGAGAAATGCATGTTAATTGTAAACGGGTGGCAAAATTATCTTGTAGGAGGCAATTAGGTCTTATATGAATCTGAACAACTGACATAGGAGGTTTTCTTTTTATATTCAGCAAACATTAAAAGTTTTTTTTTTTTAATTTTTAAGGGGAGAAATGTAGGAATTAGAATAGCATTTAACATGGAAACAGACTTCTAATTTTTTCCCATGTACAAGAAACAGCTTTGATAACTAATGAAAATTTCATATGAAAGCTTCTGATTTTGAGTAGTCAAGTCTAATACACTAAGTAGTTTAAAAAGAGAATAGAATGGTAATATATGTGTTATAACTGGGCTGATTGACATAAATGACTAATTATGAGGTGAATTGTTAAGATGTGAGCCCTTGAAGACTCGTCGTTTTACTGAGGGAATCTCTATGTTGTTTTAATGGACTGTACCTTGCCTCCAACTCATTGCAACCAGTAACTCCAGTGCAGTCCCCAAGCAATATAGTGGATGCAGTCCCAAGCAATATAGTGGATCCGTCAGTAGCAGTATCTTTAAATCAGAGATCAAATATGTGAAAAAAAAAGCAATAGAGCAATAGTCTGTGTTTTTCTTATAATTTCTAACACATGGATGAATACTTCATTCATCTTTGGATCACTCTGACATATAGCATTCAATAAGATGCTCTGAACAATCTCTACCAAAGGAAAGGATTTCCAGAAGGAATACTTAGACTTTCATGAGAACAACGTATGGAAAATGACCTCTTGGTCCTTTCCAATTCGTGGTTTACTTTACACCTGGTTTTGCTTTATTTTTCCATGTAGGGCAGAACTTCAAAGGCCGATCTCTTCTTTTTTATCCTCAATTTTCTAACCCCAGTCACTTAAAGGAACAAATATGTCCCAGACCAGTAATGATTTGTGCATGGCTAATGCAAGAGTTGTGGTTATAAGATGGCACCTTCTGGAGAGAAGCTTTGGGAAGATGCCTCATGATTGTGGAATTAGCACATGCAACTTCTTGAAAATGAGAGATTAAGGAGGTGGCAGACGATTTGATTTCCAAAGATCTTCCTCTTATGAAGACTTTTTTCTCCATTCCTTTCCTCTCAGTTGCACTGAGTTCTTGCAGTAGCCTCCTAAGTGACCTTATCTCCTTCCAGGTGCTTTGTGCTCCTTGTATCTTAAACACCATCACCAGCTAAATCTTTCTGATAGATCTCTTTTTTCCAGAACCCTCATTATGACCCACAAACAAACCATCCTGGACCTCCATTTTGAGTAGAATCAAGCCTAATCTCTCCTGAACCCCTTCATTCTGCCTCTGAAGATCCTCCCCAATTGCTCCTAAATTATTTTCCACCTTAGCTTATCAACATTGTCCATTTCTTTTAGGCCTGGCTACTTTGTTCTGGACTTTTCCATGAATCATTCCTGTTGTTTAGGACAGTTTCTTACTTCAGTAACAGAATCCCAGCCCTCCAATCCCAGATGCACAAATACCAGCTCCAGCCATCTTCCTGGTCTCTGGATTATTGCAGTGGCTTCTGCCTTGTGCTGTCCTTTGGGCCACTCAGTGCACACATCATAGCCTACTTCGTGGTTTAATTAGCATTTCACATGTCTAAATATTTTACCTCTTGAACATGAAGGCCAAGATCATCCATGTCATTTTCAGTCTATTTTTTTTATCTCCAAGAATGGACAGTTTGGTGCTTTATATTTTATCTTTCTTGTTGTACTGTTTATTGTTTTTTTTTTCTCCTTCCTGCTGGGAATTGAACCCAGGGCCTTGTGCATGCAAGGCAGACACTCTGCCAACTGAGGTACATCCCCATCATTCTTGTTGCACCCTTTATTTAGGATGTGTCCCTGTCCCTTGCTTTTCTTTCTGGACTAGTCTCTTGACTGCTCTCACTCTGCTCCAGGCTGTTTTTCACATGGTTTCTTGCAAATTCTTCCTAAAGTACATATCTGATTATGCCACATTCTTCCTCAAAATCTGTCAATGGCTCCCTACTGCATTTAGGATGAAATAAGGAAACCTTTACATGGGATATGAGGCTGTCCCTGCTTCACAATAGTGGAGATCTCCAGCCTGGGTGCCTTCCTGCCCTCTGAGCCTGGTGCACCTCCACTTCTGCCTGCAAGCTCTTGCCAGTCTCCCATCTGTGCTGGCTTAGTGGTTCCCTTCTCTTCCCAGACCTTGGCCTCTATGCTGCTCTGGCTGACTGCTTCAGCAGCTGCATTATGAGTTTTCTTCCACCCAGAATGAACTTTGTGAAGATATGGCCTAGCATGGTGCCCAATTTGAAAACAAATAAATTGACAGGGTTCCTTACCCCCCCCCCCTTTTTTTTCAGAAGGATTTGCCTTTCTATCCACTTCTCAAGTCTAGGTCCATTTCCTAGGAGATGAACCACATCAGAATGAAAAACAGATCTGTCCTTTCAATGTAAGATTGTTAGTGCCTAAAACAGTGCTTGGAATATAGCAGGCACCCAGGAAATATGTACTGAATAAATGAATGTTAACTATTGTTGCATTTCTTTCTCATGAAACCCCTCTTTGCAAAAGAGCTTTGTTTTTCAAGATTGTTTTGAATTGTGTTATTCTTGTTTGTGCTGCTTGATACCTATTTTTCATTTCCTGCTACTTAAATATTCAGTGACTTCTTTAGTTTTATTGAAAGATTGTAGCAATACTCCCTTAATAAAGGGGAACCTATTGCTTCCTAATGTGTCACCTAAGAATTCCTTATATTGGAAATGCACACACTGGCCTGTTCTAAAATGTAGCCAAGGAATTTTTTTTTTTTTACTAACTTAAGTATCTAAAATATAGGACTTATATTAATCTACTTGAGCTGTCATCACAAAATACCACCAGCTGAGGGGATTAAACAACAGATATTTATTTTTTCATGTTGTTGGAGGCTGGACATCACAGACACAGGTCCACCAGCATTGGTGTCTGGTGAGGGCTCTTTTCCTGGTTTGCACATAGTTGCTGTCACCCACTCTCTGTGACCTCACACAGAGGTGTGTGCACACGGGGTCAAGGGGAGAAAGCTGGTGTTGATAAGGACATCAGGGTATAGGATCTGAGCTCTGCCCTTGTGGCCTCATTTAACCTGAGTTATGTCCTTAAAGGCTGTGTCTCCAAATACAGTTCACATTGGTGGCTTGGGCTTCAAAATTGGACCTTTTTGGGGTGACAGGGTGCAGTTCAGTTCATAATAGGGTCAAATGAGGGATAGTCTCCATGTATCATAGGGAAACTTTGAGGTAATTAAATGGCATGCATTTATGAAGGTGCTTTGAATAATCCAAGGTAGGATACAATTGGTTGCTACTATCATAAGTGACTGTCTTCAGTGGAGTTAGATGACACCACCCTCTGCTGCCACTCCTGGAAAACACCTACATTTATTTATTTATTTGTTATTTATTTATTTATTTATTTTCCTATTTCAACCTAAAGAATCCTACCCCCACTCCAAAAAACAAACAAACAAACAAACAAACAACAAAAAAAAAACCAACAAAAAACCCCACATCCTTTTAGATCCTATTTTCAATTCTTAAATGTCCCTTTCAGATATCTTTTTATTTGCAGTTTTTGAGCCATAGTCATTGACAAA
Source organism: Marmota monax (assembly GCF_021218885.2). NCBI lineage: Eukaryota > Metazoa > Chordata > Mammalia > Rodentia > Sciuridae > Marmota > Marmota monax. The sequence goes on from NW_026694639.1 coordinate 2,393,969, forward strand.
AGAAAAAAAAGTGGGGGGATAACTTACATTAGTAATTGTGTTTTTATATTTTTTAGGTCTTAGTTGAATTATGTAGCTCAGAATATAGAATCAGCCTGTCCTGTGCTGGCAGTTTGGTCTGGACAGATGTGAATAAAAGGGTGGGAGACAGGAGTGAATGATAGGAAAGAAACAGGATCTAACAAAGGATAGCTTTTTGGAAAATATCTTAATTTCTAGTGCATTATGTAGATTTAAAACTTAAAAAAGCATCTGAACCTTTTCTCCCAGAGTTTATTAAGCTTTTGGAACATACCCACAGTGACATCATGAAATCTCACCTAGATATTTGTGGAGTCCCAGGTGTGACTATCATTAATAATTGTGCCACATGATTATGATTTTGGTGGATTGGGGGGGAGGTAAGTTTAAAAGTTTTTTTTTTTTTTAAGTTAACAAGAATAATAGTCAAATGTTATTTTAATTTATTAGAAGGCTATAAATCCAGGGAGGCATTGTTTGGGGATATATTTCAAATTCTATTGGTAATCCAAGCCACCAGTGTACAATTAGAGAACATTTCATGATTTGGAAGTTAGAAGCAAGAGTGTGGGATTTAAAAAAAAAAATACGCACACAGAGAGAGCTATGTCCTCTTATTTGCATTTCATTTTCCTAGAAAAATTATGTCATGAAAATTACATTTCTGGGTGTCTTTGCTCATGCTTCCTTCTGTAGTTTTCCTCTCTTTCATGGCTGCTCTGGTTGTCTTGTAGCTCTTTTCTCCTCTGCACAGAATCATGCAATGGTATGTATAGAAGGATGTCATGGTGAGGTCCTCAGACTTTACTGAGTTTCAAGGACAAGAACCAGGAAGTTCTGATTTCTTGATTTCCCATATATTTTTTTTTTAATTTTTCGATCACGTCCCATCTCACCAGTCCCTGTGGTTTTCAAAAAACGAGAACAGCTTTTCTGGATGCTTTCATGTCTACACTAGAGCATATGGAGTGACTGGGAAAGATTCAGTGGAAAAGGAGGTCCTCAGTGGACTATAAAGACATATTTGTGGGGGAAAGAGCAGGAGGGATGAATTTGGTAAGAGCAGGAATATCAGCACCAGCTTGTCGGATTTTAGGGAGAGATACCATTGTGATTCTCCTGCATCAGACTCTTGCGCTGTTGGGATTACAGGTGTGCACCACTGCACCTGGCTGAAAACTTAATTATTGACTTAAACTTCTTTAGTGTTTAATGTGTACTAGGCACTTTGCTAGGAGGCAGGGAATATGAAGAATAAAATAGACAGGACCACTGACCGATGAAGCTTATGGTTAGCCTCTGACAGATAAGCAGGTAACTACTGTAGCAAGTATCTACACATCTATTTGATAATAAATTTAATTATCTAAGTGTGATGCATGTTTTGATAGTGGAAACACTGTGTTAATAGCAGAGGGATGACTGATGCAGTTTGGGAGGCAAGGGCTGTGCACCCTTGGCATTACTATTTTAAGAGAGTTTTAAAAGCCAGTCATGGTGGTGATTGCCTGTAATCTCAGTGGCTTAGGAGGCTGAGGCAAGAGGATCATGAGTTCAAAGCCAGCCTCAGCAATTTAGTGAGGCCCTAAGCAACTTAGCGAGACCCTATCTCTAAATAAAATATTAAAAATGGCTGGGGATATGGCTCAGTGGTTAAGCATCCCTAAGTTCAATCCCTAGAACCAATGAATGAATGAATGAATGAATAAACAAATGAATAGTTTTTAAAGATTTTACTGAATCATGGACTTGAATAGTGATTTTTTTGCTGTTTGTTTTTATAAAAAAATTTTTTTGTATAAAAAATTTTTTTTGAAGTTTTACTATTTCCCTAAATCTTCTTTCCCTATTTCCTGTTTGCCTGTCAGTAAGGATTCCCAGAAAATACAATTCAAAATTAAATCAAACCACCTGAGTTGCTTAACAGAAACTTAAGTGAAGAAATAAATGTGTCTTCAACAAAACAAAAGATTAACTCACACCATAATTTTATACATAAAAATGTCGGAAATATTCAGTTGTGGAAGAGGATTGGTCAGCTTCTTAATTTCAGGGTGGTTAAAAAGATCAATATCTTACATACTTGCATACATTTATGATCTTTGATATATGATTTTGCTCCTTTGATTTTTGTTGTTTATGAAGATAAAATAAAAAGTAAAATTATGGACATTTTCATCCCTCTCTTGCCTCCAGTCTATATTGTGGTACTTTTAAATTGTACGTTTTTCACGGCAGGATCCCAACTATTGAGAAAGCATTTTGCCTTTGAAAAACATACGTACATCTGAAGTAGCTAACATAGAGGCGAGGCGTGTTTGCCACATATATGGAGAGTATGTATACACATGGGTTTGAGTGAAGAGTAGGGAAAGGACATGGGAACATTGGTTAGTTCTGTTTGTTTTCCTCCTTGAGTCTTCTTGGCCCAGTCTATGCTGACAACAAACCACTGGGACGTCCCCTCAGTGCTGTGGGATCTTTTCCTGCCAAATATTGTTCTCTTGCAAGATAATAGCTGAATCAGTGTGGCCCGAATCTTGATCCTGCTGAGAATATTAAGACTCCTGCGGGTTGTAGTACAGATTAGCTGGTGAGAGCTCTGTTGGAGAAATAAAGTGAGTTTCTCTAAATGAATTTAACAACTGCTGTGAACCTTTTTGTGTCCTCCAGCATGAGTGTGTGTGCTGGTAGTTAACCATTTATTTCCCTCATTTTCTCCAAAAGTTGCTCTCGTCCACCCCTGTGCATTTATTGCCAATAGGTTCATAACTTTATTTCACATTCATGTTTGGCCAGAGGAGCCGTTTGATACATTCAATTACAAAGGGCTGTGGAGTCTAAATCATTATTTAGTTGATTTCTTTAAGGAGGAAAACTGTATGTTTTTTTTTTTTTTGTACTTATAAAATGGGAAGGCTCGCGTGTCTCTGGTGGAAGTCAATAAACCACACCGCTGGGTTATTCAGCGTAAACTGATCAGTGTGTTTTATTTGCATCCTGGGCTTCACGCTATTGGTTGAAAAGGTGTGACATCTTTAGAAAGAGGCAGGACTGAGGACTAACCCTATTTATGTCACTCTAAGCCTCGGTTTCATTGCTTTTTGGCTTCTAGGGTGAGATTAAAACTAGTAAAGTTCTGAATTCCATGAAGACTATGGTGCTTCTTCCCTGGATGAAATAAATTCTAAAAATCAACAAGAATAAAACCAAACTCGAAACCACAGAATGCACAGATAACCTGAAAATGACTGGAAGTGTTTTGTGTCACCCGATTGCAATCTTCTAAGTTGGTTGAACTCTCCTCCATATGGGGGCCCTTTATCTCCCTAACTTGCAAGGCACGAGCTCAGTCTCCCTATGAAGCGGTCTTCCCATCCACTGCCCACTTTATTCCCATTTGTCTCCTGACACTTCTACCTTGTGTGTATGTGTGTATGTGATTTCTCAGTAAAAATGTCTGTGACTGCAATTTGCAAAGGCTAAGCAGAACACAATTATAATGAATAACTATTATGGCCATCAGTGCTATTTTACATGTTTGCTGACAGTCGCACAGATGATTACCGTGACTGTTATAATATTCTTACAAGAAATCTTTAATTAAATTATTATTTTTTTATTTGTTGCCACAATATACCAAAAAATGGGGCGCTGGCAGGCGGGAGGGAGGATGTTGGCCTAAGAGAAGCTTCAAGAAGACAGAAGCAGAGTTAGTTTGCCAGCCTTCCTCTGCCCTCATAAAATAGCCTCTGTTTGCCATCACCCTGCAGATGAGGATGTCAGACACAGGACCACCTGATCTTAAGCCTGTGTTTTCTGAATGCTTTGAAAGCCAGCTTTCAGCTGTCCTGATACTGTCAGTCAAAGCCTTGGCAATAGCACCAGGATGTTCTGACCTCTCGTCTAGTTTGCTATTTGTTTTGGATGCATGACTCTTAGAGTCACATCGGCCATTGTCAGAATGTGCAGTCATTCAGAAACAGACTTTGAAGGTGCATTTGAAAATGACTCCTAAGTATTAAACTGTAAATTCTCTAAGATATCATCAGTGATAAAAAAAAACAAAACAACCCAGCAGGTCAAGTGGACAAAAGAATGAATGCGTTATCTTTAATGTTAAATGCCAGCAGGATTTCCATGCCTAGCATCCTATTTTCAGGTTTCCAATATTAAGATTATAATCCCCTTTTAAATTGTGAACAATGTCACACATAAAAAGTGTCTGTCTGGGTTAAAGAGTAGTAATAATATGCACACCTGTGAACCCAGCTTAAGAAATAGAACATTTGTAAAACCTTTGAGGGCCCTTGTGTTTCCATTTATGCCTCAACTTCCTGACTGGTTACCAGGAATAAAAGGGCCACAGCTTCTTGAAAACACAGATTTTTATTGTGAACTGATAAAAAGACAAAAAGACCATGTAAAAATCCAACTCCCATATGTGAAAGCAGTATATGGATTTTAGAGAAAACATGATTGACTTCTTGAACTGTTAAAGCACACACAGTCCATAAGGGAATCCCCTCAGTTCTCTCACTTTCTTTATTTAGCCATTAAGACTCAATCATTGTGGTTTACTTCTATTAAAAAGTGACACTTTGATACTTGTCCCCCCTGTGTTAGTCAGTTTTTCATTGCTGGAACAAAATACCTGAGATAATCAACTTAAAAAGAAGAAAAGTCTATTCTGGCTCACAGTTTTTGAAATTTCAATCCATGGTTACTTGGCTCTGTTGCTTTGGGCCTGGGGCAGCACAATATCATGGTGGGAATAGATGGTGCAAGATGCCTGTTCATCTCATGACAGCCAGGAAACAAAGAGAAAGAAGGGGACTGGGGTCCCAGTGTCCCCATCAAAGGCACACCCTAGAGACCTAACTTCCTTCCTTTAGGCTCCATCTTCTAAAAGTTCCACTACCTCTGAGGAGTGCCACAGGCTGATGATTAAGCCTTTCACACGTGGGCCTTTTGGGGATATTTAAGATCCAAGGAACAATACCCCTACAAAGATGCCTACTGTGGGCCAGGAAGTCTTTCATGGTTATTGTTTCATTTGTTTTTTTACAACAATCTCTAGAAATAGTTTCATTGCCCTTATGTCATGGAGGACAGAACTGAAACTCAGGGAGGGTAAATAAATTTCCTAATGGCAAATGATCAATAAAGAGCAAAGCTGGGATTTGAGTCCAAGTTTTGGGTTTTTCCACCTGACTTCAAAAATGTAGCATTTTTTTTCTTCATACCAAGAGTTTGGGAGCATTACTTAAATGGTTTTTTTTGGAGTCCTTGTGCCATAGGGTGAATGTCAGAGATATTAGTTTTCTCTTGCTGGCACAGAAGCTAATTTATTCTTAATGGCATTTTGGAAGCCACATAGTGAGTATCAGGACCACATTGAGGAGTTTCAGATTTCTTTCTTTCTCTCTCTCTTTTTTTAACAGAGAGAGAGAGAGAGAGAGAGAGAGAGAGAGAGAGAGAGAGAGAGAGAGAATTTTTTAATGTTTATTTTTTAGTTTTCGGTGGACATAACATCTTGATTTTATTTTTATGTGGTGCTGAAGATCGAACCCAGCGCCCCGCGCATGCCAGGTGAGCACACTACCGCTTGAGCCACATCCCCAGCCCAGTTTCAGATTTCTTAATGCTAGGAACACCGCTCTTATTCCACAGGTTGATGCTCCCAGATGAATGTTCCTGTCTGTGCTGAAATGCAAGGTGGCTTTGAGTTTCCCCAGCCAAACCTTTCACATAAGGTAGATGCTTTTGGTTTGCTGTTGAGGTTTAATGGTGCTTCTCCTTCTGAATATGCCTGCCTTCCCCATCCCACCCTCTCGGAAGACACCTACTCTGTGCTTGGCACTGAGATAGTAGCTGAGGATACAAGATCTCAGCGCAGTCCTCCCCCAGAGCACAGAACACAGCCTGTGAAGTGTGTTAGGAGAGAGATGAGGTTTTAGGGGTGTGGAGAGAACAGAATTGACACCTAACCCTTACTGGAGTTTGGTGACAGTCACAGATGACTTAGAGAAGGTGTCAAGAGATGAGTTTCTAAGAGGGAAAGAGGCTAGAGGCAAGTGAGGAATTGGTGATGGTGAGTGTTGGGTGGCAACGAAATCGCCACGTAGGGGACCTGCGAATACAAGGACTCAAGAATGAGACCCTATGGTGGGTTTGATGAAATTCAAATGTTCATTTTATCCTGAAGATTTTGAAGAGTCACTAAAAGACATTTTTCTTTGCAGTAGGAGAATGACCCTAGATTTTAGGATCGCTGTTTGTTTAAGTGTTGGGAGTAGGTTATCTAATCCTGTTTTAAACTTGGCCCTTGGGTGGGTCAGATTTCACTGTCATTGTCATGGAATCCTGGGGCTCCTTGTGTCTGTCTGTTGAGGCTAGAATGATTATAACCCTAGTATTTCTGGGTATAGGCTTTTGGAGAATAAAAGAAAAAAAATCATGATTTCTTGCATCCCTGTATGTTTAAGTTGTGTGAATTTTCAAAAGTAACTTAGGCAGTTTTATTACCTTGATTTAGAATTGAATGACAAATGTGGAACAAAGGTGTCTGTATGGTATGTAAATAGGGCAGTGGTGTGCTCACGCCCCGACTGTGACACAAGCCTGGGTTAACAAGTCTCAGACACAGTCTCAGGTTGGCAGGTTTGAGAGAGTGCAAATCCGTATAAATATGTATGCCTTTAGCATTGCATGCAAATGCCACACTAGTTCTCATACAAATATGGAGAGAAAATTTTAGTTAACTGTCTGCAATGTGGGGAGTGCTGGTAACTCTATCATGATGTTATAATACAGGTTAAACCTAAACGGCTGTTTCTGAAAGTTTAGGTGACAAGTCCTACTTACTGCAGCTACCTTTGATTCAAAAATATAACTACCTCTTTACTCATTCAACAGGCCAGAGACTATCGACATTGATCAGCACAGGTCAATGCAGTAGTAGTAAATGGCTCAAGGCATGATCCTGGGTCCCTGTTCTCCTCAGGATACTATCTGTGGGTGTCTGCTTGGGAAGCTTATGAGAATGTCTGTTTTAGATTATTTAACCTTGGACTCCTGGAGACCAAATGCAGAGGAACAAAATCCTAGTCATTGAGTAGTTTTGAACAAATTAGTTTTATGTGTGTTAAGAATTGAGGACTTGATCCTAGTTAAAAGCAAAGGAAGTTAGTTTTGCATCATTAGAGAAACATGTAAGATACAAGAAATAACTTCCTACAATATGTGGATTATGTGGGTAAATTCAAAAGGATCTCACAACTTTTAAAATGACCTATTCTAGCAGAGCATTACATCTCCATCCCTATGCCTCTCTCCTCCCGCATCTTAAATGGAAATGATAATACTGGATGCTTATTTTAAGTTGGGAGGATCAATGAAAGCATGAGAGGAAAACCCTTGCGTGACTCAGAAGAAAGGCACTTAAATAAAAATACGAAATTGAGCTCCCTCTATGGAGATAGCTGCTCGAGGGGATGATTGACTTTCCTTTTTGGATTTTTATAATTTTATTAAAATATAATTGAGAAACATGAGTAAAGCTTAGTCTGGATGGAGAGAGCCAGGAAAACGTGTGTGCCCTGATGTAGGAGAGCAGAAACCGCGTATGTCATTGGGCTGCTCTTGGCAGGTGCTCTTTTGAATCCTTCCAGATCACACATCGAAAGCAAAGTGGTGGTAATTATTCCTGAGGAGTCCAAAATGTTATGCTTTGAAATGGGATTAACACTGGGGGGGGGGAAGTGGAGTGTTTTATGAAGGGTCATTTTTTTTTCTGAATGTTTTGTTCTTGTAAAGAATATTTGAGATGAGCTAATGTTGATGGCACTGAAAAAAGGGTTGACCTACCCTCATTCACAAGGTGGGCGAACGTTCAAGTCTATTGAACGACGTTGGATTACAAGGTCATTTTGAAGGACTGAATAGGCAATAATTAAAAGAGGCAGAAATGAAACCATAATGAGCAGTAATCCTAAAGAAAATTAAAACACAGAAAACACTGCATTATTTATATGGATTTAATGGGAACTTGCCAGGAGGAGGCAGCTGGCTTTCTGCTTTTTTGGAATGTTTGTAGACTGGAAAAGAAGCTGTCCATCAGCTTTAAGCTCACACTTAATTCTTGCTGTTGGGCCAGATCTAACTGTAAAGTGAAGCGGAGAAGAGACACAGTTAACTACGTGATTCGGGACAGAAAAGACATGCTCTGTACTGACATGGAGACCCGAGTTTGCATTCTGCTGATCCCAATCTCACCATTGCTATTCCTCATTTCCTAGCTTCTCTGCTCAGCAGAGAGCTGGGCATTGAGAGCTGATGTTTGCAAAGTGACAAGACCCGAGTTGTAGTACAGTAGTTCTGCTTCATTCATTTTATTGTGTCTTAAGTTTCTACCTGTGTACAATGGGCATAAAAATACTTGCAGAATTTTTATGAGAGCTAAATATTAACTCTTAAGAAATCAGCCAAAGACTTGGCATGGTGCTTAAGAGTGGATGGGTTTTCTTCTTATTATGTAAGAAATTATTTTTAATTCCTCTATTTTTGGAGGAAAGCTTTTGGCATGAAAATGCTTTAAAGAGTTACTCCATTCAGTGTTCGTATCAATAGCAGAAGTATTTCTAATCTTCGAATTTATTGCCATTTGAAAGTTTATTTTATTTTATTTGGATTTTCCAGAAGGAACAGTATTTTAATTACCATCACTCATAGTTTTGTATTAATAGCCTCATTAAATAATGTTGCAAAATTTTCTTGGGAGCTAATGTTCATTACAGAAATTTCACTGATAAGCATAGAAATTGGTCCTTTGAATGAGAATAAGCATATCAGCCTAATGATTCTCATTTATTCAAGGTGGAAAAATTCTTCTTATTAATTCAGCATGGCACAACATATAAGTTAAAAATGAATCATTTCCCAATTTGGCCTCATGACCCTAAGATTTTTAGATAATTCCCTACCGAAGTTTTGCTTCCTTACAAGCATTATGATGAACATCAGGCTTCAAATGGGATGAAGAGACTTGCATATTTCTGTGGGAACACCTATTTTCATTTAGAAAGGTGTACTATTTTATTTCTGCTTCTGCTTCATGAAAAGGCACCAATTCCAGATTAGTCATTGACCATTACAGTGTTGGTACAAAGAAGGGGATCTGTCCCAGCATCCATGACATTTCCAACTGGTGGAGATTTTTTTTTTTTTGAGAGAGAGAGAGAGAGAGAGAGAGAGAGAGAGAGAGAGAGAGAATTTTTTAATATTTATTTTTCAGTTTTTCAGTGGACACAACATCTTTATTTTATTTTATGTGGTGCTGAGGATCGAATCCAGTGCCCTGCACATGCCAGGCGAGCCCGTTACCGCTTGAGCCACATCCCCAGCCCTGGTGGAGATCTTTTAAGTCACCCACGGGGTGGGCTTGCTTCCTAGGCTGTCCTCCATTCTGTTTCTGCGTTTTTTCCCATGCATCTCTCAGTGACTTTGATAAAGAGATGCTGATGATCATCTGCAGCATTAGTGGATATTAGTATTCCTCATAGTCTCACAGGTGTCATTTGTCATGTTTAGTACAATCTTAGGCAGACTCAAAATTTTTGCCAATTTTTTTACCCAGAAATGAATTTATTTTGTGGTCATTGTTATAGATGCCCATGTTGTATATTATACTAAATCCGCATTTGAGAGAAAGTTATAGATGAGCCCTTGGGATGACTTTTATTTTGTGTGGGTTGTGCTGGGGATTGAACCCAGGGCCTCAGGCATATGAGGCAAGCATTCTACCAACTGAGCTATATCCCCAGCCCCCTTGGGGATATAGCTAAATGTCATTTTAGAGCACTTACCAAGCCATGTTGAAGACTCAGTGTTCTCTTTTCCCAGCCAGCTAGACTGTGCTTCCTTGAACTTAGGGAATGTGGCTGGTCGTAGTTTAAACCCCAGCACCAGACAGGCTGCTTCACACATATTAGCATTCAATACATGTATTCATGAATTGATTAAAATTGTGTGTGGCATTTGTTTCACTGTTGCATAACATGTAAGTTTATTTCCAGATTCTTTTCCGCTCAAAACTCTTCTGAAGCTCTGACCTATCTTGCCATACTCCTAGATCTCTCCTCCCATTTTGTTCCTGACAGAAATGTTGCAGTGTCTTAAAGATCAGTCTGTTAATGAGATATTAGGTGCATTGTAAGTGCTAATAGCTGCACCTTGTGTGAGTCAGGAGGTGAACAGCTGAAATAAATAGTCATTAAACCTGAGCACAATAAGATAAATTTCTGTCTGACATCACAGTCCAATGCAGGCTGGTAGCAGAGGGTTCAGCTCCATGCAGTCATTCTGCTATTCAGGCCCCTTTAATCTAGTGTCTCTGTTATCCAATTGGGACTTGCAATCCACAGGGTGAACTGCACTGGGTATAGAGTCAAGCAAAGACAGACCTTATAGTGTGGATTGTGAGAGGTTTTAGGGCTAGGCTTGGACATCATGTACCATGTCCATCCATATTCTACTGGCTAGTTATTTGTACTCATCCACGATAGGATGTTTGAAATGGGGACAAGCAATGTGCCCAGAAATGCAACAGAAAGCAGATCTTGCACAGGAGTCAGTCCTTGCTGTATGCCCTTTTATCAAAAAAATCTTTCTAGGCTAGGATTAAATAGTGTTGAGTGCTTTGTGTGTCCCCTTGGCCTCTGAGGTGCTTGCCCTGTTCTTCCTAAGGCTGAACTGGAGTTTCAGGGAGAAGTAGGCACTTTTACAAAAAAGCACAAAAATAAAGATGGAGGAACTTATAATGTTCCCAGTGACCATATACTGAACTGAGAATCCCTACATGGTCATGAGGCGATGACTTCCTATATACTCACACTCCCAAGATAAAAATGGTCATTGTCCCCATTTGAGAACTATGTCTGGGGGAAACAAGGGCCAAGTGTGTTATATCCAAACTTACTAAACCATGGGGCTTAATTCTGTTTCCTTTCATAACTTTTTGAAATTTATATTCACCTGCAATTCCTGAGGATGACTCAGACATCTAATGGTATGCAGGTAAGTTTTGAGGAGGATATTCTGTGAAAATTAATTTTGAGTTGTAGCCTTTGTGCAAAGCTAGTTCTTGAGGCCATTTGGTGACTTAGAAGTGGATATTTCTCATGAGGCCAGAGGTGACAATTTATAAATTTACTCCAAAAAAAAAAAAAAAAAAGGGCCAATTTGCTTTCAGACAAGAAGAAGCTTATATACATAGAAAAGTATGAGCAACTTAAAGGCTTCAGAGAGTTTGTGGAAATTCCCAGTCGAAGCCTACAGAATGGCAAACACATTGGGAGAATTTGGCTTCTTCCAATCTCTTGTGCCTTTTTTTTTTTTGTCCTGCAAACTCGTGTGTGTATTTTATGAAGTGTTAATGCAGTTAGTATCTAATGTTTCTAATTTATGCAATTGGATATTTCATAAATGGGTTTTCTGCATGCAAGCATTTGTACACATTAATATTTATGCAAGCATTCAAATCAATGCAAGGGCATCTGTCTGCATATGTGATGAAAATATGCATATGCATGAACATTTGTACCAGGGGATAAGTCCCCAAAGTTAGTGATTGCTGAGGTTACAGTTTTTGACTTTTGTCCTTTTGACAAAATTTTCTGGACTAGAAAAGGCATGCGGAAAAATAGCACAACCATGAATACTGACAAATAAAATGGTTTAACTGAATCTAATAGGTGTGAATGGCAAGTTCACACCTTAAAGCTCTTTCCATCAGTGATGGGATTTTTTTTAAAAAACAGTATTTTACAATATGTAGCAGTTTTCACAAAAAGCATTTGGTCTAATAAAAACACCAATACAAATAACAGAGTTAGTGGTGAAATAAGTTTGTAAGAAATATTTCCTTTTCTGTTCTTTCCTTCCTTCCCTCTCCTTCTTTCTCTGTCTTCCTTCCTACTTATTTCAGCTTGAATCTGATCTCTAGAAATAGATCGACTCAGTTGGGATGGGGCTTCCTTTGCTTCGTTTTAGGATGCCTGGAGGATTGTAACCGCAGATATAGGGGTGCTTAAGAGGGAAGGGTTTTGATCCAAGCCTTTTATGGTAACTTTTGGTATTTGGGGCCCATGTCATGGTAGGGGGCTGTAGCATTCTGTGTCTTGGATGGGCACAGGAATCTTTCCCAGGCTGGAAAAGCCCAGGGTCAGGAGTCTACTCTCCACGTAGTCTAATTAGCCTCCCCAGGAGGCCTGGATCCTCTCCAGACCACTGCTATGGATTCAAAGGGTTCACAGTCCTTGTTGCTTGGTGGTCTGCTTGGTCTTCACATCTTGTATCTTTGTTAATCTAGAGGACAATTTCTCTTTGATGTCTTATAATTCTGATTTGTCTGTTTATTAGGTTGAAATAGCAAAGTGTTTCTCTTAATTTATATACTTATTTATTTATATACTGGTACAATTTATAGACCCTGTGTTAACAATTTATGGTAGACCAAGAATAAACAGAGTCGATTTTGGAATATCAGTTTTACGGTTTAAAGATATGTTAAAGATTTCTTTCTTTCTTTTGTTTTGCACCCTGTTTCTGAGGAATTTCAAATCTACCAGCTGTTTGGAGGGGACTGAGAATTATGGGGTATCTTTCTTGTCATAATTAAATGACATCTTCCCATTGAGAGTTTGCTTCATTTATTTTGAGCAGAAGTGCCTAGGAGTTAATTTTTTGTCATGTGGGAAAGGAAAGGCTGAGAAAACAAATGACTTAGGTGTCGATTTGAAAGAAATTGCTCGCTCAGAGTTGTGTCTCTTTCTTAAGACCCAGATAGTATGTATTTTTCACTATATACTTGGGTCTGGGTGCAAGTTTTGTTTTGTGTTTCATATTATAGGGTAAGGCCATGACTATCCATGTAATAGATGTGGATTTGTTAGAATGTTCCACATCTCTGGTGGTATTGCCTGTGTTGAATGTTTTCCAGTTAACATCATTCTGGACAAATCCTATGGTATAGAATTTGGGTCCTGGGTCACATATGATCCTGTATGTTGGGCAAATCTTAGAATCATTCCTAAGGAAGATTTTTGTCTCCTTTGTTGGTATTTATAAATAAGTGACCTCTATTCACTAGTTCTAAGCAGAAGACATTCATTTAGTTTCAAGTCAGAGAGGTAGCAAGTGTGAAAGTTTTGCCATAAGAAGAACTTCCAAGTTGAAGGCATGGGAGGAATGCTAGAGTGAGCAAAGGGGAGAGTAGTATAGGATGTAGGAGGATAAACCTAAGTAGGGCCAGGAGAAAGAATTGGGATTGTACCATGACTGCAAAAGAAGCCACTGAAAGTTTTGAGGTAGAGATTATTAACTTTTATTTGTGTATTTAAAATGATTACCTTGGCTGATATGTAGAAAAAAATGAATTTTATAGAGCAGGAATGTGTACAGGAATTGATTATGCGGGATAGGTAAGATATGGTGGCTTGGACTAAGCTGGTAGTAATATAAATGGGGAAAAGACAAATTCAAGTTTTGCTTTGATGGTAGAGCAAATAAAACATGCTGAAGGATAAAGATATAATGATGAAGTAGAAGAAACAAAGGTATCTCCTAGAATTTTGGTTTTAGCAGATGGGTGAGTGGTATGGCCATTTAACTGAGATGAAGAAGACTGGAGAAGGAAGAAATAAGAGGTAGACATTATGTTTTGGTTGGGTATGAACATCCAGTGGAGTTGACCATTTAGCTCTTCTCCCTAGTACTATGCAGCGTAGGGGAGAGGGCCGGAAAAGAGGGGCCAATTTTAGGATCATGAGCACTTTGGTGGCATTTTAAACCCTGGTACATATGGGATCCCCTCATGAGAAAGTGTAGGCAGGGATGAGACTCGGGCCCAGGGCCAAACCTGAAGTTCTCCAACCTTTAGAGATTTGATAAAATGAGGAGAGGTGGATCTTGTGAGATGATCAAGAATTAAGGTGAATTTGGAAACAGAAACCAAGACAAGGGGTGGTGGATTGGAAATAGTGAATAGAGTTTACTCGTTTTACTGCAGAGGACTGTAGAGAAGTGGGGCTGAAGTTGGGGGCAATTTAAGGTCAAAAGATTGTTGTGTTTATCACTTCTGTGTTCCCAGTAACATTTAGTGTCTGTGATGTACTGTAGATGTCCACTTGTACATTGACTTCAAAGACATAGCTAAAAAACGTCTTGTTAATAATTTTATACTGATTACCTGTTGAAGTGATACTAATTTGGGTAGACTGAGTTAAAATATATTGTGAAATTGATTTTATTAAAGTTTTAATTGTTAAAAGTCGCTTCTAGCAAAGTTAAGCTTAACATGTGACTCACGTCATGTTTCTATTGAGCGGCACTGTCGTCAAGGGTGAAAAGCCCACAGTTTATACATACTTGGTCATGTCTGTGAGGAGGTTCCCTATCTCACCACAGTTTAGGAAACGAGGCCTTAGAGATTTCATAGTACTTAAAATTTCAAGGCTGCAAAACTGGATTTGAACCCTGGCTGTCTGGCTGCCCCCAGGCTGTGCCTAGACCCTACACAACATGGAAATCATCCTGTGCGTTCTTTCACTGGAGCTATTTTATGTTTATACTAGCAAAAGATATTTACATGGACACTTACAGGACATGTTTGGACTTCTAACTCAAGTAGTTGGAATTATGACTCTTTGGGTATGGTTTTAATGTACTGTTACTTAATTTGCTTTGATTGAATTGAGGATATACAGTTTATAGTTAGGCCCCTCCTTGTCCTTGGGCTTGAGGACTAACAGCCAACTCTTTCATGTTTCCCATTTATTACTCACAATGACCAGTGTTTGCTCCATTTAGTGGATTTACTAGCACCCAGGGCTGCTATGAACTTTTTCCATATTTGATGATGCTCTCCTTCAGCCTAAAGATGGTTAAACTTTCATTAAGAATCCTTGTGAAAAAAAAGGTCTATTTATTTTTAAAGGAATAATTTAAAGCTAATATAAATTTTAAAGGGCTAACCTGAAGTTTATAATCGAACATAATGTTCTGTGGGTATCTGAAGGTCAGCCCCTTCCCCACTTGAACCTATTATCCATTCCTCTTGTTCTTCTTCATTTCCTACCTCATTTAATGCCATCAGCAGACACCTAGGTGCCTGATCTTGCATCCCCCAGCCTGTGGCCATCAGTCATATGGACACTTATCTCCAAATCTCCCTGGTCTTTCTACCACGGCCCCCGCCTCATTCAGGCCTTCATCCTTTTCAGCTTCTCCTCCTGAGTTGTGATGGCTCCCCACTCCACTGTGAGCTTGTCCAGGAGGGGCCTTTGTGTCTTTCATCTGTGCATTTTATGACTTTCCTGAGGGCTTATGCTTGGTCAGCCAGCATATTCATAGGTCCTGTTTCTATTTTATTTAGAGATTAAACCAATCTGTGTTTACTCTCTGTTTTATTCAGCTTTTTCACTGCTGTGACTAAAAGATCTGATCAGAGCAACTTTAGGGGAGGAAAAGTTTATTAGAGGGCTCACGGTTTCAGAGGTCTTAGTCCATAGAAGGCCAGTTCCATTCCTTGGGGCTTGAGATAAGGCAGGGCATCATGGCGGAGGAGTGTAGTGAAGGGAATCAGCTCACATGACAGCAAGGAGAGAGAGAGAGAGAGAGAGAGAGAGAGAGAGAGAGAGAGAGAGAGAGAGACTCCACTTGCCAGGTACATATGTATACTCCAAAGCCACACACCACACCCCAATGCGCTACTTCCTCCAGCCACACACCCCCTGCCTTTAGTTACCACTCTATTAATCCCATCAGGAGATTAATCCACTGATTGGGTTAAGACTCTCCAACCCAATCCTTTCCCTTCTGAACCCTTTTGCCATTATCTCACACATGAGCTTTTTGGGGACAACTCACATTCAAACCGTAACACTCACTTTTTGTGTTTTCTTTTTTCTCCTGAATACTATCAGCAGAGCCTACTCAGCATGACCCTTCACCTGGATAATACAATTAATCCTGCAGCCCTTGCAGAATGCAAGATGGTACACCACCCCACGGACCTGCTCAGGTTGCTTGAATCCAACCAAAAACCCTCCCTGGCTCCTCCAACTAATGAGGGACAGATTTCTTTCTTGAAGCTTAAGACCTATAGTAATATGACCCTGAGGAATAGAATGTGCTAGAAATCCCTAGAACATAATATCTGATACTCTTATTGCCTCTGGACAACCTGTGGATCATTTTCATAGAGGTATACAGGTAGAGCATCTGGAACTCTGTTTATGAACCAGAGCTAACAGTAGGGAATTAAGAAATAGAGGGAAGAAAAGGGGGACTGTAAAAAGAAACAGAATTTCTTATAATCAAATCACAAGTTTGTTTAAGCCCTTTTAGAAAAAGACTAGTCAATTTTCAAAAAGAATAGCAAAAGAATCTCACTAATGTAAATCATACTTCCCTAATATAAATCTCACCAATATAATGTGCTCCATGTTACCATATTACTTCAACATTTTTTTGGATCTATCTCCAAATAGGATATAATTTCAGAAATGAGCCTATGTCAGTCCTTCCCCTGGTGAAAGGGAAATAGTTATTTCTGTCTGCAATGTAGCAAAAGATGCCAGTAGCTACTCAGGCAATTTTCTGTGCATTTGATGAAGAGATATTGATATTTTTATATGGCATATCTGATTTCATACGAGGCACAATAGAGAGTTTAGCTTAACAAAATGTTCTTTTTTTTTCTCTTTCTCAGTTTACTAGAGGCAAGACTCAGAATGGTGAGTCTCTATGTCACAAACACCCATTTACAAATGTCCTATACCTGTAGACGGCTGGCCTACTCTTCCCAGTTTCCTAACTGAATAAGAGTATTGTGAAAAATCTGAGAGCTTTTGAAGAAAAATCGAACTCTGAACTAGAGGAAGAGAAGAGTGCCAAAAATATCAGTTAGAAGGATTTTCTGGTACAAGTCAATAGCCAATATGGCTGACCCCCACCCCAAATTATGTGATCTCAACAGCTTCCTATTCTATTTAAAAAACATTTTTTTTTTTTGGTCATTCACTCTGGAATTCCAATGATGGGTTCAGCATAGTTAATAAACATCTCCTTTTCTAAATGTTAAGATTGAGTTGTTAGTCACTCACATAACAGCATGAATAAGATTGCTTTTTTCAGCAGGAGATAAGTCAGGGTAACCCCTCCAAAAGATGGTAAGTTTGTTAGTTGGAGTGAAGAAGTCCATCCTTTTGGGAGTAGACACTTTGGGAGAAGGGGATATGTAGAGGAGGACCAGTCAGAGTGAAGGATTTGTGGCAGTTGTATCCTGCAAACAGGGTTTGGGATGCTAGGTTGTAAGAGAGAAAAGACGATCTTTTGTTTTTCTGCAATGTTCCTGGGGGCCATCTTAATGCTGCTACCAAGGGTACAGCTATATGATGAGATGTTTTGCAGCCACTAAAGAAATAAAGTAGATTTATGGGTAAAAATAAAGTGCCCAACAGTTTTCATAGTACGTTTCCATTTCAGCATATAATTTGAAAGGTTATATATGCATATGAGTGTGTTTGAGTCTATGCAAAAAGTATTGCTGGAAGAAATGTAATGAATAGTGACTTTGGCTGCCTCTACTAAAGGACCTGGTTCTGAGGTAGGAGTTTGGGGAGGGGAGAGTACAGTTCGAATTTTTATAGACATTGCTTTAAATTTTTTTTTTTTAAAGAACTAGTAAATTTTTTTTTCTAGGATTATTTTTACCCCTAGGAAAGGTGGTGTGGGCTGGGAAGGGGGCGGAGAGTGGGGAGGAAGGCGAAGCAGAGAGAGGTCAGATAATCTCATTGCTCCCCCACTCCTGTTCTGGTACAAAGGTCAGGGCTCTTATACTCAGGACTCCTCAGTGTTACTACCTCAGCTGGGTTATGGCCAAGTAAGTTTTTCTAGGCTGACCTGTAACTGAACTATCACTTATGATCTCTTTCCATGGGGGAAATTCTACAGTGTTCCAGAGAGCACACAAAACCAAATTGCTTCCACCCATTCTCTTCTCATGTCTATCACTCCCCCTACCCCCAGACTAAAAAAAAAAAAAAAAGAATTTTAGACTTACTCCAAGAGGTCCTATCCATTCATATTCTCCATTCATTTCATCAGAAATGATTAAAAGAGTTTACGTGGTTATGTACTTGGCTACCTTCTGTGTGTGTTGTTTCTGACAAGATACTCACTGTTTTGCATCTTCCTTTCTAACTAGTTTTTATGACTTTCTGAAGGAGTGTGTTGCTTTTCTTTGTTGGCATGCCTCGTGGAGAGCTATAAGCACTCAATAAATATTTGTGGAGTCAGTGAACGGAGGTGTGGACATTGGAGCAGATCAGTTACTGTAAGCTGTTATAGATAACACTTTCATGGTCCCGGAAGGCACTATAGAATGGATTTGAATCTGGCACCGGACTCCTTAGTCTCGGCATTATTGACATCTTGGGTCAGAGAGTTCTTGCTTGTGGGCCACTATTCTGACATTATGGGAGGTTTAGCAATATCCCTGGCTCCTACCCACCAAATGACATTAAGAACCTCTATTTTTGGCAGTCAAAAATGTCCCTAGATACTACTAAATGTCTCCTGGGAACAGAATTGCCCTAGATGACAATTACCAATTTAGAAATTGGTATTCAGTGTCCAAAAATGAGTCTGTAATAAACTTCAAATTCTGGAGACCTAGGCGTGGGGACCAAAAAAAAGCTACAGCTTACATAGAGCCTTTATGCAAAATTAGCAAAGATGCCCAGATGAATTAGAGAGGGGACAGATAAAGAAGTATAGGTTGGATTTCATCCAACACTTGTTCCCTCTTTTATTCCTGCTGGGTTCCTGCATAGGAAGAGCTCTGAGGCCTAGAACTAAGTCAGGGTCTACCTATGTTGGTAGAGAACAGGTGTTGGGAGCCAGTACCTGGACAAAAGAATGAAATTCAGACTTTTGTTGCTTCTGTGTTAAATCAGACATGCTGTGGTCACTTCCAGATAGAATATCAAGAAAACATTTCTTCCACATATGAACGAGAGGCAGATTGGGCTTCTCAGAATACATGTATTTAACACTCATGGTAAGTGTTTCTTGAGCACCTATTACGCGCCAGGATGAAAATGCTTCTCTCCATTTTTCCCACCCTGATTTATGAAGTATTCTATCTCTGTGATTGGTATTATCATTTATTTTATATTATTGTGAATCTTTTCTGTTAACACAGAATCATCTTTTTTTTTAACTTCCCGACTTAATTTCTGAAGGAATAATCCAAGGGATGGCTAGAATTTTCAGAATGTTCCTTAGCAGTGTGGGGGTGCTCCTGGGGGCATGCCCATGCTGAGCGGCATGCTGGAGGCCCTCTCAACTCTTCATATATTTATAAGTTATTCTACAATGCTTTGGCACACGAGCTGCCGAGACAGTTTGTAGAATCTCCTTCCCTGGAGGTCTTTAAAAATAGAACAAAATACCCATCTGTCCATAATGGTTTTTGATGCATTCCTGCTGATTAGAAGAAATAGACTGGATTTTTCTGTCAAGGTTTGTTTCAGTCTTGAGTGCTCTTAAGTGTATGAGTTGGCTTTTTGGTGGGGGAGGGAGGGGTGAAAAGTGACACTGTATGAATTTATTGGTATATCAGTGTACAGATCCTGATTAAATAGAATGAGTTATATCTTTCTCATGCTTTTAATGTTTCTGAAGCACTTAGTGCAGTTGGAGCCTCCCAACAAAACAGGGTGAGGTTGGTAGGGCTCTTACTCCCATCCCTAGTGCACAGAGGAGTCAGCAAGACACAGAGATAGTCAGGTCCTGACTCTCTTCATACCTGGCTCCTGCAGAGCAGAGATGCTGTCCCTTGACACCTGTTCTCCAGGTGCATGCCTCCCTTGACCCTATGGCTTCTTCATGGGTTTTACTCAGTCATGCAGTGTCTAGACATTTGATTTGGAGTCATAAAGTTTTAGAGCCATAGAAATTTTGGGAACATACTTAGGAGACCATCAACTACTCTATTTTCCTTTACAACAACAACAAAAAAAATAATGCATTTTCACATTAAATTGTAGTAAGGTTTTTGGGCAACTTTATACAGGCATATTTGTATGTTCATGTATAATTATATATATACTTATTTATACATGTTTTGTTTATGTGTGTATATGTGAATAGAATATATGAATATAAGTATGTTTGCATAATGTGGGGACATATAGGTATAACCATATATACACATATCTATTTGCATATACCTGTATATAAATGTATGTTTGTGTGTGCATGTGTGTATATGTGCATATATATGTGTGTGTGTGTGATTGTGTGCCCATAGGTGTGTGCTTATGTGTATGTGTGTGTATGTGTTCACATATTGGTCAGAGTGGGGAAAGAAACAGAGTAAACTCAATTGATGGGAAATTAAGAGTAATTTACAGAGCTGTGGGCATGTTTAAGGGATAGTTATGTGCTCAGAGTTTCAGGCTGTCAGGAGTACCCTTTGGCTGAAGCCCGTGGAGAACTGGTATTGTGGAGGAGAGCCCACCAAGAGCAAGTCAGACCTGTGAGGATGAAACCACTACCAGAGTCAGGGAGGAGGTGGGGAAGAAATACCTCTGTCTCTCTCTTCTCCTTCTCATTTCTCATTCCTGCCTCCCTTAGCCTAACTAGGAGAGAGCCTGCAGGGAGTTAGTGCTGTATGCAGGGTATCTCCTGGGATTGGAGCTGGGCGGAGGAGAGAGACCATGGACCATGGAGCTTTGTTAGAGGCAAATGGATGATAACCTGGTGTGTGTGTGTGTGTGTGTGTGTGTGTGTGTGTGTGTGTGAGAGAGAGAGAGAGAGAGAGAGAGAGAGAGAGAGAGAGAATATTTTTTCTAACTTTACCTTAGACTTGAAAAATTTGGCATGGATCAGCATTACTCTGTATTTATTTAACAGCTTAAAGTGTCAGCATTGTTTCCTGAGGGAGGAAAAGGCATAAACTCACTTTCTCGGTGGTTATCTCAGACTGTTCATGAACAAAGATTGAAAATAGTCTTTCTAATATTTTGATTACCCATTGATAGTAGGTTGCCATTTCTTCTGGATGGATTCAGTGGACAGAGCTGGTAAACACATGTTTTTTGAAAGATAAAAATATAGTATTTTCAATATAACAATGCTGTTAGTACCCAATAAAGTGAAGGTAGAATGCCAAAATGCTAGAATTATTTTCTGCATAGTTATGTCACTTAAGTTGATATGTAATTCAACCTATTCATTTCAGTGTTATTTTGAGTTTTAGAGGTTAAGTTGTTTTTTTATTTATATTTTTTAGTTGTATAAAATGTTAACATGGTTACCCAAAATCAAAATTACAAAATGAAATATATTGGAAGAGATACTAGTTTTCATCATCATTTCTTTTTGGGTGTTTTTCCTTTTCTTGGTAAAAATTCATTTTTGAAGATCTCTCTATTAGCTTGGCTTCATCCCATCTTCATTTATTTGAACATATAAGTCAGAGTGTTTATATAACATGCATTCTTCCCTCTCTTCCCAAATGGTAACAGATAAGGCAAATCATTCTGTACATGTCTTTTTCCTTGATTACTGGATCCTATGGATCACTTATTAGGTGCACAAAGATCTGCCTTGTACCTTTTGACAGCTCCCTTATACAACTGTACTGTGATTTCTTTAGCCAGTCTCTTGTTGATGAGCATTGGGTTATTTCCAGTTCTTTGCTATTACTACTGTTATAATGAATCATATTGTACATTTATCATTTCCTATATATATGTATATATATATTATCAGAATAGTACTCTTGTGAATTGCTTTTATGAGGGAACTGTTAGGTTAAAAAGCAAATACTTATGTGATTTTGCTAGATATTGCCAATTTGCCCTCCTTTGGGGTTGAACCATTGGTGTTTCCATAAGTATTTTTCTTCACAGTCTCACCATTGGAGTATGTTGTCCAACTTTTGGAATTTTTACTCATTCAAAAAGTAACAAAGTGGGATCTCATATCGTTTTAATTTGAATTTCTCCTCTTAGCAAGGTTGAGCAACCTGTCTTATGCTGATGGCCCCTTGTGATTCTTTTCTCCTGTGAACTGTTCATCCATCTTTTTTTGACCATATTGAGTTGTCTTTATTTTCCCCCTTTTGCTTTGATTTTCCCCACTCCCAGTTTCAAAGTAATTCCCCAATGTTTTCTCCCATGGTTTCATATTTGAGATTTGGATTCCATTTAGAATTTATCTTGGTGTGAGATATGAGGAGTCGAACCAATTACTTTTCCTGTGATGCTCTAGCGTTATTTATTAAGACATCTACCATATTGGATGTCCTTTTTCATATGCACTGGCTTTGTTCTTGCTTATGCTATTTTATTTATTAATGCTCTACTAGCACACAGATCTGATAACAAAGACTATAAAATGTCTTAAAAATCTTTTAAAACAAAAGTAATGGTGCTGGGAGCTGTGGTATTTGCCTGTTAGCCCAGGCAGGAGGATCACAGGTTCAAAGCCAACCTCAGCAATTTGGCAAAACTCTAAGCAACTTAGTCCCTGTGTCAAAATAAAAAAATAAAATGAATTGGGAATGGAATTCAGTGATAAAGTGTCCTGGATTCAATCCCTAGTACCTAAATAAATAATAATAAAAATAATGACATGATTCCCATGACTATAGAAACATAGTTGCAATGAAAGAATTTTTAGAGATACTCCATGAATGGGCTGCTTTTACTCCATTTTGCAAAAAAAGCAAGTAGGGCTTAGTGGGTTGTACAGACTCCTCCAAGATTAGCCAGCTAGTTAGGAACGAAACCAGCACCTATGTTCTCAACCAGTGTATCACATGATTTTCTTAAAAAAAAAAAAGCGTGATGTTCTCACAAAACACAGACCAGCAAGGACCTAGACCCAGGCTGTATGTCTTCTCTTGCCATAAAATATTTTCTTGGTTTCAATTATTTTAAAAAATGCATGGTTTAGCTTATTTTTAATCATAATAATGTACCTTTTTACAACAACTAGAAACTTTTTGAAATGGGCAATAGTAAACAGTCTGGAACTATATTGCTGATGCCAGAAATGGCATCATTTCTTTGGTTAATTCCTTCCAGAATTTCTCTATGCATGATCTGGTGCTTTATTATGATCATGTTAAGTGGAAAGAATTTTGAGAGAATGACAAAATATTAAGTATTTCTTTACTACTTAAGTATACTGATTCAAGTGCTTGTAAGTATATTATCTGATTTATCACGGATCTTTCTGAGGATGTGGTCCTTGTTATTGCAGATTCATTGAAGAGGAATTAATACTTTGCTATGAGAAGTTAAATAACTTGCCCACCCTCACAGAATTGGTAAGTGATGGAGCTTAGATTCTAAAAACTATGTTTATTCCAACATCTGTTTTAACCACTATGTTCATTGTATCCTGCATATATCCTTTAGGACCCTGTTAATTTATTAATATCTAATCAGAAGTGTTCATCCTTATTTATTCAATGATCATATTAAATTTTATTTACGCTATCACATTTCTTTCAACACAATTAAATTACTTATACCAGATATTAAGAAGAGGAAGTTAGCTGGGTGTGGTGGTACATATCTGTAATCCCAGCAATTTGGAAGTCTGAGGCAGGAGGATCCCACGTTTCAGTCCAGCCTCAGCAATTTAGCCAGATCCTGTCTTAAAAAATAAAAAGGGCTGGGAATGTGTCTCAGGGGGTAAAGCACCCCTGGGGTTCAATTCTGAGTACCAAAAAAAAAAAAGAAAAATTGAAAAAAGGAGTGAGTTACAAATATTTTTCCTTCAGATATTACAAAAAGACAGAAACACATTAATTTTGTAGTTGTGCTGTTCAGTGTTTTACATGATATTCAGAGAGAGTTGACCTTCTGGGTTGACCCCAACATCTTCCCTGCAGGATTTTGATTTTATATCAAAATTCACACAACTACCTTCATTTTTCCTGACCCTTCCCACATTGTTCCAAATACCAAGTTACAAAAGAGACACATGATTCATAGTGATGTGTGGCTGACATGTGAATACTTTGGAGCTTTATGTCCAATCTGAAGTAAATAAAATACTTATTTCCAGAACCACCTCAGCTGCAGGCTAGCTCAGCATTGTGAGTTGCGTTTTCTTCTCTTGGTGGCAGGGATAGACACATCAGTAAGAAAGATGAAAACCATGGCCATTATAGATTTGTTCCCTCAGAGAAATAGTACAGAGGCCATTTTGAAGAAAGAAGTGAATTAAATGTGGCAGGCTGGTGTGAAATTGCAATATTAGTGGCTATTACAGACGATAATGCTTTGCCAACAACACTAAGTGTGATTTTTGTGTATGTGTACTGAGAGAGAAGGAAATGGTAGAACTTGGGCTTTTAAAGCTGATTTCTTTTTCATGTCTTTATTCATTATAAGCTGATTTTTATTAAAATTTAATACTGTATTTTTATCACGTTTGTGCTAGATAGATACTGGGTATTAGCCTAAACGAGGTATAGTTTCAATCCAGAGGTTTAAAATTTAGTGTATTGATACATCTGTTTTTCATCTTTTATGAGTTTTTTTAAATTTATACTTAATATTAGGATTCATTTTGACATCATTATAAAAGCATGGAATATTTTGCTGTAATTCAGTTCCCAATACTTCCCCTCCTCTCTCTCTTCGTTCCCTTCCCTCTACTGTGGACGCATCTGTTTTCTTCATATGGTTTCTTTCAGTAAATAAGTTCACACCCATTGCCCTGTATATTTTGTGTTGACCATAAATAGCATACATGTACTATTATAGATCCATAGGTTAGTTTATTTATTTATTTATAAATAAGTTATAAGATTATGATAACATTTAGAAATAAATTTGAACAACTCTGTTTAAACAGAACGTTCATTTACTTTCTGGGCATAATATTTATCTGTCTTAAAATTTAGAACTAAAAAAGTCAATAGAAATTGTAATAGTTTTCCTTGCATGTCAACTCACTGCGGGACATGGACCATATATTCTTTGTCAAATATCATTGATCCATCACTAGAGTGGTGGTGTATAATCAGACTGTTGCCTGGAAGAACTTTAGTTGGAGACACATTTTTATACCTAAACAGGGTTAGAAGCTTTTAATCAAGGGAATAAAAAAGAAAAGTTAAAATTGTTTTCATCAGAGCTACCAAAGAAAGATTTCATAACAGGACTCTAGATAGTCCTAAAATTTAAATTAAATGTGTAATAAGAATTGTAATGCATTCTGCTGTCATATATACATTAAAAAAGTTTAAAAATCTTTTTTCTTTTAGTTGTTGATGGACCTTTTATTTATTTATTTATATGTGGTGCTGAGAATTGAACCCAGTGTCTTAGGCAAGCACTCTACCACTGAGCCACAACCTGGCCCCAATTTTTTTTTTTTAAGAGAGAGAGAGAGAGAGAGAGAGAGAGAGAGAGAGAGAGAGAGAGAGATTTTTAATATTTATTTTTTAGTTTTCGGCGGACACAACATCTTTATTTGTATGTGGTGCTGAGGATCGAACCCATCGCCGCGCGCATGCCAGGCGAGCGCGCTACCGCTTGAGCCACATCTCCAGCACCCTGGCCCCAATTTAAAAAAAAATTTTTAATCTGATAGTTTATCTCTATTTCTGCCTTCCATTCTTTTGTATTTTTCCAAGTACATTTAAAGGTTGTATAGACCAAGATGTGGAGAATTCCATAAGCCAAAGGTCTTCTCATCATTCTAGAATCCTAAAATTTAGCAATTCATTGTCATTAAACATCGAGTTAGACTGGGTGGCTGGTAATTATCAGTGGTTTATTTTGTTTCACTTCTCACTCAGGAAATAAAAGGCTTACAACTTTTATAGACTTTTTTAGTTCTACATTTTAAAAATTTCTGAAATGAGAATTGAGTTAGTTAATAAGCGCTTATCACAATACAACAGTATTTTATCTCTTACTATGCTGTATATGTGAGTTATAAGAACATTTGGAAATAAATTTGAACAGCTCTTTTTAAACAGAATGTTCATTTACTATCTGGGCATAAATATGCTCTTTTAGCTTGCAGATATGACTTCAAACATTGACCTTAAAAATCTCAAAATCTGGTGGCTTGCATATAAATGTTTAAAAAGTATTTGTTGGTAAAATCTTATTGTCATAAAGAGTTCATTTATTTCTTCTACTTTTTAGGTCCTTGCTTTGCTATGCTAACTGTTAAGAATTGTAAAGGAGTTTTTCTCTCACTCACGAGAGACCTTGTTTCAGGAGTGTTCCTTTTCCCAGGTTAAAAGTGAAGGATCAGCAGTGTCTTGGGGGGAACAAATTGCCTTTCTTTAGGAGATGCCTTTGAAAATTATTCTGGGTACTTGCTCCTAGATCTGCCAGTGGTTCTCTGAACTCTGACTCCCCCCTCTGAACTGAGTCCAGGTTTCAATCATGACTCTTTGTCTATCTAACTGATGGCTGGTGGTGCTCCACTGGAACAATTCCATCTTGACTCAACCCATTTCCTTTTCTGAACACACCTCCCTTCTGCTCACAGTGGCTCTCAATACCTGCCCACTACCTTTCTCCTCTCATTCTTCACATCTTGTCACTTGTGCAGTCCACATCTTTAATATATTCCAAATCTCTATCTTTCATCATTTCCAGGGCCCTGGCCTAGGTCTTTACCTCTTACTTAGACAATTTGGCAACAGTCTTCTGATTTTCAACCCACTTCAGCTCACCCTATCTATCTACACTGCAACTGGATTGATCTTTGTGTACTAGATTTATATGTTACTTTCATGAGTAAAACTTTGTGACTCAAGGTTTCTGATGGAATTATATATAAAATATTTGCCTTGACGCTGAGGACTGAAATGGAGAAAACTATGTTATATGCATTTCCAAATAGGTTAAATGAATGAACCCCACTTGCCGGGTTTCTGTTCTCACGACTAAAAGGCTCAGGGGTCACTCTAGTTAAACTGGGCTAACTGGGCTGCACGAAATAACCACACAAGAGACACAAATACCTTTTTCTTTGGGGTTGCTGTGATGGCTCCTCTGACCTTAAGGGTCCGCAGAAAAAAAGAGAGAGAGAGAGAGCACGTGCTGAACACTTTTATTGAGGAGAAGCTATTCAAATGAGGCAAGGGGTCAGGTTTCAGGGGGCTGAGTCTATCTTCATGATGTCCACTGTCAGCAGGTTGACTGACACCTGGGTAGGCCACACCCAAGGGCACAGTAAGAGGAGGGGACACACACAAGGCACTTCCATGGAAGATTCTATCCTAAACAGGGCAAGGGGTTATATTACAAAGGAACAGGTGAGCATAGCTTCACCCATGGGGCTGTAGCAAGACACACCCATTTCTGTGACTGAGCGCCTCAGCACCCAGCTGGGGAGTGTAACTCAGTCACCGGTAAGGTTGGCCTCCCACACCCACTGTTAGGTGGAGCTACAATGCGCTAATGATTTTTTTTTTTAAATTGTTGCTTTGACGTTGGAAGCTGTCTCCAGTCTGCCTTTTGTATGCCTCATGTCACAGTGAACCTGTCTCTCATGGGGCCATGGTGTGGCTGTTCTGTTGTCTTTGCTTGGCACATGTCTTCCAATCTCCGATTTTTCTCACTTTGAAAAAAACAAACTCATCATAAGTGGACAATCAAAGACATTATTCATGAAACTTTAGAATCTTCCTGATATTTGGGATTTCTTCAGTTTTCTGCACTGTCAGAACACTCTGTACTTCTCTGATGATTTCTTTATATTCTCTAATTACTTTGTTTCTACTTCTAGATTATAAGAGCGTTCAGTGTGAAAGGCTGGATTTTTTTCCCCAGTTTTTTATTTCTTGCAATCATTTAACATTTATAAATTGTGCTCTGAATATTGATATGTTGAACATGCCATATATACGAACAAATGTACATTTGTATTTCAAACATATAATGCCATTGATTTTTTTTTCATAAGTCATCATAGTGTCTAAGTGTTCCTTGGGAGACTAGTAATACAACTGAAAACATCAAAACAGAAATAATATGAAATATAGTGTGTGGGTCATGTAGTTTATTTTTAAAATGTGATATTTAGTTTTTCACACATTCACATTGCAGAAAATATAAAATACTGTTATTATGAAGAGTCATGAAAGTTATTGTGATTTTTAAGAGACAGAATGTTAGTTAAATTTGAAGATAAAGAAAGGTAGTGCTTATTAAGATAATTATTTCTTTCTCCATTTGTGATAACATGAAAACTATTTTCTTCTATTAAGTCAAACTGCAAAGGTTTTTTTTTTTTTTTTTTTTTTGTAACAGATCTAGTGCTATGCTAAATATTTGCTTTTTAGAGCTTTGGACAGTGTAGTTGCCTGAAAAGCAAGCTTGAACTCCCCATGAGATCACTGTGGAGATAAATGCTTAAAAGCTTTTCAAAGCCATACTCTTGGCTCTATCAGAATTTAATTTCCCACTGATTATGTTTAGATCGATTTGGAACACATAGACATGAATATAGTATAAGCATGGTTACCTCACTGATGATTTTTCATGCCTTGGGAATACATCTCTTTTTTATATGCATCTGGAACTCACTTATATTTTCTTATGTATATGTACTTAATTTAAATATACTAGTTTTAAAACTCAACTATGAGAATATCCTTCAGTTGTTTAAAAACTGTGGTTTTTTTATAATAGTTATAATATTTTGATGTCTTTGGGGAATGGGTTTATTAGCCATTCAGTCATACCTGTTTAGATTTTGAACTATAGTCATAATAAAAGGGAGTTTTAAAAAGTGCATTTCAGCAATACAATTTCACAGAGTCAAATGCATATAGCAGGTTATATGGTGAGATGATGTATAATTACATACAGAAGATCTCGGATCAAGTCATGTTGATGCTACTTTTGAGCTTCAGTTTGGAGATCTCCAGTGTATTTACTTTCTAGAAGCTATGTGTCTTCTATATGCATCTTCCGTGAGATGATATATGTCAAGTGCTTATCATCATACCTACTGTTTCACATAGGTTACTTCTGTTGCCCTTTGACCAAAACAAACAGCAGAAAACACCAAACAAAAAAAGCATTTTTTTTAAGTTTGAAAAAGAATTTTCCCTGGATGATATTTTTATCTTTGAAATCTTTGTATCATAGTTTATTATAGTTAAATATTTCAGGTTTCAGAGTGTTTTGGATTTTGAAATGTTTGCATATATATAACAGGGATGAGACCCAAATCTAAATACGACATTCATTTATGTTCCTGGTATACCTTATACATATAGTCTGAGGATAATTTTATATATTTTTAGTGCATCTGTATTTTTTATGTGAACCTTCACATGAAGTCAGGGGTGGAATTACCCACCTATGGCCTCATGTAAGCATTTAGAAAGCTTCAGATTTTGGATTTTTGGATAAGGATGCTCTGCCTGTAGTAGATAAGTAGATACATATGGTAATCATACTGTCTTTGAGCTGGAAAGATTGGTTTAATTTGTGCAGAGGGAGAGGATTTTGAACCCAGGTCTTAGGATCCACCTAGTGTTGATGCTTTCCTCTGCTCACACGAAACATGACACTCCCCTTGTTTGCCTTTGCACATGAATCTCTGTAATCTCTGGTTCATTCGATGAGGTTCTAGCGGGCTTTGACTTTTCTCAATTCTTGGTCATCCTGGTCTGGTCTGCCGTAATGTTTTTGCCAGCCAAGAAAATAAAAGTCTGCTATCAATTATTGTTTGCCTATAACCTCATGACACTTCACATGTGTTTTATTCTTTGAATAGAACATAAAGAACTAGAGCAGAAGTCCCATTATTACATACTGCATGAGTTAGTTGTTATAATTGGTCAAATCGTGGTCCCCAATATAATCACTGGTCCTGTCTCTGAAATACAAACATTATTAAAGATTGTAATATAATTTATACATTCATTTTTGATGATGTTTTGAAAAATATTTAGTTCTTATATTATGAAAATGTTAACCTATGCATATTTAAACAAAGATTGTTTGTTTAAACAGATATTCACCCTTGCTTTGTTTTGGAAAGGTTAAAAAAAAACTTTAAAATGCTGAGCTAAAGTATAAATAAATAAATTGATAAATTAAATAAGGAACTAGTTGAAGTGTAAAATTTTACAATTTTTAAAGATTTATTTTAAAGTCTTCTGCAACCCTATCTGAGAAGATTAGATTTATAATACAGGTGATCTATATTTTTACAAAAATTTTTGTTTTTTGAGTTGGCTACATTTAATGGGCAATCAGATAGTCTTTAAAAGATCTCATAAAGTTTGTTAAGAAAATATAACACTATATTAAGTTTTTTAAACCCTACACTTATAAATACTTTGTTTAAAACGGGATAATAAAATTTAGCTATTTGCCCTGATTAAATTAATTTCTGAGCTTTCTTTAACTTCTGACACTATGTAGGAGAGACAGTAATACAAATACCAGAAAGAACTGACAAAGGAAAAACATGAACAGTTATTTTAAATGTTAAAATAAGGAAGCAGATACAACTTTGATCCAAAGTACATATAGTGATGTTTCTATACGGAAAAAAAACTTAATAGAATTTGATAATACTCTGCTAGTATTAAAGTCTAGTGAAAATCATGAATTACAATATCTTTTTTACTTCATCATTTGTCAGCAAAAATACTTCCTTTTCAGCCAACCTTAAACTTAGGTAAAATCCTCAGAGTAGGATTGTGCTTTTAAAAAGTTCACTTCTGAGGAAAGTTTGTCATAGAAAACCATAAAGCAGCTTCTTTGGCATTTAAAATGTTTAGATTTATAAGAAATGGAATATAGGGCATATATTAAAAAATATATTGCTATGTGAAATTTTCAAGTCAGCTTAAAGTAAACATGAAAGCAATATTTCTTTTATGTAGACATTGTGCAAATATTTTGGGGTGAACATATGATAATATGCTAGCCTAAATTGAGAGAATTCTCAAGTTTTTCTGTCAATTGTATTCAGTAGTTTTGTGTTAATCAGAGAACATGGTATAAAGGCCACTATCTAACTCTATTGCCAATGAACATTTACGACATTCTAAACTTTTTTGTGTTGGATCCCATTTGAGGAAAAGTAATATCCTTTTGAATATCAAGGCAGCTGTGTATCAAAGACAATCTATTTGGATACAACAAAATCTGCCCCTTATATTTATTACATCTGATTCACTTGTGTATACAAAATCTTGCCTGACTCCTGACTGTTAAGAATACCACAGTAAAACTTTATGATCTTGGTTTCTGGTGATCAATATGAAAAGTGCTGCCCAAAATAAGGTTGAAATCTTGTTTAGAGTGATTTCATCAGTGTACAGATAAGTACTAAGAGCAGAATAGGCATAATTGTAGACCTTGAAATGCCCATTTTAACATGGGGAAGATTGGCCTCAGGTGGATTGACATTTCTTGGTCCATTTAACATTAGATGTAAGCTTTTGTTACTTGCAGTACGTTTTGATGCTGTCTCATATCAGCTTGACAGAGGCTTGTCCCAATTCAGTGATTATGCTGTTTTATTTTTAATTGAAGATACATTTCTATTTAAAAACCCCTTTAAACTCTGGGAGAGATGAAAGTTGAACATTTACCAGTTGACTATTGCATATATATGTATCATTAATGAATTAAAATCAGAAAAATTTCTCAAGGTAGGTTGCTGCCAGATTAAGGATCCTCATAATGCTTTCCTTATTGCCTGCTTTTTACCACTTCTTCTAACTCCTATGGAGCCTCGTTTTCACAGATCACAGGGACCAAATTGTCTCCATTCTGCAAGGAGTACTTTCCTTTAAATAACCGCCAGTAATGGCAATTCCTTTGAAGCTGGAAATAGAAGGAGATGGTAGAAAATATAATATTACCACCATAAAGGAATAAAAGTCATTAGGTGTGGCACTACTCTGTTGGTCTAGTAGGTTTTACACACCTTGAAGCAGATAAGACCTGGGTTTGAATCTCTTACTGAAGAACTTGGGCGAGTTATTGCTCTAAGTTCCAGGGTCCTCATCTGTGAAATGGATGTTGTGAGGATTAAATGCAATTTTATATGTAAAGTAATCATTTATTGGAGGGAAGTAGGCTTTCGCAGTACTGGATAGGGGCCAGTAGAGAGGACTCCCCAAAGTTTTGGATTTACCTTCCTCCGTTTTTATATGCAGCTCATCTTTCTCCAAAATTTTCTGCAGACCTTGGATGAAGGAGGATACAAATAAAATTTAAGACCTTGAATATCATTTCACGTCACAGTTCTTTAGATTCAAAGCACTTCATTGCATCTGGATGTTATTCAAGATTCCAGCAGCTTTAAAGCATCCACTTTGCTGGCTCCGTGGAGAGAAGCTGGGTCCGCTGTGGAACAGAATGAGAAATACTCTTTTGCTTTATGGCTCAAGAACTTTTCTGTTGAGTATTAGAATTCTTTTTTTTTTTTAATTTTAAAAGAATCTCATTCCAGTGAGGCATTAGGTTCTTTAAATGATGCATCAATCTCTTTATTAAAATCTCCTGTTTTGTTTTCTCTCATATATGGAAGCTAGTGAGAGTAAAAGGGAAAAAGGATGCGGGGGAGGGGGGACATCATGAAAAGAGAAGGGAGACCAGTAGAGCAAGCGGGAGCAGGAGGAGGAAAAGGGGAGGTACTGGGGAACAAAACTGACCAACTTTTATTGTTATATTATGTGTTTAGCCCATAAAATGCATACAAGAAATACTTAAGTGAAATGAATGGATGAAGACAAACCCACACCCACCCAGTACACATTTACACGCAAATAATAAAGATTATGAAGGCCTCAGAGAGTAATTACCACTAATGTGTATGTTAAACCAGTTCTCACTCTTAGGAGGGTAACAATTATTTTAAAACATCGCTACCTTTACAACTGTGTTCATGAGATATTCACTTTAGTTATCGTTCCATTTTTATATTATATTTTGAGTTACACATGAAAAATACCTATAGAAATGATTAGAATAATAGTCAGGAATTAGTGTTTCAATAGTTCTGAATGTGTGAGCATTGGCAATATTGTTTTTCCTGGTTTACATACAGTATGATGGAATCACGATTTCAGGGTAGAAATCATTTTCAAATGTAGGTATGAGTAATTCGATGTTTAAGATTCAAGTATAAACATTGATGTCACTTATTTAGTAAAGAGTAGGAAAAGAGGTACATTTCAATAATAAAATTGCAATTATAGAAATGTAAAAGTGTAAAATTTATATTATAGACACATTTAGCAGAAATTTCATTTATTTCTGGGTACACATAATACAAGTGGATTTCCCCTGAGTATTTTCCTTCAAAGACATAATAGACCTGAAAATACTTTCTTCACTAGGAATTTTCATAATGTCCAGATACACAAGGAATATTTCATTTGGCTGATGATAACAGAGAGGGGTAAAAATTAAGTTCAAGGCATATAAAGGGAATAGAGTAGCTGCAAAGCTGCTGCTTCCACAGTTAATTGACCAGGAACTGTGTTATTTGTAAAGGGTTCATGGTTCAAACCAGCTTAAGCTTTTTGTGTCAGGATAAGTGATTTCCATACATTTACTTCATCATCCTCTCCCCTGAGGTCTCTGGCAAGATCCTCAGCTCCTCCTCTTCCCTCTTCTCTCCTTGCGTATGCTCCAGTGACATTGAACTTTTGGTCCCTTCAACTCTTGTCCCTGGGTTTTTGCAAATGCTCTTTGGATGCCTTCCCTGAATCCTATCACTTTGCTTAATTCCAGCTTAAATATTCTTTTCTGGCGGAGATCAGCCCAGTTCTTAGTTTCTGCTAAGTCTTCTTTCAATGAGCTCATGTAACTTTCCTAGTTCCCTTTCAGAAACATTTTATCACACTTTCTCATGAAAGAGCCAAATTATCTAATTTTGCATGTGTTTATGTAAGTTATTATTCTAATGGCCATTCTCACTATGCTGTAGAGTCTCTCGAAGTCTTTCCTTTGTTTCCTTGAATATAAGGACTTCATTATTTCCACAGTTTAATGTATCATCCCCCCACCTCCAACTGCCAAAACATGACAAAGACAGCTTTTCTCCATAAGTTACTAGGAAATTATTTACTTTATTATGTTTTCATAAAATTCATAAATCATGTAAACAGGCCATGTTATGAATTAATTGATGATCATCTATCTCTGAATGGGTTAAAGAATTGCCAAGAGTGATCAAGCCTGCTCTCTTTCTGGCTCTGGATATGGTGTTGACAGCCAAGCCAAGAGCTTCTTCAATAAATCCACTCTCATATTCAAGTTTTTCCAGATGTGAGAAGTAATTAAGTCTTTGCATTTATTGAAGCCTTTTATAATTTTCAGGCGGGAACTGGCAGCTGTGGTGAATTAACTCTGCTTGAGAGAGAGAGAGAGAGAGTGTGTGTGTGTGTATGTGTGTGTGCATGCGCGGGTGTGTTGTGCGTGTTTTTTGTGTGTGAATGTACATATGTACAAGCACACATGTGGCATTTGCCAAAAGTCAAAAGAGGTCAGACCTGAAAACAAAATAAAACAAAACAAAGCTGATTTTAATAGATGCCAAAAAATTTTTACAGCTATTTCACAATTGAGAAAAAAGAGATAGTTCTCTAAGACTCCCTTTCCCTTTCTATTTTTTGCTGAATGTTAAAGAAGGAATTGAGGATAATTGAATAAGTCACAACTGTTAAAGGATAAATTTTTAAAAATGAGTTTCCTAAAGCATAAACAAGCACATTTCAAAATTAATAAATGAGGGTACCAGTAAGATGTTACAGTTGGGTCAAAGGTACATTTTCAAAGCTAAAATGCAATGAGTAATAGGGAATGCTGTAGTAGATTTATAAATAGATGAAAAAGGGTCAGTCTGCAGGGCAATAATCAATTGTGTTCCCCAGGACACAGTTAATTTCCATTTCTGTGGATAAGGATAATTTGTATTATTTTTAGTTTTCAACAATTTATGGAATTTTAAAGTAGTTCCAAGGCAGTGAAAGGACAGTATGGTCCTAATGAAGCTCTAGATAAGATACCCACTAGTTTTTGTTGTTGTTGTTGTTTTATATGCCAATTTCAAGGCCCTTCATGATTATTCCTGACACATTTCACACAATAATCTAGAAAAGAGATAATTTTGGTGGTATTCAAACTGTTCTATCTGACTTGACCTTTTGGTTCTAGTTATAAATCTCATGTAGACCACTCAAACGTTGGGGTTCTACTTAGGGTTGGGATTGCAGGAGTGATCATGGTGTTAACGTCATTGAAATAACATCTCAAGTAGGTTGCAAATTAAACCAGTTCATTGGATGCTTATGTTAATATAGACAGTGAATAGGAGCACCTTTCTTCTCTCAATGAGAAAAAAATTATCCTGTTAATTTTGGCCTTTCCATCAAATAATTGTTATGCCCCCAATTATTTGCAGTTGCTTGTTCTTCTCTTCCTTCAGTATCTGGCTACATATGTAGGATCTATATGTGTGAAAATGGAAATTAAATATAAACAAGCCTATTAAATCTTATTTTAGTAGCACGAGTGGTAATCGTGATGATTACTAAGGTAGCTTTGTGTTCTTTTGATTTCTAATGAACAAACAGTAATGAAAGAGCCATTAAAAAGAAGATATGTTAATTAATGTAAATTATGAAAATAGACTGGGCTAATATTCAGCAGAACTCATCTCTTTTATAAAGAGGACAAATTGCCCTAGAGTGCTTTCATTTCTTGTTTCTTTCCCACTTATCTATTAGCAAAGTTCTCTTTTGGGCAGATGCCAAGTGATGTGTAAAGATGTGGCAAATGTAAAATTGCTTGGGATTCCATCAAGAAGTAGGAACTTTCCGAGGGACAGTGATAAATAAAACCAGGCAGCTAAAAATGAGCATGAAAAACTGTCCCAACAGGAAATTGAATCAGGCAAGTTAGTTCTTCTCTTACCTGATCATTTAGGATAGATATTTTATAATAAGAAATATTGAATTCATTTTAGTATAAAATCAAATCATTTTATCTCTGCAAGTTTTCCTTAACAGAGAAGCAACTTCCCCTCTGCTCTCTGAAGTTTGAGTCATTGAGTTTGTTGAGATAAACTGACAATAGACAGATTAACAGAGGTCAAGGCATACAGGTTACTATGTACATGGGGGCATCATGGAAGGACAAGTACCCAAAGGACAAGTATCCAATGGCCCGGTGAGATTCAGAAGCTTATATACCCTCTTCATGGGGGAAGGGCAGTTTTAGAGGAAATGATTTTCAGGGGAAGTGAATGGGCCTGGAGACTAATGGTAACTAGGACAGAATTTTCCTGGTTTCTTGGGGTGATGTTGGACTTTCAGTCTCTTCTATGATGTGACCTTACTCTTCCTTGGTTGAAAAAATTAACTGAGCAGTTTGTATTATCATTGGCAGGTCTAGTCTGCAGTAGATATAGGAACTTCAGAAGAGCCTCTTCCGGCATCTTAAGCCGAGAGGTGTGCCTTAGGCAAGTTCCTTCAATTTAAAACAATCAGCATACCAAGGTGCATATTTTAGTGACACCCCCTGGATGCCTTCATTTCAATTCAGGATTGATCTATTTGTTTATGAATTTACATTTGCAAGTCCCTTGTCATGGTGTTGAGGAAGAGCACATCTGCTATCACTAGTTATCACTAGGAAGAAAAGAAAGGAGAAAGAAGTGAAAAAAGTTTAAGACATCAAAAACGGGATGTGTGACCTTCAGGACACTGAGGACAGTCAGGTGCTCTGTGACTGCAGTGCTGGCACAGATATGTTTCCTTGGCCAGGAGCTGTGTTTCCAGAGAAGGGTGTCACCCACTTAGCAGTTACTATGGAAATACAGTTGCCTATGCATACATATCAAACTACAGAAAGATTGGAAGACCCGTATATCATAAAAACATAACTTCGCTCTTATCTTTAGGCTCTCAGGTTGTGGGAGACCTTTCTTACCTTTGAGAAGATATTGGTGATGCTGGGCATGGTGGCTCATGCCTGAAATCCCAGCAGCTCAGGAGGCTAAGGCAGCAGGATCGTGCGTTCAAAGCCAGCCTCAGCAAAAGCGAGTCACTGAGCAACTCACTGAGACCCTGTCTCTAAATAAAATACAAAAATAGGGCTGGGGATGTTGCTCAGTGTTCAGGTGCCCCTGAGTTCACTCCTTAGTACCAGCGCCCCCTCCAAAAAAAAAAAAAAAAAGATGATATTGATGGCACAGAGTCTCATCCTTTTCAATGAGAAAACCCTGCTTCTCCTGTAACTGTACCTTTACTGGTTAGTTGGAAATTGTTCAAGTGCTTTCCATTTATTAACTTACAGTAATTTAGTTTTTCTGTTTATGCAGAATTAGAAGCAGAGAAGGATTAAATAATTTCCCCTAGAGGATATGGTAGATCTAGATCTGGAGGTTGAAGGTTTCACTATAAGGAATGTGATTCCCATCTTGGTCCCATTCGGTATCACAGCATGGGGACATGACCAAAGTTTAAAAAAAAAAAAAAGACAACAAAAATGAAGTGCAGGATAAGTAACAGGGATTAGCAGCTATACAGATATTCCCTTCGGGGGTACCCCAAGGTAAAAATATGTACTAGAATACAACATTAAACTTGGTTTAAAAAAAGATGATAGGGAACTTTGTCCATGAAAAACACTTTTCTGATCCCCCAAGTCAGATTTTAGCGCTACTGACAGGAGAGCTTTGCTGTGATAAAGTGCAGAGCTTAAAATTTTTTAGAGAAAACTTGACATGAATTTTATATTATACTCATAGGTGAAAGGAAGAAAGATGCATTCAATCAAAAGTAATGGTGTATGCGGCTTGCCAGACAATCCATTAAAGAGTTCATCCAGCAAGTCTTGAATGATGGGATTTTTATTTCATACCTAATCTTAGCACAAAACATGTTTTATTCACCATTGTATCCTTCTATCATCAAGCAGAGTATCCAGCCTAACAATACTTGTATTTGAATAAACAGGGCTCTAGTTAGGTTGTAATTATAGAACTCCATTGAATAACTGTGCAAAGGAGATAGTTTATTTTTGCTTGGCTTTAATTTTGTCCTCTGTAAAAGAGAGGGCTGTAGGTATATCATTTTCTTTAAGGATCCCACTGGCTTTGAAATTCTGATTCTAAAATCTCAAATGGAAAATTTGTGTTCACAACGAACGATGTTGTATTTGGTTTTGCGTTTGAAACTTTTGTGCATTAAATCTCAACAGATTATTCTCCTGCAGCATAATGGAGAGTCAATAAGAACTCACTGAATGACTGGAACGAGAGGATGGCTGCTGCTCAGCCCTAATTTGGACAGTTCACCATGGGGAATAGACATCACAACCAGCAACGTTTTGTCATCTCAAATATGAGCCCAGAGGTGTGCCTTAGGCAGTTTTGGCTTGATTTCCTCTCTGTACTTCTAGAAGTTTATAAGAAAAGTTTTCAGAAATTGTTACTCCCTTGAACTTGTTTCCTCCCTAAAATTCATGTAATAGATCTTCTACAGCATATTACGATAGTCTTTTGGCAGAACCTTGAGGGAAATCACTAGAGTCCATGTGTTTTTCCCCTTATGCAACAAGTATAATGCCCAGTGAGTTTCCTTGTAGAATCTGTTGCACTAGGCGGGCATGACATGCCTCTTTTCAAATTCAGCATGCCAGGAACAGTTTCTTTTTGGCATTTTGCTGGTAAGCACCATATGCAATGTCATTAATTTAACCTGTATCAGAAACCATTTCATAGCCGGGCACGGTGGCACATGCCTATAATCCCAGTTGCTTGGGAGGCTGAGACAGGAGGATAGAAAGTTCAAAGCCAGCCTCAACAAAAGTGACGTGCTAAGCAACTCATTGAGACCCTGTCTCTAAATAAAATACAAAATAGGACTGGGGATGTGGCTCACACCTCCCCCCAAAATCATTTCATGACAATACCAATAATTCTTTTAGAACATGACATTTTGTCCGAATAGAGCAGTGTTTCCCTAAATAATGCTTTATAGAAGAATGAAAAAAGAAGTTTTCTGGGGTAACAGGTGTCATTAAAAAAAAAACGATAGATGAGATGAAATGGACAGGATTCTTGTTTGGGAAATGGCAGGTTAAGGAAACCTAAACAGGTCTATTTTTGGCTGAAAATCCAAATGTCATTATGGCATGTGGATTTCTAAGAGGCAGGTAGGGATTAGTATACAGGTCTCCCAAACATGAAACATTTAACATTTAAACAGAAACTTGTTTTTTTCCCTGCCAAATATTGTTTTGGACTTTTCCCTCATGAAACACAATTTGAGAAATGATCTATTTTTTACAATTATGTGGGATGTTTTTCTTGTCAGAATTTTCAGTTTAGGTAAGGCCAAGAGTTCATCCAGCAATTCTTGAATGATGTTTTTTTTTTTTTTTTTTTTTTTTTTTATTAAGGCCAAGGCCTTAATAAGTTGAAAACTAGATTGCATATCAAGAGAAAATGGTATTCTATTTGGCTGTTTGGAATTATTATTTTGATTAAAGATGCATTTTATATAAGCAGTTTCATTATTCACCATAGGGTATTTTTACAATATCTAACACTAATATGCTATTGCTTTGTAAAAATAAATTCACCTTATGATTAAAATAGCCAAATGAATAAATTATGCATTATATTGAGTCTTAAATTGCCTAAATGGACAATAGAGGATTTTTTGTGAGAAATATATATTTAGTAATATAACTGGTGACATATACCCCATAATAAATATTGTGATAGTTTATTTTTCCAACTTTTCCCAAGTGTATAGTAAGCACTGAGGAATTCACAAATAACTAGTGAATTTGTGAAAATTGACACATTGAGCAGAATCCAAGAGGATGATTATTTTTTGAAGCAGTGATATTTCTAGAATTCTTCAATGATATATCAACATGTATTAACAGCAACTGCACATGTTTAATGATGTTTACAATTAATACAATACAATGCTCCCTAATATAAGATTAACAGTCATAATTAACTCAGAATAGATTCTTTGAAGTGGTTCAAAGGGCTTTTCGTAATAAATTACCAGCTCCTAATAAGCTAATATAAAGTGGGGGATTTTTTAGGTTGTGGAAAGTATGTGAATGTCTCATAAAATGTTTAATTTAGGTTAATGAAATGAGTCTGAATGATCCAGGTTCCCTATATGGAATCAGAGCTGACATTCCAGAGAAAGCTTTATTTAGACGGAGTTGAGGAATCTTTGCGATAACAGGCTTTGGGCTGTGGTATCTTGAGCACCGTTAGCTGAGAAATTTTCCTAGACCCTCTAAGTCCTTTTTATACTGTTTCATGAATGAATTGAATTAGTGAAAGATAAATTTTCTCTTTTGGATTTCTTAACCAGTTTGAAGAATATTGTCTTTAAGTTTGTCAGATTGGATTTCGCCTGAGAAAGTGTTCTTTCCTCCTGTGAGGCTGACCCTGGCAGAGCCCTGGGATCCATTCCATTCCCTCACACTCCATTGAGATAAGGAGGGTGAAGTGTGAGCCAGGGGTGACGCCTGGCAAGGTCATTCCTGCCCGAGCACCAGAGACACATAGGAGCTCCAGTGTGCTGTGGTTTGTAAAAAAAAGATGCTACACTAGTGAAGTTTAAAAATATAAATATTTTGACAGGGTAAGAATGAGGGACCCTGCGTTTGAGGCTGGGAAAGAGGGAACCGAAGAGGGAAACTCAGAGAAAGAAGAAGATGAAGAAGACAAGGTACGTGAGAGAGAACTTAATGTACCCAAGAACGAATTTGTTCTGTAATGGGTGAGGACAAAATGTTCCTTTTTTTTTTTTTTTTTCTGAACAGGTATTCCCGAAGCCTGTTATTGAAGACCTAAGCATGGAATTGGCCAGAAAATGCACTGAACTCATTAGTGATGTAAGTGGCTCCAGTGACTTCTGTGTGACTTTGCATTGCAGGTGTGGAACAGTTATATCATCATAGAGCTGGGGAGAAAACCCTGACATCATTAGGTAACATACAGTTATTTTCCAGGCCCAGGGAACTAAGTCCAGAAATTTTAAGTGATTTCCCTAAGGTCACCTTTACAGAGAATTTCTGCTGGAACAAGTTTCCCCATTCATGATCCAGAATCCTGTCTCTCATGAATTTTGCTCTCTTTCTGCCATGAACTCATAAGGCCTTGGGTTGCAAAGCATATTCCATTTGAGAACCCCAAAGACTAAAATTAATATAATGACGTAATTTGGTTTGGAGG
The DNA here is from genome assembly GCF_021218885.2 of Marmota monax. Lineage (NCBI taxonomy): Eukaryota > Metazoa > Chordata > Mammalia > Rodentia > Sciuridae > Marmota > Marmota monax. The sequence goes on from NW_026694639.1 coordinate 2,435,312, forward strand.
CTGTCTAGCTAAATCATTGTTAATATTTTTGAGGGCCTTTTGAAGAATCTGATGAATGCAATCATTTTTCAAACTAAGAAAAGGCATATACCTATATGCATATAACATCCATTTACAATTCAGGATTTATAAACTGCATATTGAAAATCCTGATCTAGATGATGATATTACTGAAAAGGAGCATTTTTTTTTCAGTAAATGGGATTAGTTGCTATTACATTTCAAGGTAATCCTGAAATTATTTGAAATGCACATACTACCTATTTAGTAAATCTGCAAACTAGAATTCTAGAAGCACAAAGAAAAACATTAGTCACTAGGGATGAAAATTCAGCTGATCCTCATAAACAGATGTGAGAATTGCTGGTATAAAGGAAATTTGGTTCCTGTAAACACATGCCTGTGTCTTCATTTAGAGAGATGAAGACAGTATGGTTATTTCTGTTGTCGGTAATGAGCAGAGTGAGGAGAATATTCGAAAAGTGTTTGTGTTCAAAGGAAGTTCATCTTGGGCAGTGGGGTACCATGCAGCAGGTCCTCTGAATCAATCTGCCTGAATCCACTCAATAGTAACCTTGGGAAGGTTATTAACCTGGTGGGGCTCAGTTTATGAACTGTAATATTTATAATAGTTAGATTAAATGCTAAGCATACTCTTTGAACATGAGTGTACTCAATAAATATTAGCTGTTATTAAATATCCCAACTAGAACTTAACTTTGCATCCATCCATCCAATTGTGTTTTATATATGACTCTTCATTTCATTCTGATTTGTCAGAAAGAGCCAAAGAGTGGTGATATGAATCATACCCTTTCCATATACTCGACATGGGATTTAATTAAATTTTAAATAAAGTATTTCTTTGTATTATTACTTAATAGTAATAAGCTACTTATGTATGTGAACGTTCTTTGTAAATTGAAATAATAATGGAATGACATTGACAGTTAGGATTTATTGAGTACTCTGAGCCAGGCATTGCAGCTTATGAGATAGGTCTTTCTGTTTTTCCATTTTAGAAGCAAGGAGACAGAGGCACAGAAGTTAAGTAACTTGCTGGATCACATAGTTAAGCACTGAGAGTTGAAAACAAAGCCCTCTTTTTTTCTCTGCTGTGTTATCTCTCACTGTAGATTTCCATGCAAAGTTTATCTTAGCTTTATCATTACTTATGATACTAATATTAGCATTAGTAAGGCTGTCATTTGAAACTGCAAATTCCTAACTCTGGAGATAGTTCCAGCTTTGATGTTTTTGTAGAAGTGTAATTATTATGGCCTCCCTTGTAATAGTTTCAATATACTATTAGGATTGAAGTAGTAACTTTAATTAGACAGTTTGTCGGAGTTATTTTGAGTCAGATCACTTAACAGTGACTTTAAAACCAATCTCTAGTGAGGTCTGATAGCCTTTATCATTTTGCAAAGGTCATGTTATTTTTTTCCCCTTTAGGTGAAATCAAACATATGGAAGTAGCTTCTATTTATCATAGATTTATGATATGTAACAGACATCTGTACTACTTAAATATTTAGAACATGATAATTTTGATTTAATTTATATCAGTGTACATGTTCATATGCTGTTTGCAAATAGAATTCTATACCTATCAAGATACCCCATTTTTAGAATTTTTATATTTATTATTGGGGAACCTGAAAAAATAATCTTTTTGTCTCCTCACCAAAAAAACAAAACAAAACAAAACAAACAATAACAACAACAACAAACTCCCACACACAAAATGAAAGAAGGAATTTGTACAGTCTTTTTAAGAATGAGTTTTAATTCTTCCTTGAAGGACTTGGCATATTGGATTCCATTAAACTTTTAGCTTTTGAGCCATTTGGTTAAATCTATCATTAAGTAATAACTTTCTTATACATTCTCAGTGTTATCAGTGTTTTAATTGGGAACAGATGAACTTAAATTTGAAATTCTTGTCTCTCTTATAGTCTCTGTGGCTACAGAGTTATCTAAATGCACTAATCATGAAGCTGGAACAGAAAAAATTGAGGCCATGCGGCAGTTAGACTGGAGTTTTAGTCGAGCCTGTATTAGATTTCTCGTTGTGCCATCTACTGGTGTCCTGCGTTTAATTTAGTGCATGAGTTCTGCACCCCCACCCCAACCTCCCCACCTCTGGTCTCAAATTTAAACACACACCTTCCAGTGTCTTGTTTTTTTTTTTTTTTTTTTTTTTAAATAATCCGTCATGTCTTAGACAGACTATCAGCTAACAGCCTCACAAGCCACAGATCAAGCCTCTTAGCCCAGGAGCTCCCTGAGATTTGACATAAGTCTGACTGAACCCCAAGTCTTGGCCATCAGATGTCCTTCCTCCCCTTCTATAAGCCAGGCACTCCAGGTGCATTTTAAAATTGTGTGCCAAGCATGTACCTTAAGTTCCGTAAGCCTCAGTTTACTGGTGTGAGACCCAAGGTTGAATGGCTTAGCCAAGGCCACCTGGTGAGGCTGGGGTGAGGACATGTCCAGAGCCTGGGAAGTGGTCACATTCCTCTGTGCCTCAGTTGTCAGATGAGAAGGGTAGTTTTTTGGGTTTCTCTTCAGAGAGCTGCCTCTCCACATGTCCTCCGCCGTCTGATCTTCCCTGTGTCTTTGTCAGGGTATGGTGACCAGAACTGCGCACAGCACTCAGCTGTAGGTGACCTGTGGTAGAGTGGGACCCTGCTTTGTTTCCCTCCCAGCACCCTTGGTGAGGCGGTTGAGAATTTCTTGGACTTGTTGGGGGTGCAGAATGCTGTCAAACCCATCTCTGTGGTGTGTCAGAGCCATTTCCATTTCTAATTTCTGACGTGTGGCTGACAGCTTAGGGCCCATCATCTTTTGATAGTAGTTGGAATTCTTTTTACCTCGCCAGGGCCAGATCTAATCTGTGCCTTCCTGCTTCCCCTCCTGGTCCTTTGAGGGCTTCTGGGCTCATGGCTTTCTGCTTGCCATTTCACTCTCCGCCAGAGCCAGGCTCATCAGCGGACCTGGGGACCATGCTGTGTCATCCCTTGCATGCCAGACCGTTTATACAAATGTTAAGTGAGATCAGCCTGGAGATCTGTCCTGGGAGGCCTGCGCGATGTTTAGAATCCTCCTCTGAGAGAAAATGTCAGTTTTTCAGGTCAAGTGGCTTCACTTTGGGGATCAGCATAGGCATTTTTCATGGTTTCTTTTTATTTTTTTTAAATCCTTTTTTCTTTTTTCCTTTCTTTGGCCCCACTTAGTTTCTGAGTTGCATCTGCTCTACCCACATTATGGGCTTTCCTTCTGTGTGACTCACTTCCCAATTCTGAAGGACACCTAGTGCTCAGAGGTGGCCTCTCTATTTAACCCTTTATTTCCCCAAGTAGGCATTCTCTGTTAGTCCTGTTTGTCAAATTCTTAATTATTTCCTGACATGAATTAAACCTACCCATTCTATTGAGCATCCAGAATTATGGCTCTAGTAGCCTTCTGACAGGTGGCCATAAAAAAATATGGGGCAGAGGGGAATCTTTTGTATGTTTTGTGTAAACAAGGCATAAAAAACCTTCTGCAGAACAAGTTGGGCTGCATCTGCCTGCAGCCTCTGACTCACTGTTGTGGTTTGAAGCTTCAGGCAGTGAGAACATCTTCCAGGCAAACACACACCATTTATTGCAGATAAATCCTCTCAAGGCTAAAAGTGTTAAATTCTGTGGTCACTCCTCCAGAAAAAGCCTGGACCCTGTAAGGAAACTTGGGAGAGTGACCTTGGCAATGACGTGTGCCCGGTTAACAAATAACACTGGAGCCACGTTTTTTCTTCCAGGCTTTACTGAATTAAATTGGTATGATTTCATTTGTGAAAAGACTTTCTAGATACTACCAGTTCAGAATGTTTATAAGAAGAAATATCCTCAAACCTTTCCATTTCTGTCATCCAATGTCATCCATTAGCTAATTTCATACTCTCTGGAAGAAACTTGACCAGGAGAAGGAAGCGATGCTGAGCTAATTTAATTGTAGTCGAGACATCCTGGGGTTAGTGGGTGGGTTCAAAGGAGAAAATAAATGTTTGGGGGCATCTTATTGATTATAAAGTCATCAACTTTGACCCCCTGTTATTTTTACTTTGAAAATATGTTGTGCTGTGTATAGTTTATAAGTGCAGATGGCTCTATCAGGAAAACCCAAATACAGTGACCAGTGACTTAAATGGGTGTTTTTTTTTTTTCCCCTCTTTATGCACAAAACCTGGATGGAGGTAGGTGGGTTAATCTTAGAAAGGTGGATGCTCTCCTCCCAGGCACCTTTGTTTCTGTCCTCTCACGGTTATTACGGTGGCTTAATGCCTGGTGTTGAAATCACTGCTGCTGCCCATTCTGGCATAGCAAGGCTATTAATACATAACGTTCTTTATTTGTCTGAAAACTCAAATCGCACACAGAGATTCATCAGAAATCCACACAATCCTGGGTGTGTGAATGCTAATGGCCTTATGATCTGAACAATGGAAGGGCAGTAGCAAATGATCTTGTTTTTAAATGTAACTTCAATTCAGAGATGCAAATGTAGGTATCTTTTTAGTAAAGACCAAAGAGAGTTAACGGAGCCCTCAATTAAGACTGAACTATTTGCCTGCCTAGTAAAGGAAGTAAATCCTTCACTCTTATCCAGCACTCCTATCCAGAACATTCTGTGTATGTCAGACTTTATCAGGAGGCCTGTAGCCGTAAGCACATACCGCAGTGGAGAAGAATGCGAATGTGATGGGGAAAAGATGTAGCAAAAGATAAAAATAATGAGTCAAACTTAAGCCTAATGATAGGCTATTTTTTCTCACACTTAATTATATAACAGAGATACTTTTTTTTTCCCTCTGTATGATCAAAATAGCCTACTATTTATCATACTGCCATTAACGATTTAATTACTAGTGACTGAGGAGGGCGATTTGCAGGAACCTAAAATTATGGCTAATCTCTGAGAAGAAAAAAAGTAATTTAGTGCTCAGATAAGATAAATATGTTCTCATGTTGATTTCATGAATAAAGCCAGTGTTTAATGTGGGAGGCATTAATATCTAAGAGCCGCAGCAGTGAAATAGGGGAATTTTGAAATAACTTTACTTAATATGTTTGTATCTGGTTATACCTCAGGTCAAGTAATGCCCCTCAAATCAGGTTTGCATATGGCAAAATCTCCAGGGAATGTTAGCATGTAACATCAATATTAATCACGTCCTCTAAGAACCAGGTAGTGTATACAATTAAACGTCACTTTGGGGTTATAATTAGGAAGACTATATAATTTATTGTCTGACTTGGGACAGTTTTTCCAGCCTGAGTATTTACAGTCTTGGGTAGATATATGACTTTATTATAGGGAGACATAACTTTCAACAAATTGCCTCCAATCTCTTGGCGAGGTTTTGCCTCCCCAGTTTTCAGTTTGTGTACCAATTAGCATGACGGTAGGATGACAGTTGAGGTCCTTGAAGTTCCTGACTTCTTTTGGCTTGTGTGTCCATGGGCTCTCCTCAAGGAGAAGGGAGTGGTTCATTTTGCTGGTCAATTTGAGTGAAGAAATGAACACGCTCAGCTAAACCTTTGGGGACTTTCTTTGGCTGCTCTGCCTGCCCCTGGCCAGGGGGTATTCTAGAATAATCTCTAGCACCTGGACAGATTCTGCTCTTGTTGTGGGGAGGGGAGAGGGATGAGGAGGTAAAGGGTGCTAATAAATCAGAAAAGTTTTATTGGTTTGGGGGATTAATTAGTAAACAGAAGCCCACAGTGGAAGCCCCAGTCCTTCCATCCAGCCTGTATGGGTGACATTGCTAGTAATAACCTCCATTTGTTTAATTTCTGCCTCTTTCTTCTTAATGTATTATGTCTGTTCTAAAGACTGCTTGTCTTGAGGTAGACGGATGTTTCTGTTTGAACACAGACTTACCTGTCAAGGTCAGTGTCTTAAAAATCTCAACAAACTAGGACACTTGTGGCAGTGAAATGGACCTTTTGATAATTATGCTGGGGAAGCGGGAACCATCCTCTGTGGCCCAATCTTCTTAGTGTTGCTCCTTAATGGTAACTGGGCCCTTGCTCATTGGAGGTAAGTCTTTTCTCACCCCACTGCATGGCTTTGCAGTTCTGGGTTGGATCTCCATTTATTCAATTTGGCTTATTTTGAGAATTGTTCCACACTTGAATATTTACTTCAGAAAATGGAATTTATCACCTCCATTTTCTGTTCAAAAAAGGTCATTACAATTGTTTTTCTTCTTTCTCATGTACATGATTCTCTCTCTTTTTTTTTTAGATCCATTATAAAGAAGAGTATAAAAAGTCTAAGGACAAATGTACATTTGTGCCTGACACTCCCATGCTAACCCATGTTAAAAATATTGGCGCTTTTATTTCAGAGGTAAGTTCTTAAAAACTTTCAAAATGGCTCGTGTTTTTCTATTTATATAGATAAAAAGTATGTGTGTCTGCATTAAAGTCGAAGAATATTTTTGAAGGCATCACTGAATGTTGGTAATATCTAGATTATTGTCTAACTCTATGATCAATATTAATTGAGATATTTTGCTATATTTGCTCAATACATTTTATTATATACTGTATGTCTATATTTTGACTCCAACTTTTTTTATACATAGTATTACTCTTGAAAAGGAATACTTTCATTCAATAAATAGAAAAAATTAGGAAAATGATTTATTTTTAAAATTTCAAACTATTGATTTCCTAATGGATGTATTAGAGATTAACAGTTGAATATTATTTTGGAAATAAGTACATCTTATTACATGTTTCCATAAGCCATAGTATCTCTGACAAGTAAATTTAATTTAAACTATTTTTGAGTGGGATAAAATTGAGTTCAACAGAAATTTCTATTCTGAAACCACAGAGTGAGAACTATGCTAAATGCATTTTCCAGCTGAAAAATTGTGTAGTTTTTCTGAGAGTATTTAGAACTACAGTTAATCTTGCACTGTAAAACACAGTGTTGACAATCATTTCTCTATTGAGGCATTGCTGTAGTCTGCACATAGATAAACTTGAAGAGAGCGGTTAAAATGGTGTTGTAAATGACTGACCTCTAGTGTTCCGAAAGTTACATTGGAAAAAGATCAACGTGGGGTTCTTCGTATATGATCTGGTAACCTGAAATGATTTTGAGAAAATCAGCACGTTTTCTTTTATTATTACCAACATCTAGAATTGTGGAGACAAAAGGCTCAGATAAAACAGATGCTCAATAAATCAACACCCAAATCAGGTTTGCAAGGACTCACCCACAAAACACAGTTTTGTTTATATCAGCTGTGTTATTTCTCCTGGGCAGAGAAATTCTTGGTGTTCCCAACTTGTGTTTGATTGATTTTCCTGAAGGAGTTAACTGCAGAGCAAAAAATTGCAAGTGGGTGATCTATTGTGTTCCCTTGAACCTAATTTTCCCAAGAGCAAGTGGTGAATGGGTGTTTGTCTTTTCCAGTAATGATTGAGCTCCCTCAGAGCCAGCACAGGCTGGGGGTGGGAAGGTGCATGAGCAGACAGGCCCCCTCCCACTACTGCTCACTGTGGCTCTCCAGGGGGGTCTAGAACAAAAGGGTGCCTGAAAAAATAATAATTATTATCTTATCGTACGAATTTGTAGGATTATGCAGTGTGATAATTTGATACGTGCATAACGTGGGTAAGGATCAAATCAGGGTCATTAACCATCTTCTTAAACATTAGTTTTTTTGATTGATCTGTAATAATTGTCCATATTTATTGGGTACAGTGTGATGTTTCAACACACGTACACAAGATGTGCTGATCAAATCAGGTTAATTGGCGTTTCCATCTCTTTTTTATTACTTTGCATTTGAATCCTTGAAGCTCTTCTAGGCCTCACTACAATACACATAATAGGTTCTGTAAGCTGGTCATCCCGTGGTGCTGTGGAAGGAGAGCTTGTTGTTTTTATTCTTTTCTAGTTATACATGATAGTGGAATGTATTAACATATTATACATACATGGAAGATAACTTCTCATTCTTCTGGTTATACATGATATAGAATCACATTGGTCATGTAATCATATATGCACATAGGAGAGTAATGTCCCATTCATTCTGCTATCTTTCCTATTCCCATTCCCCCTCCCTTCCCTTTACACCGCTTTGTCTAATCCAACGTCCTCCAATTCTTCCTTGTCTACCCCATTATTGTGAATTAGAGGAATACTAAAAGTATCCGAGAAATACTTCTAGCTAATTGTGCTTTGGTGCCTGCTACCCGGCCTACCAGCCTATCCCCATTCCTCCTTCCCAGCCTCTAGTAATCACTATTCTTCGTTGTTGGGAACCTGACAGTAAGTTTTAAAGATCTGTATTTTCTGGAACAACTCAAATGTCTCATGGTTCTCAGACTGCTTCTTCACTGTTCAAACATATGAACCTGTCAATACACACAAGTAGATTTATTTTTTAGAAACGTGCATGGGTTTCACTAAAAGAAAAGTCACAACATTCTTGCATATACCACTCAAAGCTTTCTCCATCACAAATTGGAAGTCTTTCTCTCTTCAGAGTACATTTATCAGATCTGGTATTTAAAATTCAAGTGCAGGTTTAATTTAAAATTGTTGAATCAGTGAGGTTTCTACAGAAAATTTTATTCTATTATTTACAGTAAAAAATTTAAAAAAATTAAAAAGGAGGGGGATTTTCATTTTCTTTTTATTTCCTCTAGGCAAAATACAGAGGCAATGTGAAGGTCAACCTTTCCAACTCTCTTTATAAGCAGATGCCTGCCACCATTGACAGTGTCTTTGCGAGAGAAGTTTCCCAGCTTCAGAGTGAGGTGTGTTTTCAAATTGGTATATAATGAGGTAGATCAAAGATATAATCTCTTTAAAGTTATTTAATATTTTAGGAAGAGTTGTTTACTCTGGGTATTAGACACTGAATGGAAACAGCTGGATTATGTGCTCTCTGTAGCCAAGTGGCAGAGGGTAAAAGGGACATGCAAGTTTAAATGCATGCTATTTTTCTGAGTCCCATTCATTGCTCTTTGTAGAGTCTGACAGTTTACAAAACTGAAATAATTCTGGTTTGTTGTGTAATGCTGGGGATTGAACTCAAGACCTCATGCATACTAGGCAAGACATCTCTCCACACCCTCCCCCACCCGCAACTTCTTAAAAATTTTGAAACTGGGTCTTGTTAAGTTGTCCAGGCTGGCCTCAAACTTGCCACCCTCCTGCCTCAGCCTCCCAAGCAGCTGGGCTTACAGATGTGTGCCTCCATGCCATTTTGAAGATGAAATTCTTATACCACCTGTTGAATGATTCTTATTTAACAATATGATCCCTAAGTAGAGAACATTTCGAGAGCTTGTTAAAAGTCACATAAAGAGATAACAATTGGACTTGATACCCACAGTTCCATGCTCCATCTGTTAGACAAGTGGTTTTTGAATTTCCTGATCTGTGGCTGGTGCTTTTCATTTAGGATAACTTAGGCTACCAGCAAGAGCCTCCATCAGGTGAAAGTGGCTATTTTAGTGATTCCAGGTTGCAGACAAACTTAAGAACCATTATCACGTAAACTCATCTTGAATCCACAGGAGTGTAAGGGTAATTTTTTCCTGTACAGGACCTTGACACATAAGGCATTTTAATGTGCATTTAATCTCTTGCATTTCTTAAAACAGAATTTTATAGTAGAGTACTTTGCTGTTTTCTGATTCATTGTTTGGTTTTCTTCATTGTGCAATCTGAGTTTTTAAAAATTATTTATTTATTTTTATTTAATCTGTTACTTGGCTAATTTACATGAGAGCAGGGACCCTTATCTGTCTGTTTCCCTACTCTACTCCTGTAATTGGAACCCTCCTGGGCACATAGGAACTATTCAGTATTGTTGGATTTATGGGCTTCCTTCTAAAGGATATGCTTCCTTTTTCATAGTTGGTATTCTTCATGCCACAGTGTAGGTTAGTAATAATGGAAGCAAATAAAAGTACTAGCGATATGTCAGGTGTTATTTCATGAATTTCAAATGTATTTATGTCATTTAATCCTCACAACAACCCCAGGAAGTATTCTCATTTTAGAGATATGGAGACCAAAGCACAGAGTTTTTAAGTAACATGCCAAAGGTCACACAGCCAGTAAACGGTAGAGCCAGCATACAAGCATGGGTAGTCTGGCTCCAGAGTCTGCATTCTTAGCCACACACTATCCCACATCTTTCCTACTACTTTTCTTTCTTTCTCTCTCTCTCTCTCTCTCTCTCTCTCTCTCTCTCTCTCTCTCTCTCTCTCTTTCTTTATTATGTGGATTCCTTCTCTAGAATTATTTTACTTTTAAATAGAGGATACCATGGTAATTATATAACAGTCTGAAAATCAATTTTGATTTTAAAATAGTCTTGAAAAATTCTAAGGATTGCTACCCTTTGCAGAACATCTTTAAATACCTCATTACTACAAATGTAAACATCCTTTGTGAACCCAACTTGGCAGTAAGCTAACAGCTGAGATTAGCTGAGATTTAGCTAAGCTAAAAATATATAATATCAAGGCTCTGCATGACTGACCGTAACCAATATATCCTTTGTTTTTCCTGCCAACATCTGGTCACCTGGCTATTTGCTGATAACATGGGCTATTTTATAAAGCACATAATTACAACACTTGATATAAGACAAGCAACAGTTATTCATTAAATAAAGAAAATTTTTTAGAGTCTATTTTTATATTTACGTGAGAAACTAACATTGTCAGATATTTGCATCTTTTCTCTTTTCTTTCTTTCTTTCTTTCTTTCCTTCCTTCCTTCCTTCCTTCTTTCTTTCTTTCTTGTACTGGGGGTTAGACCTAGAAACTTAAGCATGCAAAGTCAAGGGGTCTACCACTGAGCTACATTCCAAGCCCTTTTTATTTTGTTTTGAGACAGGTCTCACTAATTGCCCAGGCTGCCTGGAACTTGCAATCCTCTGGCCTCACCACACCTTTCCCTGTAGCTTGGATGACAGGTGTGTGCCACTGCACCTGACTCTGGCCTCAATTTTTAGTAGCATAAGTAGGTATATAGAATGTAAATACTTGCAATGTGGAATTTAACATGAAAAAAATAATCCCCTAATCCATTATGTATATTTTGGGCCTATTGTATTGCTTTTGATGGAATAGGATATCATGTACATTGTTACCATGTATGTATGCACTCTCTCTTTTTTTTTTTTTTTGGTACCAGGGATTGAATCCAGGGGTGCTTAACCACTGATCCACATCCCCAGCCTTATAAGGTGTTCTTGTAGGTATTTGATTACAAACAGCAAACACACTCGCTGGCTTTTTTTTTTTTTTTAACTCTACATTGAATTTAAGCATTAGAAAGATTATTTGAATTGTTTATAATAATTCAATAATTTGTAGATAATAGTTTGTTGAGAATTTTTATTACAACTCAGAATGCCATTAAAGTTTAGAATTCGTCTATTATTCTAAATTAAGTTACCACAACTCTGAAACATTTTGGGCACAATAAAAGGATTGTTTAATTATCACAGACTCTTGCAAATAGTTTTTCTACTTTCTTACATCTTATTGCCAGTAAATTTGTTCAGTTGGTAGAGTGCTTGCCTTGCATGCACAAGGTCCTGGGTTCAATTCCCAACACTACAAAAAAAAAAAATTAGAGGAGGAAAAGTTTATTTTCACTCAGAGAATGGTTGATCACTCCATTGCTCTGGGGCTGAAGTGAGGCAGATCATCATGGCAGAAGGAATCTGTTGTCTCATGGTAGCCAGGAAGCAGAGAGAGCAAGTGGGAGGAGCCAGGGGCAACATAGGATTCCACCTATGAGCACACCCCCAGTGACCTACTTCCTCAAGTTACACGTCCAGCTGCCTACAGTTATCCATTCAAATTATTAATCCTTCAAATGGGATGATCCACCCTGGAGGTTGTAGCTCTTATCATATTTGACTTTGAACATTCCTGTATTAACTAACACATGAGCTTTTCAGGGGGACACTTCATATCCAGACCATAACAGTTAAATTTATGCTTCCTTTAGAAAATGACTGATAGGAAGAAACACCTTTAAAACAGAGAGTTGTGGAGTTGGGGCTGTAGCTCAGTTGCAGAATGCTTGCCTAGCATGTGTGAGGCACTGGGTTTGATCCTCAGCACCACATCAAAATAGAAAAAATAAAGGCATCTGTCCATCTACAACTACAAAAAGAAAACAATTTAAAAAATGAAAGTTGTGAAGTTTCCAGGAGACCATTTTATCAGCTGCTCTCCATTAGAAAAATTTATAAACAAAGATCCCAAAGGAACCTGGCAATGGAATGGACTGTGACTTGAAGTGATGGAATCCTTCTTAGCAAGGCTATTTCAGGAAAAGGCTAAATAATGCCTTATCACAGAAGCAATACAGACTGCTCAGTCATCCTAACTGAGCAGTTTTATGGGAATCGATTGTTTTTATCAGTAGTATTTATGGGGCCCTGTTATAGGAGTTCAGAGGTGTTTGGTATGGGATTAAAAGTACATTTACCTATATAGTACTTACAAAGTGTATTAGAAGTTAAACTTATATACATCATATATATTCATACACATGAATATGTGAGATGTAAAATCTAGGAGATAAAATATATGATAAATATATACACTGCTTACATAAACATTTATATATAAAGTATGTATGACTATTGCAAGTTCCCACCACTCTTTGAGTGTCTAGTGCCATAGCAATCTGAGTTCTCAAAGCATGAAGAAAACAGTTATAATGTAGGGAAATACCACATAATAATGACAGATCCTAAGAAAATCAAATTTATCAGAGAATTTATTAGCTTGACATAAGTTTCCATTAGCTATCTTAAGGAAGAAAATTAATATGATAAATTAAAGTTCCGCTGCCTCCAGTTTGATGCAATCTTAATTCTAAAGTGGTGCTTAGTGGCATCTATAAATGAAATGACTATTTTAAAGCTGCAAGTAGAAAATTACGTAGGCTTTTTAAGAAAGCGTGCTTTTTAAAATTGTGCTTGATGAGTCACCATCTCTATGATCACTCACAAAATGATTAGCTGCGTTGGTCTTGGTTATCAAGTCACAAACATGACCATCAGTCTAAAATACAGAATATACCAGCCATCCTTCAAAAAGGAGATTGGCATATGTTAGCTCTTCTTATTTAAGAAGAAGAAACAAATCTCAACAGAAGTTTTTCCTTGTCTTTTAGACTTGACCATCCATTAAACTACTCCCCCTTCCTGTCCTCAGGGTTCTAATGTCATATGTAATGGAACTGAGATAATGGACTCTCTCACCCTGCATGGGGGTCCTTAAGAGGTTTCCTGTTTAACATAAGTAATTGATGAAAATGTAAAGATGTATTCATCAGAATTAGATATCTTGATGGAGTAAATTGATGGACAGACTGTAACAAGGTGTATTATACCTGGAACAACATAGGGGCTGCATTTGAGTCCTGGTAATCAACCAAACACACAGGACTGGATGTGGGAAGCCAGCTGAATAAGACTTAAGTGCATTAATTGACAGGAATATCAACATAGCTGTCAAAAGGAAGTTGTCATGACATGTGAATGCATTAATAGCATTTAGCAAGTGGAGGAGGATAACCTGGATTCAATTGAGTAATTCTAAATAGGATTAAGTCAGGCTGTTGTGGGAATGGGATGGATAAATTGGGATTTGGATTCAAGAGGGCTTCTTGGATAATCAGGGGTTCAACCCTTTAATCCAAGCAGCCTGTCTGGAAGGGCAGAAGTCATTGGTGGCTAGTCATCTGTCTTCCCACTGGAAATTCTGTGTTGTGAACTAGGCCTTTTCTCTGTGACTGGATAGATCCAACTCTGGACAGATAGATGGGGTTTGATCAAAGGAAGAAGTTTCAATCATAGCTTTCCAAATTCAGAGACTGTGATGTCCTAGGTTGAATTCTTTTTCAGTAGACATTTTTAAAGAAAAACAAAGTGGGGAGCCAGAGAGGAGAGTTAAACATTGGAAATTGGACTAGATGGCTTTTTTGGGGGGAGGGAAGGATAGAAAGATTCAATGGTTTTATTTGTAAAACTTATTTAAAAGATTAAAGTTATAATTTTAAAACTAAGTATATTATCTAAGTTAAATGGGTGTTTAATTCTGTTTATGAAAGCCCATGAGGGGTGTAGGTTTATGAGAATGTTGAATAAACTCATTTATTCATCCATTCACTATACATTTATTGCATTTCTACTCTGTGTCATTCACTGTGATAGGCACAGGATATTAAAAGATGTGTAAGATATAGACCCACTTCTCAAGGAGCTCATATTGCTAAAGAATTCTCCTTAAGTTTAACTATATTCTTTTTCATTGAAAACTAGACCTTATTTTATTCTTGACCACAACTGTTCTAGTTTTTCTTTTTAGGTTGCCTTTATTTTGTTTGTGCCTCATGATTTCTACTCCACTCAACTGTGTTTGTTACTAAATCCTTAATATACTTTAAAATTAATTTTGCCATTCTTTTCTTCATTTGTTGGTTTATGTTCACTCATGGTTATTCATTCATTTATTCATTCACTGAGCAGATATTAGTTGATGTCATTCTAAAAAAAAAAATCTTCCTTACACCCCCTCTCCACCCAGTATGGAGAAAATTGGCCCAGGTGGTTGGTAATGGAGGGTATTGGTATATGACATTCAGATCCCTGATGGAGAACAAGGCTGACATAACTGAGAATTTCATCTGTGTATTATATTTTCTCCCAAAGCTTTGGGCATTTAATGAGGTGTATCTTATATTATGGTTGTATCTACATAAAATCAGAACCTTTCATGTAAAAATAAGCAACTAACTTTTACATACTCTATAATTGCCCACCTCCCTGCATCTGCTCAGTTGTTTTCTCAAGATTTAAACCTTGAACATTTGTAACTGTGAAAGCTCTCAGATGTGGAGGATTTCCCAAAACTATAGGTGAGATTTAAGCTCGATGAATAGAATTGTGGATTTCATCATTTGTTCAAGGTTGTTTTGTAATAAATGATAGAGTTAGAATTAGGAATCTTAACCAAAGCACTGAGATGAAAGCATTATATATATTATCTTGTTACAGAGGCTCAGGCAAATTTATCTATCATTGGTGGTATTTAAATATACAAAATCCTTGTAAAACAGTGGAATTAAACAGTTAAGAATTTTATATACTGCTATAGGATTTTTAAAAAAATTGATTGATTGATTTTTTGGGCAGTGCTGGGGATCTAACCCATGGCCTTGTGCACACTAGGCAGATACCCCGGCCCTTGGCTACCTCTAAATGGAACTAATTGTTTTTTTTGTGCTTTTGAAGGTTGCCTATAAGCAGAAGCATGATGCTGCCAAAGGAGTCTCAGATTATGCCCACATGAAGGAGCCGCCTGATCTCAGACATGCCATGGAGGTCAACAAACACCAGAGTAACGTAAGGAAACTCATTCCTCGCCATTTTCTGGAAAATTGTAGCTAACTCATATTACAACTTGTGGTTATTGAGTTGAGATTTAAATATTACAACACTTCTATTCAAAAAAAGGACTTTATAGCTTATCAGTAAGAGGTACATTAGAATTATTCTTAAGATAGTCATTAAAACCTTGTAGAATGCTTCTAAATTGCCAGGTATTTTCAGGCATTAAAAATTTTGCTTCAAGAAGACCATTGGGTTATCAGCATTTCTAGAGCTTCCTTGACTTGATGTGGAAGCTCATGGTTTCCAGTCTAGAATCACAAAAATGCTGCAAGAAAGAGCATCAGCAACCAGTGACCCAGGGAAGAATCACCCATGAGCACTGGCTAGACTGTACCCCACTGCTCTTTCTTTTAAACTGCTTGTTGGCATCAAGTTATTAAACGTAAGGACCAACAGATAGGAAATATGGAAGCAACAGATGCCTAATGACGGACTTAGCAGCAGAACAAAGAGGAAGAAAGTTAGCCTGTAGAAAATGAAGTTTTTCTTTGGTTGTCAGTTCCCAGGCCCATGAAGGCTTACATACATTTGTTTAATTACCGCTTACTCTCCTGGTGTCTTAGAAGAATAATCTGTTCCTGAAATTGTAGTGGCAACTTGTCTTCTCGTCATGAAATTCTCTGCTTTCCAAAAGACATGTATGAACCGCTGGTCAGGTTCTTGATGGATTAGAATCAGTTAAGATAAGGTGCCTGTCCTAGTTAGATTAAGAAATCCCCTTTCTTGAAAAAGTTCCTGATCTATCTTTGTTATCTCAAAAGGAGGTTGTCACTTAGTCCTCCTACCAAGCAACTTTGCTGACTCTGTGCCTCCAAGGCCCAGAGGTACAGAGTGTTTCTCTGCAGTACGGCAATGACTATTTGGTATTAAATTGCATTAAATGTTTAAATTAAAAACCAGAGAGGAATTTAACATACTAACCCACATGTTTAAACATATGCTGATACCAAAGCATTTCTCTAAGATGCTTTAGGATTGACAGGAGATGAAGAAGCTGCAGGTCTGCAGTTATTATCAGGGCTATTATTTTAGGGAGGCCTTATAAGAACTGTTTGCTTACAGAATGACTATAATAATCCTAACTACCATTTACCCAGCTCAGCCATGCACCAGGCTCTGTGCCAAGACTTTGATCATTTCCGTTTCTTACAAAATCCCTGTACTGATTCCCATTTCTTAGATGAAGAAAAGAAGACTCGGGAATCAAACTCTGGAGTTCGCTCTTTTTGCTGTACCCCGCTATCTTCTTCTTAAAGGTCACTGGTAATTAGTCAAGATTTTAAGTGAAATTTTTAAAATGAGTAGCGTTGTGGGCTGGGGTTGTAGCTCAGTGATAGAGTGCCTGCCTCACATGTGGAAGGCACTGGGTTCAATCCTCAGCACTACATAAAAATTTAAAAAAGGTATATGTCCATCTATAACCAAAAACATTTAAAAAATGGGTAGCATTGTAAGACATCATCTGAGTTCAGATGCACTGCAGGAAAGAATAACGGAAACACCCGAGTTCCCACTATTTTGTGGCTGGAGAGACCTTGAACTCATATAAAAGTCCAAGGGTAGAAGGTGGGCTGGTGCCCTGGGGTGGAGACTGGTGTAACATGGATCCCTGGGAGGCCTTTTCTTACTCTATAATTCCATGCAATTCAAATAGGGGAGTTCCTTGTCATAGAACTGGGCTTATTATTTTAACTCTGCCTTTTCTTTTAAAAGGTCTTTGATTGAGGGAATACAGAATGAAGCCCTTTTCTCCTCCATTCAACAGTGTGTGCTCATGGGAGAAGGATGTGTTTACTTACACTCCTCTGCCAACACAGCCCAACCTTTGCATGCAAAGTTTGTACATATAATAGGATTTGGAAAGTGTTTAAGACTATTTACTTAGATTTAAAGTGAGAATGATATTTGTATTCTACCTGTGAAGTAGTTGATATTCCTCCAGAGTCAAGCCACTTGGAGTAATACATTTGTTGTCCCTACAATATGAAATTTAAGGATTGGTCTTAAAAGCTGCAAGGAGAGCTAGTGTGTATGTCTCCTGGTTCAGCTGGACCCACCTAATCTCTGTGAAAGACAAAACTCTTGTCTCCCATAAAACATCAGCCTGAAGAAACTTAGGCAGAGAATTGACTAGCAGAATTAATTGCCCTTTTGTGATGTGGAATGTCACTTTGCACTCTGGCTATAAGTGAGTGACTTAATTTCAAATAAAAATGTACCATCCATTGTGAATATGATTAACTGAGGAACGATGAAAGTCAGTGCCTTTGCTTACCTGGTTTAATTTATGTTGCCACCAAAATCAAGTCAGCTTTCTGAGTTCTGCTAGAGACCCAGGAAACTAGAATAATTGCAGATCAGAGCAAGTTAATTTTTGCCTCCTTTCTGATCATACCTTTTATTAAAATGGTCCTTAGTGGTCAAGAGGAGTGATTTTTCTTCAGAATCTTTCTCTCCCTTATACTTTCAGTGATGTAAATGAGCAGAAGAAGAGGAGAGGGATGTTTATTTATGAACTGATTTCTCACCTCTGAGTAACTGAAAGTTCCAAGGGGAAGAGTATTCTGGGGGCAGGGGTCTCTTGTATCACTCTAAGATTTAAAGATCACCAAAAGGGAAAAATTATTAGAATTTGCTCTATGCTAGTATATATGAGGGAAAAAAAATTTTGGAGTTAGAACATGCTCAAAATGCTGGCTGTAGCTGGGCACGGTGGCACACACAGCTCGGAAGGCTGAGGCAGGAGGACTGAGAGTGCAAAGCCAGTCTCAGCAATTTAGTGAGGCACTAAGCAGCTCAGTGAGACCCTCTCTGTCAATAAAATACAAAAAGGGCTGGGGATGTGGCTCAGTGGTTGAGTGCCCCTGAGTTCAATCCCTGGTACCATCCTGCGGATGACCTGGGACAAGTTACTTAATATCTCTATATCTCAGTTTTTTTTTTTCTATAAAATGGAGACAAGGACATCTACCTCCCCAGGCTCTCACAAGTATTAAATAATATATGTAAAGGGCTCTGCAGAAGAGACACTCAATAAAATATTGGGCCTACTTGGTCCTCCTCCAGTTTTTAAAGGGTGATTTGAGTGTTTAGGATGATATCATCATTCATTTGAAACAATTAAAAGAGAATTGGTTTATAAAAGGGCTAAATCAATATGAAATTAATATTAAGAAGTGTTTTGGTCAGAAGGGTGTATTTAAGAAGTTTCTGAACGTATCTTATTGACACTATAATTAAAAATTGATTAAAACCAGCCAATCTAAATCCTTTTATATCTTAAGGGATATATTCCTGCCAAATTTTACTAATGTAATGAGAGAAACTGGAGGTTTTCTGTTCTGTGACTTTCCCCTGAAGATGGACTTGTAATGAAAACCTCAATTACATTGTTAGTTCTCATCCATCTTATCAGAGGCCTGAAGTCCAATAGTTCTCAAGAAAGTCAAACAAAAAATCACCATTTTAAGTTTTATAAATAGTATGGTTTATACCAACTTGTGATGAAATCGGAATAGTAAACTTTACCTAAACACCATATTGGTAATCAATTCAACATGTATGAAAAAGAAAGTATTCAGCATGGGAAATAAGAGATTTAATGTTCTTTTTCAAGAATGATTTATGTACTGACTTAAAATTAATAAAACCTTATCAGTAGACAAATTTCTGTTTCATCAGAAAGTGAAAAACCTTAAAGATAAATCAGTAAAATAATACTGGAAAAACAATTACGGCTCCGTGTGGTTCCCCAGTGTGACTTATAGTAATAGCCTGTAAGGATTTAGTATTTCAGATACTAAATATATTGGTATTCTTGTTCATCTCCAAGCCAAAATTGTTAGTAATACCTATTCTGCTCTTTTCATGAGATTGTGTGGTTGATAAAATTAAGTTATGAATAAGAAGACATATACTAACTATAAAATGACATATAAACATTGGCAATAATAATAATAATAATGATACATTGTTTTAGATGTAACTTATTTTACTCCATCTTTTTAGACAATTAAAAACTTTTTTGTTTGCTCAATAGCATCAGAATGTATATTCACTTATATTTGAAAAGTTTATATTGTCGTATAGAAAACAAGATTTATATCTTAAAAAGGTTCATATTCTCTTATAAATAATAACATTTAAGTAAGTTTAATAAAAGACTTTCCAGGAGCTGGGGGTGTAGCTCAGTGATAGAGCCCTTGTCTAGAATGTGCAAGGCCCTGTGTTTGATTCCCAGCACAACAAAAAAACATTTTAAAAAAGAAAGAAAGAAAGAAAAAAGTTCCTGTGCCCCTGGAGTTCATGATGATAATAAAAGGTTTTCTTGATAATGATTGAACCTGGGCTTCAAGATTGTGACTCTATACAGGTTACACTCCTCACTTCTGTTCTAGTTTCTTCTCACCAAGAATCATTTAACCTTCACCAGAGCAATGAAAATATTGGTCCTAGCCCAGCCTGATCTCATTCTCTCAAGGCCTGCCTGCTTGTGAAATTTCAGTCCCACAGGTGTCTGTCTGTCTGTGGTTTCCAGGGAGGCTCCCTTCCCCACCCCCCAGTCTTCTCATCTCCCAGTGCTTTGCTTTCACCTCACTGACAGTCTGTGGAGGTTTTGCTTCTATCTAGTTTATTAACTCACCTACCAAGGAGTCTCAAATCACCATTTTATAAAAGTAGAAAGCCTGCTGGAAGGTCATTGCGAATCCTTAGATCACACACATGTATCTGGCTGTACCTGGGGAGTAAAGGCATCTGTGCTACTTTCAGAATCTCATAGGAGCCAGTTTAGTGGCCAAGTCTAACCCATGACTGTATATGGAAGGGGATGCTGGGGGATGTTGCTCCAGCCTGGAAAAGGAGCTTCAGAAGAGCCTGATTGAGTATAGACAACCCCACCCAACAGGGGTGGGGTGATGGTTTAATGAATTAATACACATAGAGGATCCAGAGCAGTGCCTAACGTGGATCACGCTGCAGGAATGAAGGAAGCATGCAAAGAACATGGCTGTTTTGAAGCAGAAGGAGATTCAAGGAGGGAACAAGACAAGATTCAAAGACCATGAAGTGATATGAAAATAAAGCTAGGGCAAAGGGGAACATGGTGAGATAAGGAAGAAATTCAAAGACAAAATTTGATGGAATACAATTCTTTATTGGAGGTTTAAAAAAAAAGAACAGATTAGATGCTGCAGAAAAACATGAAATGGATCTTGCTAGCATTTTCGACAGGAATCTAAAGTCCTTGGAGTAAAAGGAATATTTATTGGTATATGTATAGTTGTGCCTTGATATCCTCAAGTGATTGGTCCCAGGACCCCTGTGGACACTAAAAATCTGGGCATGTTCAAGTCTTTAATAAAACATGGCACAGTACTTGCGTGTAATCCGTGCACATCTTCCTCTATATTTAAAATCAACTATAGATTACCTTGTTATTCCTAAAACAATATAAAAGCTATGTAAACAGTCATTATACTGTATTGTTTAGGGCATAATGATGCAAAGACAGTCTGTACATGTTCGGTACAGATATAACTTTCTTTTTTGAATTTCTTCAATGCATGGTTGGTTGAGTCCTGGATGTGGAAGCCAGGGATATTGAGGGCAGACTGTAATTAGGAAATGAACACTAGCTCCAGGCACAACTGGTTCCAGAGCTGTCACAGTGTCACCCAAAGCCCTCCTCTGTCCCATATCTCACTCTACTTGCGTGGGGTGATGTTCCTTTCACACAGTTTCTGTGAGGATTCAAGATGACAGCTGTAACTTCAAAGCTTAAATCATCCTCATAGCAGCTGATCCCAGAGAAAAGTGTGAGCCAACCTCAGCCTCAGATCCACTGGATGACTCTGCCCCTGCTTGGAATATAAGTGTGCCTTTTAAAACCATGGTTTCTAAGTGGATCCAGAACCTGATTGGATGGTCCAGGGCATGTGGCCAACCCTGTCTATAGAGAGGCAGATTGAGGGTCCCTCCTGATCACCTGGAGTCAGGGGGACAGTTTCCAAATAAAAATTCCTAGGAGAAAAAAATGAATACATGTCTACTAAAAAAGGAATAGTTTAGGAAAATGACTCAGATATGTGGAAAGAGACAAATTCAGTTAAAGTAGAAGGCAAAAGGAAGTAATCAGGTATCTAAAATAGTAATTCTGAGTGTCCCTATGGAAGAGACCAGAATCATCATTTGCAGATGAAATTATATGTCTTCCTACTGTGAAAAAGATAAAGCTGATCATCTTGGATATAAGATAAATATATAAAAATGATCTTCAATGATAATTACTATTTTGCCTTGTGACAGACATATAGAAGAGAATGATGAGATGTCACTGAGATATATAATAAAAGAATTAGGGAAATGGAAAAAATATGGCATCTTCCCCTAGGGGAGTCTTAAGTATTGTTGAGATATTATTTTTCCTGAAGTCGTTTTGTAAGATCAGTGAAATACTCATTAAAATTCCAGTTGTTTCCTTTGTGGGATGTACTCAAATGCTTCTAATGTTCATTACTAAGAATACACTAGATAAAGATTAAGAATACACTTGACATAGAAGAGTAAGAAGGGAATTCAATTGAACAGATTTTATGGACATTTTGAAAAAAATCCATAGAAGTAAGTAAGTTCTTCCTAGGCATATTGAAGAGTCTAAAAGTGGAGACCATTTTAAAAATTTTTCTTTTTAGTTGAAGATGGACACAATACCTTTATTTAATTAATTTATTTTTTTTAATGTGGTGCTGAGGATTGAACCCAGTGCCTCACACGTGGTAGGCAAGTGCTCTACCACTGAGCTACAGCCCCAGTCTTAGAGACCATTTTTAATATCATTGGTTTCTCTTCCTCCTCACCTCCTCCATCTTCCGCCTGCTATCTTCTTTTTTTCCTTCTTTCTTCTTTTTTGCTTCTCTTCCTTCTTCGTTCTCTTCTGTGCTTTGAGAACATAGCCGGAATAAAACATTGAAGGAGATAACATAAAATCAATCATTGACTGTCAAGCTTATACCCATTAGCCCATTCTGGGTTGATGATTTTCAAGAATCTCTTCCTTTCTCTCTTCTTCCTAGAAACAATATTATTTAGATCACTATGTTGTCTTGAGAAGAATAAAAAATGGTGGCCAATCCACTGTTTCAATATGGTTAGCATTTAGATTTCAAATTGATTCAGGAAATACAGACATACCCACATGCACGTGAGCTTGCCTATACACACACTTGGACCTCCAAGCTCTTCTGCTACTTGACCATTGGACTCTTCCTGAGTTCTGATGCAATGCCAGAATGGAACAAATCCATACTGCAGACACATGAGGAATGTCAGATGAGTTCCCTCAAAGCTAAGGGTGATCTAGGTACAGGAAGATGAGTAACCTCCTCAGGAAACCGTGTTGCCATACCATGCATGTTCAGACATCCTTGCAAGAGTGAAACCAGGAGCTTGCTACTCTTGCGGGTCCACAGACGTAAGCCCCCTTTCCTGTGGAATATCCCTGAGCAGTAGCGTTCCAGAAGATCTGACTTGTGATCAGGCTCCTGCGCTTTTCTCCTGTGTGGCTCTGTGGTGTCCTCTTGTTTGAATGTACAGCTCATGTCAATCTTAATATTTGTTTTGAGTCACATATGCTGGCCTCTAATTTGCAATTTACATGGATGATGGGGCCCTATTCAAAGTCCTGCTCCTGCCGCCTTTGTGCTGTTCACCTCTCTTCAGCAGTCATTAGGCTGAACAGCATATAATTAGGTAACCCATGTAAAGCTGGGATTGCTGAAAGGTTGCAGTTCTTTTCAAAAAGTAAAGGTTTCCATTTTTACCCTCATTCTTTTCTAAACAAAAAGACATTCCCCCTCCCCTGGTGGTTTTCAAATGAATGTAGTAACTTAGAAACAGTCTTGGAGGTGGGTAATAATTTGGGTTTGTTTTCACCTGAGAGCTGGTTTTTGTTTACACAGCTTGTGTTTTAACTCCCTGTAGGCTGAGGTTGAGTTGCTATCATTTGTGGATGAGTGTGTTGCTTTGTGAAGCCAATGTAATTGGTCTATTAAAAAAAAAAATCCCTGAAGATTGAAAATTCACCAGACAATATAACTCAGTCACTAGCTTATATTTGTGTTTCTTTTACTACCTGTATGTATAAAACCTACCTGAAATTACTTGCTAACATAAAGCTTATGAAGTATTAATTCTGAGGGACTTAATACTAATTGTGCTTAAACACTATGTACTTTTCAGATTCACAGTTGTAAATGCAATTTAAAAAATGATCTTGGTAGTGAGGCAAAAATAAGCTTTCAAAGGGCAAATAGAAGAAGTGTACCTTAATATTTCATTGAAATAAAATAATGCAAAGGGAATCTGTTGAAGTATTAATGCATTATCATGTCTCACAGCTGATAATTGTTTTTGGAAGAAATAAAAAAAAGTAGGAGTGTTTTAGATCTTCAAGGTTGAAGAGAAAATAACAAGATACATTAATATTATCTAGAACACTGGTTCATAGTGATCAACTAGGGAATTCATTAAAATCAGATTCTTGGGCTCCATTTACCAAAATTTTATTCCAGAGGATTGTGGATAGACCTTAGGAATCTAAATATTTTATAAGTAGCTCAGATGGTGCTATTGCAGAAAGTTTACAAGCAATGTTAAAAATCCTTGTGCAAAAGGTAATTATAAAGTAGCCAATGGTTTATTTCAGTTTTCTACCTTTTTGTGCTCTGAAAAAGTAAAGATGGGTTTCTGCATGCTTTGCATTTTTACTTTAATGGAAAGTATTATAATAGATAAATCAACCACCTCTGGTAATATGCCATATAGACCCACAGCTGACAATTGCTTTGGCTCATGACAAATCAAGAATTTGGAAAGTGGGAGACAAGTGAGATGTTGACCATCAGACATGATAGCAATGTTATTCTGGTCTCTCCTCTATTCGTTAGTCAAGTTAACATAAAGGTACATGATCTAAAGTATTTAACATTTGGCAAAATTCATACATTTTTATCTTTAAATCTCTACTTTCTGTACTTTGGCTTGATTATGTCTAACATGCATAACATTCAGAGGGAGAATATTTCTTAATGTAATAATTCTTATTTTGAATGGATCAAGCTATCATAATGATATATGTATGGATGGTAAAACTATTGGTAGCCATGTCTAGGTCTCCTTGGAATGATCATTTGAAGAGTTCAGTTAGAAAAAGGAGAGAAGAGTGTAGTTGAGAGCCTCAACACCTTCCTTCCCCAAAGGAAGTGATTTTTAGTCTTCATTTGCTGGGACTTACGCTACATCCCCTGAGGTTGAGAATATGTGGTAGGCAAGTTGAAGTGATTGCTAAGTACATTCTGTATATGAACAGAAGCATCCACACTTACACACCAAGCATGCTAATAGGTATCTGTGAAAAATCCTTTGAGACTGGTTTGTGCCCTGTTCTTAGCCTTCTATTTCTTAGGTAATATAAATCCATTTCAAATATATATTTTTTTCATTTCAAATATGTTAATGTTAGTGAGCTATAGGTATACTGTGACGAGTTAATCTGTCTATGAAAATGAATGTTGTGCACCAAAACATGAAAAAAGCAACTCAAGGCCAATAAGTTCTCTTAGCAATTATGACAAGGACAAATAATGTTACAGACATGAAGGTTAGTAGCTAAATGAAATTACTAAGTTGTTTTTTTCCCCCTTGTTTCTTTTCAATCAAAACTGTCTCTTTGATCAGATTTCTTATAGGAAAGATGTGCAGGACACCCACACGTATACTGCGGAGCTGGACAGACCGGATATCAAGAAGGCAACTCAGATCTCCAAGATCATAAGCAATGTAATTCATCTTTTTAAATCTTGTACAGAAATGCTTTTTAAAATTTTTTTTGCAAGATACAAAGTACAGCTTTGGTATTTGGATGGTTAATTTAATTAGTGTAATTAATCAATCTGGATTAGTGACATCTCAATGTTTTTCCCTGAATTATCCATTTGATTATGTAATTATTTGGGTATATGCAGAAGCTGCCCAAATTGGACTTGACTAGGACTGTCTTGCTTTTAGAGGTATAAGTACTATGTGGGGATAAGATCATATCCAAATGTCTCACCCTAAAAGTTAGGGTTGTCACTTTTCTGGTCCAGTATAGTCTCTTACCTCACCCTGTTCCAAAGAACTTCTCTTGGCCTCATCCCATCTCAATGCTGTTAATTGTGCAGATTCTTTTCCATCAACGTGGTTGCATGTTTCCCCCCTGCTGAGGCTGTTTCTTATGTCTCTAAAATACTCTCCTTGGTTAATACCATTTGACTTCAACATACCAAAAATTCTGGTTGAAATGATGATTGAACTCAAACTGAATATTGGAATACCCTAAGTGTACCTTAACAATCAGTAATTACTAAAGTCAACTGCATGTGGATCAAACATGTCAGATCAGTTTCCAAAGAAAAACAAAACCATAAATATGAAGAATGCAGGATCTCTATCCAGAAAATTCTCCTTATGTATTTTTTTTTCAGTATTTGTATAAGTGATGATAGCTGGATGCTTAGTCTCAAAGTTAATAATTATTTTTACTGCTAAAAGTTAATAATATATAACTATACTGTATAATGAATTCTGGCTTTAGCAGTCTATATGTTAGTATTTGATGTGTTCTAAGGAATATGTTTTTAATGGGCTGAGGGTCTATTATATTTTATTTTGATTAATGTTAATGTAATTCATCATTATAAAGTAGAATTATTCAATATGTTCTTGTTAATTTTAGGCAGAATACAAGAAAGGGCAAGGAGTAATAAATAAAGAGCCTGCTGTCATTGGAAGACCAGATTTTGAACATGCTGTGGAAGCGGCCAAACTTTCTAGTCAAGTAAGACTCTGGAGTCATGATCCTACAATGACTTTATTCAGATATTTTGTTCCTAGGAGCACAGGAAAATATTTCATTTTTGATCATATCTGTAATTGCAAGAATAAATGGGGATCATATTTCTGAAACTTTTCAGATAGTATTGCAATAATCACAGATTTCAATAAAGAAAAAAATTAAATCTAATTTTAAGCATAAAATAAGTTTTCCATCCCACCCTCCAGCTCAAATCTAAAACTTTTGGTTTGGCCATGTTGTCACATTTCCCAGAATTCCCAGAAATCAGCAACAGTTGTGCCAAGTAATAGTATTTCTGTCTGCACACACAAACACACACACACAATCACACACACCCCCAAGTTTTTAACTTAGCAATAAAAATGCTAATTTCCCCAATTTTCAAATGCTTTAATCACAAATTAATAGAGGGGCAATGAAAACAGAGAAAACTTTGGAATGTTATTGAAAAACATAAAATAAGATCTACAAATGTATAGATTTTTTGTATATGTATAGATATGTTTTTGGTTGACAATCTTAATAGATAAAAATTTTGATTCTTCCAGAATTATCATATAAATGTCATTCACTTTCACTTAGAATCCATAGGCTCTTTTTCATTTTAATATGGATAAAATGATATTAATGTTTTCATGGAAAGGAATTACCTGAGGAAAGCCTTTAAAGGTATGAAGACAAAGATCAGTGAAGGGGAACTTAAATTATGAGTTACCATAAGATAATAGGAGATCATTGAAATGAAATCAGTATGGATTGGTGGACTGACAGGTAAAATAATCGGTAGGATTAGACAGGTAAAATAATCGGTAGGATAGAATCCTGAGATAGATTCCAGTATGTATAAGAATTTAATATATGACAAAAGTGTTGGCTCAAGTCAGTGGGAAAAAATTGGTTAATAAATGGTGCCACCCTAAGTAACTGTCATGGTGAGAACAAAATTGGACCCGAATCTTAGACCACATACAAAGCTGAATGCCAGGTGGATCATTTTATTAACAATAAAATAAACATTATTAATGATTTTTTTGTTTACAATAAAATAATTTAAAAATCTTAAAAGAAATTTCAGGATATTCTATACACCAGACAGGGCAATAGGATTGTGCTTTAACATGTCCAGAGATCCAGAAGCTATACAAAATAACACATTAACTGCATCAAAATTAAAACTTCTTTCAGTGGAAAAGGTGATGTTTTCAGAGTCAGTAATAATGTGATCAAACAGTAATTTTACAAATGTATAGTGTTCATAACTTTGAAAATATTTCTTTCTCAAGTTGCAAAAGTCTTAATTAAATTATGTTTCAGAATGCAGACATGTAAACAATAAAAGGCATAAAATCCAAGTGAGGAATGTAAGTCTTGAGCAAATGAACCTCTGTAGTATGCTCTTGGCTTGTGAGTCTCAATACTTAATATAACAGTAATGTCATATTTTAAAACTCATTTAAAAAACTCCATGTAAGTCCCATTAGAATCCAAACAGCCTTTTCAAAATTAGAATCTAATTATTTGAATGAATTGGATTTATACAGAGAAAGGAAGGTCTGAGAATAGTTTTTTTTTTTTAATATATAAAAAGGAAGAAAGAGCAGGGGTCTTCAAATATTTGGAAAAGTATTTATAATATATGTGATAAGAATATTGTTTATAATATGTAACTTCTTTGAAGAAGAAACAGAGACTAACATGCAGGTAGAAAAAGGAGAAATGGTGAATAGGCATTTTACAGCAAACATCAGTGCCCAATAAGCTTGTGAGAAGAAGCCGAGTTCAGCAGTAGAGAGAAAATGGCAACACAGTGAAAACAGAGTGTCATTTGTACCCATCCCCATTTGGTCTCTTGCTGGTGTGGAGGAGGAGGACACCAGGTCAGACTGTGTGGGAGGCAGTATTGAGCTGGCTTTGACAGAGAGGAAGAGAAAGCTCCCCAGGAAAGCTCCAAATAAAGGTTGGCAATGAAGGCGACAGAGGACAGAAGTCTGATAGCAGAGGCTCTGAGCAAAGCCCTAGGAGTCATGAATATAATCAGGAATCTGGGGGGAGATTTGGTGAGAAATGTGTCAGTGTCCTGCTGATTTTGACTAACCTATTACTTAGCAGAGCAGGTATAATGTGTTCTTTCTTGCATGTATTAATTTTTCCAACTTTTTTTTTTTTTTTAATAATCAGAAAAGTTCCCATCTTAGCCATCGGCTGTGTGCTGTTCAGTGGTGTTAAACACCATCACCATCATCCACCTTGGGGACTTTTTTCATTCTGAAAAGTGAAACTCTGTGCCTATTAACATTAGTCCCCACCCCACCTTTCCCCAAATAACATGTTCTATGAAAGAAATGGTAAAAAAAGAGAAAGTGATTTCCAAGTATAACCTTAGGGAACATTTTAGAGTTAAATACCAAGATGACCAACTTATCACCTATTAATCTAGTATCTCAAATTGCTTCCACTTTCAGCTAACAAATAAGTAATCCCTGAACATTTTAACAAGGAAGGATTGTGCAGACAGTATTGCTCAAGGTTAATGTGGCCACACTGTGCAGGCAAGTCTGGCCTTATGAGAGGTGGAAGGTCCAAGAGGCCAGTTGGCCTCGGCTGTGATAATCACACATGAAGTGATGGGTCCCTGAAAGGTCTCCATGGCTGTGCGGGTGAAAATCAGGCTTACCCCCGAGAGGCCAGGGTAAAAGATGCCTGAATGTAACTGAGCCGTGCGTCGGTTGTTTTATAATGTACAAGGTACTTTCACCTACAGATCAACTTTGTTTGTACTCAGGATGCTGCTCATGCTCAAGAGGCTGGGATGCGCTAGATGACACTCACTCAAAGGTCAAGAAGGGCTGTGACTCAATGCTCCTGAATCCCAGATAAAGCTTGGTGAGCAGACAGGAGATATTGGCTTTATTTTAGTTTCCTGCAGAGCTCCCTGACTTCTCGTAGCTCCACCCTCTCCTAGGGATGAAGATTTCCCTTCAATCATGCAGCAGGTTGTAGTTTAGTGGTTAAGAAATTGGGCTCTAGAACAGGATCACGTGGTCAAACTCTAGTTCTGTTGATAGCTTGTCACAAATTGCTTAATTTCTCTATCTTCAGTTTCCTCATCTGTAAAACAGGCGTGACAATATCTTCTTCTTAGGATTGTCTTGAGAGTGAGATGAATTACTTGTAAGAATACTTAAAAACCATGCCTGGCTGGGTGCAGTGGCACATGCCTGTAATCCCAGCGGCTTGGGAGGCTGAGGCAGGAGGATTGCGAATTCAAAGCCAGCCTTAGCAATGGGGAGGCGCTAAGCAGCTCAGTGAGACCCTGTCTCTAAATAAAATACAAATAAGGCTGGGGATATGGCTCAGTGGTTGAGTGCCCTGAGTTCAATCCCCAGTACCACCCCCTAAACAAGACAAAACAAAACAAAAACAGTGTCTGGCCCATGGTAGATTACACAACTTCTTAGGAGTCTCTTTACTATAGATACACAGAGTGTTTTCTCTTCTAGTTTTTTAGATGAATTCATACACAGAATGGAGCAGAAATAGGAACCTGACTCTCAGATTCCAGTCTTAAATTCATCCTATCCCAATTCTGTTGGAGAATCCTTAGACAAAAAATTTGGTGTTCAGCAATCAAGTGATCTACTGCTCAAGCACAATGTAATTGGAAAATGACATTTTATCCATCATCTTTACTTTTTTTGCGACATTCTTACTGATCATATGATGAATAAACTCTTGAGAAAAGAGGAAAGCTGAGCAAGACTCCTGGAATGAACTCATAGGTTTCATTTGTCTTCTCAGGTGTTTCAAAAAGAAATAAAGGCCCAAAGTGTCATTTCTTATTTTCGTGGACAACTTTGAAGATCATGTGCTCTCTTGCTCCTAAGCTAATAATAACACCACACAAATACATAGAAGGGAAATGAGGCGGGAATTTGTTAAGCAGGGAAAAGTGTTTAAGGAGAGGCAAGGTGCAGGGAGAAAAGAGCATGTCAGCACTGGAAGACCTCGAGGAAAGAATGCAATGACAAGGAGGTGGCCCTGGAATGGAGGGAAAAGACAGCTCCATGAAAAGAGGAAGGTAGAGAGCAAGTGGGCAGAGGCTCACGTCTTACCTGGAAACTGAGCTCTGTGCAATTTTACTCAAGAAAAGTAATGGGAACACATGCCTGACCCTCCTTATGTTAACTTGTACAATAGATTTGCTCTCATAGTTGAAAATGTTTCCTTTTTAAATTGGAAGATACATAAAATTATGACCAGGCCATAGAAATAAAACCAACTAAAACAAACAAACAAAAAACCCCCAAAAACCTCAGTGCCAAGAAAAAGGTTGGTTTCTATGTATCTCAAATATAAATAACTATTGACATCATCAGCTTAAAAAATTCTAAGAGTATAATTTGTTAATGTATTCCTGGGTTATCTTATTACTTTAAATTTGACTACATGATGAATGAATTGTTTAGTTCATAACATCAAGGAAAATTTGTGTATTTAGAATTATTAGTATTTGCTCTAAAATCGCTTTTGTTAGAAAGATAAGAATGGGTTTTAAACCTAAAAATTCCATTATGGATTGCTTTAAAAATTTAGTAATAAATATCGTCCTTAAATGGCAAAGGGTATTGATTGGTTTGGAGAATCTCCCATTCTCCCTTCCTGGCAAACAAATCCTCTGCCAACCTCCTTACACCCAAGTATCAGCTTAAATGTCACATTCCTGATTTGCAGATATAATTGGTATCCTTCTCCTCCCCTTTATTCTGTTTCCTTGTAGTTCTTGCCACAATCAGTAGTAGGCATCGATGTGCATGCATGCATGTTTTAAATATCTACTTTTTTAGAACCACATGGCAGGGCTTCTGTGTCTTTGATCTGCCATTAGAGAATAGCACAGATTGATTGTCAATAAATATGTAGAGACTGATCGGACACATTTTCTCTGGATTTTTTCACATTTGATGCAGAGTCAGTAAGATTGTTATTTTGTAAAGAAGGTAAGGGCAGAGTTAGCAATTTGTATAAAATTTAGACTTTAAGAATATGATTGATTTTAATAATGGTTCTACATAAAAATCGATTGTTTTTCATTCACCACTTATTATTTCATCCCAAATCAGAGGAAGTTGATGCCAATAGCTATATGATGGTGTGTTATTTGCTTAGTTTTCATTTTTAATGATCATTAGAATGAATTTATTAAATTATCTGTTTCTTTCCTAACATCTGTGTATATGACTACCATGAAAAGTTCTCATTTGTGGTCTAAATTTCCCTGCCTTGCTGGCTATTGGTGAGACTGAGCTACAGATGATGTCAAGGGGAAGCCCTCAGCCCTCGTGACAGTTTAACCAGTGGGTCTAGGTGTTTGGCTTTGCACTGTCAGGACACTGCTCTGTCCAGAGGCAGTTTAAATTACATCATTGTTGTCTAGGAGTTTCTGTGTTTTCTCCAAGTATGGGCCTCTGAAAAATCTGTTAAAATTCTTTAGGAAACTTTTAGAAGTTTGATCCTTTATTCCTATCCTGTATTTTTAAACAAGTGATATCAGGACCATTATGTATGATATTCAGAATATAAATAATGTGGATTATATGCAGTAAGCTTCATTTCAAATAATACACCTAGGCTTAAGGAGTATTTTTGCATCTTCAAACAACACTTATTTCTCCCTTTCTCAAGTGGTCTTATAATCCAAGGGGATACTGTTTGTTCCCGTTAGGAACCAGATACAGTTAAGACAGAGCATTGCTGAGATCTCTTAGGAGATGTGAGTGTGACTTAAGCAGTGGACACTCAGGTGTATGAACTGTAAGATGGAAAATAGGGTAATTTTTTGATTAATCGATTTTACTAATTGAGCGAGTCTGTGTAGCTCCCTAGTGAACCGGTCAAAAGTGGGGAGATGCCACCTACTCAAACCATGGGTCATTTTCTTGGTTCATGTACGTGTGAACCTTACACAGTGAGGCAAACAAGAGTTGTGTGTCAATGTCTGGTTTGTGTTTTCACATGATGCAGAAATTTTTATTTTATGGCTAATTAATTAATGAGGGAAACTCTCATATTTTTGTTCCTTGGGCGTGTTTTGAATCAAATCATGCAGAGCCCTGAGTTAGAAGGGTGAGAATGAGATCAGTTTTACGGTACTTTGCTTATTATTGCATTCCATATAAGGATATGAATGACAGTGATTATTATTTTTCAGAAATATGCATTTTCTTGGAAGAGCAAATGCCAGGTTTAATAACTGATAAGGAGCTGTCATTTTCATTTCCAAGTAACACCGCCCCACACATTGCCTCTGCTCCTCCTGTAACTGTGCTGGGAATTCCTGGGTACACAGAAACAGTACCATGGTCTCCAGGAGCCAAGATCATAGAACTTACTGTTGTTGTTTGGCTAAAGCATAACTAAGACACTCACGGTGCCCGAGGCTGGAGAAACTGAAAGGAAACTTGATGCAAGTCCACATTGTGCAGCTAGATCTGCTGACAAGATGTGAATGGTGTCAACCAGAGTTTTCATTGTACCCTGACTGGCAGGGAGAATGTTTGGCTCAGAAAGGGTAGTGTGTTGGTGAGTGTGGCCTGATCAGAGGCATCATGAAAGTGGAAACCAGTTATAGAATCTTCCAGAATCATTGGGTGAATTCCCTTTAAGCACCAAAAACTTAGGAGAGACAAAATCAGTCATTAAAATATAGTGAAACGCATCATAGCAGGGGGGTGGCATTGTGTGTTAGGACCAGGCTGGGAAAACCTTTGATTTTGTGCCAGCTACTCTGTAAAGTAGTGAAAGAAATTTATTTTTTCCCCTATTTGTGCTATGGTCCCTGATTTCAAGATGTAAAATAATAATTTTTAAATAATTCAGAACTTTTCTTATTTTAGAGAGGCCTCATCAGTTATTCAGGATAAATGTATTAGGCAATGTGAATATCAGAAAGTTGCTATTATATAATCGACCATGGAGAAAAATCTTTCCTGTAAACTTTTGAGAAAATGTTGTATTGTATTCCTAAGAAGATTTTTCACTAGCCTATTCTCATAGGTATCAGACACCGGTCTGCGAAGGAGACCCTCACTCTGTTATAGGCTTGATTAAAACACATGATATGAGCCATTCCCAAACTGCTGTGTAATAAAGACTTGTGCAAGGCAGAGTCTCAAAATGTATGAATAAACATGCATTACAAGAATATCATAAGAGAGCAGAATACTGTAATATTGTAAATATTGTAAAAATAGTGCGAGAGAACAAAACAGTTTGCTTTTGAGATCTGTACATCCTTTTCTGTCTTCATGAATCAAGGGCGTGCGAGATGTGAGTAACTAGGTTTATTTATTTATTTTGGTAGAGAACTCCTATATATATTCCAATTAGTTATTATTACATTCGCTAACAGATTTCTTTACCCATGAGAAAGATGGAGTCCTACAAGATAAGTTGAATTCTTTTGTTGTTGTTGTTGTCCTGTGAGTATTTAACAAAGAGCAAAAATAACATGGTGAATTTTAGAGATGGGTTTCTGGATGAATAGATTGTGTTGTTAAAGCAGAGAAATTTTAAAATAACATTCAATAGGCCCAGGACATTTCAGAAAATATATTTCTTAAAGATGAATTTTTGAACAAATGAACTATGGGAAACCAAGAGAAAACCATAGTGTAAACCATGCCCTTTATTTGGAACAATTCCCTTAGAAAAATTCATATTCAGATTCTGAGCCAAGGACCCATTTTCTAAATATGCTGGATCTTAAGATTTTTGTCCTGATTTCTGATTGATCATAGATTATAGGAATGTAGAAATGGAAGCTGACATTTAAAATTTTTGATATTTCAAGGCATAATTTTCATTAATAGGAAGAATTTGAGTTAATGCCTAATTGTGTTTATGATCAATGTTCAAGTACTGCATTTAAAAAAAATTTATGCCTCATTAAGCTTTTATGGAGGTCATGAATACCAGGAACTTAAATTTTGCTACTGTTCGCTGTTAAGGTAGTTTTATTTGATCTTTTTAAAATCAAGTGTGTTGTTATTCAACACAAATGTCCTAATTTATCCCATTTTTTCTTTTGTGACAGGTTAAATATAAAGAAAAATTTGACAATGAAATGAAGGATAAGAAACATCATTACAACCCTCTTGAAAGTGCTTCTTTTAAGCAAAATCAGCTTGCTGCTATACTTGCAAGTGATGTATGTTGTAATTCTTAGAAAATTATTTTCAATATCTTTTGATTCTTGTTTTCTTAGAACTGACTGTGTTTTAATTACTGGTTCTTAATCAGGATCATGTAATTTCCAAGTAGTCTGTACTTGAAAACACTGAAGCATATTTTCCTGAACCCTTTTTTTTGAGAAAAATATAGTTATAATTTTTACTATTAATGGTTACTGATTACTAATTAGTTAATAAGCAAGAATAGTATTGTGAATAAAATTATCATATCTAATTTAGAAATAGATTACAGAATTTTGTAGAAAAGAAGTGTGTATTATCACAAATTAGTAGATAGGATGGTAATTAACTCGTATAATTATGTCCATATCATTGGGTTTATTATAAAGTACTTCCAGGTACATGGACATTTATTGTAAAGAAATTTAAAACAATTAGACTGATAATGCTTATAATTTCACATAGCTTATGTAAGAGCTATGAAATACTTCTTCATAAAATTTATTTGCATTTCATGTTTTAAAAAATAATCAGGATTCATTTTATAAAATGTATGAGAAACAGGCAGAATATAAAACAAACATTGAAAACATTGATGAGTTTGCTATGGTTGAAATGTGTAGAGCACATTTTCAAGTATGAAAATGAAATATTATCAGATTGTTGCTTTGTTAGATCATAAAACCTTTCAATTCCTATCATCTCCTTGGGGCTTGGTTAATCTTACTTCCAATGAGGTTTAGAAGGTGTTGTTATTTGTGTTCACTAAACAACTTTTGTTCATCTCTAGCAGTCAAAACTTTTTTTTTTTTTGTGGTGGTTGTTTTGTCTTTTAGGACCACTGGGAATGTCAGATGATTTTTTTTTCCTATTTTATTTTTTAAATGTGTGTACAAACCAGGGAAATAGAGATGAAATATACTTAAAGGAACCTGGATCCAAGTGCTGAAAAATCCAGGCTTAGAATCAGATAGGTGGATTTAAATCCTGTTCCTCCCACATATTATCCCTTCATCATTCTGTGTCTTCATCGTTTTCTCCTCTTTAAATGGGAATAAAGTATCCACCTACTAGGGAGTCGTAGAGGTTAAATAGTTCACATATATAAAGTATTTAGAGAAGTGTCTGGAAGATAGTAAGTACTTTTTTTTTAAGTTGTAGATGAACATGATAACTTTATTTATTTTTTTATGGGGTGCTGAGGATCAAACCCAGTGCCTCACATATGCTAGGCAAGCGCTCTACCCCTGAGCCACAACTCCAGCCCTAGTGAGTAATTTTAATGCTTGTTTTATTAGCAGTTTATTATTTTTGTTTTCTAGTATGATATTTCCAAAACAGTTGGCAAAGTAACAACAACAAAAACCAAAATAAAACAAAAACAAAACCCAAAACATGTCTGTGTGGCAAAAGAATGAAAAACACCAGTAGCCTAAAGTTATCATGGAGCAAAATTGAAATACTGGCACAGTGTCTAAAGAACAAAGTGGCTAGTGTCTTCAATTCTTGAAAACAGAGTTTCTGTTATAATTACTTGATTCTTGTAACATCATTTTAATAAAACTTTTTACTCATTCAGTAGTGAATTAGCGCCATCTAGTGGCCACCTATAAATTCGTCTGTTAACCACTACTACTTTTATGATGTGTTAACAATAGTAATTGGCAATAAATGCAAAAGCCTATTCTCTTCTCCTAGATGGGTATTTTGTTCTATGTTATTTTCATAGGTGAAGTACAAGAAAGACTTGCAAAATATGCACGATCCGGTTTCAGATCTCCCAAATTTGTTGTTTTTAGACCACGCTTTGAAAGCCAGCAAAATGCTCAGCGGAGTAAGTGGGTCCTATAGCTCACCTGCTGTGCTCCTGAACTCACCAGCTTCCTAGACATGCCTGTGTGTCATTTCACCCCCAATACTGGCTCACTGAAAAGTAGTAGTCTACTTGCATCAATCCCACCAAAGCTGTTGATATACAAAGAGGTTTCTTGCTAGTTCTTTAGTTTCTCTTAAATCAGCTACTCTTCAAAGTGTTTGTGCAAGCATTTTTCCTGACTCCTTCTTCCTCTTACTTCATCCTTGTTCACACTGAAGCCACTTGAAATTCAGGTTCTCCTCCAGTCAGGGGTCTTTTCTCTGGTGCAGGCTAGTCCAGAGTGTCTGCAGTATGCTTTCAATAACATAAAATGTTGTTTTCATCTAAATTGTATAATCTCTGAAAATAAATCATAAAGGTGTTTATATTTCATTGTCACTATACTATAAGTCTTGTGATTTCCATATTCTGTCAAGGCAACTAAGCTGGCAGGGGTGAGTGTTTTGGATCCCTGGAGACTCACCCTCCTGGATGCTATGTCGACTTCTTTGGTTCTCAAAAAAGATCACTCTGAGCTGGGCACGGTGGCACATGCCTGTAATCCCAAGAGCTCCGGAGGCTGGTGCAGGAGGATCTTGAGTTCAAAGCCAGCCTCAGCAACTTAGTGAGGCCCTAAGCAACTTAGTTTCTTAAAATAAAAAATAAAAATTGACTGGGGATGTGACTCAGTGGTTAAGCTCCCCTGAGTTCAAACACCTCCTTCCCCCACCAAATTACCCAGGGGATAATGGAAGCTCATATAATTCAGGGTGCCCCATGATAATGATGAACTCTAATCTGACCTCAAATTACTTCATGCCTATTTTAATACTCACTCAAAATTGTCCTAATGTATTAAATAGGCACAGATCAGATAAAAAAAAATATTTGTTGGGCAATACATGAGAAGAAGTGGATAGTTGTTGCAGTAGATGTGTCCATAGCCATTGACTTAAAACTCTGTAGCCAAAACTTGGTTCCTAAACATATATCATAAGATTCAGCTTCAGTTAAACTTTACAAGTGTTTGGCTTTGATAGATTGAAACTTCTGTTCTTTATTTTGTATGTCTCCTTTCTCAGAAGTCAACATCACGGTCATCTTTCTGAAAGTGGATAATGCATGTAAATAATTCATACTCACAAGATTTATTTTAAGTTAACTTTTCTTTTCTTTTTTGTCTTTCCTTTAAATCACTGGTCCTTGGGCGAAAAGCAATATGATTCTTCTCTTTCTTTCTGTGAGCAAGAAAGGGAGATTCGAAGAATATTGTCAGGTTCAGAGACACTGAAATCCTATCATCCTGCATGTGAGAGCTCATTCCTGCACCTCTGTACACCTTCCTCTATTCCTTGGGTGTCTCTGTTTCATTTCATGTATTTCTTCTCAACTCATGGGCATGTTTCTAAAATTGATGGGTTTCTATGCTCTGAGCCCTCTGCTTTCTTTATAGTCTTTGGCCTTCAATTTTTAAAATTTTTTTTAAGGTGTAGTTGGACACAATACCTTTATTTTATTTATTATTTTTATGTGATGCTGAGGGTTGAACCCAGCGCCTTGCATGTGCTAGGGGAGCGCTCTACCGCTGAGCTACAACCCCAGCCCCTTGGCTTCCAGTTTTGATCATCACAGGGGTCTTTGACCTTGACTGTTCTCCATTCATACTCAGGTAGAATTTGCCAGGGACGTGGGGATTTATATGTAAATAAGCCAATAAAATGTGGTGATCATTTAAAATTTTGGCAACTAGATGAATGCATGCTACTCATGCATTCATTTTTCAAGAAAGTTGACTGTTAATGGAAGGTCTGCCCATTTTTATATTACAGAATAAAAATGACATCACCCATTTTAAAAAAAGATTGTTGACCATTATTTTATAACTGTGAAAAAACCCCAGGTGATTATAAGTTGTTTCTCTCATCTTTTCCAGAGAGAAAACCAGCAGAGTTATGTGTTATTTTAGACATCATTTATAAAATTTAAATCTTCATTCAGGTGTTGCCTTTGCCTAGATCATAGATTATCCCCCACCTCCACAGAAAAACTGGCTGAATGGTTACTTCGTGGGGAAGGAAGTTTAACTTAAAAATGTATTACTCTGAAATAATGGCTTACAATGTTTTATAATAACACATTGGCTCAAAGTTGTATATTATAAAACCTTATTTTAAACTTTAATATAAAGAGAATTAAAATTTTATTGATTGATAAAGGTGGCTTAACTTTATTAAAAGATTGAAAAAGATTATTCATTAACATTATTCTACAAATTTTGTCAGTTATACATGGCTGTTAGGGAATTCTTTTTAAAATTTTAAAAATTTGTTTTAATTAGTTATACATGACAGTATAATATACTTTGCCACATAATATATAATGGAGTATAATTTCTCATTCTTCTGGTTATACATGATGTAATGTTTGGGGAATTCTTTTTAACATCCCACATGGTGGATGAAATAAGCACCTTACAGCCATGTTAAATTGAGAATTTTTTTTTTCTCTGGAAACTGAAGCACTCGTAGTTTTAAGTATCTTTTATAATTTTTCGGTAAGTTGTGTGTATATATAGATAGATATATGTATATATAGGTAGATTTAATATATCTCTCTATATGCACAATATGTGCATATAATTGTGTTATTCTCTATAACTTCCACTAGGGGGCAACAGAGACTATTATATACCGAAGTACAAGACCATGTCTTGGAAATACCTTTTGCAGCTCTTAATTAAATAGGTTTTATTTTTCTTTTGTAAGAGTTTCTGAAATCCTAGGGGCTGGGGATGTGGCTCAAGTGGTAGTGTGCTCGCCTGGCATGCGTGCGGCCCGGGTTCGATCCTCAGCACCACCTACAGACAAAGATGTTGTGTCCACCGAAAACTGAAAAATAAATATTAAAAAATTCTTTCTCTCTCTCTTAAAAAAAAGAGTTTCTGAAATCCTTTGTAAGCAAAATAGATAATCATGCTGGGAACAATATTTATTGAACCATTTTTAGTATTATCCATTATTCCAAGTACAATAGACTTTCTGAGTTCTGGATTTTTAACTCCATAATGGAATGAGTTCTAGCTTTTTACATTCAAGGCACGATTGATTATTTTACAAATAGGTATTATACAATACTTCTTTTTTAGTAAAATAAATCCTAATAAAATTATGATGTTTCTAAGTATATTATTATTTTTTCAATGTTTTTGAATTTTTTCTTTTTATTTGTGGGGAGCCAAAATTTAGAAGTTGTTCTCTTCAATGGAGATGTACTTTGTGAATATTATCATGACCTTCCTTTCATACTTTTCTCCTTTATTTTATGGTTAGAATTTTGGGAGACACATATCTTTGCTTCCTAATTGACAGGAAGCTCTTGAGGCCGGGCTCCCTCTGGGGATCATTGCTTATGTCCCACATGGAGCAGCAGCTGTCCTGTGGCCGGTCACTTGGGCCTTCCATCCTTCCATCCCTGGTACTGGACTTTCTTCCCTTTCGCCTTCCCATCCTTAGAGAATTTCCTAAGACCCAGTGTAAGCTTCTCTATGACTGGCTCTTTCCCAATTCCTCTTTCCCATTGCCATTTTGACTGAAATCTGTTTCCTAATGAGCAGCCATGTCTCTGTAGCTTTGAGTCTCTGAGGGCTATTGCTTATAATCTTTTCTAAATAGGTTGACATAACCAAGTGTTCAAAGTCCAATGATAGAAAATCATGAAGCGATTTCTGTCTCACTACTGCCTATGGTATTTAGAGTCCTGCAGCAGCCAAATTGGGCATCCTTGTCCACTCTGTTTTCTTCCAAATTTACCATTTCGTCTATATGTCTAAATAGTAGGCTCATCCAATTTCTTCACCTTAAAAATTCAACCACCATGCTCAGATTTCTGTTTCTTTTACGGGT
Organism: Marmota monax; assembly: GCF_021218885.2. Lineage (NCBI taxonomy): Eukaryota > Metazoa > Chordata > Mammalia > Rodentia > Sciuridae > Marmota > Marmota monax. Next base: position 2,475,669 of record NW_026694639.1, read on the forward strand.
ATCTCTACCCTTTCCTTAGAATTGGGGAAATTAGTTGAATTACTTTCCACCCTCTCATTTTCCTGATGACCTCCAATCTTCTTCATGGCTGAGTCTTTGTAGACAATATTTTTCTTTCAAGCCTCTGTCTTTCCTTCCTTCTGTTCCCTTCTTACTCTCTTTGCTTCTCTTCTTGTGAGCACTATTAAACATGTTCCCGTCCCATTAGGGCAAGGCACTTTGCCTGGGTTTCGTCCATCTTGCTGATCCACATGGGTCCCCTTACTAGCTTTGATGTCTCTGCTCTTGTGTTGTGAATATCCTTTTGGTTGTTGTTGATAGTTAACTGTCCTCAGAGTGTTTCCTGTGCTGTCCACGCTGACCACCTGGAGCTGGTCTGTCTCCCAGTCTCTGTTTACCTCAGTGTCAGACACCTCCTCTGTGCCAGTTGGCTACAGATGAAGACTTGATAACAGCGTTGCAGCTTTTGGTGGCTCTTGGCTTGTATATTTGTTTGCATTCCTAAGTATTAATTGCTCTGGTCACTCTCTTTTATCCTAAACTTATTTTCATGTTCTATGTTTTAGCGAGAATATAAAAAGCTTTTTGAGGAAAACAGAGGACTGTATCATTTTGATGCAGATGCTGCCGATCACCTGCATCACCAAGGCAATGCCACCCTTCAGAGTCAGGTGGGTACTTGTTGGGTACCCCCCCTCGCTGCTGGGACCACAGGACCATTTGGACACTTATGGCTAAGTCCCTCAACTGAGAATATTCAATTGCTAAAAAAAAAGAGATCTTGAGAACATAAATGTTGCTGGGGGGTGGTGGTGGGAATCTCAGTTACTATTTTCAATTTATTAGGATGAGAGCTGGTACCATATTTTGATATAAAACCATTTCAAAAAATAGCAGTTACTTCACATAATTTAAAAACTTCAAATATAAGAATTAATATAACTATAGTCTTAAATGATTTGAATTTTTTATAATGTACTGATTTGTTATTTTAGCTGCAAAACTCATTTTCCAGGTGCCAGGTTTATTATAATTTTTCAGTTCATTTGTGAGTGTTATTGAGAAGGCAAAATTGTGTGTTCTAAATTAGTGTTTCTTCCAGCTCTGAAATCCTATGTACCCTCTGAAAAAAACTTTTTAAAAATATCTTCTTCCTAGTATACTTTAAAGTCAGTGTCTACTTTTTTTTAAATTAAGCTTGCATATTTGTTAAATATGCCATTTCCAGTATTTGTTAAGATAAAGTTTTATGAAACACAAAGTTTATAAGGATCTTATGCCTCAATGTTTAGAAATGCACATTTTTTCTCTTTAAATTCTTCTTATTATTTAATTTTTTACCACAAAACTTCATCCTTATGTCACATGCTATCACACTTTCCACACTTTTGTTGATCATTCTGCCATTCTCTGTGACAAAAACATGGACAGAAGTAGGCATGTTAAAATTTGTTTTCTTTCTGTTGTCGGAAAGCTCTAAGTATTGAATGATTTCTTTTGGGTTGAATTGTCATAACATCATAATTATACAATTTAAGAAAAAATTCATAAGAATTTTAATGAAAATGCATTTCTGAATAAAAGTTTTATGTATTACCCATTTATTTTTTTTTTACATGTCACTAACACTAGCGATTCCCCTAAATAGCAAGAATAATTTGATTTTGAAAGACAGGATGACGAATTTTGGACACTTATTTTATTTTGCCTATATAAGGTCATTGTGTGTGTGTATGTGTGTGGGGGGGTGGTATTGGTGTTGTAACTCAGGGCTGTGGGCATGTTAAGCATGTGCTCTACCATTGAACTCTACTCCCAACTCTGATGTTAATATACTTTTTACATTTCTTTCAATAAAGGTTAAATACAAAGAAGAATATGAGAAAAATAAGGGAAAGTCAATGCTTGAATTTGTTGAGACACCATCTTACCAAGCTTCCAAAGAAGCTCAAAAGATGCAAAGTGAGGTGGGTCACTGGTTTGTTATCAATTATTTAATGCATCTACTTTCTAGACCTAGTGTCTCTACTCACAGGAGTGCTGTCTGGGTCTTTGAGTTTGGCCCTTGGTCTTACCATTTGTTGAATATGTTTTTTCAGGCAAGATGAGCTCCTAAAGTCCTTCTCAGCTCTTAAATTCTATGATTATATAGCCAACACTTTCAGATTTATCAATATAAATTTATGAAGAGCACCTAACTAAAAAGAAATTAAAGAGCTAATGGCTGTACTTATTTGTTCACCATGACAATAGAACCGCATTTATTCTGTGCTAGAAGTGTGAAAAGACTCTTATGTGTCAGCTCCTCTAATCCTCAAAATAATGACAAGAGGATGGTGTTCTCTCTAGTTTTATTAAATATCCACCAAAATTAATCATTTTAAGTAAAATTACATATCCAATAAATGCTGACGTTTTAGGACCTGGTCAAAATAAATATGATTCCTTTTTATTCTGCAAGCTTTTTAAATTGATTTTTTATTTTCCCAGTAAACATTGAGTTCGTTTTCTACTTAGTCTGTTCCTGGTCTAAGGTCATTACCTGGTAAGTCACATCCAGATATTCTTCAAACTGGTTTTGCTCTGACCTAGTGAAACTGCCTTTTTTCTCCCATTACTTTTTGGGGGATCAGACACTCAATGCTTTGTCTATAGCTGACATCCATATTCTATGGTACAATTGAATTATTACCTCAAAGAGATAGAAATAATGGGTAGTGGTGCCAGCTAATTACAACTCAGGGTTACATATTAGGCGTGCTCAGTGGGCAGATCTTTTCTCTGATAACAACATCAAAATGGAGAATCAATAATGTCTGGACAAAAACCTCTCCTAGGAGTTTCGTAAACATTGCTATTTGTCATGAGATGTTATGATTCATCTTCCTGAAGATACTCAGGCATCACTGTGACTTTCTGAATCGTTAAAGTGGCCTGATTTCTTCTTTAAGCAAAAGAGGAGAAAAAATGATTCATATTTTTCATGGCTCATATTTTCTTAAGTCAGTAAGTGTGACCTTAATTAAGAAATGTCAGCTAACTGTTTTTGACCAAATGAGCTGAACTAACAGAACTGGTAAATTTGGTCAAAGTTCAGAAACTGTATGAAAACTTAACATTAATGAGACAGGTTATGCTGGAATCAGCTGGGTGTGGTGGCACATACTTGTAATTCCAGCTACTTGGGAGGCCAAGGCAGGAGGATTGTAGATCTGAGACCAGTCTCAGAAATGTAATGAGACTTTGACTCAAAATAAAATAAAAAGCATGAGGGTGTGGTCCTGGGTTCAATCTTTAGTACCACCATTAAAAAAAAGTATATAAACATATGCATATATATATATATATATATATATATATATATACACACACATATATATGTTTGTATATATACATATATATATGTGTGTATGTATATTTATAAAATACTATATATAGATATATACATATATATATATATATACATATATGTATATATGTGTGTATATAGATATGTAGGGATATATCTATCTATATCTATCTATATTAATATATCTATACACACACACATACACACACACATATATATCAGAATCACTTTTCTCCATTTAGACAATGTATAAAGAATTTTACATGACTGTATTGTCTTCCACTACAGTCGTACCTTTTATGTGGGCTAGAAATAGCTTTTCAAGGATTTTCCCCAGTTTATAGAAATCATATTCCTTTGTTACTAGCCCACAACCCAGAGAAAGGTTTCCACTTTGCAAAGTTGTCATGGAAATCTCAGTGCATTCTCTAGAACCTTATGACCACATGAAATGGTTAAATGCATTTTCACTGGAAGACATGAGTATCAAAAAATTATGTAACTTTTCTGAAAATAACAGCAGGAGGTTAACATCACCCTTGTTTTCCACCTCTCCTCCTACTCTGCTCTCCACCTCCCTTCCCCTCTCCCTCTCTTTGATCTTCAGCCACAGAAACATTCATGTCCAGGACCCTCTTATCATTCTGATGTTGTGGTTTCTTAATAATCCTTCTTCCTCTTCCTCTCCCACCTCCTCCTCCTCCTTCTTGTCCTCTACCTGGTTAACAAATTCAGGACCTTCCGATTCCTGGTTGATCCATTCTGGTGCCATGTTTCTGAATTAGGAATGACAGTAATTTATGGTTGGGGATTTTGGCTTCTCTTATGCTTCACACAATTTATTCTTTCCCTCCTGCTCAGTGAGACGTATTTTCCCTTTAATTATAGCCATTGACCATTAGAATTTTTCAGGCTCCTTAATTATGCCTCTGCTCCACAGGGCTTCATGGGAGCAAAATTTTCCAATAGAAAATATCTTTGGGCCAAATTTATACTCTGAAAGCTAGAAAAATAAAATATCTAATATTATCTTAGACAAAGTTTGATGTGAAAATGACTTTAAATATAGAAGGACATGAATACAGCCACCTGTCTTAGAGATGGTTTCTATTCTTCAGAGATAGACTCCTCTTCTGAGGAGCCCCTTATGGGTAAAGCTATGTGCATATGATTTCAGGAAAAACCATCAGTGTTTTTGCTGTGATCTTTTATCATACTTACCTTGATTTCTCCTAATACCAGATATAGTTTAATCTGTGTGTTTTCACAAGAAATCTGTAAATCCATCCTTGAAAGTTCTGTCTTCTCTTTCACAAATATAACTCCTGGAAGAAAGCATACTGAAGGTTTTTGTCTTATTTCAGGGTAAAAATTGGCCAGTCTCAGGCATAATCAACTTTTCTTAATGACTTACTTTAGCAAAGAGATTTTTTTTTATTCAGAAGAAAAGTGCTCTTTGAAGTGAAATATCTAATATAAATAAATAAATACGCATACATATTTATATTTCACTTTGTAGAGTCCTTTCAGCCTGGAAATGCCCTAGATTCACATTATCTCAATTCGTTCCACATTTAAAAAAAAGGACACTTTCTCATTATTGCTCTTTGGTGTCTCTCTAGTTCTTAATTCAGAATGCTCCCAATGCATCTTCTTAATCAGATTCATAGAATATCCGTCATTGCCTTTCCTTATGACTGCAGACACAGTGTTCATGGCGTGACTGTATGGAGCAGAAATTCTAAGTGAGAGGGCAGCATGCTTCTCTCATCCTCCCTGATGGTTTGGAGAGTTTCTTTATGTATATAATTACTTTTCTCTGTAATAAATATATAATGAACCTGGAAATAGCTGCTCATTTAGCATGAATAACAATCTCATGCAGAATTCATTTGTTCTTGTCAGCTTTATGATGCCATTTGAATATAACATTTGGCTGGTAAAATCTGGCCCTTGTTTAGTAAATATTTCACATGGTTGGATATTTTGATGATTAAGGCAGTCTTTCTAGTCATAAAACTTGAGTTATGGGATTTTCAAATGCATAGCTCAAATGCTAGAATTTAGAGACTCATACCTAGTGGGTTCAGGAGCAGTCCAACGGGGCAGGTGCTATGGGTCTGGGCCCTCCATGATCCATGGTCAGCATCCCCCTTCCATTTCTTGTTGTGAACTCTTACCTAAAGGATTCAGGGTGAGGTTGTCCTCACATTGTAACTCGATCCATATCAAATTCCATAAATGGTATATAAATATTTTCAATGCCCAAACCATTGAACAAAAATACTCCCTTCCCCAAGCCTCCTTCATTAATTTTTGGAATATTCTTTCCTGAATTCACAAAAGACTGACAGAGATAAGGGTGCAGGAGCCATGACTATTGATGTTATTTTGGTTTGAATGGCCTTCCATGCCACCAGATTCTCTTCCAAAGGAGGCTCCCCATTCCCTTTGGAGTGAATTCAGGAGAATCCCATCAAAATGCCAATCTTACTGGTTCTTTCCCTAAAATGGGGGTGGTATTAATCACGGATTAATAAGATGTTGAACAGCTTCACTCAGGATGATTTGCCCTAGGAACGCAATGGTCTTTAATCGTGCTACTTATATTTGGGGGAATTGTGAAGTTTATAATAAAGCTGGAATTATTTTCCTGTTGACAAAATCTCTGAGATAGTAGAATTATATCACAAAACATCAATTTTGTTCTGGAAACACGTGTTCTTTTCAACAGTCACTAATATTTCCTGCATTTAAATTATGTGTTTTTATTTAACAGAAAGTTTACAGAGAGGATTTTGAGAAGGAGATTAAGGGAAGGTCCTCATTAGATTTGGACAAGACTCCTGAATTTTTACATGTAAAGTACATCACCAACCTTCTGAGGGAGGTATGATCTTTCTATTTTCTATTAAATGTCATGAAAGAAAATGGAGGAAATAACCCAGGAGATATTTACCTAACAGTCTTCTGCTAAGCCAGTGTTTGAGATGTTAGCACTTTGCTCTGTCCTACACTTTGACCCTTATTAAGAAAGTCTTACATTTTCATTAAAAAGAGAAAAGTATTAGTTAACACATCTGTTTAAAGTTGAGGGAAGAAAGTGCCTAGATTTCCTGAAAAGATTTGAAGAATATTCTAGTTTTGTGTTTTAATTGTAGCTTAGAAGCTCTGTATGTAGTGAGTTTTATAGCTTTATAGTAGTTAGTTTAAAATATACATACATTTTTTGAATATAGGTGGGCAAGTTTGATTCTTTAAAATGGAATTATTATAAAAACATGTATTAGAACCACCTTTTTTCCTGTAGTTTCCCTGCAGCATTCTCATGATATTTGATACCAAAAATGAGTTCTGACGTGTGAAAGTGTGGATAGAAGGTGCATTATTTATAAGTCTCTTATCTTCTATGTAGGGAAAAATTGTAAAGTTAGCATATAGAATAGAGGAACTCAGGTCTGTTTTTCATTTCATTCTCTGTAGGATTTCTCCCCAAACTTAAAGGTATATTTTGGCTCAGAATTAATATTTAAATGTGTTGAACACGTAAGTTTTCAAATCTTAACAAAAATATTGTGCTCATAGTGCAACTCTTAAAATGTTTGCCTTTTTTTTTTTTAATGGCTGAAAAATAACTTAGAGTTCTTTCATTTCTGTTTAAATAGATTCTCTTTATATTACAGGAAAGTTTAAGTGAATATATAATAATGGAATACATGTAATATAATAATTATTATATAATATATAAGTGGAATATATATGTGTGTGTGTATGTGTATATATATATATATATATATATATATATATATATATATATTACATTTATTTATTTAGGAAATGGAAAATGAAATTCCATTTCATTCTAAATTTTTGAACCAAAGAAATGATTACTGAAAGAAATATCTTAGGTCAGTGAAATACACTAAATCATAATTACCTGTATAGAGGCTTATCATTATGAACTTCTTTAGTAAGCAAGTGCCAACTGGCCTTTACCATGAACTGGTTTTAGAAATTTAGTGTGATTCATTGTTATAATTTATATTGTGCTGAAATACACATATAATTTCTGTAAGAATTCTCTTGCTACTTTTTCCTTCTTTTAGTGAGTATGATACAATTAAGACATTTTGAGAGAGAAAAGCGGACAGAGGCACTTTGGTCTTTCTTACTATTAGAGCCATTAATCCCATCCTAATGTCCCCACACTTATAACCTCATCTGAATATAATTACCCCTGAAGGCCCCACCTCCAGGTGCCATCACACTGGAAGTTAGGGCTTCAACATATGAATTTTTGGAGGAAAATTTAGATTATTTTTAGGAAAATAAACATCATAACAACTATGATTTAAAACTTTTAATTAAATTATAGAGATGACCAGCTTAAAAAACAGTTGCTTAGTGATATAATGAAATTGTAACTTCCCTTTCTAACTGTAAGCCTTTAGCTGGAAATGGGCATTGCGCTCCTTGCTTTATGGTTTTTACATTTGCTCTGCTATTTAGGGTCTCTGAAGTACCACTGGATGCCCCACGTGATTCCCCCCTCATTGCCCGTTGGCATCCGTAAAGCATTTACTTTTATTTTCATTTTGCCAAGATGGAAATTAAGGCTGAGTTCCTTAAAGTCCCCCTGAAGTTAACATCACCAAAGTAGTGAAAGAGCTCTTACTTAAATCCAGGTCATTTCACTCAGAGCTCTTTCCAGAAACACGTGCAGGTTGTGATAATATCTAGCAGGCCGTAGGTTGAGCAGAGGACAGCTAATTTAATTATACAGGACAAAGGGAAAATAACATGAAATGAACCTTAGAACTAACTGCAACCTGATTTCTTATCAGTGAAGGTAATTTCATCTTTCACCCAGCAAATTAGTTGTAAATGAAACTTAGAGTAGTGGGAAAAGGATATTTATTGTTTTCATAATACAATTGAGAAAACAAGCAATTTGTTGGCAGAGAATACAAGTTTTGTGTAAACATCTGTGAGAGGCATTTGGATCTACTTAAAATATGATATTAAAATAGGAGAAATTCAAAGTGTATATTATCAATATGTAGGAAATTATTTGGCTCTATGTTATTTGATTATCAATCATTGAATAAAGTGGAAACTTAAAAAAAAAAAAAACTTTGGCTACGGCAACCCTTTTGATTTGATCATTTTGTTTTGTTCTTTTTCAACTGTGTTCTTTGGGTAATTCATATTTACTAAACATTTGTAAAAAATATTTAACATAATTGTTAAGAAGCATATATTCCTAAGATCTTTCTCATCATTGAAAGGAAAAAACATCTTTAAAAAATTCACTGTGGTACCAAAACATGTTGGGAGAAAGGATGAAAGGGCAAAGATGGATAATATTGGAAGCCACTCTGAATTTGATAGAGTACAAAAATGACGTGGAAAGGGCATAGCAGGATGCTCAACAGTGTGATTTCTTCCTCCCTGGTAATATTTTCTGTCTAGGATCTCTAGAAAAGAATATAGAATCTCGGTTAAAGTGATTTCCAGTAAGTTACTGTCCTATCCTTGTCTTATAGAAAGAATATAAAAAGGATTTGGAAAATGAAATAAAGGGGAAAGGAATGGACGTTAATTCAGAAGTTCTTGATATTCAGAGAGCCAAACGAGCATCTGAAATGGCCAGTGAGGTGAGTGGATTTGCTTAACAACCCAGAATGGGTAAATTCTCTGCTGACTTCCTTACCGATAAACCTTTCTCAAAGATTATATATAGGGGCTGGGGTTGTGGCTCAGTGGTAAAGCACTTGCCGAGCATGTGTGAGGCACTGGGTTCGATTCTCAGCACTGCATATAAATCAATAAAATAAAGGTCCATTGACAACTAAAAAAAATTCCAAAAAAGATTCTATATATCTCACAACTTTCATGCACAGATGATAATCTCTAGCTCTATCCTAGTAGTCTTTCCCAGACAATGAATGAAAAATAAATTGATGTTCCCAATCTCCTTTCTATTCGGTCTGAGAACAATGACCATTTGCCCCATTTTAGAAAAAAATCTGTATTATAAATTCACCAGAATAGTTTTATGAGATTTGACTTGATCTTTTAAGCAAGTCAGAGGCAAAAAAAATTAGGAAGGTATGTTATCATGATCTGTCAGTCATAGCAGTTAAAAAGTTCCTGGCCTCCTGCTAGCAGCCAACTCACTCTCCCAGTCCAGCCCTAGCTGCTAAATGAGCCCAGTTAAACCTCTTGTTCAAAGTGGCTACTTCTCAGTTTATGTAAACTTTGTTAGAAGAAATGAATGTCTCCACAATACTTTTAGTCCTATAATGCTTGTATGAGGCTATGACTTTGGTATCACATGACGGCAGTTCTTTGAGGAGAAGCTAGCTAAATTTATTAGTAAAAGAGCTTAAAGTTTTGTTGCCATATACTGATAAACTGTAGTACTAATGATGATGATATTGTCCCTGTTAGTCAGGTCTCAAATGATAGAAACCCAACTCTCCCTGGGTTATGAAACAAGAAAAGTGTGTAAGCTCATAGAAATCAAGAAGTCCAAGATTGCAGGGTGCTGTGTTGCCTGCCTGTAATATCAGTGATTCCAGAGGTTGAAGAGGGAGGATTGCAAGTTTGAGGCCAGCCTTAGCAGCTTAGTGAGACCCTGTCTCAAAATAAAAAAATAAAAAATATCTGGGGATGTAGCTTAGTGGTAGAGCAACCCTAAGTTAATCCCCAGTACCAGAGGTAGGGTGAGGGGTGGAAAGAAAGAAAAGTCCAAAAAAGTCCAAAAGAGTTTCCTTCTGGTGGGCATTCAAATGATGCCCCTCTTCCTCCATCTCTTGGTTCTGTTATCCTCTGTTGGCTTCACACTTGAGAGGCTGTCTCCATGAGCTGATGCCTCTTAATAACAGAGTAGCTTATACTTATGACCAGTAGGAAGTGAGTAATACCAGTAGGAAGTGAGTATGTGTTTTGTAGTTCCAATGGAGGTTCTAGGAATGAATTTCTTGGATCAGCCTTTGTCCTGTGCTGACACTGGAGCCAATCATTACATCTTGGGTCAGAGGAGTACAATGTACTATTATTGGCTTCTCATGGTTACCCATTTGTTCAGTTAACTTTCTATGTATTTTAGTAGTATTTCAAGTACAAAATATTATCTGTTCATATGCATTTTTAAAAATCTTATATAGCCGATAAATTAAATGAAAACTTTTAAAAGCATTGAAGTGGAATTAAAAATATATGTGGGAACCAGGTGTGGTGGTGCCCAGTGACTTGAGAGGTTAAGGCAGGCGGATCACAAGTTAGAGGCCAGCCTCAAGAAATTTGCAAGACCCTCACAATTTAATGAGACCCTGTCTCAAACCAAAAAGCATGTGACTATATATTTCTGTGGTAATCCCCTTTGGGTGTTCAATCCCCAGCATGTGTGTGTGTGTGTGTGTGTGTGTGTATATATATATATATATATAAAACACATTTTTAAAAATGTGGGTAGTAAGAAGGTGATGAAAACCAATCGCTGCAAGATGGATGGATTGAGAGGGGTGAGAGGTAATTCTCCCAAAGAAAATCATGGAGCGTTTTGCCCGAAGACAGAAGGATGGTTTCCAGGCAGACATAAACAACAGGTATCTGCTGCGATGTCTTTGGCTAACAGTATCATCACATGATTCCTAATTTCTACAAATTCTTTCAGTTGGAATAATATATCTAGTCCACATTCAGAAGTAAATCTTGAAAACAGTTGTCAATAATATTTAGGAAAATTGTTGTAAGCTTTCAATGTGGGGGTTCAGTCAGTTACAGTTGAATGTAAGGTGTTGCATGAACAGAAGCAGATTAGGCATTATTAATGGAAGAAGGGCTGGCGTGGGGTGTATGAGTGAAAGATCAAGTTTTTTTTTTTTTTTTAAATCAGTATTGAGCACCCCCTGTGCTGGGCTATGTGCTATACGCTAACCCATTGATCTTCACTGTGAATCCCTCTTGGATCTTTTAGTATTCCTATTTCACAGCTGCGTTAATCAGAAATGTGAAGAAATATTTCTGTTGTCACACAGCGATGGAGTGCTGTCCTCAAAGTTGGTCCTCTTTCTACAACTTTAACCCATTTACATCCACATCTCTATCTTCCAGCCACTAGTATGATTCCTATGAAGACTCTCTTGGCAATTGCCTTTTGTACACTAAAAATCTTCAGCACTTTTTATACCCTTCTTCAGTGAGAATAGAGATTATGGTTTTAGGCAGTTCAGAAAATTCAGTTTCAGGTGAGATCATTCATGTGACATAGTAAGTTGTGTACCCTCTCTTTGAAAATATGGTTATTTGCCTTTTTGATCACTGACTCCAAAGGTGTGTTTATTCATGGAGTTTCTGAATGTTGTAAAATGTTGCTTTTTTACAGAAAGAATACAAGAAAGACCTAGAGTCCAAAATTAAGGGCAAGGGAATGCAGGTTGGCACTGACACCCTTGAATTCCAGCGTGCCAAAAAAGCTACAGAGATCGCCAGCGAGGTAAGCAGACAGCTCCTACCTACCTTGAAACTCGTCTTGGGAATTCAACAGATCAGATCAGCAAGTCAATTAGTCCATGGGATTTCTCAAAGCCGTGTGTCTGGTTGACAGTTTAGAATGGAAACCATTTCAAATCTTTATATTTATTCAGAAATGTATAGTTTTTGCTTTGCTCATATCCTTTAAATACATTCAAGGAAGCTCGAGAAAAGGCATTTTAATAAGATAAGGTCACATAGACACACATATTCCCTAATCCCTTTATTCTGTAATTCAACAAATTTCATGTTCATCCAGGATACGATAAATATTTTCAGAGTATGTTTTCTTTAGGACGGATCATATGCTTCTAGTCATAGTTATATTTCCAACCTACTGAGAAAAACTTGAAAACCACTTATTACATGAGAACAGTAGCCATTTCTATGAGATTACACATCCTTAAAATATCCTCCCTTGATTTCACCATGCCTGAAATTACTAGAGTCAGCATTTGGGCTTGAGGCATTAGTCATCCTGAAGGACCATATGTAATCATCCAGTACTATTTTCCTTTTCACATAAGACAAGTAAAGACAGAATATTAATTTAGAAGTTTTTTTTTTTGATGCTCTGATATGATAGATATCATAGAACAGAGTTGTAGGAGTCAGACCATGTATATTTTCAAAGGAAATGCCCTAGATTGGACTCACCTCTTGAACTTCCTCAGCAATTTAAGGGTCACTGGAGCAAGGCAGGGGTCAGGATGAGGTGATCCTGTAAGAAATATATGTGGAGAGAGAGTGGGGTGCCGGTTAAGGGGTGGGACTCACTCACCTTAAGGCAGTTAGGTTGGGATGTCAGTGGGGCTGCTCAGAGAGCTCTTCTGTGACTCCTAAAGTTAGACATAGCTGACTCAGGATTGACTCCTACCCTGGGAATCTGGAGAGCCAGGCGTAGCTAATTTGCCCACCATGGAATTCCTACTCCTTTGGGTGCTACCTAACTCCCAGGGTTAGGCACTTGCCAGGGAAATGAGTTGCTGTGATTGGTTTAGACAGAGCACCGGGAGATGGCACAGGATTCCTTACTAGTAAGGCCTTCCCTTAGAAATGGCAGTTGGGGTAGCAGTGAGAGGATGCTGAGTAGAAACTTGAAAACCTTCTCAGCCTCCTCCCCTAATTCTCTTCTCCTCCCGAGAGTTATTGTTATAAGTTGTAGAGCCTTCACATTTGTTTTTATTTATATAAAGTTGTACACAATAGACTTAAAAAAACCCCCTAAATGCAGTCATGCTGTAATCTTTGTCCTATGTTCATTTTTTCCCCATTCATTTACTGTTATGGTCCTTCTCCCATGTCACTTCATATAGGTCTCCTCCATTCTTATAAAAAATTATGTTCTATACCATGAATATGAATGTGTGCCCATTTACCCTTTGTTGTCCACATGGATTGTGTATAATGAGATCTCAACATTAGATGCCAAAACCAAAACCCTTAAGTTTCTCCCAGGTTCTCTTCCTGTCATTATCAAATGACACCAAACAAATCTTAGAAGTCCCTTTGAGTCCTCTCATTGCAAGTGTTGTTGCCTTTACCCCACGATGGTGTTCTAAATCCATTGAAATCTCCCCTGCCTCGTCAAAGCTGCCATCTCTGTCCCCAGGGTCTTAAAATAGCTTCTTAACCAGAATTCTGTTTCCATTCATGCCCTCTTATATACATTTTTAATAATAATAATAATAATTTCACAATTCTCTGATTTTTTTCTTATTATGAGGAGGGAATTACTGGACCGGAGCATGGGATGGGGTGAGTGAGAATTCAGGGGTTGGGAAGAAGCATTTGGAATCGTCCTCATGGGAGATGAGAAATGAAGGAACTGAAAGTATCCTTTCCCTCGAGAAAAGATTTTGTATTTCATCCTTTTGCCGAAGAGCAGGCTTCTAAGACATAGGCCTTTTCCAGAAAATTGGTATGTTTTAGCATTTAGGTTTTTCCTTAGTGTGTTCATTAGTTTGTTCAACAGTATGCTAGTTTTGGTTTTCTCTTTGTTCTTTGAGACTGTATGCTAGGAATATAATGCACATTTAGTTATTGGGGACCAAGAAGAAGATAGGCTCAGAGGAATCACCTGTATTGTGGTTATATTTTAATCACAGTCATGTCTTCTTTTGCCAAACAAACAGACTCTCAAGTCCTTTTCAACCAATGTATGGTACTTGCCATAGTTTATTTTTAATATTCAAGGTTTATTTTTCAAGTAGCAATGTAGTATATTGTTATGCCAGTGAACCCCAATAGTCAAACCTTCCTGTATCCATGGGCCTGACCATGGGACTTTCTTTACCAACGGGACATTGGCAAACATGATTGCAACAGAGGTTCTAAAGTGTTTACGCCTTAAGGTGTTTTGTTATACAACAGTAACAACTGGTGTAATCAGTGCCAGATATAGTCTATGTGCTTTAGAACATCTTTAGATTTGTTAGAAAATTGAGTGATGTACCTCTACCATGCAATTTGGTGGCATTTTTTTTTGTATGTTTGTTACTAGGGACTGAACCCACCAGTGCTTTACCCTAATTCTTTTTATTTTGTATTTTGAGACAAGTTCTTGCTAAATTGCTGAGGGTCTTGCTAAGTTGCCCAGGTTGGCCTTGAATTTGTGATCTTCCTGTCTCAGCCACCTGAGTCACTGGGATTACAGGTGTGCACTTGTCACACCCAGCTTGTTTTAGGGTTTAAACAGGCTTCCTAAAAACAGAAATATCTAGTAATAGGATATTATTATTTTATTATAAAATTAAACATTACTACTTGAGGTTTTATTTAGAAAAGTAAAACCGAGAGTCTGTTAAAAAACAGATAGGAAAAATACAGCATTTATCTAAGATTGAGATTTGTTTATAATGTATTTAAGGTCTTTATTTTTTTTTTGTACTGGGAATTGAACCCAGAGGTACTCTTACTGAATTACATCCCTAGCCCTTGTTTTATTTTTTTTGAGTCTGGCCTTGAGTTTATGATCCTCCTACCTCAGCATCCTGAGTAGCTGGGAATTACAGGTGTGTGCCACCATACCAGTCCTTACTTAAAGTTTAAAAGTTCTTAAATAAAATTTATTTAAAAATTTTAAACAAGTTATTTAGAACATCATAAATTAGCAAATCAGTAGTTATTTTAAAGCAATGAATCTACAAGTCTTAAGTATATCAACATAATAGGAAATATTGTTTTGGAAGAAATTTAATTGGATGTAGTTAATGATTTTAAAGGTAAATTATTTTAAAGAATAGCATACAGAAATCACAGACATGAAAGTGTACAGCTTGCTGAATTTTATATCAGATATAAAACGTAACAAGAGCCCCTAAAGACATGCACGTCTGTAATTATAGTGCTCATTATGTAAATTACATAATTTTAGAAAGTAATAGAGAATCCAAATCAAGCTGGCTTTTAAGAAAGCAGGTAATTCATTGTTCTTATGATTGAGTGGTGGAGGGATTCTTTGCAATGGCTTGATCTAGGGCTCAAATACAGTCATTTGCTACATGATGACTTGTGGTCAATAATAAACCATGTATACAATGGTGATCCCACAAGATTATAATGAGCTGAAAAATTCCTATCGCCCAGTGACATGTAGCCATCCTAATGTCATTGTGCAACAAAAAGTATAGCACATCCAGTTACATTCATTCTTTTTTTTTTTGGTAGTGGAGATTGAACCCAGGAATATTTAACCACTAAGGTGTATCCCCAGCCCTTTTTATTTATTTATTTTTTTGAGACAGGGTCTCACTAAGTTGCTTAGGTCCTCACCAAGTTGCTGAGGCTGGCCTTGAACTTATGATCCTCCTGCCTCAGCCTTCTGAGTTGCTGGGATTATAGGCATGTGCCAGCATGCCTGGCCATTATTCTTGATAATGATCACAATCATTACTGGTTTATGTATGAACTTAATACTGTACATCTTATTGTTATTTTAGAGTGTGCTCTTTCTGCTTATTAAACAAATTACTATAAAACAGCATGCTGTTATGCCAGCAGCAGCCTCATACCTGGTATTTACTGAGTTTCTGGATTGCACCCTTTTCTCTTATACTTGATTTAATCTTATGTCCTTTTGCTCTTCATGGCCTTGGGGGCAACAGGCTAGGTAACATAGCTACCATATTGCTCAGGTGTGTAGTAGGCTATACCATTTAGGTCTGTGATGAACACTCTAAGATGTTCACACAACCATGGAATTGCCTAATGGAACATTTCTCAGAATCAATCCCCATCATTACACAATATAGAACTGTAATGTGATTTAATTTCAGTTTCTCATTTTCAGTTCTCAGGTTTTCTTCTTTTGTTTGCAAAGAAACTTCCACCAGCTCCAGGGCTGAATCCTTCTTCATTTATGTCCAGAAGGAAAGAGAAAGTCCTTTCTGAGCTCTTCCACTGAAAAAGAAGTGCACCTACCCCTGAACCAATCATGGAGGCTAGGGATGGGGTGTTACCATTCATTTAAGCCCCATAGTGCCCAAACACTTGAGACAACCTCATTTTAGAATGGGGAACAGCAAGTTGCAGCAATTGTAAAAAGCAACAATTTACGATCACTTCTTATTGCTATTTATCAATTAGTTATATACTTACCAACAATTTATCAAATTTATTATATTGAAATACAAAATTTCCTCCTACCTGGCTCATTTTTTTAAAAAAAATTTAGGCTTGTAGACAAAAGCCTTCAGATTACTTATGACTAAGTCACTCCATATCATGTTTCTACCACAAGTTAAACTTTCTTGTCCTTTAAAAGACAAGAAGAAATAAAGGTACAACTTAATTCTATAGGACTTGGTCCTGGTTCAAAGTGACATCACGGTTTTTTTAGCACTGTTTTTGGAATGGTTGCAGAACACTAACGGCGTGTTTCATTTTCTGCAGAAAGACTATAAAAGAGATCTGGAGACTGAAATTAGAGGGAAAGGAATGCAGGTCAGCGCAGAGACTCTTGATGTGCAGAGGGCTAAGAGAGCCTCTGAGATGGCCAGCCAGGTGAGGAGGCAGCAGACACCAAGTTTCAAACACACAGAGTCCTCTCACATGGAGTCCTCTATAGAATTTCCAAAGCATAAATGTGACTTCCACTTGGGTGGCTTTGATGTTCAGATACATAAATACCTACCTTGTTATCAAAGGTAAAGCAAAGCACTAAGACGAATTTCTGTTCTTCTAGAAGCAATATAAGAAAGACTTAGAAAATGAAATTAAGGGGAAAGGAATGCAAGTGAACGTGGATATCCCAGATATGCTTCGAGCCAAGAGGGCGTCTGAAATCTGTAGCCAGGTTGGTAAAGAACGCAGAAGTTTAGAATAATGTCCTCTAATATCCGGTCACCATGTGCTTCAAGTGTCTTTATGATTTGTACATTTTTGAAGGCATTGCAAAGTCAATACACTCTGTTATGAAGAAATCATTGGCCAAATTAAATTAACCTTATTAATTAAAAGGACAACTGTTTTTTATTCAATTCAGGAGACTTCTGGAATGCCAAAGGCCCCCTGGCCCCCTGTTTTGAGTCCAAGAACATTTTGACCTTTTTTTTTGGACTCTGTTACATTCTTGGCTTGAATGTTCTTTGCTCATTCTACAGAAATGTAATTCCAAAGAATTATGTCTTTTGACCACTTCATGTGAATAGTCCATTGTATTAAAATATTCAGCTCCAAATCAAATGGTGGTGGCTAAGAATGCACAAGGTATCAGGTGAAATTTAATATGAAGTAAAAATTAAGAGCTAAGCTTTCTTGGTAAAATTTATATTTGCCAAGTATACCTTACCTGTTACATATCCTTAAAAAAAATTGAGAGAGACAATGACCTTAGAAGTAAATATGTATGGAAGAAGAAGAAGTTGCTTACAAAATCTGATTTGGGCAAGAACTTTCATTAATGATTAGTATTTGTGCTGTAATATTTATATAGAAAAGAATGAATCCCAATGGAAAAAATAGTAGAGGGGATGAAAAAAATTAAATGTTATAGAAAATTGCACAAAGAATTAAATTTGATTAATGGAAATGTTGAAAGTAATTTTTGACAAAATTTTGTCAATTTTTTTTAATATTCTGGTTAAAAAATAAGCAAGAACCCTAAACATCAACTGGTTCAAAATGGAAGCATCAAGATGGCAGAGTCCAAATGTCAAAGTATGTTTCTCATCCTCCTTGGAGTACAGCAACCAGGACAGTCCTGAAGTGCATGCTTTCCTGTCCTCAGTGTTCACTTCTTTGCATACAAAATTTACATATTTGCATGCAAAATTAGATAGTTTTGCCCTTGGGGATCTACAGGCTAAAATCAAACAAATAAAGTATCACGAACCATGATACGTACTACCTGAAAGCAGAAGAATCAAGAGTAAAGGTTTCCCAGAGGAAGCAGCTCCTCAGCTGCCAGATTTCCTGCCTGAAGCATTGAAATTTTGAGTGTGCCACTAGAGTACATCAGAATTTAAGGGATTTTAGGTACTTGAGGCTACAGTGAACTCCTTAAGAGAGGAATGACACAGTGCTGCAGTTCAACAGGAACAGCAGTTACTTTCCTTAACAAGCAGCAATATGCCATCATAGTTAACTTCACTAACCAGAGTCCTTGACCTTCAATCCTAGCTCTGACACTAACTAGCTGGTATATGATACAGATGGGGATAATAATAGGTACTGCTTGTGGGATTGGTTAACTAAGTAAATGTGTGTTGAGTATTACATAGCAAGTGTTATGTGTGTGCTGGTGCAAAGTATAAAGTATTGCCCAGGTTTTATTGGAATTTATTGTAGCTCATTGGGTGGATAGAAAATTGAAATTGTTAAAATCTTAACTATAAAAATACTGGTATGTTTTCCCAAATCATAGATCTTTATCTAAAGTAGAAAGCAAAGCATAAATCTGGAAGCATGTAGAGAAGTAGATATGGAGATCCAGACTATGTGGAGCAGGACCTGAGGTGCTCGTGGAAGAGCAGGTCCTAAGTTTAGGAAGAGCATAGAGGTGAGGCCCTCTGAAGTGTTGGAACCGACTGGAATGGGGCCATATCCTGACGGAGGTGAGGCTGTCCCACTTGATGGTTTGCTCACTGCCTTTATTTTTGCTGCTATGTCAACAACTAGTTTGAATCTTAAGATGTGACTTTGAATCATGTGCGAATGGAGGAGTGGGAAGAAATGGTCCCATTCTTTCCCTTCCTCTCTGTCTCACACACAAAGTATCAGATTTGTATTACTTTTTATTTTTAGAAAAAGTACAAAGATGAAGCAGAGAAAATGCTTTCTAACTATTCCACTGTGGCAGATACTCCCGAAATTCAGAGAATTAAGACAACTCAACAAAACATTAGTATGGTGAGTAGCGATTATAGGTTGAGTATCCCTCATATGCAGTGCTTGGGACCAGAAGTATTTTGGATTTTTAAAAATTTTGTAATATTTGATTATCTTCTGTATTTCTGAAGTGTCTGTTGTGATATTGCCTTTTTCATCCCGTATGCTAGTAATTTGAGTTCTCTCTCTTCTTCTCTTCGCTAGCATCGCTAAGGGTCTGTCGATTTTGTTTATTTTTTCAAAGAACCAACTTTTAGTTTTGTCAATTTTTTCAATTGTTTCTTTTGTTTCGATTTCATTAATTTCAGCTCTGATTTTAATTATTTCTTGCCTTCTACTTCTTTTGCTGTTGTTTTGCTCTTCTTTTTCTAGGATTTTGAGATGAAGCATGAGATCATTTATTTGTTGGTTTTTTCTTTTTTTAAGGAATGAACTCCAAGCAATGAATTTTCCTCTTAGAACTGCTTTCAATGTGTCCCACAGATTCCGATATGTTGTGTCTGTGTTTTCATTAATCTCTAAGAATTTTTTAATTTCCTCCTTGATGTCTTCTATAACCCATTGATCATTCAGTAACCTATTGTTCATTCTCCAAGTGATGTATGCTTTTTCCTTCCTTCTTTTATCGTTGATTTTCAGTTTCATTCCATTATGGTCAGATAGGATGCATGGTATTATCTCTACTCCTTTATATTGTCTAAGCGTTGCCCTGTGACATAATATATGATCTATTTTTGAGAAGGATCCATGTGCTGCTGAGAAAAAAGTGTAACTGCTTGATGTTGGGTGGTATATTCTATATATGTCAATTAAGTCTAGGTTATTAATTGTGTTATTGAGTTCTATAGTTTCCTTATTCAACTTTTGTTTGGAAGATCTGTCCAGTGGCGAGAGAGGTGTGTTGAAGTCTCCCATGATTATTGTATGGTGGTCTATTAGACTCTTGAACTTGAGAAGAGTTTGTTTGATGAACATAGCTGCGCCATTGTTTGGGGCATATATATTTATGATTGTTATGTCTTGTGGATTAAAAAATTGTGGCATTTATACACAATGGAGTATTACTCTGCATTAAAAAATGACAAAATCATAGAATTTGCAGGGAAATGGATGGCACTAGAGCAGATTATGCTAAGTGAAGCTAGCCAATCCCTAAAAAGCAAATGCCAAATGTCTCCTTTGATATAAGGAGAGTAACTAAGAACAGAGTAGGGACGAAGAGCATGAGAAGAAGATTAACATTAAACAGAGATGAGAGGTGGGAGGGAAAGGGAGAGAAAAGGGAAATTGCATGGAAATGGAAGGAGACCCTCAGGGTTATACAAAAGAACATACAAGAGGGAATGAGGGGAAAGGGAAAAATAATACAAGGGGAAGAAATGAAGGTCAATAGGGGGGGTAGAGAGAGAAGAAGGGTGGGGAGGGGAGGGGAGGGAGGAGGGGGGATAGTAGAGGATAGGAAAGGCAGCAGAACACAACAGACACTAGTATGGCAATATGTAAATCAATGGATGTGTAATTGATGTGATTCTGCAATCTGTATATGGGCTAAAAATGGGAGTTCATAACTCACTTGAAGCAAAGTGTGAAAGATGATATATCAAGAACTATGTAATGTTTTGAACAACCAACAATAAAAAAAAAAAAAAATTTTGTAATATTTGCAAGTACATAATGAGATATGTTGGGGAAGGGACCTAAGTCTAAACATGAAATTAATTTCGTATGATGTTTCTGGACACATAGACTGAAGGTAAATTTTATATCATACTTTAGAGGCATTGATGTTTTGTTTGACAACCTATCACATGAGGTTAAGTATGGAAGTTTCCACTTGTTGACACTCAGAAAGTTCTAGATTTTAAAGGATTTTGGAATTTTGGATTAGAGATGCCTGATCTGTATTTCTTTTCAGTTGCCCATTGAAATTTTTTATTTTATAAGAAATGGGCCTTTTCTCCTTATTGTCTTGTGTGTGTGTGTTATGTGTGGGGGGGTATATTTGAGTTTTTCCATCAAATGTATTTTCTTTACTTCTTCAAAAGTACCAGGTATTCTCATAAGTTATGACTTGTCATGATTGTTTTGGAATTCCAGATTCAAATTTTATATTAGGTACAAATGACAATTGTTAACTGAATTTTATAAGTTTAACTGAGGAAATAAGTTGAAATCTTCCATACAGATTTTTCTTGAGGAAGATGAAAATAGTCACATGTAGTGATTTTCTTTCTGCTCTTTGATTAGTTGCATGGATACTATATCTGGAGGTTTACTAGTTCATAACTCATTCGTAGACTTTCATATTATTATTTTGAGAAATAGAATGACTTCAGCTGGGTTCACTAAGATTGGGCCTACGTTTAACGGATGTATGAACCTGAATTCTATTCTAAAATTGTAAAAGTTGACCTTACAGTCAATTTCATAATGTAACATTGGCAAGTGTCTAATAAAAAAAATGTAAATTCTATTCAGTTTGAGGGACTTTTCCACTTCCTAAATTAATTGGCCAGTTTTAGCTCTCAGGGTATGCTGCTCAGGTACACAAGAGGGCATGCTGTGCTGAGAAATGGAAAATTCTCACTGGAAGGATCAGAGGATGAGTCTGTTTTTGTGTTTTGACTCCTGTGATTTTATGGCATTCCAGAGGTTTAGCTTTGATGGGGGGGGCAGCAAACATTTTTCATGCCTATTCTTCCTCTCTCCCTGGGATTCACTGGATCACCAAATGTCAAGAAGGGGAGTAATTCTGTCATGGGTTTTTCTTAGAATTACTGGTTTTCAGTTGAGCATTTTTGCTTTTTGGTGTGCTTTGTATCTGAAAGGGGTAGATGTTGGTAAGGATGGAGAGACATGGGGGAAAGTTATTGAATAAGGAAGAGGAGGAAAATAGACTTTGAATGAATGTTGCTATTGATGATAGAGCTAATATTTTCTTGGAAGAGAATAAGGGCATCCTTGAGCTTGGAAGGATGGTGATAGCTTAAAATTTTACACCACTTTTGAACCAAATGCTGATTGCTTAGTGAGCTTTTATAATGTATATTTTGATTTTTCTCAAATTTGCATGTGACATAATCTGCAGCCAGCGAAGGTACCTATCATGCTGTAGAGCAAGTATTAAAGGGTTTCTTGTAAGGTTGTGGAATATGGAATCCATGTTAGACTTTTATTATCATGATGGGTTATTTAATCGATGCATATAATGTTGGTACTCATAAATAGAAGCAGCAACTCACAGAACTATAAAACTGAAAAAATGGGTTTTCTTTTATAACAATAGAATCTAGGACTTGAATTCTAATAAACTTATAGTCTTCCTTTTCCTTCTTTTATAATAAAGGTATTTTATAAGGAAGAAGTAGGAGCTGGCATAGCAGTAAAAGGTACTCCAGAGATGGAACGAGTGAAGAAAAATCAGCAAAATATTAGTTCAGTAAGTTCTTGATCACATTAACTATCCTTCCTGGAAGCAAATGGAAGCTAGATAAGCATTTCTAGTTTTTTTACTCAGCCAGCTGCTTTTCCCTTTTTCCCCTCCGCTTTACCGAAATAAGATTTCATCAAATATCAAAGGCCTACCTTTCAGAATGAAAACTGGAGTCTTGTTCCTCCCAAACCTGCAACAGCTTTTTATTTTGATCAATCAGAGTAAAGAGAACATAGGTCATTTTAATGAAATCTGGGATTATGTTTCCTCTTCGGAACAGAATTTTCACTGTATTTAAATTGTGTAGAGAAAGGATGCATTTTAGTACCTCCCCAGTACTTGGAGGCAAGAAACTTTATACCCTGATAGAATGATCAAAGGCTCTAAAACATTTATTTAGTGACTTCAGTGAAGGTTTAGATTAAAAAAAAAAAAGAGGAGCTGGGGTCTTGGCTCAGCAGTAGAGCGCTCGCCTTCAATCTTCAGTACCACATAAAAATAAATAAAATAAAGGTATTTTGTGTAACCACAAAAAGAGTAGCATTTTTACCCATGTTGGTCACGTTTATATGCTTTTTCTCACACATATGCCCATATTTCTGTTTCTAGCCTCATTTATTCTCGATTTCTCTTAGCAAAGAAAACCACATGCCTTCACTGTAAATTGTAAAATAACTTACCCTCCAACTACTTTTGGATGGAGGGAAGGCTGGAAGAGGTGCTTAATGTTTTAAGTTAAATTTTCTTCCATTCTGTGCTTGACATTTACAATGGAAAATTGCTATCCTCACTGATAGGTATTCTTTCATGTGCATTTAATACATTGGTTTCTTGTTAATGAAGTAAAAACAGATTCTTTCCTTAAATTCCCTATCTCTTCATCTTCACCCTTGGAGACACTACCTTCCAGAACTTTCCTTTAAGTAATCCAAGTAGAACTGCCTTGATGAGACTCATCTAAGGGTAACTCTGGTAGTTTTATGGCTTCCTGAGAACAAGAATGTGTGCTGGCATTTCTGGAGAAAGTGTAGGAGGGGCAAGGTGATGCTGTAGTAAAACACACTTTAAAATCAAATTCTAAAACTTGTGCAGAATGCTATTGCAATAAAACCTTTGTAGCATGAATGAAGCTATTTCCTGAAGAAGGCTGGGCCTGGAGGCTGGGGGTGTTAATGAGTGCATATGAGCGTGGTGCTCTGATCCCCACATCAGACAGCACTTAGATCTGACAGAAAAAAATTAGTCTGGAAAAGAAACTTAAAATGTTTATTTCCTTCGCTTCCAAATGATAATATTTGAAATGTACCTATCAATGTACTGGAATATAAATGTTCTGTAGTGTGTGATTCTATAGCCTACAGTGAAATGACAGTGCCATTTTGATTAGTTTAGAGCTCTATGAAAAACTAAAATGTTCATCTTTAATCATGTTGAGCTTCTCACCCGGGGAAAATCACACAAAGTAGTACAGTATATCATTTCTTCCCCCAGCACCCCTCAGCCTCTTCTAGCAGACAGTAAATGCATAGCTCTGTATCTCCGAGGTTGGGCCATAAACTCCTGTTTAGTATTCAAATGCAAAGTTGCCCTTTCAAGATTAGCCAGATCTGTCAAACTGAGAGGTGATTCACTAACATTTAAACATCTCGACATTTTCCACCTCCGAGTACAAGCCTTTTCACTATTAGCTCTTTGCTAAGAACTGCTTTTGAATTTTATTTAGAAGTCGTCTGTCTTGCTGAACTTCCAATTTAACTGTTTCCGGTCTGGACTCATAGTGGCATTGTGACTCGTGCTAAATCCACAGGTGCTAAGACATAAATGACCTCTGAGGTATTGAGGCATGTGTTCATTATAACAGTCAACCTGGGTTGCAGACTTGGTCATTTTAAACATCACCAAGTGATTTCTAGAACATATTGTGTGTAGATTTAAGTCTGCTACATTTCAACTTGTACTCCTTAAGTGTAGCCTGTGCTGCCTTATATACAACAGGGGCACATGTTCTTTTTCTTGAACCCAATCTTCCATGAATTTTTGGATATATTAAAATACCGCCTAAAATGAGAACCCCACTGATTGTGTTGTAAGTTTAAAGAGCTGTTTCTTGCCATGTGCATCACTGTGTGCTGGTGTTGATCTGCTGGTAAACATTTGACAGGGCAGCTTTGGGATGAAGTTGATGCCAGGATACAGGGACTTTTACCTAACATGATTGCTGGGGGAAAACACTTCTGGTCTTTCCAGCACTGACCTTATAGTAATCAGGATACATTGGTTTTGCTTTCAGTACATTTTCCTCTGTCTCCCCTTTTCTCTTCTTCTTTTTTATTTTTTTGTGGTTGCTTTATCTCCCCCACCCCCATTCTGGATTATTTGTGTGCTCTCAGACAAGCGTGTTCCAAGACACTATGGCTAACTCAGTTTGACTTTTGCCTTTAAATATGTGTTAAACTCTAATTAACATATTAATAAATTGAAACTCATAGAAAATAATACACTATTGTTATTATTTAATTTCCAAGTTCTTTTGTGCATCTGCCTAATCATAATTTTTTTTAATGTTTATAAGCAACATTTGCTTATTTTAATTAAGGAACTTCTATAGTGGTAGATAGGTGAATAGATATAAATTTACTTGTATTTCAGGATAAAGAAATCCTGAAAGCATCAGATAAAATAAAAAACTGTGTTCCCATTGAAGGGAAAGTGGTATTGGAATTAAAAACTTCAATTATGTAAGAGTTACAAGTAAAGAACACTTAACTATTTTTTTTGTGTCGAATACAACTAATATTATATTTTTATAAATTATTCAGGTGAAATACAAAGAAAAGATTAAACATGCAACAGCCATTTCTGATCCTCCAGAGCTAAAGAGAGTTAAAGAAAACCAGAAGAACATCAGCAATGTGATCATATTTCCTTAAGTATTTTTTTCTATTTTATAGAATGCCAATATACAATGAATGTATGGACCTGTGCAGATAAACTGTCACTGGAATGTATGCCATTGCAACAGGGTCATTCCTTCAAAGTGCAGATAACATTTCACACATCTTTATGACTTCCCCATATAAAGCCAATGCTTCATGGGCTTTTGCTATTAAGTGTCTACTTTATTCTTGTTCTTGGGGGAATTTGAAGGTGAGATTCACTGTAAGGTCAGGGTTTGTGTTGGTGGATATGTTCAAGGTCTCTAGAAGAGACAGACATGGAATAAGTAACTGTTATGCATTGTTTAATTGCTAGCACAGTAGTCTTCATTGAGTGATCACTATGCTTTCTGAGTACTCTCCATGCACTCTCTCATTTAATCAAGAGAAATAATACCTCTTACAAAGTGCTATGGAAATACAAAGAAGGAAGATCTTGCAGAGTTAGATCTTGAAGAATTCATCATGGTTTGGGTTGGATTTTGTGAGGAAGGACCTTTTCTGATAAACCGATTATGGTCAGGCTCCAAGGCTCTAAGAAAGAGAGGAAAAGTGGGATGAGTAACGGGGATGAGGGGTGACAGGGGATGATGGTGGAGAGGGGAGCTGTGTTAAAAGTGATAGAGTTATAGCACCCAGTCCCTGGGTTTTTCTATCATGTGGTTCATGCGACATGTGGCATTTGAGATAGATATCAAGTGCCCCTGGGTACCCCGTCCATGACTTAGTGATTATATTGTTTTAATGTACAACTTCTTCTAAAAGATGAGTAACTAGTCTTCAATCTAGGGTAGACATTTAACACTATCTTAAAACAACCTTATTTTAAAAAATTAAGCCAGGCATGGTAGCACATCCCTGTAATCCCAGTGGCTCAGGAAGCTGAGGCAGGAGGATTGCAAGTTCAAAGCCAGCTTCCGCAACTTAGTGAATCCCTACCTCAAAATAAAATATAAGAAGGGTTGGGGATGGAGCTCAGTGGTTAAGCACCTCCAGTTTCAATCCCAGGTACCTATTTATATATATTTAATAAAAAGTTATGCTATAAATAATAGCATAGGTATTATTTATAGGTGTGGCATCAGAAAAATGGTGTGCAAAGGGCAGAAACTGAAGATAGGAATATGGACCCTATATGGTTGGTTTGACCCCACTCCAGACCTTATTTGCGGTTTAAGCCATTCGGCCCTGGAAGCCCCAATTTCCTCATCTATAAAACAGGGATTAGAGTGTTTAGGAGATATTATTGTAAAGCACATGGAATGTTTGCCACCAATAGAGATTAGACTGAAACTTTCCTCACTTTAAATCATCTCAGTCACAGAAATCTTCCTAAGCTCTCACACTACATACCATGGCACAAAGAAAGCCTATCATTGAGAACTTCCAAAGAGGTTACATCAGAAGGAGCCCAACCCTTTTTTGTGTATTTTCCAAGCTTCTCAAACTTCTTTTCCTTTGCCTCTGGAGAAACTGCATTTCAAGTTCATGTTACCTGCAGGTGTCCCACGCTCAATTTAAACTCTGAAAAAAATCATTAAGACTGTCCCGGTGGCATTTCTTGCAAAGGGATTTCAACCTCGAACTCTGCTTTTGCCAGTCAAAAATTCATTTGACACACGCCATTGTTTCTCTGTGTTTGATGATCATTTATTTCTGTGGTATTGTGGAATCGCTGAGAAAGCTGACTACAAACAATGGAATCTTATCCCCCAGCTAAGAAGGAACACTTCTGTGTAGCAGGTCAAAAAAATTTCCATAATGCTGGGTCAGAGGGTAGGGAATCCCAGTGTTGGAACTTTGCAGACAAGGGAAGCTGGAGGCTTATGGTTTCTTTAATACTGCAGTCAGACCCAGAAGTGGACACCTAGGATTTGTGTGGACACCTAGGATTTGTTTGTTTTTGTTTTTCTTTTGTACCAGGGATTGAACTCAGGAGCACTTGACCACTGATCCACATCCCCAGCCCTATTTTGTACTTTATTTAGAGACAGGGTCTCATGGAGTTGCTTAGCACCTCACTTTTGCTAAGTCTGGCTTTGAACTCTCCATCCTCCTGCCTCAGCCTCCAGAGCCACTGGGATTACAGGTGTGCATCACTGTGCCCAGCCTTGTCCCTCCTTTTTAATGATAAGAGTGCACAATCATTGTTTATCAAATTATCACCTTATATTTAAAAACACTTCAGTGCTAGGAAGCAACAAATCCACAGAAAAGACAATTCATTATTATGGTTAAGATCAAACTCAGATGGGCCACCAGTAAATAATACAGTTGGAAGAATAGCAATGAAAGGTTTAATTTAA
This sequence comes from Marmota monax, assembly GCF_021218885.2. Taxonomy (NCBI): domain Eukaryota; kingdom Metazoa; phylum Chordata; class Mammalia; order Rodentia; family Sciuridae; genus Marmota; species Marmota monax. Next base: position 2,503,563 of record NW_026694639.1, read on the forward strand.
AACATTTGACAAAGAAAATATGAGAGAGTAGGATCATTACAAAAAGATGCAGTCTATTAGCAATACACTGTAAAATCCTAATGAAGATTCTACTGATGAGTGCCCTGTGGTCACCTGACATTTCTATTAATCAGTCCCAATATATTGATTCACATTGGTTTCCTGTAATCACAATGCATTTTTTACCTTGTCCTCCAGCTCCAGTATAAAGAGCAAAACTATAAGGCCACTCCGATAAGCATGACCCCAGAGATAGAGAGGGTGAGGCGAAACCAGGAGCAGCTGAGTATGGCAAGTAGTTTCTGTTTTCTTTTATAGTTTATTGAACAGTCCATATTCTTATTTTTAAAAAAATGCTCACTGTGACGCTTTAAACACATTCAAATGCTCCTTTACCCAGACACACATTGAAGGGCACTATGATTGTCTCTCTCATGTAAGTCCCAGAACCTTGGGAGTATGAATTAAGTACCCAAATGTGCCAGGCATAGTCCTGATCATTGGAACACAAGGATGGATAAGACCCAGGGCCTATCCTTGTGAGTCTCATAGTTTATTGGTAAATCTTTGAAAATGTGTTAGGGTATATAAAGCAGGATCTGTTGTCAATTGTGGGAAAGAAAATATATCCATTAGAATAGGGTAAGGGAAATCCTGCTTCATTGGCAAGGGACCTTACGGACAAAATGGAAAACCATTCTTCAATCCTTCTTAATCTATTGAGAATAAAGCACTGATAGCTAACAATTGTGAGTCACCTCTACTCTGTTCTGGACCCTGTGCTGATATTTCACTTGAACCTGTGAGTTCAGCATTATTCGTTTCTCTGACAGGTGGACATGGGAAACCGAGTCTGGAGATCTGTGGACATGCCAGGGACCCACAGCGGGCAGGAGGAGAGTTAGAATTTGAACCCCAGCCTCTTGATAGTCAGAAGGGCCCCCCAATAGTTATTTTTTTTTCATTTTTTGCCCTTTTATGGAGTGTTCCCCCAATCTAAACAATAGGTATTTTCTTTCAAAAGCAGTGATTTTGAAAGGCTTCATTATTTAAGAGCATGTTGCCCCAGGTAGAGGAGAAAAATCAAGCTCAACCATATTTATCCTTCTCATGTCCCTGGAAGGTGGATGAAGTAGGAGATCTTTTGAAAGGAGAAGCTCCAGGGTCAGTGTTCTATTGTCCTGATTTCCTTCTGGAGTTTTCTAAGCATGCTCCTGTATATTTCCATTACTTTCATCTGTGGAATTTGCAGTTACTTTTGACATGGAACAGCCAAGTATTTACTGTCAACTCCTTTTAAAACAATATAACCAACATTTTGTGGTTGCTAAGTTAGACCAATTAGGATCTAGAAGTAGAAATCAACAGGAAGGTTGACGTAGAGGTACTATTAAAAAAAGTGTCTAAAAGGTGAATTTTGAGTCTCGTCGGTCCTCTGTGTCCATTCTTCTATCCAATAAAATTCTTATTTTTCCTCCACAGGTAAAATACAGAGGAGAGATTAAACAAGCAACTGCCATTTCCGACCCACCAGAGCTGAAGAGAGTGAAAGAAAATCAGAAGAACCTCAGCAATGTGGGATCTTCTCAGTGATTCTTTTTTTTTTTTATTTAAGATATCAAACTTCATGCCCATACATAGGTGAAGGGACTGTAGTTCCACGTTTTCAAAACTTTGAGTTGATATTCTGTTCTCGGTGGCTTAACAACTTCCCTGAAAGAATTCAAGGTCCCAGGTGATGCAGGGTTCCCTGTGCCACACCATGATGATTTTTTCCTTGTGGGTTGTGGATTGTCCTTATTTTGTCTTCATGCTGAACAATGCTGTGGTTCCCCCAAAGGGAGACAGGGTTACTTTCTGTCATCCTGCTCTAAAATCACTCTCTCCCACTCTCTTTTTGAGTTGCATATGTTCTTATTCTCCAGCCTCCTCCGGCCAGCCCCATTTCCCACTCTTTCTGATTATTACTGTATTTCTGGGCAGTGTCCCGGGAGAAATGATAAAGTGTGCTTGGTTGAACAGAGCACAGGAAACAGGGCCAATTTACGGCCCCCTGAACCGAGGCTGGCAGTTTTTACTTAGACACTGACTGGTGGTCTGCTCTAATTCCCCTTTGTTTATATAATCCATGGATGCAGTTCATCCAGAGAAAAATTCTTTTCTGAAGTCATTAACATATAGATTGGGTTCTTTGGAAAAGGAAATTTGGAAATCTATTGTATTCAAAGAAATCTTTTATTCTTCAAACACTTAAAGTCATTTGGCCAGTTTATGAAGCAAAGGCAGGTTATGGTTTGACACTTTTCCTAGCAACTATATTTTGGAGAAGTTAGATGTTCATGTTGTCCTTGATGTGACCTCATTACTTTCAACCAGGAACATGGTTATCGAGAAGGAGGAATGGAGAACTGGGAAGCATGTTAGCCTTTTTATGGATGACCACAGTCACCTGTTTAAACACATCTTTATAAAAAGTTCTACCATAGTTAATTCCTAAGAAACCACAACTGTGTAGGGCCATTCTATATGGGCAAGAGGACCTGTAACTAATATCCATGAGCCTCTCATAGTCCTCCATGTTTGAAGGCTTACTATAGATTTAATGATGCTATGCCCATATATTTGACTATGTCCACAGTGATTCAGACAAATGGATACTATTATGGGATGAAATAAACTTAAAGAAAATAGATTCTTTAAGATGAGCATGTTAAGTATGACGAAACTCCTGATAGTATGCCTTTTTTTTAAAAAAAAATAGATTTTCTTCCTTAGATAACTCTTTAAAACTAAGCACTGCTAGCCTCCTGTTTAATGGAATTGATTCACAGTGCTCTACTTTTTTGTTCTCTGAAATGACAGGTTTATTATAAAGGTCAGTTGGGAAGAGCTACGGCTTTAAGTGTAACTCCTGAAATGGAAAAAGTAAAGAAGAATCAAGAAAATATTAGCTCGGCAAGTGGTTTCATTCATTTTGGACTCTCACAAAGGACATGTCCTTTATAATTTATTTGCAGTCTAATTTTTTTCCTTGTGAAAATAAACTTGTGATATTTCCTTTAAGTATATGTGTTATTTCAAATGACTTCCAAAAGCCGCCACTGTACAAATTTACATTATCCTTTCGTCCTTCAATGGTATTTCCAGATGTGACTGACAGTTATATTTACAGTTTATTTAAACAACACTTCATGTTATTTTAGCTAGAATCTTTGAAAATGATAAAGTCTTGGATGCATAGGTTAAATAATTGTCATTTTGCTGATGTCTTTCATTGAACATGGGTTGTTAAGCACAAAGCAAAATAGAAAGTGAGTCATTCCTCCAGTGTGAGGACCTAGAGGAAAAATGTCTTTAAATGCATTTGATACAAAATTCAGTTACTCATGAAAGTTATTTGGGGTGCATATCAGTATCTACTTTGGATAGCATGTATTCTCTTAGTGATTATCAGGGCTTCAGTTCTGAATTATATGTATGCACTCAGATCTTAGTACTTGGAGTCCTGATCTTACACATAATTAGCTTCGTATATGGCAGTGACCTGAGGGTCAGTCGTAAAGAACACAGACCCTGTTCCTGGCACATTTTCAAGAGCACCTTGGTTGGCATCCAGCATTAGGGCTTCATAATTTCCAGCTATCTAGTGGCATTTCTGTCCAGAAATATTGGTGTGTCCAACATAAATTACCTTTAAGCTTTTGATGCTTAGAAGGAAAACTAGATTTGTTCTTCATTCTCTAAGGAGAAAAAAATTAAAGGGAATTAGAGGGAAACGTGGAATGCATTCTTCAACACTGTTGTGACAGGAAGTGAGGATGAAATTTAGAAACAAAAATAAATTTAAGTGCTGTTTAGTTTTAGACTTTTTCTGTTTAATTTAAATATAAGTTTTACTGACTATTTTGCTAGCAACTGTTGATCATACACATTTGCTTTCAATTAATAGATTTAAGTCAATTTTGCAATAATCTTTAAGGTAGATCTTTGAGAGTGGAATTTTAGTTGGTATTTTAGAACAAAATAGAATTCAAGAAAAAGCTACCCGGGAAATAATTTTGAATTTGTTGCATATGTTTGGCTCATCTGGAAAACTTAAAAATAAGTTATATCCTGGTTTTTGGCATTATAATTGTCTTATTAATGTCTACTGTTTACTTTGCAGGTAAAATATACTCAGGACCAAAAACTGATGAAAGGCAGACCAAGTCTGATTTTAGATACACCTGGTCTGAGACATGTTAAAGAAGCACAAAATCATATTTCAATGGTAGGGTAGAACCAGATCACTCTAACATGACTAAAAGATACTAAGGAACAGCAAGACCAGTATATGGATGGCATTAGTTCACTATTAATTTAGATAACTAATAAAGCATGGAAACTTGGATGAGCCTGTGGGTGGGGTTCTAATCACATTGGAATGTCATGAAAATATTAAGTCTAATAAAATAATTTTTCTCAGTGTCCTTTTTCAGTGTGTTTTTATTTCTAACATGAATATTACAAATGCATTTTGCAAAAGACATTTGTTTAACCTTCTTTTTGATTAATTTTAAGATAGAGTTTGGTGTGTTTGCTTCTCATAAAGAATGTGAAAAAGATGTTTTTTTTTGACAGTTTCGTGAAATGTAATTTATTTACCATAAAGTTCATCTATAAAGTGTTTTATTCAGTGTTTTATTCAATGGTTTCTAGAACATGAAAAATTGTAAATGTACATGTTGTAATAAATGTAATTTGGGTATATATATGGTTACAATTTTTTGTAACATAGTTTTTTTTTTTGTAAATAAAAAATTTGTAACTATATATACCCAAAATGTATACATCATTATCTGTAAATCTGTTAATGTAATTTTAAACAATACTGTTTTCTTGAATAATTGTAAGTAGCTTTTCACTTTACTGTATATTGAAGGTCAAGAGAGGAAAGTAGATTATATTTAAATTAGTGTGTTTTAGAAAGTAAATCAAATTTTAAAATATTTATCTTTTTACAATTTCTTACAGAAATACGTATTTATATATAATTTAAAAGAGACACCAAGCGTAGTGATTAAAAACATGGTGAAAATGTCTGCACTTGATTTCTGATATTGTTTTTAGAATAACTGGAAAAGATACATAAATGTAGAAAATAGCCCAGATGCAGCTTATGTAGTAACATGGATCATTTTGTCAAAAATTTCATTTTTGAGTTAATATTGTTTTTCCTTTTTCAGGTAAAGTATCATGAAGATTTTGAGAAGACAAAGGGAAGGGGCTTCACTCCTGTGGTTGACGATCCCGTGACAGAGCGGGTAAGGAAGAACACTCAGGTTGTCAGCGACGCTGCCTACAAAGGTATCCAGCCTCACGTGGTGGAGATGGACAGGAGACCCGGAATCATTGTTGGTAAGCCCATGGTCTTTCTCAGCAGGTGTGTGTGGTCAAAAATATTGTACTTGTTCTAAGCACTAGCCTTCTTATTCAGTTGACTTCCTGTCAAGTGTTTGATGTGGTGTCCAATTCAAAATGGACTGGTCAAGTGTTATTTTGGTATCATGTTGAATGAGATTCAAGGCATTCACCAGCTATAATTGCAAAGGCTCTCTATTACTTGGAAATTCTTTCTTTTCTTGGAAGTCTTTAATAGCTTTCTGGTCTTCTTGTTTCTATTTGTTAAACAAAGAAATAACCCAGACATGGGTGAGGGCGATGATTAGACAATTATTTTGTTTTCCTTTGGTTTGTGTCCTTGGTTAAGGTATATAGTACTGTAGACATTGTATACTTGAGTGGCAGGAAGAACCATACCACATTTAGGTCCTTTTGCCACAGACATGCCAGAAAGGTTCTGATGTATTACATAATATGAATCTTTTGTATTTTAAAAACATTAATTCTAAACTGTTATTATTTGAGAACCATCTGAACATCCCATAATTTAAGGAGGGGCCTACTCTTCCTATCTCTTAAGTCTCTTAGGGGAAATTCTAGGAGAATAGTGTTGAATGTGGCTTGAGATATGGACCAAGATCAGATGGAGTATGAAACAGGGCTATGAAGAAAAATTATTGATTTTTCGATATATATCAACCACTCTTGACTATTGTCTCCTTCTGAGTAGTTAGCCTCTGAATTTTTATAGCTATTTAAATTCTATAGGTCAAAGAATATTTTTGTACCCATAGTATGTAAATGCCTCTCTGTAATCTCAGTGTTAGATTTTCTTCATCTTTAAAAGTTAAGAGCTTGTGTTCTGAAATAGTACTAGTGAACGGCCCTTTAGAGGACAGTTGGGTGGGAAAGTATATATATCTTAGTACAAGAGTACTAAGGTCAGAGCATGAAGTGATGGGATGATTACCAAAGTGACTCCAAAAGTATTTCACAAAGAAATGTCACAAACACAATTGTGGGCAATTGATAGCTTGACTGATCTTTCCAAGTTGATTGCTTTAAAGGACTGCATTAAGTTGGTTGGATGAACTGTGATCTTTTCATTAAAAGTAATACAGAAACAGGGATTTCATCTTGTGTACTAATTAATGTCTCATAAGGGACAGTGCAGGAGCTGATTTGTCTCACTAGAGTGAGGATTTACCCCAGGGTTCTACAGAGATCAGAGGCCAGATAATGATGACTCATTGCTGAAAACCATGAAACTGTGTAGACCTCAGGCTCTTGGATCCAGTACTCATACCCTTTGAGATAGAAACTATTACTGTTTTTAAAATTCTAAGGTGTATAACTCGAAATTATTTACTTCCAGGGCACCCCAGAAGTCAGTTTATTTTCTCTGATTGGGAGAATCTCTTTCCATTGAGCAGTTGCCTATGAAAGCACAAAATGAAGTACATTCAACAAAACATAAAACTTTGCATGAGTCAGTTTCTGTATCATGCATGCAAATACAGGTTCTGAGACATTCTGGGTAATGCAGACTAAGCCCATTGTGTGGCTTCTATTTTTGTCAGAGACTGTGCTACTTACTAGTTGCATAATCTTGGACAAGCTACTCAATCTTTTTGTGTCTCAATTTCCTCATTTATAAAAGGAGGATAATTGTAGTACATACTTTAGAATATACGCAGTGTAAAGGAGTTAGGTTATACCCTCAATAATGCTTGGCATTGTGTAATATTAATTAAAACTGACATGAGCTTTCCAATTCCAATTTATTAATTTTTACTTCAGCCTCGTTTTTACCATATGTCCATAACTAAGGCTCTTATTTTCCAGGTGTATACCACTGTGCAATTCATTTTAGGACTGTAAGCTCATTTCAGGGGTGCCCTGTGATCAAGGGCAACTCATAAGTTTGGAAGTGAATTAATTTGGATTTTGCCTCCAACTGAAATAGGAGGAGGATACATAGACTTGGACAGTCTCCTCACTAACCAGAGCAGTGAACTGATTTGTGCTTATCGAGAGCCAGAAGCTGCTCTTGTTCATCTTTCTATCCCTCATGATTCTGTGCTGGACGCCTGGCTTTCAGCACTTTTTGATAAATGATCTTATATGGTTTCATTTACACCCACAGACTCAGGATGAAAACTGAACTTGCCATTACCTACATTCCTAATATGTGTCCTTGTTATAGGGAAAGAAAAAAAATCCTCTCACTCAAACACTTTGCCTGTTTCAGTAGGGCAAGGGTGATGGGGAGTTCAGGGGGCCGTGGGGGCTGCATAGTTGCCCCCCAGGGAACATGACTTGCGTGAAGGGTCACAGGTACCTCAGTGAGGGAGGAACCAGGCAACTTAACTTTGATTGCAAAGTTTCTCAACAGGTACATGTGAAAGTATTGTTCTCCGGATCCTGAAGCACAGTGGATTTGCTTTTTTTTTTTAATGGTTGCTCAAAACATTACAATGATTTGCTTTTTACTTCTGCCTTTTGCTCTATTCTCTTTTGGTGCTGGCTTTTAAAATTTCCTTCTTGATTTGTTGATTGCTTCCTCTTGGTGGAAGACCTCAAAGTTTGGCGCACAGATCCTGGCTCCATCTTCGACATCGATCCCCTGGAAGACAATATTCAGTCTAGAAGTCTCCATATGCTCTCTGGTATTGCTCACATTCTGAGTTCCTCTCCTTTTATGTGGTTTTGTCCTGAAAGTGAGTCTACTATGCCTGTAGAATTTCCTTGTAGCAACCGGGTAATGTAAAGTTTAAAGTTGAGAATTCTTAAACCTCCATAAGCTCTCTGCTACTTTAAAATACCATTAATTATTTATGAAAGTAAAACTTGCAAAGGAGCTTTTTAATAAATTCTAGATTTGTTTGTCCTCGATTCATTTAAAAATGTGTCTAGATCTTACTTACATTTGCTCTTGATTAGTGAATATTATTTAATAGGCTTTCTGGGCTTACAAATGCAGTTATTTGGATTGCACCAGGTTTTTATGAAATACACAGTAACAATATTTTAAAGATAGATTTTTAAAATAATATGTGGAATGGTAGAAAGGTTTCCTGTGTAGTGTCATAAATATCTTGAATAGACTTGCAAGAATTTGAAATTTCTCTCTGAGCTTTTACATGTAAAATGAATAGTTTCCATAGGAAGCTTGGCTTTTCATTTAGGTGGCATGTATATAATGAAAGGAAAAAATGAATAGTTTGAATATAGTGATAGATGACTTGACATTTCAGACTTTTCAGACCGTGTTTAGCAAATGAGGTCTGAAAAAGGTTTGACAGCTATACAGTTATTTTATACAATATAATACCATAGATTTATCATTAAAATCTTGCTCTACCCTCTGATTTTACTCTAAATTTAGTTGTTGATGTTAATAAAATTGTGGGTCCAATGTAATGTAGGGATTCTAATACTCAAATAGCTAATTTGATCCACACAGTTAGCTGAGCTGTGTCATTTAATTTTCTAAGAATAAAGAAAAGACAAGTACCGAATGCCTGGTGACATTTTTGGAAAGCAATTATTTATAACCAGATGTTATGCTTGATAGAAATTTATTAGTTTGCCAGTGTTTTCTTAGTCCTTGTCAATTTCCTATCCGTTAATATCTCCTTTAAAATCTAGACTTCAAATGAGTATAAATAACCTTTAAGTCATTTATGTAGTAGATTTAATGCATACTGAAGTTTGGGAATAGATGATTAGAAACTTACTGAGATTTTGGATTATTATTTAATAAGGGATTGTTTTTCTTTCCCACCGAGATTTTAATTAATGTCATTGTTCTTTGAGTCACTTAATCACATGTCTGAATATTTTCCTTCCAATGTAGAAAAGGCGAGTCAATATAGGAGACAGCGGTCTCGATCGCATTCGAGCAGTACTTTTGGTACAGGTCTGGGAGATGACAAGTCCGAAATCTCCGAGATTTACCCTAGCTTTTCAGGCTGCAGTGAGGTCACAAGACCGTCCGATGAAGGAGGTATCAAACCGTAGCCACTTACCAAAAAAATTAATTCACTTTAAAAATGTGTCACGAGAGCATTTTTAACATATATTTTTCACCTTTTCACAAACATTCAGTCTGATTCACTTGAAATTTTAACATTAAATTTACAAAGTTGAGTCTTTTTTTAAAAAACTACTAATTTGCATTTTTTGCATGTAAGTTTTTTTTTTTCCTATCTTCACAATATTTTTCCTATTACTATACAGGAATTTGTAACTATAATAGGGTCTTGGGGCTTGCTATGTGTCTGTTCCACAGGAGTTGTATGTGACAGATTTACACAGTCACAATGGAAACTTGAATTCTGCATAGTTTGTATCTGATTTCCATTAAGGGAAAAAAAATCAATCTTACTGTAATATTTGAGTAGCTAAGAGATTACCATGAATTGGCGCGTGTTTAAATATTGATATAAATTTGCAGACAGAGGTAGGTCTTGCCAAAAAGAAATTGAGTATGAAACTTAGGATATGAGATTTTTTGAAAATGGAAAATACTATTGATTTTTAATAATCTTCTATTTTATTTACCTACTCTTTTCCTGTACTTCTCCTCTTTTCTGCATCCAAGCTGTCAGATTAGATCATGATTTCTTTGGGGTGTTAAAGCTGATCCCGCTGATAAAGCTGTTCCTAAAGGACAAATATAAGTCGCCCCTCCCCTATTGCCCTTAGATTTTAGTGTAGTGAGGAGGGGGACAGGCCTGTCAGGCCAACAGAATACTGAATTTCCTTTTAAACCACAAAGGTCATATTGCTAAAATCCAGGAGATTTTGAAAATGAGCAGTTTAATGCCAGGGTGGGGGGAGGGATGGGGTTGGGGGAGGGGTGGGGTGGTGGGGCGGTAATAGGAAACTATGAAAGCTCTCGTCATTATGTATCCAATTTCTGCATTCATTTCAATAAAACCCCAATGAGCTTATATTCTATATATCTCAAATTAAAAATTCAGACTAGCTTTAGCCTTGTAGAAAGTTTTGAAGGTTGTCTTTTCTTTATATTGCCAAATAAATAGTTGTAAACCAATTTTGTTTTATTGTACTTACAATACCAATGAGAAGGTCTCCCCTTTCGGTGTATGATTTACTTACTGATTTTTTTTTTTAAACTTGGTCTTACAGATTTCCCCATTTAGTGTGCTTTGTGGTTTCAGAGGTACAGAATAATGTTGATGCTTGATGAGATAAATAAGCCCCAAGAAAATATACATACTCATTTGGATCAACCTTATTTAATATGACTCTGTTCAGTGTATTGGAGTTGGAGTCTTTCCCGAAGGTAATGCACCATAGAGTCTTGGCTTCAATCTCTTACTTCAGGTCTGTATACACCAGCACAGTATTCGTTCATTTGTTCTCCAAATGTTCATTGAGTGCTCGTGTACACTAGCCAAGAGTTTGGGTCTACATGCTTAGAGCAATGAGCACAGGAGAAATGGACTGGCTATACAGGGCTTCACATCTGGAGGGGAACCCAGGTAGTAAGCAAATACTTACCTAAATAATAAGTAATCACAGACAGAGTTCAGGCTATGGAGATGGGATGGGGGCTACAAGATGTGTAACAGGACAATTCCATCTGGCCTTGATGTCAGGGACAACTTCTTTGGGGAAGGGATATTTGAGCTGAGAAGTGAATGCCAAAGTTAATTAGACCTACAGACTTTGTGAGCAGAATGTTTCTGATAGGCTAAGACACCATGACAGTGTGTCATTAAGACATGCAAATGGAGGTGTCAGAGAAGCAGTCAGAGTTCAGAGGAGAAGGCTGCACTGGAGATAAATTTGGAAATCATCGTCCAAACCTGTGATCTTGATAAACTTGTGTAGAGAGGGAGAATTGGAGATATCTCCTGAAGACTCCTTAACAGTCTCTGTACCAGCAGATGATTCCAGGTGAGCTCTGATCTCATTACATTCTTTCTTCCAAGGCTGTAAAAACCTACTGCTGTTAGTTGTTTACGACCTTTTTCTTTTCTCAAAGCACCATTCCTTTTTTACTTTTCTTCCCCTAATTATTTCTAGTGAGAAGACTCTATATTAAGCCAAACAGGATGAGAAAATGTCTCCATTAAAAGAAAGTATAGATGAATCTGTAGCATTTGTATTAGAAGTTGATTCACAGTTAAGAGGGAATAATTACATTTGTCTTTGAAATGGGAGAACTTCAGTCTCTGGAGAAGGTGACAGGGGCCAGATTTTTTTTTGGCAGACACAGATGACTCAGTGACTCAAAAGACTGCATTGGTGAATTTTTGTCATGCAGAGTCACCTGTTAGAAGATGAACATCTTCTGACTTCAGTAATAGTTCCTAGTTTTGAAAGTAGATACTGAAGCATGAAGCAGAAGTTGAAATGTACCGGTAAGTTTATGACATCAACAGAGCCATGTGATACCCACAAGACTGTTCATTTGAGAAGAATTTAGGACATGTGGGTAAATGCTCCTAATTTCCTTTATCTGAAGTGAAACAAAGCACAATCTTCCCATGGCACCTCATGCCTACATTCAAATGACTAGTGACATAACGAACATAATACATGAAGGCTACCTCCCCCACTCTACCATCCTCCCAGGTCACTAAGTGGTAAGTGAAACTCTCCAGGCACCGAAGCCAACCTCTGTGGCATCAATCTCAGCTCTCATGCTTTACTCATACCCCACATGGAATCCATTAACAAATCTCGTTGCTTTCTCATGGCAGAAGCATCCAGAATCTGAGTGCTGTCCTTACCTCCATGGCTGCTACCCTCATTTCAGCCATTGCCCTATCATTTGGATGACCTCAGTCCCCTCCTGAATGGTTTCCCACTTCTGCAGCCCCCTGCTCTGATCAATTTTCCAGCTGTCAGGCAGAATCACCTTTTTGAAATAGCAAGGGAGAGAGGTCCCTGCTACCCTGCTTAGTTCTTATGTGGGCTCTTTGTTCGAATCTAGGAACCCCATGAATACAAAAGCTCATGAATGAGCAAAATGCAAAAAAAAAAAAAAGTTTTATTAAATGTCCCAAGTGAAATGACCAAAGCATGAAGCTTTTATCCTTTTTAGACAAAGGACAATATATTTGTGAAGGGATAGCTGGGGATAAATGAAGAGCTGCCCTGGGATAGTAAAATTCTTAGGATGCCACTAGGAGATGAACAGGGGGAGTAGAAGCCAGTGGAAGGTAAGGGTCACTTCAGAGTCTGTCCAGGTTCACTGAAGCCCCAGTTACTGGTATCTGGTGATCAAGGCTTTTTTACAGCCCTGGTATGGAAAGACACCATTCCCCAGAGCATCTTTAAGGCTTGCCCTTGCAGGGAGAGTCAGGCCATCAGGCCCTTTTGGAAGTTACAGGTCCCCCAGTGACATCAGCTATAAATAATCAACATACCCATGAGGCACATTTTGTCTTAACTCCTTCAAAACCCAAGTCAGATATAGCTCTTCTGCTACCATTTCATTCTGAAAAACACCCAACTCCTCACCATTGCCTACATGCCCCCTCTTTGATCTTGGGCCCTGTCTACTATTCAGCATTCATGTGCCATTCTGTCACTCACAGGCTGCAGTGACACTCATCTCCTTGCCTGATTCGAACTTTCCAAGGAAATTCCCATCTGGGGCCTCTGCACTTACTGCCTCAGCCCCTCTTTCCTACCCCAGGTATTCGCTTGCCCAGCCCCATTTTTCTTTTAGTTTCTTCTCTGTTGACATTTTATCAGAGACTCTATGTCCCAGAGACCGACAGCACCCTTCTCCTGCTATCTGTCCTTTCACCCTGCTTCACTGCAGCCGATGCCACCCGAGACATTGTGTATTGATGTCTATGTTTGTTCATCTCTTCCTGGCTAGCCTGTAAGCCCTGTGTGGGCAGGAATATTGGTGGTTTTGTTTTCTGTTTTGTGTACAACACTTAGAATAAGCACTCACCAAATGCTTGGTGGCAGAATGAAATGGCCAAATTAATATTTTCAAACCAAGTTGGACATGGTGGTGCACACCTGTAATCCCAGCACTGGGAGGCTGAGGCAGGAGGATCACAAGTATGAGGCCAGCCTCAGCAACTTAGTGAGGCCCTAAGCAACATAGTAAGGCCCTGTCTCAAAAAATAAAAAGGGCTGGGGAAGTGGCTTAGTGGCAGAGCACCGAGGATTCAATCGCAGTACCAAAACAAACAAACCCCTATGAATACAATGTAAATATATTTACTTTTGTGAATAATATTCTCTTATAGAAGACTTGGAAGGAAGTTCTTATGCTTTTGTTTTAATGATGTTTAGATATGTTTTAAGGACATTAAAACATAGCTTAAAAAGAAAAAAAAAACCTAAAGTAGAAACATTCCCAGTGGGGTTTTTTTACTTTTTAATTTTTCTGGTAGGGAAGAGAAGTAGTAGTATCCAAGACTTTTCAGAGACTTTGAAATGTAGGGTCTCCTTTGAAATGCATGCTCTGGAGCTCTGGTAAGGAGGAGTGGGTGGTATAGAAAGAGACTTTTATGGTAAGGACAGCTCTTTGATAGAAATCTTTAATGTCTTTAGAAGTAACAGTTAATCATATGCACTTACTTAAACTCTGCGCAAGAAATTGAAAAGTCTTTTATAAAAACACTTGTTAGGAGGAAGATGAAGAAAAAAGAAAACGTTCTTAAGTATTTCAAAATGCTACGTTTTCTTCTAGATTTTGTGGATTTCTTTAAATGTGGTTAGGATTTTATATAATAAAATGCATCATATCCCAAGAAGCTGTCCTTTAAGATTTGGTCGTCTTCTTGCTGTGGAGTGGCTTGTGTGACAGGGAGGTGATCAGGATGCTGAGCAGGGGGAGAGGAAACTAGGCTTGAATCCTGACGCTCACTGCTTGGATTAGGTCCACTAGAGGTCATTTGGCCTGATCAGCTCATTTCTCATCTGTGTAGAACAAGAATAACTGATATTTCTTCTTCTTCTTCTTTAAAATTCTTTTTAGATATACATGATAGTAAGGAATACCTGATGTTTCTTAAGCTAAGTGCCATACAATTAAGTTAATTTTTTCCTTTCTCTTTCTTCTACCTGTGAGAATGTATTTCTGTTCTGAAAGCAATCTGTTTGACTTTATGAATTGACTGGGCAGCTGTGAGTTCACAGTTTTGGGGTCCTTCTCATGAGATAGAAGAAATTCGGATTGTTAGGACAAAAGGTTAAAACATTTGGCTTATTCCCCAGAGGCAAAAATACAATGTGTTCATCTTTAATGTTGGGTTTTCAGAGCATTAACAGTTAAACCTTCCCCTTGAAGGTCTGATCATTGTCTCAGTTCTGTGTTTCTCATGATATTTTCTCATCTTGCTTTGATTCCTGAATATTTTCGTTCCCTTCTGTGATCCTCCTGGGCTTTCTCTATTCTCGATTCGACTCTCTAATGTATTAAGTTACCAAAGGGTTTTCATTTGACATCTCTACTGTGTTACTTTGATTCAATAACAGAAGCTTTTATTTAAACTTGATCCAGTTGTGTTTTGATTCTTGAATAGTATTATTTGAAATTATCTTTATTGCCTTTTGGTATTAGTTTAGTTTAACTTATTTTTCGTTTGACACACGGCTCCTCTGGTGGAAATAATCCTGCTGGTGTCTGCTTATTTCGCTGTGAGGTTGCCTTTGATCTTTGCGTTTGTCTTCACTTTGCCTGCACCGGGGCTCTGCCTCCTGGTATTGCTTTGTATTCCTTTGGTTTCCCTTAACTTGTGTTTTTTTTTTGTTGTTGTTGTCATTGTGAGTATTTTTATGTGTTCGAAATCTCAGCCCACGTTTACCCTCCTCAGTTGGAGCTCGTGTTCCATTTGGCTTCAGGTACTTTACGTGTTTCTGTTTTCCTCTGGAGCATAAAAGGGTATAGGAGTGAAATGAAAAACAGATGCACTTTTCGAAATAGACATTTTCAGTTTTGCAGCCTTGTGAACTTTGTCATTTTGCTGTGAAAGAATCTTATTGGAATGACCTAGTCCTGCCTTCACTGACCCAAAGCAAGTTTCTGAATTCTGTGGGGTTTAACCTAGCCTAGATGGGCTGGGCTTCTAGCACTGTATCTCACTTAATATGTCTTCAAAAGAGATTAACTTGTAAGAGTTGCTTCAGAACATTCTGGAACTCAACCTATCATCCAAATGGTGCCAAGAGGGCAGTGAGCTCATTAGGTAGCCATTTGCCCTCCTGTTTTAGTGGTACCCATTGCTCCATTTGCTCAGACTGCAAATATTGATTCTCTCCCGTATGTGTGAGATGCTGGGAACCCACATATAAAAGAAATACATCTATTGTCGTCAAAGAGCTCATCGTATTCTATTAGGTGAACCAGATGGCGAAAATCATTGTACTCAGGAAGGTGTCATGAGGGAGTATTATCCAGGATTAGAATTAGCCAGGCAGAGAACAGGGTAAGGAGTGTTTTAGGCAGAAAAAATGGCATAGGAGAGAGTGTAGCATATTGGGGACTTGGTGTGGCTTGATGCCTCTTGAGCCTAGGCTGTGTGTGTCTTCACATGGGCTGAAGAAGAGCCCAGAACCAGAGGGTAGGTAGGGCTGAGTTCAACCTCTGCAGAGACAGAATTCAGTTGCATGTAACCCCAGGGCACTTTTCTTGGGCTTTCTCCTGTTGGAGATTTACAGGCTCTTTAGAGGACCAGTCACCTAGACTTGTAGGTACTCTGAGTGTTTTCTGAGAATCTGGGCTGCCTTAGGTGGTTTAGATGCTACTGAGGGAATGACTACTTGGGCATTAAGAGAACAGGAGGCCTTCTTAGCAGTCCTCCAGAGGAGTCAATTGTATAGAAACGGCACTGTGGATTTTCATGTCCAACGTTACAATGTCCCTTATCCTTGACATTTTTCATTTAGGTAAAAGAGCAGAGACATCAAACCAAAGCACCTTCCTACTATAACGGCTTTCAGACTCCACATGAAATATCCAATTTCAGGGTGTTTAATGGGCATCTCAAATCTTATATCTGAAACCAAGAACTTATTTCCTATCTCCCCCGCCAAAAAAAAAAAAAAATCCTCGCCTGTTCTTTGTGTTCACCCCCCCAGCTAATATTGGGGAAGGAACCTGGGAATCAACTTTATCACCTTTCTTCCTCTCACACTTCACATCTGATCCATCTATAAAACTGATGGCTCTATCTTCAAAATCCCCAATCCAGTCACCTATCACCCCTTCGGTTGCACCCAGAGAGAATCACCATCCTGTTTCACTGTGATTGTAAAATATGCTCCTGGTCTTTATGATTCTATTCTTACCTGCATTGGGCTGACCTCACCCCATTGGCAAAATGATCCTTGAAGAATCTACACCTGATCTCATTACAGCCTTGTTCAACATATTCTAATGGCTTGCAGTCACTCTTAGACTTAACCCCAAATTTATAATCTACAAGGGATTGCATGATCTGGTGATAAGTCTCCCTCGTCCTTGATCATATCTCTGATTACATCTTCCATCGGCCTCCCGACTCTAGCCATACAGCCCTCCTGGGTACTTTAGGATGACAGAAGTCCTCTCACCCTGAGCCTTTGCAATCACTGGGCCCTTTTCTGGAATGCTCCCCCAGTGTTGTGCCTTGCTCACTTCCTTCGGGTCTCTGATTAGATGCCAGGTAATCATGAAGACTCTCCTGGACCGCTCATCCCACACACGCCCATAACTCCCTATTCCCTGCTTTATTTTTCTCCTAAACTCTTTTTACCACTGCCATTTTATTAGTGTTCATTAATTCATATAGTATCTGTCTCCCCCAGAATAAAACGCTATTAGAATATAATCTTTTTGTCTGCTTTCTATTTCTTTGATATAGAAATTCTGCAATCAGCACCTGGATTATAGATACCCAGTAAATATTGTTGAGTACATAAATATGCACAAGTCTAAGTTTAACCCAAAATGTAAAGAATTTGCTTTGATACCCATACCCAATCAATGCAACTTCACATTAGTTTTATTGTCTAATTAAAGCTAATTTGATTTGAGAATAATCATACCACTTGCAGATTTTTGCCTTTTTTTTTTTTTTAAAAAAAAAGCAATAATCTTGGGCTGGGGATGTGGCTCAAGCGGTAGCGTGCTCACCTGGCATGTGTGCGGCCCGGGTTCGATCCTTAGCACCACATACAAACAAAGATGTTGTGTCCACCGAAAACTAAAAAAATCCAACTGGAACATACTATTGTGACCGATGTCTAAGCCAGAGTCAGCCAATGATCTTTCATAACCGGGAAAGCAGTAAATGATTCCAATGTTAGTACTTCTGTTCTCATATAAATACTTCTCACCCCAATGGTTTATTTTTCTTGTGATTCTGTAGGACTCAGTAGGGACTCACAAAATAAATGTGCTCATCAGAATTCTAGAATCATCCCTCCTTTATTATGGCCTTTATCTCTTTTACTCTGGTTATTGAGATCAGGAACTCCATGGGACAGGGAGTGAATGTGTCATGGCTTTCATCTTGGTACTTTAGCATAGGACCAGGAGTGCTCAGTAAATGAATGATGAAGGGAAGGAAATACAGGGCGAGAGCAGCTCCTCTCATACCTAGGCACAGTGTAGGTCACAGGGATGTGTTGAGTTTCTCAGGACAGTAGACATCCTTAAAAGATAAAATTATCATTACATTGAGAACAGAAATATTAAGCACAGGTACAATGTAATAATAAGCTATTAATATATTTTGAAAATGATGGATATATATCTAACCAGTATTATTTCCAAATCTCTCAATATGAATAATATCTGCAAAGTCACAATTATTTGCCTAGTGTTTGCATTAATTTTTTTGTTGATTTTTCTCTTCTCATGAGTGAGAAGAGAAAAATCAACAATAAATCAGTTTTTATGATTTTATAGATGGCATCTTGCCACTGGTTCAGGGTTTTTGGTTTTTAATCATAAGCATAGCTTTTAAATTAGATAAACAGAACTGCCTACTAGATAATCTACTCCTGGAAAAGGAAACGGATTCACTGTTGGTGGGAATGTATTGTTACAGTCATTAGGGAAAACAATATGGAGGTTGCTAAGAAAGTAAAAATAGAACAACCATATGACCCAGCAATTCCTCCTCTGGGTATATAAACAAAGGAGATTAAATCACTTACTATGTAAAGCTGTCTGAATTTCCATGTCTCCAGTGTAGCATTATTCCCTCCCAATCATTAAGATATAAAAACAACCTAAATGCCAATCAATGGGTGAATAAAGAACATGTAACACATCCACATTCAGCCTTAAAAAATGAAGATCCTGATATTTGCCACAACAGAGATGAACTTGGAGGACTAACTGAAATAAGCCAGACACAGAAAGAAAAATATTGCCCAAGGTTATGTGCAGAAAAAAATATTTTTTTTAAAAAAAGAGTTTAAATATACAGAAATAGAGAATATTACAAGGGTTGTCATGATGGTGGTGAGGGAGGGGATGGGGAAATGATGGTCAGAGGGTATAGGCTAGCAGGTCTGCAGGATGAGCAAGCCTAGAGATCTAATGCACAATAGAAGGACCACAGCTAATAAAAATGTACTTTATTAGGGATTTTTGTCAGGTAGATTTTAGCTGCTTTTCTTATATATATACAAAGTAACTGTGTGAGATGATAGATATGTTAATCTACTTCATTACAGTAATGATTTTACTATCTATCTTTATATATCCTATACTATCATGTTTTAAACCTTAAATATACTATCTAATTTATTTTTTAAAAAAGGAAAAGAAAATACACTTCTGATTTAGAAGTATTCATCTTCATTCAAAAAATTTGCTAATATTTCTATTTTAGACACTAATTTAATTTTATCATTACTAATTGGTGACCCCTGACTCTACTTCTCTCTCCCCAAAATATCCAACTTCTTCCTAAAGGAGCGTTTCCAAAGAAAATTCATTCAACCAGAGAATCTCAGTTCTGCTACATCCCAACCATACTTGAGTATTGTTATGTTCAAACTGAATTTGAGACGTTTGTTCTTATCTCACCCAAACGCGATGTTTTGTGTTTAGGAAGATTTGAAGAGTTGATTATAAAATAAATTTCTGTGATAAAAGTAATCAATAAAAGATGACTTACTGTTCCTTTTTAATATGAAATCCAACTAGTAGACTATTGCATGATTAAACCTAAGCATCTAACCAGTACATAGAGCCCATGGAAGGTACACATTATAAATTATTAGAAAAATTTATTTCTGTTCCTCCGTC
Organism: Marmota monax; assembly: GCF_021218885.2. NCBI lineage: Eukaryota > Metazoa > Chordata > Mammalia > Rodentia > Sciuridae > Marmota > Marmota monax. Next base: position 2,523,199 of record NW_026694639.1, read on the forward strand.
AAGAAAAACCTTCAGGCTTCTGCTTGAATTTGAAGCTTTAGAGAAACTCATATTCTCTCTCTTCATTGAAATGAAATGAAAGGTTGTAAGTTTCCCTTTTTGCGTGGAGGAAGGGGTCAGGTCGTAATGAGCAGCATTTGTTTGAGGATGCATGTCTGACTTCCATTGATTGGCCAAGGTTCAGAGGGTCCGCTGATTCTTCAAGTAGCAAGCAGTAGAGCATGAGGAAATACGTTTCCTGTGAAGCTGAGCTATTGGGAGAAAGAGAAGCTGTCTCCATACTCTACATTCTTTATTTTCTTATTCTTTGGGGATAGTGCATACGTGTGTCTACATACCGTTAAGGACCATGTGCCATGGAAATATCATTAAAGACTCTAATTTGGGACAGAAATTAGTTCCCTTTTTATAGCAATGATCCTACTTATATTAGTGGTTTGAATTAGAGTTACAAGTTGGAGAGTTTATCCCAGCTTAAATAGCTAAAATAAGCAGCATCTCTGAGAAAGAAAAAGAATGCAAGTTGAAATTCAAATCCAAATGCAGGGGTAATTTGGCTAGATTATTCTTAAGCAAAATAGCAGGCATTCTTAAACCTGAAGTGTCTAGTCCTACTTAAACCATATTATGTCTTAGTTCAGTTCTGTCAGAGAATATTCACAGACTCATTTTTTTTTCCTAGAGAAAAACCACTTAGCTTTGAAATCACAATGTACTGCTTTTCTGGGCTTGTGGGAATTATCAAATTTAACTGGCAAATAATTTAAGATGTAACTAATTTTATGTTTTTTCAGTACTTAGGAACTGTAGAGTCTCCAAAATAATATTTTAGAAGGACTTAGATAACTAAGCCAAACATATAAATAAGATGCTTTGAAATGTAACATGTAAGGTTAGATACAAAACTACAATGTAGGTATATTTCCTTTTGCCGTTGAAAGATGATAAAGATTCTTTAATTATTCAATTTATACTTTAAGCAATGTTATAAACCTGATTATCTAAATTTAGGGAAGAAAATGGTTCAATTGTATCTTATATTTAATTATATGTTCAACTAAATCCTTAATATGTCTGTGGCAGTAATGCTGATCACTATTTTGATGCTGTCCTGGGGTGCATTTTTTTGGGTATTGTACAAAATGATTTTCAATGTTGGGTGTCGTCATAATGGGGGTAGTCATTGCTCAGTTGGAAAGTAGTCAAAGTTGCATTAGGAGCTGTGATATTTATTGGACATAAACTTGAAATTATTCATATAGAGAAAGATGAATGACTTGATAATTTCCCTGGACAAAATAGAATGGTATTGTCAGTGGGAAGAAGAAAGAAAAATCAATCTTTTTCTCTCCCTCCTCATTCCCTCCTTCCCTTTCTTTTAGACTTTTCAGAGTCCAAAATGACAAAAACAAACAAACAAACAAACAACAAAAACCCTGTAATCTCTTGCTTCAGAAGTGATCTGAGCTTCCTTTTCCAAAAGTGAAGGAATGATTGCTACTATGGTCTCTTCCAGAGATGTTCTGGCTTGTTTGATCAACCACACAAGCGTCAGCTTTTTCATTGGGTTTATTGCCCAAAACTGAACCCCCAACCACAACATAAGCCAGTGACAAATAGAGGAACCTCTGTGAGCCTAGCAAGCCTGACTTGCTGCTCAACCTGAGCTCTTAACCTTCAAGTTGTTTGTCTTTCTCTCCCTCCCACTCCTGCCAGCCCCCAGCAGATAAGATGGACTGCCTTGTCTTCAGACTTCAGATCATGTCCTCAGTCACTCCTGGAAGTTTCTCTGCTTTCCAGACCACAGTACTCTTGCACTTCCTGAATCCACAGTGGTTATTTTGAAATGGATCTTACCCCGTCTTGCCATGTCTTCCAACATCATTTTGGTGTGGTACAGTCAAGAGTTTGGACCACTGACACTAAAACCTGGTTCCCAGCCAGCTCTGATTTCTACCTGGTTCCTTAACCTCACTAACCTTCATATACTATTTCTGTAAAATGAAGATCATGGTGACATTCACACCAGTTTTTGCACATGACATGCTAAATACAGGGCCTGGCACACTCTAAATAGGGGAATTGGATGTCCCAAATTGCCTCAGACTAAGGGTGTTCCTAGGAAGCCCAACTCTCTGTGCGAAAACTGGGTATGCCCTGAGCAAACTGAATTGGTCCCCCTAATTGTGAGCATTTATCTTATTTAACTTTTACTGTTTGCCTATTTTGTATTCTTGGGGAAGTGAAATCTTATTTACAAATTTTCCTTGTTAACTTCCAGAGGGCTATGCACCTAGGTGCTTAATTATTTTTATATAACTCGTATTTTCTTAAGGGACTGGTGGTTGTGCAATGATGTGAATGTACTTCATGGCAAAGAACTGTACACTTAAAAATGGTTCAGATGGCAAATTGTATGATATGTATACTTTACCATAATAAGAATGATTTGCAATCTTAAAAGGTCTTATTAGTTTTATAAAGTAGTAATATTCTATATTATTATATAGTAATTAAATTTAGTGAAGAGTAGAAAATTAACACAAATAATATGGTAGTGTAGAGGGAGGAAATTGTCAGAAATATAGCATTAGCTTGAGAGAGAAGTTTTAATTTTGCAAAGACATGTTTTTGTCTTCACATTCCCCCTCTCTTAATGGTGACCAGCTCCTACTCTGGTCAGCCCCTGGGAAGCAGGGTCCATGTCCCTTCATGGTCTTGTGGCACTTGTCTTACCAGGAGTGGTCATATTAACCTTCTAATTTCTCACTAATGAACTTCCTTTCAATTCGGGTTTCTTCCCACAGTTCCTTCACATGGTTCATGGACCCTGCTGGGGTGGAAAATTTAATATATGAAGTGTTGATGAATTTTATTTTTTTGCATATTTCCCAAGATTGAGCGATTAGTTTGGATTATGATGATGATCAGGTGTGTCTTTAAACGTGATGGTTTTTACTCACCTGTGGATCATATCATTTTTCTGTTAAAGTCTATTAATTCCTGGTTTATCATGCAGTAAGCCTGTTCCTTAGGTAGTAATCTATTCATAACTTGTCATTAAAAACCAACAAACTAAAACCTAGAAGTAATCTGGCTTGTTTCTGTTTTCTTCAGAGAAAGAAAAATTTTTATAGTGTTAAGAATTCTCTCAGACAAAGAAATAGCATCTTGTTGTTAGATTAGGGATCAACTCCATGGTTTTAGTGCCCATTTATGGCTTGTGGGGGGGACTTAGTTGCCATGAAGACTTGAAGCTCTGACATGAAACTCAATGATGTGTTTAAGAGATATTTCAGCCTAAAAGTCCACATTGTGGAACTATTTTATTACCAATTAGCTTGGCCACCTTGCTCATGAACTCGATGGGATCTAATTAGAATCTGTCTTATTGTTTAATATTCACTTTTAATGAGCAGCCCTTTATACTTTGTCTTTTAGCAATCCCTCTTCGATTGTCTAAATAAAGATTCCTGTGCTAAAAACAAAACAAAACATCAGAACATTAATTTCTTTGACACACATTAGCTGATAAAACTGGTATTAGAGAATAATGGTGATCATTTCGTTGGATCCTGTATCCTTTATTGGAAAACTTTTCAAGAGTGATTTTCTCCTTATACTGGATTTTAAAAATAAAGGGGAGAAAGCCCCCAAAATTATATTCTCAGTTTATGTTATATTTATAGTCAATAAAGACTTTTTTTGGACAAGTTGACTTTGACCATATACTGAAGTCTGTAGTCATTTAAGCCTTCCACCTTGTGTTTAATGACTTGAGACCTATACTGTGCCTTCCCTAGCAAAAATAATTGTTCTGTTGTCACCCTGCTTAATTTTTGAACTTCTATTATTTTTCACTATTATGTCAAGTTGGAGCAATACCTATTTTTGGATAGTTGTTGTGATAATTAAAGAGCAGCATACAAGCACTGTACATGTGAAAGGACACTTCCTTCTCTTCCTTGACCAGCTATGGGTGTGTCCCCCAAATTGAACCTCTTTGGGGGTAACTTTCTCCCCTTACTATGGGTTCATATCCTTGATCCACTAATTTTAATCTCTGTAAATTTGCATAGATCTTCTCCTTTTCTTCAGTTTCAGATTTTTTAAAATATGTTTTTAGTTGTAGATGAACACAATATTTATTTTATTTTTGTGTGGTGCTGAGGATCAAACACAGTGCCTCACATGTGTTAGGCAAGTGCTCTACCACTGAGCCACAATCCCAGCCCCAGTTCCAGATTTCTTAAACCTCTTAAAAATGTTTTCCTCCCTTCTCACCTTCTATTTTGTGATCTTGAAATCAACACACTTCTTTATTTTAGTTTTATTTCTTTCCACTTTAAAAATAAACATTTAAATGAAAATATCGGGGGCTGGGGGTGGTAGAGGCCTTGGCTTCACTCCCAGCACTGCAAAACAACAACAAAACCCAAACCCAAAAATTACATGTGTAAAAATATATGCAATATATATGGGATGTTTTTGGAATAATTCTGCTGTGTACTAGGAGGAGACATTTTGGTTTCATAAGAATAGGAAGACATCCCAAAGACTGCCTGAAACGCTTGGTGCTTTAGTTAGCTTCCAGATCTCTGGTCAATGATCTCACCAATGTGAAATGAAAGTTGAGTCAAACTTCTGAGCTTTGTTGTTGTCTTAGGTTAACAAAAGCTCTTGTTTTGTGGCTTTGATGTTGTGGAAATGAAACTGTCAAATTCAAGCCACTTGGGTTGGAATACCATTGCACCTTTCTTGTTCAATATCAATGCTGAAGAAATCTGACCACCAGTTTAATGAAAGGACACCATGTGTTTTTCTCTTTTCCAAGATGTCCTTGTTTGTTGCAAAGTTAGCCTGATGTCTTGCCTTTTGAAAAATAGTTTGCATTCTACATTTCGTGGAAGAAATCCCATATGTGGAATGACTATCTTTCAACTGAATTCTTAACAAACTGAATTTTTGAAGCCATCACTTTAAATTTCCTTTTGCTTGTTTTATCTGTTTCCAAAAAAAATCCATGAGGCATAACTACAGAAAAGCAATGTTTTGCCTCTTTTAGCATTGACATTTGTTTTTACTAAGTTGATTCCTCTAGGCTCTCAGTTATATTTTTCACAGCCCCTAATAGGAGCTTCTTATTGCACCAGGTATAAAGTAGATAACAAGGTTTTATAACCCCAAAGGAACTTTTTGTTAAGTAATTCAGCCAAGGAGAGAAATAAGAATAATCAATAAAAGCATGAAGAGAAACCAGTAGGGCTAGATGGATAAAAGCTATTCTGCAGTGTCTCATTCTAAATTCTCTCCCAGCTCTCTCCAACCCACACCTATTGAGGACTAACACATTACTTTCTTTATTTTACTCAATAACAATAACTACTGCTTCTCTTTGAAGGGCAGATTTCAGCCATTGAATATACACACCATTTTTGAAATCCCAAATTAGAGAATATAATTCAAGAATAGAACATTCTTGAATGGTCACTACCTACAGGAACAGAATTGGAATTGTGATTTATAAACTGTGAAAATAAATGTATTACAGATTCTGAGTTAGCATATTTTTTTTCAATGTCCTTTCCTGAAAGTTTTATTCCAAAATATTTTGAGACAGTTTATCCTCTGTACCAAAAAAAGTAAAGTTCGTAGTTAATTAGTATAACAATGGATTAGAATTTAATTTTCTTAAGTACATGAACAGAGGCATTTATATTTAATCTTTAGAATTTGTAGATAGATTCAAATAATAATTAATGAAGAAATAACTAGTTTAAATGATTAGAAACAAGTTTACAACTGCCAGATCCAGGTATATGGATAAAATCACTGATTTATGCTTGTCATTGAAAAGGCCCTAAGTATCCAGAGCCATTTGCTTAATTGGGTAAAGATCCAGTTTCCCAGGACCATCCTGGCTCCAGGACAGTTGTCTTTGTCACTTCTCTTATGCCTGGCATGCCTTGAACATGGTGGACAGTCATAATTATTAGCCATTACGGAGACTTACTATGTGTCAGGCAATGCAGAAGCTGTGTGCACATTAGCTAGTAAGTGTTTGCTGAGAGTTGAAAGTCAATGCAGTCTTCAATACACAAAGAAGACCTTCTACCTAGCTATGTAAGGGGACCTAAATATTTATGGAAATTTCTTGATTTTTCATTGTGAGTGGATTTTGACAATTTCCTTAACATCTCTTGACATGAAATATTTAAGTTGTGTTGATAATCTTGAAAAGTGCTGTTTTCTGAAGTATTTGGTGTTTAATGCTATTTTAATAACTTTACAATGTACACTATGTAAAGATCTTGGCAATTCCTCTTAGATGCCTTATCTTGACGTTAAATAAAATTCATACCAGTTTGCAACATAAATTCACTCAAGAACTATTAAAAGAATCCCTATTCAATATTGGGGGAACACAGCAAGGTTTTATAACTTTCTGATCAGTAAGATACTTTAAAGTATCAATGATCTTGTGTGTCATTAGAATAAATTTATTTGTGAAAAGTATTATAACACCCAAGAATTACATCTGCTGATTTCTTTTATTATAAAACCTGTCTTCAAAAAATCAACCCATTACAATTACTATATCTTGCAACTTGGTTAAATGAAAATGGCAAACTATTAGGGATTTAATAACACATATTTGGTATAACCTTTATTAATGTAATATATACTTTTTCAAAACAATGAAGGGCATGCTACTAAATTACCTTCATTTATAGCTGTTTTCTGGTTACAAATATTTAAATATATAGAGAAACACATGCAACTATGTCTTTTGATTTTGTTGAGATTTTATCTAACTTCTGTGTTGGTTTCTCTAGAAATCAGAGTTTTTTTCAAAGTTCTTCAAAACAGAAACTGTGTGTTTTGAGTGCCATAATTGGTGGTGAGGACAGCACAAACTGAGTAAATCTCATTTGATCCCTTTTTGTTTGTTTGTTTGGTGCTGGGGATTGAACTCAGGGGTGCTCAACCACTGAGATATATCCCCAGAACTTATTAATTTTTATTTTGATACAGGGTCTCACTAAGTTGATCAGGGTGAATTGCTGAGGGTGGTCTTGAACTTGTGATCCTCCTGCCTCAGCCTCCAGAGTCACTGAGATTACAGATGTGTACCATCACGCCTGGCAGATACTTTTTCTTTCTTTCTTTCTTTTTTTTAAAACATAGGTAATGTGTATGAAATTCTTTAAGTGGTCTTGTTCCTCAGGCTTTAGTAAAAAAAAATACTCAAATAACTTACTTAGTCATGACTTATAGTCAAAAAGGAGAATTCATGTATTCTATATAAAGTTTTATTTAAAGGGTATAAACTTTGTACTGATAATTACTGAGCAGTCATACATTATTAAACATATGTTTTGTTTATCATCTTTGTTAAAGTAACATTCAGCTGTATATCTTAGTATTGAAAGTATCCATTATATGAGAATCACTCTGAAAATATTGATATTCTGCCATTGGTTTGGCAAACTAATTAAATTCCTTTAACATTCTTATTTTTATTTTGGAAAATGCCTATAAGAATGACATGTACAAATAAAAACATGATTTTGTTAAGGGATTATTGGAAATTTTTGTTTTGTGTTTACATCATTTTAACATAGTATCTATAAGAGTAATAAAATATTTAAAATATAATTTGCTGCATGCTTAACTGATTTTTTAAAAAAAATGTCCTTAATTACTGAGATTTGGACTAATCAAGAGATTGCTTATAACACTGCTACTCAAATTTCACATGACACTGCCAAAAGCATTTGTTTTCTGAAGCTTCTAGCAGAGCATGAAGCCTCTTTGAGGGTTCATTGGGGAGGGGTGTTTTAAAGCTAACTCTGTGGAATCTGTGTGTGTGTTTCATGTGCAGCGCCTGTTCTCCCTGGAGCTTACCAGCAAAGCCATTCCCAAGGCTATGGGTACATGCACCAGACCAGTGTGTCATCCATGAGGTCTATGCAGCACTCACCAAATCTAGTAAGTGTCATTTAAAGTGTTCCTACCTGGTCTTCCCATTTTACCTCGAAAATACAAATGCACGTGGAATACATTTGAAATGCTGATGGAGCATTGGAGATCAATGGTGACGTGTTGCCATTTATACAACTCTTTCAAAGGAACGCCAAAAATATATAGGTAAAGCTTTCAGAAAGGAAGGCATTAGTAGGCATTGTATGAAATAATCAAACGTACAAGAAATCTATTAGTTAGACATCTTAATGTGATCATGATTGGTATTAGTCAATTATAGAATCTTCATTTAGGACTAAAAAGGTACAAATATTTAATGGTCTTATTAATGAGTTAACCTTGATGATCATCAAGATGGCCATGGAGCTGATATAATTCTACTAAAATAGCTAATAGGATTTTGAATGTTCCCAACACAAAGAATTGATAAATGTCTGGGGTGATAGATCTGCCAGTTACCCTGATCTGATCATGATGCATTGTAGACATGCTTCAAAATGGGCTGCACTGTAGCCCATAAATTTGTACAATTACTATGTGTCAGTTAAAGATGTATTTTTGGAGAAAAAAAGGTCTTCAAGTCCCCCTGTTGAAAATCTTGAAATCTTTGAAGTCTTTTTTTTTTTTTTTTTTTTTTTTTTTTTTTTTTGCGGGAGGCGAAGTAGTGGGGATTGAACTTGGGTAACTGATGATCATCAATTACCGGGAATTGACCATTGAGCCACATCCCTAGCCCTATTTTGTATTTTATTAGAGACAGGGTCTCAATGAGTTGCTTAGCACCTCAAGGTTGCTGAGGCTGGCTTTGAACTAAAGATCCTCCTGCCTCAGCCTCCTGAGCTGCTGGGATTACAGCCATGCACCACTGTGCCCGGCCATCAGAAATCTTGAAATCTTGATAGATTAATTCAGTGTCAAGTTTGGAAGCAGTACTTGAGGTGATCAAGTTATGCTTTGCCTCTCATACTGAAATGGCATTTCCCAGCCCTATCACAGTCCCTTGGCCTTTGTCAAACACTTAGGAACATGCCACTTTTCTAAGCTGTAAGATAATTGGTACAAGTGTCTTGATGTCCCAGCTGGTTTCCTCAGCCCATGAATGCTGTTTTTGAGATTTTTCTGGTGGTTAATATTAGCTAAATTCTTATTGTTAAACAAAAATGAATATAGGAATACTCAAAATTCCTCATTATAACAAGGATTTAGTTATATGAACCTCCATATTCAGAACATTTTTATATTACGTTTCTATCATTGTGATACAACAACTGTAAAGGGAGTATATAATTTTTTAAAAAATTTGTTTTACATTTTTTTTAAAAAAGGGAAACAGAAATTCTTATTACCTATTTAGGAAAGATTCCTTGACTCTATTAGGAAGGACCAGTAGCAGAGGGGCAGTGGGTTCAGGCCCTGTCTGCCGCTGTGATGGGTTTGTCATCTGGAGACTATGGAACAGGGAGAATCTACATAATCTAGTTTCTGGGACCATCTGAAACTGGGGAAGTCAGCTTTATTGTTTCAAAGCCTACCTTTGAAGGCTAGATGATGATGGTGACAATGACGACGACGACGATGATGATGATGATTGTCTTTCCTCACTGTCTTTTCTCGCTATTCTGTTGTCTTTATCTCTGCTCCGACCCTCCAATGTTAAGTTCCCCCCTTCCTCTTAGACTGATAAAGTGAAGATCAACACAATTAGATGTTAGACTCTGGTTTACAGATTTCCCTAATGCAACATCCTGGAAGTCCTTCCTGGTCTTGTTCTATGTGTGGGAGAGTCTGCTGTGGCTAGCATGTGTGGCTGTGACAATCCTGGTACTCATTGTGTCATTCCTTCTTGCCTCCTCAGAGGACCTACAGAGCTATGTACGATTACAGTGCCCAGGATGAGGATGAGGTCTCCTTCCGAGATGGCGACTACATCGTCAACGTGCAGCCCATCGATGACGGCTGGATGTATGGCACAGTGCAGAGAACTGGGAGAACGGGCATGCTCCCAGCAAATTACATCGAGTTTGTGAATTAATTCCGTCTCCTTGCCCTTTGAGCTTTATTCTAATGTATCCCAAACCCAATCTTTTTAAAAGATAGAAGACACTTTTAAGCAACTTGGCAATTATTTTACAACAATGTATCCTTACTTTGACAATTAGACACACAGGTACCAGGAAGGAGGAGTGAATTTTGGCTGACTAGAGCAGCATATTCAGTAATTCCTGTAAACAAAAATCATTACTGTCTGGAGACCTGGTGCTGCTAATTGTGTTTGTGGTTTCCTTTGATTGGTGATTGAACCCTTCTGGGAAATGTATTTTTGTAGACTTTAATAGAGACGTTGATTGTCCCTTCAATGTAATGAGTGTGTGAAACTTCTTAGCTGTCACTTTGGAATCACCAGAAGCCAATTCTCAACTCAGTAACACAGCCAATAATTTAAAAACCGTTTAGCTTTTGAGTCATTAGGCAATTTCCAGTTCAACTGAAAATTGCCTACTATAATAAAATGTAAGCAGTGGCAGAATGATAGTCTGCTTAAAATTTTATTGACTGGTAGCCTTAGGGACCCAACAGGAAATTTCCTGGATCCCAAGGCTGACTGGAATCTGTTTATTTCTCACTTGCACCAAGGCATATCCTACTCCCCATTTACGTTCTGTGGACTCAAGTACTGCCCCGTTCCACAGAACATCAGGACCAAATAACTTCACAGCTACTCTGTAAAGGGCAAAGATTAATGTCATCTGTATTATTTCCCTAGTAGTGTTTACCCTGTTGCATGTCACGTAGGTTCAAGTTTCTGTATCATAGACAGCTGCACTGCCCATTCCTGTTGTTAAAAGCAAACAGTGTGGCTGATATCCAAAGCCCTCCCCTGTAGCTGCCAGCGCATCAGAAAAACATATATTGAGAAGTTGCTTGAGATTTTCCTGCTGTATTGCACTGTAGTTTTGAAGGATTTACACCTTAGGAAATAGATGTATACTCTAATAAATAAGTGATTTAGGTATTTATTGAGCGGCTTTCATTAACTTAATGCTGCTGTTGATTTAAAAGTGAAGAAAACTTAATATAATCCAGTGGAAAAAATGGCATATAGAGTGTACTAGGAAAAACCCCAGCAAACAAAAGTTACCAACTCCATATAGAGATGGTCTGGTTTTCTTATTTTGGAAAATGGTCTTCAAATTCTGGAATGGGATTCTAGCCATTAAGACTGGTTAATCAAAAAGGCTTTCTTTCTACTCTGTGATTTTTATTTTCTAAATCACATTCATAGGAATGCCATCAGAGATTTTTCAGTACAAGCCAAACAGTTTGTCTACTGAAAAAGACATGGTTGGCATGTTTTGGGTGACTTTTCAGGCATTTGCTAGATTCACAGCCATAAGTGTAACCTTTGCTGGTGGGTGTTGGAATTTCTCCTGGAGCCTGCAGTCAAGGTCACCAAGAGTTTGGTGTCTGTTGACAATTCTGTGTTTTTCTGATTGTGCCCTTTATTGTGACGTGCAACAGGGTAGCATTTGTGTAGAATCTGACTCTATAGTTGTGATGAAACTGAAAAAAAAAATGAAATTGCAAAAATAAAATGTATGGGCATTGGGGACATATTATTTGATATATTCAAGGAAATTAACAAAACAACCTATAAAACAACTTTTCTTGAATGTTTACTAGTCTAAAGGCCAAAGCTGGTTCATTAGCACCTTGGAAGAGTTAGCACATATTTTTGAAAATCTATAATTTCCCCCCTTTTTTACATTAAAAGATCAAAATAAGCTTTATTGCACTAAAGCTGTTTCTACAATACATTGATATGCAATTTAAAAGAGAAAAATTCAGGCAAAGATCTTGAGGTATTTAGAAGAGGTTTACAGATTACCAGATAGCCAGTGCAACTGATTTTCTGTCATTTAAATGGCCAGTCATAATTAAACTGATTAAACTCTATATCTGTTTTGCTGTCTTGTATAAATGCACAAAGACAACTGAACTTGCAATAATTTTGCAAAAATTTGTGCATTAAAATCAAGGGCAATAAGCCTGCTTAATTTGATTAGATTAAGAATGTCTTTAAGTTTTGCCCAGGTGGACCTCTTTTTTTTTTTTTTTTTCCCTCCTTTTTGGTGATCATTTAAAAAAAAAAGTAGCCACTGATTAAATTTCGGACTTAATATGGCAGAACAGGTACAATTTTTAGTAAATAGCACATATATTAGGAAGTTCAAAGGAACTAACTTAAAATAATACTTGTCATCAGGAAAGTTACCATAAAGTAATAGTTTGATGGTTCATGTTTTTCTTATCCATTGACTTTAAAATCAGATTCATTAAATGTAGAAGTCAGTACATGTGGAATAAGTGCTCTAAAATTTTAAGTTTCATATAATGTTTGCATAGCAAGCTGTTTCAGCTTCAAGACTCTAGGAATTAAGATCTGATCAGAATTCAGCTAAAGGGCAGTTATTTTCAATAAAGACTGAGGCAGAACAAGATATTGCATGCTTTTGAGATTAAAATTCGATAATGGTATCGTTACTAACGCTTGTGAGGATATTAAGCATCTCAGCAGAATATAAGCAACACGATACCAAATTGCTACTTTTACAGCCTCATTTTTTTTTTTAAAAAAAGCTACATTCTCGAACAACTTTTCTACTTTCCATATGCCTCCTGCCCACCTTTAATTTGGCAACAGATATCTCATAAGTAACACAGCTAAGGGAGAATTTTAAAACGCGTCTTTTAAAAATCAAGTTAAAGGCGGCTGTGTAAGTGCTAAGCACAGAGAGCATGCACCCGATTCCTTAGTGTGCCCTCAAGCCTGACAAAAGCACAAGGAACAGTTTGATACACTTTTAAAAAGTTTCTGAAAACAAAGCTGTTTATGGATCATATTTCTCTTGAGAAAAGGATAGCAACAGAATATATTGCTTTCATTGATAAGTATTTGTAGTACATATGGTTTTATTTTATTTTACTTACTAATTCTTATTCTCTAGAAAGCTGTCTCCCCTATGGCAAAGTGAGTTCTTCATGTCTCCTTGTTATTGTGTGCACATCTGCAGCATAGCCCAGTTTGAAATATTTATCTGGTTGTCAGCCCTCCACAGAGGCCTGCATCTTACCATGCCTCCCAACCTCCAGACCACACAGGGACTTGGAAGCACAGTTTCTTTAAGCACCTTGTATGAATATGGATGAGATTAGACCAGCCCCTCTCTTGCTTCTACTTACATGGCTTGAAGATGATGAAGATGTGGTTCTGCCAGTTTTACCACATTCTTTCTTTCCTGGTCCTCTCAGTGTTGAGCCTTACAACACTCAGGGAATTAGGAAGAAGATTTTTTTTTTCCAAAAGAGTTAGTGGAAATTCAAGAGTTGTACCTCGTTTTCAAGTTCATCCATCTCCAATGGAATGTTTTTAATGAAAAGATAAAGAAAATGGATATGATCTTCAATAGCACATCCCTATAGAAAGTGGATGTGGTTTATACCAAAATCATAATTCAGATATATAAAAAAGGTGCCTTTTTAATTGCCCTTGTTTATCCATTATGATCTTAGAAAGAAAACTAAGCAAGCAAGCTTCTGCCTATTCTATAGTAATATTTTATTATATGATTCGTATTTTTGTGGTGGGGAAGTGGGATGCTCCTGACAGATATTAAAGGTGGTAGCTGATTGTATTTTACCTTTAAAGGTTTAGAACTTTATAAAATGCTGACTTCTGCTATCTATTTCTGAAACATTCTTTGTGGATTTATATATAGTTAAGATGTAATAAATGCTAATTTGGGGATTTAAAATATCTATTGTAAGATAGAATGATTATATTATGAGACTGAATTCACTACATAAGATGAACTCCATAAGTTAATTATACTTTTGCATCTGATAATCTGAAAGTGACTAGACAGGGGTTGTTTGGGGTCATATGACATGATGATGATAAAACTTTAGCTAAGTAAGAAACTAGGTAAACTAACTTAGGGATGCTGAAACGAGAATCTCTTTCTGAAGTATTCCATGCCCTTTAAGACCCTTTTGAGCAACTATTGATGATCAAAAAAGTCAAGACATTGTATGATTTTTTTATTTTTTTATGGTCATCATTCCATGAAACTTAGACTCCTGGAATCCACAAACCTGGAAGGATCCCTGGCACGTATTCTCCCTGGTTGTCCATATTACTTCAGTATATTCATGGGAATTTCATAGGCTCTTTTGTGTTTGATATGTGGTATCCAGTTTGCATAGTATAAACTGTAATCCAATTGTTGTTAAGAATGATTTACTTTAATGAGAAAAGAGAAAACTGCTCCCCAGGCCCATTCCTGAGTGTCCCTACCATGAATAGCTGAGCATTTTGGAAGCAGCACCCAGTATGTAATGGGCATGATATGTGTGGAATTGTCGGTCTGTGATATAAATGCACATTTAATCATTGTGTAGCTTGACTCCTGATTGCTTCAAAATATGTAGTGTTATGGTGGATTAATTTGTGAGATTGTACTAACTTTGAGAGCATAACAGTTGTGAAGGAAACAATGGTTTTCAAATGAAGGGGCTTACAGAATGATATGATGTTATTAATATAGTTTGGCTTTTGTTATACAAATTGTTAACACCAGCTATTAAAATATATTTTAGTAGAAAGGCTTTAATCATGTTTTTTTCCTCTACACTGTGAATCTTTTAAGCCTTGGTGGACTAGAGAAACATTGTGCTGCCCAAAGGACTAACCTATGCAAACGAGTTCACATTTCAATGGATGTCACAGTAAATGTGTAACAAGACATACTTTCTCCTGCATTGAAATAATACATTAAGCCTAGCCTCCAATATGTATAGTGTAGTCACTCACAAACCGACCATACTCATTTAGTATTAGTATTTGTTTCAAAGTAAATCTCTTGTTTCAAAGTAAATCTATCGAAACTACTTGAACAATGTTAGAATAAAAATGACAAACGGGTATATGTTGGCCATGGGTCCCTGCAAGTGGTCTCTGATGGTAGAACTGTGTTCTCACATGCACTCTCTTTAGGGTCTAAATATTCTGTTTCCTCTTTCTGTATTTGTAAAACATTATAATGCATTAATTTCCTATTACCCATTTGGTTTGCTTAAATAAATGCAGGATATAACAAAATGGTTCTACTTCTTGACTGTCACCGTGGTTTCTCGGAGCACAAGTCACTAGACACAGGGTCACTACCGAACCCGACTATAGCCTGGGTATTGGGTTTTAAACTCGTGTTAAACTGCATCAAAGCTGAATGCTGGTTTGGGCCAGTCATTTCAAATATGCCCCCCTTCCCCAACCCAGAATGAACTTAGTTTTAGGTGATAATAATATGATGCTTTTTCAAGCTTAGTATCTTACTGATTTCATATCAAAGTACTACAATCATGCATCATTGTAGTTAACTTCTTTCAGGATTGAATTCCTCACATGTCCTCACTAATACAATTCTAATTTTCTTGTTTTCGTAAGATGAAAGAAACAGCTTGGAGCAAAAAAAAAAAATGCACAAATTGAATACATGAAGTGGAAAGATACTCTGATCTCTGCTAAAAATGGCTCATTTGTTGTAGAAAATAATTGCTTCCCTCCTCCAATTTTCCCATAGTTGAAAAAGTGAGTTCCTATTTTTGCCCTCATATAAATTTCAGTAGATTAGGTCTTAGCCTTATCATATTATTTTGTAGAAGTTCCTCTTTGGTGCAAAGTCCTTACTAATTGTAAACTAATAAGCTTTATGGATAACACCTGCTCTTAGAATAAACACTTCAACCAATTCTTGAATTTCCTGTTTTTTATATGTCAAAAGTATGAATTGTATATTTCATGTATTATTAATCAGACTCATGATATTTGAAATTACAAAGCAGCACAGTTACTATTTATTTGAAGAATTTCCTATCTTTTTCTGCCTCCAAGACTTTTTTCTTTCATGATTATAAATTTGCTCTTTGAAACTCTGGTGGCAGAGGAAATAATTAACTTAAGAAGATTTTTGCTTTTCTGACCTTAAAAACGTTAGGTTTAGAATGTACAGTGTTTATGACTTTATCGTGCTACCTTATAAATTTGTGAAGTTGGTGTTTTGTATAATTGAGACGTGAATGATCACCAGAAACCTACCAAAACAGTGTTCTACAAAAACACTCAGACATAACGAAATGAAAAGTAGATAAAAGCAAAGTTTTGTTCCTTTGTTTATGTAATCTGCTTCTCCTACTCAGAAAGGTTGAGTAAGGGTTTTGTGGTGGCAGAAAACTGGACATGGTCCAAGGGTGAACGTCAATTTTTTTTTTTCTGTAGTTCCAAGAAAAGTTCTCAGGCCTTTGTCTATTATATTTGTATTTGGAAGCAGTAAAGTTTGGATGAAAAAATAGAATGAGGAAATGGATTTAGAGGGTAAAAAGTCAATATTAGAACAAAGGACCTAGTTGCTGATTTTTGTGTTTATATCATGGCATTTTGATCTTTGTGGCTTTTTTCCCCCGCCCTTGGAGTAGTGAACATAAAAGAAAATAGCAGGACTGAAATAGAGAAATGAGCAGAATCTGAACTCCTCAAACTTCCTTTTGGGACGACAGGGAACTTTAGTTATCAGATTGATCTGCCAATGAACTCCTTTGTGATTCTTGCTTCAGGACTGCCACCCTTCTTGCCTGTTTCTGGGGGGAGGTTGCTGTCCAAGGCCATGTGTCCCAAATCAATGTTCCTTAGGTATGAATAGCCAGGTTCTGTCCCACACCATATCAGTTCTCTGGTCACAGGTGACTAGATCAATGTGGCACAGGGGCAAGGGTGCCTGAGCCTGTCCAGACCTCCCGGAAGAGACCTGAGTTCAATATTCAGCACAGGTTGGTTAAGTGGTTGTATTAGTAAGAACTGAGACACAGAGAGAAAAACTGAAGGAAGCACCATCTGTGATGGAGCAGAAATTATGAGTGAGAAAAAGCCGGGAGATGGGGAAAGATATTTAGAGAAGACACAGGAAAATGTCATGTAGGTGGCTGTCAGTGGCAGGGGCTGTGGAATGATGGGAGGAAATGGAGTCTCATTAATGGTGGGTCCTTCTTGGAGCCACCAATTCCTGCTGCTCAGGAAGTGCCCACGTGACTTCCTAGGCATGGCAGCATTGCCCACCTTGGAGGTCACCTCCTGTGCTGTCCCTGCATGTCCACAGGGCCCCCTTGTGAGGCCAATCGCTACGTACATTTCTTTCCATTTTTGTACGTAAACCTTCTCTTCCTTTAGGTGTCTTTGAGGGCTTCTCTGCCTTGTCATTTCAGAAACTTGGCTAACAAAGCCCCTATATATCCACTGTCACAAGCTATAGGTTTTATGTTTTAATATTTGACAGATGAAATAACTTGACAAGGAAGATTACTTGACAAGGAAGAAATTTCCCAAATGTTGAAAAGATGTGCACTGTGTCCTCCCAAGGAAATACAAGATAGCAAATGTGACTGAAAGGCCAGTTGCATTATCTCAGTTAAAATGTCACATGGGTTGACATCAAATTTTACTGTTGTCTGAAGTTTTATTGTTTTTTTGTGTGTGTTATCTTATTTAAAATTTATTTTTCTCTTTCCACATTTTTTTAATCGGTGCATAGCATAATAGTTGCACATAATGATGGGATTTGTTGTTATTTATACATACATGCACACAATGTAACAATATAAGTTGGCCAATCTTACTCCCGAGCACTTCCCCACTCCCTCCCTACCTCCCATTCTATGGTCACTTTCCTCTACTGAACTCCCTTTTATTTTCTTGTTGTTGTTGTTGTTCTTATTAGTTATAAATAATGGTAGAATGTATTTTGACATATTCTACATATATGAAGCATAACCTCATTCTTCTGTTTGTACATGATGTAGATTACATTGGTTGTGTAATCATATATGCACATAGGATAGTAATGTCCCATTCATTCTACTATCTTTCCTATTCCCATTCCCCTTCGTCTAATTCAGAGTACTTATATTCTTCCCTATCCCTCCTGCTCCCCAGAAAGTGATTTCAGTTAGTAGTTTGAAGGTGATTTCCTTGGCCCTGTGTTTGGTATCAATAATTAATATCAAACAGATTTAACATTCATCTGTAGGTATATGCAAAGAAACAATTTGAGGACTTAGAGAATCTCTTCATTGATTTCTAGATGCTTGTAAAGAGGAAGGAAATGGCTGGGGCCACCTCAGGGAGTGTTGTAGCTTTGGTGTTACCAGTTGAAAGCTGAACTTTTTGCAGTGATATCTCTTGATTAAGGTGGAAGACGCAGTAGCTGCAGTTTATTCATTCACCATATATTCAGTGTTTACTCCATTCAGGGAACAGGACAAAGGAACTTTCCTCACAAAGCATTCTTACTGCTGGGGAAGACTGATATTAAACAACTAATTACGTATTTCTTCAATTGATTGCTTAATTACGGTCTAAGAGATGGAATGAAAGGGAGCATCCTGAGTTCTTGGAGCTGGGAAGGGGTGAAGTGTAGACTGGGGAGGGGAGGCAGCTCCTGGAAGACCTCTGAGCTATTGTAGCTTGAACTGAGCTCTAAGAGCTGCAAAGATCAATCAGCTCAAGTCCATTTTGGCTTTGGACACATGGGAAAATTTAGTCACCAGCAGTGAATGGGGCGGAAATGCCCCACCTTCTCTCAAGTTTTAAACAGCAAGAGTAAGTTTTTGTATTTTTCACAAAATTAAATTATTGGTGGACAATAGTCAGGATTTGCATGTGCATAAATTTTGGTGGACATTTACCCTTTTATTATTCTAATTATGACTTTTCCCACTGGAAAAAGACTCGGCAGGCTGCAGAGTTAATTATATAAAGTTTCACAGAGATGGAATACTTCCTTATTTGGATAATTGGTTATCCCATAAGTTTCCCTGTATCTTTACTTTCTCCCTTGAATATTTTCAGAAGGTACTTACTGGAGCTTATCGTAGCACTGTCTGCAGCGTAGCCTTTGATTAAAATGCTATTATGTCCTGGTTTAGACTTCACGGATTCAGGGATTGTCATTCCCATCTAATATGTGATCTGAGTTGGTTATGCCACATTAACTGAGCAATGCAGGGAAAAATTATTCACAATGCAAGAAAGCCATTGGTATTAATTTAGAATACAACCTTGCTCTGAGGTAGCTCATAGCTTTGTTTGGAGAACTCTAGCAAGAATTTTGAATATCCACCTTCTTTATAAGTCTAACAGTACATTTGCACCTTTTTCTTTGGGCCATTTAAATACTGATAACATTTGGGCCTGATTCCCCTACTCAGTGCCTAATAAGATACTTGTTGTGGGAATGATTTTCTTGTGGGTGTGTATATGTGTATATAAACCATATTCCCACTGGTTATGTCAATCTTGGTGGGACTGAGGGAACTGAAAACCTGTTGTATAGACTCATTATGTGTGACTCACCCATGAAGCCTCCTTTTTAGAAAAAAAGTCCATGTGCCATGGTGGTAGTGGCCCACTGTGGCTCCTTCCTGCCTGCAACTGTTCTCCATCTTCTGTGACATAGAAGTAGGGTAGAGATGGCCCCTATGATGATTTATTTTCAAAATGGGCAAACAAAAGCATTTATGGTATAAGAACAATTAATTGTATCATTTAAAAATTTTATGTTTGAGGCCTGACATGGTGGTGCATACCTGTAATCTCAGTGGCTCAGGAGGCTGAGGCAGGAGGATTGTGAGTTCAAAGCCTCAGTAATTTAGTGAGGCCCTAAGCAACTCAGAGAGAACCTGTATCAAAATAAAAAATATAAAAAAGGGCTGGGGGGTGTTGCTCAGTGGTTAAGTGCCCCTGGATTGAATCCCTGGTAACAAACAACAACAAAAAAATGTTTTATGTTTGAGAGACACTAAAACATTTCCAGAACTTTGAATGGGGCTGATATAAGTTACATGATCACGACTGAGACCGTCAAATGGTAGTTTCATAACATACAACCCTTGAGAATTTGACAGATTCAGTGTAACTATATTCACACAGAGAACAAAGATCTAGATGATGATGGATTGGGGTCAATGAGGGTGACTGGCATCAGAAGTTCCTAGAGCCAAAGGTGACTATCAGGTAATGATTGTCTGTAGTCAGCAGCATGGTTGGAAGGGAAGGACACAAGTGCTTGAGGTCCAGGCAGACCTGCATGCAGCTCTTGGTGTCTCACTTGGATGAAAAAAACTCAATGTTTTAGTTTTAAGTGGAATTGGATCTTTCAGAATTATTTTGGGATCAGGAAATAGGATCTCCATGGGTTAGCCTTATTCATCTTTTTATGGTTTTGCAATTTAGGGATATCCATAAATCATGTTGTACTCAGTTTTGCAAGTTTAGTTGATTTAGGAAGCACCTGGAAAATGCTGAAAATTGACTGCTGGGGTACACAGGGGTGCACAAGTTGGAATACCATTCTCGAAGGCAGATCATGTGATGCCTCCAATATTATGTGGATTTTTTTTTTAAGTCTGAGAAAGTTATAGGAATTGCGGGGAGCTTAGTAGATGCTCTGTGTTCTGTTGAACATGTGGGTGGCCACATCTTATTGAGGTGGACAAGTTTGAGTTGGCAATAGATCTGACCTTCCGTGCTCATCCTTAGAGCCGTAGACTTTCAGGAGAGCAGGCACCTTTAGGTTCAATCCCACCTTCAGGAAGACAGGGTATAATCGTGTTCATTTTGTAGAAGATGGGGGCCTGACGGAATGGGCGACTTTGTCACATTCAAATGGCACTTAGTTCAAATGGTGATAAAAGCTCAGCTCCTCGGTTCTCTGTGGTCTCCTCCTTTGCACTCCCTGCCTTTCGTGCTGCACTTAAATCTACCTTAAATAGGGAGGAGAATGAGCACCCGTCTAAAGTTGCCTTTTTAGGTCCTTTAATGTCCCAGGGGCTCAGAAGTAGCACAGCTGCAGTCCCAGGTGGGAGAGATCTCAGGAGGCAGACCGACTTGGATCACCTCAATCCCAGCAGGACACTTTGGAGCTGAGGTATTTGATGGTGTAGATGCTCAGATCACAGGTTAGAGGTCAACATCTCATGTCCTTGAAGACTCGGCAACTGCAAGTTAAAATAAAAGAACAGGGTCAGTTTTGATCAGTTCTGATCTTCAGGATCCTGATCAGAACTCAGAATTTGTTTTCATTTTCCACATCCAGGACTTTCTTCTCCTAAGAAAAGTTCAGTAGGGCAGAGGCTGACAAAGCTGCCATCTATCTAAGGTCAAACCCCTTGTGGTTCCGGCAGCTTCTCAACCTCTGGGCTTCTCACCAGTGCATTCAACTGTTATTCCAACAAGCATTTCTTATTTATTTATTTATTCGGTACCCAGGGATTGAACCCAGGGGCTCTTAACCACTGAGCCATATCCCCAGCCCTTTATAAAATATTTTTATTTAGAGACAGGGTCTCCCTGAGTTACTTAGTGTACCTTGTTAAGTTGCTGAGGCTGGCTTTGAACTCACCATCCTCCTGTCTCAGCCTCCAGAGCTGCTGAGATTACAGGTGTGTGCCATGGTGCCCAACCAACAAGCATTTCTTAAACACCTAATGTATACTCCACATTGTGAGGCCCTCAGGGTGTAGTCTTGGACCCCCAAGATGGATTAATGGCACAGTGTGGTAAATCAGCCCTTTCCTATTTGTGTGTGGTCTGGTTTTGACTCCCTCTTTCTTCTTTCCTCTCTCATCCCTTTAAAAGCACAGGCTGTTTCTCTTATGCTCTTCATTCTCTACCATTACTCACTGTATACATGTGTCAAATTATACTGTACTCCAAATTTGGGTAATTAAAATTAAATAATGAAGGGTTCATGCTCACTGTAGAATATTAAGAAGAGCATAGAGAACAAAAAAAAATCACTTATAATCTTACTGTTCAAAATTATGGCTGTTCATACATATACTTCTGGAGTATTTATTATCTATGTGCATATATTTTAACAATACTTGTTTGATAAACAAATGTACCTTTTCCCCATTTAACATTCAATAACAAAAATCTATTATTAAGCTATTTTTGAAAACATTCCATTATATGGATACATTGACTTCTCCTTAAACACTTAGATGATTTCCCTCTTAAAATGTTGCAGTGAATATTTTCAAATTATTTACATTATTATTTAATTGGACCAAATTCCTCAACATGGGATTTGAGAGATGAACCCGTTATTTTAAGGCTTTTAATAAATATTATTAACTTGTCATTCAGTGAGGTTTATTGGTTTAGACAATTGTTTCCCTTTTACACATTTTCAGTTCTGTGATGGCGGGTGAGGTTGGCCATTGGGAGCTCACCTTCCCCCCTAATTTCCCAGTGTTCCATTTCACTGCCTGGGATATTCAGCATTTGGGTCTGAAGGTTTTTTAAAGGTTTTTTTTTAATGTGTGGCTCAATGACCCCCAGAAAGTTTCCACACATGCACACTCCTACCAAGAGTTTGTTTCATGACGCCTTTTCTGACATTGGATGCCATCGTTGTTTTAATTTTCTTGAGCACCCCTTTTAATCTGGTGCATGTTAATGGCTTTATTTTTTCCATATACAACTGCTGTGTGTTAAAACCTAACAGACAGGAAACAAAGAGAAAGAATTTTGTGGGAGGAGAAGGAGCGGATGTAGTGAGGACATTGCCCCATCGCACTTAAGATTGAGCAAAGGTGAGGGAGGGGAAGAAGGAGGCATGGGGGCAGGAAAGATGGTGGAATGAGATGGACATCATTATCCTGGGTGCATGTATGACTGCACATATGATGCGACGCTACATTGGGTACAACCAGAGAAATGTAAAGTTCAATGAATCAAAATGCATTCCGCTGTCATATATTCCTAATTAAAATAAATAAATTAATTTAAGAAGGAGATTGCTTAAGTATAAAGGAAAAGACCCAGGGGAACTGGGCAGTAAGAGGATGAATAAACAGAGTGGGAAGCTTCAATGATGGAAATTCATGTCTGACAGCTCCAGGCTGGGAAGCCTGCGATCCAGGTGTCTGCAGGGCTGGTTATTTCTGAGGCTTGCTTCTCTCCTTGGTTTGCAGATGGCCACTTTTGCATGTGTCTTCATATGCTTTTTCCCTCTGTACCTGTCTATGTCCTATTTTCCTCTATGTTTAAAGACAGTAATCACATTGGACAAGGGCAATGTGAATATGTACTCATTTTACCTTAATCACCTCTTTAAAGAACTTATCTCCAAAAACAGTCACACTTTGAAATACTGAGGTTTGTGGCTTTAAGACATGAATTTGGGGTGGGTTACACACTTCAGGTCAGCACAGGAATAAAAATATCAGTTCTCGTGGGCAGCCAGATGTAATCAGTCTATCTTAGAAGACACTGAATTTAGAGATCATTAAAAATAAAGGGACTGTCTGAGTGTTCAGGGAAGGCATTTGAAAGATGAAGAAACTGAGATCCAGAAAGGTGAGGTTATTAACCCAAGGTCACACAGCAAGTTGTTCACAGAGCTTAGGTCAGAAGCTGAGGCATTTCATTCGACTCTCATGGTTTTCCTGTTGCACGCCCTGCTCAGGAAGCTCGGCTCTGTAGCTGGCTGTGCCCCTTTGTCTCTCCTCTGACTCTAATTCTTGGCAGTGACCTTGAGCCGAGCAATCCACTGCTACATGGCCCAAATCACTGTTGCTAAATCACACACTAGGGAGGCTGGCTTTCCACCTAAGCCTCTTTCAGACTGTCTCTCTTCTCCACGTGGAGTTGGAGTCAGTGTAGCTAGATCCATTTCACTTCCCTGGAGGACACCCCCACCAGCTGCTGCTCAGGAGTTGGGTTTATTATTAATACAATGTGCAGAAACTGTGTCCCCCTTGCCCTTCCCTCCCAGCTGTCCCCACCTCCATGGCCTCCCCAGGACCTCCCTTTGCACTCCCATGATACTTGGTTTGGGTCACATGATATTGTGCCTTAGCTTATATTTTATTCATTACATACTATTATCTCTTTGTAGTAAGTTCTTCCAGACATTTGCCTCCAGGAGATAAGATACTAAAATTACATATTAGTTGGTCCTCTTTTAACCCTATTAGATCCTCTCTCTATGACGTGAGGAGTTGGCTCCATCATTCTCCCCACCACTGCCAGCTGTTACCCCCACCAGAGGCCTAGAAACAATGGACTGGAACCTTTAAATCCATGGGCCAAATTAAACCTTCTCTGTTCATAACTTATTTACCTTGGGTTTTCTGTTATAGTGACAGAAATGTGACTAACACCTCCCTATGCTAATGTGGAAAATTATACAGAGCTAGAACTTTGTACAGGTTGAGTGTCCCTTACCCCAAATTCTCAGGAGTAAAAATATTTGTGTTTTGATTTTTTTTTCAGATTTTGGAATATTTGCATATACATAGTTGTTATAGTTTGGATATGAGTTATCCCCCAAAAGCTCATGCGTGAGACAGTGCAAGAAGGTTTACAGGAGAAACAATTGGGTTATGAGAGGCTTACCCTAATCAGTGAATTAATCCCCTGATGGGTATTAATTGAGTGGTAACTGAAGTGGTAGGGTGTAGCTGGAGGAGGTGGGTCCCTGGGGGCATGGCATTTGGGGTATATATTTTATATCTGGTGAGTGGAGTCTCTCTCTGCTTTCTGATCATCATGTGAGCTGCTTCCCTCTGCCACACTCTTCTTTCATGATGTCCAGCCTCACCTGGAGCCCCAAGGAATGGAGCCTGCTATCTATGGACTGAGACCTCTGAAACCATGAGCCCCCCAAATAAACTTTACCTCCTCTCTGATTGTTCTGATCATGTCTTTTTAGTCACCACAGTGAAAAAGCTGACTAAAACAATAATAGAATATCTGGGGGATGGGACCCAAGTCTAAACATGAGATTCATTTATGTTATACATACAGCCTAAAGATAGTTTTGGATTTTGGATTTTTGAGTCAAGGATGCCCAACCTGTAGAACTTAATAAGGAAACACAATAATGAAATAAAGAAACAGAACATCCATCTGTGTCCACCCTGGAGGTAAACTTATCTTCATGGTCTGAGCTTCAATAAGCATTTTTAATCAGATAGTTTCCAGTGTGCAGATTGGTGGGCTGACGGGGAGCTCATGGGGATGGCGTTTGATAGTGGAGGGATGCAGAAAAACAGAGTGAACAAGTCCGCAAAGTTACAGCGAGAAGAATGGGAACACCTTTACCTGTTAGCCTCTTGGAGGGTGTAACCAGTTGTTGGCCGCTGGGTGTCTTCATCTGTCAAATGGAGGGAGGTTTCCCTTTTGTGCATGCTCTTGTATATATTCTGCTTGTAAAGAACTTAACACCATGCTAAGCTCATATGAGATGTGTCACAAATGCGACACAAGCCACCAGTGGCCCTCTGTGAGGAGTGCCCTTGTCAATTGTTATAAAATATGAGACTTCTCTCCCATTTCCTCTCCACCAGGGTCACTGAGTAGTCAGTAGTGAAGGACTGGTACAAATTCACACACTTGTTAAGAATGGATTAAATACTGATTGAGTATTAATTAAGGATAATGAGATGATACAAAAGTATGTAAAGACAGCTCGGTATTTGGATGAGGAGAAGACCTGGACAGAGTGAATGATACTAACTTTTCAGTATTTAGATGTCTACGCCAGTAAATTTTGTCAAATTGATAGAGAGATCTGGTATATTTTTTTTAAATGTTGTACTTTCTAAATTACCATGTAGGATATTAATTTCCTAAGTGGAAGAGTAGTGGTACATGGTGACCTTTAAAAATGCGTAGCTAATTGAATTACTGGTAGTTAAACATTAATAGATTTAATTATATGGAGGTGACACAAGAGGGCAGCTGTGTACTATTTTTGAATACAGTTTTCTATTCTATTTCTAATAGGCTAAAATTGAGTATGGGAATAAGCATAATGACAGGAAACTGTCTTTAATAAATTTCCTAGATAGATGCAATAAAATTATTTAATTAGAACCCATTTAATTAATTATTTAATTCTGCTTTATATCATTCTTATTGACAACGGTTGGCAGGATGCAATTAACATCCTACTGATTAGCTATCCAGTGGTGACTCTGCTTACACAGAACTTTCTATTGATGCTTTGAGAATCATTTGACTGACCTGAGAGTGAAGTGGTGGGAATAGACGGTTCCCCTGAGAAGCACATGTATTAGAGTGAAATGAGTAACCTTGGAAGTTCTTAGCAACCCAGTGGGTTTAGACAGGGATTTCTCAGCACTTCTATTTTCATAGATATCTCAGAAGTTGGTTTAATTTTGGGACCTTTAACCCTAAGATCCACAACAGAGAAACTTCCTTCCTTCCAGAGGAAGTGGTCGGGCATCTGTGAGTCTCAATCCTGAGGTTCAGACAGATTCTGGACACTAAAATAATTTAATCTGAGCAAGGAGTCCCGAGAATGCCTAGAACATTCTAGATATGAATCATGTTCAGTTTAAGGGGCTTGTATAGTTGTGTGAGGATGAGGGGAGAAAGAGTTCTGTTTTAGCAGAGACCAGGTATGGAGCTGTAACGGATCCTCTGTCCTTCAACAAGCATAATATTGGCTTTGGAAAGATGCATAGGATGCATATGCTTTGTAAAAATAGGCGGATGCTAAACTTACAGATCCTTCTCCAAAGTGAATGCAGGTAGTTTGTTATTACTTAACTCATTTCAATTAGGGTTTATTACCTACATATGGAAAAGTCCAATTCCTGGTGGGTACATAGGGTCATAGGGTCTCCTGACAAGATCTAATTTATCAGGGAGGAGGAGGCATGGGGGTGTGGTCTAAGCACACAAGTATGGGCCCCAGTATGTCTCCTGAGATCAGGTGTCTTTGCCATGGGGTCAGTAGTTCATGCTATACCTTGACATACTGATTTGATGAATTCATAATGATACCAAAGGATCTGGGAATCTTCTGAGATGCAGTCAGGATTGTGGTATACCATGCCTGTGACTTCACAGTGAGAAAGTACAAAGGAACCAATACTGACAGCCAGGGCTGTGCACGCTGGAAGGTGAAGTGGCTTAGGGACTCAAGAACTGGCTGTGGGGGCTATTTATCCAGAAACAAAAAGGCAGGGGCATATGTCCTAAGATCTTAGTGTTGGTTCCAATTCTAGCACAAGGGACAAGATGTAAGTTCAGAAGTTCAAACCTGAGATTCAGAATCACAGGCTGTTCAAAGCAGCATGACACATGGAGACGTCCAATGAGAGAAGCAGGCAGGTGTTTGAAACCTCTGAAATGGAGAAGCTGGGAAAAACATCCAGACCAGAAAGCAAACCATGCCACCTCCCATCTGGATGTCATTGTTGACCACACATCAAGAAGGAGCTTGCTTTCTGTGTTGGATCAAAGTAATTTTCCTGGGAAGGACAAGAACATCCACAGATGCTTGTTTCCTCAAGAGCCTCAGAAACTCTAACACAGTAGTAAAATCTATATAGTAAAAGATTTGTAGCCCAAGATGAATGGGAAAGGAGACCAGCCCCAATTCACGCACGCCATGAGCTCATGTCTCCAGGTGCAGCCAAGTTCATCCCAGGGTGTTTGAAGGAATCTAAATGTGTAATCAGGGAGTTACCTCTGGGAATCTCCCCAAAAAAAAAAAAAGTTATATACAACAAAAGAAGAACTCAAGAATTGATGACAAGTGAATGTCATAGGTTTTCAAAAGGGGTGGACTCCAGAAATGACAGACAAATAAATTTGGTCAAAACGTTGTCAAATTATAGAATGAATGTTAAGCAGATGTCTTATGAGCACTTTGAAAGGAATGTGTTGACTGCCAGAGATGTGCGGTCACCACCAACGACCCGTGCCAGAGTAACCTCATCTTTTGTGAAAACATTTTACTGAGTTGGTAGAGCAGGGGAGTGACACAGACTTAGTGGTTTTTGGTTTTAGAAAACATTTGGCAAAAATCTGCCATGTCGAGATGCCATTATGGAAAATAGAGCAAAATATGTGTGGTATGACAGTCTTCTTGGATGACTGGGTCCCATTTGAAGACCATGCTCAGAACAGAAGAAAGTCAATTCAGTTCACAATGGCATTTGGTGACTGTCCATGTCGCCTCTTGTAAATCTTTACTAGAGTGTCCTTGAAGACACGGAAAAGAAGGCAATTGAAATGAGGACTGACCACCACATTAGTGCTAGTATCAACTAAGTTCCAAGTTCATGGACGTGACAATCAGCAACCGAAAATGATTGCTCAAAACCATTCTTTCCTCCTATACTGTTTAGTTCCTGGTTTAGAAACCAGGAATCTATACAAATTAGGAAACTGGGCCTCTACTCGTTTTGCTTTGGAACAAAACCTCCAGTCAGCAAAACAGCCAAATCTCGAAATAGTTGTATCAAGTAAGTTAT
This sequence comes from Marmota monax, assembly GCF_021218885.2. Lineage (NCBI taxonomy): Eukaryota > Metazoa > Chordata > Mammalia > Rodentia > Sciuridae > Marmota > Marmota monax. Next base: position 2,551,594 of record NW_026694639.1, read on the forward strand.
GAGAGTTGGCTGAATGATGTAAAAAAGAATACATGCAGAACCCCGTTCCTGGATGGGAAGACTAGACATTGGAAGTATCTTATATCTTCCATAATTAATTACAAGTTTAATGGTTCCTAAGTGAAATTGTGACATAGCTCTCTCTCATTTTTTATTGGACTTAACAAAAAGATTCTGAATGCCATAAGATCTCTACTGATCCCGGTGCGCTTCAGAAATCAGTGGATGATAAAGGAAACACAAACCAGTAGAGGATGAATAGATGAATCAACAACAACAAAAAAGTTTTGAAAAATGTTCTTCCTTGAAAAAAAATCAAGGTACAGTCTTTTTTGAAAATACCAGATCACCAAAATAGAACTCAGAAAAAAGGTAAAAATTTAAATAATCCAAAGTAAGGGAATATAGTTGAATGTTTAAAGTTGAATATTTAGAATGAGGAAGAATTGCCAAATGCATTGCAATGGATAAGCCTACAAGAAAAAGGGCTATTGATTGGAGTCCAAGCCTTATTTTTCTTTTTATTTTTTTTTCTCTGTGCACCTCTGATTTTTATTGTGGGTTGTTCAAAACATTACAAATTTCTTGACATATCATATTCCACACTTTGATTCAAGTGGGTTATGAACTCCCACCTTCACCCCATACACAGATTGCAGAATCACATCAGTTACACATCCATTGATTTACATATTGCCATACTAGTGTCTGTTGTGCTCCGCTGCCTTTCCCATCCTCCCCCCTCCCCCCTCCCCACCTCTCCCCTCCCCTCCCCTCCTCTCTCTCTACCCCCTCCACTGTATAACCCTGAGGGTCTCCTTCCATTACCATGCAATTTCCCTTCTCTCTCCCGTTCCCTCCCACCTCTCATCCTTGTTAAATGTTAATCTTCTTCTCCTGCTCTTCGTCCCTACTCTGATCTTAGTTACTCTCCTTATATCAAAGAAGACATTTGGCATTTGTTTTTTAGGGATTGGCTAGCTTCACTTAGCATAATCTGCTCTAATGCCATCCATTTCCCTGTAAATTCTATGATTTTGTCATTTTTTAATGCAGAGTAATACTCCATTGTGTATAAATGCCACATTTTTTTTATCCATTCGTCTATTGAAGGGCATCTAGGTTGGTTCCACAGTCTTGCTATTGTGAACTGTGCTGCTATGAACATCGATGTAGCAGTGTCCCTGTAGCATGCTCTTTTTAGGTCTTTAGGGACTAGACCAAGAAGGGGAATAGCTGGGTCAAATGGTGGCTCCATTCCCAGCTTTCCAAGAAATCTCCATACTGCTTTCCAAATTGGCTGCACCAATTTGCAGTCCCACCAGCAATGAACAAGTGTACCCTTTTCCCCACATCCTCGCCAGCACTTGTTGTTGTTTGACTTCATAATGGCTGCCAATCTTACTGGAGTGAGATGGTATCTTAGGGTGGTTTTGATTTGCATTTCTCTGACAGCTAGAGATGGTGAGCATTTTTTCATATACTTGTTGATTGACTGTATGTCCTCCTCTGAGAAGTGTCTGTTCAGGTCCTTGGCCCATTTGTTGATTGGGTTGTTTGTTCTCTTATTGTCTAATTTTTTGAGTTCTTTGTATACTCTGGATATTAGGGCTCTATCTGAAGTGTGAGGAGTAAAGATTTGTTCCCAGGATGTAGGCTCCCTATTTACCTCTCTTATTGTTTCTTTTGCTGAGAAAAAACTTTTTAGCTTGAGTAAGTCCCATTTGTTGATTCTAGTTATTAACTTTTGTGCTATGGGTGTCCTATTGAGGAATTTGGAGCCCGACCCCACCGACTATAGATCGTAGCCAACTTTTTCTTCTATCAGACGGCGCGTCTCTGATTTGATATCAAGCTCCTTGATCCATTTTGAATTCACTTTTGTGCATGGCGAGAGAAAGGGATTCAGTTTCATTTTGTTGCATATGGATTTCCAGTTTTCCCAGCACCATTTGTTGAAGATGCTATCCTTCCTCCATTGCATGCTTTTAGCCCCTTTATCAAATATAAGATAGTTGTAGTTTTGTGGATTGGTTTCTGTGTCCTCTATTCTGTACCATTGGTCCACCCGCCTGTTTTGGTACCAGTACCATGCTGTTTTTGTTACTATTGCTCTGTAGTATAGTTTGAAGTCTGGTATCGCTATACCGCCTGATTCACACTTCCTGCTTAGCATTGTTTTTGCTATTCTGGGTCTTTTATTTTTCCATATGAATTTCATGATTGCTTTCTCTATTTCTACAAGAAATGCCATTGGGATTTTGATTGGCATTGCATTAAACCTATAGAGAACTTTTGGTAATATCGCCATTTTGATGATGTTAGTTCTGCCTATCCATGAACAGGGTATATTTTTCCATCTTCTAAGATCTTCTTCTATTTCTCTCTTTAGGGTTCTGTAGTTTTCATTGTATAAGTCTTTCACCTCTTTTGTTAGGTTGATTCCCAAGTATTTTATTTTTTTTGAAGATATTTTGAATGGAGTGGTTGTCCTCACTTCCATTTCAGAGGATTTGTCGCTGATATACAGGAATGCCTTTGATTTATGCGTGTTGATTTTATATCCTGCCACTTTGCTGAATTCATTTATTAGCTCTAATAGTTTCTTTGTAGACCCTTTTGGGTCTGCTAGGTATAGAATCATATCATCTGCAAATAGTGATAATTTAAGTTCTTCTTTTCCTATTTATATGCCTTTAATTTCTTTCGTCTGTCTAATTGCTCTGGCCAGTGTTTTGAGAACTATGTTGAACAGAAGTGGAGAGAGAGGGCATCCCTGTCTTGTTCCAGATTTTAGAGGGAATGCCTTCAGTTTTTCTCCATTCAGAATGATGCTAGCCTGAGGCTTAGCATAGATTGCTTTTACAATATTGAGGTATGTTCCTGTTATCCCTAGTTTTTCTAGAGTTTTGAACATAAAGGGATGCTGTACTTTGTCGAATGCTTTTTCCGCATCTATCGAGATGATCATATGGTTCTTATTTTTAAATCTATTGATGTGGTGAATAACATTTATTGATTTCCGTATATTGAACCAGCCTTGCATCCCAGGGATGAATCCTACTTGATCATGGTGTACATTTTTTTTGATATGTTTTTGTATCCGATTCGCCAGAATTTTATTGAGGATTTTTGCATCTAGGTTCATTAGAGATATTGGTCTGTAGTTTTCTTTCTTTGAAGTGTCTTTGTCTGGTTTAGGTATCAGGGTGATGTTGGCCTCATAGAATGAATTTGGAAGTTCTCCCTCCTTTTCTATTTCGTGAAGTAGCTTGAAAAATATTGGTATTAGTTCTTCTTTAAAAGTTTTGTAAAATTCTGCTGTATACCCATCCGGTCCTGGGCTTTTCTTAGTTGGTAGTCTTTTTATGGTTTCTTCTATTTCCTCAATTGATATTGGTCTGTTTAGGTTTTCTATATCCTCCTGACTCAATCTGGGCAGATCATATGACTTAAGAAATTTATCTATGCCTTCACTATCTTCTAATTTATTGGAGTATAAGGATTCAAAATAGTTTTTGATTATCTTCTGTATTTCTGAAGTGTCTGTTGTGATATTGCCTTTTTCATCCCGTATGCTAGTAATTTGAGTTCTCTCTCTTCTTCTCTTTGCTAGCATCGCTAAGGGTCTGTCGATTTTGTTTATTTTTTCAAAGAACCAACTTTTAGTTTTGTTAATTTTTTCAATTGTTTCTTTTGTTTCGATTTCATTAATTTCAGCTCTGATTTTCATTATTTCTTGCCTTCTACTTCTTTTGCTGTTGTTTTGCTCTTCTTTTTCAAGGATTTTGAGATGAAGTATGAGATCATTTATTTGTTGGTTTTTTCTTTTTTTAAGGAATGAACTCCAAGCAATGAATTTTCCTCTTAGAACTGCTTTCAATGTGTCCCATAGATTCCGATATGTTGTGTCTGTGTTTTCATTTATCTCTAAGAATTTTTTAATTTCCTCCTTGATGTCTTCTATAACCCATTGATCATTCAGTAACCTATTGTTCATTCTCCAAGTGATGTATGCTTTTTCCTTCCTTCTTTTATCGTTGATTTTCAGTTTCATTCCATTATGATCAGATAAGATCCATGGTATTATCTCTACTCCTTTATATTGTCTAAGAGTTGCCCTGTGACATAATATATGATCTATTTTTGAGAAGGATCCATGTGCTGCTGAGAAAAAAGTGTAACTGCTTGATGTTGGGTGGTATACTCTATATATGTCAATTAGGTCTAGGTTATTAATAGTGTTATTGAGTTCTATAGTTTCCTTATTCAACTTTTGTTTGGAAGATCTGTCCAGTGGTGAGAGAGGTGTGTTGAAGTCTCCCATGATAATGGTATGGTGGTCTATTAGACTCTTGAACTTGAGAAGAGTTTGTTTGACGAACATAGCTGCACCATTGTTTGGGGCATATATATTTATGATTGTTATGTCTTGTTGGTGTATGGTTCCCTTAAGCAGTATGTAGTGTCCCTCTTTATCCCTTTTGATTAACTTTGGCTTGAAATCTATTTTATTTGATATGAGTATGGACACTCCTGCTTGTTTCCGAAGCCCATATGAGTGATATGATTTTTCCCAACCTTTCACCTTCAGCCTATGTATGTCTTTTCCTATCAAATGCGTCTCCTGTAGGCAGCATATTGTTGGGTCTTGTTTTGTGATCCATTCTACTAGCCTGTGTCTCTTAATTGGTGAGTTTAAGCCATTAACATTTAGGGTTATTATTGAGATATGGGTTGTTCTTCCAGCCATATTTGTTTATTTCTGTTACTAAACATGGTTTGTTTTCCTCTTTGATTATTTTCCCCCCCCTTTACTGTCCTACCTCCCACTGTTGGTTTTCATTGTTATTTTCCATTTCCTCTTCCTGTAATGCTTTGGCGAGGATGTTTTGAAGAGATGGTTTTCTAGCTTCGAATTCTTTAAACTTTTGTTTATCGTGGAAGGTTTTAATTTCATCTTCCATCCTGAAGCTTAATTTCGCTGGATACACAATTCTTGGTTGGAACCCATTTTCTTTCAGTGTTTGAAATATTTTATTCCAGGATCTTCTAGCTTTCAGAGTCTGTGTTGAAAGATCAGCTGTTATCCTGATTGGCTTACCCCTAAATGTAATCTGCTTCCTTTCTCTTGTAGCTTTTAAAATTCTCTCCTTATTCTGTATGTTGGGCATCTTCATTATAATGTTTCTAGGTGTGGATCTCTTATGATTTTGCACATTCGGCGTCCTGTAGGCTTCTAGGATTTGGGATTCTGTCTCATTCTTCAAGTCTGGGAAGTTTTCTCGTATTATTTCATTGAATAGACTGCTCATTCCTTTGGTTTGGAGCTCTGTACCTTCCTGTATCCCAATGACTCTTAAGTTTGGTCTCTTAATGTTACCCATATTTCTTGGATGTTCTGCTCATGGTTTCTTAACAGTCTTGCTGAGCTGTCTATGTTCTTTTCCAGTTGAAATACTTTGTCTTCATTGTCTGACGTTCTATCTTCTAAGTGTTCTACTCTGCTGGTAGTATTCTCCATTGAGTTTTTAAGTTGGTTTATTGCTTCCTGCATTTCTAGGATTTCTGTTTGTTTGTTTTTTATAACCTCTATCTCCCTGTATAGTTGATCCTTTGCTTCCTGGATTTGTTTGTGTAATTCATTGTCGAAGTGATCTTTCATTGTCTGATTTTGCTGTTTAATGTCTTCCTTGATACTCCAGATCATCTGAAGCATGTATATCCTGAATTCTTTATCTGACATTCCATCTGCTGCAGCTGTTACCTCTTCTAAAGTTGCGTTGACCTGCATTGCTTGTGGTCCTTTCTTTCCTTGTCTTTTCATACTGCTTGCGTATCTTTCCTGCAGGTGCGGGCGGCGGCTCTGCTCTCTCCTTATTCCAATTGGGGTGTCGTGGCTACCACGCTGGCAGGTCACTGGGCCTGTTCTGGGCACTGGCGGCGGCTCTGTTCTGCCGCTACTCCAATTGGGGTGACAAGTGTACCCTGTCGGCAGGCCACCGGGCCTGATCCGCCGGTCGGTTGCAGGTTTGCCTACCCTGCAGGCGCGGGCGGCGGCTCTACTATGCCCCTACTCCAAATGGGGTGACGTGTCTGTCGTACCGGCAGGCCACTGGGCCTGTCCCGCTGGTCGGTCGCAGATCTGCCCACCTATCGGGCACAGGTGGAGGCTCTGCTCTGCCCCTACTCCAATTGGGGTGTCGTGACTACCCCGCCTGCAGGACGCTGGGCCTGTTCCTGGCACTGGCGGCGACTCTGCTCTGCCCCTACTCCAATTAGGGTGACGTGTGTACCACACCGGCAGGCTCCTGGGCCTGATCCGCCGGTCTGTTGCAGGTCTGCCTACCTTGGAGGCACGAGCGGCGGATCTTCCCTGCCCCTCCTACCACGCCTGCGGACCCCTGGGCCTGATCTGCAGGTTGGTCACAGGTCTGTTCACCCTGCGGGCACGGGTGGCGGTTCCGCTCCGCCCCCACTCCAATTGGGGTCACTTGACCACCACACACGCAGGGCCTGATCCGGGCGTGGGAGAAGGATCTGCTCTGCCCCTACTCAGGTTGGGGTGACGTGTGTACCACACTGGCAGGCCACTGGGCCTGACCCGCCAGGCTGTCACAGGTCTGTTTACCTTGCAAGCGCGAACGGCGGCTCTGCCCTGCCCCTCCTACCATGCCCATGTACCACTGGGTCACGGGTCTGCCCACCTTGCGGGTGCGGGTGGCGGCTCCGCTCTGCCCCCTCTCCAATTGGGGTCACGTGGTCACCACGCTGGCGAGCCGCTGGGCCTGCTCCGGGCGCTGGCGGCGGCCCGTCTCCTCCCCTCTGGCTCGACAACAAATTGAGGAGACTCGGGTGTCTGTGCCTCACCCCCCCTACCAGGAGACCAACTGCTTATGTTGCCGTTGGTATTGATGAAGTTCTCTCCTCCACCGCTTTCTGATGACATCAGATCTCTGCCATGTTGGTATCCTATGTGAATGGCAGCATTTCGTTCCCCTTGCCGGGCAACCAAAGCAACGGGTGAGTCCTGACCGGCCCTCAGGAGGACCCGGACCGAGAAGCAGTTTCCGCGGGCTCCTAGCCCCGGGCCAGGGAAGTTCCGGGAGCCGGAACTCGGCCGCTCCGTGCTCAGTGTAAGCTCCCATAAGTGTAGGCTCCAAGAAGCAGTCCCCGCGGGCTCAGTTCCGGGAGCCGGAATTCGGCCGCTTAGTGCTTGGTGCATGCTCTGATAGGAGCAGGGTCCAAGAAGCAGCCTCCGCAGGCTCCGCAGCCCTGGGCCAGGGCAGTTCCGGGACGGTTCCGGGAGCCGGAACTCGGCTGCCCCGCACTCGGTGTTCGCTCCGATAAGATCAGGTTCTAAGAAGCACCCAGGCACTGAACCCTAGCAATCTGTCTGCAAGCCGCAGGCGAATTGCAGCCTGAAATTACCTGTTCTATGGCTGAATGAGCTGCGGTCAGTCGAAAACAGGTATGGTGACCCAAGCCTTATTTTTAAAATCGCTTTTTATTCAACTTTGACATTCCCTTGTTAAACAATACTGAAAGAGTCTACATTCCACCCAGTTTTCCTCAACCTTGAGAAACTATTATAAAATATCCCCCGCAGGTTATTGCCATTGGTATGGTCAAGATACAGAAAATTCCATCCCCATGAAGCCCCTCATGTGGCCAGCTCACCTCTGCTCCACATCTCTCCTGCCCTCCCTCCTCCATCCCTAACCTCTGACAACCATTTGGCTTTTCTCTTTTTCTCCATTTCTGCAATTTCAAGAATGATATATAAATGGACCTGTATAGTTAGTAACTTTTGGAATTATTTTGGTTTTCTCAAGAGTCTCAAAATTCTAACAGAGTAGTACAATCTGTGTAATAAAGGAATCGTAGCCCAAGGTGAATGGGAAAGGAGAGCAGCCAAGTTTCATCCCTAAATGTCATCACCAAGAGTAAGAGTTTAAATAAATATAGACAAGATTATTCTAACACATATATGGAAAGTCAGAGACACTAGAATAGATAATTTTTTAAAGTAAGAGAATAAGGTGGGGGGGATTTTTTTCCCCCATTCAGTATGGTCTCCTGGATATTTATCCAAGTTGTTCCATGTATTAATAGTTCATTCCTTTTTATTGATGAGCAGTATTCCATGCTATGGATATACTACAATTTAAGAATTCACCCACCAAAGGACAATGGGTTGTTTCCATTTTTTTTTACATATTGGAAATTGAACCCAGGGGCACTTTGCCAATGAGCTACATTCCCCCTTTACCCCCCCCTGCCTTTTTTTTTTGAGGCAGTGTCTTGCCAAGTTGCTTAGGGCCTCACTAAGCTCCTGAGGCTGGTCTTGAGCTTGCAATATTCCTGTCTCAGCCTCCTGAGTATTGGAATTATAGATATGTGCCACCGTCCAGGGTGTTTCCAGGTTTTGACTATTATTTGTGTATAGAATTTTGTGCAAATATAAGTTATCATATCTCTTGTAGAAATGCTGGAGAGCCCTTTATTAGGCTATGTTAGTTACCTGTTTATTCCAGATGGTTGTGTCATTTTTATATCCCCAATAGCAAATATGAGTGAGCTAGTTTTTTTGCATTGGACTGTTTGGTTTTTTAACTGTTGTGTTTTGAGACACACACACACACACACACACACACATATTAGTTCTTTGTTAAATATATGATTTGAAAATATTTTTTTGTAGTCTATAGCTTGTCATTTTATATTCTTAACAGACCTTTATAAAAGTCTTTAATTTTGATGATATTCAATTTATCAATTTTTAATATTATTTACTTATTTATTTGTGGTGCTGGAGATTAAACCTATGGCCTTTTGCATAGTAGGCAAGTACTCTATCACTGCCAGCCTCAGACTCCAAACGTTTAATTTATGAATCATGCTTTTGATAGCAAGTTCGGGAAATTTGTCTAGCCTTAGATCTTGGAGATTTTTTCCTAAGTGTTTTGTGTTTTATCATTTTATATTTTACATTTAAATTGGTGGTTCATTTTGAGTTGATTTTTATATAAGTTGTGAGGTTTAACTTAAGTTTCTTTATTTTCTTTATGGATGTTCCTTTGCTCCATTGTTGAAAAGCATAACCTTTGTCTATTACACAGCTTTTGCATTTTTGTCAAAAGTCAGGCACACTTTTGAGAGTTGATTTATGGGTTCCTTATTCTATTGCATGTCTCTCCTTCCACGAATAACACTCAGTCTTGGTTACTGTAGCTGTATAAGTCTTGAAATTGAATAGACTGATTCTCCTACTTTACTTTCTTATTCTTTTTTTAAAATTAACTATTCTAGTTCCTATGGCTTTCCATATATATGTTAGAATAATCTTGTCTATATCTGTAAAAAATTTTTTCTTAAATCTTGAATAAGAATTGTATAAAACTTACATATCAGTTTGGGAATAATTGACATCTTTACTATGTTTTAAATCTTCCATGCTATGACCATGGTATTCTCATTACTAGTACATAGAAATATGATTGTATGTTTATCTTGTATCCTGAGAGCTTTCTTAACTCTTAAGTTTTATGAGATTCTTTGTAGATTTCTTGGGATTTTCTGTGTGCACAGTTATTTGCAAAGAAAGGCAGTTAAAATCATCCTTTCTAATCAGTTGGCATTTTATTTACTTTTCTTGCCTTCTTGCATTGGCTAATACTCTGTGTTAAATATGAGTGAACACCCTTGCCTTGTTGTTTTACAATAAAGGCATTCATTTTTTTCAATATAATATCAGCACTAAGTTTTTTCAGGTGCCCTTTATCAAGTTGTGCACATTTTCTTCAACTTCTGTTTTTCTTATCATTTTTGATTATAACCTTTGTCTATTGCACTGCTTTTGCATTTTTTATTATAAATGGGTGTAAAATTTTGTCAAATATGTTTTGGGCCTCTTGATTTGATTATATAAATTTTCTTCTTTAGCCTTTTAATATCATGAATGACATTGATTCTTTCCTGTTGTTCCAGGCTTGGATGAATCCCACTTGATCATGTCTAATTCTTTAAGAATACAATAGCTGAATTTTTTGGGACTATTTTAAAAAATATTTTTCATTTATATTAACAAGAAGTAGTTCTCTATAGTTTTCCTTCGTTGTCCTATTTTTTTTTTTCTGGTTTCTGCATCAGGGTAAGAGCAGCTTCATAAAATGAATTGGAAAGTGTTGCATCTCTGTCTGTCTCTCTCTTTTTATTTTTTTCTGGAAGAAAAAAAATCACATGGGACTGCTGCTAATTCTTTTCTAAACATTTGGTAATAAGAAAATGTTATTGTTTTGAACACAAACTATTGTTTTAATCAAGAGTGGCCTGGGGGTAGATTAAAATAATAGGCCACCATGCTGTATCATTAAACCTGGCATGCTTCCCAAATTTATAGAGGATTTAAATCTGAAAGTTAATTTTTTGTCTTGGGAGGATCAAGGCTCTGTTTATCTCAGAAGATAGATGTGCTCTTCCTCAGTATTGAATTCTCTGTCACAGTCACAGTGTTCTTGTTGTTCCCACCTCAGGGCCTTTTTCTTGCTTCACCTCTTTGTTCTTATTTCATGTCTTACATTGTTAGCCTTTAATGTCACTCAGTCCTGTTTAAATATTATTTCCTTAGGGAGGTCTTGCCTGTCTATCTTGCCTAAATACAATCCTTCCCACCCCACCACTCTGCCTTATTCAGTTTTACTTTTCTTCATAGCACTTAAGAAAGTCTCATTTTTTCCCTTTCTCCTTTTTCTCCTTCCATGTATCCTTCCTGATCATCCATACACCCATCCATTCATCTCTTTATTCTTATTTCCTTCCTTCCTCCCTTCCCTTCCTCCTATAAGAATGTAACTTCTCTGAAGGCAGGGACATAGTTTGTCTTGTTTGTTTTAGTTCTAGTGCTTAGAGCAAGTCGGTACTCAATACATGGTTCGCATGAATGACTAGATACATGCAATGTTCATCATTTCAGTTATGATTAATTATGAAAATTGGAAGAGTAACAAACTTTTTTTCCCCTTAACAAACGTTTATTTGACAGTTGCCGGAAATGCTATGGTGAGAAAAATGGTCTTTTCCTCAGGGAGCTTACAGATTAGTGAGGACATATGAATGTAGTCCATGAATCATTTTATACATCTATATGTCCACCTATCTATCTAGTTACACACTCTGTGCTCAGAGTCCAGAAAGATAAGTATATGGTGCTTTGGAAGTATGTGCTAGGAGGACTTGATCTAACATGAAGAAGGGCTTTCCTGAGTTGAGATCTAAAATGCGAAGGGGACAAAGATATAGAGAAAAAGGCTTGGGATGGAGGGAAAGACCCAGAAATAGGAGGAAGTGCAGCGAGGGGGCTGAGTAATCATGGGACAGGAAGCTGAGGCGGTAGGTGGGGGCCAGACCACACAGGCCTGGGAACCATATTGATGGTATCGGTCTTTGTCTGAAAAGGAGGGTAAATTATTAAATGTTTCTAAGAAATAAAATGGCATTATGAACTTGAGTTTTAAAAACTCAAGAATTCAATACTGAGGAAGAGCACATCTATCTTCTGAGATAAACAGAGCCTTGGTCCTCTTCCTGCTGTGTGTAAAATAAATAGGAGGAGGACAGGGAAAGAATGGGGAATCTAATTCCTAGGATGTAGCCACATCAGATGATGTGGCTTATATGAGGTGGTGCCGGTAGGAACATGAGAGAACCATGACATGCTTTAGTTCACTGTGACATGATGAAAACCAAGGGTATAAAATGAATGATGAAAAATTGGACAGAATATATTTATAAGAAGTACACTTTTTACTCATTTTGAAAACAAATAGTTTGGTATACACATAATTGCATCTAGGTAATAACAAGGCATGTGCTAGAGACCTCAAGCAAGTTACTTACCCATTTGAGCCCTAGATTCCCATTTTTTTTGATGAGGTCAATAATAACTGCTTTGTGGAGTTGTCGTAAGTAATGGTAGACACTACTAAATGACTCTAAATATCTGTTTTTGCTTTCTTCGGGGGTAAAATGGATTTCAGTCAAGTCAATGTTGGCACAATAAAAGAATCCATTTCCTGGGCTCTTTGTAGTTAGGTCTTGGGACAATCTTCTGATTACATAGGGCATTGGAGTTGGGTGGCAGTTTCTGAGACCCTCCCTTGAGAGAGAGCTGGCAGCTTCTCTTTGCCCCTTCCCCTTTTTCTTGCTGTCTTCAATATTGTTACCTAGAAGTAAAGGGTGTCCTCAGATTAGGATGCTGAGGGCGTCCTATGAATGCCCAGAAGGTGAGCCAAAGGGGCTTGACCTCCACAGAACCCAAGGAGCAGCGCAGGCCTGTACACGGTTTTCTGTTTTGTCATCATAATTTTTGCAAGACAGAGAAAAACAAACAAAGACTTTATATGGGCAGCCCAGCCTTACCTCAACTGTTCACAAAGATGAGAATTGTTACATATATGAAATGCCCAGCACATCACTAAGTGTTTTATCTTCCATGCCTCTCCCATTAAAAGAAGAAAAGAAAAACACTTCTAATACTGCCTCCCACTAATGGAGAATTAAATTGGATTCTTAAATTTTTGTTTTCCTTAGCAGAGGCTCTGAGAAACTGGAATGTATCCAGGAGAAAATGCTCAAGGTGGCGAGCAAGCCTGGAAGCCCCATTATACAAGGAACAGTTAGTTACTAGAATTCTGTTGCATTTACTGTTTTAAAAATAAATGAATGTTTGTGTCAGGCTTGGGAATCTCAGGCAAGTGGAGTTCTGCAACCCCATCTGTTGTGATGGGATTGCAATTGGATTAACAACAGACCTAGTAGGGTCCCTAGCTGGTACTTCCACCAAAGAAACTGGAGAGGTTGGGGAGGGAGTCATGGCGGCTGGGCTGGGAGGGAGGTGCCAAGAGGACCTTTAAGCAGAGAGGTTCTGTCCACCCGGTGGAACTGCAAGCGCTTTTAAACTAGCACAGAGGTCAGTGGTTTTTACTGTATTTTCCAGATCATGGTGGCAGGTCAGTGAAGTATCTCAAGGACTCCTATGGAAAAGAGGGGAGAGCAGAGGCCAGGTATATCTAAACAGATACCTGCTGCTGCCTTGAAGTTCTAGATGATACAACTTTGGAAAAAAATGGCCAGTGGCTTAAATGTTTTGAAAGACTAAAAGTACAGAGCTATTTTGAGCACTTAAAGTCTAAAATAGAGACCAAGAGTGAAGCCACACTACTTTCAGTTCAGTCTATTTCATTGTCTGCTCTCAAATAAGCTGAGTCTATTTGAATTTCCTTCAGACTTCAACTGGGCCGACTTGAGAAAGGAGTCAGAGCTATAAGAAAATTTAAGGTGTTTAAAACTCAAGTAGAAAAGTCCACCGGAAGGAAGCGCACAATCTCCATTCCTAAGTGCATACATATGTCCACATAGAAGGAAACGACTTGATAGGGAACCAGTCCAACCAATGGGTCTCTGTTGATGGTGACAGAAATACTTTAGTACATATCTTAGAACAATACAAACACGATCCAAGAAGAGCATTTTCAAACAAATAGCTTCCAGGTTTAGTCTTTTTTTTTTTTGTCTGGTACAGGGGATTGAACCCAGGGGTGCTAAACCACTGAGCCACATTCCTAGCCCTTTTTTATATTTTATACAGAGACAGGATCTTACTGAGTTTCTTAGAGCTTTGTTAAGTTGCTGAGACTGGCTTTGAACTTGTGATCCTCCTGCCTCAGCCTCCTGAGCTGCTGGGATTATAGGCATGTGCCACTGTGCCTGGCTCCTTCTTCTTGAATCTTGTTTGTACTATTCCAAGGTTTACATTTATTCAAGTGGCAAGTGCCCCTGGCAACACCTATGGTGACCTCTTATCTTGAGGGGCCCTTCATGGTTTGCATAATACAGATGTGACCTCCACCTGCACTGGCACCTTGTGGTTTAACCATTCTAAGTGACCCGGAGTTGTCAGAAACATGTTCATCTCCCTCTGCATGCTTTCTGCTTGAAAACCTGTCCCCTCCCCTCCTTAGCACCCTGTGTATGTTCCTGTCACACTTGAGCTGGCTTGTTGGTCCTCTTCACTGTTTTCTTTCTCCACTAGGCTGTGACAGCTTTTAGCTAGTATATTTTACCACTTTATCTTAGTAATGGTCTGGTACCCAAAAGATGCTAAAATATATTTCTTGACTTGTCAAGTGAACCCTCCAGCTCACCAGCCAGTTTCATAAAGGTGGAAACTTACCTTCAAAGACTTTTGTGGCCACTGGGAACACTGATATAAATCCAGCAAAATTCCCTGGAATTATTCTGAGTGCTCCCGGTGGTCTCTAGTTAGAGTATAGCTGTGTTGTCAACCAGAAGGCTCTAGAATCAGGCAGCCAAGTGTAGAGTAAATATCCCCAGAAGTACATCTAGATACTCGAGTCTTAGTTTCAGTTTTGTCTCCAATTAGCTGTGTGACTTTGAGCAAGTCACCCTACCCCTCTGTGCCTTACTTTCTCTTCACAGTAAGTCTCATAGTAAGTCAGGAGGGCACACTCAAGTGTCTGAGTAAAAATATTACAGGAAGGTGTATGAAGGATAAAAATAAACACATTATTGTTGTGTTTATGTTGATGGAGAGGACATTTTTTCTCTGGACCAAGGTGGAGAAAATTCTATCGAGAGGAACCCATTAGTTAGGATCTTCTGGTCTTTCCTTGCTTCTCCATGTATGCTACAGGGCCAGGAGAGAATTCTATGACTGGGAAAGGGGACAGAACATGCTCCACCAGACCTTCCCTTTTGGGTCACTTTTTCTGCAGGGAGCAGAATGTACCATCTTCCCACCCCCAGCCCAAAAGTCTGCCCAGCCACCCAAGGGGCTGGGTGGTTTGGGAGGTTGACTAATGGTAAAGAGAAGCCTTTTTGGGCACTGCTTTCTAACAACACGACCCAGTCACCTTTATCAATATTAAAGTTGCCTCAGCACCACAAAACCAAAACCAAAACATACAAACAAAAAACAATAATAGAAGTATTTGGTCTTAGTCTGTGTTGCTTGTCTTGTTTTTTTTATAGCAAGGGAAGAAAGGAGATTATGTAGAGACATTCTCAAGACTCCTACACCCAGTGACTCAGGAGGCTGAGGCAGGAGGATCACGAGTTCAAAGCCAGCCTCAGCAAGAAGCGAGGTGCTAAGAAACTATGTGAGACCCTGTCTCTAAATAAAATACAAAATATGGCTGGGGGCATGACTCAGTGGTCAAGGGCCCCTGAGTTCAATCCCCAGTACCAAAAAAAAAAAAAAAAAAAAAAAAAAAACCCAAAACAGCAACAACAACAAAAACCTCCTACAAATGGATGCATCACTATTGTCAAATGTGCTTTGTAAGGAAACATGGTGTGGCCCAGACCCCTGTAGACTGGAATTACCAAGGCCCCCATTTCTAGTTCAAGCTCTAAGGCTTACTTGCTTTGCTCTCTCGGCCAAATCCAAAGGCTTTTCCAGCCCTCAGTTTTTCCAACTTTAAAATGCAGTTGACGGACCAGTTGATTTTCATTCTTTTTAGCTCTAAAAACGTATGACTCTATGATTGCAATTCACCCAAAGAAAGTCCCAAATGGACTCCGAGTCTTTTATCTCTGGGTATCTGGCAGACATGCTTAGTCAACCAACCAATATCCATTCATTCTTCCTGCCTGGGAACTTACACATATATTCTTGGCTGCTCTGGGAAACTAGGAAGCCTTCCTCCTGCTTCCTACATAAAATCAATATTTAGAAGCCATCACAAACTAAAAATAATAATTAAAAAAACCCAAATTAACACTGGAAGCCATAGGCTAAAGCTGGTGGACAGACAGAAGGAGCGTGGGTTGTTCATGACATAGTGGAGCTGCGACCCAAGCCCTAAGTTGCTTGCCCCCAGACTTCTTTCTTGTGAAAAGGAAATTTAAAAAGTCACTATTATTTCTTGTCCTTGTTGCTAGTAGTCGAATGCAATTTATCAATGATACAACTAACTTGGATTTCTGTTGTAAATCCTTCAGAAGGATTCAGTCTAAACCTGAAGAAAGGTATGGTATACTTGGCTCATCTGTAGAACAGAAAGGTCTAGTTCATAGCCAGAAATCTGTGCTTTGAGCAGCAAAAGAAACTGAAATGCTCCTTCACTTTGGGGGACTAGTGCCACTGTAGAAATCAGAGAGTCTCAGTTTCTGTTGACCCCAGACATCAGTTAAGTATTTCAACCAGCCCCATTGAATGCTTTTTCAAACATCTGTAATAGTTAACAACTGTGGATCTGAACAAAACCTGTTGGCCAAAAATTCTTTCAGGCTGACAAAATGCACTAGTCTCTGCCAAACGTGAAATAACACTTAGTCATCTTCAATGAGGACTATAAAGTGGTTCAGTAAGTACTTCATGTGTTGTGCTCCATTATGAAGTAAGTAGTGACAGAAAAAAATAGACATTTCACTAAATTAAGCAAGTGACATTTCTCCTTAATATCCTAAGATGCTTCTACAAAGCTCTAAGACATAACAGAGGTAAAATCTGCCCTGCAGAGTTCTGCAAGTGTTTCTTCCACCAATGCTCTGGATGGCAACCCTGGCATTGTAGAAAACTGTCTTGATGTGGAATTGGGAGTTGTAGAGTAGAACCTCCATTTTTTCAAGTAGCTCCACAGCTCTAGGCAAGCCATTTAGCCTCTCTGAGCCTCCATTTCCTTAGTTGTATAATTGGGATGAAAATATTTATCTCATAAGGCTACTGTAAGGATCAGCTAATCCAATAGAGATAAAAATACCTGGCCTAGAATCCAAGGAGGAAGAGGTGCCATTTAATAAACACCATATTGAATCTGAGTTTTAGCTACCAGATGGGTTATCTAGAATCTGGAATTTCATCTTGGAGCATTGGAAGTATTGATTAGGTATGTTGAAATATAGTCTGACCTCACCAAGCATTCAATATTCAAATAAACTCTCACACTGTTGGTGAGGGAAGGCAGGACCCGAGGGCATGGGAATGATGTGACCCAGTGAAACTCTGGGGATAGTTTGATGATGGCTCCAATTTGGGTGTGTGCAGCTAATACTGTAAAGGACAGGATTCAGATTACATATTCAGTTTGACAAGCTTAATAATGAGGAAGAGAGTGTAATTCACTTTGAGAGGGAGGAGAGCTTGACCACCCGGTGTGTGGGAGGGCTGCCTTTGCACAAACAATAGAGGAGAGGTTATTGACAGCAGGCGTAGGGTGGGGTCTGTATTCCTGCAGATGCCCGGCCCAGCAGCAGGATGTGGTCCTGAGCAGACATCCTGCTTTCCAGCATCTGTAAGAGCCTTGCTTCTCCTTCCTACACAGACATGTTTGTGGAGGGGATGAAAAGGTTGAGATGAATACAAAAGCTCTGCAAGAATTCGAAACCCCAAGGTCAAGTACATCTCCCACATGGGTACTTTCATGGAATCCTCAAAACAACCCATATGTGCACCCAGGGAAGCTGGTTTTGCACCTTTTTAAGGTTGGGCAAGTTGAGATAGAGAGTAAACCATCTGGAACTGAGGCTAGATCCTAGTGGGATTTTGAGTCTATTGTGGAACTAAGATGTAGTGAACGTAAAGCTCATAACATATAGCATGGTGCTCCCCATGGGCTCATGCTCAGTAAGTGACCATGATTGCTATTAAGGAGAAAGAAGGACAGCCCTGGAGTTCAACAACTTCGAAACAGGGATATTCATGTGACCTGGTGATGCCCTTTCAGTTTATGTGGGAGAAGCCAGCCAGCTGCTTTCCATTTTTTTCTGAGGACAAAACAAGAGGAAATGGGTTTCAGCCACATCTGTACCTTCATTCCGTAGTGAGCTTTCTACTTATTAAAAAAGAAAGAAAGAAAGAAAGAAAGAAAGGAAATGTGGATAGCCTTAGGATGCAAACTCTGCAAAATCAGTCAATAAAATAAAATAAATTAATTAACGGCAACGAAATAAAATGAAATGATTAAATTAATGGCAGCAATAACGTGTTCCAATAATAAAGGAAAACCATATGTACTATGGAAACAGCATGTTTTCATCATGCTTGACTCAGGTGAGGACATTGTAGAAGGTGCAGAATTCTCATCTATTCTCAATTTGCCCCCAGCCCACCTACCCCTGCTTTTAATGAATACCACAGGAACTTGCCATCCTCCACATAAATGGGGTGAATGAATGTGTGTGTCCCTTGGAAAGCCATTCTCAGAGATTGCTGGTTCTTCTCTTAAAGTGATGGGTCTGCAGCCAGGCCTCTGCTGTGATAATGAACACTGTGGGCCAGAGGAGCTGATACTCAGCTAGAAGCAAAAAGTGGTGAGCCTAAGGTCCTGGGACCACAGTTCAGTGACCTCACTTATTTGCACTGTTTTGCTGATTCTTGTAGTGACCCCCAGTCCTCTGTCAATCTCTGTGAATTTCATCTTCTCTCCTACTTTTGCTAGTTTGCTCAAAGTTTCCCCTTTGTTCTCCTGTATCCAATGTGCCATTGAGATGAGTGCTTCATAAACTTTCCTCTTCCATGCAGCTAATTCAGATTCACCTACAAAAGGTCTGGATGGAGCCTAAGATTCTGCATTTCTAATATGCTGCCAGATGCTGCTGCTACTCCTGGTCCATGGTCTGGGCCACACTTTTAGTTGCAACGATTTGCTTAGGAGAAGAGTCCAACTTCTTTCCCTGAAACCTGTGGCCAGTTCAGAGGGCAGGACACACATGCTCCTGTAGTCCAAGAGTATAGGATGTCCATAGTGAGATCAGTACAAACCTTCCTTCTGAAACTTGTTTTGCACTGAAATAAATGGAGAACTCTCCCATCTTGGAAAAATTTGAAAATTCCCCTGTCTTCTGGAACTGGGGCAAGGGTTGATGTTGGTTCACCTAGAAATGAGTGAGGGAAGGGAATTAAAACTAGAAGCCTCTCTGACCCTTTGAATTGTGGAAAGAATGGTGGACAAGTCCTTAGCAGATAAATAATTGTTGCTTCTCGATTTCTCTCTCTTTTTTTGAGTCAAATCCCTCTAACATAAGCCACTGTAACACTTTCATACTTTTGCATTTTCAAAGCAAATCTTCAGCAAGGGTACCTTCCTTTTATACACGCACTTCATCATTAGGATGATTTTCCTGTTCTACATGCAACATGCCAAGAGAGAGTCTTCGAAAGGCCTTTTTTCCAAGAACGCATTTCCCCCCTGAAATATTCATTTAAGTAATTCAACTACCTACCCCAGGCTCATGATGAATTATTTAGGTAATTGCTTTAATTCTCTGCTTCATTTTGCTAATGTAGATCTGGCCTTTGCCTGTAGATTTATTGCCAGCTTCATGTGTTTCAGGGAACAAGAACTACTAAAGGGTTGATTGTTTCATTGAGGTTTACTGCTGAGGCATTAGAAATGGCTGCATGTCCTCATATCCTACAATTAGAATCTTTTCTGGGAGACTCACTCTCGATGCAGTAGAGAGAACACATGTGGGCATGGGTGGTGAGGGAAAGAAGATCTAAAATCACTGGAAAAAAGTTGTATGGAGCTCTAAATATTAGTGTTATTAAATATTACATTTCAATTAGGCTGTCACATGTCATTCTTCTGAAAGGCAATGAAATGTATACGTATGTTTTCCAATAACTTGCTAAAATGTGATGCATACTAAATGTTTCCTTCAGTATGACTTGATGCGTAATAAATGCCTACTAAATACAGTCGTGCATCTTTGCCGAAGATGTGCCAAGTCAGGATTGACTGGTCTTCGTTCTATTTTGTTTGTGTAATTTGATGTGACTGTAGCTCCAGGCCATGTGGGTGGCAGCTGTGGAGAGGAGGGAGGCGCACAGAGCCAGCACAAGAGTGATGCCTGAGTGTGGCTTCCTAAAAAGGCCTGGTGATTAAATGAGCCCACATTGGAAAACTCCTGGTGGCACCTTAGGTCCCCAAATAAGATAAATAAGAAATATCCCTGAAATTCAAGGGCATCAAATAACAAAACAGACAGTAGAATTATAAACAAAGGACTCCAGGGAGCCTCTGTGTTTCAGAAGCTGTTTAAGGACTCAGGTTAAGACAGGACCACATACATCTAGCTTGATTCTATCTCCTTCTTTTGTGCAAAGTAAACGGTAGGAAGTGAGCCAGGTTTTTGCATTCTTCCTAACTTTTCAAAGGTCCTTGCTCCTTGAAACACATAAACAGGGATTTCTTCTCAGGAAGAAGGAGGGCCTTCCAAGCTCTTAACCTCAAAACTGTTAAAATAGCCATATAAAAGAAAAAGTGACAAAGACTTTGAGAAACTCTATTTTTTTTCTTAAAACTACCACCCTGTAGAAATTGTAGTCACAGTCAGAACCACTGTAATGTTCGATTTGGAAAGTCTCCGAGTCCTTCATGGCATTACAACTAAGCCTAACAGAGCCTGAAATTTTTTCTTTTACCTCCAATGACTTCCACCCTTTGGGTATTGCAACACTAGCTGGTGAAACAACTTTTCCAGGCTCATCGACTCTTGCGTTAAAAAAGCAAAACTGACATTTGGATCCTAAATTAGTTCTTAACGCTGCAAATATTTTCTAGATGTCTGAGCCTAGATGAGGAGCGTCTTTCAGAAGGATTCCACCCTGACCCCATTATTTCAATTATTTTCAGTGGTACTCAGCATAGCAATGTGGTAGTCATTTTTATTCTTATTTAAAATTACTGATGAGCTGCTTATATTTACATGTGGCTGAAAAGGTCAGATTGGTTTCTCCATAATTCTTCCTGCTCCATTTCCACCGGCAGCTGTTACTTGGGATTCTGATAGTGACATTGGACTTTGTTTATGACTTTGCCTCTTGGACACCTCATCTACATTCCAGCTCTTTGCTTTCATTTGCTCAGTTGCCTCATCCAGAAACTGGATACCCTTCTTGACTTCTCCCTCCTTTTCCTCCTATCTAATGATCCATATAGAGAAACTAGTCCGTGATGCCATTTCCCTCAAAGGAAAGCCATTGCCTTTTGGATTGTTAAAGAAAAATCTGGGATGAGTTAAATTTAGCAATGTTTATTGGAGCAAGAAATAGGTTCTAGAACTGGACAGCATTCCGTAGACAAGCTGGATCAGAACACCCCACCCCATCTAATTTCCAGTCAGTGGAAAAGAAAGTGCCGATAACATCCTGATTGGCTGCAGGCTGCCTGATAGGGTCATATTTGGCAGTTCTCAACCTCTGATTGGCTGGAGGTTCTATTGGTATGATTGGCTGAGACTCAATTGTTTGGTTCCAAGAGTATATTCTAATTTTTCAGGTTACAATTTGTTTATACATCACACAAGGATATAGTTCACTAGGTACAGAGGTCACTTTGGACCAAACTGTCCCCCAAGAACAGAGACAGATTTAGGCCAAAATTGACTTGGTAGGATGAAACCAGTGTTAAATCTACTTTTCTCTCCAGTCTCACTTGTTCTCAGCTCTACACTCCTGCCAGATTCAGCTCTTCTCAGGGTCCCCAACATGCTGCATTCTCTTGCTTCCAGGTTTTCACTTATCATTCCTTCCACCCACAACTGCCCTTCTTTCTTTTCTTGGCTAAGTTGTACAAATTCCTTAGGTCTTGGTTTAGGTGGTACCTTTGCCACGAGGTCTACCTTTTTACAATTCCCCAACACACAAACATGTCTTCTTCACAAGGCTGTAGCAAGAAGCAGAGCTCAGCTTTACTCTAGGCCTGAGTCTAATGTCCTTGTTCATCTGCTGGGTCATTCTGCCACTGGCTGTACACAAAGAAGGATAGCCTTAGTCTTTGTCTGCTGTGGGGCTTGCCTAAAGAGGATATCGAAATCCGTCTTTTATTGTCTTGTTTTTTCTGCTTGCTGTTATTGTGGTAAACCCCATTTTCTATAAATGAAAAGAGACTTCACAGAATCTCTCCTTTCCCCTAAAAACTCAAAGATGAGCAACCAGGCTCTTGAAATTGTGGATACCTGAACTCTTCATGATCCAACCTTGATTTATAAATATTTATTTGCTTTATGGATTTTAATTTTATGATATATATGTGTAACTGAAAACTCAGGCATATTGTTTGACTGGGGCCACTGGATAGGTTAGTGTTTCCCAAGCCAATATTCTAAAGGATAATTTTCTTTTCTTTTTGGTACTAAGGATTGAACCCAGGGGCACTTAACCACTGAGCCACATCACTGGCCCTTTTTTAATATTTTATTTAGAGACAGGGTTTCACTGAGTTGCTTAGTGCCTCACTTTTGCTGAGGCTGGCTTTAAACTTGCAATCCTCCTGCCTCAGCCTCCCAAGCCACTGGGAATACAGGCATGTGCAACCTTGCCCCACCTAAGGAATAATTTTCTTAAGCAATATTTAATAAAGATACATCTTTGATCAAATATGTCTGGTAGTATCATATTCTACAATTACCTCTATATCGCTTTAGGAGGTATTCCTAAATTATTCTAGAATAGATAGCATTTTAACAAATATTTTAACTGTTTCAGGATGGGACAACTGGTTAGTGCCAAAACTGAATGGAATGCAGATGCTATCACTATAGCTATTTATACAGATTAGGCCAGCCTAGCCCAGGATCTTCCTGGATAAAGATTATAGATGTTTAAAAGATGGAGTCACTTTTGCAGACCATGATAGATACTGAGCCAGTCCCTTAAAACCTAATAGTACAGTAACAGATAAAGATCATCTGGAAGCCAGTCTCTGGATAATGCAATACCAAATTGGTTTCCTGGATAAGCCTCCATTTCAAAATAAAATTACTTTGAATTTCCTTCCTCTGTGTTCTCAGAGTAATCACAACACCCATCTCCTAGGATGGCACATTGAGATTTGAAAATCCATTTCTAATCCCCTTACCTGAGTATGGACATTTCACACCTGGCAGACAGACACCAGGCATTAAACCGTGATTTCCTGAAGCATGGTTTTCATTACCAGTCATCTTGCTCCCTTCCTTAGATTCAGGACTGCTTGGTACTTTGAAACACCATTAACTCCAGCCAATTTTATTGTGTAATACATTAAGGTAAAAAAAAAAAATTGAAGGATCGGTACTTTTGACCGTAATATGATGTGGTCCTAGTTATCTATGGGTATCACAACTAAATATCAGAATATATCAAAAATTATAAAAATGAAATTTAACATTGCCATAACTAGTGACTTAGTTGAATATCTTTGGTGCAGTCTTGACAATCTAGCCAAAAGGAAATTTAAAATCTTGAAGAGAAGGGATTTATATAGTCCGGTAAGAACAGTTGTATGTTGGCAGTCAAGATTAGGATGTCCCATATTGAGAATGAAAGCCTTGTAGTGAAATGAAAAATGTTGACTTGAAAGAATGCAGGGGTGGGAAATCATGCTCAATTGTAGGCCAAGGTATGTACACACACTGTAGGTAAGGAGATGAAAAATTTGCTTTCACTTAACATTTATTGTATTTCCACTGTGTCCTAGATTCTGAGACACAGATATATTGGGCAGAGATTTTGACCTCAAATAATTTATTTCAGATCATGTGCATTTAATAAAGATAGTAGTGAGAGGTGTTATAGGGAAGAGTGGGGCTGTGGAAGTTCAGAGATGGGAGCAATTATTTCCTTGTAAGAGGCTGGGTGGCCCTATGGAGGGGGAGGATAAGTCTAGGTGAATTTTATTACATGGCCATAAGAAGGAGGGCTTTCCTGAGCCCCCAAACCTGTGGACACTAGTGTACAAACAGCAGGAGAAAAGCTGCAAATGTAATAGTCTTAAAAAGTCATTTTAAGTAGTATTAAAGCTTAAAATTCTTAGGAAAAAAATTAATACAAAACTGTCAAGATTGCTTTATTGCAAACTAGAAAATATTTCTGGTCATGGGTTGAGAATCACACTAGTGTTAAGGTGTGCATTCTCCTTAAATTAATCTTTAGATATGATGCAAGTCTAATTGAAAGATAATTGACAAGCAACAGAAATTGACAAGCTGATTCTAAAACTTGTATGGAAGTGCAAAGGACCTAAAATAGTTGAAATGATGTTGTTGAATAATGAAGTTGGAAGATTTACACCACTTGATCTCAAGACTTTAAACTATGGTGATGAGGACATTATGAGAATGGCATAGTGTAGATGATGAGATAGAACAATCTAGAAAGAATCCCATGTTTTATGGTCAATTCGTCTTGACAAAAGTGCACTTTGATGGAGAAAGGTGTGGAATAACTGGATAAACTGGATAAATTGATGAGGAGATTGAAGAAGATAGAGACCGAGGGCCAGGGAAAGAAATTACTCAAGGTCCAACAGCTGAGTCAAAACTTCTACGGTGCTTCCTCTAAGTACTCTTGGGAAACTACTTTTGGTATATTCTTCTTTGTTTTATATATAATGTAACCTTAGGTTTTGAAACTAGGCAATTTTTTCCAATAAGTTTCTGGTACTTGCTTAATTACAAAAGAGTACTGAGATTTGACAATAGACATTCCTCCAAATTGTGCATGGCCACATCAGCCCTCTTCTGCTTTAATCAAAAGCCCCAATGGTAGGAATCTTGTCACTTTCTCACATGTGGTCTTTACAAATAGCACTGTCTTAATGCTGATTTATATATATATATATATATATATATATATATATATATATATATATATATATTTTTTTTTTTTTTTTCCTTTTTTGAGTTTTTAATTTCTACCATTAAGTTCCTTAAATTGGTAATTAAAAGAATCCTTCAACAAACTGTCAGTTTTTCCTATTTTGATAATTAAATGAATTATAATTAGATAAAAATGGAATTGAGTATTGAGGCAGGTGGAAAAGGATTGATTGACATTTTCGGGTCAGAAAACACTGGTGTCTGAGCACTATAGAGTTTTAGATTTTCTGAGAGGCTGAGTCCATGGGAAACTTAAGTTTTGAATATGTTTTGGGTACATTTTAAAAATGATTTTTAAAATTACCAGATAGAAACACATGTAGAGATGGCAAAAAGATGGGAAAGAAAAGCCTGATGATAAAAATGTATGTGAAGGCAGAGCAGACTGGGGTAGGAAGAGGGGTTTTAGAAACAGCAAGAAGTCTGACTCCTGGGCTTGATGGCTCATATCCCACAACTGCCTGGACATGGGTTCTGATGTCTCAGAGGAATACTGTGTGGAATTCCCCTCTTGTGTGGGACATTTCCTAACACTTTAGGCCTATAACATATTTGCAGGGCCAATTTCAATGAAAACAGTATACTAAATATGAAGAAAGAACTTTGAGAGCTCCTTATCTAACCAAATACATAATATTCATGAAGCAACTCAGGCCTTGATAAGTTAGTTAACTTGGTCAGCTACTGCAGCCAGGAACTATCACAGGGATAGAGTTTGAATCTTCTCTGCTAAGGCAATCTTGCATGTCGTGCATGGCCACATCAGCCCTTGTCTGCTTTAATCAAAAGCCCCAGTGGAGGGAATCTTGTCATTATATCATATCACTGTCTAACTTGGATTTTTTTTTTTTTCCTAGCATGCGATAGTTTTAGTGATGGTGGGATAGAATGTTAAATGGGACTTTTCTGGTCTTGAAGTTTCTAGATGAGAATAACACATTCTAAAGGGAAGTGCTGGCACCCCCATTGGCAGGGCTTGCTGATAGATGGCTAAGAACCCTGTGGCCACCTTTAGCCACATGGCAGAGAGCTGCCATTTGAGCATTTTCTATGCAGAGGATATCCACATCTGGTAACCACAGCATCGGTCCACACAGACCTTTTGTGCCTTTTTGGCTTTTGGCTCTTACAGTCCAACTCTTGAGGACCCACGATAGCTCCTGAGTGAATATTGTAGAGGGAGGAGAGCAAAAAATTCCCACTCCAAGTTTTTTAATATGGTTGAGCTCTGAACTGGGGAACAGGACAAACTACAGACAGGAAGACAAGTTGAAATTTTTTAATAAGCTCATAATAGGCTGTTTATTAATATTTATTAATACCTAAGTGTTTAGAAAAATTATGGGTTCTTTCCCAATCAGGGTGGGGAAGGAAGATATACCCTGAGAAAGCTTAAAGAGAATGAGGAAGAGAAATACAGATGCTGATTAATTCTACTAATAAAACCTTTAAATCTGACATCACTTAAAGGTTGATTGAAACTATTGCAATCTCTGGAGTCTGACTCTTTGCTTTATGTTTTCACTCAATTATTATTTTTGGTTGTTGGGGAAAGTGTATTTTTAGGCATAAAAATGCAATGATTGCACAAATTCTTTTCAGCTCTGGTAATTTGGTTGGAAAGCCTCTCTGTCTATGTGAATGTCGATGGTGGGAACATAGCTTTCTGATGAATTGTTCTCTTTTCCATTCTATAAAGAGCTTTAAAATACATTATTGTTCTTTCTTCAAACAGAAGTAGGTCATTATTTCCTCTACATTGTTTCCTCAAAAAAAAAATGAAGTTTGTTCCATGAGCTCTGCGGACAGGACTGTCAGCTCAAGGGGACAATCAAAAGTGCCAGGTCCCATTTGTTGTTTCTTAATTCAACAGATGGCACCGCATGGTCTTAAAGCTAAGGTCCCAGCTTTGCTACGCAAACTCCTGCCCTTTTCTTCACTCTGCGGGATTTTACAAATGAAGTTCCCACCTCCCTTTCTAAATATTTTCCATATGCCGGGCACAGATTTAGGTCCTCAATCTCCGTTTCATCCTAGGAGGCTGGGTTGTTCACACTGTGACAAGTGGTTGTTTTAACCTCTGGCTTCTAGTGGGGTCTGGCCATTGGAAAGCACTGTCTAAGCTTGGAGAACAGACTCCAAGTGCCATCTCCAATTGTGGGGTGAACCCCTGACTGAGGGGACGTCCCTGCCTGTTTTGTAATCATTCTTTTCTGCACAACTTTAGATCCAGGGGTGGTAGTGTACTGCTGGAACTAGTCCCAGGGCACTGTCCTCCTGGGAGGGTCCTCTGGATTATATTCTCAAAATACCCCATTTGAGAGAGCCATTTTTCCCCTGCTAGGACCTTGAAGCATACATTATCTTTTTAACATTTCTTCATAAGGAACCTTATGAAGAAAGGAGACCATACAGAGGTTCCACTATTTTGCAATGGCATTGGCATCTCACAGTGGAGAATGAACTCTACGGCCACCGCAGGGACCAGCTTGACTCCTCCTTCTACAATTGTGAACCTGTGTGACCTCGGGAAAATAATTTTGGTCCCATGGAACTACTTGAAAATTTGAAACAAGATGTTTTTATTTCCAGAAACAGGTTGATTGTTCAACATATATTATTTATTTGATAAATATTAGTTTACTTTTTCTTCTGTTCTCTCAAACCAAATTCTAAAGGCTAAGAAATGGTGCCCAAGGCAGTGAAGAACCACGGCGACTCTTAAAGTTATGGTGGCCAGCTCTGGGTTTTTCCCTGTGAGCTAGCTCATGTAGATTCTGATTTAACAAACTTATCAAATATAAGTTGCTAAATGTAAGGAGCTGAGAAGTTGAAAAAGCACTTTAGTCCACACATCTTAACTGGTCAGGAATTAAGATCTTCTGACTTGGGTTTTCACACACACAAAAAATGTCAAATTTAATTTGATACTTATACTGTTTATTGAAGGTATGAATCATAAACAAGAGGACATTTGTGTAACCCAAGTGGTATAGTTAAGTATCTCAGAATCATGGATTTGGAACAAAAATGAGGAAGAGGAGGCCTTCTGTTAGGCCCTGGAGCTAGTTCACAACAATGGCATGACTGGAATTAGTTCTTTTTTCAAAACATTGTTATTATTTTGGTTAGGGGGGAAAAAGATTAAAAATTCATTTCTTCTTCTTTTTTAAAATATTTTTTTAGATGTTGATGAACTTTTATTTTATTCACTTATTTATATGTGACATTGAGAATTGAACCCGGGTCCTCACACATGCCAGGCAAGTGCTCTTACCACCAAGCCACAATTCCAGCCCTCATTTCTGCTTCTTGGCACAGTTTTATGAGCTGGGATCCCTCCTTTTGTTGCCCATTGCATCTTTGGGCATGACAGGTATGGAGAGAGTGGATTTGTGAGATCCAGAAGTAACCAGTCAGTTCCATCAATTCCAAGAAAGAATTAGGAGTCTTTGAGAAGCTGTTGACCCACAAGTTTATTTAACTTAATAATCCAGTTTCTTGAAAAAGCTGCACGGTTGGGCAATTCCAGCTAGGAGACCAGGTTTTGGGATTTGCTAGTGGCTGCATCATTGCATTCATTTTGACAGACTTCCTTTTATCCTCCCATTCCTATTAGAAAACTGACAGTGTGAAGGTATCTGGAGAGATGAACATATCCAAAGGAAATGGGGCCATTCTGCTGCTGTTTCCCTAGTAGTTGCTCAATAAACTTATATTGGACTGAGTTGGAGAATCACAACTTCATTTTCCAAATATGTGACCTTATATCATAACAAACAAACAAACAACAACAACCACAGAGTAACATCATAAACATTCAACTAAGATATGTCTGTTTTGGTGACAGTATTATTATTTTGAATTTGGAATAAAATATAAAAGAGAAAATATTTTGGAGAAAATAAATTTGAACTTATTCTAAAATGTTGTATTTCACAGAAACGAAGGATGTTGATTTTTTTTTTCAATCACTTCTCCATTTCCAGTTTCACGATAATCATTAAAATATTGATATTGGTTCAAAATATTCTTATGAACTTACAAACATTGGCTTTGCTCCTTAATTCATCTGGTGGATTCTGGAAAGAACGTGTGGTCTTGAGTTTTTCATTGAAAGCATCAGTTTGGCTTCTGTGTGGATTCTTTGTCATAGCATCAATCTATTGAATTTGCAATATGCTCTCATACACATCCAGAGTGGAGTTGATGGACCCAGCCTCTTTAGGAACAGGAGACAGAACGTTGTTTGAGTCTTCTCCCCGCCCACACACACAAAAAAAAATACATGAAAATGGCAGAAAGCAATTGTTGTATTATATGTTCTGTGGGGTCTAGAAGTGGAAAGATCCTGTGAGAAAAGCTTATCCCTGTTCTTCAATATCTGCAACTTCAGCTGGGAGGATGTGATGACTGAGGCAGGATTATGTGCAGGCTCATTTAGTTGAAGATGGGTGGTTGATGCTACTGTCATCTGGGGTCCCTGCTGGGGCTGATGGCCAGAAGACCCAGGTGTTGAGTCTCCGTGTGGCTGTTTGAGCTTCCTTACAACTTAGCCTAGGTTCCAAAAGAGCCACGCAGAAAGTGAAATATCTGATAGTTTAGTGGTAAAATAGAGTTATGGCTATAGCCTACTAATGTCATGTATGGTGACAGACATTGGAAACATGGAAAGGAAGACATTGGGGCACAGAGGAGGGGCATGTGGCAGTGAAGGAGTCATAGTGAGGCACTGGTTGGAGCACTGATTGTAAACAGGAAAGGGCTTTATTTGAGGACATTGTTTAGCTCTCCTAATCATTGAGAGAGCTTTGGCAAAGAGATAAAGGCTAAATTTCCAAGAATCGTGCTCAAGAATTGACCTCTTGAGGAAACCACCCAGATGTAGATGTCATTAACTTGATTCTACGGCAACCACTACTGTTGCCAACAACATGCACTTCTGTCCTGGGAAATTCACCATTTAACAACCACTTCTACTTGAGTGTGTGTGTGTGTGTGTGTGTGTGTGTGTGTAGTGCTGGGGATTCGGTCATCCAGGGCCTTGCATGTGATAGGCAATTGCTCTACCACTGAGCAACATCCCCAGTCCCCGATCCTACTTCTGAAGCTAGACACATTTATTGTCATTTACAATTAAATGCAAAAACCAAAGCTCCACCCAGCCTGTTTCATCATTTGGCTCACATCAGTTACAAGTAATATATTACACAGAGAAAGGGGTAATTCCATTTAGGGTTATTCCTTGGGTCATGGTTTTAACACTGAACTTACAACTGCCTAGTTATACTTTAAAAAATAATTATGCCACACTCCAGACATCTTTACTCAATAGGTTTGGGGTACAGATTTGACATTCATATTTTTAAAAATTCTCAAGTGATTCTGATTTCCACACTTGGATTCTGAATCAAAGTGTGATAGTTAATTTATTTTGTGCGTCAACTTGTTTGGGTCACCCGGGGCCTAGATATTTGAACATGTATTCTGCGTATATCATGAGGGTGTTTATGGATGAGATTAACATACGAATCAGTTGACAAAGTAAAGCAGGGTGGGCCTCCCCCAATCAGATGAAGGCCTGAGTAGAACACAAAAACTGAGTTATGTTAAGTGGAACTCCTCTGCCTGACTGCTTGAGCTGTGATGTTGGTCTTGTTTCTGCCTTTGAGCTGGAATTGAAACATCATCCCCTCTTTGGTTTTAAGGCTGCTGGCTTTTAGATCAGAATTTACACCATCCACTGAAGCTTTGTGACTCCAGATCTTGGGATTTCTCAGTCTCCATAATTGGGTGAGCCAATCCTTTAAAAAAAAAAAAGTTATTTTTCTTGCTGTTTTTTTTCCCCCCTCTGGAGAACCCTGACTAACACACAAGGGCTTAAGGTCTCTTAGCCAGTTTAACACTAACATTCACCATAGATTTCAGCCCTCCAAAATAATGAGGTGTTACTCCTTTGGTCCCCTTAATTTTCTGCCTTGGTCCTGAATACGGAGAATGCTATGGAAAAATAGAGGATGGTGAGAGGGAGGATGACGGACAGGACAGAGTGTCAGCTCGACCTCAATTGCTTTTATGACGAACGACAGGGGAAGTTCTGGTGTAAAGATATTGACGTAGTAGCATTTCTGGTCCTAAAAGCACAATTTCACATCAGCCTGCATATGGCGTATGCTCATTGGCATTAGAATGCCAGATAACAGCTTGGAAAATGTTGAAAGATTCAGTGAGTTAATCCATTAAAAGCATACCCTATATCAGAGGCTCTGTAATATCTTTAGCGAAAGAAAAGATGTATGCTGGAAGATCAAAAAGGATCCTCAAGATTAAAATGAAGGTATCTAAGCAAAGAATGAGGAGGAAATCAGGCTGAGCATAAATAATGTGACATCAGATCTGTCTTTGGCAATGCAATGCTTTGCAATTTGTGAGGGGGATCTAGCAGCAAAATCCACATAATCAGCACATAGCTGTTCTTCTGATTCTGTTGGGAGAGACGCATCCTGTGATGTGATGTGGAAATTAGTTTTGCTTGCTCTTTACTTACGCTGGAAAGCCTATTGACCTGTGTGCAGCATATATTTTTATATTCAAACGGGGAGTGATTTTTGTAGTGTATATTAGAGACACTGTCCATAAACCACTTGTCATTTTCTGTTGAGAGGGTTCGCATTATTGAAACTAAAAATGTAAATGATGTCTTTTGTTTTTTTCCAGATGATTGAGCAGTTGCAGCTTTAGAAAGGTTTGGTTTACCCTGCCTCATACACTGAAAACACACACACTCACACACACACACACACACACACTCAGGAGCTCTTTTATGCTAACTAATTGTTTATTTGTGCATATGGGAGAGGAAAGTAGGAAGAAGGATACCACTAAAAAAAAT
This sequence comes from Marmota monax, assembly GCF_021218885.2. Lineage (NCBI taxonomy): Eukaryota > Metazoa > Chordata > Mammalia > Rodentia > Sciuridae > Marmota > Marmota monax. The sequence goes on from NW_026694639.1 coordinate 2,583,152, forward strand.
CAACCATTTCATACTTTGGATGCCAAGCCAACTAAAAACCAAAATGTGACCTGAGTGAGCTATATGGTGGCTGATTCTCGATGAATTCAGTTTTCCAGTCTGTGGGTCAGCCATCCAGATAGCGTGAAGAGGTTCATTTGGCCCAAAGAATTTGACTGTTTGTAGTTAGCACTGTCTATGGAAAATTCTTTCCCCAGATATCAATGAAAATTTTTCATGAAATTAAAAATATTGAATTTTATGAAATTTTTGAATTTTGTGAGAGGTTATTTATCATGTTGAAGCTTCTGCCTATGACCAGACCATAATACTGCAAAAGATCTCTTTATCCTCTTATCTTTTTCATTTAAAATGTTTTTTTCTCACAGGTACATTTATATGTTAGATTAAAACTCAGGGTAAATGAGTTTATCTTATAAAATTCTAGTGAATTTTTAAATTTAATTGTTTTTTAGTTGTAGATGGACACAATGCTTTTATTTTGTTTATTTATTTTTATGTGGTGCTGAGGATCAAACCCAGTGCTTCACACATAGTAGGCAAGCACTCTACCACTGAGCCACAACCCCAGCCCGAATTTTTAAATTTATTAGAATTTTTTTCTATAGTGATTTTCATCATTAGAAGCTCTCAGTTTGGAATTGTTTTTGCTGCCAAAATATTACACTGGCATTTAAAAATTCTAATCGTTAAAGACACGCCAATTATTTGGTCTCCATTAGTGGTACATGGTGACCCATGAAGACCTATTTCATTGACTGGAAAGTTAACTAACAGGACTAGTTTAGACATAGCACTTCCTTGCTGCTAAGCAGGATAGATGCCTAAAGAACCCAAGATCCAAAAAAGCTGCTGCTTAGTGGACCTTGGGAGGGATTGTCCTTGAGAAATTACTTGCATGCATTTCCATAGGACATTTCTTATTTGTCTTTCTCATGTAGTTGTGGGGTTATTGGATCATTTCTGCTAGGTTAAAATTTGAAAACATGCCCAAATGCACAGGAGATATGAAGGTAATAGTACTTTGCTTGTCACAAAATACCATAGAGTAGGAGGCTTGCACATTTATCTCTCACAGTTCTGGAGGCTGGAAATCTACAATCAAAACCTCAGAAGGTCTAGTGTGTGGTGAGGAGTCACTTCCTGGTTTGCAAATGACTGTCTTCTTATAACCTCACAGGGCAGAGAGAAGAAAGAGAAGTCAACTCTCTCCTATCTCTTCTAATAAGGACACTAATTCCATCATGAGGGCTCCACCCTCATGACCTCATGACCTGTCTGCCTCCAGATATTACACAGGGGATCGGGGGTTTCTACATACAAATTTTATAGGAACAAAACACTTAGTCCTTAAGTCCTTCTGGCTTCTCTCTTCATAGAGATTCATTAACTTTGGGGGAAGGGTGTCAGAAGACACATACACAGACCCCACTGGAATGATACTGAGCAGACAAACGGAACTGTGGAGTGAGTGGATATGTGTGATTTTAAAACCTGGGAGATGGAAAAATAGATGAGGAACTGTTGGTAATAGTGGAACAAAGTCAAAGTCACTGCAGCTTGAAGTGAGTACGGTGAGGAGACACTCTAGAAAACCCCAATTTGTCCCAGAGATACCAGACTCAGAGAGAGCAGCCACCGTGCTGGGGAGTAGCAGAATCCCCTTGTCTTTTCCCACTCACCTGCAGCTTCTCAGCAATTGGGTGGATACTCATAGGACAGAGCAGAAACTCAAAGATGCCTGTAAAAGGACCATATTTTGTATCTGCAAGTCCCTCAGTGCCAGAGACTCCTGGTCCTCTTGTTCTGTAACAAACCCAGCAAACAGCAAACCCTATGTTTAGACACAGAGCTGCCAATCAGTCATTAGTAGAAAGAATAATGAATAATAAAATGATCACCAGGACAACCAGCTTTATCAAACATAAGCCCTTTACCATATTTCTTTAAGAACAGAAATATACATTAGGAACATGGGTGAGAACCCTTCTGATCTCATTCTTTCCCCTTTCCCCACCTCTGGAATAACCACTCCTCTGAGTTTCGTGTTACTCCCATACATTTTAGTACTATTAATATATGTAAATGTAATGGTGAACAATAAAAATATTTACTTGGCATGGTTTCACATTTTCTACAAACAGTATTATACTGCCATAATTCTGACTTATTTTTCTCATTCAGCATGTTAAAAAATGTATCCAGCTTGACACAAGTAAACATGGTTGGTTTGTTTTGTATGTATCAAAACTTATATTCTCCAACTCCCTCAATTTTTAAATATTACCATCAATGCTACAACCCTTATTCTTGTACAAATCTCTTTGTGCAGATAGATATACAGGCATGTTTTATAGTATATTCAGAAGGACAATTGATAATTCCCAGGTATGGATATTTTAAATTCTACCAAAGATGGCCTAGTTGCTCTTTTATATTCAACAATTAATGTGGATAAAATGGCATTTCACTGTTAGTTTATTTTGCATTTCCTTTATTATTAGTGAGATTGAGATCCTCTTTCAAAACTCTTCTATAAACTGATTCTTCAAGTCTTTCAAATTTATGAATCATTATAGTTTGTATTCCTTATGGGTTTTAGGAGCTTGATATTTTAATAAGTACTAAATTAAATATTGATAATGCACACGTGTAAAAAAAATGTATAGGAATTCTAAAAACATACTTTGTCACTAATGTTTTATTGGATACATGCTTAGCATATGTTGAGTCTCATTGAATGCTTTTTCTAAGTCTACTGAGATAACTTATTTTCCCTTTAAATTTTAATGTGTTTTGTTAATTTTGAATTATCCTGCATTCTTGGGATAAAAGCAAATTTGTATTGTTACATTGCAAAAAATTACTTAGAGTGTGAAGGATGTGTCAGCCTTTTAAGATCATATGGTATCTGGGAGGAGGGAGTTAAATTAGCTGTGCCATCATTTTTCCTCACAGGCAGAGAAATGACCCCATCTTTATACATCTTTGTAAGCATGCCAGTAACTGGATGTCCTGGTAAACAGATAAATGATATTTTCTTAAAGGTGTGTCTTTATTTTCATATTCCTCTTATCAAGATATCTCTAGGGCTGGGGTAGTGGCTCAGTGGTAGAGCGCTTGCCTAGCATGCATGAGGTACTGGGTTCGATCCCTGGCACCACATAAAAATAAAAAAATAAAATAAAGGTATTGGGTCCATCTATAATTTAAAAATGTTAAAAAAGATATCTCTAAGATAGTTTAGGATAAAACTGGAATTGATGGATTTGTAAGGTTTAGAGACTGTTCGTAAAGTGTAGAAATATCTAGGATATAAATGAAGATGTTTCATGACCTAAATATTCCTTGCTGCATGAGGTGATAATATATGTACCTCAGCAGAGGCTTCATTGTTACTGTGAGCCAGAGAAGTGGGTCTGGGGAAGGCTCTGGGAAAAATGTGGCAGTCCAAGACCTGCTTCTGCTTCTGTGTGCATCTTGATTGCTTATGTCTTTGATGATATGGAAAAGAATCATTCCACCTAAAATTTTTACTCATTTTTTTGCACAAATTTGTATTAGATAAAATGATCTATTCCTCAATATACTGTCAGCCTTCTGATCTCAGAATTATAGCCCCCCAAATTATGAGAAATAAATATTGTTTTAGCCACCTATTTCATGGTAATTTGTTACAGCAGCCAGAACCCAGGCAGGAAGAGAGTGTTCAAATCTCCCATGCGACTATGGATTTTCTACTTTTCCATTGTAATTGTGTCAGTTTTTGCTTTATGTACTTTGGCATTATGTCATTAGGTGTATGGAAGTTCACAATTCATGTAGCCTTCTGGTAGATACTTTTATTTATTTTTTTATTTTATTTTTTAAAATTTTTTATTGTGGGTTGTTCAAAACATTACAAATTTCTTGACATATCATATTCCACACTTTGATTCAAGTGGGTTATGAACTCCCACCTTCACCCCATACACAGATTGCAGAATCACATCAGTTACACATCCATTGATTTATAAATTGCCATACTAGTGTCTGTTGTGCTCCGCTGCCTTTCCCATCCTCCACCCTCCCCCCTCCCCACCTCTCCCCTCCCCTCCCCTCCTCTCTCTCTACCCCCTCCACTGTATAACCCTGAGGGTCTCCTTCCATTACCATGCAATTTCCCTTCTCTCTCCCTTTCCCTCCCACCTCTCATCCCTGTTAAATGTTAATCTTCTTCTCCTGCTCTTCGTCCCTACTCTGTTCTTAGTTACTCTCTTTATATCAAAGAAGACATTTGGCATTTGTTTTTTAGGGATTGGCTAGCTTCACTTAGCATAATCTGCTCTAATGCCATCCATTTCCCTGTAAATTCTATGATTTTGTCATTTTTTAATGCAGAGTAATACTCCATTGTGTATAAATGCCACATTTTTTTTTATCCATTCGTCTATTGAAGGGCATCTAGGTTGGTTCCACAGTCTTGCTATTGGGAACTGTGCTGCTATGAACATCGATGTAGCAGTGTCCCTGTAGCATGCTCTTTTTAGGTCTTTAGGGAATAGACCGAGAAGGGGAATAGCTGGGTCAAATGGTGGCTCCATTCCCAGCTTTCCAAGAAATCTCCATACTGCTTTCCAAATTGGCTGCACCAATCTGCAGTCCCACCAGCAATGTACAAGTGTACCCTTTTCCCCACATCCTCGCCAGCACTTGTTGTTGTTTGACTTCCTAATGGCTGCCAATCTTACTGGAGTGAGATGGTATCTTAGGATGGTTTTGATTTGCATTTCTCTGACAGCTAGAGATGTTGAGCATTTTTTTCATGTACTTGTTGATTGACTGTATGTCCTCCTCTGAGAAGTGTCTGTTCAGGTCCTTGGCCCATTTGTTGATTGGGTTGTTTGTTCTCTTATTGTCTAATTTTTTGAGTTCTTTGTATACTCTGGATATTAGGGCTCTATCTGAAGTGTGAGGAGTAAAGATTTGTTCCCAGGGTGTAGGCTCCCTATTTCTGGTAGATACTTTTAAAAAAAATTTTTTTACGTAGCATCTTTCTTATTCCTAATACCCCTTTGCCTTAAATTCTAATGTGTCTACTATTAGAATTGCTATAATAGCTTTCTTTTTTAGGGTATTTGTGTCCTGTATTTTTTTCCTATTCATTTATCTTCAATTCCTGTAAGAGTTTTGTTTTAGTTATATTTTTTTATAAGTAGGATAAAGTTTTTAAAAGTGTAATTATATGTTTAATAGTTTCAGTCTGAAATATATAGGATTTTTATACTACCTTGCCATGTGTTTGTATATTTAATACCTTTTTATTTTCTTTATTTCCTGGCCCATTTTGACTATTATTGGATGTATAAATTTTCTATATCCATTTTTTTTTAAATTTCCCTTAACTGATATCTGGTCATTTTTTTTTGTTGCTATTTTAGTGGTTTACCTTCATTTTAACTCACATATTTAAAGATAAAATTTTCAATCAAATTCTAAATTTACCTTTTCTCTTTCTGTATTTGAAGGAAAATTAACACTATTCAACTACCCATACAATAATTTTATTATTCTTACTTAGAGAAGAATTTACAACTACTGAACTGCAGATAGATTCTACCCACATTTACCAGTCTCATTTCAATACTTCCTGAGATAGTATGTAGAGGTTAGGAAGTTTTTGTTTATAAAGTAATGAAAACTTGGTGTTATGATTTGGTTATGAGATGTCTTGCCAAAGTTCCTGTGTTAATGCAGGAATAAAATTAGGTTATGAGAGCTTTAACTAATTAGTCCATCCTAGTTTGAATGGATTGACTGGTTAGGAAGTGAGGGCAGGTGGTGCAAGGCTGGAGGAGGTGGGTCACTGGCGGTGTGCCCTGGAAGGGTTTCGTGGCCCTGTGGCCTCTTCCCCAGTCTTTCTGCTTCCTTCCTGGCTGCCAGTGAGGTGAGAAGCTGCCCTTCTAACTTGGTGTTCTGCCATACCTTAGGCCCAAAGTGATGGTGCTGGCTGACCATGGACTTGCTCTCTTAAACCATGAACCACAAATAAACTTTTCCTCCTCTAAGTTTTTCTTGTTGGGTATTTTGTTCACAGTGACACAAACCTGACTAATACTCTTGGCTCCATCAATGAAGACTTATTATCATACTAAAAAAAAAATCCATAGGCAAGGTATTCTCAGGTTTTCATAGTTCAGTCATAATCAAATATTTTAGACATTTCTCTGAACATTTTAAATATACTTTACACTCTTTGTTGCCCTGTTAAAATTATTTCAGAGTAATTTTCATGTAAAGATGAGAGAGAAGAAAGATTTTTTCCCCTGTCATTGCATCTTTTTAAAAAGGAAGCTGAAGATGTTCCTCAGAACAAAAAAAGTAAACCAAAATAGAAGAAGACATGAGCTTATATGAAGAGTGGATCCTACCCAGGAGACTAACAAGGAGAAGTCCCAAGGTGATAAGGGGTAGAATCCCCCAAAAGCAAACCATCAAATTTGGAACAGGAGAATGAACAATTCCAGAGGATAGATTCCCCAGAAAACAGGGAGATTCTGGAGAAGGATTGGGTCATTCATGGGAGTACCAATGTGATGAATTATTTGGGACAAAAATGTATAAATAGAGTTAAACCAAGAATTAAAAAAATACAATTAGAAACTCCAGGAAAAATAAAAATCTATATAAGACTGAAAATATGATTATGTATTTATACTTGATTTTGTAGCAAAAATATTATATATTTTTATTTATATAAATTAATAACAAATTATCATTAGTAACTGAAAATAGCAATATAAGTATGATGGAAATATGGATAAGTCATGATGTGTTATAGTCAAAGAATGAGAAATCTTTCACAATGGCAAGTTTATAGATAATGTCTACCATTAAAAATCATACTATTTAAGAAAACAGAGATCAGAAGAATAAATAGTCTAGGGAGTTAAAAAAAAATCAGAACTGGGGAATAGGCCTAGGAATGATGTAAGTTGGGTAGAAGTCATTTTAAGACTTCTGATACCTTTGATTACTTCCCCCTTTGATTACGGTTGTTAAATTATGTAAATAAAACTTGAAATAAATCTGTTTATCTGAATTGAAAAAGAATGATATTATATCTTTCTAACAGCGCTACTAAAAGACATTACTAAATTGGAATTTCAAATGGAATTTAAAGTTAGGGCAACTGTAATCCCATAGAGAGTAGGGAATAATTCAGTGATTTAGTAGTCATCTCACTTTCTTCTAAAATACCAAACCTATGCATTTGAATGCAGTTATAATCTATTTTATGAATAAAATAGACATGTTTAGGTACAAATCAGGAAGCAACTTGTTTTCATTGGTCTTTTCACCTTTGCCTGCCCCATGACAGCTGAGCTAGATATTTCATAAAAACAGGTCCTTTCTAAGACTCTCTTCCCGAACTTACTTTCTCTTCAGACTTTTCTTGCCCTTCCTCCTTCTACTGCTGCCTCTTTTCTTCCTTTCCAACTCCTTTTTAAAATAAGTGAAGTAAGCCAATCCCAAAAACCCAAAGGCTGAATGTTCTCTCTGATATGTAGATGCTGATCCATAATGTGGGGGTGGGGGTGGGGAGAATAGAGGAACTTTGTGCAAAGGGAAGGGAGGGAAGAGGAGAGGGCGTGGGGGTAGGAAAGATGGTGGAATGAGATGGACATCATTACCCTTGGCACATGTATGACTGCACATGTGGTGTGACACTACATCATGTACAACCAGAGGAATGAAGAGCTGTGCCTTGTTTGTGTACAATAAATTGAAATGCATTCTTCTGTCATGTATAACTAAGTAGAACAAATAAAAAGAAAGAAAGAAATATTTCAAAAGTGTTTTGCATATCCCTATTTTGCCTCCCCTACCCCGCTTCCCCCCCCCCCCCCCGCCCCCCGGGAGCTGGTGCTGGGGTTGATACCTATGGTCTGATGCATGCTAAACAAGGGCTCTACTACTGAGGTAATTTTCAGCCTTATTTTTCTTTTTGAAGCCTCCTGAATGAGCTCATAAAAAATACTTAATGAAGAAATGGGACTCAATATGAGTAATATAGGAGAATAATTATATTTCTTCACAATATGCCCTGGAGAACATCTATGAGGCCTTGTAGGATTTTCAGTAACATTTAGGTTTTATATGGAATCTGTTTTCCATATTTTAAAAGGTTCAATTAGCTATTATAGAATTTAGTTTTGGAAACTTATTATGATTTTAAATTTTTTGATATGTGAATTCTAAAGAATCACAAGAATACATATTCAACTCTGAAAACAAAACATACTCCAAAGGTAAGTGAAAGTATCTGCAGATTATAATTAAATCAACTAAAAATTCGAAGAGCTAGAATTCCCAATTAGATGGAGTTGGAGATTTGAGCCATTAGGAGACTCTTTCACAAAATCTGAGTGGCCCGTTGACCTTAAACAAACATGAACCATATCTTGGCCTCTGTTTGAATTCCCAGATTATGTATATTAATGCCAGCATTAAAAATAGCAGTAACCTATACTGGTCTGATTCCAAAGTTAGTGGTAGTAATTATGCTTCATGAGAAAGTCTGGAAAGTGTATAGCACCTGTTGCAAGATTTTGATTTATAGTGCATTAAGTTTTCCTCAGATTTAAAATGAATCTCTTTTCTAAGGCTGCCTGGAAAAGCCATTCTTTTTGAGAAAGCTGTAATATTTATTTCTCATCTCTTTTTCTTCCTTTCCCTATCTTTTCAATTATGCATTATCCCAAAGAGGAGTTCTTATGCTCTAACTTTGGAGTAGCCCACTACTCTTATATGTAAACTATTCACTACCACCATCCCCACTAATAGTAATATTGATCATAGTGGTGACGATATCCCATCATATACGAGGTCCTTAATTTATACCAAGAAGGTTGTATATGATCTCACTTCATCCTCACAATTGACTTTTTTACTCATAGGTTAAAAATGAGAGAACTGAAGTGAAGCAAGATTTAAAAATGTGCCCAAGTTATGGAATTATGAAATGGCCAAACTAAAACCCAAATTCTTTCCTTTCCAAGTAGGAAAGCTAACATATTCCAATAAAATATGCTTATTGTAGAAAAATTCTTAAAGGTAGAACAGTTGAAAAAGAATAAAGGACTTAGTTCTGATGGATAACTGCTGATGATTTTCACGTGTATTTTCTTTACAAAATTTTGATGTGCTTTTTACATGAAGAAAAACAATTCATCTCTCATTTATCTTAAAGCATTCTCCCTCCCAGCCCCCAACTCTCAGTGTGGCGTGGGATTAGAACCCTGCAGTCTGGAGGGGACTGTGGTTAGACATTGCAGCTGTTCCTGGGGAATCTTTCACTCTCTGCTCTTCACCCTCTTCTCTGCTCCTGGCCTCTCCAGGATGGAAAGGGAAGGAGGAGAGAGGTAGAGAGTGATGGCATCTCAGGCAGCTGGTGGGGTCTGCAGCTCTTCCTTGCTCCACAAATGCCTGTTGGTTTTGGTACACATCTCAGGATTAGCTTTTTGTCTCATGGCAAGCTTGTTTTTTTCCCTTATGATGGAACCACTGGTTACTTTGACGAGTCCTGGCTTCCCCGAATGCTGAAGTCTAACACCAGAGAAGCACACGGAGGCAAGTGTACGATAGAAAGTAAGAGGCTTTGTTCACAGAAAAAAATTTTAATTTATATTTCCGTTTACACACCACTTTTTTAAATTAATTTTTTATTTATATGTGACAGCGGAATACATTACAATTCTTATTCCACATATAGAGCACAATTTTTCATACCTCTGGTTATATACAAAGTATATTCACACCAATTCGTGTCTTTATACAGGTACTTTAGATAATGATGTCCATCACATTCCACCATCCTTGCTAACCCCCTGCCCCCTCTCTTCCCTCCCACCCCTCTGCCCTATCTAGAGTTCCTCTATTCCTCCCATGCTCCCCCTCCCTACCCCACTATGAATCAGCCTCCTTATATCAGAGAAAACATTGGGCATTTGGTTTTTTGAGACTGGCTAACTTAGTAAGAGGCTTTACTGAAGGATAGTAGAACAGACTTCTCCCAGGAGGAAGAAGGAAGACCCAAAAGGCAGAATCCATGGGATGAGGAAGTCCCATCCCTTTTATATCTAAGGTTTTCTTGGTCCTTCTACCTTCCTGTCTTTATCTTGTTTATTTCCCTTTATCCAGCATGTGATGGGGGATGCAGCTGGGAAGGCCAAAAGGTGGGAAACAGGTGGGCCCTGAGAAACAGGTGGGCCCATGGGAATGGGGTGGGGGAGGAGTGATCTGGGCAGGAAGGGCCTATGTGAATTGATTAGCACTTCCCTATCTGCTGGGAGTTTCTTTATTAAGAGTTCTTTAGGATGGGCCAGGCAGCCTGGGACATTAACTTTTCAATCTCCCAGGTCAGTTTCTGATTTCCCTGGACTCGGATCCGACTCCATTTTCTCTATTAGACTCAGTATCAGACCCAATTTACCTAGTGACACCACCTATCTTTAGATCTGGTTTGAATGATAGGACTGTTTTCCCTGCTGGCTTTGAAACTAATGCAGTGTTGTGAGCTGCCTGTGGAGAGAGCCATGTGGCACAGAGCTGAGGCGGCCTCCAGCTAACAGCCAGCAAGACATGAGGACTTCAGTGTGACCCTCAAGAGGAAACGAAGGCTCTTCACACCTGCAGGAGACTGGAAATGCATTCTTCCTCCTCAGTTACAGCCCTGCAAAGGACTCAGGACAGCTATGCCTGGACTCTGGATCCACAGAAACTGTAAGGTAACAACTATATGTTGTTGTAAGAGGGTTTTTTTTTTCCTTAGAGATTTCATAAGAGATCCTCATAGTGGAATTTCTGAGCTGAAATTTTCTGATGTACTCTGATCAGTGTCTTGTTCTTATTCCTTGGAGATGAGGCCTTAATCTTCTTTCTGCAGCATTCATACTGCTGGTTACCCGTGATGAGTTCTGCTCCCTCAAATGTTGAAGTATAACATTAGAGAAGCATGCCGAGGCAAACATATATAGCAGGGTTTATTTAAAAAGGGGTAGCAGAGGGAGAAGGGGGCCATAACTGGTATCCTAGGAGTAGTTCTCAGGAAGCAAGGTGTTCTACCTCTTTTATATGTCTTAGGCTTCTTTGTTGTCCTCTTCTCTTCCCCTTATCTTTCTCCTTCCTGCATCCATGACTAGGCCCAGGGAATGCTCTGTGGGATGGAAAACAGGTGGGCTGAAGCAGGAAGGGCAGGATGGAGCAAGAAGCTCAGGACTCATTAATTAACAACCTTTACAACTCATTGTAGGGAGGGGCAATTCCTGGGACAGGTTACCTTAGCAACAGTTGGAGCCAGGCAGGTTATCTTGATAGGGTAGAGGAATGGCTCTGAAGGCATTTCAGTTCTTCAGGGGGCAATATCCAACTTCCCAGACTCACTCATATTGACCGCCTTGATCAGATGTGACTCGATTTACCTATCTATATTAACTGCCTGTCTAATTCTGGCTTCAGCATCACCTAAATCCCTGGTGGAACTCTTGGATAGTGTCCCTTTCAAGCATAAATCAAACTAGATAGCTTCTGTAGGGTTAGTATATTTTTTCTGCACATAACTTCATGCATGAAAAGGTATGTTTCTTTCTCTACAGCCTCTCACTTGCTCTATCAGGACCATGCCAGCAAGTTTCTTATGTTTTGGTTTTCTCCAGTGAGTGTTAGGTACCAATCTCTAAGTCACCTAAACTAAGGGACCCATAGCATATTCTTCCAAGATATCTTCCTCCAAGCTCTCTTGGGCCCTTTAATAGAGAGTGACCCATGTATTTGTGCATCTTGGCAAGCATCCAACCAGGTAATGTTCCCTTCTGAAAAATATTCCACATCCTAGGAGTGGTTCTCTGGAATTCTGGCTCACTTGCTTTGAGGTGGTGAGTAGGGACTTAAGGTTACTTCTCTGATTAAGGTTACCATCTTGATTCAATATGGTGGGCTCGAGGAAGGCTGCATTCCTAGTTGCTCTGTGGCTTGGGATTCAATCAGAGGAAGTACTGCTTTTTAGAGAAGAGGAATTGAAAGAGGGATTTCATTAAAATTCACCATTTGACAGAGTGTCTTAGAGACTCAGAAATTTGGGTACATTAAACAAAGAAGAAAGAGTACATAGGAGCCGAGCTGGTTGCGACAGTGGCAGCAGCTATAGCAGCCCTGATTCACCACAGAGGGAGGGAGAACACAGAGAGAAACACATTTAGTATACAAAAGCCTGAGATCAGAAAAGCAGCCTGAGCTTAGCTGATCCAGAGGATGCACTGTACACTTGTGCTTAAAAGTGTTCTGGTTTCACTGGTCAAGGAGAGTTGAGGAGAAACCATCTTGAAGGGGCCACACTGCTGCTACTGCTTTTGCTGCCAGGCGATCTGTCAGCTGTCTTGGCAAGTGCCTGCTGTGTGACATAGGGCATAACAGGAGAAAACAGGCACAGAGAGATTGTACCTAGGGGGATCTAAGTCAGAAAGGCAAAGGGAGCCCTTTGAATCCAGCATTTGAGTTCAGCGGCTCGGGTGACCAGCTGAAGCTGGTTGGGAATCTGAATAGGTAGGTGTGGATACTCTCAGAGAATAAGTGTGGGAAGGCTGTGTTCATGGGCAGCAGAGTGTGTGGAGGAGTGGTTCCTCTTCCCCGTGAGTAGAATTTTAGGGAGGCTCCTGAAATCCAGAAGCTCCCAGTTGCTGAACTGCCAGGCCCTAGAGGTTTGTGGATCTAATCTCCCCAGAGCTGATATCACCTAACAAAGCCCCTGAAACATGATTAGACCCAAGCCCTACCCACCAGAACTCCACTCCCAGAGCTCACAACAACAACAAAAAATCTTATTTTCAGAATAGTTAAGTAAATTAGAAACAGGACAAAATTAAACATTATAAATAAATCAAAATGGCAATAATAAATAAACGTTTCTTTTATAGTAACATTGAACATAAATGGTCTCAACTTTCCAATTAAAAGACATAGACTGGCAGCATAGATTAAAAAATATGACCCAACTATATGTTGTTTGTCAGAGATGCACAGATGTTACAGGAAAAGACAGCCACAAACTGAAAGTAAAAGAATGAAAATTGATGATGTACCATGTGAATGGAGTTCGAAAACAACCAGGAGTAATTACTCCTGTATCTGACAATATAGACTTCAATCCAAAATTAATCAGAAGAGACAAAGAAGGTCATTTCATAATGGTAAAGGGGAACAACAATCCAAGAAGAAGATATAACAATAATAAATTTTTATATCACAAATGTGGGCACAACCAATTACATAAAAGACATATTTCTTAAATTAAAGCCTCAGATAGATCCCAGTACAATAATCCTGGATGATTTCAACACATTTCTCTTACAATTACATAGGTCATCCAGACATAAACTCAGTAAGAACCTTTGGGCCTGAAAATATTATAAATCAAATGGACTTAGCAGATATCCATAGAATATTTCATCCAACAACAGCTAAATATACTTTTTATTTTCTCAGGAATTTATGAAACCATCTCCAAAATAGACCATACTTTAGACCACAAATAAAAGATATAATGTCTTATAACTTGTCAGATCATAATGGAATTAAATTAGTAATCAACAAGACAAAACCCTACAGAACACATGGAGATTAGACAATAAACTTTTGAACAATGAAGGGACAATAGAAGAAGTCAATGGAGAAATTTAAAAATTCTCAGACTCAAATGAGAATAGTGACACAACAGACCAGAACCTCTGGGACACTATGAAGGCAGTTCTAAAAGGCAGTTTATAGATATGACTGCCTACATAAGAAAGTAAAAAAAGATACCAAATAAAAAACCTAATGAGGGGATGGGGATATGGCTCAAGTGATAGCATGCTCACCTGGCAGGGGTTCAATCCTCAGCACCACATAAAAATAAAATAAAGATGTTGTGTCCACCGAAAAAAAAAAAACTAAAAAAAATAAATATTAAAAAAATTCTCTCTCTCTCTCTGTCTGTCTCTCTCTGTCTCTCTCTTTCTTAAAAATAACAAAAACCTAATGATACATCTCAAGATCCTTGAGAAAGACAAACAGACCAATTCCAAAATAAGTAGAAGGAAAGAATTAAGTTCAGAGCTGAAATCAATGAATTTGAGAACAAATAAATAGAAAGGATTGATAAAACAAAGAGTTAGTTATTTGTAATGATAAATAAGAGCCCTAAACCTTTAGCCAATCTAACCAAAATAAAAAGGAAAAAAAAAACCAAATAAATAAAATTAGAGATGAAAAAGGAGAAATCACTACAGACATTATAGAAATCCAGTAGATTTTAGGGACTGTTTTGAAAATTTATACTCCAATAAATTGGAAAACCTAGAAGAAATAGATACATTTCTAGACAAAAACAATATGTCATAATTAAATCAAGAGTACAGAGAAAACCTAAACAGAACAATAGTTTGTAATTAGATAAAAGCAGTAATTTAAAAAAAAAAAAAAGCTTTCCAACAAAGAAAAACCCAGGACCAAATGGATTTTCAGCTGAAATCTACCAAATCTTTAAGGAATTATTGCCAATACTCCTCAAACTCCTCCATGAAATAGAAAGGAATGGAATACAGAATTCCAAATTCATTCTGTATCACACTTACACCAAAACCAGGTAAAAACACATCAAGGAAAGAAACTACAGCTCAATATCCCTGATGAACTTAGATGTAAAAATACTTATTAAGATATTCACAAATCATGGTCAACAGCATATTAAGAAGATTGTACATGATGACCAAGTTGGTTTTATCTCAGAGATGCAAGGATGGTTTAATATACACAAATCAATAAATATAATTCATCATATAAATAGAATTAAGAATGAAAATCACTTAGTTATCTCAATAGATAGAGAAGTCCTTTGATAAAATTTAGTATCCATTCATGATAAAACACTGAAGAAATTAGGGATAGAAGGAACCTACCTCAATACCATAAAGCCTATATGTGATTATCCCATAGTAAATGGGGAAAAACTGAAAGCATTTCCACTAAAATCTGAAACAGGACAAGGTTGTCCATTCTCACTACTCTTATTTAATACAGCACTAGAAATTTTAGCTAAAGCCATTAAGCAAGAGAAGGAAATAAAAGGGCTAAAAAAGGGAAGAAGTGAAATTATCACTATTTGTCGATGATATGATCCTTTACCTAGAAGATCCAACAAACAAATAAAAACACCAAAAGACTGGTAGAACTAGTAAACAAATTTGGCAAAATTGCAGGTTACAAAATCAACATACAAAAATCATAGCTTTTCTAACAACAATGAATCTGCTGAGAAAGAAATCAGGAAAACCATTCCATTCACGATAGCTTAAAGAAACAAACGAACAAACACATATCTTGGAATAAATCTAACCAAGCAGGGGCCATACCTCTACACCTTGACAAGGGTGCCAAAAATATTATATTGGAGAAAAGACAGTCTTTTTAAACAAATGGTACTGGGAAAACTGGTTATCTATATGTAGAAGAATGAAACTAGACCCTTAATATCTCCTAATGCACAAAAATCAATTCAAAATGTAACAAAGACCTTGGAATTTGACCAGATATGATCCAACTCTTAGGGAAAAATGTAGGGTCAACATTCCAGGATATAGGTAGGCAAAGGAAACAACTTTCTCATAGGATTCCTAAAGCTCAGGCAAAATGTCAAGAATTAATAAGTGAAATAGCATCAAATTAAAAAGCTTCTGCACATCAAATGAAGCAATTAGGAATGTGAAGAGAGAACCTACAGAATGAGAGAAAATCTTTGCTAGCTACTATTTTGCTGGAGGAATAATATCTAGAATATATAAAGAACTCCAAAAATTTGACACACAAAAGTTAAATAACCCAATTAATAAATGGGGAAATGAATTAAAAAGACATTTTCCAAAAGAAGAAATATAAATGATCAACAGATATATGAAAAAAATGCTCAGCATCTTTAGCAGTTAGGGAAATGTAAAGCAAAACTATGCTGAGATTTCATCTCACGTCAGTTAGAATGGCAATCACTAAGACTACAAATATAAACACAAAGGGGAAGGATATGGAGTAAAGGAACATTTTACACTGTTGGTGGGATTGTAAATTAGTACAGCCACCATGGAAATCAGTATGGAAGTTCCTAAAAAGACTAAGCATGGAAACACCATATGACCTAGATATACCATTTCTTAGTATTTGTCCTAAAGAATTAAAGTCATCATACTGTAGATACATGCATACCCATGTTTGTAGCAGCAAAGTTCACAACAGCCAAACTATGGAACCAGATGTCCATCAGTGGATGCATGGATAAAGAAAATGTGGCGAATACACAGAATGGAGTTTTATTCAGCCATGAAGAAGAATAAAATGATGTCATTTGCAGGAAAATGGATGGAACTAGAGACTACTATGTTAGTGAAATGAACTCAGAAGGTCAAGGGATGTATGTTTTCTCTCATATTCAGAAGTGAGAAAGAAAGGTGGGGGCAGATCCCTTGGAAATCAAAGGGAGATCAGTAGAGGAAAGGGACCAAGGGGTGGGAGGTGGGAGGGGGAAATGTTGGGAGTGCTATTGGCCAAGTTATACCGTTATATCGTAGCAACAAATGTATGAACATAACAACAAATCTCATCATTATGTACAACTATAATGCACCAATAAAAAATGTGGAGAAGAAAAGGGTCTTAGCATGTTCTGTACTGATCGCCCCTCACGTTAGAATGCATGAACACTTGGCTCTTGTAATCTCAACTATGAGCCTTTAGCCAAAAAATCTGTGATGACAACACAAAGGACTTTCATTTCACACCTTATTGCATCTTCATCTTTCCACTTTATGGATGCTCATCTTTCTCCAGCATCATAGTTATGGGGTGGGATGCAGAGGGCAGGGTGAGTTTTATTTTTAAAGAAAAGAATGTAAACAAGTAACCTACTGTTCCTAAGGAAGGAGTCTTCCTGTTGATCTTTCCACAGAAGCTACTAACTTCACTTTCAAAGGACAGGGAAAGGAGAAAGAACTCTCCAGATGGGTGAGCAGAGTCTCGAGAAGTCCCTGGACTAAAGGATTGGAAAGTTCTAAAAGGCTCCCAGGGATCTGAGGTTGCAAGAGACCAGAGCAAACCCTGGGAGTTAAGATTAAGAATAAGCAAGAGGGGAAAGGGTAGTCTGTTTCCCGACTCCCTCACCAGGGCGGGCTGGACCAACTCTATGAGCACCTGCCAACATCCTTCAACTGTAGGTTCATTCTATGCTTTCTTATATTGTTGTATTGTTCTCAAATAAATAGGCCCTCTGACTCCATTGTTCCTTTTTTTTTTTTTTTGAGTGGAAAATCTCCATTAGTTGCTTTTTAAAAAAGTAGCGTTCCCATAATTCAGGTGAATACAAAGGGCCACTTGGAAATCACAAGAATTATTTCAAGGCAAGATAAAATGAGGCCCAGCCATGACAATACTTACCAGGTCATGCTCATATGCTAACTGTCCTTGAGTTCTGATGGCTCAATTGTCACTGGTATGGTGACTTAAAAGGGTTCATTTTGTCTTCAATTGCAATGTAGAACCAGAGCAGGGGACAACTAGCCAATATTATTTTCCACACAGTTGTATCCTGGGGTTTGCTAAAGTACTATCTGGCAGCCAAGAGGAATCCTTCTAGAAGCAGGCGTTCCAGGGGACATGCCTTGCCCTTTTGCACATATAGAACAGAGTGACTTCAGGGCTTTCTCTTTGGTTATTTGCTTGGATATTGCTACTGTGTGTTGCATGCACAGACATACTGTAGCAAATAAGTGGCCCCCATTTGGTCCATCTCTGAACCTGGGGCAGTGTGGAGTGTTACACACCATCACGTAGGTCTTAATAATATTGACTTTCAGGTCATGCAGTGTGGGAAATGCATACTGGAATCTTCTAAGGAAGTTCACCTTACAGCTTTGAATCTTGTCATAACAAACTTCTTATAGATGTATTGGAAAAAAATTCTCTTTAAAACTTTTGGTTTTACTTTGTTTTTAAGCTTAGAATATATGTCATGTTAAAGATTATGGTAGGTTTCGAGTGTATATTCCATCTCTCTTCTCATTTTCTACTCTATTGAAATTGCATCTGCCTTTTGTTTATTATTATTATTACAAAGAAACCAGAAGTTGAAGAAAAACAATGAGATTTTTTTTCTCCCATTGGTAGAAACTGTCCTGCCCAGGGTGCTTCTGGGCTTCTCTTCATTTTTATGTTTCTCTCTGAGTGTTTTTTTTTTTTTATTGTATGCAGTTGATTAATGTAGTTGACTACTAATCAATATTAGCAGCCAGGGTAGTACAGATATTACTGCATTATAAATGATTTTTAAAGATATGATCCAAGAAGCAATCACTTTTAGGGCTGTATTTGTTATCACAATGTTGACAACCTTGATATCAGGATTTTAATATCCGGTAGGATAATGAAATTTCTATCCAACACAGAATTTCTCTGCCTTGGTACTGAAATAACCGAATATTGCTTCAGGTTGGTGAATGGTGATATTTTCCTGGCCTCTTTTCACATAAACATTTTTAAGAGGGTTTCTTTTTAAAGCCATAAGGATTTCTTAGACGTGAGGATAAAATAACAAAGGAAAGGTGCTTATCTGAAGAGAAAAAAATTGTGTTCTCTTAGCATTCTAGTTGGCCTCCTGCTCTAAGTAGATATGCCTCAGGTTATGTATGGGCTGTTGGTCTCTTGTCAGCAGCTGACAGGAACTGTGACAAGGATCTAAGGAAAGGGCCTTTGTGCAGGTGAATGCTGAAGAGAGGCTCAGAGGGAACCTGGCTGATAAGATTGTTTCACGGGAGAAAGAGAATCACAGGATCTCAAATATGTATGAATTGCTCCGATTGCTAGGGCCTGGGAGGGGAGAAGGCCCTCATTCCATTCCTCTTGCTCCAGGTCTTTACTGGATGAACTCACTGATGGTTCAGTGTGTTTAAAACTTTTTGTTGTCTTAATTTTGTTTCATATGTTAATGAAAATAAAAACAAGAAGTCAATATGTATAGATCCTATTTGGTATCACTAGAAAGAACCACTAATATTTTTTTGGTAGTGGGGGAGGTACTAGGGATTGAACTCAGGGGCACTCGACTACTGAGCCATATCCCCAGCCCTATTTTGTATTTTATTTAGAGACAGGGTCTCACTGAGTTACTTAGTGCCTTGCTTTTTCTGAGGCTGGCTTTGAGCTCATGAGCCTCCTGCCTCAGCCTCCTAAGCTGCTAAGATTATAGGCGTACGCTACCATGCCCCACAGAACCACCAATTTTTATATTCTGGAAATTATTATTGTGGATGCTAGCCTTACACTTTCTAATTTATGATATGATTTGCTATAAGTCATTAGTGATATTAGTCAGTGAACATTGTCTGAGTCTCAACTATGTTCAGTTCCCTAAACTAGACACTCCCCACCCCCAATTCCCAGCTTGGATCTACTGGCACTTAAATACCTGATACCCACTTTTCTGCATGGGTCTAGTTTCTGGAATTGCATGTAACCTCACTAAACTAGACACCATGTTATCTCTTCTTTTGGTTTTCCATGACACTGTCCACAATAAATATTGATTGAACTAAAGGAAAACAAAAACCAAACCAAACTTCCATGCTGGAGAAACTTGCTTTCCAAGTATCAAGGCCTGCTCTTCCCCAGTGAGTCTTGAATTGTTTTCTTCTCTTCCAAGTGGTTCACTTCATGGTAATATAAGCAATAAAAAGATCCCGATAGCAAGTGGTGGGTAGGAAAACTCCAGGAAGTTAACTCAAACTCCAAATGTACTGTAAAACACCACCCTTAAATGAATGAGATGCCAGGAAGGCTTTGCTCAAGTCCTATTGATAAAGATAAGAGTGGCTGACAACTGTGTGACAGGCTGAGAGCATATAACAGTTGTCATCGCATCTGGGATCTGAAAGGTTCATAATTTGCCTAAGGCCACACAGATAGTAAGGAATGGACCTCGGATACAAATCTACAAGCACCTGCTCTGGAACCTGCCCTCCATCTACTACACACACTCAGGGTTTCCTTCCTGGAAAGCCCTGGAATCAGAGTGGGTCCTCAGAAAGCTGATCAGGCAGGGTCCCTCTGAGAGTGGCTGGTACTTCCCAGCACAAGTCACAGCTGAGGATTTGAACTTCTGCTCCCCTCCTACTGACACAGAATGGTCTGGGGTGGGGGTGAGTAACTACTTTGGGTGAAGTCCATCAGTTGTAGAATAGCAGTTAGTCATCTCCAGTGAACAACAGTAGATTTGAGATATAAAAGCAGAAAAGCCTGTTTAAGACTATGAAAAAGAGAAAAAACAAAACCCAAGAGCCCAGAAGCCGTTCCATAAACATGTTTTGATAGATGGCAGGAGAAGAAGGATGTTATACTTAGAGAAGCTCTTTTGGAAGTGAGTTTTGGAAATTGAGTCAGTTTGGTGTCCTAGAAAGAGGAGTTAAAATTCACGAGTGCAGGAGAAACTTGGAAATATCCTAAGAGACAGTGTAATTAAACACAGCAGACTTCCTTCTTCTAAACAGAAAAGCAAAGAAAAGCGGGGTGGCCTGTGGATGTTTCCATCTGAACTTTGAAAATCCTGCTGAAGCCTAAGAGATTAGGGAGTCCTCAGCCTGAAAAGATTCATTAGTTAGAGAGCCAACCACGGTAAAATGTACCCATGACCTCAAGAGATGACTATGGGATTTAGAGATATTAAAGGGATTTTTTTTGAAAAGATACCAGAAAATTTAGGGATTATGAAAAAGAAGTTGTGAATGATGGGTATTGTCATGGGAACGATGACTATGAGGAGACAGAAATCAGAGGAAAATAATGGTATTCTCTATTAGCAGGGATTTTAATGGGTGAGAAAAATGTGGAACATGGGGAAAGAAATACCTGTTCAACCACTACAATGCTTACCCTACCAGTAGAAAGGGCTAAGTCATAGATGGGAGGAATTTAGTATAAAACTGCTGATGTCGTGTGATGCTGTGACAGGAAGCTGCACTTGTCTGTGAGGTTGTGAATTTTTTTGAGCCCATTGGCAAACCATTGATATGGTTGATGCCATATCCCCAGGGGACAAAAGTCCTCTGGAACACTGGCCCGTGCACCAACTCTGTCTCTTTCTTGTATGTGATAGGAACACAGCCATCTTTATTAATGAAGAAGTAAAAATAATGTTCTAGATTTCATATAGGCTACCCAAAATGCCACCTAATTTCTTTAAAACTATAATGGAAACTTAATTACTGATGAGAAACTGGATTATGTGAACAATTTGGACATCGGTACAAGGGTCATCTAGGTCTGTGGTGTAATTTAGTGGACATTCTAACCCAAGATTGAATATGCAGAAGAAGACCTGTGTTTGCCTGGTTAGTGTAATAGAGTTAATTGGCATATCTTACTTTTGGCCCTTGAATTTTTGAATTGATTTCATATAAAATGAGTTTTGACCTTTTAAAGCTTGCAAACATATGAATGGCTTTCATGACTTATCATGTTGGGGCGGGGTAGCTTTAAGAACTCACTTCCTATTTCCCTCTGCTTCACCTAAAGGCCAGTATAGCATAAAGTTCTCTGTGGAGCAAGAATGGTTTCTACTTGGCCATTAGGGACCATGAGCATGTATAGAATAGAACTGATCCCTGCTCCAAGTCTGCATCCCCTCGAGCAAGCCACCCTCCCAGACCCCTCCTTGACTGAGGAATAGGAGGGGAAGTTCAAATGTACCCCACTGAACATTTTCTTTACCAAATGATCTTTGTCAAACCCAGGGTGGGATGGGATGTTGTCCTATTCACAGGAGGTTTATCCCATCAGAAATGCTTAAAGCTCTTTAACCAGATACTAGATCCAGGTTGGTATCTGATATCTATCAATTCAGCATGTTAAATTTTGAGAATAGGAATTAAATAACACACAAATAACCATATTATTTTACTTTATGACATCTTTGTTCCCAAACACATCCTGTTCTAAATTTTTATACCTGCCTAATTGAGAAACATAAGCATTCTAATACTTAACACTTTTATGGAGTCTCTCCTTTTAAAATATGCTGGAGTCCCCTGTGGAAAGTTAAGCTGTTTTTATAACTCCTGATTTCAAAGTGTCCTCACTGAAACTGGTATTATTTTATTTGTTCTTGCCCATTTTGTAATACATGGCTCATTCTTTTTTGAAGCAATAAAGGAAAGGAAAATAAAATGGAACATCACCTGTACTACTCTTCATCTAAAGCCATTACTTTTTACCATGTTGAAATTACTCAGTCCCAAACCCTGAAAGTACTATTTTAAAATAAAGGGATTTATTTTAAAAAGTGCAGAAAAATGATTCAAGCTATAATTTTATTTACTTTTTTTTTGTAAACACACGCATAATAGCTTAAAAGCTCAGACCTCAATAGCAGAAATCAGTAGCTTGGGGATTTGTGGATTAATGTAAAATAATAATTGCCAAGGCTTAACAACATCCAAGGAAGTGAACACAATGATCCAGGGCTGCTCCCCACAGGCAGGAATCACTTCCCGGCACATACAGGAGGCCGCCTAGCTGCTTCCTAAAAGAAGCCCACCTCCTCCTGGTGCTAGGATTGAAGGACTTAATCTTTCATTGAATCAAAATTTTTCCTTTGCAACTTACACATTTACAAATTTATAGAATCAGTTGTCTTTCTTTTCCTACCTGGATCTTCAAATAAGTTTACTTTTTCCTCTGCAAATATCCTGAATTACTCAAGGTGGTAGCTTTCCAAGTTTTTCTTCACTTGTGTATGAAAAATACATTTTATAACTCAACCCCTGACATACAAACATACATAGCTTCAATAAATGTTTCAGGAAACAGTACTTACAAACATTTTTTTTAAAAGATTTTTTTTAATTGTCAATGAACTTTTATTTTATTTATTGATATGTGGTGCCAAGAATCGAACCCAGTGCCTCACGCATGTTAGGCAAGCACTCTGTGGCTGAGCCACAACCCCATTCCAACAAGCATATTTTTCTGATATTTTAAATTCTCATGCTTCATTAAAGTTTCCTGATCTGGAGCCACTGGATTATTCACAATCTACTAATGAATGGGTGCTTGGTTAGGGAAATGCTGACCTCGGCAATCTCATCTTAGTCCCAGAATTGGGACACACCTGTAGCTGGAATCCAGAAATGGAGCCACAGGCTTTCTGACCTTCAAGGTGAAATCTTGACTCTATTTTTTGATGTATATTTGACACTTCAGAGGGAGATCAATGAACTTATATTGTAGCCATATCTTATAGGCCTTTGTGACCATTTAGCTACCTGGGGCTGAAGAAATGAGAAGATACTGTCCCCAAAACCAAAAAAAGAGCCCAAAGTAGCAATAATGATTTGTATGTGGTGGGATAGTGGTGCTATGGGAAACTCACAGTTTAAGAACCCTCCTTATGGCCATCATTCCCATATCTCCATTCCAGGAGTACAAGCACTACCCTGGGGTTAGGAACCAAGCCAAGGGTCAGAACTACACCCAAGGTCCAAGTTCAGTGGCTCATCCTGAAGTGGAGCCAATGGTGGTAATTGTCATCTTGGAAGTCCACAATTCAGGAGGTGGCTTATGCTCCTGGTGACTTCATTATGCTACAAGTAGATACAATTACTTGATGAGCCACTCAGCACTTAATTGCTGCCTCCAATCAGAGCATGTTTAATGATGGCCATACAAATTAATTAGTGCAATTGTCAATGCTGAGTCAGCCAAAAGTAAAGTGGAAGGGGTGAAGAAGGAGACTTCTGTCCTTTGAAGAAACAGAAGAGTTGTTTCCAGGAGAAATGGCTCTGAGAATGATAAATATTGTGCAAAGAAAAATGAGTGTTGCTTCTTTTCACACTTAGAGTAATTATCTGTATAGTCATTAGGTAGATTGCTGCAGGCACTTGAATTAGGAAAGATTTCAGTATATTGTTATGAATTATTAACATAAAAAAGAACGATGACAAAAATTGAGCTTTATAACTGTTGCAAAGTATAGGTATATATCTGACTTTTGATGTGTTAGGCTAAAAAAGGCAGAAAAAGAGACCACAACCTGGGGTAGCTAGAAAGGATCTTAAATATTATCTAGCTCATTCCTTTTGGCAGTTGGAGTAAGCACAGACCATTTTTGGAAAGATGTAGGAAGAAAAAAGTCAACTTCAGCAATAGCATATTGTTATGGTTCATGCCAGAACAGAAACTCCCTCTTTTAGTGGCCAAGAAAGCCCTACCTTACAAGTTGCCCTGCACTTATCCTTTATTTCTTATATGGCTTTCAAATTTGTATTTCATTTTTTAATTTGACCGTCTTACTGTTCTCTAAGTAGCTCACCTAGCAGCAGTGGGAAGGTGATCTGATTTTACCCAGCATGCCAGTTGTCCTGGGCTTCCATTCAGGGTAACATTTGTCTAAATCCTTCTAAGCATAGTTTTTTTTTAAAAAAAATAGTTGTTTCCATATATTTCTTATTATTGTTATTATTAACTGTATTATTAATAGTCACATTTAAAGTAAGACTAGAGATTGGGTAGATCTTTGCTTCATCCTTCTAACTTCTGCTAAGGTCTCATCCTCCTTTATGTTAAAGGTATGGGTGAGAGTTCTCATCTTAATCACATTAATTCATGATTAAATATAAAAGACCATATTATAAGTCTCTCTGTCTTTTTATGAGACTTTCTAGACTGGAGATATCTAATGCCTCCCCTTCAATAACAGTGTGCCAGATGTTTTAGTTAACTTTTCATTACTGTGAACAAAATACCTGACAAGAACAACTTAGAGAAGAAACATATCACAGTTGGGTCAGGAAGGAGAGAGAGAAAGGGGGGGGCGGGGGACAGGGCTGAAGGGAAGATGAACCCTTCCAGGGCATGTCCCCAGTGACCCACGTTCTCCAGCCATGCCCTGTCTTCCAAAAGTTACCACCCAGTTAGTCCATTCAAAATAGAGTGGACAGATTACGTTACAGCTTTCACAATCATTTTACCTCCTGAACATTCCTGCATTAGCACAGAAGCTTTGGCATGACACCTCATTGTTAGAGTCTGTAAACAAGTCAGGATGGCTCCTCATGACCAACCACAACCCCAGTCATCCAGTGATCAACCAAGTGCTGCTGAACCCAAACAGTGAGGGGTGATTACTTGCTTTCTGTTTCAGGTGGTGGAAGTATTTGACACTGTTTATCCACTTGCACTAGTGTATCAGCTAGTTGTGCTACAGCCTTGTTATGTCTTTCAAGGTGCATAAAATTATCAGACTAACAGTTGGAAGTGGAAAATTATAGAATGTGTGTGTGTGTGTGTGTGTGTGTGTGTGAGAGAGATTTGTGTGGGATTCAGAGGTTGAACATTCCTGCCCCAGAGAATTTAGGGAGTGGTCTAAATGCTTTCACTACTATCTTATCACTGTTATTCATTTTATAATACATATCTAAAACAATATTTTTGTTTGATAAGAAGAAAAATATTTTGTGAAAGTTAAAATGGAATTTTACTTTTCTTAGGGAAGTTAATGATGGATATGCAACTTGCATTTATGATCTACTAAGCAGAACATAGGAATATCAGTGATCACATGAAAACCAAGTCATAAGACTGCTAAATAAACTTCATTATCTATTTAAAAATTAGTAGTTATTTTGAGATTATGACCATAGAAGGCATGTCATCACATGCCCCACAAAATATGTGCTTACATGTCACTCTGAGAAGGTAACACCTCATTTAGATTAAATGGCTATTCTGAATTATTTTGCTCATGCCCTTGACGTTTGGATAACCCTCTACAGTAGGGGCTGTTTCTTAGGACCAAGGATAAGACTGAAATAGACCTGCCCTAACAAAAAATAAAATGAAACTTAACAGGATTTAAAAGATCACCCAGCAATTAATTGCCAGTCAAAGAATAAAAGTATCTTTTGAAGGAAGAAAACATGGTCAACTGTTTATTATGTATCATCCACAAGGTTCAGTATGTATTCATAATGTATTAGAGTGTCAAAGCAGATGGAGAATATTATTCATAATCAAGAAAAAGCAGATAATAAGATAACCTAAATATTGTAATCACAATATAAATACTTTGAGGCTTCTCCACAAAAATGTTTAAGGATTTAAAGAAAAAGATGAACATAATATGTGAACCTCTAAGGAAAACTTTTCTTTTTCTAGTTCTTTTTAAATTTTTTATTGTTGGTTGTTCAAAACATTACATAGTTCTTGATATATCATATTTCACACTTTGATTCAAGTGGGTTATGAACTCCCATTTTTACCCTGTATACAGATTGCAGAATCACATCAGTTACACATCCATGATTTACATGTTGCCATACTAGTGTCTGTTGTGTTCTGCTGCCTTTCCTATCCTCTACTATCCCCCCTCCCCTCCCCTCCCCTCCCATCTTCTCTCTCTACCCCCTCTACTGTCATTCATTTCTCCCCCTTGTATTATTTTTCCCTTTCCCCTCACTTCCTCTTGTATGTACTTTTGTATAACCCTGAGGGTCTCCTTCCATTTCCATGCAATTTCCCTTCTCTCTCCCTTTCCCTCCCACCTCTCCTCCCTGTTTAATGTTAATCTTCTTCTCATGCTCTTTGTCCCTACTCTGTTCTTAGTTACTCTCCTTACATCAAAGAAGACATTTGGCATTTGTATTTTAGGGATTGGCTAGCTTCACTTAGCATAATCTGCTCTAATGCCATCCATTTCCCTGCAAATTCTATGATTTTGTCATTTTTTAATGCAGAGTAATACTCCATTGTGTATAAATGCCACATTTTTTTTATCCATTCGTCTATTGAAGGGCATCTAGGTTGGTTAAACAGTCTTGCTATTGTGAATTGTGCTGCTATGAACATCAATGTAGCAGTGTCCCTGTAGCATGCTCTTTTTAGGTCTTTAGGCAATAGACCGAGAAGGGGAATAGCTGGGTCAAATGGTGGTTCCATTCCCAGCTTTCCAAGAAATCTCCATACTGCTTTCCAAATTGGCTGCACCAATTGCAGTCCCACCAGCAATGTACAAGTGTACCCTTTTCCCCACATCCTCACCAGCACTTGTTGTTGTTTGACTTCCTAATGGCTGCCAATCTTACTGGAGTGAGATGGTATCTTAGGGTGGTTTTGATTTGCATTTCTCTGATTGCTAGAGATGGTGAGCATTTTTTCATGTACTTGTTGATTGATTGTATGTCCTCCTCTGAGAAGTGTCTGTTCAGGTCCTTGGCCCATTTGTTGATTGGGTTATTTGTTATCTTATTGTCTAATTTTTGGAGTTCTTTGTATACTCTGGATATTAGGGCTCTATCTGAAGTGTGAGGAGTAAAGATTTGTTCCCAAGATGTAGGCTCCCTATTTACCTCTCTTATTGTTTCTTTTGCTGAGAAAAAACTTTTTAGTTTGAGTAAGTCCCATTTGTTGATTCTGGTTATTAACTTTTGTGCTATGGGTGTCCTATTGAGGAATTTGGAGCCCGACCCCACAGTATGTAGATCGTAGCCAACTTTTTCTTCTATCAGACGGCATGTCTCTGATTTGATATCAAGCTCCTTGATTCACTTTGAATTAACTTTTGTGCATGGCGAGAGAAAGGGATTCAGTTTCATTTTGTTGCATATGGATTTCCAGTTTTCCCAGCACCATTTGTTGAAGATGCTATCCTTCTTCCATTACATGCTTTTAGCCCCTTTATCAAATATAAGATAGTTGTAGTTTTGTGGATTGGTTTCTGTGTCCTCTATTCTGTACCATTGGTCCACCCGCCTGTTTTGGTACCAGTACCATGCTGTTTTTGTTACTATTGCTCTGTAGTATAGTTTGAAGTCTGGTATCGCTATACCGCCTGATTCACACTTCTTGCTTAGCATTGTTTTTGCTATTCTGGGTCTTTTATTTTTCCATATGAATATCATGATTGCTTTCTCTATTTCTACAAGAAATGCCGTTGGGATTTTGATTGGGATTGCATTAAACCTATAGAGAACTTTTGGTAATATCGCCATTTTGATGATGTTAGTTCTGCCTATCCATGAACAGGGTATATTTTTCCATCTTCTAAGATCTTCTTCTATTTCTCTCTTTAGGGTTCTGTAGTTTTCATTGTATAAGTCTTTCACCTCTTTTGTTAGGTATTTTATTTTGTTAAGTATTTTATTTTGTTAAGTATTTTATTTTATTTTTTGAGAATATTGTGAATGGAGTGGTTGTCCTCAATTCCATTTCAGAGGATTTGTCACTGATATACAGGAATGCCTTTGATTTATGCATGTTGATTTTATATCCTGCCACTTTGCTGAATTCATTTATTAGCTCTAGTAGTTTGTTTGTAGACCCTTTTGGGTCTGTTAGATATAGTATAATATCAGCCACAAATAGTGATAATTTAAGTTCTTCTTTTCCTATTTATATGCCTTTAATTTCTTTCGTCTGTCTAATTGCTCTGGCCAGTGTTTTGAGAACTATGTTGAACAGAAGTGGTGAGAGAGGGCATCCCTGTCTTGTTCCAGATTTTAGAGGGAATGCCTTCAATTTTTCTCCATTCAGAATGATGCTAGCCTGAGGCTTATCATAGATTGCTTTTACAATATTGAGGTATGTTCCTGTTATCCCTAGTTTTTCTAGAGTTTTGAACATAAAGGGATGCTGTACTTTGTCGAATGCTTTTTCCGCATCTATTGAGATGATCATATGGTTCTTATTTTTAAGTCTATTGATGTGGTGAATAACATTTATTGATTTCCGTATATTGAACCAGCCTTGCATCCTAGGGATGAATCCTACTTGATCATGGTGCACAATTTTTTTGATATGTTTTTGTATCCGATTCACCAGAATTTTATTGAGGATTTTTGCGTATAGGTTCATTAGAGATATTAGTCTGTAGTTTTCTTTCTTTGAAGTGTCTTTGTCTGGTTTAGGTATCAGGGTGATGTTGGCCTCGTAGAATGAATTTGGAAGTTCTCCCTCTTTTTCTATTTCCTGAAGTAGCTTGAAAAGTATTGATATTAGTTCCTCTTTAAAGGGTTTGTAAAACTCTGCTGTATACCCATCCGGTCCTGGGCTTTTCTTAGTTGGTAGTCTTTTGATGGTTTCTTCTATTTCCTCAATTGATATTGGTCTGTTTAGGTTGTCTATATCCTCCTGACTCAATCTGGGCAGATCATATGACTTAAGAAATTTATCTATGCCTTCACTATCTTCTAATTTATTGGAGTATAAGGATTCAAAATAATTTCTGATTATCTTCTGTATTTCTGAAGTGTCTGTTGTGATATTGCCTTTTTCATCCCGTATGCTAGTAATTTGAGTTCTCTCTCTTCTTCTCTTCGCTAGCATGGCTAAGGGTCTGTCGATTTTATTTATTTTTTCAAAGAACCAACTTTTAGTTTTGTCAATTTTTTCAATTGTTTCTATTGTTTCGATTTCATTAATTTCAGCTCTGATTTTAATATTTCTTGCCTTCTACTTCTTTTGCTGTTGTTTTGCTCTTCTTTTTCTAGGATTTTGAGATGAAGTATGAGATCATTTATTTGTTGGTTTTTTTCTTTTTTTAAGGAATGAACTCCAAGCAATGAATTTTCCTCTTAGAACTGCTTTCAATGTGTCCCATAGATTCCGATATGTTGTGTCTGTGTTTTCATTTATCTCTAAGAATTTTTTAATTTCCTCCTTGATGTCTTCTATAACCCATTGATCATTCAGTAACCTACTGTTCATTCTCCAAGTGATGCATGATTTTTCCTTCCTTCTTTTATCGTTGATTTTCAGTTTCATTTCATTATGATCAGATAAGATGCATGGTATTATCTCTACTCCTTTATATTGTCTATGAGTTGCCCTGTGACATAATATATGATCTATTTTTGAGAAGGATCCATGTGCTGCTGAGAAAAAAGTGTAACTGCTTGATGTTGGGTGGTATATTCTATATATGTCAATTAAGTCTAGGTTATTAATTGTGTTATTGAGTTCTATAGTTTCCTTATTCAACTTTTGTTTGGAAGATCTGTCCATTGGTGAGAGAGGTGTGTTGAAGTCTCCCATGATTATTGTATGGTGGTCTATTAGACTTGAACTTGAGAAGAGTTTGTTTGATGAACATAGCTGCACCATTGTTTGGGGCATATATATTTATGATTGTTATGTCTTGTTGGTGTATGGTTCCCTTGAGCAGTATGTAGTGTCCCTCTTTATCCCTTTTGATTAACTTTGGCTTGAAATCTATTTTATTTGATATGAGTATGGACACACCTGCTTGTTTCCGAAGTCCATATGAGTGATATGATTTTTCCCAACCTTTCACCTTCAGCCTATGTATGTCTTTTCCTATCAAATGCGTCTCCTGTAGGCAGCATATTATTGGGTCTTGTTTTGTGATCCATTCTACTAGCCTGTGTCTCTTAATTGGTGAGTTTAAGCCATTAACATTTAGGGTCATTATTGAGATATGGGTTGTTCTTCCAGCCATATTTGTTTATTTCTGTTACTAAACATGGTTTGTTTTCCTCTTTGATTATTCCCCCCCCTTTAGTGTCCTACCTCCCACTGTTGGTTTTCATTGTTATTTTCCATTTCCTCTTCCTGTAATGTTTTGCCGAGGATGTTTTGAAGAGATGGTTTTCTAGCTGCAAATTCTTTTAACTTTTGTTTATTGCGGAAGGTTTTAATTTCATCTTCCATCCTGAAGCTTAATTTCACTGGATACACAATTCTTGGTTGGAACCCATTTTCTTTCAGTGTTTGAAATATCTTATTCCAGGATCTTCTAGCTTTCAGAGTCTGTGTTGAAAGATCAGCTGTTATCCTGATTGGCTTACCCCTAAATGTAATCTCCTTCCTTTCTCTTGTAGCTTTTAAAATTCTCTCCTTATTCTGTATGTTGGGCATCTTCAATATAATGTGTCTAGGTGTGAATCTCTTATGATTTTGTACATTCGGTGTCCTGTAGGCTTCTAGGATTTGGGATTCTATCTCATTCTTCAAGTCTGGGAAGTTTTCTCATATTATTTCATTGAATAGATTGCTCATTCCTTTGGTTTGGACCTCTATACCTTCCTGTATCCCAAAGACTCTTAAGTTTGGTCTCTTTATGTTATCCCATATTTCTTGGATGTTCTGCTCATGGTTTCTTAACAGTCTTGCTGAGCTGTCTATGTTCTTTTCAAGTTGAAATGCTTTGTCTTCATTGTCTGATGTTCTATCTTCTAAGTGTTCTACTCTGCTGGTAGTATTCTCAATTGATTTCTGTTTGTTTGTTTTTTATAACCTCTATCTCCCTGTATAGTTGATCTTTTGCTTCCTGGATTTGTTTGTGTAATTCATTGTCGAAGTGATCTTTCATTGTCTGATTTTGCTGTCTAATGTCTTCCTTGAGACTCCAGATCATCTGAAGCATGTATATCCTGAATTCTTTATCTGACATTCCATCTGCTGCAGCTGTTATCTCTTCTAAAGTTGAGTTGACCTACATTGCTTGTGGTCCTTTCTTTCCTTGTCTTTTCATACTGCTTGCGTTTCTGCCGCAGTCCGGCTGCAGCAAAATAACCGGGGGGTGACGAACAACTTGTGAACGTTGATACAGCAGGAGTAGGAGCCGTTTATTGCAGGACAGGAGCAGTATTTATACATTCCACACAGCTTATCTAATTAGCATAAACTAGATACATCAGTCAACCAATAAGGAATCTCCACACTTAATGGCTCGCTTTTGTTACTTCTCAAACCACTCCCTCTGGCATTTTGCCAGGCACCATCCAGACTTGTTTACGAACTCTAACATTCCCCTGGCAAAATGCCAGGTGTTATTTTTGACTTGTTTACAGACTCTAACATTTCCCCCTTTTGTTTAATTTAAATAACGACCATAGTGGTTTTTACAGAAACACCATAAGTAACCTGCTACAAACAGAAAGGGAGGATACAAAATGTCACAATACCAAGCCAATTGATGGCTCCATGCAAGAAGCCCTTGGAAAAATTATACCAGCAATGACACTGTTAGCAAAGATACCGAATTACAATTTGTTATAGATTACAGTTTGTTGTCTCAGTCCAGGTAAAGCAGTGTCTCAATAGATTAACTCACAGTCCCGGTAAATCACAGTCCAGGTAAGTTCTGTAGGCAGCTAGCTTAAATCACAGTCCAGGTAAGTTCTGCAGGCAGCTAGCCAAAATCACAGTCCAGGTAAGTTCTGCAGGCAGCTAGCTTGATCCGAAGTCTCGCCCGGTTCTCAGCTGAAATATCAGTCCGGTTCTCAGCAACACTGGAAATTCTTCCACTTTGGTCTTTACCGGCACTGGGACGAAGGCAGGAACTCCGGATGGCTAAAGAAAATCCTATAGCATTCTACTAAGAAAACAACCTTCTGAACAATTTAGTACATTATCTCAAGATTTTTACATTTGAAATAAGCCTTAATAGTGCTTATTACTCATTAGCTTCCAGGTGTGGGAGAACCATTGTAGTTAATTGGCAATGAAAATGACCAAACATCAGCTGTAGCGTCCTGGGCAGCCCCAGATGGCCCTGGGGAGTGTCCCGGACTCAAACTGCTACTGGGCACAGGGAGCAAGAGCCTGCGAGACTGTGCCTCCAGGTCAGGTCTAGATTTGGGCTCGGGCAGTGGAAGAGCTAGCTCCCCGGCCAGGAGGCGGGGAAGAGCCAGTCGCCGCCGCCTCTTGGAAAATCCTTGCTGCGCTGTGACCAGCTTGCACACTCGGCAGCCGCCTCTCCGCTTCACGCACCCTCCGGTAACGAAAAGTATTTAGTAATAGCCTTTTGCTGCAACTTTTTTCCTGATAATCCTTCCTCCTCTGATAATCTTTCTTCTTCTGAACTTTCTTTTTCTTTCTGACTAGAGTTCCTGGGCTCTTATCGACACATGCCCTAACTATTCTTGGTTCCACTGGGGTGCCTTCTTCCCTTAGTAATTTACTTCTCACCCCTTCCATATTTTCATCACAAAGACAATACAATACACTGAGACAAAACAAGACACAAACATACTGTATCAATCTTCTCCATTTTCTCGAAATGGTCATTTTTTCCTCTCACCCTATCTGCCTAGGGACAAGCAGATTTGCTCCCGTCCTATCTATGGACGGGCAGCATTTTTCGTCACTTACCCCCGAGTGTCCCGGGGCTCCCCGTAACGGGCCACCATCTGTAGAAGGCCGGCTGGCTGCAAAATAACCGGGGGGTGACGAACAACTTGTGAACGTTGATACAGCAGGAGTAGGAGCCGTTTATTGCAGGACAGGAGCAGTATTTATACATTCCACACAGCTTATCTAATTAGCATAAACTAGATACATCAGTCAACCAATAAGGAATCTCCACACTTAATGGCTCACTTTTGTTACTTCTCAAACCACTCCCTCTGGCATTTTGCCAGGCACCATCCAGACTTGTTTACGAACTCTAACATTCCCCTGGCAAAATGCCAGGTGTTATTTTTGACTTGTTTACAGACTCTAACAGTTTCTTTCTGCTTGGTGAAACTGTTGTGTTTTTGAAATTTTTTCCCCCTATATATTTATATTGCTCTTGTATAGTTGAAAAGTCTCCCTTGCAGGGTTGGGCGGCGGTCTGCTTACCTTGCAGGCGTGGGCGGCGCCTCTCCTCTGCCCCTCCTCCAATTGGTGTGACTTGTCTACCACACCCGCGGATCGCTGGGCCTGTTCTGGGCGCGGGCAAAGGCTCTGCTCTGCTCCTACTCCAATTGGGGTGACGTGCCTACCACCCCGGCCGGCCACTGGGCCTGTTCCACCGGTCGGTCGCAGGTCTGCCTACCTTGCGGGCACGGGTGGCGGCTCTGCTCTGCCCCTACTCCAAATGGGGTGACGTGTCTGTCACGCCGGCAGGCCACTGGACCTGTTCCGCTGGTCCGTCGCAGGTCTGCCTACCTTTTGGGCGCGGGTGGCAGCTCTGCTCTGCCCCTACTCCAATTGGGGTGACGTGTGTACCACACCGGCAGGCCGCTGGGCCTGATCCGCCGGTCTGTCCCAGGTCTGCCTACCTTGCAGGTGTGGGCGGTGGCTCTGCCCTGCCCCTCCTACCATGCCCGCGGACTTCTGGGCCTGTTCTGCCGGTCGATCGCAGGTCTGCCTACCTTGTGGGCACAGGTGGCGGCTCTGCTCTGCCCCTACTCCAATTGGGGTCACGCCGGCGGGCCGCTGTGCCTGTTCTGGGTGCGGGCGGCGGCTCTGCTCTGCCCCTCTGGCTTGATGACAAAGTGAGAGAGACTCGGGTGTTTGTGACTCACTTTCTTTACCAGGAGACCAACTGTTTCTGTCACCGCTGGTATTGATGAAGTTCTCTCCTCCGCCGCTTTCGGATGACATCAGATCTCTGCCATGTTGGTATCCCATACGAATGGCAGCATTTCGTTCCCTTTGCCGGGTGACCAAAGCAACGGGTGAGTCCTGACCGGCCCTCACAAGCCCCGTCTCAATCCTGTTGCCACTGCCTATGAAGGCTCGGTTGGTATTTACCTCCACAGTATTCAGCAGGACCCGGACCGAGAAGCAGTCTCCGCGGGTTCTTTATCCCTGGGCCAGAGCAGTTCCGGGAGCCGGAATTCGGCCGCTCCGTGCTAGGTGTATGTTCTGATAGGAGCAGGCTCCAAGAAGCAGTTTCCGCGGGTTATTTAGCACTGAGCCTGAGTAATCTGTCTGCAAGCCGCAGGCGAATGGCAGCCTGAAATTACCTGTTCTATGGCTGAATGAGCTGCAATCAGTCGAAAACAGGGATGGTGACATCAGCTCTCCAAGATGGTGGCCGCTGGCTTCCTCTGTGGTCTGACCAGTGTGGAGAACCGAATTGGACCGCTTCCTTCCCCCGTCTCAAAAACCCTTTTTCTAGTTTTAAAAGAAATTAAGAAAAAATAATAAGTGATTGCTTACTAGGTTTATAAGTGAAAATAAAACATATAGTGATGTGTTATTAAATGTTTAATAACTGGCTCTTTGAGGGGACAAGTCTTGATTTGTAGACTTGACAAATTCCATGGTATAAATCCTGTTACTATTATTCATTTCAAGTTAAAAATTTTTATATCAATCTGATTACAGAATTCCCCCAAATTTATCAATCACATTATGTAAGCCAGCGTAAGGCAGCTCCAATGAAATACTGAAAACATATGAGAACACTAGTGAAGGAAAAGGGGCCATGGAATCATATTGTTTTAAATTTCTTATATTTTATGTTAAGTGGCATAATGCTACCTTTAAGTGCACTATACAAAGTTAGGCATTTATATCAAAATACAAAATGGAAACATTAAAAACAATACAAAGATGTATAGCTAACATATCAATAGATGATATTTAGTAGATTGCTAAAATAATCTCATATAAAGTGAAAAAGAATAGAGAAAATTGGAACAAATAATATAGAATAGCAACATGGTAAACTTAAATCCAGCTATATAAATAATTACATTAAATTTAAATAGACCAAACACTCCAGTTATTGGTAGAAATTATCAGATGGGGTGAAAGGCAAGATCCAACTATATACTGTCCATATGAAATTTACTTTAAACACAAAAATACAGATCAGTTGAGAAGAAAAGGATGGAATAATATATATCATATGAAGGAAAAGCTTAAGAAGATTGGTGTAACTAAATTAATGTCATTAGATTTCTGATTTTCCCTCTTAGTCTTTATCTTAGCTACAATAAATACCTTTCAAGTTAGTCTAAGGACTCAGAAATATAAAGACAAGATAGATATTAGGATAATATGTAATATTAGAGATTTAGAGAGATGTTTCTTAGTTATTAGAAGTTTTGTTCATCAGAAAGACATAATATTCACTATTTATGGACTTATAATTAGTTGGGAGTCTTTAAATAAAGTACTCCATGAATAGATCATCAAAAAACTTGAGTTTTAAAGATTTTAGCTGATTCTAATTATTGAAAAGGAAGTTTCCAAAGAGAAAGGCATTAAAACGTACCCTTGCAAGACATCACTTAAAAGATAAGAGCTCAAGTAGTTACCAGTTTTTAAATTCTATAATTGTTCTTTGGAATATCTTAATTTATAACAAGACCATTTGGATAGAATGTCTGTTTTTAATTGGATAAATTTATATTCTTTAAAAGAGGAAGCAAAATTGGAAGGATTATTCAGTATCTACATTGGGCAAAATGTTCAAAAAAATCAGTAAATAGAGGCAATTTATTTCACATTTTAAAAAACTGAAGAAGAAATGTGCTTAAAATGGGTAAGATTCAGTATGTATGAGATTATTAGGGCTTAAATATTTACATAGTTCTCTATGAAAACCTAATAATGAGAATATCTTCTATTTGGCAGAACTTCCTCTGAGCTTACAGTGCACTTCAGCACTTGGCCAGAGTCAGTTGAAACAAACAATTTCAAGTTTATTAACCTTAAAATAAAACTTTGAACAAGCTGAAAAAAGTCTTATAAACAAATAACAAATAAGAGACTGATAAAAACATATTTATCCAACAATTACCATTGAGCAGTACTTAACACAGATATGCTGATTAAAAACTACTAAAAGTGCATGAAAAAAGCTTATTTTAAAGCAGATAATCATACAGAAGTGTTCTATTCTTTTGTAATATACATAATTGTTTTTATTAGAAATAATTTTATTTTTTTCAAAAATAAAACAATTTTACGGGGCCCACCAGTAGAAACATTCATGAATCAACAAAAATTTATTTTAAACAATTGTTTTATTGTTTCCTTTCACTCTGAAAGTTTTCCTACTTTGGATAACAAGTTATAGGTATCATGTACCCAGGGGATAAAATTAGTCTGTCAGCCAGCCACTTGGTGCTTCTTGGGTGCTTATTAAGCATCTGTTTTATGTATTTAAAAAGCAAATGCATCTTTTCCAACCCTTCACCTATTCAGGGATGCTTTGTTTATTCATATAAAAGAAGCAAGTAGAAAATAATATAATAGCATAGCAACACATTTAGTTTAAACTTAAATTGACAGCAGTATAAAAAATGATAGTCTGAAGTAAAGTTTGATGCTCTGTGACCTTTTTGTTAGTTATTCTAATGTCAATTATATTCACCATTTTCTCCTATTGTTATCAAGGTGACTGAGAACTGTCTTTGTGTTAATCCGTGGGACTGTTCTTTGGCCACGAGTAAACACTATTTCTAGCCTTCCAGGCCTATGTGTCCTTTGATAACTAAGAGTTTCAATTGTAAATGACATGGTTTTCTTTATTTCTCTTCATGTATTAAATATTTTGAAGACTCGGGAGGATGTGCTTAACTGTTCAAATTTGCTTCCCTATAATTACTGAGTGGATATAATGAGGATTAAGCAAGAATAAAAAATAAATTATTTTATCATATTCAGGAGTTTTTTCTTAAATTTTTAGTTATAATAATTTTCCCAGATATTTCCCTTTAAATCATTGAAAAATTAAACATGTCTATATTTGTCCCTAACACTTTAGTATAAATTATAAGGGAGTATAAAACTCCTCAAAGAAGGGGAAAATTTCTGAGAGGACAGAAGTTAAGGGGGAGAGCCGTTATGGAGGGACGGGAAGCAGAGAATGATTTTATCTGATTCATGGCTTTTCCCATGGTGAAATCTGACTTAGGTTCCCAGGGCTTTTGTCTGAGTTAACTCTGTCTTTGAGGTCAAACATCCAAGGTGAGGACATTTTCCCTCTTACTCTTTATCTTAGCTATAGTAAATACTTTCCAAGTTAGTCGGAGGACTCAGAAATCTGAACTAGATTCCAAAATGTAGTGAAGCATTTACTGACCCTGAACTGGCCTTTTCTTCCACATGTGCCCACCAGTGGAATATGTATTCTTATTTTTATTGTTTTGATTTTGAGATGGAGATGCTAAGAAATAGAAGGTTTCTAATTCAAAAGACTGTATTGTCTTCGTTACTGTGTATTGATTATATCCTTAAATATCTCTCAATTTCAAGCAAGTAAATTTCAACATTTCAAACCAGGAAATATTGGTATGTGGTAAATATTTGGGGGACATGCTCTATACTATTCTAGGAATGGGAAATCTTGCAATAACAATTCACTTAATGTCAACCAGTGTTTTCCCTAGAAACAAAGGTCTAGCATTCTTTCTAGAACTCAGTTTGGGAAATAATGCCCAAAGAAGTTAGATATTATGGGCTTTAAAAATAAAAGCTTTAAAAATAAAAGCTTCATCCCCTCTATTTATAGCCTTGCCCTCACTTTTCAATGTTTAGTTTTTTTTTCTGGGAAAAAAAAACCCCAAACAAAAACTCCTTTAAAGGTAAAATTTCACATATGTAAATAACATTAATTTCAGTGGAAAAGACTTTTAAAGCACTCTTGAACCCCCACATTAATACACACACAAAACTGAATCCTACTAAACCAGCATGATTACATATACAGTTCACGTGAACAATTATGGCTTCACAGACAGTGGCTGTTCTGGGATGATTCTGTTATAGGTTCTTCCAGGTTTTCAGATCCAGTTCTTATGCAGATGACTTACGTAGGGAGTCATGTGTAACATAGGAAGCTTAGGACAATGCTCACCCAAAATGCATTCATATGCCCCGATTCAAATGTTTTTGGTACTCTAATTCATATAATGAACCACTAATTACCAAAGTAATCGATATTAGGAAGGGGCTTTGGGAGGTGGTTAGTTCATAATCCAATCCCATACAAATGGGATTAGTACCCTTATAAAAGAAGACTCTGGGAGCTACTTTGTCTCTTCAAGGACACATTGAGAAGATACTGTCCATGAATAAGGACCTGAGTCATCACCAGATACCCAGAATGCCAATGCCTTGATTTTGATGGTTGTAGCCTCCAGAACTGTGAGAAATAAATTTCTGTTGTTTATAAGTTAGCCAGGTTGTGATACTTTGTTAAAGTAGCCCAAGTAAACCCAGATGAAAATGATACACAATGTCATTGTAATTAAATCCTTAATTTAAAAAAAAACTACAAATAGTAGAGACTAAAGAAATCAATGAAAACAGAGAAATCTCTATCCCATAACTATAAAATGAGCAAATCACGAGTATCCTTTATAACTATGAGGATGACAAGAAATGACTCATTTTACTGGGCTATATGTTGATATGTGAAATATGAATTTGTTCTTGCATTTGAGAGGAGATGTGCTGAAACTAAAACCTGGCATCAAATGATTGTCATTAATGGTTTTTTAAATTTTATCTATCTATCTATCTATCTGTTTTTTGTTTGTTCTAATCAGTTATATATAACAGCACAATGCATTTAGGTTCATTGTACACAAATGGAGCACAGCTTTTCATTTCTCTGGTAGTATATGATGTAGAGTTGCACTATATGTCCAGTCATACATGTATCTAGGATAATAATGTCTGTCTCATTCTACCATCTTTCCTACCCCCATATACCCTCCCCTTTAAATTTTATTTTTGATTAACATGTATAAATTGTACATTTTGATGGGGTTCAGTGTGATATTTAAATATATGCATGTAGTGTGCACTATCAAACCTAACTTCCCTTTGTTCTTCCTTCCCTCTCTTCCCAACCTCTAGTAATCACTCTTCACATTTAGGCTGACTCCCTTGCCCCCTATAGCGTTATTGAGGTAAAATTGAAGTACAATAAATGTACATATTTAAAGTATGCAACTTGATCAGTTTTGACATATATGTAACCAAAACAATCAATATAAAAGGCATTTCCAGGGCTGTGGCTATGGCTCAGGGGTAGAGCACTTGCCTCACATGTGTGAGGCACTGGGTTTGATCCTCAGCACCACATAAAAATAAATGGATAAATAAAGATATTGTGTCCATCTACAACTAAAAAAAATTTCCATTACTTTTTTTTAAAATTTGAAATTATGCAGTCTAGGTTTCCTGCATGTTCTATTACATTAGAAATCAATTATGTTAAGATACATAGAACCCCACCCTCTCATGTCAAGTATTTCAAAAATTAAATGACACAATTATAAGTATCTCAGAGGTCAAGAAAGAAAGCACAACAGACTTTGAAAGCAAGAAGATCCTGGAACAATGTATTTCAAGCGCTGAAAAATAATGGATTCCAACCAAGAATACTGTATCCAGCAAAATTAAGCTTCAGATTTGACAATGAAATTAAAATCTTTCACAATAAACAAAAGCTAAAAGAATTCACAGCCAGAAAACCAGCACTGCAAAGCATTTTGAGTAAAATACTACAAGAAGAGGAATTGAAAAATAGTGCCCAAAACTAACAGTGGGAGGTATCTCAGTAAAGGGGGAGGAAAATAACCAAAAAGTAAAAACTAGCCAAACTAAAATAAATAAATAAATAAACATGACTGGAAGTACAAATCATATTTCAATAGTAACCTTAAATGTTAATGGCCTAAACTCACCAATCAAGAGACATAGGCTAGTAACCTGGATCAAAAAAACAAATCCAACAATATGCTGCCTTCAGGAGACTCATATGATAGGAAAAGACATACACAGGCTGAAGGTAAAAGGTTGGGAAAAATCATACCACTCACATGGCCCTCGGAAGCAAGCAGGAGTGGCCATACTCATATCGAATAAAATCAACTTCAAACCTAAGTTAATCAAAAGGGATAAAGAAGGACACTATATACTGTTAAAAGGAACCATCCACCAACAAGACATAACAATTATCAATTTGTATGCACCAAACAATGGAGATGCAACATTCATAAAACAAACTCTCCTCAAGTTCAAGAGTCAAATAGACTGCAACACAATAATTATGGGTGACTTCAACACACCGCTCTCGCCATTAGACAGATCCTCTAGACAAAAACTGAATAAAGAAACTATATAACTCAACAGCACAATCAATAACCTAGACTTAACAGACATATATAGAATATATCAATCATCATCAAGTGGATACACATTCTTCTCAGCAGCACATGGATCCTACTCAAAGATAGACCATATATTATGCCATAGGGCAACTCTTAGTAAATATAAAGGCGTGGAGATAATACCATGCACCATATCTGATCATAATGGAATGAAACTGGAAATCAATGATAAAAGAAGGAAGGAAAAATCCGACATCACATGGAAAATGAACAATATGCTACTGAATGATCAATGGGTTACAGAAGACATAAAGGAGGAGATAAAAAAATTCTTAGAGACAAATGACAATACAGACACAACATACCGGAATCTATGGGACACAATGAAAGCAGTTTTAAGAGGGAAATTCATTTCTTGGAGTTCTTTCCTCAAAAAAAGAAAAAAACAACAAATAAATGAACTCACACTACACCTCAAAAACCTAGAAAAGGAAGAACAAAACAACAGCAAATGTAGTAGAAGACAAGAAATAATTAAAATTAGAGCAGAAATCAACGAAACTGAAACGAAAAAAACCATTGAAAAAATTGAAAAAACTAAAAGTTGGTTCTTTGAAAAAATAAATAAGATCGACAGGACCTTAGCCATGCTAACAAAGAGAAGAAGAGAGAACTCAAATTACTAACATATGGGATGAAAAAGGCAATATCACAACAGACACTACAGAAATACAGAAGATAATTAGAAAGTATTTTGAAACCCTATATTCCAATAAAATAGAAAATAGTGAAGATATCAATAAATTTCTTAAGACATACGATCTGCCCAGATTGAGTCAGGAAGACACACACAATTTAAACAGACCAATAAGAAAGGAAGAAATAGAAGAAGCCATCAAAAGACTACCAAGCAAAAAAAGCCCTGGACCGGATGGGTATACAGCGGAGTTCTACAAAACCTTCAAAGAAGAATTAATACCAATACTTTTCAAGCTATTTCAAGAAATAGAAAAAGAAGGAGCTCTTCCAAATTCATTCTATGAGGCCAACATCACCCTGATCCCGAAAACAGACAAAGACACGTCAAAGAAAGAAAACTACAGACCAATATCTCTAATGAACTTGGATGCAAAAATTCTCAATAAAATCCTGGCGAATCGAATACAAAAGCATATCAAAAAAACTTGTGCACCATGATCAAGTAGGATTCATCCCTGGGATGCAAGGCTGGTTCAATATACGGGAATCAATAAATGCTATTCACCACATCAATAGACTTAAAGACAAGAACCATATGATCATCTCAATAGATGCAGAAAAAGCATTCGACAAAGTACAGCATCCCTTTATGTTCAAAACACTAGAAAAATTAGGGATAACAGGAACTTACCTGAACATTGTAAAAGCTATATATGCTAAATCTCAGGCTAGCATCATCGTAAATGGAGAAAAACTGAAGGCATTCCCTATAAAACCTGGAACAAGACAGGGATGCCCTCTATCACCACTTCTATTCAATTTAGTTCTTGAAATACTAGCCAGAGCAATTAGACAGACAAAAGAAATTAAAGGCATAAAAATAGGAAAAGAAGAACTTAAATTATTGCTATTTACGGATGACATGATAATATATTTAACAGACCCAAAAGGGTCTACAAAGAAACTGCTAGAGTTAATAAATGAATTCAGCAAAGTGGCAGGATATAAAATCAACATGCATAAATCAAAGGCATTCCTGTATATCAGCAACAAAACTTCTGAAATGGAAATGAGGAAAACCACTCCATTCACAATATCCTGAAAGAAAATAAGATACTTGGGAATCAACCTAACAAAAGACGTGAAAGATTTATATAATGAAAACTACAGAACCCTAAAGAGAGAAATAGAAGAAGATCTTAGAAGATGGAAAAATGTACCCTGTTCATGGATAGGCAGAACTAACATCATCAAAATGGCGATATTACCCAAAGTTCTCTACAGGTTTAATGTGATGCCAATCAAAATCCCAATGGTATTTCTTATAGAAATAGATAAAGCAATCATGAAATTCATATGGAAAAACAAAAGACCCAGAATAGCAAAAGCAATTCTAAGCAGGAAGTGTGAATCTGGAGGTATAGAGATACCAGAGTTCAAACTGTACTACAAAGCAATAATAACAAAAACAGCGTGGTACTGGTACCAAAACAGGCAGGTGGACCAATGGTACAGAATAGAGGACACAGAAACCAATCCACAAAATTACAACTTTCTTATATTTGATAAAGGGGCTAAAAACATGCAGTGGAGGAAGGATAGCATCTTTAACAAATGGTGCTGGGAAAATTGGAAATCCATATGCAACAAAATGTAACTGAATCCCTTTCTCTCACCATGCACAAAAGTTAACTCAAAATGGATCAAGGATCTAGATATCAAATCAGAGACACTGTGTCTGATAGAAGAAAAAGTTGGCTACGATCTACATACTGTAGGGTCGGGCTCCAAATTCCTTAATAGGACTCCCATAGACCAAGAGTTAATAACAAGAATAAACAAATGGGACTTACTTAAACTAAAAAGTTTTTTCTCAGCAAGAGAAACAATAAGAGAGGTAAATAGAGAGCCTACATCCTGGGAACAAATTTTTACCCCTCACACTTTAGATAGAGCCCTAATATCCAGAATATACAAAGAACTCAAAAAATTAAACAATAAGATAACAAATAACCCAATCAACAAATGGGCCAAGGACCTGAACAGACACTTCACAGAGGAGGACATACAATCAATCAACAAGTACATGAAAAAATGCTCACCATCTCTAGCAGTCAGAGAAATGCAAATCAAAACCACCCTAAGATACTATCTCAGTCCAGTAAGATTGGCAGCCATTATGAAGTCAAACAACAATAAGTGTTGGCGAGGATGTGGGGAAAAGTGTACACTTGTACACTGCTGGTGGGTCTGCAAATTGGTGAGGCCAATTT
The DNA here is from genome assembly GCF_021218885.2 of Marmota monax. Taxonomy (NCBI): domain Eukaryota; kingdom Metazoa; phylum Chordata; class Mammalia; order Rodentia; family Sciuridae; genus Marmota; species Marmota monax. The sequence continues at coordinate 2,627,037 of NW_026694639.1, forward strand.
GGAAAGGAGTATGGAGATTCCTGGGAAAGCTGGGAATGGATCCACCATTTGACCCACCTATCGCCCTTCTAGGACTATTCCCTGAGGATCTTAAAAGAGCGTACTATAGGGATACTTCCACATCAATGATCATAGCAGCACAATTCACAATAGCTATGACAGAGCCATGTGGAACCAACCTAGATGCCCTTCAATAGATGAATGGATAATGAAAATGTGGCATCTATACACAATGGAGTATTATGCAACACTAAAAAATGACAAAATCATAGAATTTGCAGGGAAATGGATGGCATTAGAGCAGATTATGCTAAGCGAAGCTAGCCAATCCTTAAAAAACCAATGCCAAATGTCTTCTTTGATATAAAGAGAGCTGTTGAGAGCCACAGCCGAAGGGGCCCCAGCAAACTTCCAGCTGCCGGCTGATGATTGGCTCACAGAGGCCCCAGCAACATCTGGCTGATTGGCTCCTCTGCGGTGATGCTCATTGGGCTGTTTCCCTGCCCTTTCAGACCACGGAGCTGCTCATTGGGGGACTTTTTTGGCTCCGCCCACGTGACCCAGCCAATCGGCCTCAAGAGCAGGAGGATGGTGGGAGGTGGTGAGGCTTGTGGTTGAGAGAGAGGCTTGTGGGAAGCCGGTGGTGGCAGTTGGGGCTCTGAGGGTTTTTCCTGAGGAGCTGCTTTGTTTGGCATGTGTGGTTCTAAAAATAAAGTTAGTTTCTTTTGACAAGTGGCTCCTGATTGTGCCCAGCCAGACTGCGGCAAGAGCAACTAAGAACAGAACAGGGAGGAAGAGCATGAGGAAAAGATTAACATTAAACAAAGACGAGTGGGGGGAGAGAAAGGGAGAGAGAAGGGAAAGCATATGGAAATGGTAGGAGACCCTCAATGTTACACAAAATTACATATAAGAGGTTGTAAGGGGAAGGCGGGGGGGAACAAGGGAGAGAATTGAACAACAGCAGATGAGGAGAGAGGGAAGATGGGAGGAGAGGGGAGGGGGGATAGTAGGGGATAGGAAAAGTAGCAGAATACAACAGTCACTAATATGCCATTATGTAAAAATGTGAGTGTGTAACCCATGTGATTCTGCAATTTGTATATGGGGTAAAAATGGGAGTTCATAACCCAATTGGGTCAAATGTATGAAAGATGATATATCATGAGCTTTGTAATGTTTTGAACAACCAATAAAAAAAAAGAAAGAAAGCACAGAAAAGTAAATAAAAAGTGCTTTGAAATAAGTGAAAATAAAAGTTTAAACCATCAGAATCTTTTTAAAAATTTTTCCTGTGGTTCTGGGGATTGAACCCAGGGCCTTGTATATGCAAGGCAAGCACACCAACTGAGCTATATCCTCATCTGGCAGGAAACAGTACTCAGATGAACATTTATAATTTAAAGTACTTATATCAGAAAGAAGCTAGAATAACAATCAAATTATTTTCAAATTATGTAGCAGGAAGGACAAAATAAGAGCAGGAGAAGAAATATATGATAGAGAGACAAAATAATATAGTCAAAATTTGATAAAAAAAATAAACCAGTCTAATCAAGAAAAAATAAGAAGACAAATATTAATATCAATAAAAAGGGAGACATCAAAATATCCCTATACGTGATAAAAATTATGAAGGTAATACTACAATTGTATGTTAACATACGTGATAGCTTACATAACATGGTCTGTACTAGAGAGGGATCTGTGTGCTGCTGAGAAGAGAACGTCCTCAATCATTGATGGATGAAATATTCTAAATATGTCTGTTAAGTCTAAATAATCAATTGTACTTTTTACTTCTGTAACTTCTTTATTTAGTTTTTGTTTGGAGGATCTATCTAGTGGTGACAGAGCCATGTTAAAGTTACCCAGTATTATTGTGTTGTGGTCTATATGATTCTTGAAATTGAGAAGGGTTTGTTTGATGTATGTAGAAGATCCATTGTTTGGGGCATAAATATTTACGATTGTTATGTCTTATTGATGTATAATTCCCTTAAGCAGTATGAAATGGCCTTCTTTGTCCCTTCTGATTAACTTTGGCTTAAAGACTGCTTTTATCAAATTTGAGGTGAGATATGATTTGTATTTTCAATCATTTGGGTTTATTTCTAGTTTTTAATTTGAATTAGTTTTTGTTTGATTGACTATTCCTTTACTGTAGTTCCTCCCTTTTCTGCTTTTCACTTTTTTAAAAAAAATTTATCTTCATGGAATATGTTGTTGAGAGTGTACTATAGTATAGGCTTTCTAGTTGCAAGTTCTTTTAATTTTTGTTTATCTTGGAAGCTTTTTATTTCATCTTCACATCTGAAGCTTAATTTTGCTAGATATAGGATTCTTGGTTGAATCCATTTTCTTTCATAGCTTGATATATATTATTCCAGGACTTCCTAGCTTTGAGGATCTGGGTTGAGAAGTCAGCTGAGATCTGAATTGATTTACCCCTTTATGTAATCTGATATTTTTCTCTCACTGCCTTTAAAATTCTATCCTTATTCTGTTTATTAATCATTCTCATGATAATGTGCCTTGATGTGGGTCTGTTGTAATTTTGTACATTTGGGTCCTTTAAGCCTCTTATATTTGATTTTATATTTCATTCTTTAGCTTTGGGAAACTTTCTGATATTATTTCATTGAAAATATTGTGCATTCCTTTGGTTTGTATCTCAGTGCCTTCATCTATCCTGTAAATCTTAAATTTGGTCTTTTCATGTTATCCCATAGTTCTGGGAAGTTCTGTTCATGGTTTCTTAACATCTTCTCTCTGTGGCCAACTCTATTTTCAAGATTATATATTTTGTCTTCATTGCCTGAGGTTTTGTCTTTCAAAGGGTCTAGTCTGTTGGTGATGCTTTCTATTGAATTTTAAATTTGGTTTATTGTTTTCTTCATTTTGAGGATTTCTGCTTTTTTTTCTTCAGAATCTCTGCCTTTTTATTTAGGTGACTTTTCATTTCCTATATTTTCTCTCTGATTTCATTTATTATACTGTCTTATACTTTGTAGATCAGTTTAACTATGGAGCCCATCTAAGCCTGAATCCTCACCAGTGTTTGTTATTTATATAATAACTTTTCTAACTAGGGTTAAATGATAGTAATCCAATTTAAAAATGGGCAAATGATCTGAAGAGACACTTCTCAAAAGAAAAAATAACAAATGACCAACAAATATATGGTAAAATTCTTAATATCACTAGCCATCAGGGAAATGCAAATCAAAACTACAATGAGTTCTATAATTCAAGTGATTTATCTTAGTGTACAATTATGATATTATTCATTTTACACTAAAATTCTATTTATTTTCCCATTTGATTCTTGCAGTGACTCTGGTGTGGTGTGTTGGGGCTTAATACTGAATTTTCTTAGTCTGGTCCCATTCATTGGGTATTTTGGCTTATTCCTAGACCCTCTGGCACTCTTTCTCCCCATCTCAGACTACAAAGTCTTGGTTTTAGATTCTTGAATATTCTCATTTATTTTGAATACATAAAAAAAGCATTAAGAGGTTCAAACTAAGCAAATCATGGGCCCTGGAAACCTGTACCTGTGTTTCTTCACCTGCAAAGTGGCATAAGTTAGGACTCAATTTAAAGAAATATTGTGAGGCTTAAAGAGTTAATTCTTGACAAACACTTATAAAATCACCTGGCAAATATATGACAGAAATGCCAGCTTTTACCATCAGACATCACTGCAGATAGAGGCCACACCCCAGCAGGTGCCCATCTGTATCCAAGAGATACAGGCCACACCCCAGAAGGTTCATTCCTGACATGACAGGGACCCTTTTTTGCTGGAACCCATGGTCAATGATGGAAACAGACCCAGAAAAGTCCATTGTTGTTTAATGAGGTATATGCAGAGATGGAATTATGTATAGAAGATGTATTTGTTTATAAATGGCTTTGTTGAGGTATAGTTAACATGCATATATTTAAAATGTACACTTTGGTAAGTTTTGGCACATGTCTATATTCTGAACCCATCACCCCAAATAGAATAATGCACATACTCATAATCCCTCCAAATATTCCTGTGCCCCTTTAATTCCTCTGACCCCTATTCCCAAATGACAATTGCCACAATCAAAATGAAGAACATGTTTGTTATCCTTCAAATTTTTCTCATGACCCTTTGCAGTCCACCCCTCTCTTGAACTGCATCTAGGCAGCCACCAGTCTGCTTTCTGTCACTATAGATTAGTTTGCATTTTTAAGAATCTTGTGTAAATGGAATCACGCAATAGGTATCTTCTGTGCTTGTCTGTTATCCAGCATAATGACTATACAGATCACTCCTACTGTTGTGTTTATTAGTATTTTGTTACATTTTATTGCTGAGTAGTATTCTGTGGAATGTGTATATCACAATTTGTGCATTTAATGGACATGCAAGTTGTTTCCATTTGGGAATATTGTGAATAGCTGTTGAAGTTATGCTCCTTCAACTTTGTGTGGGTTTAAACTTTTTATTCTTATGCATACTTACTCTACACAAAGGCTAGTTGGTTACTCTTTTTTTTAAAAAAATATTTTTAGTTGTAGATGGACACAAAACCTTTATTTAATTTATTTATTTTTATGTGGTGCTGAGGATCAAACTCAGAGCCTCACGCATTCAAGGCAGGCACTCTACCACTGAGCCACAATCCTAGCCCCTGGTTACTATTGAGTGTAGTTTCTTAACAAATGTTCTCAACCTATGAACTCTGTCAATCTGTAACTAATGGTAGTTTCCCTTTGCGTTTTGTCTCCAAGATGTTCAGGGTTAAATTTGAGGGCCTGTTATAATAGTCATGCAATTTGTTATTTTATGTAAATTTTGTGTGTTAATATCATCCCTAACTTATTTTACCTCCTATCATTAGTTGTAGCCTTACTCTTAATTTTTGATCATCTATTACTTTTTTAATTTTACTTTTTATGGGTTCCTTTTAGTTATATATGACTGTAGAATCCATTTTAATATAATTGTACAAGCATGGAGTATATCTTATTCTAATCAGAACCCCATTTTTGTGGATGTACTTGATTGTGGGCTTCTCTGTGGGGTATGCATATGTGTACCTAGGAAAATTATGTCAGTTTCATTTCACTATCTTTCCTTTTCCTCTCCTCCCTCTCTTCCCTTAATTCCCTTTGTCTAATCAACTGAATTTCTATTTCCTCCACTTACTGTGGGTTATCTTCCACATATCAGTGAAAACATTTGATGAAGCCACCATTTGACCCATCTATAGCATTCATCTATTAATTTTTTGGTAGATTGTATATTTTGTGATTGTTTTAAAGGAGAGAGAACATAAATCAAAGAAGTATTAAATTTGGAATAATTTGAAAGGCACCAGGAATTTTTCCATGGCTCCCAAATATTTTTTTTGCTACTCATCAGTATTATCTGAAAATTTTCCATTAAAGATACATTTCTCTGGATTAATAATGATTTTAGTATTTCTTATTAAAAGAAATTCTTCAGAGAGAGAAGACACCTTAATCTTAGGTCACAGAAGGATGAATTCATTTATCTGAACCTTTCCAAGTAGACAGCTAGAGGTTAGTGTGGACAGAAGAGAAGGTGGTATCAGAGAATAGAAATTACTACATGATGGAAGATGGAAAGGTATAGGAAAAGAATTTAAAGGGAGAAACAGGAGAAACATTTTGGATTTTGCTCATCTCCTTGCTAAGAAGCAAGAATATTATTTTCACATACCTTTTGCCTTTTTGGAGGAGACTCTTCACAAAGTAAGAATTCCATTAAATAATAATGACAACCAACTCCTCTTTGCTGAACTACCTGGAAAGCTTTGATTACTGAAGCATGGAAATGGAATTTGAAAAAAAAGAATGTAAAGAGGCCCAGTTTAAAGGCACCTCACCACAGAATGGAGATCATTTACTTTCATCCCATTCTACTTAGTACAGAACAGACATGTTGTTAGTGGGAGTAGGGACAACAACAACAACGTATGAACTGCAATGGAGAGAAAATCCTATTGATGTACTACAAAAAAAGTAGGCACCAGACACAATTGGCAATCATGAATACACACCCTAAGATCAATAAACTTGGAGAAAGTTCAATGTAGTGCCTGAAAGCAATTCTGAAAAGAAAGAGAGGAAAAAGGAGAGACTCTCCTACCCTCCCATTCCACCTTGCAACCAACCATCTAAACCAAACCACACAAACTTGAATGAAAAACTAGATGTCAGAAAAAAAATATTGAGTGCCGGGAAGGATGATTCAGATAGCAGGGGAAAAAATAGGTAAATAAGCAGCCAAATGGTAGGTTTAGAATGCTTGGCAGTTTGCACAGCTGTTGCTGATGAAAATCTTGTTGATGGAAGCAAAAATCCTTATGACATCAGGTTCTTGCAAATATTTTACCCTTTATGAAGGATGAGAGTTTAATATTCTTCCATGGCTTGCCAAATTTATGTTAAATGACTATATAGACTTATATTTGATTAAAAATTCATTTTTTTGTAGGTACCAAGAGAAAAGTCTATTAGGCAATTCTCCATTATAGAGGACGGGAGGAGGAAGGGAAAAATGAACAGTTGTAGATCCTTTGAGGCAGGGGCTTATTGATATGTTTCCTACATGAAGCCTCAGTGCCTTTTATCACTCAATACTGAATCTTGATCTCAAGTGGGAGGTGGCATTTCCTTTTAGAGCCAAGCTATAAACATTGCGTGCAAGCCATTCAACTACAAAACCTACAGGGGAGAAGCAGATGTGCATTATAGTGTTTTCTAGGGAAGGGGACTTGAGGGATAGTTTAGTTATACTACCCCCACAGTGTGAGAGCCTAAAAAGGCTTACAGGAAAGTGCTTCATGAATATTTATTAACGTAGTAAGTAAGGATGAATAAATGGGTCTCTCTATCTCAATATAGCCCCATCCTGGGAGAAGGGGAAGAGAACGTTGGAAACTTTTAAAGTCCACATTGCCACATGTGTCAGGGAGTCATATTACTCACAAATGGCACAGCCAGGCTGAATTGTAGCTATTTGCCCTCAAATCATAATTATATTTTACTACCCACTCAATTCTCGTTTGGTAGCTGCCACTTATTTTCATTGCCTGCAGAGACTCCCAGTTTTCTTTCCTTCAATTTGCAGGTGGGAACATATTATCATATACAAGCTGAACTTTGGAAAGCATGCCTCGGGTCTCTAATGTGTCTGGGATGCATTTGGCAGTAAGTTAGTTATTTGAGGGCTTTGCAGTCCACTGTCGAATGTTGTTCTTCTCGCCTTTGATCTCCCTCTGACACCTGTAAGTTTTCTCCTATTCTTTTCTCATTGACCTTAATGTCCCACCTGGTCCAAGTCCCTGCTGGTCTTCTGCTATTCTTCTGCAATCCTTATTTCATCATTTGCTCATTGAGTACTAAAATATTAGTAGATATATTTAATTAATTGTTCTCCCAGATAAAGGTCTTACTTTTAACCTCGAAGTCATTGTTTTGATACAAAGGAGTATGTATGTTTTTAGATATTGCATTAGGCTAATTGGAGTTGTTCTTGGTTGCTGGGTCTTATCACAGTCCCAATATACCAACTTTTTTTTTTAAATAGTTGTAGATAGCACCACATAAAAATAAAGGTATTGCATCTAAGTATCAAATCCAGTGCCTCACATGTGCTAGGCAAGTGCTCTGCCACTGAGCCCCAACTCCAGCCCAATATACCAACATTTTTAACTTGCAGTAATAACATATATTTCTGGATTTTACTTGGTTTTGTTTTTAAATCATGAAATTCACATTTTAAAATCTCTTTACCTTAGACTTTCCATTTTGCCCTGTGTGCCAGGAAGACATTGAAGATACAGAAAAATTTTGCTAACAAACCTTGAGGTTTAAGTTCAAGTACTGATACATTCTTATTTTCCCAGATGGAAGCTAAGATTGGGCAGCTCTTCTAATTTGAAGGTTCCTTTCCAACCGGATTCTTTTTCAATCCATCTTCAGTTTGTGTTTCAAGTCCTCAAATGGCAGAATTTTTAGTTTTTAAAAGAAAGGTAGTGAATCTGTAGGAATCTGCAGTAATTGCTATAATAAATCATTGAGGCCTTGCTAAATGCTCATTGAATTGGATCAAACTGGTGTATATATTGAGTAATTAAAACTTCAGTTTGATCCTCTACTCTTTTAAGATTTTTTTGAAATCATAATGTTTTTCCAGCCACATTCTGCCAAACAAGGTGATAAGGAAGGTTCTGGGGCCATATTTTTTTCTGGATATCTACAGCATATTAGTTCTATTGGATGATATCACTTCTTTTCTAGGTTCATTTCGGGTCTTTGCCTATTTATAGAAATGTTACTTCTCTAGCATATTCTCCCACTTCACAAACATTCTTGGAAAACAGTTTTGTCATCATGTAACTTTGCTTTGAAATCTCCAGGCTGTAGTCTGGGTCCCTCAAATGCCACAGCTGTGGCTTTCCCCCACAACATCTTGAAGAACCTTGGTTGTTCAACATATGGATGCTGCCTCATGGGTCTCCTCAAGTTGAACTGGTTGGAGTGCAAGACAGGCATCTAAACAACTCTCGTCATGTGGCATCGCACAACAAACTTAAAAGGCAGCATTTGTGATGATACATTTGCCCTGCTGTCTATCACGGCCTCTGATTACATGGACACAGTGCTATCTCAATACTTGTGTCCATCTTCGAGATTTTCAGGGAAGGTTTAAAAACAGTACTTGCTGATTTTCATATATGCTGCCTTATGCCTCCCTTAGGAGCCAACTGGTGCATAATAAGAGGAAATATATTGCGTCTCTCGGGGGCAATGGGATATTTTTACCTTGCTCTTTTCAGAAGCAGACAGCTACTTGGTGCATCACTGAAGACTAAAGCTAACAATTCATTTTCACAAGACACTGAAATTTCAAAGTACCCATAGCATGTCCTTTATTCTCCCAAATTCATGCTGGCAATAGTGGTACAGGGTTCTGATTGACAACAAACTATACACCATCTACTTATCTACTTTTACCAAACTTTGTGTGTAGACTGTAGTAAGAAAAAAATCCTTTGTACAACTTAAAAAATTAATTCACTTGTCAATTCTGGGAAGACTGGTAAACAGGCCCTTTTCTGCTTCAGTTTCTGCTATTAGTTTGAGAAGGTGTCTGTACTGGTTGCAGAGATAATTGGATCGAGGAGGGAGCTGGGGCTGAAGACCATTGACAACATTCAGCTCTTTCAGTGGCCTCTTGACAGATGTTAGCAAAATGTGAATTCCTAGAATCTGGTTCTGAACACCCATGTTTAAATATAAATACCCAAAGTAACCCCAAAGCTAAATATAAATTTCAGAAAATTGTATTTTGTTATTAGTATAGAATCACTGATCCCATTCAGCACATCTGATTTGGGGAATTCAGTGGGAACCTCTGCTCATCAATTTTTCATCTAAGAAAGGTCACCAGACTTAGTAAATAAAGATGCAGGTCACCAGTTAAATTTGAATGACAGATGCACAACGAAAAGTTTTTGACTGTATGTTGCATGCGCTACTTGCACAAATTTTGCACGGGGCATACTTCAATGCTAAAATATTCTCTGTGCATCTGAGATTCAAATGTAACTATATTTTTTTTCCTGACAATCTCAATCTTAATGTAACTAAGTAATTGGATCAAAACCAGTGCCGGTTCTTCTTTCTCTGTGCCACTCTCTGGTGATGGACATCTGAATATAGAAAGGATTTCTTAGAGCTTTGTGCTGAGGATAACAGAAAATTAATATTATTAGCATCTGCTAATAGACTAGATGTCTTTTTTTTTAAAAGAGGTATTAAAAGAAAATCTCACTACTTATCTACACAGTTCACTTCTACAATCCTCTTCCACTTCAATCTAACTTAAGTCATTAGCACACGATATTTTGCAGCTGGCTGAGCCAGCTGTTCTTACCAGGATTCAGGTGGGGATAGGAGGACATTTACCATTTTTATTTCTGAGTTCTCGTCCAAACCCAGATAAATAAACATGTAGCAGCAGATGATGCGAAGAAGCAAGGAAAAGAGTAGAAAACAGAATCTCATAATTTGGGCCGAGGTAAAATGCAAAATCTAGTCTGTGATTCAAAACCCTAGAATGGGGGGCCTGCCATTGGCTTTTCCCCAGGTGGGGTATTTTATATCTTAAGTGTGCAGATGTGTGAGGTTTATATCACCTCACAGCATCATTGAAAATGGGCCATTAGGGCCACTCAGAGGTATAAATTTGTCTACCAAAATGGTCAAATTACTAAATTATCCTCCTGATTCTCATGTTCAGCCCCATTTTATGAGTCATAAGTTAGAGGAACAAAACCATTACTTTTGAAGTTTCCACTGTTAACGTGTCCAGACCTGACACACTCAAGACTATACCTCTAGCCAAAATGCAGTCTATAATATCTTCAGAAACATCACTTAGTCCCTGGTCTTCTCGTATCAGAGGCTTGGAATATTGTATTTTGCACTGGAAGTCTAATGATTGTGTCTCCTGGTGGGACCCCTTGAGACCAATGGCAAAATTAGACCATCATTGTTATGACACCCCTGGAACTGGGTTGGACTTCTAACACCTGTTGAATGAAGTTTTCTTTAAAAAAAAGTTACTCACTTGAGGTCTTTTTCAAAAGAAATAAAAATGTCTATCAATATCAATCTCAATTTAAACAACCTTTGCTTTTTTTCTTATGAAATCAAGTTTAATCTTTCTGAAAAGCTAATGGAGGCTCAAGAACTATATCTTGGGCCTTCCATGTGTTCACACCGTATCCCTGGGGTAGGTTGAATATCATGTTGCACATTTCCAAAGGAGTTCTTGGTCAGGGGTCTTTGTTCTCCAGCTATACTTGAGAAGAACCGAGGAATTCCATTTCCATGGCTGTTTCTTCTTTGGGTTCCCCCAGGGATGACCAGAGTGTCATGGGGAGTTGTGAGAAGTAAGGGCTGTGTGCTCTACATGTCTCACATCTGCTATAAAAAGTCACTCCCTGTTTGCTACCAAATAAGGTGCCCCGTCCTTAGTCTGACTTAAGACTGAGAAAGTTCACTTGGTCTGTAGTGACATTTTGACTAGATAATACTTCTTTATGAAGGGTTACCCTGTACATTTCAGGATGTTTAGGGACCCTGAAATCCCTGTCATTCTGTCAACCAGATATTTCCAAATGCTCCCTCAGGATTGGGAACATCCCTAATCAGAACCACCCTTTCCTACTACCTCCTTATTCCACTGGGTAAGTTGTACACCTCTGACACAGTATTTGCTAATTTCTCTTGTGGGTATTAATGGAATATTAATTAAGCAACTTGTACAGCTCATTGGGCCTAGTAAATGTTTGCAAGTGCAAAATTGCCTCTATATTTGCACCTATCTCGCTCATGACTTTGTTCTTACCCTTATTCCACCTGTCTGGGTGGAAGATTCTCTTCAGACCCCCCACCTCAAAAGTCCAAGCCCTGTCTTCTTTCAGATGCAACTTAAATAACATATAAAATCTCTTTCAATCTCCTTATTCTCTAAATTTATCCCTGTCCAGAATCTATGTTAAGCACTCAAGGACTTAGTTGGGGAGACAAATGAAATAGCATTCCTTGTGTGGAATGATACTTACAATGACTAAATGAAGCCTTAGTGGGCAGGGACAGCACCAAAGAAAGTGTTCAGAGAAGGTGTTCTGCAAGGATGATGCTTGGGATGAATTTTGAAGGCAAAGAGTCAATTAGCCTAAAAGAAAGCCGATTCCAGATTAAGGGAAAAGTTATGAGCAAAAGCTTGGTGGTAGCAGTTCATTTTGGCAGAAGCAAGGGCGCATGTAGGAAAGTATTAGACAATGAGATCAGCAGTGCATCCAGAAGCCAAATTATAAAGGGTTTTGTGTGGATTTACTCTGTAAGCTGCGAGGTAGTTGAAATATTTTCTTCACTTTTTACCTTTTTTCATCGTAGTTATACAATCACCCTGTGGTATCCATGGGAGATTGGTTCCAGGACTCCAGGACTCCCTGTTGGTTACCAAAATCCACAGATGCTCCAATTTCTGATATAAAATGTTGTCCTATTTGTATGTAACCTACAAAATACCCCTGTATACTTTAGATAATTTCTAGGTGGCTTATAATATATAGTACAAGGTAAATGCTATGTAAATAGCTATATTTAGGAAATACTGATAAGAAAAAACAAAGTCTGTAAATTGTTCAGAGTGGATGCAATGTCTTTTTGAATGTCTATCCACAGTTGATTGAATCTATGAGCACTGGACTTTTGAATACAGGGGGCCAATTGTAATCACTTATTCATACATGTATTTTCCAAATGTGACCACAGCCTCCTCATGGGCAGAGACTATGTTGTCTCTGTGTTTTCTACAGACTTTACCAAAACATTTAGCAGATGGCAACTTTTTTTCAAGATTATTTTAGATTAATGAATGAATGATGTAATGAGTACCTCAGAATAGTTTTTCATCTAATGAATACATATTTCTTCCATTTTCATAGACTGATATGGGGATTTTGGGTTTACCTTTAAATCTATTTGTAATTAACTGTATGTGTGTGGATGCAGCTCGCTTTCAGTTTTCTTGGGCACTGATGGCCTGCTGTGAGGGGAAGCATTTGTTCTTTGTTTTCTTAATCATTTTTTATTCATAAAACAATGTGTTGAATAACTGGTTGTCACATGGGCAATGATAAATCCAAGGTAAAAACATTGACTACAAATTAGGACCTACCACTCAAATAGGAACCAGTCCTCTTTTCTTTGGAAAATAATCCTGGACCCTGCCTAGTTCTGTCACTCTCTCCTGAAAGGAGCCAGGCTCTGGCCAAATGGCTTCAAGAGAGAAAGGAAGCTCAGAAATGTGGTTCATTCATGGAAAAAGGCTTTGTCTTCAGTTTCCAGACTGTCAACATTCACACCCTGGCTTATCTCAGTTGACAGAAAATTGGAGGAGAGATATTTTCAAATCCTCTTGGGTCCCTAAGGCTGGAAAGTAGACAGACCGCTCCATTCCAAAGGAGCAGAAACGGTGAGTGATGAATTATCTTTTAGAACATGAAACGGGGCTCATTTCTGTCATGTGTCCCACTTACACTCCAAGTCTGAATGCTTGTTTTCTTCTTCTTTATTGAGAAAGAGGAAATAGCTGGAACGTCACAGGGCTTGGGTTCTGAAGGAAGGCAGCTAAGTGGTTAAATTAGCTGTATGTTTGCCCCAGAGTTTATGGGAAATCCTGTTGGGAGGAATTTTTATAGTTTGGATGGTCCAGATTAATTAAGCTGATTTCATGTTCATATAAAACCCACATAATGAGGTGACACTTATACAGATGTGCCAAACTTTGGTCACAAACTCATTTTGCTAGATTTTTCATTTTCTAATTTAAACAAATAGGGAGGAAAATAAAATAAAATCGACCTTCTTTCTGTTGGCTCTGTGCAGATTGGTGTGCCCAAGTGGAGGGGTTTGTCGCCGCAGACCTGTGATGGAGGCCATGTTCTTTGGTTTATCATACCTTCCCCCTGGTTTTGCTGTCTGTGATGTGAATGGAAAGACCTGAGAGCAAGAGCAAAGAGAAAACACCAGCTTATGCGATGCATGTGTTACGTATTGCCATTTGAGCTATTAAAATAAATGTCATGAGTGTTTTATCCAGAAATTAGGAAAGATTGGAGAGAGTTTGCATAAGTCTCTTTCCAATCTGATCTCATTACAACAAATCATTAACCAGATTGACTCACATATGATCCTGAAATACAGATGGATTTCTGTTAATATTATGGTTATTATACGCCAAGACGAAGGCAGGGTTTCTCAACCTCAGCACTATGGACATATTGGATGGGATAATTCTTTGTTGTGGGGGACTTTCCTGTGTATTAGGGGGTTTCAAACAGCATCCATGGCCTCCACCATTAGATAGAATAGAATGCCCTCTCTGTCCCTCATTCTCATTAATCAAAAATATCTCCAGATGTTCTCAAATGTCCTGGGGTAGAATGTGGGCAAAAATTTTTGAAGTATATTTTACTTAATGGGCATTTACTAAATAGAATTCTAGTCTTAAAACTGAACATGATGGTGTACACTTGTAACCTTAGTTATGTGGGAGGCTGAGGCAGGAGGATTGTAAATTCAAGGCCAGCCTGGGTAACTCAGCAAGACCCTGCTGCAAAATAAAAATTTAAAAAATGGACTGGGTATGTAGCTTGGTGGTGGAACATTTGCTTAACAAGCTCCTGGATTCAGCCACTAAATACCACAAGAAACAACAACAATAACAACGACAGCGTTAAATAGGTTAAGAAATCTATCTGCACAGCTTACAGTTTGCATGTGTGACTAATTAACCAGTGCCCATCATCTTTCCTTACAAAGCCAACATTTAGCTACACGTAGATGTTCATTTTGAACAAAGAAGAGTACTCAACAGTTACTGTTTTGAGGTGCTAACAGTCCCTAGTGGCAATGCAGTTGTGCCAGGGAAGTGGGCTAGGTTGCGGGAATGTCAAAGCAGTGCCTGGACACAGCATGGGAGACAGGACTTACTGGGAAAAACTTACAAGAGATCAGCGGCTGCTCCACAGACAGTTCATTTGCAATGGTCTGAGCTGGCAGCATGTCCATCCCTCAGGGTGCCTTGCTGAGCAGAGCCTTCCCTCCCTCAGGGTGTTTTGTCCAGTCGGTGGCCTGCTAGGCAAGCAACCCATGTCTTTTCCACGGTGCCTTCAGTTCCACACCAGTCCCCACAAGAGAGGGGTTTTCTATGCTAGACTGCAAAAACAGTGACATCTTCAGCACTAGCTTGCCCCGTTTGCTTGTATGACCAGAATCCCAAGGAGCAACTATCCTGGAGCACATGCAGGAAAGTAGTTTTCTTCAGATAATGCTAGATTGCCCTAGGTGGCAGTGGAGGTAGAGAAAGCCAGTGTTCTTCAAGATAATATGTACCCGGACTTTCTGGCCCAGGTTTGCTCCCATTGTACCCTTAATTTGGCTACTTTTCGGGGAACAGAAAGGAGGCATTTGGGAACATGTTATTTTATTATCCCCCTTTTCTTTAATGGCAATACCCTGACCATTAGTTAGCTAAATAAACTATTGCATTGCAATTAGAAGATAGGCTGGTTTCCAATTTGCCAATCATAGTAAACATTCTCCATGAGCTGAACAGCATATCCCAGCAAGCACTGGGGCAAAGCTTGCGAGCAAAGGGCGGGCCTGACCACAAGCCTTGATTTGGTGTGTACCAGCTCTGATGTTTTATTCAAGCTTGTTAAACTAAATTATGAAAGGGTTAACAGAAAGTTTGAAAAAGTTCAAGTTCTCCAAAAGATAAGGAAATCATGATGCATATTTATTTGCTTATATCTTGGTTTCTTTCAAAAAGGACTTGAGGTTTTATAATAAAACATAATTTATATTTATTACCTTTTTGCTTCAACAATCGCTTCTATGTTATGATTGATTTTTTTCTGTGTCCATAATACTTTTTTATTGAGATGTAATTCACACAGCAAACAAGAGTGCATATATATTCAAAAAACATAAATTGTCCATTGTTAAATATACACACACACACACACACACACATATATATGTGTGTGTGTGTGTGTATTTATATATATATATATATATATATATCAAGGGTATTTAACCTATTTTAAGGTTGTGTAGTCATTTCTGGAGATTTTCCCACTCCAAGGGAAACCCTATACCCATGAGTCAGTCACTGCTAATCCCTGGCCCTTTCTCTCACCCCCAGTCTCTTAGCAATCACTAATCCACTTTGCCTCTCAGTAGAGGCACCCCCTCTGCAGCTTTGTCAGTGATATCCTACAGTATGTGACCTTTGGCTCTGGTTGCTTTCACCCAGATCACATTTCCAAGTTTCACACTGAGCTTGAGACCTATTTCTCCAACCATTTGCTTCATTGGTCCACCTAACTCTCCCACTGTCTGGGTGAAAGGAAATGGAGCCCCAAAACTATTCCCATCTCAGTCAGTGGTGCCCAGTTACTAGACATACTCACAGTCCTCTCTTTCTTCCTTTCTGACAACATCCAATTGGTCAACAAATCTTGCCCACCCATGGTCCAGCTGCCTCAAGCGGACATTCACATTCTTCCTTGACTAATTTCACAGTCAAGGACTTAGCAGGTGATTTTTGTTTTCAGGATCACCACACCCTATCCATTCCCTATACTCTTTCTGTAGTGATCTTTTTAAAATTTTTTATTCTAATTTGTTATATATGATATCAAATGCATTGCAATTCATATTACACATATAGAGCACCATTTTTCATGTCTCTGGTTATATAGAAAGTATATTCACACCATTTGTGTCTTCATACATGTACTTAGGGTGATGATGTCCATCTTATTCCACCATCTTTTTTACCCCATGCCCCCTTCCTTTCCCTCCCACATCTTTGCCCTATCTAAATGAGTTCATCTAATCCTCCCATGCTCCTTCTCCCAACCCCACTATGAATAAGCCTCCATATATCAATTCAGCATTTAGTTTTTGGGGATTGGCTACCTTCACTTAGCATTATATCCATCCATTTACCTGCAAATGCCATGGTTTTATTCTATTTTATTGCTGAGTAATATTCCATTGTGTGTGTGTGTGTGTGTGTGTGTGTGTATATATATATATATATATATATATATATATATATATATATACACACACACACCACATTTTCTTTATCCATTTATCTACTACTGCAAATCAAAACTACCCTAAGATTTCATCTCACTCCAGTCAGAATGGCAGCTTTTAAGAACACAAACAACAATAAGTGTTGGTGAGGAGGTGGGGAAAAAGGGACACACACTTATTGCTGGTGGAACTGCAAATTGGTGCAGCCAATATGGAAAGCAGTATGGAGATTCCTTGGAAATCTGGGAATGGAACCACCATTTGACCCAGCAATCCCACTCCTTGGTCTATACCCAAAGGACTTAAAACCAGCATACTACAGGGACACAGCCACATCAATGTTTATAGCAGCACAATTCACAATAGCGAAACTGTGGAACCAACCTAGATGCCCTTCAGTAGATGAATGGATAAAGAAAATCTGTGTGATCTTTTGACGCTCTCCCTCTGTGGGGACACGTGACTAAACCAATCAGGGTTACTTCAAGTGAATTTGGCTGACTAAATAAAGACACAGACACAGAAAGTACCTTTTTGGGTTCAGTGACTGCTCCTCAGCCACAGCTCCCACAAGGGGGACAAGGCAGGCAAAAAAGAGAAAGAGCATTCTTTAGGCCTGGGTTTTATTGGGGAGAAGCCATTCAAAGGAGGCAAGGGGTCAGGTTTCGAGGGGTTGAGTCTAGCTTCATGATGTCTTGCTGTCAGCAGATTGTCTGACATCTTGGAAGGTCACACCCACCTCATGCTATGTAGGGATCATAGGCAGAGTGAGCGAAAAGGACACATACGTCACTAGCCCAAATAGAGAGGCAATGTCAGTCAGTCCAGTTCACTTATGTGCTCAATGCTCATCGTTCATACACACAGAGCCCATGGCTGGCTTGCCACATCCCTCTTCTGCCTAAATGCCTCCATGTTTGCCCTTTGCCCTCTGAAACAAGGCCCAAAGCCTCAGCATGGGTGGGAGGCTTCTTCTGATCTGCCTCTTTCCTACTGCTCCGGCCTGCTTTCTGACTTCTCTTTCCCATGTTCTCCTCACACTTCAGCTGTGACAAACCTCCTGAAATCTCTCAATACCCTCTGTGTTTTAACTCTGACCTTGTCTTAACATGACACCAGAACACACTCTTCCTTTGTTCTGGAAGGTTCTATGCCCTCTCTGGTGCCTCCCACCTTCAATCTGGGCAGCTCTTTCTCTTGTGCTTATATATTTCAGAGCAATTACCACACTGTAATCTCCTATTTCCCACCTGCCTCTCCCTCTGGATTGTAAGCCCTGGGGTGGAGGAATTGTGCCTTTGTGTTAGTTTTCTGGGACTGCCAGAACAAAACACTGCTGACTAGATGGCTTGCACACTAATATTTCTCACTATTTTGCAGGTGGAGCCCCAAGTCAAGGTGTCGACAGGGTTGATTTCTTCTGAGGCTTCTCTCTGGGGCTTATAGATGGATGTCTTCCCTGTGTCCTCCCAAATTGTACCTCTGTGTGTGTCCTAGTCATCTCTTCTCATAAAGACAGCAGTCACAGTGGATGAGGGTCCACCCCAGTGACCCCATCTGAACTTAATTATCTCTTTAAAATCCCTGTCTCCAAGGATAGTCATTTTTTGAGGAAATAGAAATGAGGGCTTTGTCATATGAATCTGGAGGGGGCACAATTCAGTAGCCTCCATCTTCCATTTTCCAATATTTAGTGTTTGAAGAGGATCTCAGTAAATATGAGAATAAATGAAAGTACAAGTGATTGGAGAAAAGGGTGGCCAGAAAGGACAGGGAAGAGAAGGAAAGTACTAGAAAAATCATGCCAGAAACCCAAGACAATGATATTTCTAAATTTTTGCATTGAACTTATTGCTGAGCTCAATTCTGATTTCCTGAGGCCAGGAGACAAAGGGAAAAAGACTAAGAATGATTTATATTTTATTAATATTAAGCATAGAGATTTAATAAAATCTAAGGAGGTAGATATATTTTGTAATTTTTAATTTCCCTCTTTCTTTAAGGATATTCATTTCTGACATTTCATTTTGGATGGTGTTTAAATTTAGAAAACCAGAAAAACTTCATGTTCAAGGATTTATAAAGTTAATTATTCAATTTCATTCATTCATTTACTGGGCCAGGTGGGGGAATGAAAATAAGTGGTATTTCCGTATAATTCACTTCTAAAAACAACCTTATTATGTCTAATTTAAGCAGGCTTGTCATCACATTTTCTGTTTCCACCTTCAGTTTGATTAAGTCCTCCTACTAGGGATTTATCACTGACATTTGAAAGGAATTGATGGAAAACTAGAACAAGAAAGGAAAAAATTCATTATCCCTGTGCTGTTTTCAGGAAAGAGTTCACACATATGATCGTGTCTAATTAAAAGGGTTTAGGAAAAGTTTTCTATTTTGGATGTTACTGATGATGAGAGAACCCCAGAAACTTCCAAGTGGTCCCCTAGGAACTTGGGCAAGGCAATTGCTCCATCAGGTGCTCAGCTTCTTCCTCAGAAGGACTCTGGAGTTTGGACCACACGGTCTAAAGACCATGCCAGCAGTATCTTTGTGATATTTTACAAATCCTAGAAAGCTGCAGAAATTAATATTCTCCATATCACTTTCATTTTAAACTAGCAACTGATGTTACTATTAATCATTTCTGCCAACTTTTTTGAATAACTAGCATTTGCCTGGGCTGTGCTCATGAGCACTTTGTATGTATTTTTTTTTCAATTCCCATCACTCATGAGATACTATTGTCCTTTTATTATATCTTTATTTTATAGATAAGATGACTGGGGTTTAGAAAGAATCAGTAACTTACAGCTAGTAAGTAGAGGTGCTTTCAGTTGAATGCTGGTGACGAGGTTCTGTGGTTGGGTTATAAGCTCTCACCATTATGTCATGCCACCCAGGGGGTAATACATACTTGGCTAGTACTGAGCTTAGGCTGGGTTTTTTAGAACGGAGTTTAGCAAAGGATGGTGCATATGCTTCTATTCATAAGACAATCTAAAATGACATTAGAACTTTTGAAACACAGCTGTCAAAGATCATGAGGAACACATCTGAAGTCAGAATTAAGATGACTCAACTGTCGCAGCATGCACAGATTGTGGAACATCCAGGCAGGGGGAGTCAGAACCACCTACCATAGTGTTTGGGCTTGTGCTGAATGATTAGAAAGGCCTGTTATGGGTAGAACTGGGTCTTACCCCCAAAGATATGATGAAATATTCACCACCCATGCCTCAGAATGTAACTTTATTTGGAAACAGGGTCCAAACTAGAATGGACCCTAATCCAACATGACTGGTGTCCTTATAATTAAAAGAAATTGGGTCACAGAGAGAGAAGATGATATGAAGACACAAAGCGAGATTGTAGCCATGTGGTTAGAATGAAGCACTTATAAGTCAAAGAATGTCAAGTACCCCAGCAAATACCAGAGGCTAAGAGAGATAACAAAGGATTGTCCCTTAGAGCTGTCAAAGAGACCATGGCTCTGTTGATATTTGATTTTAGACTTCTAGCCTCCAGAACTATGAAACAATAAATTCTGTTGTTTTAATTCACTCAGTTTTGGAACTCTGTTTCAGCAACCATAGAAAGCTATTCATGGTGAAGGGAGCCGAGCTCAGTACTAGATTGGTTGCCATGAATTGAGCACATTCTTATCTCAGTGAACTTTGCTCATAGGATAGAAGGAAGAGAGGGACCTGGAAGGTAAGAAAGCACTGATCTTTTAAAAGAAAGAAATCATTAGATGTTTTGCAGCTGCTCTGTGGCTTTGCATGGGTTCTGTTAGAAATATTGTTGATGTTTTATTAGGAACATTCCTGTCTATTAATGGGTTTGATTATTTTACTCTCTCAGACTTAATATAATATACTAATATCTAATTAGTAATTATTTTTATATTTAAAAGAGTTTTCTTTCAACGAAACTTCTGAAGAAAAATATGAAGGACATTTTTGTACAGCAGTCTGAGATAGGGCAAAAACCATGAAAGTGGTTTTTTGAATGACAGAAGTTTGGGGAAAGTTGTGTAATAGGATTATTCCAGAATTCCACTGATCTGAAAAAAAATAAAAATAAAAGCTGAATTTTTGTCTCCTAGATTCATTTGTGTTAAGAACTTAATATGTAAACTCTTCCATTGTTTACATAAACATTGTAGGAATAGAGAACAAGGAGAGAAAAATTACAAAAGTGATATAATTGGTGGTAGTTGGAGTTAGTTTATTCCTAAACACTAACTTTGTTTGCAGATCCTGAACATAAAATATTTTCTTTTTTTAACCTGATTTTTTGGTTTGTTTGCTTTTAAATATTTACATTGTTATAAATTTGTGATTTACTTGAATTAGATTCTTGTCTTGGGTAAGAAACTCTAGGTTTAAACTTATTCATTTAAAATGAATGGTGTTAAAGTAAATACATTACCAGTTTTCCTCCTGATTCAGTGGTGCATTTCTTTCTAATTACAAACACCTCTGGAAGAATCAAAAGACTTTTTGTTCTTTATACTTTAACATAAAGCAATTTTCTGAAGTCATTTCTCTCCTAAAACCCAGCTGGCAGAGTTGTTGAGGAGGGCCACAGACCTGAGCACAGACCTTCCGCTGAGGACTGAAGTCTCTTCAAGACAAGTGTCCCCTAGGATGTGGGGCTAGGAGAATAGGAAGGGTGTTATGGGAAGGATGGCAAGTTGAAGACTCAATTCATCTGTTTCTAAAGTTTGCCTCGGACTTGCCCTATAACAAGGAAGGGTGAATTGATTCAGACCCTTAGGCTTCCTTTTGCCTACAACCCCTTGGCCACCTATTTGTATCCTCAGTTTAGCACCAAAAGGTCCATTGTTGACCTTCACTGTGGGTAGGCAGGATTTGAAGACGTGTCTAGAAATATATGAGCTAACTGTAACATTTTTCATAATACTTGCTACAGCCTGAATATTTGTGGCCCCCCACCCCCAAAATTCATATGAGACCTAATCCCTAGGGCAATAGTATCAAGAGTTGGGGACTTTAGGAAGTGATTAGAATGGGATTAGTACCCTTATATAAGAGACTCAAGGGAGCTGATTAGCTCCTTCTACCATGTTAGGGTATAGCAAGAAGTTGACATCTTTGAGGCACAGAAGGAACCCTTACCAGACACCAGATCTGTTGGCACCTTATTCTTGGACTTTCCAGCTTCCAGAATTGTAAGCAGTGTATTTCTATTGTTTATAAATTACCTAATCTAAGATGATTTGTTATAGCAGCTGGGATGGACAAAGACAGTATCATACCTTCTCATTCACAAAGGCACTTGGGAGAGGCCTTTGGAGCATGGCCTATTCATAAACTTAGATCTACCTGCCCTTATAATGTCTTCTATGAACATGTCAAACTCTAAGCAAGCACAGTTGAGGAGCAAACATAGGAAGCAGAAATTGTATTTGCTTTATTCTGCTAATTTGTTCTTAATTTTCTTTTATAACATTTGATTTCATTAGTAATGCTCTTGGATCTGGAAACCCGATGTAGTCTACCATACGAAAGTCCAGATTCAGAAGGTGCCATATTTCTTTTTGATTCTCAGGTGCCTTAATCATTATTCTGTATTTCTCATTTCAAATGGTGATCCATTATTTATTAATTAATTTCTATCTCTAGGGTATAATTACATATAGTAAAATGTCATGTCACCATTTAACAAATGCATACAGGTTGCATGGTTACCACAATCAAATGAGGAACAGTTCTAGTGCTCCCTATGCTTGCTCAGGCTCCTATGTTCCCGCCCTAGCCTCTGGCCATCCCTGACTTGTTTTCTGTCCCCATGATTTTGCACTTTCCAGAATGTCATGTCAATTGGATCACATAGTTTACAGCCTTTTGAGTCTAGTTTCTTTTATTTAATATTAGAATGTTGCACTGGGGCCTATCTATGTTTTCACAGTATGTGACAGTGATAGTAAAGTTATTGCTGGGTAATACTAGTATTTTCTTATAGGTACAGTTTGTTTACCCTCTCACTAGGGTAAACAAAGGGCATTTGGGATAGTCCTCATTTTTGGTAACTGTGAATAAGACTGCGATAAATACTAGTGTATAGGGTTGATGTGAACATAAGTTTTCATTTTATTTATATTTAATGCAAACTATACGATTAAAAGCAGCTGAGAATCTCTAGTTATTGAAAAATCTGTACCAACTTAATCAAGCAAATGGAAAATAGGTTCATACCTGATAAACACATGGGGGAGCAGGGAGACAGAAGACTCTAATTAACCTAGTCCTTTATCTCTCAGCTATTGACTAAATCTACAAACATTAATTTTAGCAAAACAGGTTTTTGAAAGTGGACTCTTGAATCAAAGCAAATGGAAGTGTTAGGTAAAGTGAAGGGAGGTCCTAGAACAAATTGTGTGGAGAAGACAATCAGCCAGACGAGACGGTGCACGCCTATAGTCCCAGTAACTTGGGAAGCTGAGAGAAGAGGATTGCACATTCGAGGCCAGCCTCAGCAACTTAGTGAGACTTTGCCTCAAAATAAAAAAAAAAAAAAAGAACTGGGGAAGTAGCTCAGTAGTAAAACCCCTGGGTTCAATCCCCAGTATGTTAAAAAAAAAAAAGAAGAAGAAGACAGATGAATACTTAAATGGTTTGGCAACATTCATGAGGGTCCAAGGTCCACTAAAGCTACTTCTGCATAACTCAGAATAATTAGATGCTAATCAGTTTTGAAGAACTTTAAGTGTGGATTCCAAGAAGACAGGTGTGAAATGGTTTCAATCAGTTGGCACAGAGTGAGTTGTTTAATGGTGTCACAAGTGTCCTGATGTCCATGTGTCTATCCATGGGGACTTGTTGTGATTTCTGTTCGTCCTGTATACTGATCCCAGTGACCACAGTAAGAAAACTCAGTGAACAAGATCCTTGAAAGAGTAATATATAAAAAAAGATTCTTTCAGACTTTCTTTTACTTTCGTCTCTTCATTTTCCTAGGTTTTTATGCAAACTTCTTTAAATAAGGTACTTTCTACATAGGCATTTGTGAGCCATTGAGGGCAGAAAAGAGCATTATTCACATTTCTTTGGAAATCAAAGGCAAAGGAAATGTTACTTCTGATTCATGAAGTCCAAATCTGAGCCTTTTGTTTTTGTATCAGCTATGATGCATAGATTTGAAAAACTGTATTGAGTTCGATTCTCTCTTATTTAAAGCACCACTATTGTAGTAACAAATTGAATAGGTTCTAACACCTTCTTTTCACTTCCTCTAAAGTGTTTTCATTGCTAAGAAACTGTGTTTGCTATTAATTGAACCTGGTGTCCTCAAGCGGCTTGTCTAATGGCTTGTGATTTGCTTTTTTTGCTCTACCTCCAGGTTTTTGTTTGTCCTTTCTGCTTGCCTCTAAGGAAGCTGAAATGGATGCAGGTTGACTTGCCATCCCAGGATCTCTTTGAACATCTGTCCAATCATCTGATCATCCATTTCCTCCTCCCACTCACAAAATCCCACGGAGACGGAACTTTCCCAGGTTTGCACATGTGGTTGATGTTCACAGCTTGAAAGTGTCCAAGCTATTTAAGTTTGATTTTCATTTTAATGAAAGCTCCTAGTTTGGCCCAGAGATGAAAGCAAGGTGTTAGAAATTCCCAGATTTCTAGGTTGTTATATCACTTAAATATTAGTTCAACCATGGCTTCTCCATTTTTAGCACAGGAATATGTATTAATGAGCATGATTCAAAAATAGCCACCCTAAAATTTTACATGGTCCCAAATGTACTTTTAGTGTCTGGTTTCAAAAGTGCTTTTGAACACTTAAAATTGCATTTTAGTGGATTATATGGTAACCAAATAGTTTCTAAAAACAATCAGAAAAGTAGTGTGTAGTAATGTGAAAAGTTCTTACTATGCAGTGCAGTGTCTCCAGTTAAAGGAAGAATTCCGTGTGTGTGTGTGTATGTGTGTGCACATGTATGTGTGTGAGGGGTGGTACTGGGGATTGATTGAACCCAGGAATGCTCCACCACTGAGCCACATCTGCAGCCCTTTTTATTTCTTTTAGCCCTTCTTATTTTTTATCTTGAGATGGAGTCTCACTAAGTTTACCAGCCTGGTCCTGAATTTGTAGTCCTCCTGTCTTAGCCTCTGATGTCACTGGGATTATAGGCAAACACTACCATACCCTACATTAAGGTAGAACTCTTAAGCTGGGAAGTTGATCTGTTTTCTGCATTCTGGGTGGCTACTGTCATTATACTGGTCCCTTGCATTCCACCTGGCTTGTTATAGCAGTATTTGGAGGAAGATTTAGGAATCACAAAGCAGATAAAAGTGTTTTGAGAATGATGGAACTCATACTTTTTATATCTTTAGGACCTATCTGGCACAATTCGTGGCCCATAGATGGTTTCTAGTATATTTATTTGAAATAGAATTAAGTTTATGAAATGAGAATAATAGTTCACAATATAGTTAACTGAAATGCAGTCACATGGTAAGGCAGATATAATACATAATAATGTTCTGATATGAACCACTAAACTTTTTTTTTTTTTTTTTTTTTTTTTTTTTTTTTTTGGCTAATAAAGATTGTTTATTTCTCCCAGAGGCTGGGAAGTTCAAAATCAAGGCCCCAGTAGATTTGCAGTCCGGCGAGGGTCACTTCCTGCTTCATAGATAGCCATCTTTTCTCTACAACAATGGAGTTCCTTGGGCACAATCTCATTCACGAGGAGGACTCTGCTTTTATAACCTAATAACTCTCAAGAGCCCCACCTCCAAATACCATAACGTTGGGAATTAGATTTTTTTTTTTTTTTTTAATTTTTTATTGTGGGTTGTTCAAAACATTACAAATTTCTTGACATATCATATTCCACACTTTGATTCTAGTGGGTTATGAACTCCCACCTTCACCCCATACACAGATTGCAGATTCACATCAGTTACACATCCATTGATTTACAAATTGCCATACTAGTGTCTGTTGTGCTCCGCTGCCTTTCCCATCATCCACCCTCCCCCCTCCCCACCTCTCCCCTCCCCTCCCCTCCTCTCTCTCTACCCCCTCCACTGTATAACCCTGAGGGTCTCCTTCCATTACCGTGCAATTTACCTTCTCTCTCCCTTTCCCTCCCACCTCTCATCCCTGTTAAATGTTAATCTTCTTCTCCTGTTCTTCGTCCCTACTCTGTTCTTAGTTACTTTCCTTATATCAAAGAAGACATTTGGCATTTGTTTTTTAGGGATTGGCTAGCTTCACTTAGCATAATCTGCTCTAATGCCATCCATTTCCCTGTAAATTCTATGATTTTGTCATTTTTTAATGCAGAGTAATACTCCATTGTGTATAAATGCCACATTTTTTTTATCCATTCGTCTATTGAAGGGCATCTAGGTTGGTTCCACAGTCTTGCTATTGTGAACTGTGCTGCTATGAACATCGATGTAGCAGTGTCCCTGTAGCATGCTCTTTTTAGGTCTTTAGGGAATAGACCAAGAAGGGGAATAGCTGGGTCAAATGGTGGCTCCATTCCCAGCTTTCCAAGAACTCTCCATACTGCTTTCCAAATTGGCTGCACCAATCTGCAGTCCCACCAGCAATGTACAAGTGTACCCTTTTCCCCACATCCTCGCCAGCACTTGTTGTTGTTTGACTTCCTAATGGCTGCCAATCTTACTGGAGTGAGATGGTATCTTAGGGTGGTTTTGATTTGCATTTCTCTGACAGCTAGAGATGTTGAGCATTTTTTCATGTACTTGTTGATTGACTGTATGTCCTCCTCTGTGAAGTGTCTGTTCAGGTCCTTGGCCCATTTGTTGATTGGGTTGTTTGTTCTCTTATTGTCTAATTTTTTGAGTTCTTTGTATACTCTGGATATTAGGGCTCTATCTGAAGTGTGAGGAGTAAAGATTTGTTCCCAGGATGTAGGCTCCCTATTTACCTCTCTTATTGTTTCTTTTGCTGAGAAAAAACTTCTTAGTTTGAGTAAGTCCCATTTGTTGATTCTAGTTATTAACTTTTGTGCTATGGGTGTCCTATTGAGGAATTTGGAGCCCGACCCCACCGACTGTAGATCGTAGCCAACTTTTTCTTCTATCAGACGGCGCGTCTCTGATTTGATATCAAGTTCCTTGATCCATTTTGAATTCACTTTTGTGCATGGCGAGAGAAAGGGATTCATTTTCATTTTGTTGCATATGGATTTCCAGTTTTCCCAGCACCATTTGTTGAAGATGCTATCCTTCCTCCATTGCATGCTTTTAGCCCCTTTATCAAATATAAGATAGTTGTAGTTTTGTGGATTGGTTTCTGTGTCCTCTATTCTGTACCATTGGTCCACACGCCTGTTTTGGTACCAGTACCATGCTGTTTTTGTTACTATTGCTCTGTAGTATAGTTTGAAGTCTGGTATCGCTATACCGCCTGATTCACACTTCTTGCTTAGCATTGTTTTTGCTATTCTGGGTCTTTTATTTTTCCATATGAATTTCATGATTGCTTTCTCTATTTCTACAAGAAATGCCATTGGGATTTTGATTGGCATTGCATTAAACCTATAGAGAACTTTTGGTAATATCGCCATTTTGATGATGTTAGTTCTGCCTATCCATGAACAGGGTATATTTTTCCATCTTCTAAGATCTTCTTCTATTTCTCTCTTTAGGGTTCTGTAGTTTTCATTGTATAAGTCTTTCACCTCTTTTGTTAGGTTGATTCCCAAGTATTTTATTTTTTTTGAAGATATTTTGAATGGAGTGGTTGTCCTCATTTCCATTTCAGAGGATTTGTCGCTGATATACAGGAATGCCTTTGATTTATGCGTGTTGATTTTAAATCCTGCCACTTTGCTGAATTCATTTATTAGCTCTAATAGTTTCTTTGTAGAGCCTTTTGGGTCTGCTAGATATAGAATCATATCATCTGCAAATAGTGATAATTTAATTTCTTCTTTTCCTATTTTTATGCCTTTAATTTCTTTCGTCTGTCTAATTGCTCTGGCCAGTGTTTCGAGAACTATGTTGAAGAGAAGTGGAGAGAGAGGGCATCCCTGTCTTGTTCCAGATTTTAGAGGGAATCCCTTCAGTTTTTCTCCATTCAGAATAATGCTAGCCTGAGGCTTAGCATAGATTGCTTTTACAATATTGAGGTATGTTCCTGTTATCCCTAGTTTTTCTAGAGTTTTGAACATAAAGGGATGCTGTACTTTGTCAAATGCTTTTTCCGCATCTATCGAGATGATCATATGGTTCTTATTTTTAAGTCTATTGATGTGGTGAATAACATTTATTGATTTCCGTATATTGAACCAGCCTTGCATCCCAGGGATGAATCCTACTTGATCATGGTGTACAATTTTTTTTATATGTTTTTGTATCCGATTCGCCAGAATTTTATTGAGGATTTTTGCATCTAGGTTCATTAGAGATATTGGTCTGTAGTTTTCTTTCTTTGAAGTGTCTTTGTCTGGTTTAGGTATCAGGGTGATGTTGGCCTCATAGAATGAATTTGGAAGTTCTCCCTCCTTTTCTATTTCCTGAAGTAGCTTGAAAAGTATTGGTATTAGTTCTTCTTTAAAGGTTTTGTAAAATTCTGCTGTGTACCCATCGGGACCTGGGCTTTTCTTAGTTGGTAGTCTTTTGATGGTTTCTTCTATCTCCTCAATTGATATTGGTCTGTTTAGGTTTTCTATATCCTCCTGACTCAATCTGGGCAGATCATATGACTTAAGAAATTTATCTATGCCTTCACTATCTTCTAATTTATTGGAGTATAAGGATTCAAAATAATTTTTGATTATCTTCTGTATTTCTGAAGTGTCTGTTGTGATATTGCCTTTTTCATCCCGTATGCTAGTAATTTGAGTTCTCTCTCTTCTTCTCTTCACTAGCATCGCTAAGGGTCTGTCGATTTTGTTTATTTTTTCAAAGAACCAACTTTTAGTTTTGTCAATTTTTTCAATTGTTTCTTTTGTTTCGATTTCATTAATTTCAGCTCTGATTTTAATTATTTCTTGCCTTCTACTTCTTTTGCTGTTGTTTTGCTCTTCTTTTTCAAGGATTTTGAGATGAAGTATGAGATCATTTATTTGTTGGTTTTTTCTTTTTTTAAGGAATGAACTCCAAGCAATGAATTTTCCTCTTAGAACTGCTTTCAATGTGTCCCATAGATTCCGATATGTTGTGTCTGTGTTTTCATTTATCTCTAAGAATTTTTTAATTTCCTCCTTGATGTCTTCTATAACCCATTGATCATTCAGTAACCTATTGTTCATTCTCCAATTGATGTATGCTTTTTCCTTCCTTCTTTTATCGTTGATTTTCAGTTTCATTCCATTATGATCAGATAAGATGCATGGTAATATCTCTACTCCTTTATATTGTCTAAGAGTTGCCCTGTGACATAATATATGATCTATTTTTGAGAAGGATCCATGTGCTGCTGAGAAAAAAGTGTAACTGCTTGATGTTGGGTGGTATACTCTATATATGTCAATTAGGTCTAGGTTATTAATAGTGTTATTGAGTTCTATAGTTTCCTTATTCAACTTTTGTTTGGAAGATCTGTCCAGTGGCGAGAGAGGTGTGTTGAAGTCTCCCATGATTATGGTGTGGTGGTCTATTAGACTCTTGAACTTGAGAAGAGTTTGTTTGACGAACATAGCTGCACCATTGTTTGGGGCATAAATATTTATGATTGTTATGTCTTGTTGGTGTATGGTTCCCTTAAGCAGTATGTAGTGTCCCTCTTTATCTCTTTTGATTAACTTTGGCTTGAAATCTATTTTATTTGATATGAGTATGGACACGCCTGCTTGTTTCCGAAGTCCATATGAGTGATATGATTTTTCCCAACCTTTCACCTTCAGCCTATGTATGTCTTTTCCTATCAAATGCGTCTCCTGTAGGCAGCATATTGTTGGGTCTTGTTTTGTGATCCATTCTACTAGCCTGTGTCTCTTAATTGGTGAGTTTAAGCCATTAACATTTAGGGTTATTATTGAGATATGGGTTGTTCTTCCAGCCATATTTGTTTATTTCTGTTACTAAACATTGTTTG
The DNA here is from genome assembly GCF_021218885.2 of Marmota monax. Classification (NCBI taxonomy): domain Eukaryota; kingdom Metazoa; phylum Chordata; class Mammalia; order Rodentia; family Sciuridae; genus Marmota; species Marmota monax. Next base: position 2,656,794 of record NW_026694639.1, read on the forward strand.
TTTTCCTCTTTGATTGTTTCCCCCCCCCCTTTACTGTCCTACCTCCCACTGTTGGTTTTCATTGTTATTTTCCATTTCCTCTTCCTGTAATACTTTGGCTAGGATGTTTTGAAGAGATGGTTTTCTAGCTGCGAATTCTTTAAACTTTTGTTTATCGTGGAAGGTTTTAATTTCATTCTCCATCCTGAAGCTTAATTTCGCTGGATACACAATTCTTGGTTGGAACCCATTATCTTTCAGTGTTTGAAATATGTTATTCCAGGATCTTCTAGCTTTCAGAGTCTGTGTTGAAAGATCAGCTGTTATCCTGATTGGCTTGCCCCTAAATGTAATCTGCTTCCTTTCTCTTGTAGCTTTTAAAATTCTCTCCTTATTCTGTATGTTGGGCATCTTCATTATAATGTGTCTAGGTGTGGATCTCTTATGATTTTGCACATTCGGCGTCCTGTAGGCTTCTAGGATTTGGGATTCTGTCTCATTCTTCAAGTCTGGGAAGTTTTCTTGTATTATTTCATTGAATAGACTGCTCATTCCTTTGGTTTGGAGCTCTGTACCTTCCTGTATCCCAATGACTCTTAAGTTTGGTCTCTTAATGTTATCCCATATTTCTTGGATGTTCTGCTCATGGTTTCTTAACAGTCTTGCTGAGCTGTCTATGTTCTTTTCCAGTTGAAATACTTTGTCTTCATTGTCTGATGTTCTATCTTCTAAGTGTTCTACTCTGTTGGTAGTATTCTCCATTGAGTTTTTAAGTTGGTTTATTGCTTCCTGCATTTCTTGGATTTCTGATTGCTTGTTTTTTATAACCTCTATCTCCCTGTATAGTTGATCCTTTGCTTCCTGGATTTGTTTGCGTAATTCGTTGTCGAAGTGATCTTTCATTGTCTGATTTTGCTGTTTAATGTCTTCCTTGATACTCCAGATCATCTGAAGCATGTATATCCTGAATTCTTTATCTGACATTCCATCTGCTGCAGCTGTTACCTCTTCTAAAGTTGCGTTGACCTGCATTGCTTGTGGTCCTTTCTTTCCTTGTCTTTTCATACTGCTTGCGTATCTTTCCTGCAGGTGCGGGCGGCGGCTCTGCTCTCTCCTTATTCCAATTGGGGTGTCGTGGCTACCACGCCGGCAGGTCACTGGGCCTGTTCTGGGAGCTGGTGGCGGCTCTGTTCTGCCCCTACTCCAATTGGGGTGACGTGTCTGTCGTACCAGCAGGCCACTGGGCCTGTCCTGCTGGTCGGTCGCAGATCTGCCCACCTTTCGGGCACGAGTGGAGGCTCTGCTTTGCCCCTACTCCAATTGGGGTGTCGTGACTACCCCGCCTGCAGGATGCTGGGTCTGTTCCTGGCAAGGGAGGCGACTCTGCTCTGTCACTACTCCAATTAGGGTGGTATTTGTACCCCGCCGGCAGGCTCCTGGGCCTGATCCGCAGGTCTGTTGTAGGTCTGCCTACCTTGAAGGCGCGGGCGGCGGATCTGCCCTGCCCCTCCTACCACGCCTGCGGACCCCTGGGCCTGATCTGCAGGTTGATCACTGGTCTGCTCACCCTGCGGGCACGGGTGGCGGTTCCGCTCCACCCCCACTCCAATTGGGGTCACGTGACCACCACACCGGCAGGGCCTGATCCGGGCGTGGGATAAGGATCTGCTCTGCCCCTACTCGAGTTGGGGTGACGTGTGTACCACACTGGCAGGCCACTGGGCCTGACCCGCCAGGCTGTCACAGGTCTGTTTACCTTGCAAGCGCGAAGGGCGGCTCTGCCCTGCCCCTCCTACCACGCCCATGTACTACTGGGTCGTGGGTCTGCCCACCTGGCGGGTTTGGGTGGCGGCTCCGCTCCGCCCCCTCTCCAATTGGGGTCACACGGTCACCACGCTGGCGAGCCGCTGGGCCTGCTCCGGGGGCTGGCGGCGGCCCGGCTCCTTCCCTCTGGCTCGAGGACAAATTGAGGAGACTCGGGTGACTGAGCCTCACCCCCCTTACCAGGAGACCAACTGCTTATGTCACCGCTGGTATTGATGAAGATCTCTCCTCCACCGCTTTCTGCTGACATCAGATCTCTGCCATGTTGGTATCCTATGCGAATGGCAGCATTTCGTTCCCCTTGCCAGGCAACCCAAGCAATGGGTGAGTCCTGACCTGCCCTCAGCAGGACCCGGACCGAGACACAGTTTCCGCGGGCTCCCAGCCCCGGTCCAGGGAAGTTCCGGGAGCCGGAACTCGGCCGCTCCGTGCTCGGTGTAAGCTCCTATAAGTGTAGGCTCCAAGAAGCAGCCCCCGCGGGCTCAGTTCCGGGAGCCGGAATTCGGCCGCTTAGTGTTTGGTGTATGCTCTGATAGGAGCAGGGTCCAAGAAGCAGCCTCCGCGGGCTCCGCAGCCCTGAGCCAGGGCGGTTCCGGGACGGTTCCGGGAGCCGGAACTCGGCCGCTCTGTGCTCGGTGTAAGCTCCTATAAGTGTAAGCTCCAAGAAGCAGTCCCCGCGGGCTCAGTTCCGGGAGCCGGAACTCGGCCTCTTGGTGTTTCGTGTTTGCTCTGATATTAGCAGGGTCCAAGAAGCAGCCTCCGCAGGCTCCGCAGCCCGGAGCCAGGGCGGTTCCGGGACGGCTCCGGGAGCCGGGACTCGGCCGCCCCGCGCTCCGTGTTCACTCCGATAAGATCAGATTTTAAGAAGCCCCCAGGCGCTGAACCCTAGCAATCTGTCTGCAAGCCGCAGGCGAATTGCAGCCTGAAATTACCTGTTCTATGGCTGAATGAGCTGCGGTCAGTCAAAAACAGGTGTGGTGACGTCAGTTTACCAACATGGTGGCTGCTGGCCTCCTCTGTGGTCTGACCGGTGTGGAGAACCGAGATGGACCGCTTCCTTCCCCGTCTCGAACCCAGAATTCAGCCCTGAGTGCGGTGCTTGCGCGTCTGGCAGAAACTGCAGCGCTGTCCACTAAACTTTTAATTTGTGCTCAATAGAAATTGATGAAGGGGCTGAGGAATTCTCTTTTTTCATCTCACATGACCCATGTGCTGTTGATTCACTTGGAGAGTTCTGCTCCAGATGTATCTTAGGTTATTCTGTATTGAAACTGACTGATAAACATCTGTAGATATTTTTTAAAGTAATTATTCTAAGTTTTAAACAAATACAGAAACCTTTGTCTCTACTTATGTCCCCCAAATTATCTTGAGATTCACCATAGAGTTTTTACTGATTGCTTTGTACATAGTTTGTTCTCAACCCAGCATTGTGCAAAAACACCCAGAATTATTATTATTATTTTTTTACTTCAGGAATGACTTTGCCTTTGATCTGATGGTATTATAGCTTTTGTTTATCTGGGTCTCTCACTCTAGAGACATTGTTGTTAACAGTGACACTCTTGTTAACAGTGACACTCTTGTTAACAGTGACATTAAGAACAGTGGTGTTCTTAATTTTCCTTTTGTTAGGAAGACTAACTTGAACTTGAACTTTGAGTTCTCTGTGGTGTAGGCAGCCCTTTTATGACAATCCCCAGGTAACATTCGAACATTCTCTCTGGATGAGGATATTTCCTTATTTTATACATACTATTCCTAGAAATGGTTGCCATTTTCTTCTACAGAAGAGAATCTTATTAAGGAAGACTATGGGGGCCCTTGGGGAGATAGTATTTGGAGTCAATTCTTTTTTTCTCCTTATGATTTAATAGAACCAACTACATTAATACCAATGTGATATAGAGCTTGTAGGCTGGAAGAAGAAGATATATAAAGAGATGTTTCTTTCACATGTAAGGAGCACTGCACATAAAAGGGTTAATTGGTCAACACATTCTTTCTCTGTGTTTCTTCTCATGGGATGATATTCTGATTGGTTGGTGTAGAGGTCTTGATCCTAACATAATCCTTAGGGTTCTGCCTGCTCTCTGTAATGTTCCAAATGTGTCCATGTTTACTGTTCAATATTTTCCCCTTTCCACCCACACCACATATGCAGCTGGGAACATCCCAGCATGCTTTGAGTGACATCCCTCCTCCTTCCCCTTAATCCCATGGCCCTTACTGGGTCCCACGCCCTTTTGCAGCTGTAAAAGCTGTTGGACATGGAGCCCTGTTTCCTCACAGGGGAGCTATGTCCAAACCTAGTGAGTTGGAAGTGAGAAAGACATGCCCATTTTTCAATCAGAAGATAGTAAGCCAACAGTTCAACATTTAGCCTCACAAGTAGGGCTTCTGTAAAAGATGGTGACAGAATTTCTAATGAGGGCTACATGGAAAAAGCTGAAGTCCTTGGCACTGAGGAAAGGAAACTCTTCCCCTTAGGTGGAAAGGTGAGTCCATGCCCTGCCATGCTTTAGCCCTATTTTGGGTTCAGGGGGTTGCAACAGAATCACAAGCTTAGTGTTTTGGCGAGAGCAAGGGGCCAGATGGAATCCAAGAGCTTTAGCATCTTTCCATGGTTCTTTTAATAATTTATTTGATCTTGAGCAACTTCCTCTGAGATTCAACTTTCCCAGAATCATAACTGAGGTACTTCTTATTAGAAAGGCAAATTACTTTGTTAGAGAAGTTGGAAGCATGCCACTTCTAAAGCAGCTTTCAGACATTTAAAAAAAAAATTTGCTGTTTTGGTTTTTTTACTGGTTTAATTCCATATTTCATCTATTCATCTTGTCGGCATTGGGCCATCTTTTCTCTCAGAGCTGCCCCTACCTATCCTATCTACATCTGCCCCTTTCTGTGCTTCTATTCTGCATAAGATTAACCAAGTTTTAAGGACCCTTGAGGCATATCACATATTCATCTTTTCTTCCCCTGATAAGGTGAGAGGATCAGCAAATAGGCATTCACTCATGAAATTGATTTTTAAATAATAATGGCGTGAACTCAATAGTTAAAATGTCCAGATCATCAGAACGCTCACATGTATTCCTGATTTTTCTGTGATTGACACTATGCTCATATATAAATAAGTCTCTTCACTAACACCGGCTACATTAAAGAAGAAAACTCCATTTACTTTTCTCAGGCACCATTTCCTGGAAATAAAAATCAGGATCATAAGAAGAATCACTAATTAGTGTTTTCCCCTGGCCCCTCCTCCACATGCCCTGCCCACATCCCCTCTTTAAATGTTTCCCAACCAGGTAAGTTAGTTCCTACATGATATTTCACGAAGGGCTCTGAACCCAATCCTTTTTGAATTCCCTGTGACATAGTGAGTTACCTCTCACTGCAGGATTTGCTTGTCATTCCTGGTGCTGTTTTTGGTGACAGAAGCTGCAGAAGCAGTTCCCTGGAGCCTCCATGGGAGCTGAAATATCCATCACCAGGATTGTTGTGTGTGGTGAGGGCTCTCATTCCTAACTTGTTGTAGCAATTCGGCTGAGCTTTGAGTTCTTAGTGCCCTCACACTGTATATCTTATTCCTATGTATTTTTACTTTTTGTCCATAAGTCCATGGGCAAAGGTCTAGAAGTTTCTGTACAACAGTACCCCCGTTGCACTTAAATGGTTCTTCCTTTCCAATGCTAAGCCACACTCTTGTACTGATCATCTATACCTTAACTCTTCCACACTAGGATTCTTCCCTTCTCCCTGCTGACCTCAGGAGACTCCTTGATGCATTTTAATAAATAATTTTCTGAAGATCCTGCTTTGACACTTTTCTTCTCATTCCTGGATGCAAAAGGGAACATGATTTAGGTTTCATCTGGCAGTCCTACCACGGAAATTTTATCCAACTCATTGCATTAGTTTTATTCTTTCTAATATAGAAGATTTGGGTCTACCTCTGTTCCAAAGGCTATGCCAAGGTGGTGTTTGGCTTGAAAATAGCCTCCTTGGTAATGCAGCTGGGTAATGTGGCCGGTGGGAAGAAGCTGAGAGAGTTCTACACAAGCAGGATAGTATCACCTGAATTCTTCTAGCATGACTCCAGGATGGAGACTCCTGGCCTAGGCAAACAGGAACTTCTGAGTTGGGTAAGGTCTTCATGACTAATAAAAAAAAACTTATAGTGTTGAAACAAAAGGATCTTTCAATGAAGAACATGACAGTTCCTAAGGAAGGTTAAATTTTGCAGGACACTTTCTAGATCCTGGTATTTATTTCTCAGGGCTCAGTAATAAGTGCCACTTGTTCCTTCTGTAGGCTCTGGGGAAGTGTCTGTTCCAGGTGTTTCCCCTAGCCTCTGGCAGTTCCTTGTATTGTGGCATCATAATTCTGATTCATGTGGTCTTCTTTCTGTGTGCCCCTGTCTCTTCCCATGGCATTGTTTATAAAGACACCAGGCCTAAAGGATTGAGCCCAACCTGCTCCAACATGACTCCATCTTAACCAAACTCATTACATCCTCAATGACCTTATTTTCAAATAAAGACACATTCCAAAATACTGTGAGGGGATGACTTCAACCTATGAATTTTGGGGTACACTATTCAATCCATAACCATTCTTTTTCTGCTCTATTCCTGGATGTGGAACCCAGACTTGCATATTAGAAAGATGAATACACAGCATGCAATTACTTGGATGAAGTTTCTGTGGTAGGATTTCCAGATTAAATCTAAATTGTATTCATTTTCACATCCAGGAATGATGAAAGATGTGGTTGAAACAGGATCTTTTTTTTTTTTTTATTGGTGCTAGGGATTGAACCCATGGCCTTGTGCATGCCAGGCAAGCACTCTACCAACTGAGCTATATTCCCAGCCCTGAAACAGGATCTTTAGAAGATTATTTACAAGATGAACCAAGGACTTTCTTGAGGTTAGAGGGGAAAAGGAGAGAATCATCATGTAGAAAACAGTTCAGGGACACAAGTCTGGTAACAGAAGGGTGTCCTGGCATTGGAAAGGAAGAGTATTTCAAGTATAGAGGAAGTTCTGTTCTGCAAACTACTTTTAGAGCATCACGTTATGGGCAAACGTTTAAGGTAGAAGTTAAGTTATGATGCAGCTCCTGACACTGCAGGGACAGAACTATCATTTTCTGTTTGCTTTACATAGTCACAGCCTTGATGCGCTCATCAGACATTCTGAATTTCTGACGATTTTCTCCCAGACAAGCATGATTCTTAAACAAGAGATGGATCTTTAAGATATACTTGTTGTGGAGTCAGTGGACTGTCTAAAGATAAATACCTCACAGTGGTGGCTAAATGTGAGAAGAGAACAACACAAAAACTATAAAGAGTTTTTACTTGTGTTGTAAGACTTGTGAACCAAATCACAATTAGGACTGACACCTCTAATTGAGAATTGCAAAATAGGAGAAGGATTTTTGTGCATGGATCAGGACCCATTTTGGCCATAACTGTAATTTAGAACATAGGATGTGACGGGCTCTGTGTCCTACTGCTTGAAAGGAACAAATCTCCCATGTGTTATTACTTCTTTTAAGTCACTTCTAATTTAATGATCAGACTTTAAATTGAACAAGTCTTCCTGGTATTGGCTGTATTAAGGCAAGGATCCAGGACATCAAGGAACCTACAGACTTAATTTTTCAACTCAGTCAAAAACACAAAAAGGCCAAAGATAGGGAACACAACATTATTTGTGGTCTCTTTAGTAGATTAATAACAAAAGATAATGTTTTATGACCAATATGAAAAATGTATGTTAGTAGCTACTGATTTTCTTTCTTCAACAATTAGAAGGGCCATTTGAGAATTTTATTTCATCTCTTTCTGCTTCTAATGTGTTGTACTGTCTAAAATCAGAGTGTTGATTTGTTTGGGATATGCTGCTATTCAACTCTTCTTTAACTTCAGGTAGGAAAAATGAGTTATATACAATGAAAAAATCATTAATAGTCTGTTGACTATATACGGTGGGGAGAGAGACATTAATAAGAAGACATTTTATTTTCTTCTTTCCTTTCCTCCTAAATTCCAGTCCCTTAATGAACTTCTTACCTCCAAAATGTGTTTTAAATCCACCTTCTTTGTTACTCTCCAATCTAGTTACCGCTGGCTCTCACCAGGGCTACAGCCTTTCCTGTACACTTACTTTGCATCCTTCAAACCTGTCTTTAGCTGGAAACCAGGGGCATATTCAAAAGCATAAATCCGTCACCATCCTACTTACCTTTAAATTTTTTTTTTTGTTTTTAGTTATGCACAACAGTGGAATGTATTCTGACGTATCGTACATACATGGAGTATAACTTCCCATTTTTGTGGGTGGTACGTGATGTGGAATTGCACTGGTTGAGTATTCTTATAAGAACATAGGAAAGTTATGTCCAGTTCATCCTACTGCCTCTCCTATTCCCATCTCGTCTCCCTTCCCTTCATTCCCCTTTGTTTAATCCAGTGAACTTCTATTCGTTCCTCCCCACCACTTACTGTGAGTTATCATTTGCATATCAGAGAGAACATCCGGTCTTTATTTATTTATTTTTTTGGCAAGGGGGGAATTGGCTTATTTCACTTAGCATGATAAGTCAATTCCATCCATTTACCAGCAAATTCCATTTAATTCTTTTTTTTAATCACAGAGTAATATTCCATTCTATATATGTACCACATTTTTTAAATCCATTCATCTATTGAAGGATACCCAGATTGGTTCCATAACTTGGCTATTGTGAATTGAGCTGCTATGAACATTGAAGTGGCCTTGTCACTATAGTATGCTGATTTTAAATCCTTTGGGTATATGCCAAGGAGTAGGATAACTCTGTCAAATGGTGATTCCATTCCAAGTTTTCTAAGGAATCTCTATGCTGCTTTCCAGAGTGGTTGCACTAGTTTACAGTCTCATCAGCAATGTATGAGTGTACCTTTCCCCCCACATCCTCACCAATGTTTATTGTTACTTGTATTCTTGATAATTGCCATTCTGACTGGAGGGAGCATCCTATTCACCTTTGACAAAAATCCAAATTCTGCTCAGCCTATGAAGGCTCTATGAGCTATGCCTTGTATTGCTCATCTATTTCCACACCCTCCATCCTTCAACCCAACACACTTACGACAAACTACTGTTGTTTATGGGTCTTCAAATGTGCTATGGACTCCTTGGTCTTAGGGCCATTCCACAGACTGCTCTTCTGCCTGGAACATGAGGCTCCCATGGCCCACTTGCAGTTAGCACATGTGCACACATGCAGGCACACGTCTCTGTCTCTCTTACACACACACAGACCTGACTCCTCTTTGTCATTCAGGTCTTGGCTTCAATGTCTCCCATTCTGAGAAGGCTCTTCAGACCACCATGTTTTCCCACAGTCATCTTCTACTGCTGCATCTTGTTCCTGCAAGCTTTTTCTTACTAGGTATTGTTTCTTTCTCTGCATTTTTTTCTTTTAAGGTATTTCTCATTTATTTATCACTTCTTGTCTATTCTCTCCACCAGGAAGTAGGCATCTTGTCAGTTTTCTTGAACAAGAGCACACCCTATGCTTAGCATATGCCTGGAAATAATAAGCACTAGATATTTCTTGAGTGGATAAATGAATGGGAAATGGAGAACGAGGGGTTAAAAAAAGACATGGGAGAAGATGCAAATAAAAGGGTCAATCTTTCTGCTTAATTTTAGAAAAAAGAGAATGGATGAATAGAAAATGCTATAGGTGGTTGGTTCTTATGTAAAACTCTCTACGAAGATCACTACAGAAAATCTGTCTAGAAATTGCATTAAGATTGTAGTTTTGAGTTTTTGAGTAGAAATTCTACAGAACGAGTCATGCCACCATAACATGCTTATCCTTCAGTTGGGAAAGCAACAACCATTCCAGGAGAATCTCCAGAATTTTTGTGTATCTAATCAGATGCCACATCTCTTTGACTCTTCCTGGATTTCAGGACTTTTTCTACTTTTCCCCACACTACAATCGGGATCTTATTTGTCTAACTGAGTGCTTTTAACTTCCTTCTTTTATTCACCATACATCTTTGAATGCCTACTACATTTCAACACTTACCAGACTGTTCTAATGCCACCTCAATTTCTGATTTTTCCCCTCCCCTTCACCCTTTAAAATCTACCTTAGCCCCACTTTTTTCATGAAGTCACCCTTTGAACTTGGTAGTGACTCTTCCATCTTTAACTCCTTTTGCATTTATGATTTTATATTACCATTTATGGTTTTTAAGTATTTACATTTCTTTACCCTCCACAGACCCACAGAAGTATTCAGGGGCTAGCCGTACAGATGAACTGTGACTCGGGGTGATACAACTGATATTTTTGACTTGCTCATGGTGACTTGCCTTCCCATAAAATCATTCTGTTTTCAATTTTCAGTACAGTATTTAAATAATTTCCTAAGATAGTCAATGATTTATACAATGAATATTTATATAATATTCAAAGATTAATACAATGGTTTTGTATAAAATAGGCTTCATGTTAGATGATTTTGCCGATTAGTAAGTTAACATGAGTATTCTGAGCACATTTAGGGTAGGTTGTGCTGAGCTATAAGGTCAGTAGTTTGGGTGTATTAAATGCATTTTCAATTTATAATATTTACAATATTTTCAACTTATGGTGGGTTTATTAAGACTTAACTCCACTGGAGGCCAAGCAGGATCTGTCCATACCTCTTCTGTACTTGTTATCCTAATTACTAGAGATCCAGGCTTATGGTAGGCGCTCACTAATTATCTCTAGATTTACTCATTGACAGAATTGCTGTAGCAAGTACCTGCAAGCACTGTACACACATCTTGCACATACTGCACAACCATCTCCAAGACTTGGGCATTAAGCACAGCAGATGGGGTTGGTTGCTGTGGTTGCCAAGAGGAAAAGCCAAGATAGTATCCACAGATGTCTAAACCAAAGGGGTTGGTCAATAATGAAACAGAGACAAAGAAAGTTCCCTCCAAATCAATGCTGACGCATCCAAACACCATCCTGGAGAAGAGAACTTCAGTGCAATAAATTGGCATTATGATTCATTGGCACAGCTATTCCTGAGGCTGCCGAGACTGCCTGAAGCATTTGAGCTGGGAGATTCATTTTAAGATCACCTCACTCCTGTGTTCTGCTTCCGCGCTCTCTGTGAAACCCTCTAATAACTCGGCTTCCCATATGCTTGCTTCTCATTATACAATAATAAACAGGCTTTCAGTCTCTGTGAACTTGATTAAAGCAAGTCTGCCTCTGAGGGGTGACAGAGGTGCTTCTAATGTACTCAATAAAATCGAGTTTCTTAACCCACTAGCCTGAGACCAGACCTAGAGGTGTAGTGAATTCATCAAGGTAGATATAACTTTGTGGGAACTCTCTGAGCAGCCAGCCAAAACATTTGAAATTATGAAAAATCTCTCTGTAGAGTAATTTTAACCAGTGTCTTCCTATATTTTATTTGAATAGAGGAAGGAACTTTTTTTTTTTGTATTCCCTGCCTCTTTCTCTCTCTTGGCAACAATGAAGAAATCCTATTCTAGACGCCTTTGGGGAGAGAAAAGGCAATTGGGGTCAGATTCTCTTGCCTGGGCTACTGTCTCCAGTTCTTTGTTATTTTAGGTCGGGTTTTGCCAAACTGTAAAATTTTCTCAAAGAGGGAAGTGGGGGGACAAACACAAATCCAACTCCTGATGCATTAGAATTCTCAGTAGAATTCCAGAACGTCATCTTCCATTTATATAAAATTCAGTCACCTGTTCTTAAAATTCAGAAATAATTTTTTAAATCACTTTGACTAATTTTCTGCGACAGAGTTAATAGCACACATATCAGGGATGTAAAGTGGCTTTGACAGATGAATTGCCGTCAACACGAGTAAAAGAAGACTCCGCGGCTTGTCGATTCCTGAGTGATTATTTGCACTTCGATTGCTGCCATCCCAATGAATCTGGTGCAGTGCACAGATTCAGCATATTCACACAGCAGGGGCTCCCACAGAAACATATTTGAGAACTAATATGCTGTTTGGGAAAAAAACTAAAGTGAGATTGACAGTAATGTGCTTCTTTAATTTTGGAAGGAACTTTTGGGAAAAGCATATGTTTTACCATCATCAATGCTATTTAAATTTCTTCTCTAAGTGGAGGAGAAATTTTCAAACAGCAATCATATTTCTTTTCTGATCGAATTAAAAAAATTAGAAATCACAACCCTATCTTCAAACCTAAACAGAATTAGTGCCTTCTTAAAAAAAAAAAAATTGGTGGGGAGTTGCTGGGAAGAAAAAAGCAATGTTAGTTTGTCTGTGGGCCCTGAAATACAGACAGATCAGTGATTCTGAAGTACTTGCTCACTCAAGTGTGGGGTCACTCAGACCTGGGAATTAGAGTTGGTAACGGGTTGAAAAACATTTGTCGTGTTCTATTGTTTGGTGTTATTCCAAGGTACTAATAACATTCTCCAAGAGTATGAATTTCTTAGACAAAGATTAATTTACTTGCATTTAAATATACTTGCATTTAAAAAGATATGTGGGACAGAAGATGGAGAACAATAGGAGACCCCCTACAATGTGAGGGGTACAAATCTTATCTCAGAGAAGACGAAGTGTGATTTGATTTGCAGTGATGGCTAAACCTGTTAATGCTTCTTTGTACGTATTATCTTATGGCAGCATAAAACTAATCACTCTGTCGAGCAAAGACTGTGCATTAAAATTATAAAACTAAAAGTGTCTTTGTGGTATACCTGTGGTGAGGTAAAGGGAGCATTTGCAAGCCAAGCTGAGAGTGAAGGCTACTACTGATGGGTTTCCATGGAGAAGAGCTGACACCTATAGTTAAGCATGAAGCATGAGGCTACTTTCCAGGGGTCAGCGATTGGAATTCCTCCCATAATTGGTGCTACAGTTTAGATCCTTTTTTTTAAGTTGTAAAAGGACACAATAAACTTTATTTTATTTGTTTATTTTTATGTGGTGCTGGATATCAAACCCAGTGCCTCAAGCATGCTAGTCAAGCGCTCTACCATGGAGCCACAACCCCAGACCTACAGTTTGGATCTTGAAGGCTCTTCAAAGGCTTGCATATTAAAAGCTTGGTTCTCAGCTTTGCACTATTGTCTGGTGGTGGAACCTTTAAAAGGTAGGGTGGTGGAACCTTTAAAAGGTAGGGCCTATGAAAGGTGTTCTGCCCACTGGTGTTGTATCCTTGAAGGAGACCATGGGATCCTGATCTCTTCCTCTTTCTTCCTTTCACTCACTAGTTATGAGGTAAGTAGTTTTGCTCTGCATGTACTCTCACCCTGATTTTTTAGACCACCAGTCCAAAAGCAATAGAGACAATTAATCATGCACTGGAACCTCCAAAATTGAGCCCAAACAAACTACTTCTTCTTATAAGTTTGTTTGTCTCAGGTATTTGTTGCTGTAGTGGAAAGTTGACCTGACACCCATTATCTTCAATTTGGAAAATATTTTAGGGAAACAGACTTATGATGAAAGAAAAAATAAGAATGTAAAAATATTTCTATGATGATATTCCCATATCTTGGGAAAGAAACAGAAAAGGTCTGATATTTGTTAGGTTCTTTTCAAAAGCATTTTTAAAATAGCCTCATGTTGAGTGTCTCCACTGGGCATGGGACAAGTTCATAAGCCGCCTTCACGGAGCCAACCCCCGCCCGCCCCCCCCGCCCCATCATTATGGAAACTGAGAAAAGGAAAAAGTGGAGTTAGATTAGACGGGGTCATCTGGGCCAGTTGCAGGGAGGTGGGTGGCCATTAAAAAAATTCTGCCCAATGCTGGCCTCAAAGAAGAGCTAATCATGACATGGGACATGGTAGCTCCAGGGACTTGGAAAGGGTGTCAATTAACATAAATAGGATGTATGCATGTGGTGGGGGAAGGTGAGGGGATTCACACAATTTGGTAGGATTCCTGCTTGTAGCTGAGCACACAAGTGAGAGAATCCAGTAGCCAGGCAAGGGCACAGGGTGACAGTCAAGTTGACTAAAGTTTGGGATAGGACCCTCTAAAAATTTAGGCATCTGTCCTTGTCAGATGAACTTGGACAGAGAGCAAAGGTTAACTTTCAGCCAAGGAACAATGGACAGGCAGATGACCTGAGCTCACCCCAGCTTTCCTGGGTGCTGGATTTATTAGCAATGAGAATCATTTCAGATGGCACCAGCTGGTAGATCAAAGCTGGATGATCTCTGGCCCACTTTGGTCAAGATTGATTTAGGAACCAGATGACTGGCTAGGTTAAACCAGCACAGGGCCCAGAGAAGGCAAGAATAAATACCAATGCCAATAGATTCCTTCTACTCTGACCTAGAAACCAAATACTAGACTCTGACACCTAAGAAAGTACATGTGTTAACACGAGGATAGCCAGAGTTGATTTGTTGCTCTGAGCTCAAACACTGCTCTGCAAAATTTGCTTTTCCAAGGGCAGACCAGCCATCAGGTTTTGAAGTATTTAAGGTCTATGCAAAGGAGAGAGAGTGAGGCGGGGAGGGGAGGAGGGGGGGACACACACCACACACGAGAGCGCCCTTGCATGCTAGACAGCAAGAGCGCCAAGTCCCCAGTATGTGATGCTTTTACTGTAACAGCACTCCGTAGATAGAGTTTGCTTCTGTGAAACATTTCCTCTGAATAGAAATAAATACTCAGCTTGGTAACTTACCCCATCACTTAGCTTAATTCTGAATAAAATTGTAGGTGGGTACTCCAGATACTATCTGCAGTCATCCAAGATTTGGAGAGCCAAAGAAAATAGACTTGTCTTCACTCCATGAGTCTTATGACATCAGTGTCCTTGATATATCTCTGGTATCACCCACCTCAGGGGGAGCTTTGGGAGAGGGAGGGTGTTTTGTGCTCTGAGCTTAAATGGACTGCTTCAGTATCTGAAGGATCTTGCCATGTTTTGCATCTCTCTTTGTTCTATCTCATGCACATTCTCCTTATTCCATCTCTCCAAATTGCAACAGGTACAAAACTGCAAATGCAGCAGTTTTAACGATGTTTTCTTGCAGTGAAGTGGTCATTTACGTTATTGTCTCTAGAAAATTTAAAATAGACCATTAACCCTCACTTAGATGTCTTCATGCATTTGGTCATTGAGATGTTCTTTTTGGCCATTTTTTCCTAGTTTTTAAACTCTTCCCATTTTTCTGATTTTTTTTTCACTTCTCCCAGAACCCCTAAGTGCCTGTTAATTCTTTATTCAGAGGAGATTAGCTTTTTCTTAGTTTACTGGTTTATTATAGACTTGTACTTTTCAAATGGTAGGTTATAGCCAATGCGTGGGTCTAAAAATCTGTTTGGTGTCTTAGTCCATTCAGACTACCATGACAAAAAAATATACCATAGACTAGGTGGCTTATAAACAATAGACATTTTTTTTTCACATTTATGGAGACTGGAAGGTTCAAGCTCATGGTTACAATAGATTCCATGTCTGGTGAAGGCCACCTTCCTTCAGAGACTGACATCTTCTTACTGTGTCCTCACATGGCAGAAGGGATCTAGGGAGTGCTCTCATGTGTATGATTTTTAAGGGCACTAATCCCATTCATGAGGGCCACACCTCATGACCTGATTGCCTCCCAAGAGCTCCACCTCCAAATCCCATCCTATCAGAGATTTAGGCTTCAATATATGGACTTTGGGGGAAAACACACATGTTCAGTGTATTACACATGGGTCTAAATAAGAATTTTCTGAAAATGAAAAATAATCAAATAGAAAATACCCACATATATTCCTCATGGTAAGTAAAATTTTGCTGTAGATTCCGTTATGTTGTGGTACATATTCCTTTGACTGCGATCACAAAGTATTTTAGCTCTGCTGTCACAGACCAGGCAGGCTGAACTGCCTTCCCACCCATAAATAGTCTATCAAACAAAGGCGGTTTTCTGCTACATAAGTTCTCAACAGAATGTGGCACCACATGCTTTGAAAGGTATTCTTATTGAGAAGTCTCAAAATCTTTGCACTGCCTCATTTGAAGACAAATTTCTGGGCAACAGCTTTATTTAGATCCATGTTGAGCTTTGTTTGGGAAAAGATCCAGATTGATACCATTTACCTAGTACTAAACACTTTAATTAGGGAGTAAAGAATGTGGCAAAACAAACAAACAAAAAAACCTACTGGAAATGACCTGACATTCCAAATTCACAGATTCCTCATTAGGGTACAGGTGTCTATATTGCCCACCCAGCAATACTGAGAAAAAAGCATCTTTGTTAAAACATTGGGGAGAAAATTGGGAGATGGGTACTTAAGGTAAAAGAATACAGTTTGACAAATATAACAAGAGTTAAGGAATGTCTCTTGAATGAATATCTGTAGGATATTTGTTTTCGGACCCTTGAGGATACTAAAATCTGCACATGCTCAAGTTCTTTATATAAAATGATGTAATATTTTCACAGAAACTATGTGCTTCTTCCTTTTTATTTTACCACCTCTAGATTAAATGTAAAGCCTAATACAATATTAATGCTAGAGGATTTTTTTTTCTTTTTTACAATTTGTTTTTTCTTTCTTGATTCTAGATCAAGAATTTGCAGTCAAAATGATGATACCTTGGGAATAGTAGTTTATCCCTAAAATCCACAAAATCTATTTCCCACCCAAACTAGCAACTTTCCTCAAAGTCACAAAAATGCGTGTAAGAATAATTCATATAGTACACAGAAGTGTCATGGAAAGGAATCTTCATCTATTACAACTGTAAAATAAATTCCATTTTTCTTTGATGAAGGAGATATATGATTGATTGGCCCTGGCCCTGGCCTTTTCTTCTCTAGTACAAGAAAGCACATTCAGACTCATGATGCTTTGGAATGTTTTCATGTCCCAATCCAATGTTCTGATACACAGGAAAAAAAAATGGTTCTTTGTAGCTCTATCTAGCTTGTGGAGGGAATACTTTATTATGACAGTGTAAATTCCTCCAGAGGACACTTTCTTGGAAGAGTATTTCTAAACCATAAAGTGTCCAGATCTATTTGTAAAATATATTGATAGACTGGTAACAGCACTGCATTTATGTTAAAATCCATGATGCTAATGCAATCTAAGGAAAGAGCACTTTGACCAAGATGGATCATCAAATTTTGGAGTCTATCTCATTCACTCTATGTCTGTGGTTATTTTCAGTTCAGTGTCCAAAAATCTTTATGAAAGTTTGATTATAAACAGTTACTGTCTATAACCAACTCCATATATAGTAAGTGCTATTTTAATACATAACAATAGAGGTATCTATGTTAGACAGATGATACAGAATTTCCAGTGTCAGCAGCAGCAACAAGGCAGTTTTTCAATTACTGGAATGCAAGGCAGCATTTATTCCTTTTTATTTTTCTGCAAAGAGCACCATATGTCATTTTTCTCCCTTTGGGGAAATGGCAAATTGTTACAGAAGCATACTTGGTCATTTTATGAGGCTATGAGGAACAAATTGTACATCATCTTGTCTATACTGAATTTTAACCCATTATTAAGAAATATTGGTTTCCTCTCTGGTTAAAATGTAGGAGGATTTGCAAAACCTGTATTCTTGATGAAAGAAGAAATTTTAGGTACTATACCAAAAAATTATATTTTCATTTAAAGCTGTGAATTATCTACCGACTCAAAGAAGTTTAAAACAATCAAATTTCCAAAAGATGAGGCTTTTAGTCAATATCCCTAGGTATCAAGGAGAGAAGATGTAGTTGTCTCTTGAGTGAATATCTGCAGGATATTTGTTTTAGGACCCTTGAGGATATTAAAATCTGCACGTGCTCAAGTTCTTTATATAAAATGATGTAATATTTGCACAGAAAGTATGTGCTTCTTCATTTTTATTTTGTCACCTCTAGATTAAATATAATGCCTAATACAACATAAATGCTATGTGAATAATTGTTATTCTGTATCATTTAGGTAATAAGGACAAGAAAAAAGTCTATACATATTCTGTAAAGATGCAACTTGCTCCCCCAAATATCATCAATCAGCAGTTGATTGAATCTGAGGGTGCACTAGTTGAAATTTGGAGGTCAACTGCACTTTTATATATAGAGCTAGTTTCTGAGATGGGAGCAAGTTTAACATTAAGAGTCTGCCAGAGAAGGACAGTCTTCACTCAAGTTGGAAAAAAATCAACTGGCCTTTTCATAGATCTGTATGATGGGGTGTTGGATTTTGATGGACAGCTTCAAACTCTCCCAGATGAGAGAGTCATTATTTTATACAGGATAGTTTTCCCACATAAGCAACAGTGTCACATGGCTGAGAAGTAAACAATAAAACACTATGGAGATCAGTGTTTCCTGGTGGTTGGGAAGGTTGAATGAACAGGCAGAACACAAAGGGTATTAGGACAATGAAAATATTCCATAATCCAATCGAGACGGATACATAGCATTATACATTTGTCAAACCCCATTGAATGTTTGAGTGATTCCTAATGTAAACTGCAGACTTTGGGTGATAATGATCTGTCAATGTAGTTTCATCAATAGTAACAAATGTCCCACTTTATTTAGTGGAGGATGCTGATAGTGCAGACACTTGGAAGGGGAACATCTGGGAAATTTCTGGACCTTCTGCTTAATTTTGATGTGATCCTAACACTGCTCTAAAAAAAAAAGTCTTTATTTTCTTTTTTTTTTTTTTTTGCCTTATAAAGAAGAAGGCAATCTCAAGAGCCCGCATTCACATTTTCACTTTCTTGAAGTCTCTGCTCTTAAACTTTCATAATTCCTCACCTTTCTGGTCTGCATTTTCACAGACTTGAGGTGTTAAGTATCTTTGAAGTTTTGTAGTTTTGTTGTCTTGCAATTTCATAGCCTCAAGGTCTGGTGGACTAAAGGTCTTAGCCACTTGAAATCTTGAAGTTCTGCAGTATTTGGCCTTCTGAGAGGAGGAGGATTAAACTCATTTTTGAGATGTTTGCAGGTAATTGTGATCTGAGTCTAAAAAAGCTGTAACAAAACCTACACTCAATTCAACTTGTGATAAGAGAAAAAAACTATCAGTCCAGTGATGGTGCAGGAATATGCAAGGGGAGGTAGGTAGTCTAAAATCAAAGAGAGTTCTTCTTAGATGCCTGGTGTTCATATTTAGAGGCCCTGCCAGTAGGAATAAAGCTACATTCCAGTCCCCAATTTTAGCCTCTGCAGATCTTTTAGACATAAATTCTGGCATACAATTAAAATGTTATGTAAAAATGCAGAAAATAGCCATAGTCAAGAGAAAAATCATTCAATAGAAGTAGAATGCCATTCAGACACAGGATTTGCATAATTCAAAATAACTATGTCAAGTATATAGGAAAAAAATGACACAATAAGTGAAAATATAGTAACTTACTTCCCTGTAAGTGGAAATTGTAAAAAGGAATCCAGTGGAAATCCTAAAACTGGAATCAGAAGAATTTAAAAGAATTCCCTGGATAGACTTAACAGATTGGATAAAACTAAAGAAATAATAAATTAATTTGTAAACAAGTCAAGAGACATCATCCATAAAGTGCACAGAGAAAATATTATGGGAAACTATGAAAAGAATCTTGGCCTGTGGGACATTCAAACAAATGTGTAATTAGACTTCTAGGAAAAGTGGAGAAGGAGGATGAGAAATAGAATGTTGGAAGAGCCGCTGGTTGAAAATTTTCCAAATTTGATAAAAATGACAACCCGTAGCTAAGTGGGCCGAGTGAACTCTATGCAGGAGGAACATGATGAGCAGTGTCCCTAGACACATCAGAACACCAAACACATGCAAGCCCACTTGTACATTAGGTCAGACTTCTGAAAATCAAATGTAATTTAAAAAATCTTAAAGGCAGACTTCTCTCCACAAAAAAAGATACACTAAAAGTGATGGATGAATTTTTCTCATAAACAATACAAAACCCAATACCAAATTTTTGTTGGTAAAAGAAATCATCCTAAAATTTTATATCCAGAAATGTGAGGACATAAGAAAGCCATTGTTAAACAAGCAAAAGCAGAAGAAATTCATTGCCAGAAATCCTAAATCACAAGAAATTCCAAATCACAAGAAATACTTAAGAAAATTCTTCAGAATAAATACAAATATTACAGGTTATAAATTGGACTTGTAGAAAGGAATGAAGAGCCCATAGAGTAAATGTGTTGTAAGTATATAAGATATATACTTTTAAATGTATATTTAATACACATTTTAAGAACTAGTATTAAAAGTAAAAGAATATTTCTGGTTTAAAGTAAAAGTAATTATGAAATTTTGCATGTAGGTTAGGAAAAGAGGAAATGAGATTTTAATGTTGCAATGTTCTTATATTCTTGATGAACTTGAATGTAATTTGCAGATAGACTGTGATGAGCCAGATTTCTATTGTTAAAGAGGAAAGTATAAATATGAAAAAGAAGAGGTCACTGTAAGCTCTGTGATGTTGGACTGGAGTCATAGGTATTTGTGTGAAGTCATTATTTCTTATTTATATCTGGAAAAATAGAGAAATAGATATCTAGAGGTACTGTGGCACTTCAGCAGAATTATTTAGCATCCATAAGTTTCAGTCTGGAATTTCTAAATTCCATTTCACACTAAAAACAAATCAGAGTTCTTTGGATTATTGCTTTCCCCCCAAAATATAGAAAATCTCATTAAAAATAGGCACTTTAAGACACTTAATAAATAGGCGGTACAGATGGCCAATAAGCATATGAGAAGATGACCAACATCAGTAGTTATCACAAAAATGCAAATTAAATTCTCAACTAGAGACTGCTTTATGCCCTCCAGATTTGTAAAAATTAAAATAACTGACATTATTAAATGCTAGTGAGAATGTCAACCAACTTGAGTTCTCATGCATTGCTGTGAGGTGGTAAAATTGAATATATAGAGGCTGGGGTTGCGGCTCAGTGGTAGAGCACTCGCCTCGCATGTGCGAGACCCTGGGTTCAATCCTCAGCACCACACAAAAATAAATAAGTGAAATAAAGGTAATGTGTCCAACTACAACTAAAAAATAAATATTTTTTTAAAAATTGCATCTACTCTGGAAACAATTTGACTGTTTCTTATAAATGAAACATGCATCTATGCTTGACGTATTCATGCTTCCCCTAGGTAACCTCCCAAGAGAAATGGAAACATATAAGCAGAAAATGACTTGCACAAGAATATTCATCTTAATGTTTTTCTTAAAAACTCCAAACTGGAAACAACATAATTATATTCCAACTAACAAATACTATACCAAATTGAAAAGCATAGCCTACTGATACACATAATAATATGCATGGATCTTAAAAATACTAGGGTGGGTGAAAGAAGATATAAAAGAGGACCTATGCATGATTTGTTCATACAAACCTTCAAAGTGGGCATACATCAGCTATTGCAATAGAAATTAGATTAGTAACCGCCTGGGTCTGGGGGGATTGACTGGAACATAGAATTTTAGGGAGAGGGAAATGTTATTTATCTCAATGGGAGCAGGTATTTATGTAGTGACATACATTTGTCAAGATGCATCAAAGTATTCACTTAAAATCTGTGCATTTGATTGCACATAACTAAGAAAGTTGACAAAAAGAAAGCAATGGATCCAGAATATTAAAGACCTACCAATCATTCATTTATTATTGATTTCCTATTACATGGCAGGTAAATTTTCTAAGTGCTGAGACTGTTATCAGTGAATAAAACGGACAAGGTCTCTGTCTTCACAAAGCTTGCATTCTAGTGGGTGATGGCAAGCAGTGAAAGAATCAGCAAATACATCTGGGATATGTCAGGACACTCTGACAGTTCTTACATATGATCCAGAAGATGGCTTTCTGAACCAGTGCCTTCTGGTGTTCTCTGACCCAGAATACCAGAAAGTTAAAGACCCAGGAGCAGCTTGCTGTCAAGAAAGAATCGGGACAGGTAGGACATGTCTCACATTTTATTTCCTTACCCACCTGATTTCTCAAAGGACAGGTGGACTGAGCATCACAGAGGTAATTCATTCATTTACATATTCCCTGGTGGGGTTTCTCTTCTGTTTCACTTCCATAATCTTTTACAGTGCTTCAGAGGTCACCTCTGAAATAAGTTACTTGCATCCAAATCCTTTTGTCAAGACTTGATTTTTTTTTTAAATTTTTTATTGTTGGCTGTTCAAAACATTACATAGTTCTTGATATATCATATTTCACAATTTGATTCAAGTGGGTTATGAGCTCCCATTTTTACCCTATATACAGATTGCAGAATCACATCAGTTACACATCCATTGATTTACATATTGCCATACTAGTGTCTGTTGTATTCTGCTGCCTTTCCTATCCTCTACTATCCCCCCTCCACTCCCCTCCCCTCCCCTCCCCTCCCCTCTTCTCTCTCTGCTCCCTCTACTGACATTCGTTTGTCCCCCTTATATTATTTTTCCCCTTCCCCTCACTTCCTCTTGTATGTACTTTTGTATAACTCTGAGGGTCTCCTTCCATTTCCATGCATTTTCCCTTCTCTCTCCCTTTCCCTCCCACCTCTCATCCCTGTTTAATGTTAATCTTCTTCTCATGCTCTTCGACCCTACTCTGTTCTTAGTTACTCTCCTTACATCAAAGAAGACATTTGGCATTTGTTTTTTAGGGATTGGCTAGCTTCACTTAGCATAATCTGCTCTAATGCCATCCATTTCCCTGTAAATTCTATGATTTTGTCATTTTTTAATGCAGAGTAATACTCCATTGTGTATAAATGCCACATTTTTTTTATCCATTCATCTATTGAAGGGCATCTAGATTGGTTCCACAGTCTAGCTATTGTGAATTGTGCTGCTATGAACATCGATGTAGCAGTGTCCCTGTAGCATGCTCTTTTTAGGTCTTTAGGGAATAGACCGAGAAGGGGAATAGCTGGGTCAAATGGTGGTTCCATTCCCAGCTTTCCAAGAAATCTCCATACTGCTTTCCAAATTGGCTGCACCAATTTGCAGTCCCACCAGCAATGTACAAGTGTACCCTTTACCCCACATCCTCGCCAGCACTTGTTGTTGTTTGACTTCATAATGGCTGCCAATCTAACTGGAGTGAGATGGTATCTTAGGG
Organism: Marmota monax; assembly: GCF_021218885.2. NCBI lineage: Eukaryota > Metazoa > Chordata > Mammalia > Rodentia > Sciuridae > Marmota > Marmota monax. Next base: position 2,679,735 of record NW_026694639.1, read on the forward strand.
TGGTTTTGATTTGCATTTCTCTGACTGCTAGAGATGGTGAGCATTTTTTCATGTACTTGTTGATTGATTGTATGTCCTCCTCTGAGAAGTGTCTGTTCAGGTCCTTGGCCCATTTGTTGATTGGGTTGTTTGTTCTCTTATTGTCTAATTTTTTGAGTTCTTTGTATACTCTGGATATTAGGGCTCTATCTGAAGTGTGAGGAGTAAAGATTTGTTCCAAGGATGTAGGCTCTCTATTTACCTCTCTTATTGTATCTTTTGCTGAGAAAAAACTTTTTAGTTTGAGTAAGTCCCATTTGTTGATTCTAGTTATTAACTTTTGTGCTATGGGTGTCCTATTGAGGAATTTGGAGCCCGACCCCACAGTATGTAGATCGTAGCCAACTTTTTCTTCTATCAGACGGCGTGTCTCTGATTTGATATCAAGCTCCTTGATCCATTTTGAATTTACTTTTGTGCATGGCGAGAGAAAGGGATTCAGTTTCATTTTGTTGCATATGGATTTCCAGTTTTCCCAGCACCATTTGTTGAAGATGCTATCCTTCCTCCATTGCATGCTTTTAGCCCCTTTATCAAATATAAGATAGTTGTAGTTTTGTGGATTGGTTTCTGTGTCCTCTATTCTGTACCATTGGTCCACCCGCCTGTTTTGGTACCAGTACCATGCTGTTTTTGTTACTATTGCTCTGTAGTATAGTTTGAAGTCTGGTATCGCTATACCACCTGATTCACACTTCCTGCTTAGCATTGTTTTTGCTATTCTGGGTCTTTTGTTTTTCCATATGAATTTCATGATTGCTTTCTCTATTTCTACAAGAAATGCTGTTGGGATTTTGATTGGCATTGCATTAAACCTATAGAGAACTTTTGGTAATATCGCCATTTTGATGATGTTAGTTCTGCCTATCCATGAACAGGGTATATTTTTCCATCTTCTAAGATCTTCTTCTATTTCTCTCTTTAGGGTTCTGTAGTTTTCATTGTATAAGTCTTTCACCTCTTTTGTTAGGTTGATTCCCAAGTATTTTATTTTTTTTGAAGATATTGTGAATGGAGTGGTTGTCCTCATTTCCATTTCAGAGGCTTTGTCGCTGATATACAGGAATGCCTTTGATTTATGCGTGTTGATTTTATATCCTGCCACTTTGCTGAATTCATTTATTAGCTCTAATAGTTTCTTTGTAGACCCTTTTGGGTCTGCTAGGTATAGAATCATGTCATCTGCAAATAGTGATAATTTAAGTTCTTCTTTTCCTATTTTGATGCCTTTAATTTCTTTCGTCTGTCTAATTGCTCTGGCCAGTGTTTCGAGAACTATGTTGAACAGAAGTGGTGAGAGAGGGCATCCCTGTCTTGTTCCAGATTTTAGAGGGAATGCCTTCATTTTTTCTCCATTCAGAATGATGCTAGCCTGAGGCTTAGCATAGATTGCTTTTACAATATTGAGGTATGTTCCTGTTATCCCTAGTTTTTTTAGAGTTTTGAACATAAAGGGATGCTGTACTTTGTCGAATGCTTTTTCCGCATCTATCGAGATGATCATATGATTCTTATTTTTAAGTCTATTGATGTGGTGAATAACATTTATTGATTTCCGTATATTGAACCAGCCTTGCATCCCAGGGATGAATCCTACTTGATCATGGTGCACAATTTTTTTGATAAGTTTTTGTATCCGAGTGGCCAGAATTTTATTGAGGATTTTTGCATCTAGGTTCATTAGAGATATTGGTCTGTAGTTTTCTTTCTTTGAAGTGTCTTTGTCTGGTTTAGGTATCAGGGTGATGTTGGCCTCATAGAATGAATTTGGAAGTTCTCCCTCTTTTTCTATTTCCTGAAATAGCTTGAAAAGTATTGGTATTAGTTCCTCTTTAAAGGTTTTGTAAAACTCTGCTGTATACCCATCCGGTCCTGGGCTTTTCTTAGTTGGTAGTCTTTTGATGGTTTCTTCTATTTCCTCAATTGATATTGGTCTGTTTAGGTTGTCTATATCCTCCTGACTCAATCTGGGCAGATCATATGACTTAAGAAATTTATCTATGCCTTCACTATCTTCTAATTTATTGGAGTATAAGGATTCAAAATAATTTTTGATTATCTTCTGTATTTCTGAAGTGTCTGTTGTGATATTGCCTCTTTCATCCCGTATGTTAGTAATTTGAGTTCTCTCTCTTCTTCTCTTCGCTAGCATGGCTAAGGGTCTGTCGATTTTGTTTATTTTTTCAAAGAACCAACTTTTAGTTTTGTCAATTTTTTCAATTGTTTCTTTTGTTTCGATTTCATTAATTTCAGCTCTGATTTTAATTATTTCTTGCCTTCTACTTCTTTTGCTGTTGTTTTGCTCTTCTTTTTCTAGGATTTTGAGATGAAGTATGAGATCATTTATTTGTTGGTTTTTTCTTTTTTTAAGGAATGAACTCCAAGCAATGAATTTTCCTCTTAGAACTGCTTTCAATGTGTCCCATAGATTCCGATATGTTGTGTCTGTGTTTTCATTAATCTCTAAGAATTTTTTAATTTCTTCCTTGATGTCTTCTATAACCCATTGATCGTTCAGTAACCTATTGTTCATTCTCCAAGTGATGTATTCTTTTCCCTTCCTTCTTTTATCATTGATTTTCAGTTCCATTCCATTATGATCAGATAGGATGCATGGTATTATCTCTATTCCTTTATATTGTCTAAGAGTTTCCCTGTGACATAATATATGATCTATTTTTGAGAAGGATCCATGTGCTGCTGAGAAAAAAGTGTAACTGCTTGATGTTGGGTGGTATATTCTATATATGTCAATTAAGTCTAGGTTATTAATTGTGTTATTGAGTTCTATAGTTTCCTTATTCAACTTTTGTTTGGAAGATCTGTCCAGTGGTGATAGAGGTGTGTTGAAGTCTCCCATGATTATTGTATGGTGGTCTATTAGACTCTTGAACTTGAGAAGAGTTTGTTTGATGAACATAGCTGCACCATTGTTTGGGGCATATATATTTATGATTGTTATGTCTTGTTGGTGTATGGTTCCCTTGAGCAGTATGTAGTGTCCCTCTTTATCCCTTTTGATTAACTTTGGCTTGAAATCTATTTTATTTGATATGAGTATGGATACTCCTGCTTGTTTTCGAAGTCCATATGAGTGATATGATTTTTCCCAACCTTTCACCTTCAGCCTATGTATGTCTTTTCCTATCAAATGCGTCTCCTGTAGGCAGCATATTGTTGGGTCTTGTTTTGTGATCCATTCTACTAGCCTGTGTCTCTTGATTGGTGAGTTTAAGCCATTAACATTTAGGGTTATTATTGAGATATGGGTTGTTCTTCCAGCCATATTTGTTTATTTATGTTACTAAACATGGTTTGTTTTCCTCTTTGATTATTTTCCCCCCTTTAGTGTCCTACCTCCCACTGTTGGTTTTCATTGTTATTTTCCATTTCCTCTTCCTGTAATGTTTTGCCGAGGATGTTTTGAAGAGATGGTTTTCTAGCTGCAAATTCTTTTAACTTTTGTTTATCGTGGAAGGTTTTAATTTCATCTTCCATCCTGAAGCTTAATTTCGCTGGAAACACAATTCTTGGTTGGAACCCATTTTCTTTCAGTGTTTGAAATATGTTATTCCAGGATCTTCTAGCTTTCAGAGTCTGTGTTGAAAGATCAGCTGTTATCCTGATTGGCTTACCCCTAAATGTGATCTGCTTCCTTTCTCTTGTAGCTTTTAAAATTCTCTCCTTATTCTGTATGTTGGGCATCTTCATTATAATGTGTCTAGGTGTGGGTCTCTTATGATTTTGCACATTCGGCGTCCTGTAGGCTTCTAGGATTTGGGGTTCTGTCTCATTCTTCAAGTCTGGGAAGTTTTCTCGTATTATTTCATTGAATAGATTGCTCATTCCTTTGGTTTGAAACTCTGTCCCTCCCTGTATCCCAATGACTCTTAAATTTGGTCTCTTGATGTTATCCCATATTTCTTGGATGTTCTGCTCATGGTTTCTTAACAGTCTTGCTGAGCTGTCTATGTTCTTTTCAAGTTGAAATACTTTATCTTCATTGTCTGATGTTCTGTCTTCTAAGTGTTCTACTCTGCTGGTAGTATTCTCAATTGAGTTTTTAAGTTGGCTTATTGCTTCCTGCATTTCTAGGATTTCTGTTTGTTTGTTTTTTATAACCTCTATTTCCCTATATAGTTGATCTTTTGCTTCTTGGATTTGTTTATGTAATTCATTGTTGAAGTGATCTTTCATTGTCTGATTTTGCTGTCTGATGTCTTCCTTGAGACTCCAGATCATCTGAAGCATGTATATCCTGAATTCTTTATCTGACATTCCATCTGCTGCAGCTATTACCTCTTCTAACGTTGAGTTGACCTGCAATGCTTGTGGTCCTTTCTTTCCTTGTCTCTTCATACTGTTCGCGTTCGTTTCTACTTGGTGAAACTGTTGTGCTATTGAATTTTCCCCCTATATATTTATATTGGTCTTGTATAGTTGCAAAGTCTCCCTCGCAGGCGCGGGCGGCGGCTCTGTCCCTCTGCGGGCCGCTAGGCTTGTTCTGTCGGTGGACACAGTTCTGTCTACTTTGCAGGCGCAGGCAGCGGCACTGCCCCTCTGCAGGCCTCTGGGGCTGTACTGCCAATGGGTCGCAGGTGCGCCTACCTTGCAGGCGCGGGGGGGGGTGGCTCTACCCTTCCTCAGGCCACTGGGCCTGTTCTGTCTCTTGGTTGCAGGTCTGGCCTGTTCTGATGGTGGTCACAGTTCCGTCTACCTTGCAGGCGCTGGGGGGAGGGGGCGGCTCTGCCTCTCAGCAGGACGCTGCTCCTCTTCTGCCGGTGGGTCACAGGCCCGCCTACCTTGCAGGAGTGATTGGAAACTCTGTCGCGCCGCGGGCCCCTGGGCCTTTTCTGTCCGTGGTCACAGTTCCACCTACATGGCAGGCGCGGGGGGTAGGGGGTGGCTCTGCCCCTCAGCAGGCCGCTGGGCCTGCTCTGTGCGTGGTCACAGTTCTCTCTACTTTGCCGGCGCAGGGGGAGGGGGCGGCTCAGCCTCGCAGCAGGCCGCTGCTCCTCTTCTGCCGGTGGGTCGCAGGCCCACCTACCTTGCAGGAGTGATTGGAAGCTCTGTCCCACCGCGGGCCACTGGGCCTTTTCTGTCGGTGGTCACCTGGCAGGCGCGGGGGGTAGGGGGTGGCTCTACCCCTCAGCAGGCCGCTGGGCCTGCTCTGTGTGTGGTCACAGTTCCCTCTACCTTGCCGGTGCAGGGGGAGGGGGCGGCTCTGCCTCTCAGCAGGTCGCTGCTCCTCTTCTGCCGGTGGGTCGCAGGCCCGCCTACCTTGCAGGAGTGATTGGAAGCTCTGTCCCGCCGCGGGCCCCTGGGCCTTTTCTGTCCGTGGTCACAGTTCCACCTACCTGGCAGGCGCGCGGGGTGGGGGGTGGCTCTGCCCCTCAGCAGGCCGCTGGGCCTGCTCTGTGCGTGGTCACAGTTCCCTCTACTTTGCCGGTGCAGGGGGAGGGGGCGGCTCAGCCTCTCAGCAGGACGCTGCTCCTCTTCTGCCGGTGGGTCGCAGGCCCGCCTACCTTGCAGGAGTGATTGGAAGCTCTGTCCCATGGCGGGCCACTGTGCCTTTTCTGTCGGTGGTCACCTGGCAGGCGTGGGGGGTGGGGGGTGGCTCTGCCCCTCAGCAGGCCACTGGGCCTGCTCTGTGCGTGGTCACAGTTCCCTCTACTTTGCCGGCGCAGGTGGAGGGGCGGCTCAAGACTTGATTTTAATAGGAGCCTAGACTGACACCTGGATAAGAAAGTAGAAATTTTTGGCCGTAGCAGATTAGGGAAGGAACTGTTTGATTGACATATGTTAGTAGAAAGAGACTCTGAGAGCTAAAATTTGGGTAAGGAGAAGATCCAGAGAGGGTCCACATTTGGCAGTTGTCAGATTGAGATGATATTTAAAGCCAAGGGAATGGATGGGTTACCTAGACAGAGACTGCAGATGAGGAGAGGAGGCTGCAGACAGAGCCTTGAGCCCTCCAGTATTCCGAGTCTGGGAAAATGAAGAGGACAAAGAAGAAGGAATGAATAGAAACATCCAAGGGAGTAGGGAGAAAATCAAGAGAGAATAATTGTCCAGCAGCCAAGCACAGCTTAAGAATGAGAGTGAGGTTCTGGGATTGTGGCTCAGAGGTAGAGCGCTCACCTAGCATGTGTGATGCACTGGGTTTGATCCTCAGCATCACATAAAAAAATAAAACAAAGATATTGTGTTCACCTATAACAAAAAAATAAATATTTTAAAAAATTTTTAAAAAGAATGAGAGTGATAAACTAAGTCACATATTGTTTATGGAAAAGAGAAATAGGGATTGGAATTGACCATTGCACTTTGCAGTTTGGAGGTCATCACTCATGACCCTGATAAGAGTTGTTCCACTGGAGAGGTGGACATGAAAGCCTCACTGGAGTGAGATCAAAAGATAAGGGGAGGAAAGAAAGTAGAAAAGCTAGTTTTTTATTTTTAAGAAGGAACTAACATTTAATTGTAAATGCACATATGTTCGAAGTTGTTTATAACTTCATAAAGGAAAGTGGGAAATGTTATGGGGAATCTTCTCTGTAAGGTACTTCTCAGAGATGAGGCGATAGCTGGAAGGAAAATGTGAGTTCAAGGAATAATTTGTTTTCAGTTAAGGCAGGTATTATAGTTGCAATCTGGTGACAGGAACTATGTCCTGGAGGAGGCAAGAGGGGTTCGCTTCCAGTTGTTAAATGGAAGGACTGACCTCGGCTACAGTAATGGCTTCTGCTCATTGGTAACATCAGCACCAGGAAGAAAGGCTCGTGGTCTGGGCAGAGACATGGTAGGGTAGCATATAAAATTGGGAAGATTGGATATTTTCTTCTAATTAATCCTATTCCTTAGAAAAAATAAGTGTCAAAGTCATCAGCTTAGATGAAGAAGAGAAGAGGTTTGAAGATCTGAGAGATGAGCCAGCACTGAGGTCTAATGCAGGTGAGCGGGCCAAGAATTGAACTGGAGACAGAGGCATGGCGGGTGTTTTTCTTAGCAATGAATACAGGCCTGAAGTAGGCAGAGGGTTCAAACTGACCAAGATTAAAGTTTTGATAAAGAAATAAAATGGAAGGAAAGAAGGACTAAGTCCCTGAGGGTATATACAAGGAAGTGAGTATAATCATGGACCATGGATGCTAGGTTGGGTGAAGGGGAAATGAGGACCCGAGAGAACTAAGGCACAGGGAAAAGAGGAGGTATTATGGATTGTGTGACTGGCTGAGATAAAATAATTGTTGAAATGGGAGGATTAAAGAGAATAAACCAGAAAAAATAAATGCTGGGGTCAGAGTGAGAAGCTTCAAATGGAGGTAACAAAGCCTTGGTAATTAGGAATGACGACATCTAGGGTATGTCATGGTGGTGACCATGTGAGTAAAGATGAGGAGAAGTGCAAAAGAGAAAGGTTCAAGGAGTCGAGGGGTCAGGGAACTGAAGGAGCACACACATGGATACTGAAGTCACCAAGAGCTATAGTGGCATGAAACACAGTAGCATGAGGCAGGGGTGAAAACTTCAAGGAATGAGGCAGGTATGTGACCCAGAGGTGACAGAGGACTGTGACAAGGAAATAAACAGATGAACTTAGTCCTAGCATCTCTGCTGTTTCTTGAATGCATCAAAGTACACTTTCCCCTTTAAGGGTGTTGTTACTTTTTTCCCCTCTGCCTGGAATGCTAGTCTCTTCTTTTAAAATATTTTTTGTTATAACATAGAAACTTATTGAGCTGGGGATGGAGCTCAGTGCTAAAGCATGCTTAATATGTATTAGGCACTGTGAAAAATTAAAATATTTATTAATGTATTAACCCATCAAATAAAAAAAAGACTTTCTCTACTGATGCAAATGCATTTGATATAATGCAATTACCATTCTTATTTATTTTATCAAAATTTGAAAATTTTGCATTGATATAATACTATAACATAGTATAATAGTATATATATGATCTGTATAATATATATAGCATAGTATATATTATATAGAGAGTATAATAATAATATAGTATATAGTATAGTATAATATAATTTAATAATATAGTATATTGTCCATGTTCAAAATTTTCAGTTCTCTGGTAATATCCTTTATAGCTTTATTTTTGTAAAAATTTCTCTTCTGATATTAATAGCACATCCTTCTTTATCACATTTAGGTCTTTGCTTATGTTTCATTTTCTTAGTAAGATCATTTCTGACCTTGCTTTAAAAATCGACCCCCTCATCCATCCCAACATGCTATTCCCCTGTCCCTTCTTTATTTTTTCTCCATAGGAATTATCATTCTCTAACATACTCTATTTTTTACTTATTTATTTTGTGTGTTTCTCCTTTACCAGAGTATAAGCTCCAGGCAAGCAGAGGTGTTTTATATTAGCTCTCCCAGGTCAGCATCCTGGATGACATGAAGTCCAGGGCTTTGGGGTTTTAGAAAGGATACAGGGACAGAAGTCTGGGGGGAGCGATGATGAGCAAGGAGGACACCGGCCTCACCTCCAGGCTGAGAGATGCTAAGTGTGGAAGAGAAAGCAGTTTTTCCCCTGGAGGGCCTGGGGGAGCATGGTCCCAAGCAGAACTTAGCTGATTCTGGGTGAGTTCCAAGATCTGGGGAAGGTGTCAGGAGAAGGGGAAGCCTGTCAACTTGCATGAGGTGGAGTTGTAGGGAAAGGAGGAGCATCTGGGTGAGGGAGGCAAATCCAGGGGGCTCTTCTCAAAGGCCATTTAGGAGATAGCGGTGAGGGGGCTTCAAGCATTTGAGTTGAGGAAGTGCTGTAGGTTATCAGGATCCCATGGCTTTTGGGAGCTCCCTGCTGTTGTGAATAAACTTGTAAAGATATATGCAGACTATGAATTCCCAACATCTCACAGATTTTATTACTATTAATGCTTGTAGTCTGAATGAGTGATTGAAAAACTAGGGCTGAATTTAACTAATTCGGACAGGAAGAAAAACATGAGGAAACCCCTTTTAACTCTTAATTTTTATAGTGCTGGGGGTTGAAACCAGGGCCTCATACGTGCTAGACAGGAACTTGTTATGGATTGAATACAAGGTGTCTCTCAAAAGTTCATGTTAGTGCAGAGATGGTCAAAGGTGAAATGCTTAGATTACGAGAGCACTCACCCAATTGGTGGATTAATCCGGCTGCAGAATGAATAATTTGAAACAGCTATTTTACTGGATGGTGACTTTGGGGTTTATCTCTTTTCCCTGGCACACACCCCACTTCCCTCCCTCCTTCTCCTTTCCAGTTACCATGAGCTGAGCAGCTTTTCTTTTTCATGTCTTTCTTCCATAAGTCCCAGGGCAATGGAGTTGGCTGACCATGGCCTAACCGTGAGCCCAAAGTAAATTTTTCCTCCTCTAAATCGTTCTTGTTAGGTATTTTGGTCACAGCAACAGAAAGCAGACTGATACAGTGCTCTTACCAATGAAGATGTATCCCCAGCCCCTTTGTAACTCTTTAGGAGTCACTCATGCGAGAGTGTCAATAAATCCAAAGAAGAAATGCCAAAGAAGTACAAGTTATAGCCTTGGCTCTGAATAACGTGCAGTTTGGATTTAAACACAAATTGCCTTCATTATAGAACTTCGGATTGTTTTTGTGAACTGCAGAAAAGGATAATTACAAAAATGTCCTAGTTTTAACACAAAACGCAAGTCCTTTTGACTTATTAAGTCAGGAATGGAAGCTTCTTTGCATACAGAGGCACAGGAGACAACTAATTGGACAGTGGATGATGATCAAAGATGACCTTCATCTTATTCTTGTCTAGACCAATTATTTTATAGGATCCTGAGAGATTTACTTCCTTTCCACAGCTTGGGGTTTCTTTTTTTAAATATAGGGATTAGAATATCAAAGTTTTAAAATAAGATGTGCTAAAAGATTGACAAATACAATTTTATTTGGCTTATAGAATGAGTAGGAGTTTGCTACACAGAGAAATGACAAGAGCAAAGGAACAATAGCCTGGTCCCTGATATATCTGGGGGTTAGTGTGGGATCATTGAAACCTGCCCAGAGAGGCAGGCCATGCCTAAATGTGCAGCAAATGTGAAGACCACTATTCCAGCCACTGGTGACTTGGATTGGGTTTAATCAATTTACTTATCATTATCATGGGGTTTGAAGCATGAGGGAATCATTTCTAGCTATGTTTCCAAGTTGCTAATTGTTTAAAATATTTTTTAAGTGTCAGAAGGAAAGAGAGCAAAAACCCTTTAAGGAATTCAGTCCTGGAGAGTAATCTGCCTGCTATTTCAAAATTATCTTTCTTAGCTGTGTTTGGTAGCATATAAAAAATAAGCAGGTCATTACCTCTCTTTGAAGCTCATTACAACTACAACTATATATACGTGTACATATAAATATACACACATATGTATATATACACACGTATATATATATATATATATATATACACATATAAAAATTAATTTTATATATATATATATATATATATATATATATATATATATAAAACCACATTACCATTACAAATTTTAAGACAACTTTTACAACAGCAAATACTGGTAACTCTCAAAATTTTACCCTTTGGCTCTATGACAATGATTGATTCTCAATGTATATTCCAGGGACTACAAGTCTAAGGGAGCAAGATCCTCTCAGGGGATCATGAGGTTAAAATTATTTTGCTATGTCTTTTACTTACAACATGTTAAAGAAAGAAATTAAAGAAGACCTTAGAAGATGGAAAGATCTACCTTATTCTTGGATAGGCAGAATTAATATTGTCAAAATGACCATACTACCAAAAGCACTATACCGATTCAATGCAATCCCAATCAAAATCCCAATGATATTCCACATAGAAATAGAAAAAGCAGTCATGAAATTCATCTGGAAAAATAAGAGACCCAGAATAGCCAAAGCAATCCTTAGCAAGAAGAGTGAAGTTGGTAGCATCACTATACCAGACCTTAAACTATACTACAGAGCAATAGTAATGAAAACAGTATGGTATTGTCACCAAAATAGACTGGTAGACCAATGGTACAGAATAGAGGACACAGAGAACCCGTATAACTACAGTTATATTAGACAAAGGCGCCAAAATCATATATTGGAGAAAAGATAGCCTCTTTAACAAATGGCGCTGTGAAAACTAGAAATCCACATGTAACAAAATGAAATTTTGTCTCTCTCTCACCATGCTCAAAACTCAACTTAAAGTGGATCAAGAATATAGTAATTAAACCAGAGACCTTGTGACTAATGGAAGAAAAAGTAGGCCCAAATATCCATCATGTTGGATTAGACCCCAACTTTCTTAATAAGACTCCTATAGTGCAAAAATTAAAACCAAGAATCAATAAATGGGATGGATTCAAACTAAAAAGCTTCTTCTCAGCAAAAGAAACAACCAGTATGGTGAATAGAGAGCCTACAGAATAGGAGCAAATCTTACTACAAGCACATCAAATAGAGTGCTTATTTCTAGGATTATATAAAGCACTCAAAAACCTTAACACCAAAAATAAATAAATAAATAAATAACCCAATCAATAAATGGGCCAAGGAACTGAGCAGACACATCTCAGAAAAGGATATACAATCAATCAACAAACATATGAAAAAATGTTCATCATCTCTAGCAATTAGAGAAATGCAAATCAAAACTACTCTAAGATTTCATCTCACTCCAGTCAGAATGGCGGCTATCAAGAATACAAACAACAATAAGTGTTGGTGAGGATGTGGGAGGAAAAGGCACACTCACAGATTGCTAGTGGGACTGCAAATTGGTGCAGCCAATCTGGAAAGCTGTATGGAGATTTCTTGGAAAACTTGGAACGGAACCACCATTTGACCCAGCTATCCTCTCCTCGGTCTATACCCAAAGGACTTAAAAATCACATACTACAGGGACACAGTCACATCAATGTTTAAAGCAGCACAACTCACAATAGCTAAATTATGGAATCAACTTAGATGCCCTTCAGTAGACAAATGGATAGGAAAACTTTGGTATATATATATACACAATGGAATATTACTCAACATCAAAAGATAATAAAATAATGCATTTGCCAGTAAATGGATGAAGATTGAGAATATCACGCTAAGTAAAGCAAGCCAATCCAAAAAAAAACCCAATGCAGAATGTTTTCTCTGATATAAGGAGACTGATTTATAGTGGGGTAGGGAGGGGGAGCATGAGAGGAATAGAGGATCTCTACATAGGGCAGAGGGGTAGAAGTGAAGGGAAGGGGCGGGGGTTAGCAATGATGGTGGAATGTGATGGACATCATTATCTAAAGTACATATATGAAGACACAAACTGGTGTGAATATATTTTTTATACAACCATAGATAAGAAAAATTATGCTCTATATGTAAAATATGAATTGTAGTGCATTCCACCATGCGACTGGGCAGCCAGAGATTGCCCGCCCACCAGCGACAGCCAGCCCATTGCCCCTGTGACTGACCAGCTGGAAACCGCACGCCCGCCGGCGACCAATCGCCCGCCGGCTGCCCGCGCGACTGGGCAGCTGGGGACTGCCCGCCCGCCTGCGACAGCTGGCCCATTGCCCCTGCGACTGGATGGCTAGAGATCGTCCGCACGCCGGCGACAGCCAGCCCGCTGCCCGTGCGACTAGGCGGCTGAAGACTGCACGCCCACCGGCGACCCATCATCCGCCCGCTGCCTGCGTGATTAGGCGGCTGGAAACTGCCCGCTCGCTGGCAACCGACCCCGCGACTGGGCGGCTAGAGATCACCCGCCCGCCAGCGACAGCCCACCCGCTGTCCGCGCGACTGGGCAGCTGGAGACCACCTGCCAGCTGGTGGCTGATTGCCCACCAGCTGCCAGTGCGACTGGGCGGCTGGAGACCGCCCAGCCACCGGTGTCCGGGAGCTGAAACCAACCAGAGACAGTCCAGTCCCACCCCTCCATTCGGACACCCCAGTAAGGAGCCTGGGGCCCGCCTTAGCAGGGAGGTGACGTCACTGGAGCTCGGCCGTCGGAACTCCTTCTCAACGGAATCCACTTTAGCAAGCATAGTCTACCAACACAAAAGAGAGATAACAGAGATATAAAAAACCAAAACAAATTTATAGAAGAGAGCAGAAACACAGCAATCAAATAGAACTGGAAAGTAGCGTGAACATCATGAAAAAACAAGGGAAAAAAGGAGTACAAACAATGCAGGACAACTTAAATCTACAGGAGGACCTAGAAGCATCAGAAACAGGGATAGGGAAAGAACTCAAGGCATACCTAACTCAGATGGAAAGGAATATTAGAGAAGACATGAGACAGCAAGTCCAAGCAATAAAAGTATATTTTGAAAATGAATTAAACAAACAAATTCTAATGGCAAAGAATGAGCTTTACCAGGAGATAGAGATCTTAAAAAAAATCAAACAGTAATCCTAGAAATGCAGGAAACTATAAACCACATTAAAAACTCAAACAAGAATATTACAAATAGACTAGATCAAGTAGAAGTCAGAACATCAGATAATGAAGACAAAGTTTATCAACTTGAAAAGAATATAGTCAACACAGAAAAGATGATTAAATCCCACGAGCAATCTATTCAAGAGATATGGGATGTCATAAAAAAACCAAATCTGAGAGTCATCGGGATAGAAGAAGGCACAGAGAATCAAACCAAAGGAATGGACAACCTATTAAATGAAATAATTCTAGAAAACTTCCCAGAGATGAAAGATGGAATGGATTGCCAAATCCTGGAAGCCTACAGGACCCCAAACATTCAAAACCGTAATAGACCAACTCCAAGACATATAATTATGAAGACAGCCAACATACAGAACAAGGAGAGAATATTAAAAGCTACAAGAGAAAGGAGGCAGATTACATTCAGGGGTAAACCAATTAGGTTAACGACTGATTTTTCATCACAGACTTTGAAAGTGAGAAGATCCTGGAACAATGTATTTCAAATGCTGAAAAATAATGGATTCCAACCAAGAATACTATATCCAGCAAAATTAAGCTTCAGATTTGACAATGAAATTAAAATCTTTCACGATAAACAAAAGCTAAAAGAATTCGCAGCCAGAAAACCAGCACTGCAAAGCATTTTGAGCAAAATACTACAAGAAGATGAATTGAAAAATAGTGCCCAAAACTAACAGCAGGAGGTATCTCAGTAAAGGGGGAGGAAAATAACAAAAAAAGTAAAAACTAGCCAAACTAAAATAAATAAATAAATAAACATGACTGGAAGTACAAATCATATTTCAATTGTAACCTTAAATGTTAATGGCCTAAACTCACCAATCAAGAGACATAGGCTAGTAACCTGGATCAAAAAAACAAATCCAACAATATGCTGCCTTCAGGAGACTCATATGATAGGAAAACACATACACAGGCTGAAGGTAAAAGGTTGGGAAAAATCATATCACTCACATGGCCCTCAGAAGCAAGCAGGAGTGGCCATACTCATATCGAATAAAATCAACTTCAAACCTAAGTTAATCAAAAGGGATGAAGAAGGACACTATATGCTGTTAAAAGGAACCATCCACCAACAAGACATAACAATTATCAATTTGTATGCACCAAACAATGGAGCTGCAACGTTCATAAAACAAACTCTCCTCAAGTTCAAGAGTCAAATAGACTACAACATAATAATTATGGGTGACTTCAACACACCGCTCTCACCATTAGACAGATCCTCTAGACAAAAGCTGAATAAAGAAACTATTGAACTCAATAGCACAATCAATAACCTAGACTTAACCGACATATATAGAATATATCAACCATCATCAAGTGGATACATGTTCTTCTCAGCAGCACATGGATCCTACTCAAAGATAGACCATATATTATGCCATAGGACAACTCTTAGTAAATATAAAGGCGTGGAGATAATAGGATGAACCATGTCTGATCATAATGGAATGAAACTGGAAATCAATGATAAAAGAAGGAAGGAAAAATCCTACATCACATGGAAAATGAACAATATGTTACTGAATGATCAATGGGTTACAGAAGACATAAAGGAGGAGATAAAAAAATTCATAGAGACAAATGACAATACAGACACAACATACTGGAATCTATGGGACACAATGAAAGCAGTTTTAAGAGGGAAATACGTTTCTTGGAGTTATTTCCTCAAAAAAAGAAAAAAACCAACAAATAAATGAACTCACACTACACCTCAGAAACCTAGAAAAGGAAGAGCAAAATAACAGCAAATGTAGTAGAAGACAAGAAATAATTAAAATTAGAGCAGAAATCAACGAAATTGAAACAAAAAAAACCATTGAAAAAATTGAAAAAACTAAACGTTGGTTCTTTGAAAAAATAAATAAGATCAACAGGCCCTTAGCCATGCTAACAAAGAGAAGAAGAGAGAGAACTCAAATTACTAACAAACGGGATGAAAAAGGCAATATCACAACAGACACTACAGAAATACAGAAGATAATTAGAAAGTATTTTGAAACCCTATATTCCAATAAAATAGAAGATAGTGAAGATATCGATAAATTTCTAAAGTCATACGATCTGCCCAGATTGAGTCAGGAAGACACACACAATTTAAACAAACCAATAAGAAAGGAAGAAATTGAAGAAGCCATCAAAAGACTACCAACCAAAAAAAGCCCTGGACCGGATGGGTATGCAGCAGAGTTTTATAAAACCTTCAAAGAAGAATTAATACCAATACTTTTCAAGCTATTTCAAGAAATAGAAAAAGAAGGAGCTCTTTCAAATTCATTCTATGAGGCCAACATCACCCTGATCCCGAAACCAGACAAAGACACTTCAAAGAAAGAAAACTACAGACCAATATCTCTAATGAACTTGGATGCAAAAATTCTCAATAAAATCCTGGCGAATCGAATACAAAAGCATATCAAAAAAATTGTGCACCATGATCAAGTAGGATTCATCCCTGGGATGCAAGGCTGGTTCAATATACGGAAATCAATAAATACTATTCACCACATCAATAAACTTAAAGACAAGAACCATATGATCATCTCTATAGATGCAGAAAAAGCATTTGACAAAGTACAGCATCCCTTTATGTTCAAAACACTAGAAAAACTAGGGATAACAGGAACTTACCTCAACATTGTAAAAGCTATATATGCTAAACGTCAGGCTAGCATCATCCTAAATGGAGAAAAACTGAAGGCATTCCCTATAAAACCTGGAACAAGACAGGGATGCCCTCTATCACCACTTCTATTCAATTTAGTTCTTGAAATACTAGCCAGAGCAATTAGACAGACAAAAGAAATTAAAGGCATAAAAATAGGAAAAGAAGAACTTAAATTATTGCTATTTACGGATGACATGATAATATATTTAACAGACCCAAAAGGGTCTACAAAGAAACTGCTAGAGTTAATAAATGAATTCAGCAAAGTGGCAGGATATAAAATCAACATGCATAAATCAAAGGCATTCCTGTATATCAGCAACAAAACTTCTGAAATGGAAATGAGGAAAACCACTCCATTCACAATATCCTCAAAGAAAATAAAATACTTGGGAATCAACCTAACAAAAGAGGTGAAAGATTCATACAATGAAAACTACAGAATCCTAAAGAGAGAGATAGAAGATCTTAGAAGATGGAAAAATGTACCCCGTTCATGGATAGGCAGAACTAACATCATCAAAATGGTGTTATTACCCAAAGTTCTTTACAGGTTCAATGCGATGCCAATTAAAATCCTAATGGCATTTCTTGTAGAAATAGATAAAGCAATCATGAAATTCATATGGAAAAACAAAAGACCCAGAATAGCAAAAGGAATTCTAAGCAGGAAGTGTGAATCTGGAGGTATGCGATACCAGAGTTCAAACTGTACTACAAAGCAATAGTAACAAAAACAGCATGGTACTGGTACCAAAACAGGCGGGTGGACCAATGGTACAGAATAGAGGACACAGAAACCAATCCACAAAATTACAACTTTCTTATATTTGACAAAGTTGCTAAAAGCATACAATGGAGAAAGGATAGCATCTTCAACAAATGGTGCTGGGAAAACTGGAAATCCATATGCAACAAAATGAATCTGAATCCCTTTCTCTTGCCATGCACAAAAGTTAACTCAAAATGGGTCAAGGAGCTAGATATTAAATCAGAGACACTGCATCTGATAGAAGAAAAAGTTGGCTACGATCTACATACTGTGGGGTTGGGCTCCAAATTCCTTAATAGGACGCCCATAGCCCAAGAGTTAATAACAAGAATAAATAAATGGGACTTACTTAAACTAAAAAGTTTTTTCTCAGCAAGAGAAACAATAAGAGAGGTAAATAGAGAGCCTACATCCTAGGAACAAATTTTTACCCCTCACACTTCAGATAGAGCCCTAATATCCAGAGTATACAAAGAACTCAAAAAATTAAACAATAAGATAACAAATAACCCAATCAACAAATGGACCAAGGACCTGAACAGACACTTTTCAGAGGAGGACATACAATCAATCAACAAGTACATGAAAAAATGCTCACCATCTCTAGCAGCCAGAGAAATGCAAATCAAAACCACCCTAAGATACCATCTCACTCCAGTAAGATTGGAAGCCATTATGAAGTTAAACAACAATAAGTGTTGGCGAGGATGTGGGGAAAAGGGTACACTTGTACACTGCTGGTGGGACTGCAAATTGGTGCAGCCAATTTGGAAAGCAGTATGGAGATACCTGGGAAAGCTGGGAATGGAACCACTATTTGACCCAGCTATCGCCCTCCTCGGACTATTCCCTGAGGATCTTAAAAGAGCGTACTATAGGGATACTGCCACATCAATGATCATAGGAGCACAATTCACAATAGCTAGACTGTGGAATCAACCTAGATGCCCTTCAATAGATGAATGGATAAAAAAATGTGGCATCTATACACAATGGAGTACTAAGCAGCAATAAAAAATGACAAAATCATAGAATTTGCAGGGAAATGGATGGCATTAGAGCAGATTATGCTAAGTGAAGCTAGCCAATCCTTAAAAAACAAATGCCAAATGTATTCTTTGATATAAAGAGAGCAACTAAGAACAGAACAGGGAGGAACAGCATGAGGAAAAGATTAACATTAAACAAAGACGAGTGGGGGGAGAGAAAGGGAGAGAGAAGGGAAAGCATATGGAAATGGTAGGAGACCCTCAATGTTACACAAAATTGCATAGAAGAGGATGTGAGGGAAAGGGGGGGGGAAACAAGGGAGAGAATTGAACAACAGCAGACGAGGTAGAGAGGGATGATGGAAGGGGAGGGGAGGGGGGATAGTAGGGGAAAGGAAAGGTAGCAGAATACAACAGTCACTAATATGCCATTATGTAAAAATGTGAGTGTGTAACCGATGTGATTCTGCAATTTGTATTTGGGGTAAAAATGGGAGTTCATAACCCAATTGAGTCAAATGTATGAAAGATGATATATCATGAGCTTTGTAATGTTTTGAACAACCAATAAAAAATATAAAAATAAAAAATCAATAACAAATAAAAAGTAAAATAAAATGCATAATTAATAAATATATTTATTAAATATACATTATAATGTTATTCATATTAACATGATGATTATTATTTCACAAATAAATGCCTTTAAAATTCTCTATTTTAATTTCTAATAAAAACTTTGATAGACAACTCTTATAAGGACTTTGGAATTTATGATAATGGTGAAGCATGTGAAACAGTCTTGAGGTTAAAAAATATTGAAAACTGTCGTTCTGCAGTTCTATGGAACCATTGACATGTGAGGACTTGGCCTTTCTCCCTTTTCAAAACAGACCCTAGAGCTCTGATTCCCCTGCATAGCTAAAAGATCAAGTATGAGACAAAAAGCCTGCTCAGAGTCAACAGGTATAACCTTTGCCTGTGCTGCTTTCCCTGCCCCATCTGGGATTCCAGCTCCGTGGATGTACTTGAACTCACCATAGACCTGCTGCTTCCCACCTGCAGGTACATTTTTCCACCTGACCTGGGATTTCTCAGGCCTTGGGTCTATCTATTTCTGTGCCTGCTGGAAGTGCTGGTCCTTGCCAGGTGCTTTATTATGATAGACAATACTAACCTTGGGTAAAGAGAAGAGAATGAGGTTTGGGGATAGAGGTACTTAGGGAAGAGGCTTGAACCCCTCTGTCCTAATTTATCTGGAACTTGTCTATTCTTTTTCTGACTCAGACATCATCATGAGGACTTCTGAGTACCTAATCTGTCTCAAAGGCACAGGGTTTGCAGGTAGGTCAAAATATACATTTTTCAAATAAATGATATTCAGTCTCGATACGCACTTAGTTTATTGGCTGACCTTGAGTATTTGACAAATACCTCTTCAATTTGTACCCAGCTCTGTTGGTCTAATACCCCTACATGATTAGTAACTGATGAAATAAATCTTTTGTTGTTGTTATTATTTTTGGTTTATGGTGTTCAGAATGGTCATTCTTTTTTTTAAAAACTATGATTTCCCCTTGCTAGCATTTAACTATGAAATGTTTTAAATACACAGTAAAATTGGAAAAAAAAATCACAGTGAACACCATTTTTCCCATTTTAGTTTCTACTATTATCCTATATGATTTATTGCCAAACTATCCATGTGTCTTTCCTTCTATCTGGTCATTAAATGTAATTTTTACTTTAAATCTTACCAACCAACTCTTCCAAAATGAAATGATATGTTTAGCTAAGAGAGTTTCCATGTGGGAAATAAAATCTGACTGAGTCAAATTTTCTCTGAATCACTTGAACCTTAAGGCACAAAATAATGATGTCAAAACACATTGCTTCAAATTTTAGCATGAGACTGGTACAATTTGGCATGAGCACTCTCTATTTCATTTTTTTGGGGGGGGTTCATAGCAATAATCTGCGCATTTACTGATTTTTTTTCTGGAAACCTCCCAGATATCTTAATAAGAAACCAACATTAAAAAATTATTAGGAGCAGCAGAATCCATTTTAAGCAAGTGCTGAGGCCACTGGGTTTTCCTGAAGAAAAAAGTTGACCCTTTCAAATGTTTAAAATATATATAGATTTGAACTTTGGTTCTATTGTCTGAATTAAGTTTGTAGGAAAAAAAAAATTTAACCTGGTTTGTAACCTTCTAATTTAACCTTTTCCTCCCTGTACTTATTTTAAGTTTGGGAAAGTAAAAAAAAAATCAGGGAATAATTGAAGCCTATTCAGTTCATTAAGGTTTATCTTCTCTTATATACAAGTAATTATTTCTTGAAAGTTCTCCCAATATTAAAACTTTTCTCTCTTTTCCTAGTAATCTGTTGTATACACAAGTTCACAATTTTTCTCTGATTAAGAAAGTAAGAGTGGGGGGGGCAATTTAACATCATCTGTTTTGAATTAATTTTGCTCTATTCAGCAATTTTACTTGGAGTTTTCTTATCTATCTTTTGAAGAAATAGTAACTGTATTTGGCATCAACGAGTCTGGTTAAGACTTTATATTCCAAAATTAAATTTTCCCCAAACTGTCTTTTATAGGCTGTAAATTTCAGTTTTATGGTTTCTCTTTTATAGCTTTCCTTTGCCCTTGTATCAATAGCCTTGACTTTAAAAAAAATGCAAAAGAGAAAACTCTTGGGTGGAAATCAAGAGACAGTGGGCAGGACTGACCATCGACTCTAACGCTCCCTGTCTAAAGTATAAGCTACCCTGCATTCTCAATCTCACTTTTGGTCTTTTTCCAGCTGGATCTTGACCATTTGAGGAATTCAATGTTTTCTTCATTTCACTGACATAATTTCGGATGCTGTTGGTTATTAAATCCCTAGACGTATTATATTTTTATATTTGTTATTTGTAGGAGACAAGCTGAAGTTTTTGTTTTACTATCCCATATCCTTTAAATGGAAATAAGCAATATTCATCCTTCAGTAATTGTGACTCGAAGACATCTGAACCAGGAAGTATTTCCCCACTGAAAGTACTGATTTCAAGATTCTAATCACACTACAGTGAGACTACAGGATAACTGGGTGAGAGAGTTGATTTCAATCTCTCTTCCTTGTTAGGAAACTTCACATTTCCAAATAGCCTAGATCTGCCAAACGCTTTTACACAGGAAAATTCAAGATATTCATTTAGGTGCCTTTGATATTAAATCTAACCAATAAAACAAAAAACAATTTTCAAAAATTTGAACATTACAGCAGCTATTAAACTATACAGTAAACATGAGATAGATATTTAGGTGATGCTTATTAAAAATAAGGAAGTACTTAACAATGGTCTCCCTTAAAAATGAAAACCGGAACAAATCTGGCTTTCTGATTCCTCCCTCCAATCTGATATTCAATCTTATTGTTAGAAAAGCGATTATCATCAGACCCCAAATATGAGACTTCTCAGACTAGCTCCGAAGTGCCTGCCTATGAGCCGCTTCTCGTTGGTTAATAATCTCTACCCGCCACACCATTGCTCATTTACAAAGCAGGATATTTTGTGTCATTTGATGAAAAATAAATGCCATTCTTTCTTAAGCAGCACAGTATAGAAACTCACTGGACTTTGAGGAGACCCGGGGACGATCTTTCTGCTGGGATGGCATGGAGTCACTGCCAGCTTCTACATGGATCGTTTGTTTCCTAGTGGCTTCACCAGTTTCAAGGGAAGTAAGTGGAGCTGGGACGTTGGTACCAGCCCTCAGGAGTTTACTTGTAAAAGTAGGAATACACTTTCCCTCTCTAACTTCTTCAGCCCTCGGTTGCTTCTTATGTGAAATATAGGAGATGAAACTAGATAGCCCTTTCTAGTCTAAAAAGTCTTTTATTTGTGTTTTTTTTTGAAAACAGATTGGTTTATAAACACCACTGCATCTAGGTTTATGCATATGACATTTTATAAAGAGATTGTCTTATCCCTTGACTTTTAGTATAGATTAAAGCATCCACTATTGTTTCTTTGAAAATACAAAAAAAAAAAAAAAAAAAAGCATCTCTCTATAGTTCCTTTAATTCACCGTGGTGACTGTCAGGATGGATGTATGTGTGCAAGGGTTTCCAGGCGACATATGTCTATAAACTAATTTAAACAAGCCCTGTTTTCTCCGTGGAATGTCTAGTTAATTTGATGCTGTGGTTGATGAATATGAAGAGGTCTCTTCTTCTAGCTAAACTATGCAAATTGGACCTGATTGTTGTGACTTTGAAGGATAAATATTTTGGATCTTGGTAGAGACAGAAGGTTTGGGGACTGAGAAAAGGAAAAGAAAATTCTTAATAAGCTTTCAACTCTAATTTTATATCTGACTCAAATTTCCATTAAAAAATGTTGAAGATTATAGATCCTTCTTTTCTTCTATTTGTCCATGTCAGTCTACATAAGACAAATTGATTCCCGTCCATTCAGGGAGCTGAACTTCTAGGCTCTTTGATGCTGAGCTTGAATGTCTTGATTATAAGGAATTTGTTAATGGAATAAGAAAGGTAGCCTGTGGGAAAGGGATCGATGGCATTGGAAAGATGTTCAATTCTGGGCTGGCATGCAGTTCTGTTTTGGTCCTTCCTTGGGTTGATTCCTGTCAAATGGCTTCACAAAAGCAGAGGGTTTGGTTCTGTTGAGCTCATCCTAAAGAGCAGGAATAGAGAATCTCCCTGGGGTGAACAGTTGGAAAGGTAATAGAGTTAGGGCTTCCACAGATAACTGAAGGTGAAGGCAGTTGGAGCCATATTACTTAGAAGTAGGGAGACTTTTATCGAGATAAAAAATCACCTTTAAATAATCAAGTCCTTAGTCTAGCATGGTGGCACATCCTGTAATCCCAGAGCCTGGGGAAGCTGAGGCATGAGGATCATGAGTTCAAAGCCAGAATTAGCAAGTCAGCAAGGTGCTAAGCAACTCATTGAGACCCTGTCTCTAAATAAAATACAAACATATGCTGGGGATGTGGCTCAGTGGTTGAGTGCCCCTGCATTCAATCCCAGTACCAAAAAAAAAAAAAAAAAAAAAAGAAGTAGAAATAATAATCAAGTCCTTTGTGTGCTTTTTCTAGAATTCTTAATTGGTAAGCCTTAGCAATATAAGCAATCACTCTTTATCTTTTCAGAAAAGTCCATGACTTAGAGGCAAAGGTTATATCTGACAGGCAAGATGGCAACTTTTCTAAGTTCCTGCTGAGCATACCAGCTCCTGGGTTGTGTGAGGGGATGCTTTTTCACTGTTATGGGTCTTTTCTTCTTTGGGCACCTGATGAAAGACATAACCTGGCATGAGATTCTCAGAAAAGACATTACCTGAGAATCTCTAGCAACAATAAAGGTGTCTCCATTTTCAAACAGAGTCCTAACACCACTCTTGTTGAATTTAGTAGTTGAATTCTTTCCAGTCAACATGCTGTAGCTGAGTAAGCAGGATGAATAAGTAGGCATCTAGCCAAATGCACTGTCGAGTAAAAATAATGAACAAACAGGATTCCAAGGAGGGGACATTTTGCTCCAAGGACTGCCCTTAGCATCTGAGTGTGTGTGAGAGAGAAGGGGGAGGAGAGGTGAGAAAGTGGTCAGGGAAGAAGAAAAGAGAAGCATCAAGAATACAAATTTGACCTCATTTTGTGGAGTGAGCTTGTAAATGATGGATGCAATGTTTGGACCATCCTCAGCAGCCAGTAGCATTTCTTTCTTTACTTCTTTTAAAAAATATCATAGAAGCAACTCAAGTATGTTATTCTCTATTCAAACGAAGATATCAAAAAGGCTCAGTGGAGGAGCCCAGAGAGGCAATTTCTGAGGAAAATAAACAGGGAAGAAGGCAATTGAATGAGTTCCTTTGCAGGGAAGGTAAGTGGTTAAGCGAAGGGAAAGAGTTCAGTCAGCTACTGTGCCTCATTTGAAAAAGCTGCCCATTTTGAAAAAGCTCATGTTGGAAGGTGAGCTGAAGGGCATCTGATTGCTGTTCAATTTAGCATCAAGGTTTGTGCACGGCCTAAGAACCCGGCATTTTAATCTGCATGGTGTTCTCTCTTCTTTTCTATAATTATATAGTTCTTCAAAGAGGAAGCCAAGTATGCTGTGGAGAGTTCTCTGAGAAAGAAAACCTGAACAATCTCTACAGGGAGGAATCATTTAGAATTAAAGAATGCTCCATCATGATTGGTGGGTCATTTCATGCCATCATGGAATATTCCCTGAAGAGGCCACAGGAGCTATTTCAGTGATTCCCAGAGGTGGTATGGTTCACCACCATCCCCAGAGTACGGTGACAGAGGTAGACCTAGGATTATGGGTAGCTGAGGAGGGACCTGGAAGGCAGCAGAAGGGCTAGTCGCTCATTTGAAGTCAGGGAGTGACCTCCCCAAGGGGCTTCAGTAGGGTTTTGCAAGAGGACATTTCTAAGAATTAAGGCAGATCACTTCTGAGGGGGATTGCCATACTCTCAGGTGGGCATACATTCTTAGAAGCTGTCCTGGGGCTAGAAATCTAGAGAGGGAAGGCATTGGTGAGGTAGGACTGAGTCCTACTTGCACCCAGATCAACTCACTTCTCTGTACACTTTTATAACAGTGGTCTACTTTATGCTTTGGATATAACCCTTGCTGCTCTGCCACTGCAACTTCTTATTTTGGGGGGGTGGGGTACTGGGGATTGAACTCAGGGGCACTCAACCACTGAGCCACATCCCCAGCCCTATTTTGTATTTTATTTAGAGACAGGGTCTCACTGAGTTGCTTAGGGCCTCACTTTTTGCTGAGGCTGGCTTTGAACTCACACTCCTCCTGCCTCAGCCTCCTGAGTTGCTGGGATTACAGGCATGGGCCACTTTGGCCACCATTGGAACTTATTTTTAAAAGAGACATGTTTCTTTTTCTTCCTCTCTCCCTGCTCCCCACTAATCTCTCCCTGTCCCTCATCTCAGGGGGAACAGGATTACCTTTCTTCCCCATTTTAGACAGATTTGTCTATCCTTGAGTCCACACCCATCATAGGAACAAAGTCATCCAGACTTTGGGGATGGTACCAAAAGATCTCAGAAATGACTGTCTCCCAAATTAACAAGCCAATGACAACTCCAACAGAGAACACGTGGAATGTAGTCTTTAACTCACCTCTTTAGGAGCCCCCTGTTCCTGCTGAAGAGTCCCTTGTGCTTCTCCTTTGCTAGCAAAGCAGTAAAACTTCTTTTTCCTTTTTCTCAAAACCGTGTCCTTGTTATTGGATTGGCATTGGGGATAAGCACTGAGCTTTTGGCAACAGTTTCACACGGTGAGGGTGGAGGAGTGTGGAGGCTGCTGTGTTGTGCTGCCCATATCTGACCCCTTTCATTGGAGGCCCCGTCTTCCTCATATGCCGTAAGAGTTGCCTGTTGGATGGCTCACAACCCATGCACCAGGGGAGCTCATATTCCATGGTGAAGACTCAGCCCCCAGCCTCAGTTCAAATCACTGAAGAAGCAGCCCAGGTTCAGAGCTCCCAGAGGGACTGGCCGAGGGGTGCCGCAACCACCTCACAGCTCACCCTTCCCTCTGCCCATTCCTGCTGCCAGGCTCCCTTCCAGGTGCAGCTCCAGAGTCTCCAACAAACCATCTGCACACTGATCTTCACCTGAAAGTCTGTTCCCCTAAAAACCCGGAAGAGACAGAAGCTAAAGGATGTTTGAAAATGACTAAAAAGTGCTGAAGTTTTTTGCCTGCCTCTGTGTGTGTATTTATTCATTCAAAGAAATATTTAATGAGATCCTGTCATGTGCCAGGGACTATAAGATTCAACAACTCCGTGACTGGAGACACTAGAGGACTTTAGAGTCTTCAGGATGCATCGGTTCAACTTGAATTTATCCCCGAATGTTTTGGAATCACTGCACATAAATAACTTTAGAACACTGTTTGCACATTGGTAGCCTGAAGGTCAAATCTGTCTATCAATGATCAATGTTGTTTTTTTTTAATGACCCACAGGTTGATTGGAATATTTCTATTCACTTGCAAAGTAAGTAAGCTTTCTCATAAAGCTAAGATTCTGGTTGATTCTAAAAACAGAAGTTCTGGCAACACAAGACTTGAATTCCTGGAAGACAATGATTAGCAGGAGCTAATTAACTGCTGCCATTAAAACCAGTCCTCATTCTAAAATGCCTGATGCTGTTCTGCTATTCTGTGTTGGCCCATTCAGTCATCTGTAGTGTCCCCTGTAGCCTCAACCTCTTCTTTGAGATCACACTGTCTCCCCTGCAGGTCCCTCAGATTTTCGTCATTTCTTTCTTATAATTCTCATCCCAGTGGTTTGGTAATGGAAGAACTTTCTCCTTACTCTTTTGTAATGTGTCTGTCTTCCCTAAAACTCGTCAACAGACTGAAGACCTGCCTCTGCTGCCTGTGGCAATGTGGGAACAGGGGGGCGGCCATCTCTTCCACAGAATGCACCCTGTCACCAGACCACCCAACCCACTGCCCCCACTTACTGTATCACTCACCCATCCCCAGGCTACTTCCCATGTTCTTCACAGATTTCAGCTCCAGGTTCATGGTCACTCCCTACCTGTGTTCTTGTCAGAATTATGGTGATCTCAATATCCATGAAGATGAACTCTTCAATATTTTGGCATTTGATTTCTGTGTCTCCTCTCTTCCGATGATTGTGTCTTCAGTGATGCCTGCCTTACTAGATGCCATTACCCAAATCAGGAACGTCTCTATTATCTCAGCTGAAGCATGTTATTCCCCCACTAGCTCACTTCCTCTAGTATCCAAATTGCACTAGTTCCTCCACTTTCATGAGACCTTCCATCCACTGATCCTACCATCTGTTTTCTGACCTTCCTCACCCTTATATTCATCTTTTGTTGTTGAACCTATTTAAATTTCCTACCTTATCCTTCCAGTCACTCTCTTGTATAACTCAACTCCTTCACTGGTCTCTACCCTCATTGTCCTTGCTGGGCAAAGCCCCATGGTCTGATTAATGTACACTTTAGGTCTGTTCTGCCTCTGCTGGTTCCGTTGAATGTGGCTGCAGAAAAACATACCCATGCTGGCTGATCCCACCTTAAATTCATAACAATGACCTTTTAATGGATCTTTCCTGCATGCTATTCGAAAATTCTATTCAATTTCTCTAGTCTATTCCCTCTCATATTCCTCTTGACAAGTATTTTATCTTTTCTTTGCTCTTGGAATCTCTAATACCTCTCTGTCCTGCTCACCTTTAGCTGATGACTTTGTTTCTTATTTCCCTAAGAAAATAGAAGCATTCAAAAGATAACTTGGAAAACTCCTTCTACCACATTGGCTCATCTCCTTGCACCTGGGTCTATACCTGGCCCTTTTCCTAGAACTTGGACGAGTTTTTCTGGCTCCTATCAAAATCAGCCGTCCTAAAATCCTATTCCTTTCCTTTTCTCAAGAACATTGCTCTTGCAATTCCCCCCTCTTTCTTCTGTCCCTTCAATTTTCCCTGTCCACACATTCATTCCCATTAGTGTAAAACCATGCCATTATTTCTTGTACCTTGAAAAAGAATTTCTTGATGCCATGTCCCCCTCTGCCTACTGTGCATATATTCTCCTTCATTTATCCACAAATATAAAACCTCCTGGACTTGTCTGTGATGGTTAATTTCATATGTCAACTTGGTAAGGTCACAGGTACTTTTTACTTAAATCAGAAGATTTTGGGTAGAACAGGTTATCTGCTGTCACCCAGTCAGTTGAAGGCCTTCAGGGAAAACAACGGACCTTCCCAGAAAAGGAGGGTTTTCCTTCAGCAGATGGCTTTCAGATTCACACTGCAACAGTTTCCCTGGGTCTGCAGCAGCTTCTCCTGACCTCCACAACTGCGTGAACCCGTTTCTTAAATCTCTGTCTCTGTCTGAATCAGTCTCTCTCTTTCTCTTTCTCTCCACAAACATGGAGCTTCTGTTTCTCTGGGGAACCTTGACTGATGGATTGTCTCTATTTCTATTTCCATACTTTCTCCTTTTCTATCATCTACTATCCCCCCTCCCCTCCCCTCCCCTCCCCTCTTCTCTCTCTACCCCCTCTACTGTAATTCATTTCTCTCCCTTGTTTTTTCCCCTTTCCCCTCACTTCCTCTTATATATAATTTTGTATAAAGATGAGGGTCTCCTTCCATTTCCATGCAATTTCCCTTCTCTCTCCCTTTCCCTCCCACCTCTCGTCCCTGTTTAATGGTAATCTTCTTCTCATGCTCTTCATCCCTACTCTGTTCTTACTTACTCTCCTTATATCAAAGAAGACATTTGGCATTTGTTTTTTAGGGATTGGCTAGCTTCACTTAGCATAATCTGCTCTAATGCCATCCATTTCCCTGCAAATGCCATGATTTTGTCATTTTTTTAGTGCTGAGTAATACTCCATTGTGTATAAATGCCACATTTTTTTATCCATTCATCTATTGAAGGGCATCTAGGTTGGTTCCACAGTCTAGCTATTGTGAATTGTGCTGCTATGAACATCGATGTAGCTGTATCCCTATAGTACACTCTTTTAAGGTCTTTGGGGAATTGTCCAAGAGGGGAATAGCTGGGTCAAATGGTGGTTCCATTCCCAGCTTTCCAAGGAATCTTCATACTGCTTTCCAAATTGGCCGCACCAATTTGCAGTCCCACCAGCAATGTACAAGTGTACCCTTTTCCCCACATCCTCGCCAGCACTTGTTGTTGTTTGTCTTCATAATGGCTGCCAATCTTACTGGAGTGAGATGGTATCATAGGGTGGTTTTGATTTGCATTTCTCTGACAGCTAGAGATGGTGAGCATTTTTTCATGTACTTGTTGATTGATTGTATGTCCTCCTCTGAGAAGTGTCTGTTCAGGTCCTTGGCCCATTTGTTGAATGGGTTATTTGTTTTCTTACTGTTTAATTTTTTGAGTTCTTTGTATACTCTGGATATTAGGGCTCTATATGAAGTGTGAGGAGTAAAAATTTGTTCCCAGGATGTAGGCTCCCTATTTACCTCTCTTATTGTTTCTCTTGCTGACAAAAAACTTTTTAGTTTGAGTAAGTCCCATTTGTTGATTCTAGTTATTAACTTTTGTGCTATGGGTGTCCAATTAAGGAATTTGGAGCCCGACCCCACAATATGTAGATTAGAGCCAACTTTTTCTTCTATCAGACGCAGGGTCTCTGTTTTGATATCAAGCTCCTTGACCCATTTTGAGTTAACTTTTGTGCATGGCGAGAGAAAGGGATTCAGATTCATTTTGTTGCATATGGATTTCCAGTTTTCCCAGCACCATTTGTTGAAGATGCTATCCTTTCTCCATTGTATGCTTTTAGCACCTTTGTCAAATATAAGATAGTTGTAATTTTGTGGATTGGTTTCTGTGTCCTCTATTCTGTACCATTGGTCCACCCGCCTGTTTTGGTACCAGTACCATGCTGTTTTTGTTACTATTGCTCTGTAGTATAGTTTGAAATCTGGTATCGCTATACCGCCTGATTCACTCTTCCTGCTTAGCATTGCTTTTGCTATTCTGGGTCTTTTATTTTTCCATATGAATTTCATGATTGCTTTATCTATTTCTACAAGAAATACCGTTGGGATTTTGATTGGCATTGCATTAAATCTATAGAGAACTTTTGGTAATATCGCCACTTTGTTGATGTTAGTTCTGCCTATCCATGAACAGGGTATATTTTTCCATCTCCTAAGATCTTCTTCTATTTCTCTCTTTAGGGTTCTGTAGTTTTCACTGTATAAGTCTTTCACCTCTTTTGTTAGGTTGATTCCCAAGTATTTTATTTTTTTGAGGATATTGTGAATGGGGTGGTTGTCCTCATTTCCATTTCAGAAGATTTGTCGCTGATATACAGGAATGTCTTTGATTTATGCGTGTTGATTTTATATCCTGCCACTTTGCTGAATTCATTTATTAGCTCTAGTAGTTTCTTTGTAGAACCTTTTCTGTCTGCTAGGTATAGGATCATGTCACCCACAAATGGTGATAATTTAAGTTCTTCTTTTCCTATCTTTATGCCTTTAATTTCTTTCGTCTGTCTAATTGCTCTGGCCAGTATTTCGAGAACTATATTGAGTAGAAGTGGTGAGAGAGGGCATCCCTTTCTTGTTCCAGATTTTAGAGGTAATGCCTTCAATTTTTCTCCATTTAGAATGATGCTAGCCTGAGGCTTAGCATAGATAGCTTTTACAATTTTGAGGTAAGTTCCTGTTATCCCTAGTTTTTCTAGTGTTTTGAACATAAATGGATGCTGTACTTTGTCGAATGCTTTTTCTGCGTCTATCAATATGATCATATGGTTCTTATCTTTAAGTCTATTGATGTGGTGAATAACATTTGTTGATTTCCATATATTGAACCAGCCTTGCATCCCAGGGATGAATCCTACTTGAACATGGTGAACAATTTTTTTGATATGTTTTTGTATCTGATTCGCCAGAATTTTATTGAGGATTTTTGCGTATAGGTTCATTAGAGATATTGGTCTGTAGTTTTCTTTCTTTCAAGTGTCTTTGTCTGGTTTTGGAATCAGGGTGATGTTGGCCTCATAGAATGAATTTGGAAGAGCTCTCTCTTTTTCTATTTCCTGAAATAACTTGAAAAGTATTGGTATTAATTCTTCTTTAAAGGTTTTGTAAAACTCCTCTGTATACCCATCCGGTCCCGGGCTTTTCTTGGTTGGTAGTCTTTTGATGGCTTCTTCTATTTCCTCCATTGATATTGGTCTGTTTAATTTGTGTGTATCCTCCTGACTCAATCTGGGAAAATTATATGACTTAAGAAATGTATCGATGTCTTCACTATCTTCTATTTTATTGGAATATAGGTTTTCAAAATACTTTCTAATTATCTTCTGTATTTCTGTAGTGTCTGTTGTGATATTGCCTTTTTCATCCCATATGTTAATAATTTGAGTTCTCTCTCCTCTTCGTTAGCATGGCTAAGGGTCTGTTGATCTTATTTATTTTTTCGAAGAACCAACTTTTAGTTTTGTCAATTTTTTCAATAGTTTCTTTTATTTCAATTTCGTTGATTTCTGCTCTGATTTTAATTATTTCTTGCCTTCTGCTACATTTGCTGTTATTTTGCTCTTCCTTTTCTAGGGTTTTGAGATGAAGCGTGAGTTCATTTATTTGTTGTTTTTTTCTTTTTTGAGGAATGAAATCCAGGCAATGAATTTCCCTGTTAGAACTGCTTTCATTGTGTCCCATAGATTCCAATATGTTGTGTCTGTATTTTCATTTATCTGTAAGAATTTTTTGATTCCCTCCTTTATGTCTTCTGTAACCCATTGAACATTGAGTAACATATTGTTCATTTTCCAAGTGATGTAGGATTTTT
Organism: Marmota monax; assembly: GCF_021218885.2. Classification (NCBI taxonomy): domain Eukaryota; kingdom Metazoa; phylum Chordata; class Mammalia; order Rodentia; family Sciuridae; genus Marmota; species Marmota monax. Next base: position 2,711,055 of record NW_026694639.1, read on the forward strand.
CCTTCCTTCTTTTATCATTGATTTCCAGTTTCTTTCCATTATGATCAGATAAGATGCATGGTATTATCTCCACACCTTTATATTTACTAAGGGTTGCCCTATGGCTTAATATATGGTCTATTTTTGAGAAGGATCCATGTGCTGCTGAGAAAAAAGTATATCCACTTGATGATGGTTGATATACTCTATATATGTCTGTTGAGTCTAGGTTATTGATTGTGTTATTGAGTTTATAGCTTCTTTATTCAACTTTTGTTTGGAGGATCTGTCCAATGGTGAGAGAGGTGTGTTGAAGTCACCCATAATTATTGTGTTGTGGTTTATTTGATTCTTGAACTTGAGGAGAGTTTGTTTTATGAACATTGCAGCTCCATTATTTGGTGCATAAATATTGATAATTGTTATGACTTGTTGGTGAATGGTTCCTTTTAACAGTATACAGTGTCCTTCCTTATCCCTTTTGATTAACTTAGTCTTAAAATCGATTTTATTCAATATGAGGATGGCCACCCCTGCTTGCTTCTGAGGACTGTGTGAGTGGTATGATTTTTCCCAACCTTTCACCTTCAGCCTGTGTATGTCTTTTCCAATCAGATGTGTCTCCTGAAGGCAGCATATTGTTGGATCTGTTTTTTTTAATCCAGGTTACCAGCCCATGTCGCTTGATTGGTGAGTTTAAGCCATTAATGTTTAGAGTTACTATTGATATATGGTTTGTACTTCCAGTCATGTTTGATTATTTATCTTTTTTTTTAATTGGTTTGTTTCTCCATGATTAGCTTCCCCCTCCCCCACTCTTGCTTTACTGAGGTACTTCACACTGTTGGTTTTGGTGGTTGTTTTTCATTTCTTCCTCGTGTAGTGTTTTGCTTAAGATGCTTTGCAATGCTGGTTTTCTGGCTGAGAATTCTTTTAACTTTTGTTTATCGTGAAAGATTTTTATTTCGTTGTCGTACCTGAAGCTTAATTTTGCTGGATACAGAATTATTGGTTGTCATCCATTGTCTTTCAGTGTTTGAAATATGTTTTTCCAGGATCTTCTCGCTTTCAGCGTCTGTGATGAAAAATCAGCCATTAATCTTATTGGTTTACCCCTGAATGTAATCTGCCTCCTTTCTCTTGTAGCTTTTAATATTTTCTCTTTGTTCTGTATATTGGATATCTTTATAACAATGTGTCTTGGCATTGGTCTACTGTGATTTTTGTATGCTCGGTGTCCTGTATGCATCTAGAATTTGTACATCCATTTCCATTTTTATATCTGGAAAGTTTTCTAAAATTATTTCATTCAACAGTTGCTCATTCCCTTGTTTTGGACCTCTATACCTTCCTCTATCCCGATGACTCTTAAGTTTGGTTTTTTTATGTTATCCCATATCTCTTGGATGTTTTTCTCTGTGGTTTCTTACCAGCCTTTCTGAGTTGGCTAGACTCTTTTCAAGATGATATATTTTGTCTTCATTGTCTGACGTTCTGACTTCTACTTGCTCCACTCTGCTAGTGATACTCTCGTTTGAGTTTTTAATTTGTTTTTAGTTTCTTTCATTTCTAGGATTATTGTTTGATTTTTTTTTTATAATCTCTATCTCCTGGTAAAGTTGCTTATTTACTTCTTTTATCTGTTTATGTAATTCATTTTCAATGGGTTCTTTCATTGTTTGAATTTGCTGTCTCGTGTCCTCTTTAAGATTCCATTCCGTCTGAATAAGGTATTCCTTGAGTTCTTTATTTGACCATTTTTCTGATGCCTCTGGGTTTCCTGTAGATTTAGGCTGTCCTGCATTGTTTGTACTCCTTTTCTTCCTTGCTTTTTCATGCTGCTCATGTTACTTCCAGCTCTGTTTCACTGCTGAGTTACTGTTTACTCCTATAAATTTATTTTGGTTTTGTGTATCTCTGGAGTCTCTCCTTTGTGATGGGAGACTATGACTAGAGATGATGAATTTTATTGCACTTTAAAGCAGATTCTTTCATTTCATAAAATGCATATGGATTCTGATGGCATATAGCAATCTGCGGTTTGGTCTTGGGACTTATGTTTAGGTCGAGTGATGTGATGGTATAGAGGTTGGTATATCTTGGCAACCTTGGAAGATTGCTCTACTGACGAGGGATATTAACAGGAGAATGGTCCAGAGTATTTGGGGGTAGCTATGGAATTGGTAGCACTATATAACACCTCGGAACATTTACCTATACACATTTAGTAAATTACACATAAACAGCATCGTAATGCTTAGGAGGAAAGGTATTAGAAGGGGAGGGAAGAAGTTGCTAAAGAGAATGAGAGTAAACAGGTAGAATTCAAGAAAAGGGGAATAAGGAAATTGAAAAGAAATGAAAAGACAAAAAAATAAAAATAAAAGAATAAAAAAATAAAAATTTTAAACAAATTTTAAAAATGCAGTCTTTGAGTTCAATTAACTTCTCTTCCAGTAGGTGGAGCTGTGCCCACCGGGCCAGGCTTCTCCTTTCCATACATGGGAACCAATCCCTGTGAGGCGGCTCCTCCTCCCCCACTGGGCGGCTCTCCAATCCTGGGCACCCAGGGCCTTTCCTGGTCTCCAGTCACTTGCCCGCTTTTCTTCCAGCCAGGCCCCGCTCACCGGTGACGTTCACCACAAAACTGGCTACACGCCGGGTCTGCCGCTCCGGGAGCCCTATTTTCTTGAATGACTGGGCACACTCTCTCTGACTGCCATTCTCCCAAACCCTAAGGTTGTGGAGCGTGGGGCTGGGAACCGTCAGCTTATTCTGCCTGCCCTCTGGTAGCCACGCCCCCGGGAGCTGGCGCAAGAGACCTCGGTTGTCAGTGCTGGTGGGAGCGGTAGCCGGGGTCAGGCGCTGCTCCTGACTCCCTCGGTCTGACAATCGCGCTCATGGGAGAGCTGGGGGGTGGGGGGGCCCTTGAGATTTCCTCGCTGTGTGGAGAGGAGGGGCCCCGGGGGTCACATATCTGCAGTCACTGGTTTCAATGAAGCTATCCCCTCCGCTGAATTCTGGTGACGTCAGTTCTCTGCCATGGTGGTGTCCAGTGCGAAGGGCGGCTGTTCGTTCCCTTTGCTGGGTGTCTGATGGGAAGGGTGGGTCCGGTCTGGCTCTCCCAGGTCCCGTCTCAATTCTGGGCCCACTGCCTATGAAGGCTCAGTTGGTATCACCTCAAAAGTTTCACAGCTGAACCAAAGAGTTGTTTCTCTATTCCGTGGGAGCGTCTGTAGCGCTGAGTCACTGAGGTTTGGCAGCGAGATGCAGACAATCAGCCAGAAACTGCGTACAGGAAGCCTGAATTCACCGGCTCTGGGCTCGGTGTGGGCTCTGAGGGGCGCAAACTGCTCACCTCAGGTCCACTTCAGCCCAGCATTGCCCAGTGATCCTGAGAAAACAGCACTCAGTCGGTTTAAGACTCCTTTTGCCCGCGCAACTGAAGAGGTCAGAGAATTGATCTTTCAGCGCCCACTGCCATGTTGGATCTTCAGTCTTTTTTTTTTTTTTTTTTTTTGGTAGTGCTGGGGATTGAACCCAAGGCCTTATACATGCGAAGCAAGTACTCTACCAACTGAGCCATATCCCCAGCCCACTGCACAGTCTGCACGGTCTTGCTACTTGTTCTGCCACACTGGTCATTCCTTCATGGTCCCAGCCGCTTGTTGCTTCTTCTATCTGTCCCCAGGACTTAGTCATGGACCTTGTGTCTTCTCCACACCACCTCCTTGGTGATCTCACCCTAGTCTGACCTGTATATTGAAGGCTCCCAAATTTAAATCTTCACCCTGGGCCTTTTCCTTGGACTCTAGACTTGTAAATCTGACAGCCCACTTGATTTCTCTTTATGATAGTCCAACAAGGATCTTCAAATGATCACATTTAGAATGAAAGTTCTGATATTCCCCCAAACAGAAACACCTTTCATCCATTGATCCTATCATCTGTTTTCTGGCCTCTTAATACCTTCATTTTAGTTATTAGAAACCCAGCATCTTAGTTGCTCTAGACACAAATTTATCATTTTTATGCCATATTTTTCCTTATACCTCACATCCAGCTAACAGATCATGTTGTCTCTGCTCTTAAAACACACAGAATCCAACCATGTTACTTTACCTCTCTTGTCACCACCCAGTCATAGTTTTACTAGCTTTAGATAACTTCAATAGTCTTTGAATTGTTCTAACTACCCAAGTTAGAAAGGACACCACTCTGCTGAGAAACCCCAGTGGCTTCCCATCTTATTCAGAATAAAGGCCCAAATCCATTCCAAGTTCAGGAAGGGCCTACCTGACCCAAAAGTTGCTTACTTTCCTAACCTACTTTCCTATTCCCTTCCCACTCCCTCTTTTCCACAAACACAGCAGACTGTCTTCCAACTCAATTCTTTGCATATGCTGATCCTTCACCCCCAATGCCTTCCCTCCAGGAATTGGAGGCTTACTCTCTACTTCATGTCTTGGCTAACATGCTCTCTCGTGGAGGCCTTGCCTTACCACACTTCATGAAATAGCACCTCTCCAGTTCCCTGTCACCTTTTATTACCATCTCTGTCACTATTTGACAAGTTACCTAGCCACTTGATCCTTCAATTGTGGGTCTTTTCCTCCTAGAATGCAAAGCTCCATGAGGACTTTGGTTTACTACTTTAACTTCTAGAACCTAGAAGATGCCTGGCACACAGTAAATAGTAAATATTTGTTGAATAACAAATGAATGTAATTTCTAGGACACGTTAATCAGGAGTTATATCCTGGACATATTTTGAAAAGTAGGCAAGCATGACTGTTTTATCTTTTCCCAGTCAAAGATAGCTCATTTTAGGAAATTCAACCCCCAGAATATACTAATTGTCTTGTCTCTCTACTAACCACAATGTGTTTTTACTGACCTCAAATTCCTTCCTTTCTTCCTTTTTTAAAATATAATATTCAAATACTTCCAAGAGTGTACATTCATAATTTTGGTCTGTAGTCATGTTAGTTCTGAAACTAGCAATACTTTTCTTTGGACAACTCACAGATTATAGGCTTTGAGACCCTTTAAGTCACTTGATAAATCTTCAAGCCCTCTATACAAATAGCCATTGGGTCAAAGGATCTGCCTGTAACCAAGGCACAGCCCTGAGAACATACTGAAGGGAAGGGATTGGGGACCCTGAAGAATGAGGCCTCAGTTTAGACAAAGCCATTAAAGCCAAAATAAATAGAAACCTCCCAGGGCAAGGGCATCTTCCATGCATGGGAGGGTCCTCGGTTATGGCATTCTGGCAGGAGGGGCTCCGTGGAGCGGAGGCAACCCAGTCCTGGCAGGTCTTTACCAGAGGTCAGCAAATGCAGGATAAAACCTAGACAAAGCAAGTTGGGGCACTGACAAACAGGCACATTTCAACTAGAGATGCAAGTTGATGACACATAGTGAAACCTGTATTTAGAAAAAAAAAACGAATAGGCAAAAATACCTACTCCTCAGAGGAGAAAATTTCACTTTCTCTCTTAAATAGTTATGTGGACATTATTATCTTCTAGAAACCCAGGTTCTGTGGAGCCTTGGGCAAAGGCTTTACTTCACAGATGCTCTCAGAGTTAATCTTGCACTAGGTTCTGTCTCCTTATTGTATCTGTGTGGGAACATTTATTTTCAAAGCATGGATAAGAGTCTCCCTGGTCAAGGCTGTGCTAGGCTCCCCTGGAATAACCTCTGACCTTTTTGTTATTAAGGGGAGTATACAGATATATATTTAATTACTGAAATGAAAAAAAATCCAACTGGTCTTCAAGGCATTAAGTGATCTTACTTACTTTGTTAGTAACTGCACTGTCACTTGGCATCTTGAGTTCTGTTTGGTTTCTTTATTCCATCTTTTTCCTTAAAAGACCTCAAAATGACAATTACAAGCTCCGTGATCTATGACCCCCCCTAAGGACCAGCCACTGCTGCTTCTTATCTTCAAGGAAGCCTCTCAGAACTGTGGGCCACACTCCTGCCTCTCTGCTTTCTTACTGGGCCTTTGTTCCTCAGCCATTTGAAATCAGGCTTCTGCCACCTCCAGTCTACTGAGATCATTCTTTTGCTGTGGTCACCCATGTGCTAATACAATGGATGCATTTTCAGGCCTTATTTCATTGAAACTCTCTGGTGCTTTTAACATCCTAGATTGTTCCCTCCATCATGTCTGGGCGCTCCTTCTCCTGTGTCCTCCCACGTCTGCTTGCTCCCAACTCCTCTCTGCAGACAGCAGCGATGCCATTGTTTTTTATCTGAGATGACCTACAGTTTCAGGCCAGAGCTTTCTGTGCTGTGGGCTTTAAAATCTAGTTGCTTTTGGACAACTTGGCAGTATATTCTTCAGGTATTCAAGTTCACCATGCCCCCAAATAATTTCATTTCCTCTCTACAAATAAGCTTCCAACTCATCCAAATTAGTGACACAGGACCTTCCCATGGCTCCTCCTCTCACCTTTTCCTATCATATGGTCACTTGTATTTCTGTTTTGTGAACAGAACTCAGGCCTTGTGCATGCTAGGCCCAGGGCTCTTTTGCTGAGCAACATCCCCAGCCCCCAACTTATACTTTTGGAATCTGTTTGTTCTTCATCCTTTTTATATTACCTTTTCTGGTCATTCTCATTTCTCTCCTGGATTGTCGTAACAGCCCATCTAGGGGTTCATTCATGAAGAACCCCTTCATGAATATCCCGAGTCATCCCAGTGCCACCATATTATCTCATGGGAAGTGGGTAAGATTTATGAATCTCATCAATTACTGTTCTTAAAACACTTCCTGCCCCTCACTTGTCATCCATAATGAATAAAGAGAACTATTGAAGTCTTTCAAAGTTCCTTACAATGAATTTAAAAATGTTTCTCCTTCAGAAACCAGTGATCCTTAGTTTCTGCCCTAAATGGCAGTGGGTCAGGACCTGTCTTTTGCCTTAGTCCTGCTTGCAGAGGTTGCCTGGCTGAGCTGCAGGTGAATTGCACTTGCTCTGGGACTCAGACTGTTCAGGAAGCTGAGGAGCGCCATCTCCATACAGAACACAGGAGCAGTGTGCGTGTTTCCAGAATAGATGTCAACATTGACTTTGGCAAAGTGTAAAGGAAGAATGGAATGAAGCCCATTGATATCATTCTCTGCCTCTTATTTACCAACATTTCTATTTCATGACTATCAAAAGAATCCAGGCACTGGCTGGCTCAGAAGGGGAAGTGTCAAAATTTTTTTTCAGATGCCAAGACTGGGCCTTTTAATTGATTTCTCAGCTGAGAGTCTCTTTCACTTCACATCAGTTTTTTTTTTTTTTTAATTGTTGTTTTGGTACTAAGGATTGAACAGGGGGGCACTCTACTGCTCAGCCACATCCCCAGCCCTACTTTGTATCTTACTTAGAGACAGGGTCTCACTGAATTGCTTAATGCCTCACTTTTGCTGAGTCTGGCTTTGAACTCATGATCCTCCTGCCTCAGCCCCCCGAGCTGCTGGGATTACAGGGGTGCATCACCACACCCAGCTGACTTTACTCAGTTTAAAGCAGGAGGTAGAGTATGTCATTGATTATATTCTTTGCCCCTGATGCCTGCCTTCTTCCTCCCTGCCATATTGGCCTTTGTGGTAAGCCACACTTTCTCCTACCACAGGGCTTTTGCACATGCTGTTTCCTAAGGCTGTAAACACTTTCTTTTTTCCCTATTCAGCCTCCATACCTAGTAATTATTCTTTATTCTTCAGAAAAAATTCAGTTCAAATCTCTCTTCTCCAGATACCTCATATACCCACCCTCTGGGATTTCTATTTGTCTAGGATCTCTTAAGTCACATTTCTTTCCTTCGTGGCACTTTAGTTTATAATAAAGAACCATGCACTAGAAGAGGGCAGGGCTACATTTGCCTTTTTACCCTCTCTGCCTTGTGCTGTGTCAGCACAAGGAAGATGGTCAATAAGGAGATGTTGACTTGGTGAAAAAATGATGAGGCTCAGCATTAGCTGCACTTTGTCAGTTTCCTGCACCAAAATTCTACCTACCACATGCTAATTTTCATGGATGGACAAAAGGTTTCTGTCATACAGTAAGTGAACTCCCTGTCTCTGATGATGGTGCTGGAGAAGTTTGGGAGAGGGTCATTTTTTTAATTCTTTTCTTAACATTCCCTTAGAATAAGTATCATGACTTAACCTTAAAGTATCCCAGTTTTCCCCTAAAAGCCTCTTATATACTTCTAGTGCATAAATTTGTCATCTCCTTTTCCTTAGTGTATTTTTAGTTTATATTTCTTTAGGGTATGTGCTTTTAAGAACTATATTATATCTCTTTTGAGATGATTTTGACCTAGATTTTAAACAGTTTTTACCTTTACAAAACAGACCTCTTTTCTCATTCCTCTCAACCTCAGGCTCTTTTATTTGTGCCTGTTTGCTTTTTTCATATAACACTGATATAGTGGAAGATTTATTTTGTATTATACATCCCGCTAAGGATTTTTCCCCCAGGTTAGTTCATATTACACACCAAACAATGCTGTCATATGGGCACTATTATTATTTCCATTTTACAAACAAGGAAACTGAAACTTAGAGGGTTATTTAACTGGCTCAGGGTCAAATAATAAGTGGTAGAGCAGATTCTGATTCCAGAAATGACTCTTTGTGAATTAAAAAAAAATTGGCATTGTGAAAGTTTATTTTTAAAACATCTATTGCTAGTATAAGAGACATATTATACATTATACACTGTAATACTGTGACAACTTAATCTTCAAGACCAAGAGTAAGACATTTGCTTAGAACTTTCATATTTCCAAAAATTAAAAAAAAACCTTAAATTTAAAACTTTTAAAAATGTCAGTATGCTACCCCTTCTCATTCTTCATTCAAAATTGAAGTACTAACTTCTTCATGCAATTTCATGACTGGAGTATTTTGTGCTTTCTGGGGAAGAGGGAGCTGCCCTGGGCAGAAGGAGGTGAGCCTGAAAGAGACAGAGATGGGCAGCCTTCCTCCATGATCTGCCCGAGGGAGCGATCCAGGGACTCCGTGGTGTTTGGGCATGAGATTACTTTGAGTAGTACAGCGAAGAGTTTTACTAGCTATGCTGGAATGATGCAAATGGAAAATATTATCAAGAAGGAACAGCTGTTCTTCATAGTTACAGGAATTTGTTCAGAAATCCAGTAACTAGGAATTTGCAGATTGGCATAAGGATTCTATAATCACAACAGAGAAGTTAAAAGGAGAGAAGTAAGTCCAAAGAAACCTTAGAGGCAAGGAACATTCTCAGAGTATCTGTAACTCATATTTTAATGGTGTTTCTGAGTTTTCCACTCACCTACATGTGTGATTAACATTATTGGAAAATCTCCAATATTATGACATTAGGAAAATTAAGAGGATTTTTAGTCAGTTTCAGAATCAGAGCCTGTAAGTCTAATTCAGTTTCTAGTAAGAAGACATTTAAATGTGTTGGATAACAAATGCACAATAGTGATACTTGGGAAATATTTCTTACCTCTCAGGATTGATAATATCTACCTCCAACAGCTCCCACAAACCATCCCTCAGTGCTACCAAAAGAATTAGCTCTGGAGCCCTGTGTAGTGGCACACACCAGTAATCCCAGTGGCTCTGGAGGCTGAGGTAGGAGGATTGGGAGTTCAAAGCCAGTCTCAGCAATGGCAAGGTGCTAAACAACTCAGTGAGACCCTGTCTCTAAGTAAAATACAAATAGGCTGGGGATGTGGCTCAATGACCAAGTGCCCTTGAGTTCAATTCCCTGTACCCCCACCCCCAAAACAACCAAGAGTTAGCTCTGGGATCTCCCTTTGATATACCCTTATTTTAGAAGAATTATATTTATTTCTATTATCTTTAAGTTCTCTAATAGGTAGCTGTGATTCTGGTGTACTTGGCAGAATTTGGAAAGGTATCCTTCTGAGAATTTATCTTAAGGTGAAAGAGGAAGAATCATTGCCAGATATTATCCTCTTGCACAGTTCCCCAGCTCACAGTCTCCTAAGTCTACTTAAAAGCATCAGATACAAGTTGAATGGAAAACATTTTACATGTCCAAAATGCCTCTACCTTAACTATCCAATAATAGGCAAACAATAACAACAACAAAAAACAATTCTTAAAAACTAAAAAACTTCACAGATATAAATGCATATGTATCTGAAGCTACATGTAACATAGTTATTACCATTATTACCATGTGGTCATCATACATCCATTCCCAAAAAACTTTGGGTATGTTTTTGCGTGTACCTGAATGCATGCATGTGCAATATGTGAATATACAATTTCTTTAACAAGGGTCTAAGTAGATTTTTATTTTCTTGCTTTCTTTTTTTTTCTTTTAGTTGTAGATAGACACAATATCTTTATTTAATTTAATTATTTTTATGTGTTTCTGAGGATAAAACCAGTGTCTCACATGTGCTAGGCAAGAGCTCTACCACTGAGCTACAACCCCAGTCCCTAAATAGATATTTTCCATTTTAGAGAAGTTTATGTTTTTGATTTTTTTTGTTGGAATACACTTATAAATTAAGGTTTTGGCATTAATATTTCTGAAATAGTACTTGATACACAGCAAACATTTGACAAATATTTATTGAGAGAAAGAAAGAAAGAGGGAATGGAGTGAAGGAAGGAGGAAGGGAAGAAAGGAAGACCAAATAAATCCATTTTTGTTCAACATACTAAGAGCTATGAGTATAGACCCAGCTATTTCCAGTGATTAAAATTGTTCCGGTGACAGTTGCTCTGTTACTCATAGGAATTTCCAGGAAGATATGCCAACTCTGTGTCTTGGGATTAGAAGTGCCCTGAGTGAGCACACTTCTGAATTCTCATCACTTCTGTGTGACTTCAACATACATTCCAGTCACCTGGAATATGCTTAAGGCTGTATTGCATAGTTAGATACTTTGCAGGATGACAGGAGAATTTGCTGGAGAATTGGTTGAAAAGTCTAATTATGGTGAAGACATATATGCTGAGCCACACACGAAGTCCATGAAGACTATCCACAGATCACTGCACTCAGGCTGTGTGTGTAGGTTTTATAGTGGCCATAATCTCTGTGTTTGACAACTGAGATAACTCAAAGAGTTTCTTTCCCTGTATAAAGGGAATTTCTAGGTTCCAAAGCCTTATATGCAGGATGCCAACTTTTTGACTAAATATGTAGCTAAGATGTGAATAAATACAATTTTGTCTTATTTTATTTTGGGTAGCTTGTTACTTCAATTAATAGAACAAATAATAAAATAGAACCAATAGGATCTTTCCTGAAATGCTAAAGAGTGGATTAATAATTGTAGGGATAGGTAAACATTTGGCGTATTAAGTTCACAAAGTTCACATTGAACTGTGGTCACCTGAATATCCTTTTTCCTCCTCAAGATGCTGACAAAACCACAGTGATACCGTTGAGAGTATAAGAAGCAGCTAATAGCACGCCCAGTCTGTTTTCTGACAGTTTGTTTGTGTGCTCTGATGATTGGTTCAAGTTTCTTGCCCCTAAGACAACATCTCCTGTGAGACTTCAAGGAAACATGATTATTCTTCCCAAATTGCATTAAATCACATACAGACTATTGCCACCACTCCCAAAGATTAACTTCCAGGGAAAATGGCCATTGTGAAGTTATACTTTAGCCAGCCCAGTTGCTGGTGCTGGGATTAAAGCCAAAGAGTAGAAATGTGAATCAGCAGCTTTCCCTACAGAAGAGCTCATGGGAGTGCGACCAGACAGGTCTCACTGATTTGAATAAGCTCAGACCCATGACAGACTGGACTCTCTTTCCCTGAGAGTCTGAAGGGCAGGTGCCCGGTTAGTTGCACTGAGCTTTAGTGGCAAAATGGTTAAAGTCCTCGATACTGAAGTGCCTTAAGTCAAAGCCAGGTGCTCCTTGTGTTTTGTCATGACCAATGAAATTGAGTTAGCTCCCATGGAAACCCTGTACTCAACTTTCACATAAAATGGAAACTTGTCATTATTCTCAGAACTTCTTTTGGCAAAAAATCAACTTCTGTCAAATCAGTCAGGATATTTAAGGCAGTGGTGCAACTTCTGTAATTATTTGGTTGGTTGATTCGCTTCCTTGCTTTAATCAAGTTGCTTGACTATACATCCAATAAATTTTCAAAAATCTGTATTCATGCTACAACCTCCATGCAGTCTGTCTGAGGATTAATAAGAGCAGAAGGTGTTAAAAATGACTCGCCATCTATTAATGGGTATCTCTGAGGATAGGAATTTAGAACTATAGATATACTTTAATAATCTTCTGTTTTTAAACAGTATCCTTCCCTTCTTTTGGGTAACTACATATTTGATTTTATATACTTTTTTTTTGCATGTACCCGAATGTGTGCATATGTATATATTTGAATGCAATTTCTTTAACATGGGTCTAAGTAGATATTTTCAATTTTGAAGAACTCTCTGTATTTTATTTTTAATTTTTTTGGAATATGCTTCTATGTTAAGTTTTCTTTTTCTTTTTTTGCTTTTAAAGTAACAATGACTCACTACTGAAAAAATAAGTTCATATTAAAAGTTCAAAACTGTTCTCCCAACTAGTGACATGATGTAATTTATAAATTCCTTCCAATTTTCTATTTCTGAAGTAGATAATGCTAATATACATATAATGCTATATATAATGCTATAACACAATATGATAATTACAAATCTAGAAAGAGTGGCATGAATACATTTTGTTGGAAATAGGAGCCTAAAGACTCTCATGAATAGAGCTTACTAGAAAAGCAAATTGCTCATTCCAAGAAATTTGCTTTCAAATTTGTTCCCTCATAGTTGTACCAAGAACATAGAAAATAACCAGAATGCATTGAGAGATGTGTCCTAACCAGTTGAATGAGGACAGCTAAAGATTTACAAATATAAGAAGAAGACATTTGGATTAGGAAGGATTCATGCTAGACTGGAGATGATTGTGAAATGGAAATCAATCTATTAAATGTGATTACATGAGCAGAGCCTACAAGAACGAAATTCAGATGCTAGCTCAATAAATTCTAGGTTTCCATGCATCTCCTCATGGTTACCTCAGGGGAGTGAGGGACAGGAAGCAAGTGGGGGAAGGGAGATGATCCCTATTTTTAAAAAATGTGTGAAAATCCTTGGATTTACATGTGGGTTCTGGAACTAGATAATTATCTAGCACTTCCACATTTTTGATCTTGGATAGGTAATATACTCAACTTTTCTAGTCCTCAGTTTCTTTGGTTATAAAATAGAAATAATAATTGTTTCTCCCTTTTAATCTTGCTGTGATAAACCATTGAATAAATATATGCAAAACTTTTAATAAACAGCTGCAATAGACTCAGTGTTAGCATTATTTAACACAATATAAAACAAACCATGTGTTGTTAATTAAAGGAAAAGTACAACAAATTACTAGCTTTAGAAAAATCTAGAACAATGCATTAATTAGGAGGTGCATTGCAGAATATGGTATAAGTGAAATAAAATAAATAGATGAACAAATAAATTTTTAAAAATAAAAAAGTGTAAATCCCCCAGTTAGTTGGGGCCAAGAATACAAACAACAGTAACTGTTTTCAAAGATGTGGGGGGAAAGCCACACTCATACATTGCTGGTGGTACTGCAAATTGGTGCAACCAATCTGGAAAGCAGTATGGAGATTCCTTAGAAAATTTGGAATGGAACCACCATTTGACCCAGCTATCCCACTTCTTGGTCTATATCCAAAGAACTTAAAATCAGCAGACTATAGTTATGCAGCCACATCAATGTTTATAGCAGCTCAATTCACAATAGCTAAACTTTGGAACCAACCTATATGCCCTTCAATAGATGAATCGATAAAGAAACTGTGGTATATGTACACAATGGAATATTACTCGGGATTAAAAGAGAATAGAATTATGACATTCTCAGGTAAATGAATGGAGGTGGAGAATATCATGCTAAGAAAAGTAAGTCAATCCCAAAAACCAAAGGCAGAAAGTTCTCTCTGATAAGTGGATGCTGATCCATAATGGGGCGGTAGTCGGGGGCATAGAAAAAGTGAACTTTGATTGGGCAAAGGGGAAGGAATGGAAGGGAGGGGGCATGGGGGCAGTAAAGATGGTGGAATGAGGTGGACATCATTACCTAGGTACATATATGACTGCACATATTGTGCAACATTACATCCTGTACAACCAGAGAAGTGAAAAGTTGTGTTGCAATTATGTATAATGAATCAAAATGCATTCTGCTCACATATATACCCAATTAGAATAAATAAATTAATTAATTAAAAGAAAAGAAATAAATTTGAAAAGACATAAGCATTGTAAAGGAAAAGGGCCCCTGCATCAGATAGCATGAACAACTGAGAAAAAGTTGAGATATTTTTGTTTATTTCGCATGTCATGTTTCTCTGTTTCTGTCCACATCCAAAGTTTTCAAATGTATTTGCAACTGACTTTAACTTCACCTCCGTTTCATGCCTCCACCCTTTATTACATTAATTCTGCCCCATGATTCCATCAAAATTGTTCTGATTAGTGTCACATTAATTTCATGTTACCCAACCTGGTTGACTCATCTTCTCTGAGCTCTCAGCAGCAGGGGACATGCTGATCCTTTTCTTGTTAGGACACTGCTCTGGCAGTGTGATGACACTTTCCGGGTTTTTCTTTGTCCATGGTTGTTCTTTTACCCAACTTTCAAATGTCCAAGTTCATGGGGGCTGAATTCCGTTCAGCTTTCTATTCTTTCCCTTCATTACATCCTTCCTCCCTGATTTTAAGTTCAACTTTCATACCAAGTAATCCCAAATTGACTCTGGGCTGGTATTTTTCCTCTGTTGCTGCTGCTACCTGATATCTACCTATATCAATGTGTAAATGCATAGCTCTTAAATCTAATGTGCCCATAATGAAATCCTTGATTCTTTTTTTCCCTTTGGCCAAACTTGTTTTTATTATAGTTTATCCATAATAGAAAAAAACGACTACTAGAAGCAACAAGAACAACACATCACTATCTCTCAAATTGCTCAAGCCACAGCCTAGTATTATCCTTATTTTGTGTACTTTGCCCAGGCAGTAGGAAGTCCTACAAAGCAACCACAAAACAACAACACAAATCCCTTTTTTTCACTTTTTTTAAATCTTACTACCAACCTACACTAAGCCACCTTTGTGTTTCATATGAACTCCTATGGCTTCCCTTCTATCTATCCAACATCATATTTTGCCACAATGATTTTTTTTCAGACTACAAATAAGCACCTAAAGTCTGAATCATATACAAAAAACTGAAAATTGTCTGTGATGTGTATCATATAACCCAAATGTGAAGGAAAGGGTTCACTTTATACTAGACTGGATTGAGAAGATGAGATCACTCAAAAAAGAAGACTAGCAAGCCAGTGCTTCAGAGCAGAAAGAATAAGGTACATATCATACCAGAGGAATTATTTCCTATGGGAAGATGTAGAGAGTCAAAAAGAGGAGTGCATTATGTTTAAGATTGCTAATGTTAGATCAGTAAGTTCATTCTAGAAGTGGGTTCTGGCTTTCTTAAGGAATTTCAGTTTTTTGTCCTTATGAATACCCAATTTTGTCTAGGTCCTCTACTGCCCCAGAGAATGCTGCCACAATGTATTTATTCTCTGTGGTTGTGTATTTCATCACAGTGGCTTGCCTACTTATAAAGCCTCAGTGTGTGTTCATCTGAACCCATCACTAAGATACCCATCAGTAATGGTAGTGCAGGGGGCTTAGCCATGTATCCATTGCTTGCCTCTAAGTAAGTCAAAGGAAGAGTCTTCCAAGCAATAAAATCTTGTCATTAAAAAAATAAGGATGGAAAAGTTTGGCAGGTGTTACCATGAGTCACAGTACCTCTAATTTAGCCATTGCTTAAAGGTCAAAATTAATTTAAGAAGGCAGATCATCTTTTAAGGTAAGAATAGTGCCCAGTCATACTGAGATTCCCTTAATAGATTCTCCTCTCATTAGAGACTGTTTTAAATGCTCAAAGAGGCTCCAGCTGTCAGTCTAACCATCTATCCCATCATCTTGGACCCTGCCTTCTATGCTCTGGGTCTTTGTTTTTCTTGTTTGTGAAATAAGCAGATAGAAGTACATAAGTATACATATTTTTTTGACTTAGATATTTCCAGTACTTTGTCTGGTCAAGTCTTTCATTTTTATAGTAAGTTATTGTCAAAGGTCAACAAATCATGTAGTAGACCTTCATCTATTACAATAAAAACACACTTGTGATTTGCTAATGATATCTAGTATTATAATTAAAAAATGAACTGTTTTCACACCATTTTTCCTCTCTGAAAGAGAACTTGGATCTTCCACAGAGGGTATATATGACCAAATGGAAACATTTTTAAAAGCCTGCTTAGATTGACCAATTTTGATTATTTCACATTGCATTGCATTCAGATAACTAAACACCTTGAAATGAACCTCAAAATACTGCTGTCTGTATAATAATGCTGTTTTTATATGCCCACTTTTTATTTGTGAGGATGATAGAAAAAAGATAGCTTGTGGAAGTTCAAACCACAACTTTGACACCTCCCATATAAAATGGGAACATGAATGCCTATCTCTCTGGGATATAAATTTGCAACGTATATATTCACATAAAAGTGCATGTAAAATAGATCAGGCAAAGCCTCATTCAAAGTAGGTACCCCCAAATGTTATAGTCTGCTGATGAGAGTTCATGTGAATGAGAAATACAGTATAATAGAGCAGAGTGATAGGAGGGCTTCCCAGTTAAATGTTTAAGACTATAATTTGAGGAAAAATGTTCCTGAAACTAAAGTGTTCTTTAAAGATAATAAAAATATGCTAAATCTTCAAAAATCAAAACTAGATCGTATCAGTGCATGAAAAGGTAACAGACCAAAAGAGCAGGGTAAAAAATTTATAAATAGGCAAAATGTGCTTTGGACTTTAGTTTCTGGTAAAGGTGTTATCTCAAATAATTGAAGTAAATGTGAACTCTCCATACCCTAAGAGCAGCATATTGGAAGAACTGTGTAGCTCTCTGGAAAAAGATAAAATTGTACCCATTCTTCAAATTAATACATTAAGATTAAAGTATTAAGTTGAAACGTGGTTGGAATCCTTATTTACATGTGGAGTGAGGAAGGACTTAGTTTATCTGGGATCCAGAAGCCAGTAAAAGTAAGTAAATAAATCTATAAGCACAATAAAAGGAAACCAACAAAAACCCCAAGACTAATACATTCAACTGCTTGAAGAAAAAACAACCACCAAAATACTTCTGCATGGCTATATGAATTTGAACAACTAATGAGAAAGTCAAAAAACATTTGCAACTTATTTCTCTCTCTTGGAACTAGATCCCCTAATATATAAATACTATTAGAAATAGAGAAGAAGAAGACCAATGAAACAAGAGAAGCATTGGAAAGAACATGAGCAGATAGTTCACAAAGGTACAAATGGCCCACACCTAATGTGAGAATGCAGATTAAAATTGCACTTAAAGACTATTTTTTACATGTCAGATTATCAGAACCCCAAAGTTTAAAGATCTACACTGTTGACAGACTATGGAGAAGCAGTCTCTCGTGTACTCTGCTGGTGTACAAGACAATGGCAACATTATAGACATATATAAGGATGTGGCCATATCTATCTAAACTACCACTTGACCTAGCAGTTCTACTTCTGGGAATTTATCCTACCAATATATCTGTGTATGTGTCAAAATAGAGAATATAGAAGATTATTTATTGCAACAGCATGTGTAATAATACAAGATTTTATATTAACTAATTTGCCCAGTGAAAGGGGATTGGTTAAAAAAAACTATGGTGCCTCTACATAATGAAACATTGTACTTCAATAGGGAATAATGGATTAGCTTTGTACGTAAGGTTGGGAAAGATCCCCAAAATGTATTATTAAACAAAAATAGCAAGGTGTGAACAGTGTACACTGTTATGCTAACATTTGTTTAAGAAAATAGGTACAAGTAAATATATGAATATTTGCTTATGCTTACAAAAACAAACACTGAAAGGACATATACACAACTTACAAATCTGATTAACTTTTGTGGGTCTAGTAGGTAGGACACACAAGAACAGAGATGGAGCAGGACTTCTCAATATATTTTTGTGTGGTTTTGTAAAGAAACCAAAAAAAAAAAAAAAGAAGTCAGAGAAGCAAGCAAGGTGCAAGGGCAAAGTAAAAAGGGCGGGGGTGCTTATCTGAGCTGCCAGCTTATTCATATCCATAGGTTACATTAGATCATTGACATCATTAGTACACATTGCTCATTGTATAAAGTGACTGTTATGTGGGCAGGCTTAGGCCCAGTGACACATTGGTGTTGTCTAAGAGAGATCCTTTATTCCCAAAGGCTGAATGTCTGAGATTAAGGCCAAGGCTGATAAGTCTCAGCGCAGAGCCTCCTCATGGAGAATATTACCATCGCAGCTAGGCATTCAGCATGTGTTAGTCATCTTACTAGTTCCAGGGAGAAACTGTAGAATATTCCAGGTGTAGATAACAGGGTACCTGTTACCCTCTGGGAGTTTGCTTACCAGAGGAATGCTGCCTTGTACATTTCCACAGCCAGAATCCTTAGGTTTTTATTTATGAACTATGTAAATTTAATTGTTATTTAAAATAAAATAAAATAGTCAAATTAAAGTTATGTACATGCTATGGGAGACTGCTAGCCTGATTTCATCTGATTTTTTTTTTGGGGGGTGTGTGTGTGTGTATGCGTGTGTATGTAGATCTGTATTCCCATGTGTGACTGTTTATGTGTATGCACACATTTGTATGTTTATGTATATTTGCATGTATGTACCCTAGGGTCAGGTGCCTATATTTCTCCAAATATTCAATAAAGTTTTTTACATCCATATATTTGTGTGAGTGGATATTTTGTGAAGTGTGAGGATAGGAAGAAGAAAGTCTGGGGAAAATTCCACGGATATGCCTGGTACAGTGACACATGCCTGTAATTCTAGTAACTGGGGAGGCTGAGGTAGAAGGATTGCAAGTTCAAGGCTAGCCTCAGTAACTTAGCAAGGCCCTTAGCAATTTAATGAGATCCTGTCTCAAAAAAAAAAAAAAGGTTTGGGGATATAGCTCAGTGGTTAAGTCCCCCTGGATTTAGCCCCTGGTCCTCCCTATCTCCTCCTTCTGCAAAATTCCATGGTGGGAAGTCTGGTCAACATGTCCAAGTCAATGAGATGATCTAGAAACTTAAGTTGAAAGAAGTGAGATGTAAATCATGAGAGTGTGTTCCTTGTGAATTTGCAGAACTCTTCCAGGTAAAGTGGAATGGGCTTCAAACAAATTTCATTTAGACTTTAAGAGGTAAGTTATTCCCAGTTAATTTGAAGCTTACAAAGCTCTGTTCTTCGTTTTTAATTCTCCAGACATTATAATCCTAAACACCTAATTTTTTATGTGGATGTGACACAGGATAAAAAGGACAGAGTAGTAGTTCTGAAAATTAGATCTAGGGATAGAAGAAAATCTGGAATTTAAATACGTTAGTATCAAATGTACCACAATTTCTAATACTCCAAAAAGCATTTTTAATATGTTATTATCATTTGAAATAATGTTGTAAAAATTAACTGTTTTGTCCCATACATCACCACTCAAGACACTAACTTATCCCTATTCAAATGACAGCTCTAAAACTAAAGAGTAAGTTGGTATCTGAGGTAAAAGAAATATGTTCATTTCTTCATGTGTCTCTATATCTAATTGCAAAACATTAAATTATTTAAAAATATATAGCTGAAATAATAACACACCAGTGTTATAAATATTGGCACAAAATTTCCTTCTGTTTTTCAAGAAATAAATTGGAAAGTTTATTAGCAAAAGCCAAGATCCATAAGCCATCCTATAACCTCCCTGAAGCTTCTGCTCCAAATATCTCATTTACTTATACAGTTCTGCTAAAAACTGCTTGAAGACATTGCATTGCAAAGGATATGAGTTGGCCTTACTTAAAAAAAATGTCCTTGTCCCCAATACTGAAAACATGAGTCTGTTTTATAAACACAATTTTCATGCCAAATATCCTTAAATATGAAACAATAATGTCAAGACAGAACTCCTGCAGCATATTATTGTTAAATATGCTATTTAAGGATAATTTTTTTCCCATGAAAAGTTTGTGAATTTTTTTCCTGATGAATGTGACTTGAGAGAGGCCCAGAATGCAAAGCAATTCAACCAGGTTGAATAGCTCAGGACAAGTCCCTCTTAAATTGCCATCAGGTTCTTTTGGCCCCAAGCTCCCATTCTCTTGCAATCATTAGGAGTGATCTCACTGCGTGTGTGAAGGGAGGTGGATTAGAAAACCTCTTGGATTCATCTGTCCACACTTTTCATGATGCTGATAGATCTGATTGTCTTTGAAATAGTGTTAAGGAGGAACAAAACAGAAGCTATAGAAGAAAGCATTTTCTTTCTGACATTTTCGACAGGGAGGTATGTACAGCTGACGATGTAAGAATGAATAGTCAGAAGCCAGTGTGGGACCTCTTAGGCCCAGCTGTGAGAGTGATCATTTTATTCTGGAACACATGATTTTAAAGTCTCTTGAATCTCTGGGCCAGCAGAGGTCATTGCTTCCAGCAGCTAAAAAATGATGTTACAGTTGTTCAGGGCTCAAATTTAAGGGATGAGGCCAGGAAAAGCAAAGATCATCATAAGATACCCATGGAACTAGGGAAGTCACTGGATACCGACAAGGAATCAGAGAAAACAAAATTTTATTTTGCAAAGCACGATTGTGTAGCTTTAGTTCAGATGAAAGATGTTCTGGTTGTGGCCTCCCTTAATATCAAACAGAATATCTACAACCTCATCCCAAGAATGCACAAGGGGAGCTAACAAGAACTAAATAAACAATGTTCTGTTTGCTCAAATATTTAGCAAGTAGCTTGGGGATTACTACATGCACCACCGTGGAGATTTTAGCCAATTCTAAAAGATGTTTCTGTGCTCTACTAATAAAATAACTCATGTATGTATAATGGCACATTGTAATTATTTCCACATGGTTAGCACTTAGACAAAGCCTGAGGGAAGAAGGTCACCATCTAAGGAAGCTTCATCACAAATCAACATTTGCAATAGCACAGTCAAAACCCAAATCCAAATTGGAATAAAACCAACAGAAGCAATTGTCTGATATGTCAGTATATATTTTTTCTCATACATTTTTCTCCTTGTCACTATTTTTTCTGGTTATGACTTAGGTAGATGGATGATAAAGTTACAGGAAATAACACATTGAAGCTTTATAGATAAAATCTTGCTAAGTGATTAGGGTTGGGTCTGTCTACTTAGCAAAGTGTTACCTGTGATACAGAAATTTCTAGTGGGAGAATGTGGAAAGAATTCTTTCAATTGAGCATTTGGGTGATGGGACTGTATCCAAGTCATTATGATTTGTGACTCTAATCTCAAACAAAGGCTGGTTCTGGGATTATTCATTCTTGCTTCAGCAATTAGTTTACATAGTAGAATTTCTACATGAGACAATGGCTGAATAGAAGAGAAAAAAAAATCCTTTCAGGTTTACAGAGCAGGGTAAAACTGAAACATTTAGAGAGAGGTCACAGACTTATATAAAATAATTTAGCAACTTTTATGCCTAAAACTTAAAATGTTTCTATGTATTGTTTGGAACCAGGTAATGGTATGGCTAGTTTTGAGTGGTCTTATGATTTATTCTGGTGTTGAGAGTTCAATGATCCATTGAATAGAATTTAGTGTTTGTTAACATAAAAACTAATAAATTGAAAGATATTTCTATTTGTTCATTTATCCAGCTCAAGAATTAAATATCTTCATATTTCATTTATTCATTCATTAAATATTGAGGGTCTATTATGTGACAGGACTGTTCTAGGTACCAGGGAGAGAAGAATGAGCAGAACAAAGTTTCTGATTCACAAGGATTAGGTTTGGGAGAAAAGAGTTAATAAACCAGAGTGTAATATAGTGTAACCATATATGGTCCACATTATGACGTAAAGTAAGGCAAGATGGAAGGGATACACTGAGAGTGAGTACAAGACCTCTTTTATGTGTAGGGTGGCCAGGAAACACTTTGAGACTATAATGTGTAAAGGGGAGAATTCTATGCAGGGAGAGAGTAAGTCATGAGAAAATCTGGAATTTGGAAGAAGAGGCAAAGAGAGATCAAGAACAAGGTTCTGATGCAGGACTTAATTTGCCTTGTTTGAGAAACTTCTAGATCAGTGCTGTTGGAGTGGAGTGAACAAATGGGAGAGAGGGAAGAAAGGAACTGAGTGCACAGGTCGGGGCCAAACCAATGAGAATCCTGCAAACTCAAGGATTTTGATTTCATTCTAAGTGCGATGGGAATCACTGGAAGGTTTTTAGAAGGGTCATGTTACATGATGAAGGTTCCTACAAGTCTCTGGCTGTTTTGTAGAAGAGGAGCTGTAATGAGGAACAAAGTGCAATGGGGAAACCAAGTGCAGGTCACTGTGCCTGTACCTGCCACAGGCAATGGTGGTTGGATGGGAGCTAAGCCATGGGATGAGACATGGTGTAATTCCAGGTATATCTACATACAGTCCAGTACAAAAACTGACAAGATTTTTCTGCTGTACTGAATAAATGAGAAGGAAAGTGAAGGATTGAAGATGACTCTAAAGTACTTGGTCTGAGCCCATTGCTCATTCTTTTCTCAAGTCTTTATTAAAAGCAGATTTATGCTAGGCCCTCCACTGGATGCTTGGGTATGCCACTGAACAGAATGGACTCACGATCCTTAGAAGAAAAGGACAAAAAAAATGAACATACATACATACATGTCCAAGTATGTCAGAAGGTCATAAATGTCATACATACATACATGTCCAAGTATGTCAGAAGGTCATAAATGTCATACATACATAAATGTCCAAGTATGTCAGAAGGTCATAAATGTCATACATACATGTCCAAGTATGTCAGAAGGTCATGAATGTTGTAGAAAAGAGAAACAAGAGAAAGCGAAGAAGGATGGGTGGCAGGAAAATCCCTCTGTTAAACATAGAGGTCAGGGACAGACAGCTCACTGACAACGTGGACTCCGAACTCACTAAAAAGACCTGTGTTTCCACCTCCCAGTGAAGTGGAGAAAGCATGAGGGGAAACGGTCACCAGGAGGCCTGAGTCGTGATGGGGCCTCAAAGGCCACTGAGGATCTGCCTTTCATTCTGAATGAAATGTGGGGTCATTTCCAGAAGGGTGACCTGACCTCACTGATGTTTAGTCTGTTCCTCTAAGAATGTATTACAGGACAGGAAAGACAAAGCAGGAAGGAAGGCTTGGGGGCTCAGCCAGATGAAAGCTGATGGTGGTCTGGTTGAGTGAGAGCCAGGAAGGTGACAAGAGACCTGGCTCTGGATATATTTAAAGGTAAATCTCTCTTGATTCCCAGAGTGATCAGGGAACTGTGATTTGGGGCCTAAAAAAAAAAAAAGTCTAGAATGATAGATCCACTGAAGTGATCAAGAATCCTATTTGTGAGGTAGGGAGATGAGTGATTTAGTTTGGGGCATTTTAAGAGTGGTATGTCAGGTAGACATCACAGCAAAGGAATCAGGTTAACAGCTGGACGTTTAAGTCTAGAGCTCAGGATAAAGTTTTGAGTCAGAGATGAACATTCTAAGGTGGAGATTTATGCATGATATCAAGAACCATGGGCAGTGGATGAGGTCACTAAGGGGTGAATGGTGACAGAAAAAAGAATGAAGACAAAGCCCTTTCACTTCTTTTGTTAGGTTGATTCCCAAGTATTTTTTTTTTGAGGATATTGTGAATGGGGTGGTTGTCCTCATTTCCATTTCAGAAGATTTGTCGCTGATATATAGGAATGCCTTTGATTTACGCGTGTTGATTTTATATCCTGCCACTTTGCTGAATTCATTTATTAACTCTAGTAGTTTCTTTGTAGACCCTTTTGGGTCTGTTAGATATAGGATCATGTCAACCGCAAATAGTGATAATTTAAGTTCTTCTTTTCCTATTTTTATGCCTTTAATTTCTTTTGTGTGTCTAATTGCTCTGGCAAGTATTTCAAGAACTAAATTGAATAGAAGTGGTGAGAGAGGGCATCCCTGTCTTGTTCCAGATTTTAGAGGGAACACCATTTGACCCAGCTATTGCCCTTCTCGGACTATTCCCTGAAGACCTTAAAAGATCGTACTACAGGGATACCGCCACAACGATGTTCATAGCAGCACAATTCACAATAGCAAGACTGTGGAACCAACCCAGATGCCCTTCAATAGATGAATGGATAAAAAAAAATGTGGCATTTATACACAATGGAGTATTACGCAGCACTAAAAAAAATGACAAAATCATGGAATTTGCAGGGAAATGGATGGCATTAGAGCAGATTATGCTAAGTGAAGCTAGCCAATCCCTAAAAAACAAATGCCAAATGTCTTCTTTGATATAATGAGGGCAACTAAGAACAGAGCAGGGAGGAAGAGCAGGAGGAAAAGATTAACATTAAACAGAGACATGAGGTGGGAGGGAGAGGGAGAGAAAAGGGAAATTGCATGGAAATGGAAGGAGACCCTCATTGTTATACAAAATTACATATAAGAGGTTGTGAGGGGAATGGGAAAAAAAAACAAGAAGAGAAATTAATTACAGTAGATGGGGTAGAGAGAGAAGATGGGAGGGGGGGGATAGTAGAGGATAGGAAAGGTAGCAGAATACAACAGTTACTAATATGGCATTGTGTAAAAATGTGGATGTGTAACCAATGTGTTTCTGCAATCTGTATTTGGGGTAAAAATGGGAGTTCATAACCCTCTTGAATCTAATGTATGAAATATGATATGTCAAGAGCTTTGTAATGTTTTGAACAACCAATAAAAAAAAAAAGACAAAGCCCTTTAGCAACCCAACAATCAGCAGTGTGAAAAGAGGAGGAACTAGCCAAGGAAGTACTGACTTAGGGAAGAACCAAGAGGGTGTGTGGTCAGCTGAAGACCGCATACCAAGGAAGGTGTGATAAATGTTGCTGAGAGAGGTCAAGTGGGATCACTGAGAATTGACATTGGGGGTAGCAATACGTAGGTCATCAATGACTTCTGAGACAAGTTTTGGAGGAGTGGGGACGTTGAAGAGGATGGGAATGGAGAGAAGGAAAAGATATTCACTAAAATCATAAATACCGGGGCTGAGGATGAAGGAATCGACCCAAACGATTGCATCTGCTCTGATTAGTTTTCTTGTTGGCCACATACAGTCACGCTCTTAGGCAAACCTGAAGGAATGCTGAATCATTTATTTTCTCAGTGATTAGCACTTAATCATTGCATTAAAATATTTATTGTTTTATTCAAAATCAATTTTGTACTTCTCTGTGTAAGCCTTCTGAAAATTCATCTTGCCAAAAGAAATATGAATCCCTTGTAGGGTTTTTATGGCTCAGAGACAAAGGATTCCTTTCTTTTTATTGAATTATTTGTGCTGCCGAGTCTGGGTATGTTCTGAATCTCAT
This sequence comes from Marmota monax, assembly GCF_021218885.2. Lineage (NCBI taxonomy): Eukaryota > Metazoa > Chordata > Mammalia > Rodentia > Sciuridae > Marmota > Marmota monax. The sequence continues at coordinate 2,736,609 of NW_026694639.1, forward strand.
ATTGTAATAAGTTAATACTTATTGCAGTGTGAGCCCAATAGTGTAGTGCTTGGCACTGAGTTAACAATAAAAATAATTGGATTTTATCTCTACCTGCCCAAGTGAAAGGCAAAGATGGTGATTATGCAAATACTTTACAAATAACAGTTTGTGGTTCTGTGATATTCCTTGTGCTGTTGTTTTATGTGTAGCTATTGTATCGTTGACATTCTTTATTCCCATTTGGATTATAAATTCTTGGAAGGCAGAGAGTTTGTCATGAACATCCCTCATAACCAAGAGGTAGGGGCGTACTAGACCTTATGCCTTTTTCTGTTGAATGATTGAGTTAATCCTCTGTTGCTTAAAAGCTGGCCAGTAACAAAGGCAAGTTACTGTTCTTTCTGACAGGCCATAACTGGAATGTCTTCTATTTGTGGCTTAGTTTTCAGTCCTTATTAAACCAGATGAATTTTTTTTACGGGTTCTTTCATATTACCAGTACTTCCTACTCTTCACTAAACATTTTTATCACTGAAATGAAATTAACCCTTTGGCCAATGGTTTATTGTATATGTCTTTCATCCTAGATAGAATCTACAGTTTAGTGCAAATGGTTCTGTTCAATCATTTTATTTATAAATAAAGTCATTTAATAGCCCCTTTGCATCTTAAAATTAGTAAATGATAAATGACATACATTTTGATTTCCAATTTATGAAGTTCAAGACAAACGTCTTTGAGCTAATGATGTCTAATAAATTTTTATCTTTTCAAAACATTTACTAACAAATTCCCCCAAATATATGCAATTTTTTTGGTGGTCTTGTAATTTTATTATAGGCTTTCCAACTTGAAAATGCACCATTTACTGTTTAAAAATCTAACTTCTTTTCATATTAAAAAAAAGGTGGGCTGACTCTGATTAGCTTCCCATTTGAAGTATTTTTTTTTAGATACATGAAAGAGATTGAATAAATATTATGAGCTCCAGTGAATGCAGTAAATTAGTTACCAAACTAAATAGGTGCTTCTTGAAAGAAACACCTGAGTGTGTTGATGCAAGCTGGTGCCCCAGCTGAAGAACAACACAGAACATTCTTTCTGGAAAGTCTCCTTGGCTTAGATAGTTTGCTTTCTCTTCTTGCCTAGAAGCTGTCCTAACTCTTCTTAAATTCCTACAAAGCTGCTCAACTTTTCCTTGGTTCTATAGGTTTGATGAAGATTTTGGAAACAAGCAAGACTTTAATTTCTGTGAATTTTAGTAGGAGAAACTTTAGGCCGTAAATCCCTGTAGCAGAAATAAAGCAATAATAGGCTCACTGTGCCTGATATTTTACAGCTTGTCCTTTACATGGTAGTCTTTCTCAAGCTCTGCATATGTCTTGAGACTACTCACTCCTCCCTCTTGGCTGGTGATAGAGTACATTAGATTCTTCTGCTTGAAACTTTTATTCTATTTATACTTGGGTGTTGTGGTGCTAAGATATTGCTATGAAGTCTCTATCAGTTTCTTCATTTTAAAGTTAGTTTTCTATTTTTAGATTCTGAAACAAAATAAGAATCTTAGGAAATATGATAAGACTGTTATTCTAATGGAATGTGCACTCAGCCATCAGTTATATTTGGGCATCTACTATGGGCCATGTATTATGCAATTTCCTGGAGATAAATAGAAAAAAGAAAAAAAACAAGAAAGAACATTCTCTCCTTTACAGAATTAGAAGCTAATGTCATCATTTTATTTTAAAATTGTTACCAAGTGAAAATTATTAGATGAAGGTACTTCATCTTTTCCCTCCCCATGCACATTATGTCTTTTCCATCTGTCACCAAAGTTAGAGATGGATTCTAATAACAGTGAATGAGTCCTGAGTCTTGTGTGCAAAGTCAGATGCAAGGAGAAATCAGGAGATGGCCGTGAGGGCCTTCTGCTTGGGTCAAAAGAGGCAGCAGTTTGTGGCAAAGCTTGGTTTTTGGATGGATTGTGACATCATGGAACCATGTGAACTGGAGAACTTTGTGTTTCCTTGTGCAAAATTTCATCTGCAAGAAATAGTAGGTAAAGGAAGAAAATCATACCAGCTAAACACAGCCACTTAGGAATACACTCACACACAAAGCGCCTTAAACTTCTACCAGCCACCTCAGTTCACCACCATCACAAGTCACACTTTTCAAACTCCCATTCCAACCTTCCGATTTCAGTCAACTTTCTCTTCACCTTTATTGTAACTCCCAGGCCACCACTTCTGATGGCTATTTCCTCAAGCAAACAGTAGGAGTTTAAAAGATACACTACCTTATTTATTGTATTTCCTAACCCTTAACTTGTCAAATTGTGCTCCTGTTTTATTGTTTCTGTATATTTTTAATGTACCACTGATGAAGTTTCTGAGTGCTATTTCTTAAATTTCATTTTCTCATAAGCCCTTTTCTGTTAATTGCACAATTTTGGATAGCGCTGGTGATTTTTAGAAATGTGTGTCATATTATAGCAGAAATGACTAGATTTTCCATATTATCACATATCCTATATTCCATACTTTGTGGGAGAGATCATGGTTGGAAGCAAAATGGTTGGAAGGGAAACAAAATTTTTAAGTCTTATTTTATTGAAGACTATTGAATTAATAATATATTGACTTAATAAAATTTAGAAGATCCAAGTAAAGAACTTGAATTACTTTGAAAGCACTACTCTGGGCAAAATAATAATTAAAAAAAAAAGTGAGAGAGGCTCAATCCAAAGTTAAGAGTATGATTGTTGCATGTGAACCTTTGAGTGATCCTGTTGGTGTACTGGGCCTAAACATGGGCCACTCATGGTGTGATCACAATGGTCAGGTCATAGTTTCTTTATATGTCAATGACTAGCAACTAAGTGTCAATTTTTCTCAGGTGCTCCACTGTCCTCTGGGACCTCATTTGAGGTCACATTTGTGTATCCAACTACAGAATCAACTCCACAGCATCAATACAAACAGGAGAAGTTGCAGTTTATGTATCCCAAGATAAACATGAAATTTTCTAATCTGATCACAAATTCATTCCCCAGACATGGAGATAATACCATGCACTAAAAAGTCCAAGGAAGTTGACCACAAAAAATAAATTCATAGGACTTATAAATAGATTTTGAAGAGAGGAATTATGAACCTGTATCAAACTTGATAATTCCACAACTTTTCTGGCAAAAGAGGAGGAAATTATCATCTAGATAATTATTCTTTAGATCATGTTGCTATAAAGACATTTTTCAAATGCCCAAATAAATGTTGGCTAAAACCTACCTTTTTCAAATTGCTAATAAAACTACACTTATTATTAATAAAACTTTACTTATTAATAAAATTTTACTTATTATTAAAACTTCATTTATCTGTATTTGGACCCAATTTTTGAGCCTGGGAAGCTGAATTTTATTTTAGCTTAGCCATCTCTGGCTTTTCAATAAGAACCAATGTTGAAAAATGTCGTATTTGCAAGTTATTTGGCAGTTTTCTTTCTTGCACAGATCATCCTGGAAATATATATTCACTCTTTCCCGTTGCTTAGTCCCAAACCACTGTTGTTTAGTTTGTTGTGGTAGTTGCCATTGGATGGGAACCTCTTCACTTGCAGTTTTCTCCTTGGTTGTGAGACATTCACGTTTGCCATGCTGGTCTTTGGACCTATCTAGATTGTCTAAATACTATCAGGGACAATTAAGCACATGTATTAACCTCTGTTTTATTTTCAAGTCTGAGTAAATGACAGTTATAGGATTCTTGAAAATGGTTCAGAGAAGAAGAATTGGATGAAAAGAAGAGGATCACAAATTTCATTATCCAGAGAACAGAAAAAGTGTCATTTAATCCCACAAGTGTAAGAGAGACGATTCCTAAGGCAACCTCCCCCCAAAGGCTCTGGAATTTGGCAGAAATACCAGGCACATCTGGAAGTAAGGTTAAGTATGAGCATACTGGGGGATTTGTAAGAAGTTAGTTTAAGAATTAGTTAGATACAACCAGAGAAATGAAAAGTTGTGCTCCATTTGTGTAAAAAAATAAAATTAAAAACAACAAAAAAAGAACTAGTTAGAGCTTCATATTTTTTACTCCTGTTGCATACAACCTGATAGCTGGTCTGCTCCCACCCCAACCTAATGTTGGAGGTTCTTCCTTAGAGAAGGCATGATTGATATCTCCAACTTGCCCCTCCAGCTTTATTCTTTATTTTTTTTTATTCTCCCTTTGTGGTAGGAAGCTGCCCTGAATGGGTCAATTAATGGTCCCCATTGCAATAATTTTCCTGTTGGGTTTGGCTCATGGATAGTCCTGACAAGAAAGTAAAGGTAGTTAAGAAAAATGTCAAGGCACTTCTCCTCCAAGGACCCCCCCTGTGAGGTCACCTTGACTTCCTCTTTCAACAGAAGGTCATAGCTTCTTACAATTTGGCCTCTCTAAAGGACTTTCTTTCCTGTATTCTAGTAATTTTTTCACTACCTTCTACAGGTATTAACAGCAAGAAGTTCAGCACTATTCTTTGTGGTTATGTTGCACACTGCTCATATCTTTGTAAAGAAGAGTCCTTCTGTTACAGCATTTTAAGTTATCCTAATTTAAATTACTATAAGTTTTATGTTAGAACTGTGGTTGAAGCAGTTGATCTCAAGTTGGAAGACTTTGGGAAGAATTGAGGATATAGGAAGTATTGGAAAACAAAGGGATGAAGGGAACATTTACATGCTGAGTTTTGAGACAGCTGAATTCTTCCCCCTTTTGGCTCCTCAGAGTGACAGGTCTCTAACCTCAAGGCCAAGATTGCAAGAGTCTTCTCTAGGCCACCTGAATAGGTCAATTGGGTGTGGGAGTGGACTCCAAAAAAAATCAGCTTTAGAAGGTCTCTAGGCAATATGTACATGTCTTCCAATCAACTTTTTTCTAAAAAATGTAAACTCTTTAAAATCACTCATCATCCAAGAAAAGCATCTAATAAGGAAGTGAGCAAAACAATCAGTCAGAGGAAAAGCAACTTGGGGGAAACCAAGTGTATGCATGGAGAAAACAACACTCTTATTTCAACAGAAAGATAAGAGCAGGTATACTATCTGTGCAATAAGAACAGATTCTATATAAACACAAAAAAAGAGAACAAAATAAAGCTCCAGAAACAAGGAGTAAAATAGAAATGAAATATCAATTAAAAAGCAAGAAGAAGAAGATGAAAACATGAAGACCTGCTATCAAAATCCTAGTCCTGAGACACCCCCTGCATCCCATCCTGGCCGGCTGGATTCAGCCACCCACCTACATAAGAAATGGGCAAACTATGGAAAAAGGAAAACAAGTTTATGTAGTTTGATCAAACCGGGGAGAAGCAGTTAGGCTGCTTCTCCTGCCACTGGTCCTACAGAGGCTGTTACAATTTATAGAAACAAAAGCCAGGTGATATACAGATTGGTATCTATGGGTACCGGTCTCCATTCTCGGGTTCCCAGGTGTTCCCCAGGAGAGCCATGGCTGTGGTGCAGCCCTTAATCCTTTATAGTCAAACATTAACAAGTTGCCCTTAATTTCAGTCTGTTTTGGAAGTCCCTGAGAACACAAAGGAAAAAGGGTTAAATATAGGAGAGTCAGACAGGAAAAAAAAACACACACAAATAAAAGAAATTCTAATATCTGAGTATTAGAAAAAATAACAGGAGAAGAAAACGTTAGGAAAAATACTACCCAGAATTCTAGTTTGTTCATTAAAAAGGTCCTAATGTGGATCTAAGAAATGTGTATTTTGGCTTTCCACCATATTGGTTTCTGGCACAGCAACACCAACTCCAGGAATCTCTGAAGTGATGTGTCTTTTGTACCCTGATGAGATGGTTCAGGGCTGGGAGCTCTTGTTAGGCTTAGGAAGGGGCTTGTTGCCAGGGGAACCAAACTTGTGATTAGATGGAAAATTTCAGGCCCATTCTACAACCTCCCTGGAGGAAAAAGGTCTGCAGATCAACTTAATCAACAGAGGCATATGATTTAATCAATTGTGCCTGAGTAATAGCCCTTCCCCAAACCAAGAAAGAACCAGTGTCTGAAGAGCTTGCAGGTCACCTAACACAAGGAGGAGCTAGGAGTCTGGTGCACCTGAAGAGGACGTGGAGGCCCCAAGCCTCCCTTCCCTCCGAGCTCTCCCCGTGAGTCTCTTTCTTCTGGCTGTTTGTGAGTTGTATCCTTTTATAATAAATGGATAGTCGTAAATCTCTTTCTGAGTTCTGTGAGTTCTAGCAGATTATCAAACCAATGGAAGTGCGTATGGAAGCTTCCAATCTGGAGCCAAGTTGGGCAGAAGTTGTGGGTAATCTGGAGATTTAAGGACTGGTGGCTGAAGTAGGGGCAGTCTGTGGGACTGAGTCCTTAATCCATGGAGTCTGTATTCATTCTGATTAGTGTCAGAATTCAATTAATTTGCAAGATACCTATCTGCCATTCAACAAGAAGTAGAGAATTGCTTGGTATGGGAACACCAAGATACCTTACCTGCAATTAGGCTTTAGAAGTACTGAAAGCAAAGGAACTGTATAGAGAAGAATATCAGGTTTTATTACAGGTGGATGGCCACACAGAGTGCAAGTCCTTGGCGTCCCAAACAAAGAATGGAGCAAGACGCCCAGAAGTGACAGACAGAGCATAAATTTATTAAAGGTGAAAACAATGGTTCATAAAGTAGAACAAGTACACTCCATAAAGCAGAGGAGAGAGAGAGAGAGAGAGAGAGAGAGAGAGAGAGAGAGAGAGAGAGAGAGAAAGCTCCAGGCCCCAATGGCAGGTATTCTTTTCTTACTTGCTGAGTTGTGAGTCGTTCCCTTCCCCTCGTGGACCTCATTTAAGACCATGTCCCATTTTTTGCCATGGGTCATTTTATGTTGTCCAGTTAGAATACTGCCCACTTCACTCCCATTGGTTACTTTCTTTTCACCTGCTTAGAATACAGAAACTGTGGCATGGGTTGTCATGGGTGATAAGCCCTCAGGGGTGAAAGTTGCCATGGTAAAGAAGGACGTGGTGACTCTTGTACTCCATTTTTCTTATACCCTGTCTCAACCATCTTTTGAAAAAAAAATTTTTTAATTTGTCTTTTTAGATATACATGGTGGTAGAATGTATTTTGAAATATTATACATACATGGAGTATAACATCCTGATTAGGATACCTATCTTGTGGTTGTATGTGATATACAGTTTCACTGGTCATGTATTCATATATGAACATAGCAAAGTTATGTCCTATTCATTCCACTGACTTTCCTATTCTCATTCCCCTTCCCTTCCCTTTATTCCCCTTTGTCCAATCCACTGGAATTCTATCTCCCCACCCCTCTCATTGAGTGTTAGAATCCACATATGGAGAGAACATTCAGCTTTTTTTTGCGGGGGGGGGGGGGTGTTGGCTTATCTCACTTAGCATGCTAGTCTCCAATTCCATCTATTTATCAGAAAAAGTCATATGGCTGAGTAATATTCCAGTGTGTGTGTGTGTGTGTGTGTGTGTATCACATTTTGTTTATCCATTCATCCGTTGAAGGGCACCTAGGTTGGTACCATAGCTTAGCTATTGTGAATTGAGCTACTATAAACATTGATGTGGCTGTGTCACTGTAGTATGTTGATTTTAAGTCCATTGGGTATAGATTGAGGAGAGGGATAACTGGGTCAAATGGTGGTTCCATTCCAAGTTTTCTGAGGAATCTCCTTACTGCTATCAAGAGTGGTATCTCAGCCATCTTGATACACTGAAAGTTTTGTGTTTCCTGATACATAAAGCTTGTGGTAGAGCAGGGTGTGCCCTGCTCTGAATTATTCCTGAAAACAGTACTTTTCAGGCTGTGTCCAAACCTGGGTTGCTCCATTTTATAAAGCAGTAGTTTGCCATAAGCTACTCCATTTTGATTTTAAGTGCTGAGGTCAAATGACTTTACATCATGTTTGTACACATAAACAATTTGCTAGGCTCAACCATAAGGCACAAACTGATAAGTAAATTAATTGTGCTAATAGAAATGACCACCTGTGGACTTAATCAAAGTCAATAGAAGCACATGGATGTATGGGTGTATCATAGCCATATTAGAAAAACCTGGCCAATGGGCTTACATATATATATATATATATATATATATATACACACACACATATATACATATAGTGTGATTATATATATAAAAATGTGGGGGTGTATGTATATATATATGTGTGTATACCCTGTCTCAACCATCTTTTGTAGATATATATATATATATACACACACACACATTTATATATATATATATATATATATATATATATACATATATATATATATATACAAAAAAAATATTTAAATATGTATAAAGTGTGATGGGTGACTTGAGTGTTATTGTGGATATTAGAAATTAGGAATAAAGGCACCTGTGATTGCCAGACTGTGACCACCAGGTGACCCACAAGTATTTAGTGAACTGCCACTAATGAAAGTAGTGTAGCCTGTAAAGTTATTGTTATTCAATACATTCTGACGTTGTCAATGCTTAGCTCATGACAGACCTATTGAATAACCACTTCATTGTGAATTTCAACCACAGGGCAGAGAAAAGTACACAAATGTCCAGACATGGGGAGGGGGGTAGCGGGGCTTTGGGGGTGTGTAGGATGTTCTTAGGAAGCAACAGGAACCATAATGGTTTTAGACTTCTCAGAAAGAATTTGGGAAGCAAGAAGTCAGTGGACTAAACCTTTGCTATCTCATGAGAAAATTATTTACAATTAAGATTGAAGATGTTTTGGGGCCAGGACTTTGTAGAATTCACTTCCCATACATGCTTTTTAAAGATGCTATTGAGAATCTCCCCCATGGAAATGATGAACTAAACTAACAGGAAGAAGATCCAGGGTCCAGGAACAGCAATTCCAACTCCAATTGGTAGTTAAGAAGAGCCAGCTGGGGACGAGGAAGAAAACCATCCTGACTGGAACAGGTCAGAAGGAGATGCTACCAATGAGATGAGGGTGATGGAGGGATCTCCATGCTGGAAACTTTTGAGAGGGAACTCAGACATGTGAGGAAAATGCTGCAGATCAGTTAGTGGTAAGACTGCAAAACCAGATAAACAAAAATGTGATAATTATTAACTACAAGTAAAACCAAAATAGTGCTCAACAAGGAAGAAAAGGATAGGAGCTCACGTTGTCTTGCATACATAAATGTAATCAGGTAAGTGTTGAAAACTAATCTGACTAAACTTAAGTGATGCTGGGAGTTCATTTGGGTTCAGAGAGAAAAAAAGAGAATGGATTTTCATCTTCTGTACAGGGAACCCCATTTTTGGTTATTTCCAAAGCAAAATTATCAAAAGTAACCACATACACTATTAAGTGTTAAGGCTGTAACCATGAACAACAACAAAACAGCTATTAGAATTGAAAATGGTCACTTCTAGAAAGGGGAAAAGCTCATATGTGTTGGGCAATGGTGTTGCGAGTGGGTGTTCTTAATGTATAAGAACTATGTGCGTTTAAAACATTGATGAAAATTGAAAAACAAATTTAAAAATAAGGAGATAAAACAGCACAAACAAAAAATACACATTGTCCAGTCAGCCCAAGTAATTTTCTTTTTTAAGAAGTCTGACATTAACCTTTTAGATAATTTTCTAGGATTTTGCATTTATTTTTAATGGATTTCTATGGAAAAACAGAACAGGGAAGTGAACGTGTAACCTAGAAAGTAACTTAGAATTCAAGTGAGTAAATTGTTTCCCAGCAAGAACGTCTTATAATGAAAGATTGCCTTGTAGATTTGCAATGTGAAAATGGCAACAGTTATTTTGAATATCTAGTTTCTGAAAGTCTCCTAATTCCAGAGCATCTGATACAGAATCTTGCCACAAAATCAATCATTTAGCATCTGCTTCTGTTCCTTTCCTTGGAACACACAACACCTGCATACTTATCAAGTGAAAAGATTTCATGTTTCTAAATGTAAATTCATTATCTGGTGACTCATAAATAGAAATGTGCTCAGTTAATAGCAACCAAGACAGAAGAAGGAACAAGAAAACCACCTAAATGTCATAAAACTAAGTTGTGACTTCATATGAAGGTTGTGTATATGGCTAAGAAAAAAAAATCTTAATTTATTTATTCACTTATTTGCATATATCTAAGTACATTGAGGTACCTGGAGGGGAATGACTGATTAACATCTGTCTTCTCAGATATTTGAAGTTATGTTTGAGCAAGAAACTTTGTCAAAGTTTGGTTTGAGATAGTACTAAACTTTAAACCTTGTTATAGACTATTGTATGGACTAACTACTATTTGGAATAGTAAAGCAATTTTCCTCCATATAATTCAAGATAGTCCTGAATTGGTAGAATAAGAACAGAGTGGATGGGAGGGTGTGACATAAAGGTGGGCGTCAGGTATTGGAATAGCTTTTAGGGAATGAGGTAGGCAACAAAGGAGAGAGAGAGCAGGATGTGGAAGTAGAGCTCATGGATTCCTGTTTAGGTGCTTGTAAATCTGGCTAGTTTGTATGGCAGCAGCATTACCTCTATCCTAGTATTTCACCATTACAGTCTATAGTGACATAGACTCAGAGATTCAGAGATCAAGCTTGAGTCAGACATGCTTCATATGGCTCAACTCTTACTAGTGGGATGTCCTTGGGCAAGACTCAGTTTCCTCCTGTATGAAAGTGTGTTAATTTTCATATATAATGTATACAGTTGTGTGAATGATGGAATGCCAGTATGCCGTTGTGAAGATCAAATGTGATACTGAAGCCAAGACTTTGTCCCTGAGCTATGGAGTGGCAGCCCTGAGAGGGCTGGAGTATGGGTGGCACATGGAGCCTGTCATGTTGGTGCAGGCGTGCAAGACAAGATGTGAGGACGTGTCAGCGCATGACCACCCAGCTGAGGCCCAGGGAAGACACCTCCTCCACACAGTGCTGTAGCACCAACCTCCGAGCATCCAAGATCTCGACTGCTCACTTCCCATGAGCAATTGGAAGACAGAAGGGAGGCAGACTGGAATGGGATTGCATGACTAACTAATACCACTGGTATTTTCCAAACTCTGATTAGCATAAATTTAGACCAACAGCATTAATCTTAGTACCATATAAACCCTTAGATTAGCACACTCAGACAGCAAACCCTGTTTGGGTCCTCTCTTGCCCCTGGGAGAGTTCTGTTCCTATTCATCACACTTCAATAAATTCTAGCCCTTTCATTCTTGCCTTAGTTATCCTGTGAATTTCATTCTTTGGGTGTGTGAGACAAGAAGCTGGTAGTGAGCTGATGGAGTCTGTTGCAACACTGGAGGGCATGACTCCCCATTAGGGCTGCATACTGAGAGCTACAACACCCCACCTGATAGCAGTGGAGAAGAACCCAGTTTTTCCAGTCACCACCATCTGAGCTGACCTAGGTAGGCATCTCCTGCTGTGATTACCTGCTAACACTCAAACTCTCTCAGCTTTCTCAGTTGCAGAGGCCTACAGCTTACACAAGCCCACCTTCTAGCAGAAGAAGAATATTGAGGTTAGTCTCAAACTCTGGTTATAATAATGCATGAAAAGTGCTTAGTACATGGCTATAGTTTAGACTTGAAATATCCCCCAAAAGCTCATGTGTTGAAGTCTTGGTCCTTGGTTGGTGACACTATTGGGAGGTGGTGGAAGCGTTAGGAAGCGTGACCTGGTTGGAGGATGTCAACCACTGGGAGTAAGTTCATGAATGATTTGTCTTATACCTTGGGCATGCTTGCTATCTCTGATCCATGGCCCCCTACCTCTGCTAATCATCAGGTGAATAGCTTTGCTCTGCCACACCCTCCCCTCCAAAACATCCAGGATGTTCCCCCTCCCAGAGACCCAGAAACAATAGACCAAGTAATCATGAACTGAAGCTTCTGAAACTGTGAGCCAAAGTAATTTTCTTCATTTAAGTTGTTTCTCTCAGGTATTTTGTCACAGCAACAGAAAGCTAATGAATACATCCATTGACTGACATTCAAAAGACGCTAAAACAATTATGTGGATGGGAATAGATTGGTCAGAGAAATGATGGGAGGGACAGCTGGTAAATCCGGGGAAAATCCATGATGGGAATTTGGATTCTTTATCTCCTTCAATTCTTTTCTAGCTCACTTTCTAAATTTTGTTGTCTCATATCTGACTGTAATAAAGAATACGTTTCGATTAAGTTATGTGTTTTGGCAATTAGCTTACAGCATACTCTAAATGTAATTCAGGATATTTTAGTTTTCATAAAACCAGAGTGCATTAAATGTAGGGGGATGGATTGCTGTTAATGAAATTCAACAGTCACACACCAAGGATATCACATGGGTTGGTCACCGTCCTGGGGCCTCTGGAGGAAGAGGAGTGAGACCCCTGCTCCATCCTTAAGGCATCAGGTATGCTGGAAATCACATTATTTCACTTCAGTTCAGTTCAGTTCCAATCGATTCAGTTTATTTTAGTTCATTTCATGCTTCAGCCAGTTGTAGAATGAAAGTGGATCCTAAAATAGCAGCGCAAATTATCAGAAGGCTCTGATCTTAGGTAGCTGCTGTTTGAGAGGAAAACAAAAATCTGCTCATCAGCCTGGGTCTTCTCTGTTCTTGTGTGATTGTAAAGTAGTAGGAAGTTATCTGTCAATTAAAAGGGCTAAAATGTATCACTCATGCTGTTGTAAAAGATAGTTACTAAATAATGGTAATCATTGTTTTATTTTATAAAGGTGATCAAGAATTCTCAGAAGTCTTCAAAAAAGAATTTTCCAATAGGGGTCATACACTCTCCATTCGAACTCTTTATTTCTTCTTCCTGTTTATATCCATTCATAACATATATGCATATTCTCTTTTCTAACTTATTGGTCATTTTTGAGAATTCATTGTAGTAGCAAAATTATGACAAATAATTCATAATATTAAATTAGTAAAGTTGATTAAATAGCTCAAATTAAAGGAGAAAGTTAAATATCTTAATTTGTACTTTCAATTTGTCTTATACGCAAAGAAAGTCTGTCTTTGAACTGAAGAAATTAGACACACACATATAAATGTCTTACACACACATACATATAAAATAAATTATATATATATAATATAAAAACTTTTTGTTTTTCTTTTTCCTCGTAGACCTCCAGGAATAATAGTTTGACAAATTCAAATGTGTAAACTCCATATCCTGTGAGACAAATAATAAGACTGACCTGGAAGGACCACAGAGGTCTTCAGACTCATGGTTCAAAGCAACACTCATGTAATTGGAGATCCAGAGACTTTGAGAAGTGGGACTCAGGGTCTCAAATGTGCATATTACTATTGAGTTGGAGTCTCAGTTCTCAGAAGTGAGGGACCCTTATGCAACTCTTGATAAAACCTCAACTCCTATACCTAACAAATAGCCACAAATCACTAGGGACAAACCCATAGTTTGACAAAGTCAGATTTCTGAATTCAATACCTTGGGGGAAGGAGGGCCCTTGGGAAGAGGCAGGATTGCAGTCTGACGGGAGGAAGGGTCTCACAAGGCTTGCATTCTCACTGAAGGACTCTGAGCAGGGCCCAGTGGAAGTCAGTGGGGATGGGTTCTGGATTACTTGCTAATTTTGAAGTGGGATTGAGATAAATGAAGATCAACCAGGAATTATGTGCTATCATGAGGCAAGTGAAGTACATCTGTGTACATCATTGGTAGGAAAGCAGTAGCCACTCAGGAAGAAGGTTATGGCTTTGGACAGCTGCTGTGTGACCTTGAGAGAAACCTTGCTTTCTGCTAGTTATGCAGCTGACTTTACGATCTGTCCTCCCAGGCTGATTAACAACAGGGTTCCTTGTTTCATTTTCAGTCTGAGTTGATTCTCATGCTCTCCATTCTGGATAATTCTGGTCCTTTTTCACTATAAGCAAATGTATGTATGCAAATTTTGGGAGCAAGTCCCATTCAACTATTCATTTATTCAAATATTCAAATTCAGTACTACTCCAAGCCAACAGGTTTCAGGTCAGAGAAAATTCTATTTTTAAGCTGAAGAGACCCAGTGAATCTAGAGCTCCTAATTCATGGTTTTCTTTAAAATATTGAGCAGCACAGTTTGCTGGATATTGTTAGTGGGGAAAAGCTTGCGACAGACTGTAGAGTGACTAGGATTAAATGTTCTCTCTCTCCTAAGACGCCATTACTTTTCTGAAATCTATAGCTACAGATAAAGATTCCACGCTTCCTTGGGGAGAAATTAACTGCTGTTAGTGAAAAAGCAAAAAACAACAACAACAAAAAAAAACAACTCTCACTCTACAGGTGTTGTCCACACTCCAAGGGCTGAATTTATGCATTATTTCGTTTCCTGAGATATCAAAAGATTGCATGACATGGTGGAGGCGTGGTAATTATTTCCCTGTCATTAGATGGAAATCTCGATGATGGATGGAGGACCTCGATTGGCAATTTATAAGTCGGGTGACCAATATGTTTCTCTAGAAATAGATAAATGTCTTGTTTTGTCAAAATCCCATTATTCTGATTTATTTGGCTAACTTTTATGTTGTCAAAGAAGTTCTATGATAGATTGGGATGAATTCAGGGTTTTTTTTATTATTTATTTATATTCATGTTCAAGAATTAATGTGTTGCCTAAAAGCCACCTGGAATGGAAATATGAGTGCCTCTTTCTTTTTTCTGACCACTTGTAATTATTTGGAGCCTTTGTGAAAAGTAAATGCAGTTCCTTTGAGCTAATAGCATAGTATCTCAGTGAAACTATATTTTGGGATGGTGGGATGGATTTTCTTAAATCTTTCCTAAAAGGCAACAGCAAAAACATTATCATCTTTTTTTTAATAATTATAATTAAGTTTCCATCATAAGGGCTGGGGTTATGGCTCAGCGGCAGAGTACTCACCTAGCATGTGTGAGGCCCTGGGTTCGATCCTCAGCACCACATAAAAAAATAAAATAAAATAAAGGTATTGTGTCCAACCACAACTAAAAAAATATTTTAAAAAAATATCCCTCATAAGTGACATGATATCAGGTATAATAGATTTCAAATTACACTGACATAGATCTTATACTTTAGGTACCTAAAATGAAAAAAGAATATCACCAATATAAAACAGACACTCAACACTATAATTAAATAAATACATATATTCATTTAGCATCAAAATATTGCAAAATTAAAATAAGATAGGGGGAACTGGAGGCTTACAAATAATGACTCCTAAAAATTAGTTTTACTTTTCAATATTTAAAATAAGACTCAGTAATCCTTCCCCCTAACGTCTCCTACTGTGTTTAGATTGTTTACACCTCAAGTTTTAGATTTGATCCACTGAGCATAACCAGGCACAGAAATTATTCTCAGTCTTTCTTTTAGAATAAAGGTAACATCAAAGGTAATGCATTTTGAAGTTAATTTCTTCATCAATTAACAAACATACAATATTTATACTAAGGCATAAATATATCATATTAACATCTGCTATATATTATATTTTATGAATTAATGTGAAATCAAATTGTGGGGAATTGTCTCCACATCCATTCCTTAGGTTCCTCAGACATTTGAAGAGCAGGATTTACACCAGCGAAATTCAAACCAGGCATCTAAGCTGCATATCCTAAGTCATGTGCTCCAAAAGAGTCCATGGATGGACATAGAACAGAAATTGGAGATATGAACTGAATTCTAGACTCAGGCCATTTAAATCCCATGAATTTTTCTGAGTTTTGCTAAGGTTTATTTATTTAGACCTATTTAACACAACAGTAGACTATCCAAATCAGGATTCCTTGGAAATAATAAGGTGCATTTTATCTCCAAGTGAAGAGATGTTGAATATTAGGTACAAAGGTGACTACAAAATTATATCAAATAAGATTGTATTACTTCCACAGTGTTATTTACAACATTATTTTAATATTTGAATGATTTTGAATTTCTAATGCATCCAAAGTAACATTTTTTTTTCAAAATATAAAATTTATGCTAATTGTGATAAATAAAAATAAAAAAATAATTATAAGGTGATCATTTAGAGTATATATTTCCTTTTGGCATTTAAAAATTATTACTGATTAGAAATATATATATTTCTTTGTAAAACCATTGAAATCATAGGTTTTTTTTTTACATTTGTTTTTTATTTAAGATTTTTATCAAGAGTATTTCCAGGTATCACTAAATGATATTCAAAGTCTGATATTTAGTAACTGCCTATTCTATCCTATGGATTCACCATGTCTTTTTCTCAATTTCCTTCCTGTTATAGATTTAGGTAATGATTCCTTTTAGGGTTTCTCTTTTAGTTAAGAGAAACTTAACAGTTATATAACTGTGAAGATGTGTATGTGGGGTGGGCAACACTTCAAAGAGCTCAAGATAGGAGCTCAGTGAGAAAGAAATTCTTAAGTTTTAGATAAATGTTTGATCCGGTTTAGGAAGGAATTTAAAACAAACTGTCTTTTATTCATTCCTTCCTTGTTTATTTATTTTTGGCAGAGCTGGTAATTGAACTGAGGGACTCATATATGTCAGACAAAGTAAGCCCCTTTTCATACCTACTTAAATATGCTTTGTAAACTGTAGAAATTTAATGAAGAATGAATGCATGTGGTTACAGATATTTAAATTTTTTGATGTTGTGATTTTATTTACTTGAAATATTTCTTTAAATTCCTCTATCATCCTCTTCCTATGGCCTCAGGAACCCCTGGTGTTCATGCTTTGAGAGGAGATAGAGTATAGAATTATAAAATGATGCTCTAAGTTGGCCTAGCAGCTCCATATGGATCCTGCATAGCTAAGTATTGCCTTTGGGCATCATATCTAATTCTGTTTACAGTGTTGATAAAATGAAAGATGATACAGAGCTGCATTTTGCACAGGTTAAAATACGTGGAAGAAAAGCAGTTGTTAAATCTTGGAAAGAAACCGGGTATAGGTACTGACAGTGGAATTTCTGGAATTCTGGACCCCGAGTTCCAGTTCAATGAAGTAGCTCCAGTGTATTGATCCTTTACCCGAGTTCAAGTTCAATGAAATAGTTCAAATGTATTGATCCTTTAGATTGTTCCTGATAGCAGATGATGGTAGATCCCTGATCAGAACATGAAAGAAGGAAATTGTTTTTAGTGTGAATATAAGACTGATAAAGGACATATGAATTCTGAAGAACATTTGGTAAGAACTGAGTTACAAAAACTGTTCTTCTGTCTCTCCAGTATAGGTGTATTTGTGTACACACACACACACACACACACACAGAGTTTTGTTTTATTTATTTATTTTTTTACTTTTTTTCTCTCTCAAGATATTAAAATACATTATCATTATAAAATACAGTCAATAGTAAAGTATAAGAGAATTGGCTTTTGAAACATGAAGAAAAGTTAGTATTTGACCACTGGATTTTACAAATGAGAAAGCAGACACAAGTGGCTGGATTCCAACCAGAGCCCAGCACAGCACTACGCACTTAAAGATGAGGTGTACTTTGGTTAGTAAGTTATGACCGACTATTTCTGCTCTGCTTGCTGCCATTTACAAAGATCACATCTTCCTATCACTGCTGAACTTCTTGTGTTAGAGGCATTTCTCCAGGATCGTTGCTGAAAAGGTCTTTGCATTGGAGAACAGAAAAGGAAAAGACCAAACAGAACCAAGACCCAAAGAAGTTATCTTGCATCAGTGAAGCCAGCTCTCCAGGCTCATGGGGGTTTCTGTGTGATCACCTTTGGTCACAGGGTTTTAAATACAGCCAGTATGCAGATGTCTCCAGGATGTTAATGTCATTCTCATTTCCAACTTTTGGGTTTAAGTGACCACTTGACACTTAATCCCTTTGAATGTCTATTGTAATATGTCCCAAATATAAGTCTGGACTCCCCAACACCCAAAATTGTTCCTTTCCCATATTCCATTCTAGGTTATAATTTTTCTTGTCAAAAAAAAAAAAAAATGAAGCCATCTTTGGGTTTTCTCTTTCCATACCCTGCATCTATGCCTGTTGGCTCAACCATCAAAATATATCCCGGATCTGACCCTTCTAACCAACTGCTGTCACCAACTCTCAGCCACCAAGCACCAATTTCAGGTCTATTTTAAAAGCCTCTCATCTTACTTCCCAACTTCCATCTTGCTTCCCAGAAGTTCTTTCCTCACATGACAACAAAACCACCCCTTTACACTCAAAGCTATAAGTCACACCCTGGTCAATATTCCACAGTTTTCCACTTCAATCAGAATACAATCAACACTCTTCAGCACGGAGTATAATGCTTCTATCACCCTTGCTCCCCACGATCATGCTACCTTGGCCTTCCACCATGTCTTAGGATATGCCATGCCTGTTCCTATCTCACCATCTTGGCCTTTGGCTCTTCTGTCAAATATGTGTATGTCTCCGTTCATTTCACTCAGGCTTCTTGTGCAGATCTGCTCTCCAAAGATGACTGTCCTGTCACCTTACCTAAACTGGCACATCCCACCACTTTCACCTCTCACCTTCCTTATAGGCCTTTTTAGAACTTTCCACTCCATTTCCCATTCATGTGCTATTTTTTCCCCTCTCAGCTCCATTAAAATGTAAGCCCCCTGAGGATGGAGACCTAATCTCTTTTGTTCACTGCTGCATCCTTAGTCCCTTCAATAGTCATGGTGCTTAACAGATGCTCGGTAATGATTTATAGATGAGTAAGTGAATGAATGAAGGAAAGAATAAAGTGCCAACTTTGGATGCAGAGTTGAATTTTTAATGACAGGAAACGGCGTCTTCTCTGGCTCTGAATGAGAGCCTTGCTCTTGTCCATCCTCTTTCTTCTCTTACTGAATTTTAGGACGATGTGATTGAGTGAGATTACCTCTTCCTCTCAGCCACCACAGTGATCAGAGACCACACTTGAGTTAGGGAAAAGTAGCATTGGTCCAATGACACATGTGGTGTCTCTTGTTGTACTCTATCTTCAATTTTCATTTTCTATGATTTGTTTTCAGTTATGACCACAAGAAAAATTCTAAATAATCGATTAGCTACACCTGTGGGCAGACCCTTGTGCTGTGTTAATTTACCAACAGTATTTGCTCACATACAGAAAAATGTTTGATTTGGGCTTCATAAATAACAAAGTCATGACCAGCAATACCGTGACAGCTAAATTAAAACCAGAAAGAGTTTGAAATAATGTTAAAACATGCTTTGATTAAAGTCAAAGAAATTGTTAAAAATGAATTTTGCTGTTTTTGAACTCTCTGGCTAATACATAATGAATGTTTTCCTCTTAGCTGTCTTTGTTTTCTTGTTTTATGTAAAATGTTTGCTGCTACAGGAAGAAAAAGAAAAGTTTTGTGTTATCTGATGGTTCTCTTTGATCCCATATTCTATTTCTAAACTTTATTGTAGATGTGGGAAATTAAAGTTTGGCCACGATTCCCATGAGGAAGGAGCTAAGAAACTAATTTAAAAAAATGCTAAGAAGGTCCTGTTCCAGTTCCTGTATGCTTTAGGCCGACCTCTTCTGCCATTTTCCTTTCAGAAAAGTTAAGGTTAAGCTTCATGCCTCAGAAGGACACGCTGGTTAAGAAGGGACTTTGCTACTCGCTTTTTCTTTCTCCAAAAGGATAATTATCTAAAGTTGAAATCCTCCTTTCTGTTGGCTCCAAAGTTATTGCAGTTGCGTTATCATAATGATTTCTTTCAAAGGCCAGTCTCAAAAGGAGGTTCAAAACATAATTCAATGTGAAATGCACTTCTGCTAAAGAGAGACAAACTGTTATTTCTCCACCAGCTATTTATTGCAATAGAATAATTTAATCAAATTAAAAATGCAAAGACTTTTTTTTCCTCAAGCCACAATGAAAATCAGCCCCACATAAAGTACACTCTGCTCAAAAAAGATGATAGATTGAGGAAGCTTTTCTATAGAAAGAAAAGGACACCAATTAAAAATATACACTCACTTAATAGACTACATGGTAATAAGTTATTTTTCTCTTACCAAAAAAGAAATAGTAGTTCAGATTTCTACCTTAAGTCTTTGGGAGCCAATTTTTCTATATTATTGAGCTAACTTAATTATCAAAATAATTTTTTTTCATTTTGCAGATGAAGAAATTCTGAGGTCTAGGAGTTTATAAGTTAGACAAGGTCACACAGCTACAAAGTGTCTGGGTTTAAACTTGAATTTAGTTTGCATTCTAGACATCATTTTTTTTCTCATTGTCTCTTCCACACTGTTAATTTTGCATCAATCTGAAAAGCTTGAGTTATATTGATTTTTTTCTAGCCCATATATTTTAGTTCATTTTTCCCTCGATGTTTTTCTATAAGCATGATGCTCAAAATGCAAGACATAGTTAGAGTACCCTAACCTTGAGTAATCTGGGGAACTCTTTGTACACTCTGAACTACTGATCTGCCTTTCCTCTCAATTGGACCTGTACCCTCTAAAAACCTAACTCATATCCTGAATACCATTTTAACAAATGATTGGAACTTTAAACTTCTTACAAACTTGAACTTATTTGGGAAAAAAGACTCACTCTGCTTCAAGAGAACTTGGTACAAAGAAACAGAATTTGATTTGTGACTTAACCTTGCTTGATTCTGGCATTTCCGCCTTTCCTGTCTTCTATTCAGTGTTTCTGGGAATTCAGCCTGCTGGGGAGTCTTTGCTGGTTATTGTACTTCATCATTTTTGCTCCTGTTTGACCTGAGTGTGAACAGCAGATATATTTAGTCACCTTCTCACTTGCTAACATAGGTTTTGAAATTCTATTTTGGTGAGTTTGAAATGGAAGCTGACAATTTAGCAGTCCACAGAGCGAGAGTCTGATTGCTGATAGTCCGGCTGGGCAGCCATCCCTCTTCTAAAGGATGCTAAAATAACTTCCAGGTAATTTAAATGTCACAGAAGACGTGAAGAGAGGGGTAGCTACTGTAAGAAATTTTCTAAAAGAGCAGAGAAAAGAATAGGTAGAACCCAGAAGGTTTTTAGGGCAGTGAGATTAATCTGATACATGTTCTGTGGATATATATTAAACATTTTGCAAAACTCAGAGCTCCACAGCATAGAGTTGATCCTAATGTAAACCATGAACACTTGCTAATTAATATTGGGTTTATCAGTTATAACAAATGTATCACAGTCATGCATTATGCAAACGAGACAAATGTGTGATGGGGACAGAATTAGTAAAAAAAGTTGACTATTTTAATTGGTCAAAGTGTGGTTCAATTTTCAGTTTCTTGAGGAATCTCCATACTGCTTTCCAGAGTGGTTTTACTAATTTGCAGACCCACTAGCAATATATGAGGGTACCATTTCCCTCACATGCTCACCAACATCTACTGTTACTTATATTTTTGATAATTGTTATTATAACTGGAGTGAGGTGAAATTTCAGTGTAGTTTTAATTTGCATTTCTCTAATTGCTAGAGATGTTGAACATTTTAAAATATATTTGTTGACAATTTGTTTTGGTTTTTTATATATTTTAAATTTTTTTACATGTTAGTGGAGTATATTTTGAAATATTATACATACATAGAATAAGTACAACTTCTTCCACTTAGGATCCTATTATTGTGGTTGTATGTGATGTAGTGTTACTTTGGTCATATATTCATGTATGTGGATAGGAAATATATGTCTGATTAATTCTACTGTTTGTTGACCATTTGTATTTCTTCCAACTATCACACTCCTCAGTTATGTCCAAAAGATTTTAAATCAGCATACTACAGTGATGCAACCACATCAATATTTATAGCAGCTCAATTCATAATAAATAGCTAAGCTATGGAACCAATCTACATGCCCTTCACCAGATGAATGTATAAAGAAATTGTGGCATATGTACGTGATGGAGTATTACTTAGCCATAAAGAAGAATGACTTTATGACATTTGAAAATAGATAGATGAACCTGGAGATTATCATGCTCAGTGAAATAAGCCAGTCTCAAAAAACTAAAGGTCAAATATTTTCTCAGCTATGTGGAAGATAACCCACAATAAGGGGGTAAAGGGAAATAATGGATATTCAGTAGATTAGATAAATGGGAATGAAAGGAAACAAAGAGGAATAGAAAAGATAGTGAAATGAATCCAAGCTAATTTCCTTATGTACTTATATGAATACACTATAGTGAATCCTGCCATTGTGTACATATGTAAGAATGGGGTCCTAATATAAGATATATTCCATGCTTGTACAATTTTATCAGAATGAATTCTACTGTCATGTATAATTAAAAAGAACCAATAAAAATGTAACCCTCCCCCCCTGCAATATTAGACAATTTTTAAAGTCTACTACTTGAAGTCTATTTTTAAAAAGGAAATTAGAAGGGCATGAGTTAGTCACAGTAGGAGCATGTTCTAGTAACAATGAACAGCCACTATTCCTAAGGTACCTGTCAGGAGGATGGGGCTATCATTATAGCACTTCTTTTTTATTCAGGGTGGGGTGTTGAATTGGTGACCAGAGCTGAATTACTCTGGGAAATTAAGGAGAGAGTGTCCTGTCCCTTTAAGATACATTTAAGAATGTTGGTTTGAAGGGGCACCAAATGCTATGTCCAGGTAGGCATATATTTTGGTCTGAGAGGATCCTGTGCTGATTTGGAAGTGAGCTCCAGCTTTTATCCTGATTCTTAGATACTTCACAAGGGTTCATTTGAGAGCTTCATGGAGCTCAGCTGTGTGAGGTATAGTCGATGCTCTAGGCAAGGACAGGAAAGTCAGGCTGGGGGTGGAGAGGACAGCCTGCTGCCTAACCTACCTGCTCCTCCTCACAGGAAGCGTTGGAGACCCACCTTGGAGACCCACCTTGGACCATTCCATTCTCAATCTCTTTGGTATGGATTTTAAGTATGAAGGTCCTACAAAGGGTTTCCCATGTATTTTGTCAGTGAAAAAGGATCATAAAGGGCAGCATCATGTAAAATCTTCATTTGAGATGAAATATATTTAATACTTAATTTCTCAACCACAACAAAAAGTTTCACTCAATCTTGGAACAAAGTAAAGAAATAGCTAGTTCTTTGTTTATTCCTTTTTAACAGATTTCCTGTGTAGCTCGAAGTACTTCATGAATATAAAATTATTCAGTAGATGGCATTAAAGCTGTTCTACAAAGTAGGCATGTGTTTGATTAAAAAAATATTATCTGCCTTCACATCTGAATGAATAATACCTAAAACAAGATAACAATGTTAAATGCAGATAGGGATGTTTATTTTTAGAATGTTATAGGAAACAACCTGAGTGGATATTTTATAATTGTTTCTCATTTCAAAAGTTTTCATTTTTTAATGTAACTTTTTGATAAGGACATTAGCTCATACTTCCTAACGGATGGAAAAGAAAGATAAAACAGAAGGCAGGTAGTTAGACTTAAATGCAAAAATAAATAAATAAATAAATAAAGTTAACCAGTCAAATTTGGGAAAAGCATATTGAAATTAAGGAGGGATTATAGAGGTGAAAAAATGTACAAATGAAAGCTAAAGACCCTATAGCTGAACATTTTAATTTAAATGTTTGTCCAAATTTAAAGACTGAAAAAAGAAAAAGAAAAAGTTAAAGGCTATGCAAAATTGGAAAGACTCCATTATTTTAATTGCCTTTCCCTCTACTCACAGGAAGCAACTAAAGCCATCTATCTCCTTGTCTTTCCAGTCACCCTGGAAAGCTTTGTCCCCAGCACTGCTCTGAAGAATGCTTGCTAATGTCCCCGGGAACTTCCACAGTGCCAGGGTTAGCACCTGCCATCTTGTCTGCCTATTACCCATACTAGGCACAGCCAGGCCTCTGTCTCTTTTTTACCCCTAATGTACTTGACCTTTAGCGAACCCTTGTCCTATGTCTGCCCTCTCCTTCAATCTCCCTAGCTCATTCATTTCCATCTTTAGATCTTGAACTCTAATTGTGCCCTAGGGTTCGGCTATAGTACCATTTCTCCACCTCACTCATCTTCTCCCCTGAAAACCACCTGCTGACTCTAATCCTCTTTTTTTTGAGGGAATGCCTATCAAGGTGTTTCCGACTGAACTTGACAGAAACTTAACTTTTAATTCCCTCCGCTCTTAAACTCACTTCCCTTCAGTGAAATGGCAACTCTTTTCTTCCAGTGATGTGAACCGAAATCTTGATCCTCTTACTGAAATAAAAAATCTGCCGAGTTTGTAAGAAGCCAAACGTGGTTGTTTAAGGCTTCTCTCACTGTGAATTCCCTAGCATTGCCAGGAAGGTTCCAGCTCTTCCTTGTTTCTTTCTGGATTGAATGGTCTTTCCCGCAGAAGTACCATCCAGGCCAGGAATGTGGATGGAATTTGGATGGTTGCTAGGTTACCTGGTCATTCTATCCCCAGTGCTGTTTACAGGGAAGATTCACGAAAGCATGAGATTTTCAATAGGGAAAACAAATTTTTTTGAGGGTTTGCTCATGAAAAAATCAAGTTGTGAAAAGTACATATAGGAAAAAGTAATGTTCTTCCTCTTTCCTTCCTGAAAATATATCTCAAAGCATATGAAATGGACAAGAAATTGGGAATATATATCCAGAATCCTTGTGTCAAAACATGAAATCTTGGCTATACACTGAGCCTTAAATAAATAAATACATACATACATACATACATACATAAATAAAATCACAACAAACATAGGCTCTGGGTATAGTCGATTTCATTTAGATAGAAATGCACACAAAAGAAAGGAGCTGCTATTTTAATGTAAAAATTTTTAGATATTCTCATTTACCATTCAAATAAAAGATAGAGAATAATTGTATTACATTTAGAGTGTTTAGAGAAGCATTTTTTTAATGTACTTCATAAAAAAATGAAAGCAGTGTGCCTGGACATCATAGGGCATTATTGTGGGACAGTTCTTGGTGGATCCTGAATCACTAGAGCCTTTTCATTTCATATGAATGATTGCTGAAGCTTAGAGGTCTTCTCAGAAGCTCCTTATCTGATGCATCATCTTCAAGGGGTCTATGAGATCAGACCCCTCATTCCAGTTCATGATGATATTGATAATGAAACTGTGGGGTGTATTTTGTGTCTTACCTTAGTTAACCTCTTATGCATCAGTCCCCTACATCTTTTTCAAACAAACGATTTCATCATGATAGAGAGAAATAAAAAGGGGAATGTTTTAGTCAACTTTTTCGCTGCTGTAACTAGAAGAATCTAA
The DNA here is from genome assembly GCF_021218885.2 of Marmota monax. Taxonomy (NCBI): domain Eukaryota; kingdom Metazoa; phylum Chordata; class Mammalia; order Rodentia; family Sciuridae; genus Marmota; species Marmota monax. The sequence continues at coordinate 2,761,821 of NW_026694639.1, forward strand.
CCAGCACAATTATACAGAAGGAAAAGTTTATTTGAGGGCTCATGATTTCCTAGTCCATAGAAGTCCATTCCTTGAGGCCTGAGGCAAGGCTGAATATCATGGTAAAGAGAAACGCTCACATTATGATCAGGAAGTAGAAAGACAAATATATACCCAAAGCCACGCCCCAATTCCCACCTCCTCCAGCCACACCCTACCACTTCAGTTACCACTCAGTTAATTCCTATCAGGGGATTAAATCACGTATTGAGTTAAGACTCTTACAATCCAATCATTTCTCCTCTGAACCTTCTTGCGCTATCTCAGATGTGAACTTTTGGGGGATACCTCACATCTAAACTATAACAGGGAAACATAGTTTTGACAGGTTAACTGAAAAAATATACTAGTCTATCAAAATGTTATATATAGAAAGAGGCATTGTCTTAATACCACTGAAAGGTATTCAAAAGACCCAATTATTTCAGATTGCTATGTTGTTTATGTCTACTTATAAACTCGCTAGATGTAATCAAAGTGATAGGCAAAAAATTATACATCTTCACATAAGATACAGAAGAGAAATTTCATCTAAACATCCTGTCTTGAACTATTTTTTCTTCAAAAGAGAGTCCAGAGATCAATAAAGTTATAGAAATCTAAGTAAATGATTTGTAAACTCATATGAATTAGGTATATTTCAGGACAGGAATTCAAAGGGGAAAAAGCTTTTTGAAATGTGTGAAACTGTTTTTCACACGTTTTCTACATGGGCACACACACTTAAAATTAAAAACAACTAAATGTGGAAGCTCTGGTTTGACTGTCTGTGTTCTACCCTTTTCCACTGTCTTTCTTAGTGATATCTAACATCTGCAAAAAAGAACAGAACTTACGGATCAACTTTGTGATTATTTCAGACACAACATGGGCACTGGTCTATGTGTGCGTCCACAGGAAGTATGTCATGATGGTTAAGTACGAAGGGAAATAGCTCTTCAAGAATTACACCCAACTTAAGTCAGTGACTCCAGTTCAACAGTGTTCCAGAGAGCCTTTCTGCAATAGGAGACCCCAGTGCTACAAAAGAACAAAAGGAAAAAGAAAAAGTGGATGCATTGCCCTCTCTATATAAAAAAAAAACACTTTTATATGGTAAAAATGCCAAATACACAATATATATATATATATATATATATATATATATATATATATATCAAATATAAAAACTTTTATAGTAAAACTACTAACATATTTGCAAAGTGGTTCACAAACATAGTTTCTGTTGAAAAGAGCGGTTAATGTGAGTACTATACAAATAATTCCTACAAACGGATAAAGAAGAGACAATAAAAATGATCAAAGGTTATGAATAAATACATTGAATCTTAATGAGCAATAAACCTACAACTAAAATGGTATTGATATTTATATCAAGGCAGTGGAATTTCAGGCACAGATTTTTCCAAATAATTATGTAATGTGTGAATTTTTAGACTTTGTGTGTAGTATGCTAACCATCAGAGGAAAAATGAACCTATTTTGTGGACAAGAAAAATATTTTGAGGAGATACAATTATGCAAGGGTGCATGAGGATGCATAGAAAATTACAACAGTGAAGGTCGGGGACATCACATGATGCATGCATACTCTTGGTAGTCCCTGAGATTTGTCAGCCATTGGTAAAGTCTAGCCTGGTTCCTTCTGTTTCTTTTTAAATTTTCTATTCCTGCAATAGTTTATTTCTTGATTACATATGCTATTCTCCTGTTTCTACCATGTTTCCAAATACTTCCCTAAGGAAGTTCAAAGATACCTTGGAAATCTTAATTTACTATTTCCTATTGATTTAATCCTAAATATTCTCATAAGAGTATCCAGCAGTTCCCAATCTGCATCCTCTTTAGGGGACCATGGGCAGGGAGAGGCAGGATTTTGGTCAATGGTGTCTCTGCAAGGGTTTTCTGAATATAAGCATATGTTTTTCTCAACCAGTGAACTTCTATAGTAAAATTATTATGATTGTACTGAAGGCAGGAAACAGGAAAGGGTAGGGGGAGTGACAGAGGACATCAATGGAAATTTTTTTTTTTTTTGCTAATCTATAGTTTTGGTTTTTTCCATTATTTAATGCTATTCATTTAATTGAGTTTTTATATTTCAGTTTAATTCCATAACTATTTGTTAAATATTTATTTAAGTTATTGTGTCATTAACACCGTATGAACTCTAAAATGGTCTTGATAAGTGGTAGGGGGCGCACCTTAAAAAATACTGGGAGGGGAGAGTTGAACACACATGACAAATGAAGTCAATGTCAAATAGTCTATAACAATTTCCATACCATGAGTTTGGTGGTATCATTTTATGACTTAATTCTGCAATTCAAGCTCCCTACAATTTATTTCCTTCTTGTTTCTTGTATTTGGTATATGCTGTCACCAGCTGACACAATATTCCATAACTGAAAGGAAAAACAATTTTAAAATTTTAGTCTGGGGTTGTGTTCTTTAGTCTTTTTCTCTTTTACCTCTTCCTCTAGTTCTTAGAGTATGCATATGTGTATGTATGTAGCATAATTTTCTTCTATCAAATACTATATGTTCAATAAGGACTTGCTTTATAAAATATTAATTAATATTCAAGTTTAGAGAAAATGAAGAAAGTAAACAATTCTGGTGTACAATCAGACATAGTTCAGGTTTCTTTTTTTATATTTAAATTTATATACTTTAATTACATATATATGACAACAGAATGCATTTTGACTCATTGTCCACAATTGCAGCACAACTTTACATTTCTATGGTTGTACACAATGTAGCGTCACACCATATGTACAGTCATACATGTACCTAGGGTAATGATGTCCATCTGATTCCACCATTTTTCCTGTCCCCATGCACCCCCCTCTCCACCCTCCCCTTTGTCCAATTAAAGTTCCTCCATTTTTCCCATTTCTCCCCATTCCGCATTATGGATCAGCATCCACTTAATCAAAGAGAACATTAGGCCTTTGTTTTTTGGAGATTGGCTTACTTCCCTTAGCATGATATTCTCCAACTCCATCCATTTACCTGAAAATGCCATAATTTTCTCTTTTAATGCTGAGTAATAAAGGAGCTTAACAAACACTTCTCAGAAGAAGACATATACTCACTTGATCAACAAATGTTTGAAAAACATGTTCAACATCTCTAGTAATTAGAGAAATGCAAATCAAAACTACTCTAAGATTTCATCTCATGGTAGTCAGAATGGCAGCTATCAAGAATATGAATGGATAAAGAAAATGTGGCATATATACACAATGGAATTTTATTCAGCATTAAAAGAGTATAAAATCATGGCGTGTGCAGGTAAATGGGTGAAGTTGGAGAATATAATGGTAAGTGAAATTAGCCAACCCCCCAAAACCAAATGCCAAATGATTTCTGATTTAAGGATGCTGATCCATAATATGCTGTGGGGATGGGGGTGGGAAAACTAAATGAACTCTAGATAGGGCAAAGGAGAAAAGGGAAGGGAGGGGTAAGGAGGGGGAATAGGGGTAGAAAAGATGGCAGAATGCAATGGTCATCATTACCCTAAGTACATGTAAGAAGACACAAAGGATGTGAGACTACTTTGTGTACAACCAGAGATATAAAAAATTGTGCTCTGTATGTGTAATATGAATTGTAATGCATTCTGTTGTCATATATAACAAATCGAAATTTTTTTAAAAAAAGAATATAGACAACAATAATTATTGGCAAGGATGTGGGGAAAAGGCACACTCACTCATTGCTGGTGGGACTGCAAATTGGTGCAACCAATCTAGAAAACAGTTTGGAGATTCCTTAGAAAACCTAGAATGGAACCACCATTTGACCCAGCTATCCCACTACTAGGTCTATACCCAAAGGACTATAGTGACACATCCACATCAATGTTGATAGCCGCTCAATTCACAATAGTTGAACTGTTGAAGCAACCTAGAGACCTTTCAATAGATCAGGTTTCTTATCTCTTGTCATCCTTGCTTCTTTCCTCTTGATTTTCTCTTTGCTTACCAATATTAATGTGAAAGATATCAGGATCGTTCTGGTCCACTAATTATCTTTTGTAGGTAAGCATAATTGTAAAATTAAGATGCTACTAATAGCTCAACTTAAAATTGTAAACTAGAATAAGCCTATTGTTTTGAAGCAATGAATAACCAACTAATAACATTGTAAAGTCTTACTATGGCATAGCTATGAGAATATTTACCGGATTGCATTTGATCTGGGAAACTCTTGGTGTCTGTGTGTGTGTATATTTGTGTGTTAGATTGCAGATTTAGCAAAGGCAGTATTTCCTATATTCTAGAAAGCTAGTATTATTTATATTCATTGCTATTTTTTCTAAAGCTGGTGGTGGAAAGGCAAACCTTTATTTAGATCTAATTCATAATGGAATAGCTGGTTTCTTGGATAGAAATTCAACTTGCTTTAAAAACAGTTGAATAAAACTTGGTTCTTAACCATTGATCTTAAGCACTTATCCCAAATCTTTATTATGGGCTGTTTTGTGAAACTTTTTTCTACCTTCTCGATCGATGGCATGCTCATCCTGCATCTCCCTGCACCCCTTCTTTGTTTGATGGCGCTGTGGGATAACATTTCAAAAGCCTGTTTGCCTTTTTGATAAGACTTGGGTCTTTATGAATTAATTTGTGAATAAATCTGTTAAGGGAGTAACCGTTGAAAAGAGAAGTAAGAGAAATGATCCTCAATTTTGAAGGGAAGATCTGAAAGTTGGAAATAATGATGCAAGTCAGTGGGATTAGTGGAATTGTTTCCTGAAGGAAATTATACCGTATTTGTGAGAATAACTCATTTTATGTACACAGTTGATGAGGACCGATATGGAAACCACAGAACTGGTGGATCAAAGTTCTGAGAAAAGTGGGAATGCAGGAGCCAGAAATGGCCACTCTCAATAAATGCTGCATCCATGCTTTTGAAATCTGTCTCTGTGGGGGTGCTCTGGAGCTCAGAGATTTCTCAGGAAAATTCCTTCTATAGGCTTGAATCTCCCCAACAGTATTTCTATGGTTTATTTTCCTTTCTCACTGGAAACAGATAGGAATACCAAATGGTAACTCTTGCCTGTGGCTTGTACCAAAGTCTTTGTGCAACTTCCCTAGGATACAGTTAAATATATGTCGACAAATGAACCATGTATTATTAGAAATTTTCTGCACATAATCCCTAGATCCAAGATTGTTTATGTTGCTGTTTGCCAGACTTTGAATGGTTTGTTCTTTCCAAAATTTCCAATGAGATATAATTCACAATGTAACACTGTTGAGAGGTAGTGAGATATTTAAGAGGTGATAGTTTGTTAAGACAGATTAATGAGGCTGTCACAGGACTTGATCAGATACTGTGAGAGAAAGTTGTTGTAAAGCGAGCTGCTCCTCGTGTTTTGTGTCTTCCTCACGTAGTCACTTGTCTTTCTGCTTTTCTATGACGTGCAGCACGAGGAGGTCCTCACCAAATGTGGCTTTGAACTGGAGGGGGGCCCTGCCTTGGATTTTCAGCTTCCAAAAGTGTGAACTGAAGTCAACTTCTTTCCTTTATAAATTTCCCAGTCTCAGGTATTTTGCTATAGTAACAGAAAACGGGGAGCCCGCGGGGACTGCTTCTTGGAGCTTACACTTATAGGAGCTTACACCGAGCACGGAGCGGCCGAGTTCCGGCTCCCGGAACTTCCCTGGACCGGGGCTAGGAGCCCGCGGAAACTGCTTCTCGGTCCGGGTCCTGCTGAGGGCCGGTCAGGACTCACCCGTTGCTTGGGTTGCCCGGCAAGGGGAACGAAATGCTGCCATTCGCATAGGATACCAACATGGCAGAGATCTGATGTCAGCAGAAAGCGGTGGAGGAGAGAACTTCATCAATACCAGCGGTGACATAAGCAGTTGTTCTCCTGATAGGGGGGGTGAGGCACAGTCACCCGAGTCCCCTCAATTTGTCGTCGAGCCAGAGGGGAGGAGCCGGGCCGCCAGCGCCCGGAGCAGGCCCAGCGGCTCGTCAGCGAGGTGACCGCGTGACCCCAATTGGAGAGGGGGCGGAGCGGAGCCGCCACTTGCACCCGCAAGGTGGGCAGACCCGCGACCCAGTGGTACATGGGCGTGGTAGGAGGGGCAGGGCAGAGCCGCTGTTAGTGCTTGTAAGGTAAACAGACCTGTGACAGCCTGGCGGGTCAGGCCCAGTGGCCTGCCAGTGTGGTACACACGTCACCCCAACTTGAGTAGGGGCAGAGCAGATCCTTCTCCCATGCCCGGATCAGGCCCTGCCGGTGTGGTGGTCACGTGACCCCAATTGGAGTGGGGGCGGAGCAGAACCGCTACCCGTGCCCGCAGGGTGAGCAGACCAGTGATCAACCTGCAGATCAGGCCCAGGGGTCCGCAGGCGTGGTAGGAGGGGCAGGGCAGATCCGCCGCCCGCGCCTCCAAGGGAGGCAGACCTACAACAGACCGGCGGATCAGGCTCAGGCCCAGGAGCCTGCCCGCGTGGCACAAACACCACCCTAATTGGAGTAGTGGCAGAGCAGAGTCGCTGCCCGTGCCAGGAACAGGCCCAGCGTCCTGCAGGCGGGGTAGTCACGACACCCCAATTGGAGTTGGGGCAGAGCAGAGCCTCCACCTGTGCCCGAAAGGTGGGCAGATCTGCGACCGACCAGCGGGACAGGCCCAGTGGCCTGCCGGTACGACAGACACGTCACCCCATTTGGAGTAGGGGCAGAGTAGAGCCGCCGCCCGTGCCTGCAGGGTAGGCAAACCTGCAACGGACCGGCGGATCAGGCCCGGTGGCCTGCCGGCGTGGTACACTCCAATTGGAGTAGGGGCAGAACAGAGCCGCTGCCAGCTCCCAGAACAGGCCCAGTGACCTGCCGGCGTAGTAGCCACGACACCCCAATTGGAATAAGGAGAGAGCAGAGCCGCCGCCCGCACCTGCAGGAAAGATACGCAAGCAGTATGAAAAGACAAGGAAAGAAAGGACCACAAGCAATGCAGGTCAACGCAACTTTAGAAGAGGTAACAGCTGCAGCAGATGGAATGTCAGATAAAGAATTCAGGATATACATGCTTCAGATGATCTGGAGTATCAAGGAAGACATTAAACAGCAAAATCAGACAATGAAAGATCACTTCAACAACGAATTACGCAAACAAATCCAGGAAGCAAAGGATCAACTATACAGGGAGATAGAGGTTATAAAAAACAAACAATCAGAAATCCTAGAAATGCAGGAAGCAATAAACCAACTTAAAAACTCAATGGAGAATACTACCAGCAGAGTAGAACACTTAGAAGATAGAACATCAGACAATGAAGACAAAGTATTTCAACTGGAAAAGAACATAGACAGCTCAGCAAGACTGTTAAGAAACCATGAGCAGAACATCCAAGAAATATGGGATAACATCAAGAGACCAAACTTAAGAGTCATTGGGATACAGGAAGGTACAGAGCTCCAAACCAAAGGAATGAACAGTCCATTCAATGAAATAATACAAGAAAACTTCAAAGACTTGAAGAATGAGACAGAATCCCAAATCCTAGAAGCCTACAGGATGCCGAATGTGCAAAATCATAAGAGATCCACACCTAGACACATTATAATGAAGATGCCCAACATACAGAATAAGGAGAGAATTTTAAAAGCTACAAGAGAAAGGAAGCAGATTACATTTAGGGGAAAGCCAATCAGGATAACAGCTGATCTTTCAACACAGACTCTGAAAGCTAGAAGATCCTGGAATAACATATTTCAAACACTGAAAGAAAATGGGTTCCAACCAAGAATTGTGTATCCAGCGAAATTAAGCTTCAGGATGGAAGATGAAATTAAAACCTTCCACGATAAACAAAAGTTTAAAGAATTTGCAGCTAGAAAACCATCTCTTCAAAACATCCTCGCCAAAGCATTACAGGAAGAGGAAATGGAAAATAACAATGAAAACCAACAGTGGGAGGTAGGACAGTAAAGGGAGGGGGGAAATAATCAAAGAGGAAAACATACCATGTTTAGTAACAGAAATAAACAAATATGGCTGGAAGAACAACCCATATCTCAATAATAACCCTAAATGTTAATGGCTTAAACTCACCAATTAAGAGACACAGGCTAGTAGAATGGATCACAAAACAAGACCCAACAATATGCTGCCTACAGGAGACACATTTGATAGGAAAAGACATACATAGGCTGAAGGTGAAAGGTTGGGAAAAACCATATCACTCATATGGACTTCGGAAACAAGCAGGCGTGTCCATACTCATATCAAATAAAATAGATTTCAAGCCAAAGTTAATCAAAAGGGATAAAGAGGGACACTACATACTGCTTAAGGGAACCATACACCAACAAGACATAACAATCATAAATATTTATGCCCCAAACAATGGTGCAGCTATGTTCATCAAACAACCTCTTCTCAAGTTCAAGAGTCTAATAGACCACCATACCATAATCATGGGAGACTTCAACACACCTCTCTCGCCACTGGACAGATCTTCCAAACAAAACTTGAATAAAGAAACTATAGAACTCAATAACACTATTAATAACCTAGACCTAATTGACATATATAGAGTATACCACCCAACATCAAGCAGTTACACTTTTTTCTCAGCAGCACATGGATCCTTCTCAAAAATAGATCATATATTATGTCACAGGGCAACTCTTAGACAATATAAAGGAGTAGAGATAATACCATGCATCTTATCTGATCATAATGGAATGAAACTGAAAATCAACGATAAAAGAAGGAAGGAAAAAGCATACATCACTTGGAGAATGAACAATAGGTTACTGAATGATCAATGGGTTATAGAAGACATCAAGAAGGAAATTAAAAAATTCTTAGAGATAAATGAAAACACAGACACAACATATCAGAATCTATGGGACACATTGAAAGCAGTTCTAAGAGGAAAATTCATTGCTTGGAGTTCATTCCTTAAAAAAAGAAAAAAACCAACAAATAAATGATCTCATACTTCATCTCAAAATCCTTGAAAAAGAAGAGCAAAACAACAGCAAAAGAAGTAGAAGGCAAGAAATAATTAAAATCAGAGCTGAAATTAATGAAATCGAAACAAAAGAAACAATTGAAAAAATTGACAAAACTAAAAGTTGGTTCTTTGAAAAAATAAACAAAATCGACAGACCCTTAGCGATGCTAGCGAAGAGAAGAAGAGAGAGAACTCAAATTACTAGCATACGGGATGAAAAAGGCAATATCACAACAGACACTTCAGAAATACAGAAGATAATCAAAAACTATTTTGAATCCTTATACTCCAATAAATTAGAAGATAGTGAAGGCATAGATAAATTTCTTAAGTCATATGATCTGCCCAGATTGAGTCAGGAGGATATAGAAAACCTAAACAGACCAATATCAATTGAGGAAATAGAAGAAACCATAAAAAGACTACCAACTAAGAAAAGCCCAGGTCCAGATGGGTATACAGCAGAATTTTACAAAACCTTTAAAGAAGAACTAATACCAATACTTTTCAAGCTACTTCAGGAAATAGAAAAGGAGGGAGAACTTCCAAATTCATTCTATGAGGCCAACATCACCCTGATACCTAAACCAGACAAAGACACTTCAAAGAAAGAAAACTACAGACCAATATCTCTAATGAACCTAGATGCAAAAATCCTCAATAAAATTCTGGTGAATCGGATACAAAAACATATCAAAAAAATTGTACACCATGATCAAGTAGGATTCATCCCTGGGATGCAAGGCTGGTTCAATATACGGAAATCAATAAATGTTATTCACCACATCAATAGACTTAAAAATAAGAACCATATGATCATCTCGATAGATGCGGAAAAAGCATTCGACAAAGTACAGCATCCCTTTATGTTCAAAACTCTAGAAAAACTAGGGATAACAGGAACATACCTCAATATTGTAAAAGCAATCTATGCTAAGCCTCAGGCTAGCATCATTCTGAATGGAGAAAAACTGAAGGCATTCCCTCTAAAATCTGGAACAAGACAGGGATGCCCTCTCTCTCCACTTCTCTTCAACATAGTTCTCGAAACACTGGCCAGAGCAATTAGACAGACGAAAGAAATTAAAGGCATAAAAATAGGAAAAGAAGAACTTAAATTATCACTATTTGCAGATGATATGATTCTATACCTAGCAGACCCAAAAGGGTCTACAAAGAAACTATTAGAGCTAATAAATGAATTCAGCAAAGTGGCAGGATATAAAATCAACACGCATAAATCAAAGGCATTCCTGTATATCAGCGACAAATCCTCTGAAATGGAAATGAGGACAACCACTCCATTCAAAATATCTTCAAAAAAAATAAAATACTTGGGAATCAACCTAACAAAAGAGGTGAAAGACCTATACAATGAAAACTACAGAACCCTGAAGAGAGAAATAGAAGAAGATCTTAGAAGATGGAAAAATATACCCTGTTCATGGATAGGCAGAACTAACATCATCAAAATGGCGATATTACCAAAAGTTCTCTATAGGTTTAACGCAATGCCAATCAAAATCCCAACGGCATTTCTTGTAGAAACAGAGAAAGCAATCATGAAATTCATATGGAAAAATAAAAGACCCAGAATAGCAAAAACAATGCTAAGCAGGAAGTGTGAATCAGGCGGTATAGCGATACCAGACTTCAAACTATACTACAGAGCAATAGTAACAAAAACAGCATGGTACTGGTACCAAAACAGGCGGTGGACCAATGGTACAGAATAGAGGACACAGAAACCAATCCACAAAACTACAACTATCTTATATTAGATAAAGGGGCTAAAAGCATGCAATGGAGGAAGGATAGCATCTTCAACAAATGGTGCTGGGAAAACTGGAAATCCATATGCAACAAAATGAAACTGAACCCCTTTCTCTCGCCATGCACAAAAGTGAATTCAAAATGGATCAAGGAGCTTGATATCAAATCAGAGACGCGCCGTCTGATAGAAGAAAAAGTTGGCTACGATCTACAGTCGGTGGGGTCGGTCTCCAAATTCCTCAATAGGACACCCATAGCACAAAAGTTAATAACTAGAATCAACAAATGGGACTTACTCAAACTAAAAAGTTTTTTCTCAGCAAAAGAAACAATAAGAGAGGTAAATAGGGAGCCTACACCCTGGGAACAAATCTTTACTCCTCACACTTCAGATAGAGCCCTAATATCCAGAGTATACAAAGAACTCAAAAAATTAGACAATAAGAGAACAAACAACCCAATCAACAAATGGGCCAAGGACCTGAACAGACACTTCTCAGAGGAGGACATACAGTCAATCAACAAGTACATGAAAAAATGCTCACCATCTCTAGCAGTCAGAGAAATGCAAATCAAAACCACCCTAAGATACCATCTCACTCCAGTAAGATTGGCAGCCATTAGGAAGTCAAACAACAACAAGTGCTGGCGAGGATGTGGGGAAAAGGGTACACTTGTACATTGCTGGTGGGACTGCAGATTGGTGCAGCCAATTTGGAAAGCAGTATGGAGATTTCTTGGAAAGCTGGGAATGGAGCCACCATTTGACCCAGCTCTTCCCCTTCTTGGTCTATTCCCTAAAGACCTAAAAAGAGCATGCTACAGGGACACTGCTACATCGATGTTCATAGCAGCACAGTTCACAATAGCAAGACTGTGGAACCAACCTAGATGCCCTTCAATAGACGAATGGATAAAAAAAATGTGGCATTTATACACAATGGAGTATTACTCTGCATTAAAAAATGACAAAATCATAGAATTTACAGGGAAATGGATGGCATTAGAGCAGATTATGCTAAGTGAAGCTAGCCAATCCCTAAAAAACAAATGCCAATTGTCTTCTTTGATATAAGGAGAGTAACTAAGAACAGAGTAGGGACGAAGAGCAGGAGAAGAAGATTAACATTTAACAGGGATGAGAGGTGGGAGGGAAAGGGAGAGAGAAGGGAAATTGCATGGTCATGGAAGGAGACCCTCAGGTTTATACAGTGGAGGAGGTAGAGAGAGAGGAGGGGAGGGGAGAGGTGGGGAGGGGGGAGGGTGGAGGATGGGAAAGGCAGCGGAGCACAACAGACACTAGTATGGCAATTTATAAATCAATGGATGTGTAACTGATGTGATTCTGCAATCTGTGTATGGGGTGAAGGTGGGAGTTCATAACCCGCTTGAATCAAAGTGTCGAATATGATATGTCAAGAAATTTGTAATGTTTTGAACAACCCACAATAAAAAATTAAAAAAGGAAAAAAAAAAAAAAAAAGAAAACGGCCTAAGACACTATTAGTGAGCAAAGGGGTCCTACCCACTGAAATAATGTAATTAAGATCCAGTGTTACCTATACTTGTCCAAAGCAAGTAGTAAAGTTATCATCATTTCTAGTAATCCTTTGGTTATATGCTCATTTTTTGGCTCAGGAATGCAAAGAACACCCAATGTATTGCTTCCTAAGACCACTATGACTCAGTGTGTCTCCAGGGGATAGAACATGTCCACTGTGCCTACTTGAAAGTTCTGCCACTGAGATGTTGGATGAAAACACCTTTGGTTTTGGCCTGTAAAATGAGTCTGTGTAATATTTGTGTGTGGATAACATTGCCTTGGGTAAAGCGTAAAGGGAAATATAGGGGGCCTCTTTTATTCTCTGTGACTTGTGCTTAGAAATGTCCATCTTAAAACCATGCCGAGCTCAGATAAGAGAGTCCTCCCTGGTTTCAGCAAGGAATCAAAATGGCGATTTCTCTGGTAACAAGTCAATAATTCCCTCACCATCTCTACTTTTTTCAATCACAAGTTTAAGAACTACAGGCTGAAGAAAGCAAAGCATGTGAGCTCTCTCTGGTACCCCTTGAAGCTCGTCCACCTGGTCTTTCTTCCCATTCAGATACATGTAGAGATGCATGAAGCCCCAAAAGAAAAATGATAAATATTTAGGATTTGTTCTGAAATCTCAACTTCTTTAACAAATACTGTGTCATTACCAATTACTTAACATTTTAAATTAAATATTGCTTTGTATTACTCTCTTCATATTTCAAATACGTTAGGGTAGTTTCTCCATATGTCTTCAAGACTCTGATTCTATTGTATTATAGCACTTTTCAAAAAAGGAAACATAAATGATTGTTGCCCATTCGAAGTAGTCACCTGGGGGAACCACACCTTCCTTTTGGTTATGTAACCTATGAAAGTTTATGACAAAAGAAAAGCTATCACAGAGGCAGCTAGAGCTATGCAGTGGTCACCAGATTAAAAGGGTTATTCCTTAGAAATTTTATTTTATTTTACATAAAAAGTTTAATATGACAGTTTTTCTTCCTTATTTCATCATAAAGGTGAAATATAGTTCCCATTGCAAATCCAAAGAATTAGAGAGGGAACTGTAAAGCCGAGCATGCACGTACTGTGCAGAAGCAAACACCGTGGCTCTTGCTGACCTCAGTGTGACCCCAGTGCCTCCTTCTGCTGGCCAGCTTCAGCTAGCTCATCCTCAACCCTGCTTCTTCCATTTCTGTCCTGCTGTTACACGTGGGATGAGGACATGGGAGGGGTAAATATCTCTTTGTTAAAATTAAATCGAATAATCAGAAGGGGTTCATACCAGACTATCTATTGAACCTCAGTTGGGTGCTTCTATTTCCCAGACCCAGTGATTGTCCTGGAGGTACAATGGGTAACAGGACCATCCCATCTCTAAATGGTCTAACCTGGGGATCTGACCCTTATTCCTATAATCTGGTTACAATAAAGTAGGTGTAACTCAATAGGATAATATACAGAGTCCTATAGGAATCAAAAGACAGAATATTCCTTAGGTGAAGAGGCATTTAAGCTGGATCTTGAATATCAAAGCATATATATCCCTCTGTTCTATCAGGAGGGCAAATCTCAGCTTTAACAAAGGGATAAAGGTAATGAAACCCTCCCTAAAGACAGAGCCAGAATTTTTCTCACGCGTCTGAAGGGTCAAACACAATCTCATGGCTTATAAGGATAGCAATAAAAATTTATGCTCATTTAATTTTTGATAAACTGAGTAATAAAGCAAAAGCGATGGGTCTTATCAAAGACTCCTATGTGGTGACATTTCTTCAATGGTGAAATAGCCTAAGATTTCTATAACAGATTCTGCTAAATGTCTCCTTGAGTCAATTTTCTTAGTGCACAAATGGAAATGAGTTTCTAGAAATGGCGAGCAGCTCCAATACCAGCACACCTTTGTAGATAAAACCACAAGGCTTCTGAATTCTGTAATGAATTATGAGAGTAGCCAGTCATCTGGGACCAAAGTGTCCTGACCCTGTCACTTGTAACTGGATCTGAATGAAATGGATGTTCCCATCACCCATCTGACTCTCCTGGTATCTGTAGACCTGGACTCAATTACAGAGCTGACATATCCAGTTTGTTTGAAATTGCTTGAGAACATCAAGAATAATAAAGTGGTGGTACCTCTTACCCTCTCCCTTGGAATTCTCTTGCATTTTTGATATCCTTCTGGAAGTTATCACTGAGGCTCAGAGGCTGTTAGAAAATTTACCTAGTGTGCTGACCACTCCCAGATTGAAACTATTGCCCCTTCCTCTGAATTCCTTTAACTTTCACTCTGAGTGATTCTTAAGTGAATATAATCCTACGTATGTGTCAATAGCTTTTCATAGCTATTTGAATTCTTAGTTATCTTCTCTTACTTAATATTCCTAATATTTATACTTCACATGGCTGAAAAAAAAATTATAATAAGCTTAATGCCCAAGATCTCAGTCTTCTACTTTCTAAAATGCCCCTTGCTTGTGGTCTTGAAATGTAAAACATTTTTGATGTTATCTGAATTGTTTCTAAGGGAAGAATTTGATCTTGAAAGTCTTTCTTTTTTAAGCCATGTAGGTAGCTGTCTAAAGTTGAAATGTTGTTTGGGGCTGCTGGCTCATGTCAGGAGTTAAAATGAGGGGACCCCAAGAAGTATGGGGGCAGCAAGCATTTGGGAGGGTTGAAAGTGAAAGAGTGGGAGGGCACAAGTGTGCACTTGGACCTCGTCATTATGTACCTAGGACAAGCTCTCCTAGATGAGTAGAGGTTGGATATGCTCACCCCAGGGAGGGAAGCTCTCTCCAGGCTAGTTGGGGCAAGGGTGGATGAAGTTCCTGTATTTGCTGGCCTATAGTAGCATGATCCCAGTGCTAAGCTGTGGTTGGGTGAGGTCAGGGGGAGGCAGAGAGCTGGGAGGGGGATGTTTTGAAATAGGCTGAGTGGGGGTGGGTTTCAGGCCAGCAGGAACTCCAGAAGCATATGCTCAACTTCCGATCTCAACTCTGACAAGGAAGGAGCTTGGAAGTCCTTACTCCTGTCCTTACAAGGAGAAATAAGCAGAATAGTCTAAAAAGGAAGGACTTTTCTTGAACAAATTAGAAATCTGAGACTGTAGGGCAAGTCACTCCCCCTGAAATCTGGAGGAAACAGGAGACTATACAGAATCACAGCTCAGACTGGCTTTCTTGGATTAGAGGGACCAAAATCAGAAACTAGTAAGAACGAACACAGAATTTTGTCTAACTGCTTAAGGCTGAGTGTGGATTAGCAGGAGAAGGATAAATTCCCAGGAGCCATTGTCTTGGGGCAGGCTTTCATGGATTTTACCTCCAGGAATCCTAATAGGCTCTATGGTCGATATCAAAGAATACTCTCCTCGCGTTTCTGGAAGACAGATGGGAAATCTGAGCCAACTGACATATACCCAGAACATTTGTCATAACCAAAGGTCACTGTTCAGGGGGAAAGACCTGATCGGAGTCTTACCTATATTAGGGGGAGGGCAGTTTCCCAATTTTAGTACCGCCTGGCCTTCCAGTCTTGGCTAATATAGTAGAAAAGCTAAGATTAATTAACAATTGTGAAGGTCAAATCCCAAGGGCACAGGCCTACTAAATGCCTGAGATTCAATTATTAGATTCAGAATGCCTGTTTCCTCTCACCTCTTACTAACACATCATAGGGCTTCAAAATAACAATAGTGGATGACAGTTGAATGCTGCTAGGTACAGACTGTACTTAACAAGAAGTCCTTAGGGAAATCCAAAGACAACAAAGGAGACAAAAACAAGGGTGTTAGAGAAAATGGAAGCCTCTGACACCCACACTACAGAAAACATTAAGCACAGCTCAACTTCTAGCCAGATTAACATAAAGCCTCACATGACCACAGTACCTATTACCCGGTACATTGGGTCTGGCTTTTAAACAACAAAAAACCCAAGACATGCTAAGAAGCAAAAGCAAAAACAAAACAAACAAAATTTGAAGAAACAAAGCAAATATCTGAAGCAGTCTAGATAAGACGTAAATTTTAGAAGACAGATGATTTAATACAGCTATGGCTAATATGGTAGGGCTTGAATGAAACAAAGGTACAATATACAAAGGTTGATAGATATAAGCAGAAAGATGAAAACTCTAAAAATAATGAAAAGGAAATGCTAGAAATAAAAAAACACACACAGTAGAATAGAAATGAAAAATGCCTTTGGAGGGGGCATCAATAAAGACAGATGAGGGAAGAATCAGTGAGCTTCAAGCTATATCAATAGAATGTTCCAAACTGAGATGCAAAGAGAAAAAAACAAAAGGAAAAATCAGAATAGACTTTTCTGTCTTCTAAAATTTGCGTCTTATCTAGACTGCTTCAGATGTTTGCTTTGTTTCTTCAAATTTTGTTTGTTTTGCTTTCGCTTCTTAGCATGTCTTTTTGTTATTATAAGCCAGACCCAATGTACTGGGTAATAGGTATTGTGGTCAATTAGTCTGTAATGTGAGGCTTTATGTTAATCTGGCTAGAAGTTAAGCTGTGCTTAATATTTTCTATAGTGTGGGTCAAGAGATTAGGGACAAATTCAAAAGATGTGCCATATACATAATTGAAATACCAGAAAGAGAAAAGTGGGTGAACACAGAAGAGGAAATTTTGAAGTAATGGCTGAAAGTTTTCATTGATAATATACACAAAACCATAGATCTGGAAAATACAAAAACATAGATCTGAAAAACTCAGTGAGCACCAAGCAGGATAAAAAAAAAAAAATCTACACTTGGGCATGTAATATTCAAACTGTAGAGGACTAAACACAAAGACAGAATCTTAAAAGAAGTGAGGGGGTGGGGGAAACCCACTTTGCCTATAGAGGAGCAAGGACAATAGTCACATGAGACTTCCCTCCCCCCGAAACCATGGAAGCAAGAAGACAGTGGAATGATTTATTTAAATTGTTGTAAGAAAAGCATCAGCAGTCTAGAGCTCCATCCCCAGTTATCTTTCAAAAGTGAAGAATAACGATGTTTGTTCAAATGAATAAAGTCTGAAGGAATTAATGATAAGTAGACCTGACCTGTGAAAATATTTCAAGTTCTTCAGTGAAAAAAGGAAACTATGTGGGTCAGAGTTGTAGCTTGGTTCTGGAATGTTCTCCAAAGTCCTGTATGTTCAAGGCTTGGTCCACAGCCTATGGCCTATTGAGAGGTAGTGGAACCCTTGAGGAGGGGGGCCTAGTAGAAAGAAGTTAGGGGATATTGGGATCCTGACCCCTTCCTATCTTTTTCTCTTTGCCTCCTCACCAAGCAGTTTCCTTCACAACACACGCCCCACCATGATATTGTGCCTTGCCATATGCCCCAAAGCAATAGAGCCAGCCCATCATGGATTGAAACGGAGCCAAGGTCAATCTTTATTCCTTATAAACTGCTTATCTTGGGCATTTTGTTACAACAATGGAAAGCTGACTGATGTAGTTAGAAACGTGAATCTACACAAAAGAGGAGCAGGAACAAATGAAGGTAAAATAAAAATCTCTTAATTTTATTCTTCTTTTTTAAAATTTTCATGACTTTATTTTTTTCTTTTTTTATTAATTAAAAATAATGACAGCAGAATGCATTACAATTCTTATTACTCTTATACAGCCCAATTTTTCATATCTCTGGTTGTATATAAAGTATGTTGACACCAATTTGTGTCTTCATACATGTACTTTGGATAATGATGACCATCACATTCCACCATTAATTGATCCTTTTCAGAGTAATGATAGTCACAATGTGTGATTATGAAATGTAGTTAAATAAAATGAATTAGCACTTAATCAGAAACAGGAGGAAAGAATTAGGAATTCTTTGTTGTAAGATGCCTCTGAGGCAGCACAGTGTTATTTGAAAGTTGACTTAGGTTAGTTATAAATGTGTACTGCAAACTCTAGGGAAACCACTGAAATATTAGAAGAAACAACTGAAGTAAAACCAATATGCTAAAAAAGAGTAAATGAAATCCTATAAAATGTTCAGTTAAAACCAGAGAAAGCAGAAAAAGGAGGTAGGAGGAAAAAAAGGTCGAAGTTGGGATTTTCCTTTGTTCCTGTTGGTGTGCAGAATTCTTGAGGAACATTCTGACCTCTCACTGCCCAGAAAGTCCTGGCTAAAGGGCTGTAATCCTTTAAAAACCATTAATTTATTAAGTAAATTGTGTTGTGAAGAGAGGTGTTTACATATGTTCCTTAAAGTAGACTTTCAGTACTTTGAAATGTCTCTCACATCCCACTAATCCCACTGACTCCTTGACAATCATATTAAAGCCCTAAACTGACTCCCCAGGGAATTGCATAAATACACAGATTTATGAAAATGTTTTATGTGATCTCAAGGGGCCCACTCATCTCCTGAATTCATTCATGGATTCCCTAGGGATCCATGAATTCTATGGTGAGAAAGCTTGCACGACATTTTGTGCTTTTTAAGTAAAAATGCACATATGTATTATTTCATAAATTCAGAAACAGGGAAGAATGTACAGCTGATACATACTGTCTTGTGAGCATGCGCAGGGGCATGCCCAGGGCCATGCCTTCTGTTGATGCTGGTACTTGGTCAGCTGCTATTCATCCACAGCGATGCAGGCAGTTACCTGCCATGTAGTTATTGGTCCAATGGAAGCTATTTTTTTGTATAACTAGAAACAGGTTTTCTGCCAGAACAAAGAGTCACTTAGGAGCAAAGTGCTATTATATTAATTTGTAAATAAAAGGAACACATATGCAATTTTTTAAAAATTTCTTAAGTTTTTTAAAATTTTTTTTTTATTAGCTACACATGACATTACAATGATCTTGGCAATTCATACATTTGTATCATTGGGGTATAATTTCTCATTTTTCTGATTGTACAGGTTGCAGAATCACACTGGTCACAGAGTCACCTATATACATACAGCAATCATAATGTCTATTCTATTCTGCTGCCCTTCCTATCCCTCCTTCCCCTCCCCTCCCCTCCCCTCCCATCATTTCTCTCTATCCAATCTAATGTGACACACTTTTTTTTCTTTTTCTCCTCACAACATCATATATGCATTCTGTATAACAATGAGGTTCTCCTTCCATCTTCCGTGCAACTCCCCTTCTCCCTCCTTTTCCCTCCCACCTCTCTTCCCTGTTTAGTGGTAGTCTTCTTCTCATGTTCTTCCTCCCTATCCCATTTTGTGTCACCCCCCTTATATCAGAGAAGACATTCGGCAATTGTTTTTTAGGGATTGGCTAACTTCACTTAACATAATCTGCTCTAATGCCATCCATTTTCCTGAAAATGCCATGATCTTATTATTTTTCAGTGCTGAGTAATATTCCATTGTGTATAAATGCCACATTTTTAAAATCCATTCATCTATTGAAGGGCATCTAGGTTGGTTCCACAGTCTAGCTGTTGTGAATTTTGCTGCTATAAACATTGGTGTGGCTGTGTCCCTGTAGTATGCTCTTTTTAGGTCTTTTGGGTATAGTCCGAGAAGGGGAATCGCTGGGTTAAATGGTGGTTTCATTCCCAGCTTTCCAAGGAATCTCCATACTGCTTTCCAAATTGGCTACACCAATTTGCAGTCCCACCAGCAATGTATGAGTGTACCTTTTCCCCCCGCATCCTCGCCAGGACTTATTGTTGTTTGACTTCATAATGGCTGCCATTCTTATTGGAGTGAGATGGTATCTTAGAGTAGTTGTAATTTGCCTTTCTCTGATTGCTAGAGATGGTGATCATTTTTTTCATGTATTTGTTGATTGACTGTAGATCCTCTTCTGAGAAGTGTCTGTTCAGGTCCTTGGCCCATTTGTTGATTGGGTTATTTGTTTTTTTTTTTTGTTGAACATATGCAATTTCAAGACACAAAAACATCTTCACTTTCATTGGTCTCCAAACTTTTAAAATTACATCTCCTTCACTAAGATATTTTTAATTGTGTCCCAAATAAATTCATATTTTTTAAAAAATTCATACCAAATGTTATAATCTTCGATCTTATTTCTAGTTTAAAATAAGAATGAATAGAAGTTCTAACATTTTCTTTACTCGGTGGATTATGTTATACAGGCTTACATTGCATGGATTCTGCTTTGGTGACAATGTGTTAGGTTGACATTAGAGTTGGGTAGAAGTAGGCACATGGATAAAACAGAACCCTTGAGGTGTGAGGTGTTCTGCAAGATACCTATCGTGTCCAAAGGAGAAGCTAGGTGAAGTAGCATCAATAATTTTTCATTTAATTTTCAAGGAAAGCAGACAATTACTACAGGTTTATTTCATTATTTAGATTAAAATGTACATGCACTATTGTAAGCACTTTAAAAATGCTGGTACACTAAATGCCTTTACTAAACCTATAAAGTCAACACTTTTAATATTCTAATGATACATTAATGTTTGAAATGATTTTCTCGAGTTTGTATATTAAAGGCCTTATTTCTTGGGGCTCAAATATGCTATAGTTTGGGTCTGGACTGTCCCTGGGCTTGGTGCTAACAGGAGGTTGAAGAAACTTTAAGAGGTGAGACCTAGTGAAAGGTCTTTAGGTCATTGAGCATGTGCTCTCAGAGGGGAGAGTGGGACCCTGCCTCTTCTTCTTCCTCTTCCTCTTTTTCACTTCCTGGCCATTAGGTGGGTGGTTTTGCTCTGCCATGATGTGCTGTCTCACTACAGGCCCAAATGGAACCAGGCCAACAGATCATGGCCACCTCTGAAACCCTGAGCCAAAATAAACCTTTTCTGTTAATAAGTTAATTATCTCAAGAATGTGTTATAATGATAGAGAACTGACACAGCTGTCCAAATTTGTTATAAAATAGAAAGCTAACAAAATAATCAGTGATTTAAAATGGTGTTCTCAAGTGTGTAGTTGAGCCCTGGCATTTTGGAACTGGAATATTTGTCCTGATAAGTGGAGTTGGAAAGAGGCCAATTACTGGTGGGTAATGTGGCTCCTGGATGCAGGTGCCACCTAGAACTCGGGACCAGGGAGGTCAATCATCCTGGGGTTTGCCCCCTGCACCTCTGAAGCTCCTTGGTACCTCCTTCATGGATGCAGCCTATACTACATCCAATGGACCAGGCATTGTTGTGGTTAATGACCTCTGAAGGTGCTTTTTGAAAACTGGTAAGACTATATAACACCTGCACCTTTTTTAGGAAGAATCTGTGCCAATCTTTGTCTTCACTTCATGAAGCATTTAAGCTTTATTGTAAAACAAGGACCTATACCACAAGGCTCAATTTCATCTAAAATGTCTTTTTCCTTTAGTGAAAGAACCACTGGAAAATATTCTTTTTCATATCTTTCTTTACTTTTCTGTTTTTTATTCAGAAAGCTTTTTTAACATAAAAAGATGTCAAAGGAAGAGAATATAAGAGTAATGAAACACACATGAATGATTCTCATTTTTAAAATCTCTCTTTCTCCTTACACAAGTCCCCAAATAGAGACCATACTTTTTTTACTCTTCCTTTATTTCCAAAATGCCTAGAAACAGTATTTTCTAAGTCAGGGACACTAGAAAACTACCTGTCAGTGGACAGAGTTTTTCATATTTTTGTATCTTGAATTATTTTTTTCTTTTTGGCATTTGTCATTAGGAAAGTCTGCCTATTCATATTCAAATGTTTGTACAGCCTATGTTTTCAGCATCCCATCTTAAATGACATGCCAAGAGTATTAGTGTATATATTTGGGACCCTCTAAGGTCTTTAGAGGGAATAAATACAGTTGTCACCCTTATTTTGATTTTTTAGTAGCACTATTCCTTCTATGTATGTACAATTTTTTGGTTTGTCTTGTTAATGACTTTGTTTTGTTTATCACTGTAGTCCAAAGTCTAAATGGTACCTGGCACAGAATTTTCCTCAATATATATTTATCACATGAGTGCATGGGTGTTTCACAAAGGTGGATGAATAAGTTAGTTTTAGACTTAAATCTAAAAGTAAGAGTGCTGATTGTGAATAACAGGTGTGTCCTGTGGAGAGCAGACCCTTGCCCTCTAAGAATTTGATCAAGGATTTTGGAGGAGAGTGCTCTTGCCTCATAATGTATGTGATAGGAAAGAGGAAATATGAGGAATAGTTATGTTGATTTATTTTCAGTACAGAAATATAGGGACCCATTGAAAATCTATCAGCAGAACTTAAGGAGTGGTATAAAAAAGCAGTTGTTTTGGCTTCTATTAAGTGGCAATAGCCAAATGCCGAAAACCAAGAATTGAAAGTTTTATAAAGTCAAAAGCATATAAAGAGTGAAGCAGAGTAGCTTGATTTCATTCGTGAGAAATGAATTTTCAAAAAGTCATTTGACTGATTTACGTATATTACATATTAATAGTGTGTATCTTTTTAGTCTCTTGCAAAAAGCTGTTGTTTTCAATTTGAATCAAAATACTTCAACATATAGAGAAATCCTTCTCTCTGGTATTTTTCAAATAGCTTTTCTTTGATTTCTTAAATGCTTCTTTTGGGCACTAAATTATATTGATAGGAGATGGTTGCCTCAATATTTTTACTATATAAATCTTTTTCCCTGGAGGAAAAAAATTGATTTTTAAAGAAATCTGCAATGAACTATTGATGAAAAGTCACTATAAAATGACCTTCTGTACATTCAGTTGAAGGGAAAGTAAAACTAGCTGAATAACCTCATGAGAAATCGATCCTTGCAATTTTCATTATAAAATTAGTAATATAATATGCTCTTCCATACAATATAATTTCGTTTGTGTATTTTATTATTAAAGCATTTCATATTCAAATGTCTTGATCCAAAACAATGTAGCTATTTAATCAAAATCAATAACTTTTGAATGTTTAAAATAGAGTAGGTAAATTTTAAAGTGTACTTAGTATTATTGGACTTACTTCCTTTCTTATCAAAACCTGTATGATCTGGAAATTTCTTTATTATGGTAGCCAATGGAGCTAAATTTCAGATCTTGGAATAATAGACACACAAATCGTTTGTTTCCTAAGTGTTTATAAAATCACAAACTCTGTTGTCATCTGAAGTACAACAGACTTGATATTAAATTATTGAGATTTCCCCTTCCCTCACACAGATACTAGGAGCAAAGATAGGATCAAATGGAATATAGTTTTTATCATAGTGATTGGTTAAGTTAGCCTAGTTGTTGGAAACAGTTTCATATCTAGGGATCAAAGGATTTAGAGATTAAGTGTTAGTGTGTAAAAATCCACCCCCAATTCAATGATTTAAGCAATCACTTGTTTTAGAACCTACACATTTATGGGTCAACAGGGGATTGACTGATTCATTGGGGCTTGTCTCTGCTCAGCTGACCATGGCTTATTGTGGCTGGGCTTTTTATGTGTCCATTGATTGACTGACCATTGTGCAATGGGCCAGGATTGGTGGACAGCTTAGCTAGGGTGGCTCGGCCCCATGTGCCCTTCATCCTGCTCCTCGAGTCCACGGGCCAGCTCAGACTTGTCTTTCTCATGGGCCTGAATTCTGCAAGGTTTCCTGAGGCCAATCCTGGGAGCTGCCTTTGTTACTTCTGTCTCTTCTGAGTAAATAAATTTCACTCTGCCACATTTCAAAGGGGAATTGCAAGATATGTGAATATAGAAAGGTGTAAGAAATTTGGAGGCATTAATGCAATTTACTACAGGTGGAGAGAAGAGATGCATATTTAAAACGTAGGAAATAAGTTTTGGAAAGGAGAGACATCATGGCATGACTCATTATTGATCATCTGCAAACACAGAGTTATTTCATGGCTTTTATTCAAGTGATTGATAAAGATATCTGTATAAAAGATATTTATAAGGCTGGAGATGTCACTCTGTGGTAGAGCAGTTGCGTAGCATGTGCAGGGCCCTGGGTTCAATCCTTAGCACCACATATAAAAGGGGAGTGGGTCTCTAATAACTAGTACCTACATGGATTCTGAAGGTCAGTGTTTCTCAAAAGTGTGGTCACTGGACCAGTAACATCATCTGGGAACTGCATAGAATTGCAAATTTCCAATTTTATCCCAGAACTCTAGGGCAGGAACCAGTAATCTGGGTTTTCACAGACCCTTAAAGCAATTCTGATAAAATGAGAAACTACCTCACAAGGTCACTCTTTGATTTATTCTTTCAGATTACAGTAAGCTACCATGTAATCTTCTAGTGATGAATAGTTTCCTAATGATCTGGTCAGTTTTAGGATTTTGCTATTAACAATGTTAAATAAGGAAGATCTTAAAGCCCCCCTGAGTTTTGGGTATACATTTTTCTAAGTGGGACCATCACTGGGTAACGGAGAAGAATTTTGAGTTTCTGTATTCATTCCATGCAGATTCTTCTTGTTTTCTATTGTATGGTGATTTTCCAGATATTAGTTCCTTGAATTTAATTTTTACCACATTAGATTTTGAAATGAAGATGCATAATGTATAATAACCCAATGCTATGGTTTGAATGTTTATGTATCTTTCAAAATTCATGTTAGAACTTAATCCCCAGTAGAACAGCATTAAGAGATGGGTCCTTCAGGAGGTGATTAGATCATGGGGGATTGCTTGGATTAATGCCTTATAAAAGGTCTGCAGGAAGCTAGCCAGAGCAGAACCTTTTGCCTTTTTGCCCTTCTGCCATGTGAGGACACAGGGCTCAAGGTGCCATCTTGGAAGCAGAGACTGGCTGCTCCCCAGGCACCAACAATGGATGCCATGATTTCATACTTCCTAGCATCTAGATCTGTGAGTGGTAAATTTCCATTATTTATTAATTGTCTGGTTTGGAATATAACATGAATGGACTTTGTATTTTCTTCCTTTTATTAAAATTTTGCCATTTGACCCTTTTACCATAAATAAGACTGGTGATATTTTTGACAAAAAAATGGTGAATAAATACATTTAAAGGGTCCATTCCTTCCTTCGCATCCATATTCTTTATTTGTCTAAAAATATTTTGGTTTCTTTTATTTGCTTCCTAACCTTACCCTTTCCTGTTTTGCCCCAGTGTAGAAGGCCATATATACTATACTATATACAATTCTTCTATATATATTGTCCCCTGAATGTTTTTTTCTCTGAACAGATTTTTTGACAGTGGTTATTGTTCAGAAATTCTGAAGGCTAAGTAAAACAATTGAGAGATGGTGAACTGTGTTTTATCTAAATTCTTTCTTTCAAAAGTAAAAGGAAGAATATTAGTCATTGTTCACATTCTTCCTCTTAGCATCTGGACTTTTGAGACTAGAAGGGAAGTCACAATTCTGGTAACATCATAATCTTAACAGCTTTATACTTTTTTATACTTTAAGCATCTAGGTATTTGGTGATGTAATGTCATGAAATAATATTAATATAATAATATAAATGAACTAAATATTATTTCCACTTATTTTACCAAAACTAGTTTTATTTTTTTTAAAGAGAAAGCCCATCAATATATTTATCAAAGAATTGGTGATGGAATAATGTATAAAATTAGCAATCATCTGGGAAATTATTTGGCAAGTTATTTAATTCTATGTGAAGCAAATTGTTTTCCTTCCATATTGAAAATTATTTCTAAGGTCATTGTAGAACTGAGGGGAGGAAAGCATTTTAAAAATATCTTAGGTGCAATATAATAATTGTGAAAGAGCACACGTTCAGCTCTGTCAGTAATGGAGTTGAGAGTAATTTGATGAACACGGTTTCTGAACCAGTTATCAAAAAAGAAACGCAGAGAAAATTGTATTAATTGATGTTTAAGACACTTCTCAACTCAGCCACAAGGCTCAGATGTAATTTCAGGAAGATGCCTATTATTCTAAATGCCTCTTTTCACAGCCCAGCTACTAAACATATCTTTAGTTATTTTCTGGATGAACGCCATTTTTCAGTTTCTTTCTTTCTTTTTTAATTTAGAATTGTTTTGATTATTATTATTATTCCAATATTTTTCACTTTTAGCATCATAACGTTTTATTTTAATGAACCATAATTTAATTTTGCTTTTGTTCTGCATTTTTTTTGGTAGATCTAGTTGGAATGGTTCACCTTAGAACTTACCTGATAACATGGACTGATTGACTATTTTGATTGATTCAAAATTTGTATCTAGTTCTTTTCTTCCCCCTGGATCACAGTGCTTGCTTGATATTTTGCCTATAGTAATTAATTACTTTGGCAAGAATCCTATATTAGCCACCTCAAATATGCTTTGAAGGTGTAACATCAAATCAGTAACCCGAGTGTTAATTACTTTCATAAAACAAACATCTTTTATTTTTTAAAAAATTATTTATTTATGTTTGCATTACAATTCTTAATACACCATTATACCATAATTTATCATATCTCTGATTATATATAAGGTATATTGACTCCAAATTAACATCTTCATACATGTATTTTGTATAATGATGAGGGTCTCCTTTCACCATCCATGCTATTCCCCTTCTCCCTCCCTTTCCCTCCCACCCCTATTCCCTATCTAGAGGTAATCTTCCTCCCTTGCTCTCCCTCCCAACCACATTTTGAGTCACCCCCCCCTTATATCAGAGAAGACATTCGGCATTTGTTTTTTGGGGATTGGCTAACTTCACTTAGCATAATCTTCTCTAATGCCATCCATTTCCCTGCAAATGCCATGATCTGATTCTTTTTTATTGCTGAGTAATATTCCATTGTATATAAATGCCACATTTTTTTATCCATTCATCCATTGAAGGACATCTAGGTTGGCTCCACAGTTTAGCTATTGTGAATTGTGCTGCTATAAACACTCCCTATAATATGCTGTTTTTAGGTCCTTGGGTATAGTCCAAGAAGAGGAATAGCTGGGTCAAATGGTGGTTCCATACCCAATTTTCCAAGGAATCTCCATACTGCTTTCCAAAACAAACATCTTTTCACAGCAGTGGAAAAACTAGGGGAAGAACAAGATCTTGAAAAGAATTTCTGAGTAAGAGGGGAGGAAAGAACAGGAAAAAAGGTTTTCAAAATGGTAAAAACTTGGGGCAAACGTAGCTTACTTTACAGTTTTGCCTAAAATCAAAACTAAAATCAGTTTTTAATTCTCTTTTAGGAGAATTAACTGATCCCTGCTTATCAATCAGAAACTGTGCCACAGCCAAGGATATGAGGAAAAAGGTACCCTCATACATTGTTGTTAGAACTGAAAATAAGTACAATCACTCTGGAAAGCTTTATGGAGATTCCTCAAAAAACTAGGAATGGATCTGCCATTTGACCCAGCTATTCCACTTTTTCATATATATCCTAAATATCTAAAAATCAGCCTAGTACAGAAATGTAGCTACATATTAATTCACAATAACCAAGCTATGGAGCCAACCAAGGTACCCTTCAACAGATGGATGGATAAAGAAAATGTGGTATATATACAATGGAGTGTTATTCAATCATAAAGAAGAATAAAATTATGGCAAGGTTTGACATAGACTGTAAAAAGGTCAGTGGTTCCAGGGACTGGGAGGGAGGAAGGAATGAATAAGAGGAGCAAAGACAATTCTTAGAACAGTGAAACTACTCTATATGATACTATAATTGTGGATACCTGTCATTACACAAATGTCCAAACCCATAGAATGCACAACACCAAGACTGAATCATAATATAAACTATGGTCATTGAGTGATAATGATGTGTTAATATAGATTCATCAATTATGACAAATGTACCACTCACTCTGGTAGGGGATGCTGATAATGTAGAAGACTAACACATGTCTGGGGATGGGGTATCCTTGTACTACTGTTAACTATTTCTGTGAACCTAAAACTGCTCTAAAAATAAAGTTTATGTTAAAAAATGTTAAAAATTTATGGTGAGGTTTGGAGGGCATGTCAAGGTGCTACCATATATTATCAGTATTAGTTTCCTATTGCTGTTGTAACAAATAACCACAAGCTTAGTTAATGGCTTGAAACAATACAAATTTATTTTCTTATACTTCTCAAGATCATAATCCCCATTGGGTCTCAATAAAATCAAATCAAAGTGTGACTGTGCTGAATCTGTTTCCTTGCTTTTTCCACCCTCCAGAGGACGCCTGTATTCCTTGGCTTATGGTCTCTTCCTCCAACTTTGAATCTAAATGTGTAGCATTATCAGTCTCTCTCCAACTGATTCTTCTTCCTCCCTCTTCCATTTATGAGGACACTTGTGATTATATTGGACTCTCCAGGATAATCTCCCCAATTCAGTGCCAGCCAATTAGCAATCTTAATCCCATCTGCCACCTTAATTCGACTTTGCCATGTATCCTAACATATTCACAGGTTCTCACGATTAGGACATGGACCTCTTTTGGAAGCCATTATTCTGCCTACTATTACCTTGTCCAAATGGTTTTTTAAAAAAGTTTTCAACCTGGACTGCATAGCAGATTTTTTGTTGTTGTTGTTGTTCATTTGACTAAAAACTATGTAAAAGTACCCAAATGGCATATAATTATTTTGAGAATGAATGTATAAATGAATCCCATCCAGCTTTCTTTCAGGCAAATTGTTTCCATCTGCTTTATATCTATATAAATCATAAGGACTGTTGGAAAGACTCAGAAATCTGGCACAAATGAGAAAACTCTGTTTGAATCAAGTGTAAGCTTTGAAAATAAACCACCATTGTGTTTGGATAATAGACCATTAACAAAGGTTAATTTTACTTAAATCTCAGCACATTTTGATTTTCTAGAATGAACTTCAAGCAATTAGAATCTGTTGGGTAAACTTTTAAAACAAAAATCTGAATATATTGTTCTGAGTAGTTATGTAAAAATAGATTGCCTTTTAAAATTAACATCAATTTTCAAAATTAAAAAAATCAACAGGAAACCCATTTAAACAAATAAGAAGCAAACCGATAAACTGAAGAATTTATTAGAGCAACTTAGAACACTCACTGTTAGTTTACAAACTAATGACTACTAAATTGAGACTGTTTCTGAGCAGAAAGAACTTTGTTTTTCTTTTGTGGGGAATGAAAAGGGTGCTAATTAGAAATATGAAACATTATGGCATAATGAAGCTACTAAATTGCTCTACATTTATTATGAATTTTCTTAGCTTCAGGGATGTGGTGGTAATTTCATTCTCTATCTTATGTCCAAGAATCAGTTACCATCTGCCTTGGAGTAAGTTTACCTAAACTGGCACTTTTACTATCAATCTAATTGCTTATTTACTTTACTAATGGATTCTGTCCTCGTGGTGTTTCTGAGTTTAGAAGGGAATATACTGTATTCTAAAAATGTTAAGACTGTCTCTTGGGTCTTTTCAGACTAATGTCTTTCTACATTCACGCAGACAAAATTAAATACTGCAAGTTGAAGGATAAAATTCCAATGCATTTTATTCTTATAAAAAAAGAGAATATTATCCCATGCTCTCCTGGCCAAGTCTAAGATCTACAAATATTCTCACAAAATAATTCCTGATCACTATTTACATGTCCTCTTTCCAAGTATGTAAATATAAAAGATCTATTTCCTGGAATCCTTCCAGAGTCAAAGGCAAGATATCGGCTCTACCACAGGACTGTGCAGTCCTTTTATTTCTAAATGGCTTTTCTCATATGAAACTCTTTCCAGAGAAAACTCTGTATTGAGTTGCATCATTTTCTACTGGAGAATATAGAAACACACACACACACACACACACACACACATCAACTTTCTTTTGACTAGGTTCTGACATTATTTCCAATTTTCTCCAAGAATTGGGTCATTGTGGGAACAAGCCTGGTTGATTAGATCTCGATTCCCTATCCAAGTACCAATAGGTCCTTCCCCAAGGAGATTCAGTCTCTAAACTTTTCTGCTGTCTTTGCTTCCTTCCAGGTTCATACCACCTTTGGAAAATTAAGGATTTACCTATTTGATGTTTCCATTTGTGTCTTCTTCCCTGGGAGTGGGTTCACGAGAAAATTCATTTCTCATGGTGGTGAAAAAAGAAATAGGGTTCATGAGACAGAGAAGACATCCCTGGGCATAATTAAAGTCCAAATCACTTCCTTACACAAGAGACTTGCTGCTAGCATGAGTAATGCTCTGACTACCTATTTCCTTGGGTTTACAGTGAGAGTAGCAGGGAGGAGCTATATTGATGTCCCCATCGATGACCTAGCCCTTATAAGATCAAAGGCTTCAAACACTTCTGCTTCATGGTGAGTGGGTTGAATCTTCTAAGAAGTGGGAGCATTCTCATGTTACAGCCTATGATTCAGCATATTGATATGAGTACAGAGTTAAACAATAATTATTCTTTTGCATTTAAGGATATTGGGACTTGCTCTCCCTTTAACTGTAATATCATTAATCCAGTGTAGTTTATATGGGAAAATGCTAGAAAAAAAGACATAACCCTGTGACCCATTTTTTTTAAGCTAGTTGTCTGTTTTGTAAATGCAAGTGATTGATTTCTTATTGAAACCATTTTTTGCATTATTTCATTCATTATTTTCTTTTTTATTAATTAATTTTATTTTTTAAATACATGACAGCAGAATGCATCACAATTCTTATTATACATATAGAGCACAATTTTCATATCTCTGTTTGTATATAAAGTATGTTCACACCAATTCATATCTTCATACATGTACTTTGGATAATGATGTCCATCACATTCCACCATCATTGCTAACCCCCTTCCCCATCTCTTCCCCTCCCACCCCTTTGCTCTATCTAGAGTTCCAAAAAGACAAATGCTGAATGTTTTCTCTGATAGAAGGTGACTGACACATTATTTTATTTTCTTAGTTAATTTTTTTGAGACATTAAGTGACCTCAAACTTTCAATTCCCCTGCCTCAGCTTCTTAAGACACTGGTAAGACAGGTATGCACCATGACACCTGGCTCTTTGCTAATACAATTTAATCAGCAAATACCCACATAGAAAAATATATCTTAAATTTATTTTCACAACATTATTGAGGTATAAGTGACAGGAAATACAATTTGATGAATGTTGACATGTGTATATGTCCATGAAATCGTATCAGATGTGAAGATTATCAACATTTTTATATTTTAAATTTTCTTCATGCATTTTGTAATCTGTCTCCTTTTCCCACTTTCATCATCAGACAACTAGCAATTTGTTTTCTGTCATTGATGTTAGTGTGCATTTTGATAATTTTATATGTATAGAATAATAGTCTAGTCATTTAGCATGTGTATGTATGAAGGTCTGGTATCTCTCAATGACCATAATTACTTTGAGACTCATCCATAGTGTTAGATGCATATGATAGCTTATTCCTTTTTATTATATGGCCATATGCAATTTATGTATTCACTATTTATGAACATTTGGGTGGGTTGTTTCCAATTACCAAAACAACAACAAACTACTCTGAGCAGTCAGATCCTTTCATGAATATAAGCTTTCATTTATCCTGGGTAAATATCTAAAATTGAAATGGCTAAATCATTAAGAAATTATGTTACTATTTCAAGAAACTGCCAAACTCATTTCCCAAGTGGCTGTGCCATTTTACAGCTTCACAATTGATGGATGAGCCTTCTAGTTCCTCTCCAGCCTCACCAACATTTGATATGGTCAGTCTTAATTTAGGCTTTCTTGTAGCTGTGTGGGAGTATTTTATTGCAGTTTGAATTTGTATTTCACCAATGACAAATAATGTTGAAACTCTGTTTTTGTGCTTATTTGCTTTAGTGTATCTTTTTTTTTCTTTTTTTTAGTGAGGCGTCTGTTAAAATTAGTCCCCAAATTCCCATTCAGATATAAAAGAGCTTGAGAAGTTTCTGATACAATAAATGATTACCACTGAGGTAATGGTAATAAACAACCCAATCTCTTGGGTATATTACCCTCTGGTCATGTAAATGGGTTTTCTCCTCTGATTTCAAATCACTTTGAATTCACCATTTCAATACAGAAGAGCATAAATGAATTTCAATTTTTTCTGTACTTCATCAAACTAATAATTCCTAATGGAAGTCAGTGCTCACAACAACATAATTCAGGATATGTAATAGGTACCATTAAATATTTATTGAATGCTTCCCATAATATAGGCACTATCCTGTCCCTGAAATATTGATGCAGAAGATTTTGTCTTCAAGGAGCTTGCAATACTGTAAGAGAAACTCATTGAAATGTGCTGCACCCTAAGTTCTGAAAAAAATAAGGAAATAAAGGAATACCAAAATACATTAAAAAATATTGCAATAATCAAAACACTTAAATCATGGGCCATGATAAGGCAAACTGAGAAATCAGTCAATCGGACTTCATATTATGAAACTTTTAAAAATATATGCACTTGGTGCCACTGTAGTGGGTAATTAGCAAAGTGCCAGGCCAACAGTACCTAAAAGGCACTGATAATAGTACCATGTGTGAATCACCCTTTCAAAAACACCATGCAAGATATTTTACATACAGCAGTGTTTACTCTTATATAGTCCAGCAAGTCTGGGCTTGGACATCCATTTTACAGATAAGGGATCCAGTGATAAAGCCTTGTGGTAAAGTAGTTTCTCTAAGATTAATCCACCAGAAGTCATCAGAACTAAGATTTAACACAGATACAGATTCAGATTCCAGGACCTGGGGTTGTGGCTCAGTGATAGAGTATTTACCTAGCATGTGTGAGGCACTGGGTTTGATCCTCAGCACCACATAAAAATAAATAAATAAAGGTAAAAAAAATACAGATTCAGACTCCATGATACTTTGCATACATCTTTTGTTGATACAAAAAATAAAATAAAATAAAATTTGCTGGTGACCTTTCTCTAGAAATAAAACCATAGGAAAATCAGCTCAGTGCTGCTGCTTTTTGTTGTTTTACTCAATAACACCTTAAAAGTAAGAGTAAACTGGTTAGAACAAAGATAAAGCTACAACAAAAGGGACTAACACAACATTCATTCTGGCAGACCCATTGTCAGATATTTATGCTAAAAAGTTCTCTAGAAACTAAATGGTAGCATTCCAATGGGACCCCCATTTTGAAACTCATTTCCTGATTTGGAACCCACACATACCCTATGCATTGATTAGACTGTGAAGTAGTGACAGAATTCACCCTGCCAGAGAAGTCATCGACACTCTGAAGTAAAGAGTTTCAATTGGGACACTTTTGGAATTCTCTGCTGCAACAACTGACCTAACTTATGCATTGAAAGTCTTCTGGGCTCCAAGCTCTGCTCAGAATGCTCAGAGAACATGAGTGAAGAAAATGCTAGAGAGTAGGACCCAAGGCTTCCCAGTTCTGAAGTACAGTTTGGGCTACAGGAAAAGTATTAACCTGTGGGAATAATGTGCGGTTTTTGCATTTATTTTGGAGGAAGCACCTGTATCTGCTCTTATGATCCAATGTGATCTGATTATTCCAATGTGATCTGCAGGGTCCTGGGAATCTCCCCTTCCTTCTAAAGCTAAAGATGAATCAGATGGGAATCCAGAGGCCTTTCCCCAAATCACCATTATTTAATGGTAGCTGCTTTAACTCAGATAATTGAAAAGAAAGCTCACTTTATTCTCTGCCTCATTTATTCCACAGACATAGATTGAACATCTATAGGTCCCAGAACCAGGTCCAGAAGTGGAGACATGGATCTGACAAAAGCAGAGACAGAACTGGAACCCCTGGGTGAGTTGTTACTCTTCCCACTCTCTCTTCCTGGATGGAGGATGAACATGACAGTGGAATCTGGCCTGCTCACCTCCCCTGCTCATGTCCACCACTGCCTGCTCTAGACTTGCAGCCCCTTCAGTTCCTGGAACATGCCAAGATCCCACAAGCTGCAGCTCATTCTTGTTCTCTGTCTCCCATACTGTGCTTCCTTCCCTTCTTGACTTGGCTCAGTCCCACTCAGGCTGCAGGAATCTTGAAACTTCCTGCCCTTAGGAGTCCTCTCCTCATTCCCCATGCCAAGTTCATTTCCCTACTATCCCTTCACAGCATCACTTGCTTTTCTACTCTAGAATTTGCCAGGCCAGTTTCTAGCTACTTATTAGTGTGATTATTTGATTTCCACCCATCATCCGTCTTCCTACCCCCTCTCAC
Organism: Marmota monax; assembly: GCF_021218885.2. Lineage (NCBI taxonomy): Eukaryota > Metazoa > Chordata > Mammalia > Rodentia > Sciuridae > Marmota > Marmota monax. The sequence goes on from NW_026694639.1 coordinate 2,796,202, forward strand.
CCACATGCCCTCGATGCCAGTTTGAGGAGGACTAGACCAGTTCTGCTTATTATTCTATCATCTGCACTTTCTACAGTGTCTGGCTCTTAGTAGGTACTCAGCAGTGTTAGTTTTTGCCTTCCCATGTTTCCTTCATTCTCTGACCCTTATCCTCCATTCTCCATTCATTCATCCAATGCAGAATATTTAGGCTTCAGGGTTGTTGATCTGCCACCTGCATACTCAATAGCTTTTGAAGACTTTTGATTGCCTAAAGGGTAACATCTGAATTATACAGTAGGGCTGTATTCAAGACTCTTTACAATCTGACCTGAGGATCTTTATTTATTCTTTTAAAATATATTCATTAAGCATAGACTATGCAGTGGACACCGTGTAGTCACTAGGAATTCATTGGTGGACAAAGTAAAGATTCTCATTCTTATGTAACAAATGAGTACTTTTTATAGTGTGGTAGAAGGAAATACATACTGTAGTAAGAAGGAAAAGTTGAGCAGGGTGAAGATGAAGGGGAATGGTAAGGAACTGGTGAAGGTTTGCAATTTTAAGTAGGATGGTTAACGTAGGACTAATTGTCTGAACAAAAATTGAAAAACCTGAGGGAGTGTGATGATTTCTGAAAGGCCTCTAGGCAGAGGAAATCGCCAGGGCAGTCCTCTAAGGTGGGAGCATGCCTGGTGTGTTGGAGGAACACCAAGTAGGACACTGTGGCCACAGTGGAGTGAATGAATGGGTGAGGAATAGGGAATGAGGGTGGAGGGGCAAAGGGGAGTCAGGTTATCTTGTCATCCATTATAATAACTTGGATTTTCACTTTGAATAGCATGGGGAGCCATTTCTATAGAACAGAGAGGAGAGAAATAATATAGGTTCATCTATATTCTAAATGCTTCTTCTAACTGCTCTGTTCCGCCCCGCCCCCGGCTTATAGATGATAGAGGTAGAGAAACTAGGGTGAAACTGGGAGGTCACTCAGGAGACACTGCAGTGTTCTGTGGTGTTTGGACCATGGTGGTAGGTATGCAGGGATGACTAGAAGGTTCTTAGGGGCTGTTCATTCCCAGAATTTTCAGCTTGCCATGTACATGGCCTTTCTTCTGGAGAAAGACCTTAGGTAAAAGAATATATATGGCATTTAGAAGGTGGACTAAAGAATAGAGGCCCAAGGGATAGGGATAGGGTATCCATACAGACTCCACTACAATAATGAATGAAGTAAAGAAAGCACTTGGGCAGTAGGGAAGGGTTGGATGCATTGGCGGATGCCCAAGGGCAGTATATATAGGGTAGGAGGGATTGCTAGGAAATTCAGCTCCTAGGACTCAGCTGAGTCATGGACATGAGAGTGAGGTCTGTTATTGTGGCTATGGGCTTTGCTGAAGTCAAGTTAAAGTGCATGGCCATGGCTTAGAGTGGGGGGAGAACTCACAGAATATTTGAAGGAGTGATTATAATGACTGCTCATGGAACTTAACCTGAGTAAAATGAAGAGAGAACAAAGGTGATAGGATCAAGGGATTGAAAATCTCCTAGGGGTTGAAGGGCTGGGGAAGCTGAGGTACCAGGAAGAGAGAGCTGAGACGATAGCAAGTGTTAGTCAGGGTATATGACCTTGAGATTAGGGATAGGTAAAGGCTATTGGTGAAGTGACCTTGAGAATGAGGATCAAAGGAAAAGTGGAGAAAAAGATCACTGTAAGAGAGGACCTCAAAGATCTGAGAAGCCCAAACGTCAGAAATATCATCTGTGAGAACATTGAAATTTCCAAGAACAATTCTAATCCTGGGATGTTGGAGAGAGGGGCAACACGGCAGAGGCTAAAATCATCAAGAAATGAGGAAAACCATCCTGGGGCAATGAAAAGTAGAGAGTAAAATAATTTAAAGACTTGCAAGCCAGAGGTAGCTTGTTAGATAAATTTCTTACCATTCTCCACCATTCAAACCACTACCAGGAATAAAAACAAATCTCTCTTGATGTTACTGGACTGCTGCTACTCAGCCATTGAGTATGTCCCATAAATTAATTAAATCTTCATAACAATGCTATAAAACAGGTGTTATTGTTGTCTTAATCTTACACTTGAGGATGCTGAATAAAGAAAAGGTTAGATAACTTCTCAGTGTTGTACAATCAGTAAGAAGAAGATCCAGCCTTCAAGTCCTGGCCTGGTCTCCACTGAGCATGCTCTTATCCACGTGCTTTAATGCTTCTCTCAATTAAGACCAAGACCTTATCAAACAGAACCATTCCAGCATTGCAACATGACTCCATTTCCATTTTTACTCTACTTTGTTATATAATCTGACTCAGATTTTTCACAAATAAAACCAATCATTCATGTTCATACAGTTAGCAATTTAATTCACATTGTACGTGCATGAAGACTGACTATAGGAAATAAGAAAATGGAATGTGTAAAGCAGGTGGTGAGACCAACCTCACATGTGTTCAATGAGAGGTCTTCAGGCCTCTGGGGTTTAGTAAGGAAGCTGTTGGAAGTCGAGGTCCCTAGTTTGGTAGTATTCCATTCTTGGGATATAGATTTGGGAATTGCCCACATGAGTTGTGATTGCATATAAGGTCATCTAGGGAGAAACCAAAGGAAAAAAAAAAAGAGGAAACAGACGACAGAGTAGGAAATACCAACTTTTGAAAGGTGGGCTGAGAAAAAAAATCAACAAAAATCTGAGGAGAAATGATAATATGGAGGGAGGGGGAAAGAATGCTGTTCTAGAACTCAAAAGTGGAACTTCAAAGAGGAAGGGATGAATAATAGTGTTAAAACCCACAATAGTGGAGTAAGAACCAAAAATGGCAACCTGGAAGTCATCATTGGTGTTTTCTCACACAGTAGAAACCATTGTGGTAGGTTGAGGAGTTAATAAAAGGTGGAGGTGTGAGGATTCCATGTCTCGAGCAGTCTTTCGGGAACTCTGGTGGTGAGAGAAAGAAGGGGAATACAGTGTTGGTCTGAAAAAGAGTAAGAGGAAGGGAGGAATTCTTAATTGAAACTATTTTTAGGTTGGAAAAGAGACAGGAGAGAGATAGATAAAGAATGAAAGAAGCAGAAGGTTTAGCTGATAAAGTGCATGTCAGGGAGTGAATCTTATAGCATTTGTAAGTATTTTTGTGCATCTCTGTGTGTATGCTAGACCCATAAGAAATGTTTAAGAGATGTTTTGGCTGAATGAATGCAGTAATGGTTAGGATTCAGTACAGCTCACAGAGAAGAGGAATCACTTTTCCATTGAGGAAGTTTCAAGTTCCCTTCCAGATATGCCTTCCTCTCTAGCCACTGCCCACCTCTAAACCCTTAATGTCCCATGCCCAATAACACCAGATACTCTCACCAAAATGGAAAATGACTTCACTATCTCTTTGTCCCTGACTCTGTGGTTTTCCATTTCTCTGAGATGACCTTTTTATCTCATTCTTCAAGAGTTACCTTGAATGGCAACTGTACCATAAAGCCTGCTTTTCTTGTGAGGTAGAATTTATCACCACCTTCCGAGGGCCATTGCGACTTTGTGCTCTTATGTCTCATGGAGCTCTTAGACATTCATTGTCATCATGCTGTGTCCTGTCTGAATTCCTCCCATTGGACTGTAAACAAGCCCTGGATCTATTTGTACTGAGTTTCTAGAACAGTGCTGGGGACACAGTAGCAAGTAAAAGATTATTTACTGAATGAATGAGTGAAAGAACTATTGAATATGGTTTTCCAACACTAGCTACACTAGTAAGAAGCTCAGTAAAGGTCAGTTATTGGTTAGACTCAGGGAATATCATAGGTGCTTTTGAAGATACTGCAATGTCAAAGACTAGAACAATAAAAATTATGGTCACTTGATTACAGATACAAAAGGATTTTGATTAGCTCTGCTGTAACTTAAGCACATTGACAGAACATAGCCATAGTCCAACACCTCTCAAAAGCAGAACTGTGTGGCTTGGATAGTACACAGATGGAACAATTGGAATTTTTATAAATACATTTACTAACAAAAATTCCCTTCTGCTACTGTTGCCTAATACCAAGGCAACTTTGTTTAAAGTGCAAGATGTACTGACAGCAATCAGAACCTTGCGGCCATGTATTTACTTTATATACATTGAAACCAAAGGTGTTGCTGAGTAACTTTTCAAACTCTGATGTTTTGCTACTGCTCATGCATCAGATACATTGGTTGCCTAATCAACAACCATTTCCAGCCCCCTTTCTAGGCTAACTGAAAATGAGTCCTGTACAAATGTTTGCCATGTTGTGATTCAAGGGAGTTGGGCCTCTCTCCAGCTCTTAGAAAATTAATATTGATGAACAGAAGTTAGTCACAGAAAGCCTGTTTTAGTTAGATTTTTGTTGCTATGACTAAAATTTCTGACCAGAACAATTTCAGAGGAGGAAAAATTTACTTGAGCTCTCATGGTTTTAGACATCTCAGTTCTTTGACAGCCATCTCCATCCCATGGGATCAAGGTGAGGCTGAACATCATGGCAGAAGATTGTGGCAGATGGAAGTGGCTCACATGATGACCAGGAAGCAGAGAAAGAGACTCCACTTTCCATATATAAAATATATACCTCCCCCCCCAAGACATGCCCCCAGTGCCCATCTCCTCCAGCCATACCCCACCCTCCTTTAGTTAATCCCATTAGGGGATTAATTCACTTACTGGGTTAAGGCTCTCACAACCCAATCATTTCTCCTCTAAACTTTCTTCCATTGTCTCACATATGACCTTTTGGGGGGACACCTCACATCCATACCATAACAAAGCCCATTATACCTTCTAGTGGTTGGTAAGACCAAAGAATTCTGGCCATTCTTCTTATTCTAAAAAAGGAATGTGAGAGGGGGCTTGCCTTCTTCTATCTTTTGGACATGTGTGAAGATGTCATTCTTGATGCCATGGTAGCCAAATTGTGACCAGGAAGTGACAAGTCTGAGTAGAAAAATGAATGCAATGAGAAAGGTGGAAAAACCTGGGTCTCTGGTGGAGGAGCCTCTGAATGAATCAACCCTACTGCTGTGTGTGTGTGTGTGTGTGTGTGTGTGTGTGTGTACTTGTCATCACTTCAGCCTGTAGAATTTACCTTTGGCTTACCTCCACTACCTTCAGCTGAGTGCATCCTGAGAGATGCTATTTGACAAAATTTAAAAGCAGCTTTTCCAGCACTTACAAGTTACTTAACCAATATACTTTAGTGTGACTTCTCAAGCCACTGTTAAAAGGTCTTGTAAGTTCTGTTACTGATTTCTTTTTAAATTGTAAGACTAATACACAGTCATATCAAGTGCAAATTTCCTTATTGAGTGTTCATTTAAAAGAAATAAGCACTGTGGAGTATTTGACCCAGTTAATATTACCTCTCCAGTACACAGACAAGCTCTCGCAGCACTCAGCTTCCAGAACCATCCTGCTGCCATGATTGATGGCAGAGGTTTTTCTTTGTGGGGCACATGAGCTGAAGAAATTTCTGCTTCAACTTTCATTTTGAAATATATTGCAGGAAGAATGTGGCAAGTGTTCTGATCTGCATAGATGTAACACTAATTTTACAAAACCTATATTTAGTAATCCACACTTATTTACAACTGAAACAATGATGGTGAGAATAATTATTTTGACTTTTGTAAGTACTTACCGAAATCTTGTAACATACCAGGTTTTCCAGGAAGAAAGTAAAATGTAATGATGAAGAATAAGAGCTTCTGTTTTGAACAGAAAATACATGACGGAAAGAAAAATTGAAAGGGGAGAGAGCATGCTTCCCAGTGGAAACCAAGACCAGTGTCAAAGCTGGGGAAGGTGGGAGCAGGTACCTCCCTTCCATTTGCCTTGTCTTTCTTTGTGGAGGAATTTCTGTTGCTGAAACTATTCTTGCCCCACACCCTATTCCTCTCCTGGTCAGTGGTCACCTGACCCTAGGCAATGAATGAAGCCATGGCGGAGTCCACCCCTTCTGCTGTACTTTTGTTTGAAGAGTGCTCCTCTTTTGACTAGGGCTGTGGTTGACTAGCAGAATCCCTCCCAGAGTGTGAATCTATCTGATTCAGCCCAGCTTGCATTGGTTATAAAAGTGGCATTTTAATTAGCACACATCCGACTCCTGGGTTACTCTCAATTGGATCTGAAGTCCTAAGAAGAGGGTGCTCCTATCACTAGAGGCTTTGTGAGGCATGAGATCACAAACCATATTGTTGCACACAGTGCAAGGGAAAGGCGAGGCAAAGAATGGGAGGAGCATATATCTTCCCATTACAGCCCCCCCACCCACCCAAATACATATAAAATCCCTCACCTCAGTCTCTTTCAACTAGAAATCTCACATGTTTTGACTTCTGGAAGCCCAGGCTTTCTATTCATTAGACAGGCTCAGAAACCTGCAACAAAAGCAATTGTTACTGCTTATTGCAACTTTACTAAATGTAGGTTAGGGAGTGTGTCACATCTGTGTGTAAAATGTAATGACATGTCAAAGCCAGGAAGGATCCCCCAAGGTCCTCACTGAATCATATACAATGAATTTTGCTACTTTTCTAAAAGCTACACAGGCATAGGAGCATTGTTTCATGGAACCTGGGCACAAATGACAATGTCAGAGCACTTCCTGCAGTCACCATGAGAGCAAGAAGAGTAACAGGTGAGCAAAGAGATAGGAAAAAAATTATAAAAACCATTGTTGAACACATATGAGACACTCCAGTTGCATCCAGAAATACTTGGTGGAGAAATTTTAGGAGGTGAATTTGTGTGTTATGCAATTTAAAAGCTAGAATTAGTGCTATTTAGATTATTACTATGGTGACCCAATTTGATTCATGGGTTGGCAAGGAGAAGGGAAAGGTGGATTGCAGTAAAAATTGTAAGGCTGATAATGATGGTGTCATTATTATGGATATAAATTCAATTTTGGAAAGATATGTATTATGGTTTAGATGTGATGCGCCCCCATACATGAGATAATGCAAGAGGGTTCAGAGGGGAAATGATTAGGTTGTAAGAGCCTTAAATCAATCAGTGAATTAATCCATGATGGGATTAACCGAGTGGTAACTAGAGGTGAGTAGGGTGTGGCTGGAGGAGGTGGGGCATTGGGGGGTGCACCTCTGGGGTATATATTTATATCTGACAAGTGGGGTCTCTCTGCTTTCTGATCATCTTGTGAACTGATTCCCTCTGCCACACTCTTTCATTATGATGTCCTGCCTCACTTCAAGCCTCAAGAAATGGACCCTGCTATCTACGGATTGAGACCTCTGAATCTGTGAGCCCCTAAATAAACCTTTCCTCCTTTACAGTTGTTCTGGTCCAGTCCTTTAGTCCCAACAACAAAAATGCTGACTAAAATACTGAGTTTTTTTGATTAGATTTGAACATGACTTTTATTTATTTCCAACTTGCAGAATTCACCATGAATTGTACCACTAGAACATCCAGGACACATGGCTCTTGCCTATAGCTAAGTCCTGTAGAAAGAATTGTCTGGATCCTGGCCTGGAGAATGGTTCTGACCCAGTTCCTGAAGCCTAATCTGCCATGCTTTTTGGATGACATGTCTGGCTTCTTAGCTCTCCCAAGCTCAAGTGCCACTGTATCTGCCCTCAGGCCCTATGTCAGCTCTCTCATGGTATTCCCTTCACATGTCACTTCACCTGCCATCATGCAACACCATCTGGAGGAGGAAAAGTGCTCCCCGGAGCCCTGTAGGCTCCTAGCAATAGCACTGCTTCCCAGGCCTCATTCCTTTCAGTAGGGATGAGGAGGAGTCCAGAGCTCTGGGTCTGAACCACGTGGTGCTGAGAGGGATATGTTTTTGTCACATCTCCAACATAGATGTCTAACAGACATCTAAAACTTTAAATCTCCCAAAATTGAACTTTTAATTCTTTCTCACCAAGTCTGCTCTTTCTGCAGATTTCCCCATTGCAGTCAATGATGTGATGTAGTCTTTGATGCTCCCTGTCCTTAAACTTTACATCCAACTAATCAACAAATCTATACTCCAAATATGTCCTGAATCTAATAATTTCTTATCAACTTCATAGAGCTGTCTTTATCTAAGCCAGTGCCATCTCCTAGGTGGATTATTTCAGTAATACCCCAAGTGGCCTACTTGTTTCCTTCAATCAAACTTGTGTCTCCCTTTCATCAAAGCCTATTATCAACATAATTTTTGGTCTAGTCCTTATATATATAAGTAAATCATGTCACTGCTTGGCTCATAATCCTGTCTCAGCTTCCTCTTTATTTTAGGATGATGCCTCACCCAAGGTTAGGCCCCCCTCTCTGGGGTGATCCATTTTCAGTAAATGAACAATGTACTACTACAACGTTACGACTCTGGGATCCTCTTATATAAATTTCACAGACAATTCTGAAAGGCCAGCCCAATGTCAGATGTCCCTATGTTGGATTTATTGAGGGCTTTGTGGTGTCTTCATTACAGTTCAACCTTTCCTTCTGCCCCAATCCCACTTCCTTTAGGTTTTCAATTGCAAAACCCGTCCCAAGAAAAATTGTGTACAGAAACTTCCATTTCCAGGTCACATGATAGTAGGATTACATTTCCTAACTTCTTTTTCCTTTGGTGGAGCCATATAACTTGTTCTTGCCTATTGATTATTATTAGCAGTGATGTTTGTTGGGTGTATTTGCCAGTGTGAGTGTTCAAGAGTATTCAGACAGTGGTTTCTCAGTGGTGTTCGAGTTAGCAGAAGTGGAGCAACCCCTGGGTCCATTCTGGTCTTCTAGAAGAGCCACAAACATTGAGTTTGTATGTAGTTCATCATAACCCATCCTATATTTCTTGGACAAGGAGATGTGGTAAACCTCACAAATACTTTGTCATATTATCCCCACTATAAATGGAAAACTTCAAGCAAATTGATCCTAGAAAATAGCTTTGGGTATCTTAGAACATCTGATTATCAAATGTAAAATAACCTCTTGTATTTACTATGAATCACAATACTGAAGATAACAGTACCAGAATATTGTACATGTAAACTTGCTTTGACAGTTTTGGTTGGATAAGATCATTGATGGTGGGGGCAAGATATTGAATAAACTGTAGACAAGAGTGAATTTCTTCCAGGCAGATCATACTTACTTCAGTTCAAAAACATCTTCCTCTGTGAAAACCCATCTCCCACAATCCAATCCCTACTCTAGGGGAAGCTAATTCTTATTTAAATGGACAGTGGGAATGCAGTGACTTGGATCATGGTCTCTGACTGCCTCCTGGCTGAGTTTGTACTGGGAAATTCCTATTTGAAGGTGCAGGTCAAGATTGCCCAGTTGCTATGGAGATGCCATGCCTGAGGAGGCTCTGTGCAAAGGCATGGTGCTATATCAGTCTGAACTTTGAGCTCAGGCACCAGCTGCTGGGTATAGAGAATTCTGAGCATAATAGGATAACCACAGTGTATCAGCAAGTGACCATGACCTTCAAGGCTCCCACATATAACCTTTTGATGATAAAACCTATATAATAAATGTACTGTACTAGCTCTGTACATCCTCTATCAGAAGATGATGTCCCACCTGGTCCCAGCTTTCTCTCTATAAGCATTTGTCTTTTCTGAGCCCCCATTGCCCCTCAGCAGTTTCTGAATTAATGGCTGTGGAAGTGTCAGTATATATATATGCTGAAATCACGGCAAATATGTATATATAACGTGATTCAGGATATGGTGATGAAAAAGTTAAGATCTAAGATATTTACATCTGGAAAGGGTGGATTTGAACATACACCAGCATATTCAGTGAAGTGTTCTAGGTATTGTATTCTGTCTGTTTGGGATAGAGTGTGGGGTTAGACAGGGTGAAGATGTGTCTCAGAAAAGGGAGTGAGTCTGTAGCCCAGGCTTAACCGACAGAAGGAAACTTACTCACTTTTGGAACTGTGTGTTTTGGATGACAAATTGCATGACCACTCTAGTTTAAGCAAGGATGATCTAGTCCATCTGTTTCAAAAATTATCACTTGGATCTTAGGGTTTAAGCTTAGATAAGCAGTGTAAAAGTGACTACCCATTTGTGGGTCAACTGAGGTCTAGAGCTGTGACTTATGGACTATTTACTTTCAGTGTTAAGCATATGGAGTGTGTGTGTGTGTGTGTGTGTGCGCGCGCGCATGTGTATATGCTGATTGAACACTATCAACTAACTGAATTACTAATGACTAAAATGATTAAATTACTAAAGTCATTTTTTAAAAGAACACCTTTTTGAAATTTCAGGGGGTTTGTCAAAAAGCCTCACATAAATTTATTTATGAGAAAGTAAAGTGACTTTACACATAACCTTAAAAGTCAATTGGGAGGCTGGGGAAATAGGTCAGTTGGTTGAGTGCTTGCCTTGCATGCACAAGGCCCTGGGTTCAATCCCCAGCACCACACACACACACACACACACACAGTCAATTGGTCTTAGAAAATTTCCTTGAATACTCATTGTCTTTTTCTACTATATGATAAGGATATGAGGATTCATTTGATGGAGGTCTCTAAAAATTTTCTGGGAAAAAAATGTGCTCTAAATGCAGTCATTGTGCTCTGGTCACAATGTGGAGGGAACTTGAGAAAGTAGGTGTCAGATTGTTTGAGAGTTGTAGATGGAGCTGGAAGATCAGGCTGAGAGTCGAATGGAAGCAACTGTGTTTCTAGTTTCATGTGAGTTTACGACTAATACACCTATTTTAAAGTCATAAAGGCAATTTATTGGTTCAGATTATTTTCTCTCCAAATTTTCAGGCCCATTTTTGTATAGATGGAGGAGCTTGGTAATGTGGATGCTTTCACATTTCCCAAAGCTTTGATCATCTATTTGAAGACTTTTGCTTTCTCCCAAGGGATTGGTCTTAGATGAACATATGCAAGTTGGCTTCATGTTGTATGGCATTGAGCAGCTCTCAACATCATCACTTAAAGAAAGTCTCCAGCCTTCTTGCTGGTTCTTGGAGTTTCTTCATCAGAGATAATTCAATTCTGGACAAAAGCAATGAGATAAGCTGATAGAAGAGCTAATATCCTAATTTAAACAATTTTGAATGATTGTAAAGTTGGTATATCCACCCCGTTATAGTAAATGGTTTCTATTGGTGTCAGGCTGTTGAATGCAAAGGTACTGGAAGAAAGAAAACTTTAAAAAAAGACAATTGATGAAGAAAATAAAGAGTTCTTTACTTATATAACTAGTTTGCTCAGAACTAGCTTTGTTTGCTGTTTTTCCAAAGCATTGCCTTCAGCTAGTCAGGAAAAAATGATGTGGAAAGATAATCTTTCATGTAATTATGTTCCACTGAATAAAAAACATAACTAACAAAAGTGCTAATTGGAAACTAAATCATTGCATTTTGAACTATAATTGGAGAGTAGGATGTGTGTGCCTTGAGTGAGCTGGTATGTACCAGGTTACTTTATTTGCTCTAAGAAGCTCAATTCCACTCATCTTATACTGCTATCAATTCATAAGAAACATACTTACTCCCTACTTTCTTCAAGTCCATAACTGTTTTTGACAAAGCGAAATATGTGATTATAAATTCTGTGTAAATGAACAACACAGATTTGAAAGGAATGCAAAATATTTAAAATTAAAACCCAAATTTTGTTGAAAAGACTTCTAGCTTTGCTAGCAAGGTGCTTGTTTCATTTTTAGAAATAAACTATAACGAATAAAATAAAATGGGTCTTTCTCTAAGGAAGCAATTAAAAATTTCTAAAAATTTACTTCTGCAGTTAATTCCCTATCCCAAATTATTATTGAATATTTGGCTGTAGAAGCTTTGCATTTTGATCAAGCAGGATTTAGTTTTCTTTAGAGAATAACTAACACACTTCACTGCCTCAATAACCTTCCCATGACATTGTCACATACAAACTTGTAGATGCAAAGCTTCAAAAGTGAAGTCTATCTGTGATTCATTCAGAATTACAAATGGGAAGAGTTAGCATGTTCCTTATTCATGAAACTGAAGAAAAACAAAACCAGAAACATTTGTGATGAGCTTAAGGTCCCCTTTATTATGTCCAATTGCTGTTTCTATATATAGAACAGGAATAATTTATCTTACATGGTTTTTAAAATAATCCAGTATAAATATACTTACTACACTTTTCTCAGCCTATACTGGTATGCCTGAATAAAGAGGTTGGAGATGATATCTGGTTTCTATATATGAACAGTATTTGCAAGACAACATAGGGTATCTGCTTGAGATGTACCCATTCTGATATTATCTGAATGCACTGACATAAGTGTCCCCAGATGGGGTAGCTGCTGTCTTACTGCTCACCAAAATCATTTCCTCCTTTGGGGAAAATAAGAATCTGCACTCTCCAATATGGTAGCTATTACCCACATTTGGCCATTTAAATTTAAATTATATGTAATTAAATAAAGTTAAAAATTCAATTCCTCAATGGCATTAGCCAAATGTCAAGTGCCCTTTAGCCACATGTGACAGATGTCTATCATTTTCTACAGTGCTGATAGAGAATAGTTACATCATTGCAGAAACTATTGCACAATAGTGAACTAGATTCCATTTCTTAGTTTTCCCTCCAGTTATTGGGTTCTGGTCAATGAGATGTGAGAACTAATGTATACCCAGGAAGAAAAGCTCCCACAACAATTGGTTATTCTCTTTTCTCTTCTATGGAAATTTTGTTCTGTTACAAATTTGTGAAGAAACAAATTATTAAGAAAGGCCAGTAAAAGGTCACAGGTGAACTGGAGTCACCTTTCAGCAGACATCAGATTAAGGGGATGGCTTTTGAACCTTGTATTGCAGATGCCCTCAAAGTAGTTGTCACTCAATTGACAGAGGGTGTGGATGTCAGGTGGAGAGATGGTGGAGACAGAGGAGCCGAGCACAAAGAAAGATCAGACTTACACATTATATCAAGGAATAAATTTAGGAAGTCAAAAATTGATAAAAAAAGCTTACAAAAATTTTAGGAAACTACTTTTTCAAGAAATGAGAAGCCTAGACTAAAAGTGGATATTTGAAATATTCCTAAAATCCCAAACTTGCACTAGCAGGAAGCCATGGATTCTCCATTGGGCCCACCTCCTAGATCACAATTTCACTATAGCCTCAGTGTATATAAGGTTGGGCTGGTCCTCCCCCCGGAGGACAGAGCTAGAGACACAGGGAACAATGTTTGAGTTAATGTGCCTGTCAGAAAATATGAACCAGATTCTAATGAAGAAACTTGCCCACCTCTAAGGCAGGTTCAGTTTACAATGTCAAGATGACAGGATTCCATCCTTAGGTCAGTGATGCTGGTCATCTTCCATTCCTTTTAACAAATGGAAGAGCGTGTGATGTCATTCTAGCTCAAAAGCACCATTGCATTGCAAGTGTGTGTTGGGGAGGAAGGACTAGTGGGTATAGGTAACTTGTCATTGAGTCATAAGTTATCAGACAACAGAGTCACATCCAGATGAAGGGAACTAGGTTCTGCCTAAAAATCTGGCATTTTAAAGTGGGTTCATCAACTGGATAGGATTTTGACTGTTCTCTTTCAAAAATTTGTCTCCATATGGTTCAATGTCCTCATTTTAACAATGAGGAACCCAAGATTACTAGAGGATGAAGGTGATGGTTTCAAACCACACACTGGACTCAGAAATAGAGCTCAGGGATCTGGGCATCTATTCCAGTACTATTTTCACATGTGTTCCCACTCAGACAAACCTACTAACACAAGAGTCCCGATTTTCCAGCTCTATGTAAGGAGGTGACACTGAGGAAATGAACTTAAAAATGGTTGCAATATTTTCTAAAGTGCATTCATTTAAAATAAAAATATTTCTACATTAAAATAAATTACTAGATGATATATTCTAAGCACATGTAGAATATTTGGTATCATCACTAATTGGTTATTGGTCAATGTGAACCTCCTTGGAAATGGTTTAAAAGAAATAGTTTAAGGTCTACATTCTATATTCTCCTAATAAATTTCTCAAATAGTCCTGTTTCAAGAAATACTTGCTATCCAATAACTAAATTATCTTAATATTTATGTTTTATGGGTTTTTTTCTCCCTAACTTCTTTTCTGTCAACTTTCTATGTGTAATCAGGAGCAAGAGCTGGAGATATTGATGGTACCTTCATCCAATAACACTGATATTTTGTTCTGAGAAAGAAAACATAGCAGTTATCATACTAACATTGTAGGCAAAGATTCTTAGAGTAAGGAATTCAGAAATAATTTAGTTTACTTCACTCACTCTATGTTATGGTTTAGATATGAGGTGTCCCCCAAAAGCTCATGGGTGAGACAATTCGAGAAAGTTTAGAGGTGAGATGATTGGGTTATGAGAGCCTTAACCTAATCAGTGGATTAATCCCCAATAGGGGTTAACTAGGTGTTGCTGGAGGAGGTGGGTCTTTGCGGGTATGTCTTTCAGATATATATTTGGTTCTTGGTGAGCAGAGTTCTCTCTCGTCTACCTGGTGGCCACGTCCTGAGCCACTTTCGTCTACCTCACTCTTCTGCTGTTCTACTTTACTTTGGGCCCTGAGGAATGGAGGTGATAATCTAAGGACTGAGATCTCTGAAACCATGAGCCCTAAAACAACAATTTTCTCTTCTAAGTGTTCTTATGAGATCTTTGGTTGCCAATGGTGAAAATCTGACTAAAACACTCTGCAATCAAAAGAAACTGGATAGTAGCCAATTGTACCTGTTATGTAATGAGGGATCAGTAAATATTCGCTGGAAAGAATGAATAAACTTTCTTTTCACTCCATATTATACAGTCAGTTAATGACAATGTGGCAGACATATGAATCCCAAATTGATGCTCTCTGAATAATTGTCCACTTGATATATTTGATCCATTAACTATAACAATTAATATTGAACATAGTTTTTACTTGGGAAAGACAGTTCATCACTGCTGCTGGTCTTATCTCACTTTGAACAATCTCTCTCGGGTTTTGTTCTGGGCCTTCAGAGGCGTAATTGCTGTTCTGAGTTTTGTCTTCCTTCACTGGGGTGTTTCTTCTCCCTTTCTGTTGTTGTGGTATTTAGGAGCAAATATTGATGGGAACTTACAGAAGAGAAGCAGAACTGAACTGGTCACTTTGTCAGCTGAATTGTATAGGTTTCATCCACTTCTTTGTTCTTGTCCTTACAGTATTTCCATCTTTACCCATACCCACCATGGATAGTATCTTTGGACCTCAACCAGAAAATTCAGGCCCCATAGGTCACGAAGACTTTCCCTGAGAAGTTGGTTCTGTCTTGTTTACTGATAGATGGGATCTTCTTGGTGCTTGGAGTTTAGATTGTTCTCTGTCCTGTAAATTAGATTTATTTTATTTTATTTTATTCTGTGTCCTAGCCATTAGACCTGTATAATTATAGTATTAGAGAGAGGCCTGTATAATGATAGAGCTGAGAGAGGACTTAGAAAGTCCTGAATTTCAACCTCTCTCCAACTTAGGTGTGGTTTATTAGTTTCCCTTCCCCTTTGGATTCTGTATTCTGAAAGTTTTCTTCCCCCCCCCAAACAATGTATTTGCATTAGTAATCTTTAAATTGTTTTTCCTTCTTTTACTACCAATGACATGTGTAATTGCTATTCAGAAGTTCTCATCAGCACAAGACTGGTTGTCACTGATTGTGTCACTGCACCAAGGTGATAACAGTTCCTGGTGGTAGGGGAAAAAAAGAAAACCAACAGAATGATAAAACTTAAAGCCCTCACGGTGTTATCTTGAGCAAATGCAGGTTTTCCACTAGGCTATTTGAAACTGAAAATAGCTCACAGAATACTCCTTAAAAAGTCCTTCAGAATCAGGGAGCCTTAAGCTATGATTCACAGATTTAATCCTGCTGGGGTGTTTTGTAGGTAAGCAAACAGAGACCCAAGCCACACTTTCAGTATGGAATGGGTCAGATCTCAGTTTCTTTTGACTCTTAATCCATGTCCTTCCTATCACTCCATGCTTCCTACCTTCAAGAGGAGAGGAATCTATTATCCTAATGATGATCATTATTATCCAAAGTACAGGTATGAAGACACGAATTGGTGTGAACATACTTTGTATACAACCAGAGATATGAAAAATTGTGCTCTATATATGTAATAAGAATTGTAATGCATTCTGCTGTCATATATAAATTTTAAAAAGTTTAAAAAGTATGTTACACCAAAAAAAAAGAAATAATTAAATAATTAAACTGATAGAATAAAAACTCAAATCCAATGGGGTGGCGGGGAACAGGAGAGGAATCACCACATCCTGTACCTGCCACGGAGCTTCTGAAACTCAGTCTGGGCACATACAGATTCGCAAACCCTAGAATCCAGATGCTAGAGTAGCTGCGAGTGGAGAGGCAGCATGTCAGAAAGCACAATTTATGGATATCTAGACATATTCTGAAATATGCAACCAAGTCTAAAAGGTGTATCGTCTAGACTGGACTGGAAATTTCCTGCGTCTAGTTCTATACACTACGGGGTAATTCTAAAGCTGAAGATGTCACCATTTTCCTGAGGAGGTCTTTACTTTGGGCTTATATTTATTTGTTTTAGGAACTACTTTTAAGCGAGGCATGGTGGTGGATGCTAATCCTAGCACTTGGGAGGCTGAGGCAGGAGGATTGCAAGGTCAAAGCCAGCCTCAGCAATTTAGCAAGGTCCTAAGCAACTTAATGAGATGGCTCAGTGGTTAAGTGCCCTTGGGTTCAATCTCTGGTACATAAAAAACAAACAAACAAACAAAAAACCCTACTTTTAAAAGCATTAAGTACTATTCTAAGTACCTCACAAATATGAACTCATTTAATCTTCCTAACAACCCCTTGAGGTGGGCATGGTTATTATTTCTACTTTGTTGGTGGGAAAATTGAGAACCAGAGCAGTTGAGATTGTTGCTGGAAACCACACAGCTTCTTAGCAACAGAAGTGAGCTATGAGCCCAGGGTTCATGTTTGGTTCTGACAGACTAACTAGCCTGTGTTAAGGAGTGATGAGAAGAAGAGAGATCCCACAGCAAGCTTCATCTTTGAGTTCAAGTCTTGAGGATCACAAAGGCCATGGATCGGCAGATGGGTTTTCATTTCATGGTACTTATTTCTTGGGGTCGATACAATGAAATTGTTATCGGGAGGAGAATTTTGGGATAACATGGAAGGACCTGAAATCCTTGCAAGCACATCAATATGACACATATTTGATGATTATTTGATGTTATTTTATTGTTTGGAGGATCAGGGGGCCCAGCTGAGGACAATGAATGTCTCTCTCTTCTTCCAGTAAAATGTAATTGCTCCTCATTCATCTTAATTCTTGCCTGTCCATCTCTATTTGTGGAAAAACAATGTTAAAGTGTTGATTTGTTATGTTTCTGATTGGACGTTGTAAAGAAAACATTGTAAAGAAAGCCAGGCTGTATTTTTTTTTTCCTGCTTCAACAATAAATAACAAAAAAGTAACATTAGCATCCAAACCACACCAGCCCCATTGTAGGCAATCACCAAAGGATGAAAATGCAGAATCCATCTTCCATGAACTAGCAGGACTGCTGTGCAGTTGGTGAAATTATCCATGATTAAAAAGAGGAGAGTTCAAACTGCAGTAACCTGGTGAGAATGGAAATGTTGACCTCACTTTTGATTTTATTGTTTACAGGGAATTTCTCTTGCTTTGGCGGTCCCCAGGCAGCACGCGTGTTGGGAGAAAGTACAGTATATTATGGATGCTTTGGTCAAAAAAAAAAAAAAAAAAGAAAGAAATGTATTCCTCTAAGAGAGTTCCTTGAAGTTAGAATTTGTAACATTCATCTTCAGCAATCCCCAGAGGTTGTAGATACATTTGCTTGGAGACTATTCCAGCTGCCCAATCTTTAATAAAACAACTGGTGGACAATTATTTCATTTACCTCCTACTGTTCAATGACATTGATTCCTGTGGCTTACAGGCTCAAATACACCAAATTGGAAGAGATCATGGTGGTGCATAATGTGGTCACAACCAAGTACATTGTTCTGTGAGGGGCACTGGGGATGACAGCGTCCTTCCTTTAAGATGTCTGTTTAGCTGTAGAGCTGATCAGGATAGAGGAGAGTCTATTTCCCTGGAGTCCGTGTTTCAAGAGGAAGAAAAAGAAATAAGCAAAGAACATTAGTTGGAATTCTTTTTTCTCTACAGTATGTCCTAAAGGATCTATTTTTTAAAAAAAAATATCAATCGCCTTCCAAAAAATGATACACTTTTATTTCTTAGAGCTATCAGTTAATTTATGTATACCAGCAATGCATTTTAAGTTAAGTAACCATTGAGGGACCTAAAAGGAAAATATTTTCCATTTTTATCTGTGTAGTATCATCACAATTACATGACAAATTCAGTCAATTTAGAGGGAGAATTATGTCCCTGTAAGTTCCAAAAGCACTCAGATGAACTGATTGGTCATTATTTTCTTGAAACATCCACCATGTAGCACATATATGTCCTGTGGTAATACAGAATATGCAGAATGTGAAATGAGCAACTACTAAGTGCTTAGTAAGGGTTTTTTTTTTTTTTTTTTTTTTTAATTTTTAACCTTTGGCAATTGGAAGGTTTTTGCATAGTAAATGAATAACGATTATTATAATCAAGTTTTATTTCTTTAATAATGCTACCAAATTAATTAGTAAAAATTTACTCCAGCTTGCAATCTGTGGAAATTTGTGTACAAATATTGGAAGTCTCTGAGTGCTTTCCTCCATTTAATCATAGACACGATTACTTAAAATTGCCTTAATCTTAGTTTTTTTTTTAAATTATCTTGGCAGATATTTACTTGTAAAAGCTGTTTCCTTGGACAGAAAATATAAGTCAGTCCTTCTTATTAAAAGGCAAAATACTTGTTTTTTTTTCTTTGATTGTATAATTTTGTTTTATGGATGAACACTTTAATCATTTTCTGAGCCAAGGTTTGTGTAAGAAAATCTACCACAGGAAGTTATTTTTTCTGGAACCCTATTTGCCAATGCTCAGTAATAGTCATCACTTTAGTTTTTATTTTTTGGTAGTGAGGATTGAACCCAGGAACACTTTACCACCGAACTACATCCCAGGCCTTTTTATTTTTTATTTGAGACAGGATCTTGCTAAGTTGCTCAAGGTCTTGCTAAGTTGCCTCGTGTCTCACTGAATTGCATAGACTGGCCTCAAACTTGTGATCCTCCTGCCTCAGCCTCCCAAATTGCTGGGATTACAGGTGTGCAAGACTGCACTTGGCCATCACTTTAGATTTTAATGGAAAATAGGAGATGAAGACTAGAGACAAAAGGTTTCCAGTTTCAGTAATAATGATGAAAACACCAGGATATAAACTTATCTTTAACACATATTGGCTAACTAGTGGACCTAATTTATAATCCACATTGTGGACTGAAAATTTTAAAAGTTTTAGAGGGTCATGAAAGTCACTATGGGGTCAGGAAATAGTGAGATGATAATTAGGATAATGATTGCAAACTCTGTAGGGATCAAAATCACCTGGGAGCTGTTTGAGTTGGGCTACTTTTAGTTAGTTTTCCAACAGATCCTTACTTAGAATAACTTATACAATAGGGGACACTCTGGTGTCTAAGGGACTCTGAGGCATGAAGGGCCAGGAAATCTGGAATGGTCTGACCTCAGTCCTTGTCTCCGATCTTCTCTGCTTATATGTTTTCTATCTTTTTCTCATGGATTTCTCTGCTTCTCAGAGGACTCAGAAAACCTTTAGTCATAGAGAAAGCAAGGGCTTTTCAGAGAGAAAGAGGGAATGAAAAATGAGTTTCTCTCCTAATCCCTGTTTGAACATTCCTGCAGAATGAGCCAACTGGCCACATTAAATTGACTGCTCACCCTATACCCACCGACCAACCAACGTGGTGGTGAGGAGATGATCACAGGTGACAAGATTGTCTCTGTCATAAGCACATGAGGGGAGACTGTGGGAGTGGGCATGGTTCACAGGAGTGATCAGGAGCTGGGCAGATACAACTATAGAGACGCATAGGAACTTTAAAAGATATATCCACTGTGTACATGGACCACATTTTCTTTTCCATTCATCTGTTGATGAACATTTAGGTTTATCCCACATCCTGGCTATTGTGATACCATTCAGCCATAAGAAAGTGTGAAATCCTGTTGTTTGTGACAACTTGGATGGACCTTAAGGACACTATGTGAAATGAAACAAGCAGGGCCGAGAAACACAAACACCCCACGATCCTGCTCATAAGTGGAATCTAAAAAACTTGAGAGCAGAGTAGTGATTTCCACAGACTGAGGAAGGCTGGAGGGAGAAGTTGGTGAGTGGACATGTTATTGTTTGATAGGAAGGGTAAGTTCTATAGCAGGGGGAATATATCAATAATAATGCACTAGATATCTAAAAGGAGAGGAAGAGAGGAATTTGAATGTACTCACCATAGACAGTGATACAAGTTCAAGGTGATAAAAATACTAATTACCACGAGTTGATCACAACTCAATGTGTACATAAATCAAAACATCACCTTATATCTTGTAAACATGTACAAATATTATGTCAATCAAAAAAAAAGATCTAAACACTTCCAACTCCTGCTCGGATGGTGAGTGCTGGAGAGAACCTCACTCCCAAGTGTCAATTTAAAAAAAAATGAGACAAGGAGGACCTTGTCTTGAACCCTCCTCTTCTTATCCAGGAGAGTGGTGGCAAGGCAACCAGTTTGGCACGGAGGCTAGGGGACTTGAGTATTGACTTAGCTGTGCCAGACGCAGAGGACAGTTAGCAGAGTGCAGCTAGGTATGTGAGGAGTGTCTGAGGCTGGCCCCATGCACATCGGCCTCAGGGAGGGCAAGACCCCCAGCGGATGACTACAAATATGGGGATTTACAACCTGCTCAAAGACTTCTTATCCATAAACCCCAGTAACTGCTCACAGAATCAAGTAGGAAAATCCGAAGACATGCACTATGGGGTCACAGCACAGAGGTCAGACATTCAGATTTGATCCTCCTCTTTCTCCCTTATGAAACAAAATCCTTAACCTGTGAGGAGAGGAGTAAGCAAACTGTCACCCTGAGGGTTCTGGGAAAATTGCATTGCAGTTGAGGGGAAGGAAATGGAAAAAATTCTTGAGCCTCAATGGAAGGGGAGGAATGTGTTCTGGATGTAGAAATTCATCAGGATTGAACCCACTAGGAGAAGGAGCTGTGTCCTGGGGATTTGCCAGGTCTTCCAGGGCTGTCTCTGGGAACATCCAAGATTCTGTAAGGATCCCCACAAGTTAGTGGGGATGCCTTAGTTAGCTTGGGCTGCTGTAACAAAACACCATAAACGTCATTGTTTCTTTTGCTGAGAAGAAGCTTTTTAGTTTGGGTCTATCCCGTTTATTAATTCTTGATTTATTTCTTGTGCTTTAGGAGTCTTGTTAAGGAAGTTGGGGCCTAATCCAACATAATAAAGATTTGGGCCTACTTTTTCCTGTATTAGGCACAAGGTCACTGTTCTAATTCCTAGGTGCTTGTTCCACTTTGAGTTGAGTTTTATGAATGATGAGAGATAGGGGTTTTGTTTCATTTTGTTGCATATGGATTTCCAGTTTTCCCAGCACCATTTGTTAAAGAGGCTACATTTTGGGAGCAAATTTTTGCCACACACACATTAGATAGAGCACTAATTTCCAGTATATATAAAGAACTCAAAAAACTTAACACCAAAACAAACAAACAACCCCATCAATAAGTGGGCTAAGGAGCTGTACAGACACTTCTCGGAACAAGATACACATTCAGTCAATAAATACATAAAAATGTCCAACATCTCTAGTAATAAGAGAAATGCAAATCAAAACTACTCTAAGATTTCATCTCACACCAGTCAGAATGGCAGTTTTCAAGAATATAAACACCAATAAGTGTTGGTGAGAATGTGGGGGGAAAGTTTCACTCGTACATTGCTGGTGGGACTGCAAATTGGTACTACCAGTCTGGAATATGGAGATTTCTTAGAAAACTTGGAATGGAGCCACATTTTGACCCAGCTATCCCACTCCTCAGTCTATACCCAAAGGACTTAAAATCAGCGTACTGTAGTAACACAGTCACATCAATGTTTATAGCAGCTCAGTTCACAATAGCTAAACTGTAGAACCAACTTAGACGCCCTTCAATAGATGAATCCATAAAGAAACTGTGGTATATATGCACAATGGACTATTACTCAGCATTAAAAGAGAATAAAATTATAGCATTTTCAGGTAAATGGATGGAGTTGGAGAATATCATACTAAGTGAAATAAGCCAATCCCAAAAAAGCAAAGGCCGAATGTTCTCTCTGATAAGTGGATGCTGATCTGTAATGGTGGGAATGAGAAAAAAGGAGGAACTTTGATTGGGCAAAGGGGAGGGAGGAGAGGGGAGGGGGCATGGGGGCAGGAGAGATGGTGGAATGAGATAGATGTTACTACCTAAGTACATGTATGACTGCATGTACAGTGTGACGCTACATTGTGTACAACCAAAGAAGTGAAAAGTTGTGCTGCAATTGTGTACAATGAATCAAAATGCATTCTGCTGTCATATACACCTAATTAAAATAAATAAATTGATTATTTTTAAAAATAAAACTGCACTAGGAAATTAAAAAAACACACACACCATAAACAGAAGGGCTTATAAACAGCAGACAGTTATTTCTCATCATTCTTGGGGCCGGAAGTCTGAGCCCAGGGTGCCATCTATGGTGAGGTTGTGGTGAGGTGCTCTTCTGGTTGCTGATGGCCAACATCTCTCTCTCCTCACATGAAGGAAAGAGAGCTCTTTAGGACCCTGTTACAAGGGCACCAATCTCATTTAAGAGGGCTCCATTCTATGATCTAATCATGTCCTATAGTCCTACTCCCTAATGTCATCACATGGGGATTAGACAGCAATATACAAATTTGTGGGGGCTGGAGGTGAGAAACATTTGATCTATAACAGGCAGTATAGATGGAAAAGCCTGAGGCCACTATGATTTACATGAAAAATCAGGTCAGAAAAGGGCAAACTCCTTCTTCAGTACATATTTTTTGGGGGTAGGTCATGGAGATTGAACCCAGGAGCAATTACCACTGAACCACATCCCAGCCCTTTTTATTTTGTATTTTGAGACACAGCCTCACTAAGTTGTTCAGGGCCTCAATGTGTTGGTAAGACTGGTTTTGAACTTGTGATCCTCCTACCTCAGCCTCCTGAGCCAAGTACATAAATATATTTTGACCTCCAACCTGGAATATTTTGTCTTGGTGGATCTGGAGCCAGCCTTAGGAATATGGCTTTTTGTTTTTGTTTTTTAAATCTCCTGGGGTTTCCTCCAGAAAATCCAAGACTTGTGAGGTTATGAGTTTGGAGTGAGTTGCAGCGAGAATTTAAACAAAAAAGGAAAAGAATTGATCAGCTTAAGAGCAGCACCCAAACTTGTTTTGTACACAGTTGTGGTTGCCAGATTTATAATGAATTCAGAACACCCTGTTAAATTTGAATTTCTGACAAACAATCAATACATTTTCACTATAAGCATGATTGTTAAAATATTTGAGTATTTATCTGAAATTTAAATTTAGCTGGCTGTCCTCTATTTTTATTTGGCAGCTCTAACACCAACGTGTCTCCAGTACAGGGTCTAGAACATAGTAGGTGCTTAATAATTATATAATAATAAATTGAATAATACCCTCTAACCTTTTGAATTAATTAAGTTAATTTCTGGACTGATATGAAAATAAATCTACTTTTATGTACATTGCCAACTAAAGGGCCCCAGAGTCTTTAAACCACAAATATGCCATGCAGGAGGCAGAGGTTCCCATTTGTCTGTTTTCCCATTCTGTGGTTGAGATGGTCATTAATCCATATGTTCAGGAACCATGCATGGCCTTCTTGGAACCAATCTTCAGGAGACTTAATGTTTTTTAATAGTTGCAGATCTCTAGAGAAATGGATAACACATATTGGTAAGAATTATAGAACTAAAATGGGTCTAGATGATAAAAATAACTTTCTTAGAAATAAGTTCTGCTTTTAAATATAGTGTTTTCTTTTATTCTACTGATATAATTTTTTCATTAATTTTTTTATTTGTAGATGGACCCAATACATTTACTTGTAGATGGACACAATACGTTTTATTTATTTATTTTTATGTGGTGCTGAGGATCAAACCCAGTGCCTCACCTCACCCATGCAAGATGAGCAGCTCACTACCATCAGCCACAACCTCAGCCCCTGATATTTTCATTCTTCTTCCTCCCCTTTCCACCTCTCATGAACTTGATGGGTGATGACTATTTCCTTGTGACCTACAGAAACCAACAGTGAACAACCAGTGTGGTCATCATCTATCCATGCCTATTGATTAGGGTAGGTTCAATTCATTTAGCACATGCCAAACCAATATCCTTGAATAATAGACATCTACTTCCCCCTTGACCCTCTAATGAAGAATCTGTTGGCAATAAGCTGTAGTCACTTTAATATGGGTGATGACAAGAATCAATCAGGGACCACTTCCCTTTCCCAAATGTGAAGATGGAACACCTATGCAGCAAGCATAGAAAGCAAGTTTTATTTAAACAGAGATAGACTTCTCCATAGAGAAGTGGACCCAGAGCTGGTGTCCAAAGAAGTGGGGATGCTGCCCCTTTTATGCAGTTTGGATTTCCTTTGTTCTCATGCCCTCTCCCCTTATCTTGCCTACATGACCAAAATGTGGGCCAAAAGGTAGACCCATCCTTCGAAGGAAGGGAGCAGACCAGGAAGCATTAATTAACAACTTCTATAACTTCTTGCATGGAGGAACAATTCCCTGGGGGTAGGTTGCCTTGGCACCAGGTTGGAGGAGGAGGGGGAAGGGATCTGGTGGTATTAGCATTTATTTGATTCTGTTTCGAACCAACTCCCATCTCTCCATTGGACCTGATTATTTATTATTTACACTTACTGTCCTTTTTATCCCCCCCACCCCAACTTGAATATTAGATCCTAGGTTTAGTTTTCAATTTGCTTTATGATAGTGCAGAAGGCAAGAGAACTGAGGAGATGAAAGATAAAAAAAAAAAACCAAAAAACAAAAATCAAAATTCTGATGTCATTTATGGTGATAGACAAATAAATCTTACTGTGGAAATAATATCTTATTCCAGACAGAACTGTCTGGATAGCTAAATGTAATTTGCAAATGAAAAATCAAGTAACTACTCAGTGTTTTGAAGGGAAGATGTAACTGAGCCTTTGGTTAAACCAAAAGTTAGCTTTGCTCTGAATGCAGAAATGCTATCAGTTTCCTCCCAAAGCTACCTGTATCTGGTGTATGAAGTTGCTGGTGAGGCATTCAACATATTTGCATAAAAGGATTGGGGTCTCCTGGAGTTTGGAGTTATTATTTTTTATTTTTTAAAATTTATTTATTCTAATTGGTTATATATGACAGCAGAATGCATTTCAATTCATAGCACACATATAGAGCACACTTTTTCATGTCTCTGGCTGTACACAAAGTAGAGTCACACCATTCGTGTCTTCATATATGTACCTAGGGTAATGATGTCCATCTCATTCCACCATCTTTCCTACCCCCATGTCCCCTCCCTTTCCCTCTCTCCCCTTTGCCCTATCTAAAGTTCCTCCATTCCTCCCATGCCCTCCTCATCCCCATTATGGATCAGCATCCACATATCAAAGGAAACATTTGGCATTTGTTTTTTGGGGATTGGCTAACTTCATTTAGCATAATATTCTCCAACTCCATCCATTTACCTGTGGAGTTACTGAATTGAAGAACAGAGGACTCTTTTTTTTTTTTTTTTTTTTTTTTGGTCACAGGCATAGGTAGAGAGAGGATGGTTTTGGACACATGTTTTTCAGCCTGTGCCTGTGTAAGTCACCAACATATCCTTCCCAATGGACCATGTACCTAGCTGCCACTCTCTGTCAAAGCTATTTGGATAAACACTGGGACACCACTCTTGGGAGTGTGGAATAGGGACAGTGAGAAATCAGTAATGAACTGTAGTGTTGAAAAGGCACGAAGTCTTCAGAGTCCTGGAATCTGACATTATTGGGATTTACAGCCATGAATTAGACGAGAAAATGGATCTGCCCAGAGGACAATCGAAGGGATCTGAAAGAAAAAAGCAGAACCATAATGTTCTAGGAGGAGAGGAGAGAAGTGCTGGGTGTTGCAGCTGGGTGGACTTTTCACTCCCTGAGGCTTCCAGGCCTCTACAATAAATACCTGCTTTCCCTGAATTTACTAACACCCGTTTCTGCTCTTTGCAATCGATGATCCCCTGGCCCTCTGTCCCCACCCCCCCATCTCATTTCTGTTGACATTTCCCTAGTTATCCTCCGTTATAGAGGGTGGGTCTTCCTAAGCTGCCCTGACTGAACATAACTGAAGATTGAGGCAAATTTGAAATTTGCAGAAAAACTTTGCTTTTCCAGGCAGTTTAACCTACTTTACCTAAGTTACAATCATGAAAATCCATTAAGTTTTCATCTACATTCTTAGTTTAAGCCACCATTAGATTCCTAGGAAAGGGCTCAGGTCATGGCTCAAGTGGTAGAGAGCCCATCTAACACATGAGAGGTACTGGGTTTGATCCTCAGCACCACATAAAAATAAAGATAAAAAAAACGATTCATAGGAAAAACACCTGCTCTCAATAGAATAGTCATTCTCTCAACAGCGGCTATTAAGTCAGAAAGAATTAGCAAAACACATCATTTCCGTTATACCTCAATACCAAGAAAGGTGTAGCTATTGCATTCTTTGTAAATTGCTATCCTCACAGACTGTTGCCAGTAATTGGGAATCATCAAAATTGGAACAGATTAGTTCAGTTTGCAACTGAAAAAATCCTCTTGAGTCCTTTTGGCAAGTATATATGTGTTTAATTTCAATTAGAAGCTGGAATCCATAAAACTATGTATTATGTAAGTTTGCCAACTGACTCCCATCTGTGAGTGTAGGAAGGCAAACCTTACCCCACTGAGATGTTTCCTCCAAAGGAAGAAAAAGAATTTACTATATGATTTTATTCCCTCTATTTGTTGGAATGTTCCTTACATTTTCTGGGACTCCATGCTAGTCTACTTGGGCTGTCAAAACAAAACACTGAGAATGGGTGGCTTAAACAAGAGAAATGTATTTCTCATAGTTCTGGAGGCTGGAAGTCCCAGATAAGGGCTGGGTTTTAATGAGGGTCTTCTTCCTGGCTTGCAGATGGATTCCTTCTCACAGTGTCCTCACATGCTAGAGAGAGGGAGCAAGATCTGTACCATCTCTTCTTATAAATGCACTAATCCCATCATGAGGCACCCACCACCTGTTATGGCTTGGATGTGAGGTGTCCCCCAAGAGTTCATGAATGAGACAATGTGAGAACATTCATAGGTGAAATGATCAAGTTATGGGAGCCATTGATGCAATCAATGAATTAGTCCTCTGATGGGATTAACTGAGTGGTGACTGGAGGCACGTGGGGTGTGGTTGGAGGAGGTGGTTTCCCGGAGGTCTGTCTTCGGGGTAAATATTTTGTACCTGGTGAGTGCATTCTCTCTGCTTTCTGATCATGATGTGAGCTGCTTCCCTCTGCCACACTCTTCTGCCATGTTGCTCTGCCTCACCTCTAGCCTTGAGGAATGGAGCCAGCTGTCTCTAAACTGAGACCTCTGAAACCCTGAGCCCCCAAATAAACTTTTCCTCCTCTACAATTGTTCTTGTCAGGTCTTTTGGTCACAGCAGCAAAAAAAGCCTAGCAAAACACCATCCTCATGATCTCACCTAAGCCTAAGAACCCTCAAAGGCTTTCCTTCCAAATACCATCCTATTGGGGGTTAGAACTTCCACATATGAACCACGAGGCTAGGGACACCATTCAGCCCATAGCAGGCCCTGTAATTGTGTAATTCCAAATTACGTTGGAAGAATCCAGGAAACTGGATTTGTTTGGTGTAAGTAACTTGTTTTCTTTTAAATGTTTGGATTTGCGAATCTCCCACTTCTTTTCTCCCTTCCTACCCAGTCCTACCGTCTCCGTAGCCTGCTGGCACTTCACCTGGCCTGCCATTATGGATTTGCCTGGATTGCTCTGAGTGCATGATAATGGCCCTTCGTGCTTTGCACTCTGCTGAGGATAAAAGCTTACGTTTTTCTTTTGAGGAGCAGTCTTATTTTTTTTTCTTTTTAATGCACTGAATAAGTCCTAAAGAAGCTGCATCCATAAGAAAAACTTGAAGGATTTCAAGTAAGTCTTCACTTGCAGTTCCCAAACATTCTGCTGTTGAAAATGTGTTTCTGGTATTTCATTTATTTTTATTTGGGGATGATTTGGCCTTTTTTTGATGTCACTACCACTTTCTTGTTGACAACAGTCACCTGTAAGAACAACCTGAGAATTGTCTACTTGGATTTTAGAACACTTCACTGACTGAATACCAAATAGGCATTTATTGAATGCCATCCACGTACTGGGAAATGTTCTGGGTTCTGTGGATATACCAACGCACAAGACAGCTAGAACAACACTAGCAAAGAGAAATAGGCGTTAAGCAAATCCACACGTAACCATGTCTGTCTATGGATAAAAATAAATCCAGGCAAGGAGAAAGAAAGTTACAAAGTGGTATTTGGGCAGAATCCCACATGAAGAGAAGTAGCATGAAACCATCTAGTAAGAAGTCGAAAAGGCAGCAAGTGCAAAGGCCCTGAGGTTGCAGCCTGCTTAACCTGTTTGAGGAATTATGAGGTCAGAGCAGACTAATCAGAGATAAGGGGAATGGAGAAACAGTAGGGAATGTGAAGGCTGAGACTAGGGGCCCTGTAGGCCTAGGGAGGATTTTGCCTCCTGACACACTAGTCTGGTGATCACTCCAGCCTCCATTTTACTTATGGGCCTTTGCCCTTAATCTTCCCTAGAAAACTATTGTGCCAGATTTTCAGATAATTTTCACTCATTTCTTTTAGACCTTTGTTCAAATGCCACTTCCTTAGGGAGGCCTCCCCCACACACCTTCTAGTTGCTTTTGCCCTGGCTTTGTTATTATTACTACTCTTGTTGCCATTATTGTTTAACCTTCATTTAATGCTCAGACTCTGCCTTCTCCATCAGCCGTAGCTCTGCAAGGACAGGAGCTGGCACTCTTTTGTTGTTTTGCACATAACTTTTTCCTCAGTGCCTCGCAAGCATAGTGCATGCCCCTCCCCACAATATTTACTGAATAGATAGATGAATGAATGAATGCTTTCACTTTATGAAATATAATGGTAAATAAATTAAATGCATGAATAGTCATAATAAAGGGAATAAGGTAGACTATTCAGAAGAAACTTTTTGAATCTTGAAGTATGTAATAGATACTCGTCTGTTGTAAAGGAAGGAGAGGGTATCCAAATTGGAAAAAGAGCATCAGCAATCTATTCAAACTGTGAAAAATGATGTTACCTCAGAGTGGGCCATTGGGGCTGACTTCTTGACGACTTTTTTTTTGGAATGTTTTATACCTAGTTTATTTTTATTTTTATTGGTTGCTCAAAACATTACAAAGCTCTTGACATATCATATTTCATACATTTGATTCAAGTGGGTTATGAACTCCCATTTTTACCCCGTATACAGATTGCAGAATCACATCAGTTACACATCCACGTTTTTACACCCTGCCATACTAGTGTCTGTTGTATTCTGCTGCCTTTCCTATCCTCTACTATCCCCCCTCCCCTCCCCTCCCATCTTCTCTCTCTAACCCCTCTACTGTAATTCATTTATCTCCCTTGTTTTTTTCCCTTTCCCCTCACTTCCTCTTATATGTAATTTTGTATAACCATGAGGGTCTCCTTCCATTTCCATGCAATTTCCCTTCTCTCTCCCTTTCCCTCCCACCTCTCGTCCCTGTTTAATGGTAATCTTCTTCTCATGCTCTTCCTCCGTGCTCTGTTCTTAGTTGCCCTCCTTATATCAAAGAAAACATTTGGCATTTGTTTTTTAGGGATTGGCTAGCTTCACTTAGCATAATCTGCTCTAGTGCCATCCATTTCCCTGCAAATGCCATGATTTTGTCATTTTTTAGTGCTGAGTAATACTCCATTGTGTATAAATGCCACATTTTTTTATCCATTCATCTATTGAAGGGCATCTAGGTTGGTTCCACAGTCTTGATATTGTGAATTGTGCTGCTATGAATATTGATGTAGCTGTATCCCTATAGTACGCTCTTTTAAGGTCTTTGGGGAATAGTCCGAGAAGGGGAATAGCTGGGTCAAATGGTGGTTCCATTCCCAGCCTTCCAAGGAATCTCCATACTGCTTTCCAAATTGGCTGCACCAATTTGCAGTCCCACCAGCAATGTACAAGTGTACCCTTTTCCCCACATCCTCGCCAGCACTTGTTGTTGTTTGACTTCATAATGGTTGCCATTCTTACTGGAGTGAGATGGTATCTTAGGGTGGTTTTGATTTGCATTTCTCTGACTGCTAGAGATGGTGAGCATTATTTTTGAGTACTTGTTGATTGATTGTATGTCATCCTCTGAGAAGTGTCTGTTCAGGTCCTTCGCCCATTTGTTGATTGGGTTATTTGTTTTCTTATTGTTTAATTTTTTGAGTTCTTTGTATACTCTGGATATTAGGGCTCTATCTGAAGTGTGAGGAGTAAAAATTTGTTCCCAGGATGTAGGCTCCCTATTTACCTCTCTTATTGTTTCTCTTGCTGAGAAAAAACTTTTTAGTTTGAGTAAATCCCATTTGTTGATTCTTGTTTTTAACTCTTGTGCTATGGGTGACTTCTTGACTTCTTATGAGAGATTGTGACAAGAGTCAAAGAGGAGCTGGAAAAACTAGTCTTTGGAGGTCTCCTATCTCACAATGAGAAATGTCAATGAGAGCCAGGCTGATGGCCTATATCTGCAGTCCCAGCTACTTGGGGAGCCTAGGCAGGAGAATCAGAGTCTATGAGTTTGAGACAAGTCTGGGCAATACACTGAGATCCTATTCCCAAAACAGAAAAAACAAAACCCAACCCCTGCCCCCCTAAAACAAACAAAAAGAGAAATGTAGATTGTTTAAGGTCAACAATACAGAGACCCTCTGGTTTCCAGAGCAGAGTGCTGAGAAATGAAAACAGTGTTTAAGAGTCAAGGGACAGATTTTTTTCTCTCATATATACAAACTGGAAAGAAATAAGGAATAAAAAGGAAGAGGTCATAAAAATAGAAGGAGAACACTAAAATAGAGGAAGGAGATGGCAGGGAGGGGAGGGAGAGGGGAAGAACTGTGGACTGAAATCGGCCAAATGATGCTCTGTGCGCATATGATTATATCACAATAAATTCCAGTTTTACACATAAGTTTAAAGCACTGATTAAAAAATAAAAAGAAGGAAAAAAAACCCATATGTTGTTGCACCTTATGTTGGTGAATCAAAGCAGGGAGGTAATAAAAGTTGGAAGGTTTTGCAGAAGCAGTTGCAATGGTTCCAATGAAATCATATTGTAGAAATTCAGAGCTAGCAGACCCTTAAACATTATCTAGTCTAAAACTTTTATTTTATAGATGAGGAAACTAGGCCTGTGACATGACGCTCAGATATTTAATGAATATTTATTTAATGAATATTTCCTGGAGTGGAAACCAGAAAAAATGCAAAGGACAGGAAGGTGTTAAAGAGAGAGAGAGAGAGAGAGAGAGAGAGAGAGAGAGAGAGAGAGAGAGCCAGCTGAGAAAATATTCCATCTCCTTAAGATAGAAAAACATTTGATATTTAAAATAAGTCCATCTCTCAGGAGGGTAATATGTATTGGAACTAAAATTATGCTGATTTGGAAGAAGAATTATTATTAAGGGTCTCGTGATAGAGTCACTAAGAGAATTTACTTCCTGATAGCAAAGGAAACATGTCATCTGATTTTGTGAGGGCTGACTTCTGATTCAGAGCTCTCTGGCATACAGCATAAAATATTGGGATGTACAGAGAGGAATCCAAAGTTTCCTGTTTGTATTAGGCTCAGAATCATAATCTTCTGGCAGGAGATGAGTTTAGAAAGTTCTAATTCATGAATCTTGACAGTCCAATTACCATGCTTCTTTGTAAAGTGCTTCTTTGAGCTATTCTACTATAAGCATAAGAAAAAAAAATTAAGAGAAATGTCCTGGTTGATCAGCATTTTCTTTGGCAATAGGTGTAAGGATAAATTCAACTGGACCAGGAGTATTGTTCCTGGTTTTATAATCACACCTTTGCAAAGTAGTTATTCTAGATATCCGTAATTCCTGCAACAAGAAAGCTCATATTTTAAAGAGCTGTGCTATCATCATGTTCTTCTCTGTGGAATCTGGCCATTGATGGGGGACCGCACATCCCAGTTTGTCTGTGATGGTTTCCGTTCATGACAGTTGTCCTGTGATGATTATTAATAGCTCCTCTGCTTTTCACTTTCAAAAGCATTCCAGTTTGGATGATGAATTGTATGGTTGTTGGAGGCTACAGAAGAAGATCCAGCTGTAGCTGTAATTCACTAGAAGGCTTGTTCTGACTTTTAATTTTGGACCATTTATCTCTCCTAACCTATGCCTTTCACACATAAAAATTTGACCTTTAATTATACGAGTCCTTTTCCAATAAAAGAAATTAGAAGTGACTTTAGTTCATTGAAGGGATGTATTTTTCCAGTGTCAAGTTGTTTCCAAGAGTGACTAAAGAATAGCAGATGATATTTATCATTTGTGCAATGGGTTTGGGAAGTGACTGAACACAACTAGACTTGAACAAACAATCTGTAAGTTGACTTTTAGCACCAGTCTTTCATTAACCTGTGGAAACACAGAAGTGTTTTTTGATCAGTTGTATTCTTCTGGCTTGTAATTTAGAATTGTACATCAAGAGATACTGTAGCTAAAGAGAGGAAGACTGTATGATATATTATCAATGGACTGAGAGTATAGCTAGCTAAAACAAAAAAAAAAAAATTTAAAGTTGAATAGCTATTTCCAGCAATGGCTTGAACAGTCTGGGAGGGACAATATAGGAAAAATCTTTGACGTTTTCTTTCAGTCTTATAAGTCACATACTTGCATTGTAGATGAACGTAAAATTCTTTTCTGGTAGTGGTTGAGCCCTTGTCTCCTCAGAGCCTTCCTGGACACGGGATGTGGAACTTTCCTTGGAACTCCTTGGGCTTCAGCGTCCTCTCCAGAAAGTTTTCCTTTGCTTCATCAAAAATCTCTCTTTAGGACAATTTTATTTCATTTCCTGGCAATGGTAATCAAAAGCATTTCATTACTCTTTTCACTGAAGTCTTTTATATTTTAAAGCCAATCATTATTTATTCCTTAGACTTCCCTTTTGAGGCTAAATTCTAAAATGTCTTTATTATTTTCTATAATTTTTTAAGGCTTTTGGTTCCTGTCTACTCTTCAGGAGTCACACTTAAGCTAGACACAATATTAGATTTACTAATTGAATATGTTTCTCACCTATGTTGAAAGTACTCAGTGCCTACAAGTAATCCTGAATGAATGGATACTGATATTTTTCTATGTATGAATAATATTTTTAATAATATTTTTCTATTATCTCAAGATAAAATTTATGTAGGTATGTCCTACAGTTAATCTCTTAATAAGATTTTGACTTCCTTTTCCAAAAACTCTACAGTGCTGGCTTGTGATTATCTTCTGGTTAAATTAGGCCATACAGGGCTTTCCCCCATTTTTTACCTTGTAATCAGCAAATCTTCTTCCTTTCTGCATTTTGTGTCTGCCTAATCAGAGGACATAATTTATCCTGATGTCATCACTCTGAACCTAAAATGCATTACACTTCAGCACATTAAATAAAGCCTATGTTGTTAAGTTTAATAAGCTCAATTTATAGCATAGCTTTCATTTATTCGTTTCACAATTGACTCAAATGAGTAGCAGATATTTGTTGAGTACATAAATGGATGAAAGAACCAACTAAGAATATTTGAAGTAGATCCATGGAGAGAAATTATGAATGGGATATAGAGCCAGATGAAAACACTGGATTCTCCAGATTCCACATCCTTTGGGAGAAGGGATGGCCATATTCTGTAGACTCTCACTTCACGGGGGTAGAATAGAAGGGACTGAAGAAGAGGAAAATGAATTATAGCTACCATCTTTATGCTTATCATTTATGTAAGTCTTTTAATTCTCACAAGCCTCCATTAGTAAGCATTTTAATCCTCATATTACAGGTTGGAAAACAGAATCCCCAGAAATCAAACCCTCCAAACTTTCACTGCTTGTAAGCAGTCTTGTTCATGAAACTTATGTTCTCAGACGGTGGCCTGTTACCACCCATAAATTGCAAAAGCCCCAAATTGCTATAAAAGCAGAAGTGTTTTGCTTTACAATTCGACATTGATTTTAACTATGGACAAAAGTCACGAGAGTCAACAACAGACTGACGAGGAGAACTTCCGTAGGGGATGCGTTGAACATGCTAGGGAAAGGAGGGAATGGATCAAAACAGTTTTGTTTTGTTTTGTTTTGACACATAGACATAAATTTCTCAATTTCCTCACACTAAGAGTAGCCAGCTATGGCATGTGAAATTCAAACAAACATCCTTAACACATAAATAGTTTAGTTAAATTGGATTTAGTTTAGAGCATTTTGATATTATATTTGAATATAGGTTTTTGTGCTATAACAGGAGCTGTCAATATCTTAAACAAGAGGACAAAGACAGCTCATAAACAAGGAACACGCACCAAAAAAATGCTTCCCAAACAATTCCCCCTACCAGCGCCTGCTTCCTAAGTCCACTATATACAGGAGAATGCATTACTCTGGCTGGTTAGAATAAACCTGAAGTCTAAATACACGTGTTTGTATTTCTATTTGCTGATTATGCCCTCCTTGAATTGGTATAATGATGGAAAAGTTTTAGATACCTTCCCATTGAACAGCCAAAAATGTAGAGAAATAAAAATTAAAGCAAAAAAATAATTTATTGGATAAACAGAAGATGATCATTATGTCAACAGAACTTGGAAAAGAAGCTTTGATGTCATTTATTTGTTCATCAAATTTGATGTGTTCTGAATTTAGAAAAACGGTCCAAGACAAAAATCTTTTCAGTACATGATCATTGCTTTCCAGAAACTTAAAAGAAAAGTACATTAAAGAGTTGTTTAAACCAGTCCATAAAAACAAGGGGAAGAGGAAGGGTTGAAAGTATGAGGTGAGTCCGGAGGAGAGCTCACGGGGAGATGGACTCACTCTGGCCATTTGCCACTGAGGAGGGAGGTGAGCTTAAGAACTTGCAAAGTCCAGAGACACTTCTTAAAGAATTGGATTTAGTTTAGCCAACACGTATGTGTGTGTATATATATGTGTGTGTGTGTGTGTGTGTGTGTAGAAGACTAATTAAAATGTATATGTGTGTAATATATATTATATATATGTGTGTGCGTATATATATGTGTGTGTGTGTGTGTGTGTGTGTGTGTGTATATACACACATATATACAGTGTGTGTGTGTGTGTGTGTGTAATCATGACCTGGAGCTACAGTATTGGAATTTGTCACCTCAGTGTAGAAATAACAGAAAAGCAGGTGCAGTGGTTGCATATATATTCATCTAATTTTTATGCATTTTAATTAGTCATAAACATTCAAAAGTTGGGAAATTTCATACCAAATTCCAGAGTTCCAACTCTGCCATAGTTTGGTCTACAAGGGACCCCTCTGCCCACGTGTTCATGGCTTGGTGCTCCGTGTGATACTATTGGAAAGTGATGGAAACCATCCAGAGGTAGGGCTGACTGGTGGGTCACTGGAGTCGTGCTCAAGAAGGGGATGGTGGGGCACTGGTGTCTTTCTGTCTTTGCTTCCCACTGCCATGTGCCCCCGCCGTAAGGTACTGTGCCACCCCAGGCCCAAAGCAACACAGCCAATACGTCATGGGCTGAATCTCCAGAACACTGAGCCAAAATAAAGTCTTCCTCCTTTTAAGTTGATTATCTCAGATATTTTGTTCTGATACTGGAAAGTGGACTCACCCATGCTTCTTTGAAAACATTGTAAAACCTGGTCACTTTGGCTCTGTATTTTATCATGGCCTGGAGCTATCATATTAAAGTTTGACACCTCGGTGCAGAAATAACAGAGAAGCAGGAGCAGTGGTGAGCTGGAAGGCAAGGAGCCAGGGCCTTCTCGGGCTAATCTGAGCAGCACAGAGGTCTGCCAGGGAGAAAATTTTGAAAAGATCAGTTGGAACTAAACTGAGGGCGTTTCGAAGGTCAGGATGTGCAGTTTAGATTTTATCTAATAGGTTATTCACACCATGTTCCCGTAGTACATTTTTATTTTGTAGCTTGAGCTAAGGTGTTCTGAGGTTAAAATAAAATAATGTCAGACTCTCAATTTGTGAAAAATCAAATTAATGAAGAAGGATATTTCTTCCCAACTATTTTCTTTTTTCAATTTTTCTATCCAAAACATTTTTCTTAAATATTTGTCACCCACTACTACTGCCCATATGTTAGCAAATGTTAGTTCATTAAAATATATGAAAAGATAGCAAAGGATTACTTATCTTAAAATAGAGATTAGTTGGTTGAGCTTACTCTGTTTTTTCTTTCTTAAGAACTTACTCTTATAGTTCATATTTTATAATACATCGTCAGATAGCATGCTAAAAATATAGTTCTAGTTTGCATGATTAATTGCACAGTTTTCTGTAAAAAGCATCTTAAGTTTCATAGAAAGTAAGGGAGGGAACTAAAATTTTTGAGCCCTTACCAAATGCTAATCATTATGCTAAATACCTTCCTGATATATCTCATTTACTCTCTCAGTAAATGCTGCAGAGGAAGAGACAAAGAATTTCTATTCAAAGATGCATAGTTACTACATGTAGCATTAGTATTTAACCTCTGGTCTGTCTGGGGCCAATGTCCTTGCTTTTTCCATTTATGAGATTTCTGGAGTGATGTGAAAATGTTACTCTTCAATTTGATTGAGAATCATGAAGGTAGGTAATTGGTAGTCATTGCCCATTTTTGTTTTTCCTTATTGTTATTATTATTTTTAATATGTCAGTGTCCTATATTTTTGAAAGGATGGATTTAGTATTGCAATGTATAATTAATAACAGAGAAGAGAAATTGAAACAGGGATACTGACACAATGAGGATAAATGGTATCCAAAGGCAATGCAACACAATCAAAACCTTTTTGTCTATCCAATATTGATATTTGCCCATGAATGAATAAATGCACACATCAAACATGGGAACATTTTTACATATTCCAAGAATAGCAAATATAAAGTGAGTAATCTAGTACAAGATTAAAATTAAAACATTCACTGGCAGCTTTTAACACCCCAAAATTGATGGCTAGAGGATAGGGAGGTCCTCAGTATCACATGCCTCAGCTTTGAGTCAACAGGCCAAGTAGGAGATAATTACAATTATTAGAGGCAAAAGACCATGATCTTGTTGAGGATACTAGCACTACTTTAAAAAGAGAGGAGGAAAAGGAAGAAAGAGAAAAATGGAAGTATGGTAGGCTGAATAATGACCCATCTGATTTGACCATGACTTAGTTCCTGAACTCAGAGTGTTTCCTTATATGGCAAAAGGGATTCTACAACTACGATTAAGTTTAGGATCCTGAGATGAGCAGAGTACCCTGTGTCATCCAATTGGGGCTGATATCATTACAGTGGTCCTAAAAGAGGGACACACGAAAAGTCAGAGGGACAGATGACATGATGTCAAAGCAGGGATGGTGGTGATGTCCTTTGAAGTTGCAGATGGAGGGAGGGAGCACAATCCAAGGAATTCAGGTGGCCATTCCAAGCCCAAAGTGGCAAGGAAATGGATTTTCCTCTAGAGTCTCTGCAAGGAACTAGCTTTGCCAGCACCTTGAGTTTAGCCCAGTGAAACTAATGTTGCAGTTGTCAGAGTACCTTTATATTGTTTAAACCACTAAGTTAGTGGTCATATGTAATAAAGGCAAAGAAAACCTAATACAGGGAGATTTCTCAATGAAGAAAAATGGAAAACTTTGGTGAATGACTGTCTTTGTGCAGTGAGGAGAAGGTCAAAAGCAATCTCAATTTGTTCTACTCTTGAGTATGTTCTGCAACACAGCAAACGGTCTCCATAGTGGAACTGTTTTATATATATATATATATATAGAGAGAGAGAGAGAATTTAAAAATTTTGTCTGATTTTGAATGATTGAGAGAATGACGTCACAGTAACAGAAACACAGAACTTTCTTGGGGGGGAACTGGGTGACATCTAAATATTTTAAGGAACGTGTGATTCATTAATTATGTTGTACATAGTAAACTTATTTATAGTAGAGACTTAATCATCATTTCCAGGAAGTCTGTGTGAGTGATGATTATAAATGAGGTGGGTGTTACTGAGCTGAGTCATCAGGAATCAGGGTCCTGAAACAGTCTCCTCAGGGCCAAATCTTGGTTTTATCATACAATCATCGGGATCTG
Organism: Marmota monax; assembly: GCF_021218885.2. Classification (NCBI taxonomy): domain Eukaryota; kingdom Metazoa; phylum Chordata; class Mammalia; order Rodentia; family Sciuridae; genus Marmota; species Marmota monax. Next base: position 2,834,743 of record NW_026694639.1, read on the forward strand.
AGATAAATTTCTTAATCTCTCTGGATCTGTTTCCTCCTTTTATAAATTGGGATGGTGATCATAATGGTTTGAATAAGTGTGTCCTCCACAAGGCCCATATACTAAAGGTTTGGTCCCCAGGTTGTGGACCACCTTTAAGAGCTGGGGCCTAGAGGGAGGTATTAGGTCACTGGGGATGTGCCTTAAACGAGGACTGTGAGATGCTGGTGTTTTCTTCTCTGTCTTTTCTTCCTGGCTGCAGTGGAATGAGCATATTCCTCCACTACTCACTCCTGCCATGATATGTTGCCTGACCATAGACCCTACAGCAATGGGGCCAACCAACCATGGACAGAAACCTCCAACCTAAGTCTCAGAATAAGCCTTTCCTCTTTTTAAGTTGATTGTTTCAGGTGTTTCCTCATAGCAATGAAAAGCTAACTAATAGTGATAATAGTAGCACCTGCTTCACAGAGATGTTTCAAGTAATAAGTGAATTAATTCATGCCAAGCCCTTTTAATAGTGCCCTAAATATTGTAAAATTAAATTAGTGCTAACTACTGTTAATAAGTGAAAGAAAACTGGAGACTTAGAGAATTAACCAAGACCATGCAGGTATAAATGATAGGAGAGGAATTCCAACTTGGATGTGTTATGCCAACAGCAGTAGATCAAAACTAATGCAGCTCAATAATCAGTAAATTCAAAGTGAGTATATCAGCCAAATTAGAATTTTTAAATTTTTCTTTGGATGAAACTACTTTCCTGATTGGTTAATATTAAAAGGTCTTTTTATTTTAATAATTAGTTGTGTTTGATCATTTAGAAAATCTTATTGATTCTTTTAGAAATACTGAATGATTCGTTTATATGTTGCTAAAATACATAGGTAGGAGGTAGGGCTTTTCATTACCATGAAACGATGTTTGTTGTATTCCTCTAGTGTTCAGGGAAAAGTTTGGAGGATGTTTAAACACAAGAAAAAAAGAATGAGAAAAAAATACTATTTTGGCCTTTTCTTTACAAATCATTAAGAGTTAAAATTAATTTTTTGTGACCTTTTTTTTTTAAATAAAAAATAATGTCTACTCCCAAGTTCCTTCTGCTTCTTCCATGTAGCATGCTTTTTGGTTTGATACCATTCCATTTATTGCAGATCAGTGTTAGAATAGCAAGCCACATAATATGTACAAAAGAATTTTGCAGTCTTATAATTATATAATCATCAATGCTGACAGTAAAGACAGTTAATTTGTGTGGTCCTTTATTTTTGGTCATTCTGGGAATTTTAATTGACCCAGATATGTTTGAGCCTAGTTTTACTTAACATAAAAAATTTTTAAAAAGCATAACTAGAGTTCCAGTGCAGATCATAATTATTTTTTTAAAATTTTTTATTTGTTTGATTTAGTTATACATGACAGTGGGATGTATTTTGACATATTAAACATACATGGAATATAACTTCCCATTCTTGTGATTGTAAATGATATGGAGTTACAATAGTCATGCATTCATATATGAACATAGGAAAGTTATGTCAAATTCATTCTACTGTCTTTCCCATTCACATACCCCCTTTTTTCCTCCCTCTCCCTCTTCTCCTACATTAATCTACCCTGCCCCCGCCCTTCCTTCCTGCCCCTATTGTGAGTCAGCATCTGCATATCAGAAAGAACATTGACCTTTGTTTTTATGGGATTGGCTTATTTCTCTTAGCATGATAGTCTCCAGTTCCATTTACTTACTGGCAGATGCCATAATTTCATTCTTCTTTATGGCTAAGTAATATTTCATTGTGTGTACATACCACATTTTCTTTATTTGTTCATCTGTTGAAGGGTACCTAGGTTGGTTCCATAGCTTAGCTATTATGGATTGAGCTGCTATAAACATTGATGTAGTTGTGTCATTATAATATGCTGATTTTTAAGTCCTTTGGGTACATAGCAATGAGTGGGATAACTAGGTCAAATGTGGTTCCATTCCACGTTTCCTGAGAAATATCCATACTGCTTTCCAAAGTAGTTGCACCAATTTGCAGTCCCACCAGCAATGTATGAGTGTACCTTTCCCCCCACATCCTCGCCAGCATTTATTGTTACTGGTATTCTTGATAATTGCCATTCTGACCGGAGTAAGATGAAATCTCAGTATCTTTTTAATTTGCATTTCTGTAATTGCTAGTGATGTTGAACATTTTTTCATATATTTGTTGATAAATTGTATTTCTTCTTCTATAAAGTGTCTATCCAGTTCCAGTTCCTTTGACCATTTATTAATTGGGGTTTTTTTTTGGTGTTTTTTTTTTAATTCTTTATGTACCCCAGAGATTAATGCTCTATCTGAGGTGCAGGTGGCAGAGATTTTTATCCTTTTTAATAGGCACTCTGTTTACATTCTTGATTGTTTCCTTTGTTAGGAAGAAGCTTTTTGGTTTGGTACCATTTCCATTTATTGCAGATCATAATTATTAGCTACTTTTCAGTTTGTAAAATTTCCCACTTTCATGAAGCAGACACATATTAAAGAAATCCAGACACTACTGCAAGCTCACTTCAAATAATAGAAGGCAAATCACATTTTTCTTCAACAGATCAAAAGAGCTTTTTATATTTCCCTCCCATTCTCTCCAACATACACACAAATGTATACATCAAGGCAAGTGGTGAAGTAGCTGCTGGATGTGTCAAGGACTTGAAAAATAATATAAAAACCTGTAAGTTGAAGGGAAAACCATGGGTCTCAGGTACTTATTCCAACTGTTGTCTTAAATCAACTGTAATTTGACCTTTTGCTTGTTACACTAGTTTTCAAGGCAGTAGAGTATCAGTTCACTCTCATTCTCAAGGTCTCCGGATGATTTTTTACAAAGTTTCATCCATGATTGGCAGCTTTAAGGACACCCAAGGATTTACCACTTGATTGAGTCAAGTCCTCACCTTCTTGCCTCTAGGACCCAAATAGGAAATCGACTCAGGAGTCCACTCAGATCCTGTACATCTAATTTCCACCAGGTCTGATGCTGTTACACTTCAGGAACTAGCAGCCCCAGAAAAAAGGAAAATTTGTTTTAAAACAGCCCTTGTTTTGCAGCTTGAAGGACTTTCAGATTCCTGTACCTGTGAGAAATATTTAGCGGAGTCTTACACTCTTAAAAAAATAATCATCAGACTTCACTGAGAACTAAAGTGGTCCAGCAGGTGGGTAGAGGGGAGAAGGAGGGTAAATGCTCTTTTACCTCGGAGTTTTATTTTGGTTTTTGTGCTGCAAAGTTACTGAGCATGCTTCCCCGGGCCTGTTCACCATATTGTCTCTTGTGGGGAGGGTATTTGACGTACTCCTCATTAAGAGAAGCTGCAATAAACAGATTTTTATTGCCAAGGGAAAGCTTCTTAAACCATCAACACTGCACTTGCAGCTGCAGATTAGTGAGAGCAATGATAAGTTGAAAACTTTAATGTTCCTTATTTACTACTGTAGTAATGAAACCAGAGTGGTGGAAAATATCTCTAATAACCTTTCTCGTTTCCTTGAAATCCCCCCACCCCCCACACAAAGCTGAAAAGAATTTTGTTAATAAGTATAAAATGCAAATTTTTCAGATGAAGGAAAACAAATGACTGATGGGACCTAGGCAGCAAGCAGAATAGTTGCCAGCAAAGTCAGTGATTTGACAATCCAAAGAGATGTTCTATATTCAATCTTATTTTCATTTATGTTTCCTAACACATTTGCCTCTGTCTTTCACATTTTTTTTTTAATCTACTTGGGTTTCAGGGAATTCTCCATAGTGTGCACATATCCTGTGGCAGCTTTGTCCTGGGATCTCTCTCTCTCTTCAAGGGTGTTGGCGCAGCAGACAGTCTTGGAAGTTAGAGATATGTCTCCCACCTGCTGGGGCCAAGGTTGGGCAAGTTTACTTGCAGAGCACTTTATAAGGTTGGGGATTTCCAAGGCTTGGGACTCCCGGATTTTCTGCATGGCATCTACCAGGATGCTCTTCCAAGCCCCTTTGGAACATGATCAACAAGAGGACCCAAATGTGAATATCAGGTCCATGCTGCCTGCTATGCTTTTGAATGGCCCCATCCTGTATCTCTGACAGGAGTCTCATCTCCTGTTAGCATCCATGAAAGTAATGTGGAATACTGATCTTAGCTTGGCCATAGGGTCACATTTTTAAACTTTTTCTGTTTTATTCTCTGGTTCTTATTATATGTTATTCCTCCTTCCTTGACTTTTAGAACAGGGGTGTCCAATACATTTCTCAGAAACCCTCTGAACCAAGGTCTGTTGACCACCCTTTGCTAAAAGACCAAGACACACAGCACACCTGACTGCGTTAGGGATAAAGAAGCCAGGTGGCCAATTCTCAGTGAGCCAGGGCAGTAGTGGATCCCACTCTTCCTGTCACAAAATATATGGTGATTTTTTTTTTTTTTAAATAAACAGAGAGTGTTGAAATGCTATAAGACATTAAGGAGAAGCTATCTTTTTTTTCAAAGAGAGAGAGAGAGAGAGAAAATTTTTTAATATTTATTTTTCAGTTCTTGGCAGACAAAACATCTTTGTTTGTATGTGGTGCTGAGGATCAAACCCGGGCCCACGCATGCCAGGCGAGCGCACTACCACTTGAGCCACATCCCCAGCCCAAGAGAAGCTATCTTAAGTAAAGAATATCTCATTGATAGGAGCAAAAACAGCTTTGGTTTCTTGCTTGGCAAGTGGAGCTATCTTTCTTGAGCCACGCTATCCATGTCATTCCTTTATTATTGGCCTTACATTGCTCCATGTTTGTTAGAAACGCAGGATCTTAGCCCCAACTTGCAGTCACTGAACCACAATCTTGAACCCAACTGCTGTAGGATTCACATGAAATTTAAGTTTGCGAGACTCTGTGCTCTAAGGAAGTTGGTCTGGCTGTAGCTCGGCTAATCCAAAACACATTGCCAGTCTCCTTTTCCTTTGCTCCTGGTGAAACCCAGGCTTGGTAAGTGGGCATTTATCAACCCTGAGGCAGGAAGCTATGAGATTATAAGATGACCAGTAGATAGGGCACCAGACAGAGGAACGGAATGGATGCTTTCCATGATACAGGTCAGGAACAGCAGAAGGACTGTCCAGTGGCAATCTTATGATGATTTGAGGTCTGTGACTCAGCAATATCTTCTAAACTCAACTAATCTTGAAACTTAAATGAAGTTTTAAGCCCACTTTGAACTCTAAGGCAATTTTTGGTTTTGCTTTTTAAGATTCTATGCCATTTCCTTTCCCTCAAATCCCAGCCCACAGGACTTAATACCTATCTGTTAGATCATATTGTCCTTGCTTTGCCTCGTAGAAACTCTGTTTAGCCTTTACTGTGTCTCCTATCATCCACTGAAGTTCTAAAGCTTAAAATAGCTGGAATATATACTTTTTCAGTTTCTTTCAAATCTTTGTCACACTGGTTAGCCCATGTGACACAGTTCTAACCAATGAGACATTAATCTGCAGATGCTGCTCGTTTTGTTTTTATGTTATTTTCAAAGTAGAACACAAACTCTGTGGCTGGAGCTCAATCAACTATAATGAGACCATGAGGTGATGTTCATGAAATAAATGAGAAGTGATTTGAAAACCATCCCCCAAAAAACAACCTACCTCTGCTATTCTTCTCATATGAGGGAAAGAAAATTCTGCCTGTTTAATCTAGGCATTAAATATGATCTCTTATTTGTGGCTAAACACAATGCCGATAGAGTTACAAGGAAAGGTCCTAGAGTAAGAAAACAATCCCTTTTCAATTTCCAATTTTGGTCTTTACCAGCTATGTGTTGTAGCCTCAAATTCTTCTTTTATAAAGCTGAAGTAATAATATGTGTTGGAGAGTTATTAGGAGTTTAAATAAGACAGTGTATATCATCTTTAACTTTGTGGCTGTGATAGAGAAAATACCCTCACCATTATTATACTTACCAGTGTTTGCTGTTGATTACTATATGCTAAGCACCATTATAAACATCTAGAAATCCTAGTCCAATCACAAGGTGCACATGCTTACTTAGTGAAATGAGTGCATTCGAACATTTCTGCTGTAGGTGGGCTAGCTAATTGTGCCCAGGCCATGTCCCTGCATAGGACTTCATATAGTGGGGTCCTGGCACTATGTCATGCCTCGCTCTTCAAATATTGCGAACACAATCTACGCTCCCACGAGTTAGATCTAAGTGCATTCACATTTAGTGAACATTTACATTTTCAGAAATCTAGACCTAATTTGTATGATCATCTTGGGACCAGATCGAAGTCCCTGGGATCAGATTGTCTTCACAGGGGACAAGCAGAGGGGCAAGCTGCCTCTAGAGAGAAAAAGAGTGCCCTGAATTCCTTTGGAGACGTCACTGGATAGAACAATTACTCTAGATGAAATCCCTTGTTTTCTATTTCATCTTTTCCTGTGGAGGAGATAAAGAAGAGCTGGTTTGTGCTTATGGCCTTTCATCTTTCCTGCTTTTTCCCCCTGGATTTATTCCAAATCTCCTCTTTCTTCTCCAGCTGAGAGTATGTGCTGACATTTGCTCTCCGGCGCCTGGGACTGTCTCCTCCAGGTTCTTCCCAGGCTTTGCTCTTTCTCATCCTCAGGACTTGACTGGAACCATACTCCCCAGAGAGGCCTTCCCCAGTCACTGTGGGACCCAGAGACTCCACGGCGCTGCTGAGAGATGACGCCATGCTTATCTGATTGCTCGTGCCATGTCCTTCAGGATCAAAGACCTGAGTGACAGAGCCTGAGTCCCAGGCCTGCACTCTGCCAGCAAGGGTGTCTGGAAAAATCCATTTGTTTGTCTTCTAAGGAGCAAAATTCATTACATGGGCTTCTCAGTTGGAGAGAGTGTGTCTAAAACATGTTAAGGAACTGCAAACCTGATCACTGCCCTCTCAATAAAGCATTGAAAGGGGCAAAAAGAAAATAAGGGTAGGAAAGAGGGTGGAATGTGATGGTCACCATTACCCTAAGTGCATGTATGAAGACACGAAGATGTGACCCTACTTTGTGTACAACCAGGGATGTAAAAAATTGTGCTCTATGTGTGTAATATGAATTGCAATGCCTCCTGTTGTCATATATAACAAATTAAAACAAAAAATTAAAAAAAGTGAAAAAATAAATGCAAGAAAATAAGGGGGACTCATTTCAGGAAGAGGAACTAGCATGAATGCAGGCCACACTGTCCAGGGAACTGTGCCCCAAATGCACAGACCAAGTCCACGCAGATGAAGAGGAATTCATGCAGACATATCTGGACCAGATAACAGAAAATCTGGAATGATGGTATTTGTAAGAACAAATCTTATGTCTGAGATTTTTTTTACTGATAGAAGCTAGGTAAACAGTGTTGTAAAACCTGCAAGAAGCTTTTTTCTGTGCCTGACTGTTGAGGCTCTGATTTATCAGTGTAGCAAACAGACTCACTCAGTCTGGGGAGAGAAACTGTCTGCACTGGGGGTTGATTTTAATCTGGTAGGTGATAGAGAATCTTCAAAAGAACACAAGCAGGAAAATGGCACCATTGCAAACAGGCTCACTAAATTGAACCAGGAAGGAGCGGAGGAGAATGAAGGAGTGACACATGAGGCTCATAATGTCCTTCTAAATCCATGTGTTCATGACAAAAGGACCCAAGTGAACTCAAACTAAAAAGCTTCTGCTCAGCAAAGGAAACAATCAATAATGTGGAAAGAGAGCCTACCGAGTGGGAGAACATCTTTACCACACACACATCAGATAGAGCAACAGGATACATAAGGAACTCAAAAAACTTAACACCAAGAAACAAATAACACAATTAATAAATGGGCTCAGGAACTGAACAGACACTTCCCAGAAGAAGATATATAATCGATCAACAAATGCATGAAAAAAAATGTTCAACTTCTCTAGTAATTAGAGACATGCAAATCAAAAGTACACTGAGATTTCATCTCACTCCAGTCAGAATAGCAATTATCAAGAATACAAGCAATAAGTGTTGGTGAGGATGTAAGGGAATATATATTGCTGGTGGGACTGCAAATTGTTACAACCAATCTGGAAAACAGTATGGAGATTTCTTAAAAAAACTTGGAATGGAACCACCATCTGACCTACCTATCCCCACTCCTTGGTCTATACCCAAAGCACTTAAAAACAGCAGACTACAGTGATGCAACCACATCAATGTTTATAGCAGCACAATTCACAATAGACAAGCTGTGGAAGCAAACTAGATGCCCTTCAATAGATGAATAGATAAAGAAACTGTGGTATATATATACAAAATGGAATATTACTCAGCCTTAAAAGGGAATAAAATTATGGCATTTACAGGTAAATGGATGAAGTTGGAGAATATCATGCTAAGTGAAGTTAGCCAATCCCAAAAAACTAAAGGCTAAATGTTCTCTGATAAGTGAATGCTGATCCCTAATAGGGTGGGCATGGGAGGAATGGAGGAACTTTGGGCAAAGGGGAGGGAGAATATGGAAGGAGGCATGGGGACAGGAAAGATGGTGGAATGAGATGGACATCATTACCTAAGTATATGTGTGACTGCACATATAGCGTGACACTACACCATGTCCAACCAAAGAAGTGAAAAGTTGTGCTGAAATTGTGTAATGATTCAAAATGCATTCTGCTGTCGTATACACCTAATTAAAACAAACAAATAAACAAATAAGAAAAAAAAAAGAGTAACTCTTTCCCCTGATCTAAGCTTTTCCTCCTTAGTGCTTCAGGTCATGTTCTGGGAAAATTGACAAAGTTTTCCTCAGTCGGTTCCTCAAATTTGTCATTTATTTCCTTAAACTTTTCCTTGGCTTGATCTGTCTCTGCCCTTTTCAGGGACCATTGAAGGAGCAGTCCAGGGATTGACAGAGCAGAGTGGTGGGGTGCCTGCATCTGGTCTTCTGCCCTGGCTCCATTTTTGGTGATATATTTAATTTCTCTGGGCCTCCTTTTCCTTAGAATCACCACCAATAATATAATAGAACCTTCCTTGTGGAACCACGCAGTGTCAGGCTCCAGGCTAAGCACATGTAAAGCCCTGAGTTTAGGGAGGAACACACAGAGCCCTTTACTACGTCCTTCCTTTGTCATGGAGAAAAGGGTGGAAGGAAAGATCCACTCCAATTGCTCTCTGTGTTCCCACCTCAATCTTTGTCGATGGGAATGTTATTATCTCGTATTCTGGCTGTCTCAACTGGCAGGAAGGACTCTGATTTTTATTAATGTCTGTTTTATGTTTTATATTGTATATATTACACATCTCTTCAAAGATCATCCCAATGGGAATGAGGTTCTGATAGGACAGAAAAGTGAATCAGCTGTTATCAAAGGACTTAGGCATACAGTCTCTCTGAGTCCAGGAAGGCAAATTTTGGATGGGAAAAGGAGAGAAACACTGTTCTTTCATTCAATCTGAGGTGTATATAGGAAGAGCAAATGTGTGCCTCAGAAATATTTCAATTTTGTATGTTTATTAACTTTTGTGATCATATATAAATGGCTTGTATTGCAAATGTCATTGGGGTAATGTGACAATGGTCTTTGTATAAGGGAACAAAGAGTTAAAGGCAACAGGAGAGAACTAGCCAAACTAGGACTAGAGAAAGAGAGAGAGAGAGAGAGAGAGAGAGAGAGAACAGAAATAACATTTCCTTAACCATACCCAGCTAGAAATTTTCCTCAATATAGTATCATGAAGAAAAATTGAACATGATTGACAAATCTCTGTGTGTGTATAAGCAATAGAATATACGCATGAATATAGATACATATATATCTACACTTAAATTGGACTACCAATTAAAGTATATATTTCTCTCATTTCACAGACTATACTTGAAAGGAAAGTGAGAAAACGAGAGACAGGCGAGAGAGAAACGAAGGATGGAGAACAGGCAGAGATCCACACAAAGGCTTGTTTGTTGAAGCTGATAAATAAAGGCCATCTCTCTATAGAGAGGAAAGAGGTGTTTGGTGTTCAGCCCGAGATATTTGGGTATTCAGCTTTTGTGGGGTAGGGGTTTGGAGTTGTAGATGTGGTGCTATGGGATAGGCTTGGGGGTGCTTGAGTCAGAGCTAGGTGGGTGGGGAATGGCATGGGATTAGCTTAGATCAATGGCACCATGGGTCTTTCTAAAGTCAAGGGGTCATGTCTTTCTGGGGTTAGCTTAGGGTTATGGTACCATTGGGTAGGTCATTAATGAGGGTGGGGGAAGTGTAAGAGGAAGTACAAGAAAGTGAAACATCTCATAAGATGGCAGTTAACATTTAAGATGGCTGCTCAGATGTTAAATCAATACCCTATAATACTTTAGTTATCTCTATAAGTTATCTCTTTTACTATCTCTATTAAAACCCAAGTAAAAGAGTTACATTAAATATTATTGGTACTATTTAAGTCTAGCCTCCAGATGATAATTCGAGCAAAATTTCTGATTACCAAAGGAGTTTATCAGGTAAACAGCACCTTTACAATAGCTTATTTCTATCTGAGACTCCTGAAGTCTGGTTTCCCTATGCACACATCCTGCCTATCTAAGGAGAGGAGCCACAGATTGCAAGAAAGTCATACTGTTTCACCATGCCTTTCATGGAAATATATTGGGTGTGATTCATAAGTTGAGCAATGGCTTCTAATGGTCAGCCAAGAAGCCCAATTTGAAATGACAAGAGGAAGCAGACCTTTCACATGAGGCCCCAAAGGTTTTAAGTGTAACATTTTTTGGTCACTGCCAAGATTATCATATTCATAATAGTATTGAAATCATTATTGTTTTTAGTCTTGAATATTAAATGAGTACTCAGAAAGTGACCTTACTAAGGGTATGACCGCCATGTTGAATTTTGTTCTGAGAAACCTCACAGAGAAAGGGATGTTAATAGAGAAACATGGTCAGATAGAACAAGGATATTTTTGTGACTGCATTACCTGTGTAGAATATGACCCTAGATAGAAGATGGCTTTGGTGATTATTGTGTTTGACCTCAAACCCTTTGGGGACAAGGGACTTCCACCTTTGTGTAGATTTACCTGGCCTTTGATGATGTACCTAGATGGTTGTGAAAGACCTGGTAGAATACTTATATATCAGTGGAACAAGGCTTTTGCCTTTTTAAATTTTTATTTAATACTATGCATTTGAAAGAAATGTCACTTTTTTTTACTTCTTGTGGAGCTGAGGATTAAACCTAGGACCTTGCACATGCTAGGCATGTACCACTGAGGTACATCTCCAGCCAATACTGTTCATTTAAGATGAGAACTTCTGATTAACTAGAACTGGAAAGAGAACTCATTCATACTGATTCACACAGATTCAAACACTCATAAACAGCTTCTAGTCATTGTCAACTGTCAGGTTAAGACTACTGGCTACATCAAACTGGCTTTTCATCCTCTAGGCCAATATGTCTCCCAAAGTAGTCTATGAAAACAAATGTAGAAATCCTACACAGTAACCAACATCTCTTCTACCTTAGTCACAGAGACTTAAGAACTATATTAGTTTATTAAAATTCTGTGATGTCTTTTGGTGAGAAAGTCTGTTTAGGGATGGGGGTGTAGCTTGCTTGTTGAGCGTGTGCTTAACATGTATGAGTCTGAGGCTCTGGGTTCAATCTCCAGCATCGACCCCCAAATTCTGTCTACCTTCATTTAACTAAACGTTTCCCACAATGATTTGCCACAGAATCCTTTGGATTGCAATGCCTATTAGAATCATTCAATGTTATTATTTGAGGGAGACATGGTTGGTGTTCTCACATTTGGGAAAAGATCCTTCTAGTTGAAACGACAGGACGAAGAATAAACAAAACAAAACTCTTGCTGGGCACAGTGGCTCACGCCTGGACTCGCAGCGGCCGGTGAGGCTGAGGCAGGAGGATCACGAGTTTAAAGCCAGTCTCAGCAATAGCGAGGTGCTAAGCAACTCAGTGAGACCCTGTCTCTAAATAAAATACAAAATAGGGCTGGTGATGTCGCTTAGTGGTTGAGTGCCCCTGAGTTCAATCCCTAAGTTCAAAACAAAAACTCTACAAACCAAAAAGCCTACCTGCATTTCACATGACTGTTCATAAGTTAAAATTACACATTGTGAGTTCTTTTAATTTTTCTGTAATGATGCTTTTTTAGATTGATTTCTAAGAGAATAAAATTTGTCCAGTATGAGAACCTATTGATTTTGTGGGTGGAGGGGCATGTTTAAGTAATAATAGAGGGAAGGAGACTTATAAGAACATATTAGAAGTTATATTTACCCAACTCTCAAGTGAGTTGTTGAACCAGGTGTTGTTTATGCTACATTCTTGTAAAGGCTTAGTATGTTTCCCATCTGGTTCATGGTTGATTCTTATTTTTTAAATTGTCTTCCATAAATATTAATTACAAGCATATGAATATATGCAAAGTATATAAAGATTAAGAATAAAACACAAGCCCCATGAATTCCTTGTCTAGTTTAAGAGAGAAGCCAATAGGGATTCTCTGTAGTCTCCTTCTCAACTCCAACCTATCTGGTCCACCACATCAGATGGAGTCCTGAAATTTAACTCTTCCATTGTTTTTTGGTATATGCATCTATGAATCCAGGGATATTTTATATTTTCCAAAAGATGTAGAAATGCACATCTGCTGTAAATTAACCTTGCTTTTAAAATTTCACTATCAAAAAGCAAAACTGATGGATTTTGCAAGCATCTTATAGAAACCTCATGAAAGATGTATTATTAATCTTCATATAAAATGAAACCTGATTAGAGAAGCTAATGTGAAACTATTGAGAACTAGAGCTGAATGAATATTATAATTAAAAGAAGTTAAAAAAGTCTAAAAGAAAAAAAAAACTAAATAGACACATATGTATGTATAAATATACATTTATGAAAGGTTTAATTTATAATGAAAATGTGACAAGAAGAAAAATTTTTTCTTATGCAGCTTTGAAGTTTTTTGGAAACTTTAGAAAAAAAGAGCCCAACTATGCAGCAGTTATGAAGATTTTTTTTTTCTGTTGCCTAAGTGTGCCTGGTTATTAATTCAGCTAAATGAAGCACAAATAATGAAATAAAACATTGGCAATTGAAGTTCTAATGGAAGTGTGATCTGTTATAAGTGAGGAGCAAGAAAGCATTAAAATTCCTTTAATAAGCTAGCCTGTTTCTTAGAAATGATATTTGAAAAGCAATTCTCTTGCATTTGCCCAACATTGAAGCCATCCTGACTCTGGTCTACAAAAATCCAACTGATCAAAAACTACTCCTCCTAATTTGAATTTGATTTTTAACAAGAAAACTTATAGTTATTGTGGAAATGAAATGCTATGCATTTTTCTAAATGTGAATATATATATTTATTTCATATGCATTTCTCTTTGATAATGTTACTGTTTTTGGACAACATGAAAATTTAAACAATTTAAACTTGAATGTAACAATTTGAATGCAATTGCAAGTCTCATTATGCAACTAGTAAATGCTAGGCATTTATACCAATAATAAGGCTGGGAATAGTGCAATCTTTTTATGAGCCTCTTGTCGATTATGTGTTCATAAGCATTGATCAGAAGGTGCACACCTGTATTTGGAAGGGTTATACTGGATAGTAAGTGAGAAATCATTAACTTACTTCTTAGTTCACATTTATTAATGTTGATTGCTAAACTGATTTCATATTAATACCATTATTTTGTGTTTGGTCCTCAGGGTAAAGTAGACATGGCTTCAGCTACTGGTTAAACATTTGCACATTAGTTTAAAACAAAAAGGTATTTTAAAATTTTTATTTGACTATTTTCTACATCTAGTTAGAAGATGTCAAAGGGCACAGATATGGAGTAGATTCTCAGTTTAAAAACCTTGGGGCTTTGCTTATTTCTCTGGAGCACAGCCAGTCTGGAAACCAGTGACCTCTGGCCAAATCTCTCTCAGCTCATGGTTCTGCCACCACTATTGATTTTTTTTTCCATCTAGTCCATCTTACTTTTGATTTCTAGAGTTGAAAAACCCCAAAGTTGTCTAACGATGCCATTTATTTTCTTAAAATTCTCCTTTGCCCAACCTTCTCTCCACGTAGCCACAGTGCCACAACCCGGCCAGCTAAGGGAGCATC